>NW_028277035.1:31060000-32403000 GCF_059951505.1 Python bivittatus | reverse complement strand
GAGCTGAAAATTAAGCCGGCGCAGGCAGTTGCAGTCTGGATTTCAGTCTGTTCCATAGCACTTATGCCCGCCTGGCATTTTGTCCCAGGCAGCAGTTAGCTTGGGTCCTGATTGGTGGATTCCCCTCCCTGCCTGGCCCTGCAATGTGTGCTGGATTGGCAAGCACTAATCCCTGTCCTCTGCATGGGTGGGGGCCATTTAAATCCATCACAGGCCTTCCCTCTGACTGATTCACCTGGGGTTACCAGACATCTGAACAGGCAAAAGAGAACATGGACAATTGGAAAGGAAAAGAAATGGGGTAGAAAGGAGGGCACACTAACTGTTTAACTTTCTTGGCATCCTTGACAAAAAGTACAGTGAAAAACTGAAAAAACATGTAAGTGATAATTTATTAAATTTATATGCCACCTGCCTCCCAGAAACTCTGGGCAGTTTACAATTGTTAAAACATGTAAAAACAAAGAACAATACAAAAAACACAAAAATAGCACGAGGCAAAAGAACAACGAGGGCAAAGAAAATAAACCCAGCGGGGAACAGAAAGAAAGAAAGGAGCATCAATCTTAAGCCTACATGTATATGACATTACTTTTTCCACCCTCAGAAAGACTGGTTTTTCAATCAATATTTTTCCAACAAATCTTTATTTTCAAGAACATATGCTTGCAATAAGATAGAATTGACAATGACACATTTTTCAAATTTCACCAAATCAGTCATGTGATCTACAAACTATAGTGATCATAGATTTTAATTACTTTTTAATTTCCCCTTTTTATTATATTGTTATAAATCTTGATACATGAATTTTGCCAGTGCTGCGTATTTTCCAAGTTTAAGCTCCCACTTAGATATTGTTGAGATCGTGTCTTTCTTCCAGTGTTGAGCAAAGTTTATTATTGTTGCTGTAAGCATGTATCTTATTAAATTATGATATTCCTTACTGATTTTTTTCTGAGATTATAGTAGGAAAAGTTGTGGTTTCATTTCAGATGTAAATTCTAAGGTTTTCTGCATTGTACTATGTTTTTCTAGTACTTTTGAGTTCTTTTACATGACTACCACATGTGATAAAATGTTCCCTCTGTTTCATGGCATTTTCAACATTTATTACTATGTGATTTGTCTGTCTTAGATATTATTGATGGAGTTGTATACCTCCTATAAAACATTTTGTACCAATTTTCCTTTAAGTTATACTTGGTGTAAATTTTATCGATTTAATCCATAATTCTTCCCATTGTGGTACTGTAACTGTTTCTTTAAACTTTTGCATCCATTTTGTCATACAGTTTTTGTTTGTTCTGTCTCTGTATCATATCTAAGTAAGGGTTTGCATATGACCCCTAATCAATGATATTATTTTGTATGGGTGATCATATATTTGAAGGGGCTGGATTATAGCTGATTGCTGGAATCAGAAAATAAATTAAACACTGTAACGTACAGTCTGTCGACGAACGAGGAAAAGAAAGAAGCAGACAATTTACAAGGTCACAATACAAGAAAGTTTCAGTGACTACTGTTGTGAAAACAGTCCAAATTTGGGGGGGGGGGGGACAAGACACTCAAAAAAACTGGACAATATTTGATTTTAAGGCTATGCCTGCCAGATGAAGGACATGAGGATATGTCAGATGTTATCTCTGATAACTCTTAATGGAATTTTGCTGATATCAGGACTGAAATGACGAGTTTTATGGATTTGTTTGTAGTAAGAGATGGGATATGGGAAGAAGAGATCAGTTGTATTTTAAGGGAAGGTGATAAGTTACTAAAATTGTTTATATTTGTTGTGATGAAGGTGGGAGGTCACTTCTTTATGGATAAAGAGAGAAAGACAGAGACAGAGACAGAGACAGAGACAGAGATATGCCGGATGTCTGATAACCCTAATCAGTGTATCTCAACCTTGGCAACTTGAAGATGTATGGACTTCAACTCCCAGAATTCCCCAGCCAACCATGCTGGCTGGGGAATTCTGGGAGTTGAAGTCCACACATCTTCAAGTTGCTAAGGTTGAGAAACACTGCCCTAGATTCACCCTCTCCCTGTCAGTGGATCCCATGAGGATACTATCTTTTGTCCCTATTCCTTTGCTGCAGCTGGTTGGAACATGGCTGGGGCATTGATCCCATCCAGCTTTCCAAGTCTGCCATGTTTTCCTGCAGTTTCCAGAAGCAATGCCTTGCAGTTTCTCCTGGCTTTTCTCCATTCCATCAAGAGCCATTCTATCGTGTCAGTGATTGACAGGCTGAAATGCGGTCAGGCAACAGGGGAAGCTATCAGTCCAGCTAGGAGTAACCAGGAGGCAACTTTTCTGGAGACTGCAGCAGTTTTACTGCTCTCACTCAAGTCATAAAGGCACAAAGATTTCTGAGGATCCCCAAGCACATTTCAAGCAGAGCCACTTTGCAGGGTTCTTTCTTTAGCACTTATCCTATTTTCACTATGAGAACATTGAAATGGTAGCCACTTCCACAGGGTGCCCTTTAACCCATCTCTGCTACCATTTCACCCTTTGCCCACTTTTAGTTCAGCTGGTCATTGCAATGAAGGGACTGCCATAGAGATAGGTATGGGATGGAAGAACCAGAGGAATTATTTGAAGAAGCGGTGGTTGCTTCATTGTTTCAGTGGTGAAAGTGCAGAAAAGAATAGGGCAGTTTACCGAAGAAGCTGTGTCTCAGACACTGGTCTGCTACTTTTTGTATGGACTAACAGGCTTCCCTCTGTCAGATGTGGGGTCTGCAGAACTATGGAAGATCTGCCATTTATCTTCCAAGCACCAGCAGCCACTCTCTGTCTGTGCTTCAGGAGACTACATTAATTGGAATCCCAAAACCGTCCGCTGCTGGAAAAATTGAGCCAAGGTCCATGTTTTCTGGTGACAGAGATGATTGAGACCATGCTGGATCTCCTCCTGGACCCTGGGAGAGCCCAGTACCCCATGTGCCTTATGCCTTCAACTCTTGGGGGATGGACAAATCAGCTGTTGGAAAATGAGTTCCCCTGGATGATGGAGTAAGTTTGGAGATACTTAGAAGACTGGTTTTGCATGCACTTGTGCAATGCCTGCTTTCTATTCACAGGCATCCAGCCTAATTGGCCTTGGCTAATCTTCAAAAAGCCAAGCAGAGTCAGAGCTGGGAGACCACTAGAAAAATCAGGACTGCAATACCGCCGAGAAATGTCTACAGATGTGCCCATGGAGTTATCAGGAGTCAAGCTCAACATGACGAGTCTTTATCTTTACCCAGACCAAACAGCAAATCCCAGATTTCCCTGGAAAGAAATTATGACAGATAAACTACTTGGAAAATATAAAGTAAATTTGAATGGTGGAGTTGACTTGAAACTGATAGGGATCTGTGTCTTAGCTGTCTTCTTAGGAACTTACTATATCGTTGCATTGAATAAACGGTCAAAAGACGATGCCTGTTTGTTTTATATGCAAAAGCTTGATATGAAAATATATAATAACATATGAGTGAAATCCAACATGGCACAGGTGAACAGCCATTAAGTAGAATAGGATTTTCCCCATCTTCTACTTTCTTGTAGAGCTTTTTCAAACTTATTGAACAGATTGTGAGGGATCCTGTGAGCAGCAGTGATAAGAAGGTCACCCCTCTCTCCATGCTACTCATGGAAACAGTTCCTTCCATGGAAAATCATCTATGGATTTTATCCACAATTACTTACAATGATCGTAAATCAAGAAAAAGAAACCCCACTGTAAATAGATGCAGCATATGTAATTGCCCTAGAGTACCAAATACAGAGAATTCAGTTCATTTAGGTTTTGGTTCACATGAGACTAGGATTATAACCTTTATATAATTCATAACACATTAATATAAATGAAAATTGAGAGCAGATGTCACATAGTGCAATAGTAGCTAGGATTATCATATTTAGGATGTATTTTCATGGAAAATACAGCAGGCTTTCAAACATGCTTTACATATAGAGTAATGTGGCTACTTTTTATTACAGAGGTAAGTCATCTTGTTAGCTTGATTTTAGAAGAGTGAGCCTAAATTTACAGATGTTTTGGCAAGAGAAAGAGGGATACTTTCCAGTAACTGATCATTTGTAATTTGTTGATGTCTCCACGGTATGAACTTTGCACACAGACACATGCACATCACATCGCAGATGCCACTCCCATGCAGTTCACTATTTTACTTCTTTCCCATATGAAATCGAGAACCTTTCCTTTTACAGGGAAATGGTAGCTCTCTGCATAACACTGGCTATAGATAAGAGCTGGTAATGAATTACAAAGAATGCCAGCATAGTTAAATAGCAATGTCAATGACAACAGACAAGGAAGTTTTCTTCAAAGTGTGGGGAAAGTGTGAAAAAGTACAATGAAAAGACAGAAGATTTCAGGGAAGCTAAATGAATTCTTTGTAGGAAATGTCACTGGGGAAGGTGTTAAAGAGAGTGTGTCAATTATTCATAGAGTGATAGCATCACAACATGTTTAATCTCTCTACCACAAAAGCCTTGTTTAATTCCACCTCTGCAACATCAGTTCTTTTTTGACTCCCTTTCAGTGTTTAATGTTCCTTGTTTGGATTTTGATTTTGTTGAATTACTGTCTAATATTAAGGACACACTGTAATTTTATTCAGTATTATTTATTTAATAGCATGTTTTGCTTTTATTATGTCATTTTATTGATCGCAGATTGTTAGCAGCTTTATGTGGAATGGCATCATATAATGGAAGCCCATATTTAATGGCAAAATAATGCACTATTGCCTTTATATCCTGCCTGAGGGAGTCAGGAACATTGGAAAAAAAAATGATTTGAATTCAATAGATCTTCAATCTGATCCAACTGGACTCTTGCATTCTTAATAGGAAAAGGAGCATCAGGGGGTAGAAGGACAGGTTGTGGTTGTATCCATAAGACTGAGTGTGCAATGCACATAAAAAAGAGACAGAACCTCAATCTCACAGTCACAGCTGCCATCTTGATTTTTCATACCTACACGTGTGCACACAAACTTAAAGATTCTCCTGACGTTAAGACATGTTACAGTTATTATGAAGAATATAGAGTTTGCCTTTTTGGTGCAGATGGGCTGACAGTTCAATACTGTACTACCAAAAACTGGAAGAAGAATTGTTGGAACCATTACTAAGGACAGTGAATGAAATCCAAGTGACAGAAGCAATATCAAAGACATGGGAAGAAGCAGATATAACTGTGATTTATAAAGAAGGGAATGATCCAAAGAAACCTTAATCATATAGACCAATTTCTTTTGTGAATGTTGATCATACAATATTCACTACAATATTAGCTGAATCACTGAGGAAGTGCATTTTCAAAATAATATATACAGATCAAACAGGTTACATTCTCATGAAGAAGATGAAGGACAATGTCAGATTGATAAGAAATTTACTAGAATACTTCAACATTTTAAAAAGGTGGCAGTAATATCCTAGACATGCAAAAAAGTTTGATAATTTGGAGTGGACTTTCTAACTAGAGGTGTTAAACAAAATTAAGCCAGGAATAAAATTTTAAACTTGGGGAGAGAATATATATTGACAGCAAACAGCAAAGATTACAGCAAATGGAATGCTCTCCACAACTTTTTCAGTAAGCAAAAGAACAATGCAAGGGTGTCTACTCTCTCCTTTTCTGTTGGGAATTGCTCTGGATATTTTGACAGACAAGATCTGAAAAGCCAAACAAATAATGGGATCAAAAGTCAGTCAAAAGGGAGAGGAGTATAAAATGAAATGCTATGCAGACGGTGTAGCATTAACAATTATGCAGCCACCGTTCTATAAGTCAGTTGATGAAAACAGTCAAAGACTTCAGCAAATTCTCCGGATACAAAATTAATGAAAAGAAAACAAAGATGATAACAAGATACTTAACCTCTGAAGAAGATTTTGTGAAAGAAGAGACTGGTTGTGGGATAACGAAAAACCCAGTGAAATATCTGGATCTCTATCTGACAGGATGCAATACAGACATTTTTCAAAACAATCATAATAAATTATGGAAAGAAATAAAACAAGACCTTGATGGGTGAAAAAAACTAAAACTTTCTTGGCTAGGGCTTATTGCAACAATAAAAATGAAAATATTTCCCAAGATAAACTTCTTATGCCAAATGGCATCAATTCCAATCTCAGACAAAAGCTTGCAGGACTGGCACAAAACAATCAATAGATTTATATGAAGCAGGGGGGAAAAATGAGAGTAAGATTCAACTTTTTTCAAGACTCAAAAAGAAGAAGGAAACTTGCATTTCCTAACCTTAAATTATATTATCAATCAAGTTGTCTATCATGGATAACAGAATGAATAAAATCCCCAAACAGCAGAATATCAATTATAGAAGGAGCTGGCTTAGCCAAAGGACTTCATAGATCTCAAGATGGACCAGACTCAGGAAATCAACTCCACAGGAAGGCTAAAAGTACTTTTATTGAGACTGGCTATAACAATAACAGAATCTTACAAGACTGTTTGTGCTGAACCTCCTCCCCCTCCTTATACGCCTGTGAATTAGGGAGGCGTCTCCCTGAGCCACTTCCAAATGCTACTTTGTTGCTCTGTACTTAAAAAAACATTCACCCCTTTTGCCTAAGTAAGAGTTCTTGCACATTTTTGTCAAGGTCATCTTCCTTACTCTCTATAATAGGTAGTTATGGCATAAAGAAACAAAACTATTATAAGGCAAAGTTTGTTAAAAATATGGAGTCTTCCAAAAATGAGGATAGGTCTATCAATTTCAGCAATAATGCCCCTGTCAAATGCCTTTTATTTCAAGGACAACTACTGTACAGTAAGAAAGGTTTAATCACATTTGCCAATATGATATATCCAGACTCAGAAAATAGAGTAAAGACACAGCAGGAACTGTTTATTTAAGGAAAGAATTTACTATAGTTGATGTATTTACAACTTGCTGGAAGAATAAAAAAGAAAGAAGGAGGCCCCTTGAGAAAGGTAACAGTATTATCTCATACAACATAACAGCATTATCTTATACAAAACCAAGAGCATCTATTAGGACATATATACAGTACTGTATCATCTGTTATTGAAACATGACATGGAGACAGAACAAATTAAAAACTGCATGATAAAGTGGATGCAAAACTTCAGAAGAGTAGTCACAGTAGAACAATGAGAAGAGCTCCGGAAAAAATCAATAATATTTACTCCAAGCTATAATCTGAGGGAAAAAATGGTATAAAATATTTTACAGATGGTGTATAACTCCTTCAATTATTTCCAAGATAGACAAATCATACAACAACAAATGTTAGAAATGCTATAACAAAGAAAGTACATTTTACCACATGTGGTAGTATTGCAAAAAAGGGAGGGAAAAGGAAGGAAGGAAGGAAGGAAGGAAGGAAGGGAGGGAGGGAGGGAGGGAGGGAGGGAAAAGAAAATCAAAAGTATTGGAAGGAAATACATCAAAACATTCAGAAAATGTTAAACATAGAATTTGAACTGAAACCACAAATATTTTTATTAGGAGTCATTCCAGAAAACACAAATGAAAAGTATCACAATTTACTGAGATATATGTTGATGGCTGCAAGAACAAATTTGGCAAACATTGGAAAAGTGAAACTTTGCCAACAACACAAGATTGGGAGACCAAAATTAGAGAATGTCAGCAATGACAAAATTAATAGTATAAATATAAATTTAGCTAGGCTTTTAAGAAGGAATGGCTCCCTTATATAAGACACATTACACAGCAAGACAAATTCAGGCCTTTGGAATATGTTTTTTAAGAAAAGAGTTAAGTGACCAGTCAAAAGCAATAGCTGAAATGACTTAAAAAGACACTAGCAATAATCTCCCTGTTTAATATTCAAAGTACAGTACAAATATTTAGGTTGTGGTTAGCAGTTGGGAAATAAATGGAAGGAAAGGGGAAAATGTGCTACCAAATTTTTAAATAATGTTTTTACTTTTGTTTTATTAGCAGATGTTTATCTTCTACTGCACTTTTTGTATCTTTTGGCAATTTCTGTTTAAATAATTTGTTAAAACATATGCAATTAAAAAAAAGAAAATAGAGTTTGGGGTGAAGAGATATGTGACATGTGATGAAGTATCTGAACACTAGTTACTAACTGTATTAGTAGGAACATGTAAAGTTTTAAAAAATGATCAGAGAAATGTTCAGCTTGAACTTCTATCAAGCCAAATCCTATCCTCTCAATGTACCATATACCAGTAGTCCTCGTTTAACATCCACTTGTTCAACAACAGTTCAAAGTTATGACAGTGCTGAACAAGGGGTACTTATGATGAGTCTTCATAGTTGTGGCCATTGCAGCATCCCTGCAGTCACATGATCACGATTCGGGTGCTCAGCAACCAGTTCGCAATTACAACATCACAACATCCCGCATTCATGTGTTTGACATTTGTGACCTTCACTGCCAGCTTCCGGCAACCAAAGTCAATGGGGAAGCCGGCAAGAGGTCATAGATGGCAATCGTGATTGCAGGATGCTGCATCTGTGGGGGATTTGCCTAACAACAGCAACTGGGACTGCTGAAACTGCCATCATAAGATAGCATGATCACATGATATTGTGCTTTACAACCTTGTCGCTTAGTGACAGAGTTCCTGGTCCCAATTGCCTTTGGTAAGCAAGGACTACCTGTACAGTAATAGCCCATTGACATAATAAAGGAGGAGAAGAAGCAATGTTTTGCCTCCCTTATTGCTACAATGTAGACTCAAACTTGAATTCATAGCTGTGGTCAGTCAGATTCACTTTTTGTCTTCCCCCACTGGTGCTCCAGATGTCTTTTTTACCCCTTCAACCCCAGAGATCCTCAGTAGACCATTGAGCCATTCAGCATCAGCAACAGAGAAAGTCTGCTTGGGGGCAATTACATCAAATGCCTGGGTCACCTTCTGTTGCCAGTGGCTGAACAAGCACCTAATGGAAATGCCTGAAAGGTTACTGGGAAAACCACAAAATACACACTGGAATTGATCAGGATGCATAAGGGGTCTGGGGAGACCATCCTAACTTGTTCATTTGCCCTACAGATGGACATCAATCTCATCTGAATCAGGGAGGGAATCTCACCATAGAAAAGGGCAGATGGAAATGCCTTCCTTATGCAAATCACTACATCTGTTCCTAGGCAAAAGTGAGGTCCAATGTGTGGCCATCTATATGTGTTGGGCCCAAGATTACTGAGCATTGCCTGAATTGGCTTTTCGAGCATGGAAACAAAAGTTACACAGTGCCAAGAGGAATGGGATCTCCAACACCAGCCTCAAGACCAGGTTGAGCAGCTTAGGTAGGGATCCTGTCAGATTGTAGGGTAGTGATACTCCAGTAAGATTCTCATCTTGTCCTATGGCTCACTCTGAAGACAAAAAGAGACCATCTAGATCAGGCCAACATTTTCATCTGGTCTAGCATTCTGTATTATGAAGAATGCATTTGGGAAGCTCACAAGCAGGACAGGTAGTATCTTTCGTGTACTGCTGCCCCTTTGCAACTAATATTTAAAGAATACTGCCCATGACTGGCAAAGTTATATTTAAACATCACTAACAGCCAACAGTAAAATTCTCTTCCATGAATGTATCTAGACTGCCTTTAATACTGTCTAAATTTTATCACTGAGCTGTAGGACTGCAATCCTAAAAACACTTCCTCTGAAATAAATTGCATTATACACCATAAATTGCTAAAAGAACAGTTGGGGATCACTCTGAAGAGGTCGCAATTACATACTAATTTATCCTTAGAGTTTTAAGAGGTCACTCAGAGCCTTAAGCTAATTAACAACCATGAATGCACATTGTTAAATAAGTGAGTGAAGCTAGGAATTTTGCTCCTCACTTTGGGGTTTTTGTGTATAAAGAAAAAGCTTAAGCTCTTCTACAGCAGTACTTTTTATATTATTCTGCTTTAGAAGCCTGACCTGATCTGTTTTATCGCTTTAGATTGTTCAGATTGTTTATAACTTATTAAAGCTTGTAAACTCTTCACTTTCTGGATCCAGTCTGTTTAATGTAGTGGCTTCTAATAACATAAACATGCAGGGGAAATGTGCCGCATAACATAAATACAGAGAAATAAAACAGAGGTAGAGCCATGTATGCACTCAAAGCAAAGCAGTCCCAAAGCAAACACTTGGATCACAAATGTTATTTAAGATGGTTGTCTTATAGTCCCTTAAGCTTAGAGTTAAGCTTAGTTTAACTCAGTGGAACCTAAGTCTGAGCAAACATGCATTACTAAGGTTGTGTTTCAACTAGAAACCAGGCATAGAACAGGGCAATTCAGGATGAAGGTGTTTTATTTGTTTTAACCTCATTCAAGATGCAGGATATATCTCTATCTTTCCCTGCTCCCCATTAAAAATGCTTGGTGGAGCTCCACCTGTTATATATTCTTCAGAAGTTCAGCATATTCAGAGGCCAAACTTTGCACCAAAAAAGTTGTTGTTGTTGTTGTTGTTGTTTAACTGATAAAAAGCAGGGATATTAACAAATCAATCCTCAAATCAGAGCAACTTTTGCAGTTAGTGATCCCAGCCTTTTCAGTGGCTGACAAGCTGGTGCAGACTGGAGAAAGAGGGAGAGTGATGAATAAATTCACTACCACTACAATCTCATATCAGTGTCATCTCTATGACAGCTGGAGTTCCTAACAATTTAAAGGAAGTAGTGATGAGGCCCTAACTTACATCTCTGGGCCTCATCAATGTCAACAACTATCACCTGATGGGTGCCCAACGTTCCATATTTAGTTAAAGCGGCAGATAGGGTGATGATACTGCAACTTTAGGACCCTTAGAGGATGGAGACTTATCTAAATCCTTTCTAGTATGGGTTCAGATTCTGATTTGGCACAGAAATGACTTTGGTTGTCCAGTTGATGATTAACCCTTGTTTACTGGGAGCTTTGAAAATACTGTGAAAGAAGTCTTGCTATTGAACAAATGTGAAAACACCTATATTAATTCTGCAAACTTTGCTTCCTCCACCCCATCCCATAATGCTCTAACTTTCCTGCTCTAACTTTCTAACTTCCTAAAAGCTATTTCCCATTCAATTCATTCCATTCTTTACAGCAATCTTCTTTCTCTTTTGGATGGTTTTAATCTCGTCCATAAAAACACAGTTAGTTCAGCTGCCTCCGATATCTGTGTCTATCCAATGTTCTCCTTCCTCTCCACAAAACACCATCACAAATCCTAATGTTTCTTCTTGCTCTTCTTCCATCTCCCCTGATCTCCTTCACCTTCTCCACCATCCTCTATCATTTATCCTCCATCCAGAAACACTAACACTCTCTACCAGTCTAGTGATTTCTTGCAGTGCTATGTATTCCTGAAGATAGCTTGATATACTGTCCAGCACATTAATTCTCTACCACTCTTATTTATCATATCAGACACCTAAACCACCATTGGGTTTCTTCAAAACCCAATCCTAAATCCCAACTTGGTTACAATACACTCATCTGATGTCATCCTAGGAAGAACAAAAATCATGTTACAGAATTGTGAATGAGTCAAAATGAGCCCCCTATTCCTGCTTGTCACAGAACACTATGGGCTACTTCTGGGAAGAAAAATCTAGACAGATTGGACTCTAATAAATCTAATAAATGTAAAATTAATCCATATGAGATCTGTATCTAAACTAGCAATGTGTATATGTGGCATACAGCTATTGATTCATATCACAGCTTTTATAAATGCCCATGCATTTAACATCAAGACTAGGCAACATCTCTCATTTGTTTTAGCATATAAAAAACTCACCAAAGACTCACTGTTTCAAATTTTACTTTCTTCCTCATATATTATTTTTAAGAAAAGGAACAATGAAGAATATTAAGCAGTCCCAGACATGTCTCCCTTGACTCTCCTACCCACATCCTTTCTCCTTGATGATTGATCTTGCCCTTTCTCACCCATTCCTTCTTTTCTTTTTTAAACATTACATTTTCCATTTGTCTTTCCAAACCTTTAAGCTGCTAAACCTCCAGCTCTCTTTTTATAAATCAAATTGTTCAGACCTTGGCCATACTGCTTTGGAAACCTTTTTGGCAAAAGAGACTGCTAAAATGCATTTACTAAGAAAATTGCTGTCCCAAACTGTCTGGTGTGCAGCCTTATTTTTTATGAGCCCATTTCAAATCACTATACCCTTGGTATTACATATTCTGGGACTTATTAAAAGGGAAGGATATATGATTAAACAGAATTGCTTTGTTTTTCAAAGCTTTATAATCTGTGTCGTATTTCAGTTATGTATGTGTGTGTGCGTGTATTGCTTTAACCCTGCCTTTTCAGGCAGATCCTGAAATTGCTTCATAGCTATTATTTTCCTGTTCAAGGAAAAAATGCTCTTGCCTTAAAGCTTCATTTATGCTGAACTTCAGTCCTGAAAGCTTAGGGATATGTAAGTGTGGCTTTTTGGCAAATATGGAAGTGGGTTTTGCCATTATCTTCTGCCAGATGATAGAGAAAGAGATGATAGAAATGAGAGAGAGAGAGACGGAAATATTTATAATATATATAAATCTTCCCAATCTAGCCTAAAGCCCAAGGATTCCTTGGATGTCTCTCAAGCTTAGATCTATATGCTCCTAACCTGTACACTATTCCTGAGGTAGAACTGCAAGTGATGAATAATTCCCTTTTTATAGAGCTGGCTGAAAGAAGTATATATAACCATTTCTTTAACTGACAGTGCTTCAGAGGGTCCTGGAAGAAGCAGATTATCTGGATCCTATCCAGTCAAGATTCAGATTGGGGTACAGTATGTAGATGGTTTTTGTCATGCTTGTAGATGACCTGTGACATGCCCAGGATGGAGGTGATACATCCATTCTGGCTCTCCTTAATCTCTTGGCAGTCTTCAATACCATTCCCCATGTTATCCTTCTGGACTGGCTGAAGTGGTTTGGCGTGGCAGACACTGCTCTGTGGTGGTTCTCCTCTTTCCTCCATTGTTGGTTCCAGTCAGTGTTGGTGGGAGGGGAGTGGTTGAACCCTAGCCCTCTGCTTTGCAGGGTATTTCAGAGCTCTACTGACTCTCTATTCCCTTTTAATATCTACATGAAACTATGGGGTGAAGTCATCTGTTGGAACAGGGTAAGGTATCATCAATATGCAGTTGATACCTAGTTATATATCCTCAGCTGTCCAAGCAAAACTGTTGAGGTTCTATTCAAGCATTTGGAAGTTGCAAGGGTCTGGAAGAAAGGTTGCCAAAACTGAGTGGCTATGGGTTTCATGCCACCCAGATCTGGGAGTTGGAATGTTTTCATCTTTGGTTCTGGATGGGATGGCACTCAGATTTGGTTTGTAATTTGGGGGTTCTCCTGCACTCACAGCTCCTGTTCAAACAGCAGGTGGCAACTGTAGCCAGGGGGTCCTTTGCACCACTTCATCTTGTGTGCCAGTTGCATCCATTCCTGGACCAGGAGGTCTGGTCATGGTCATTCATGCCTTACTTACCTTCCAGTTGGACTACTGCAACACCCTGCAAATGGGCCTGCTCTTGAAGACCATCCAGAGCTTCAGTTGGTCCAGAATGCAGTGGTGTGGGTAGCTATGGGTGCAGCTTGTTAAGCTCATATAACACTGTTACTCCATGAGCTTCATTGGCTTCCAGATGCAATTCAAGGTTCTGGGACTGCCTTCTCCCAAATACATCTGCCTATCCCACTTGCTCCCACAGAGTAGGCATGCTCCAGGTTCCCTCTTTTAGATCCTATGAAGGGTGCCTTTTCTTTGGTTGCCCCACCCTCTGGAACAATGTTCCCCCACCCCTGATATATGTCAGGCCTCAACTCTGCTTGCTTTTAAGAAAGTCGTTAAGACCCGGCTTTTCCTCCAGGCATTTGGGGCCAATTGAATGGAATCCCCTTTTGGTTGTTTTTATTATGGTGTTGGTTGCCATTTTTCATCTGTATTTCATATTCATATTTATAAATTGTGTATGTTTTAACATTATGTAGTTCTTTTTTGGTTTAAGTTTGTTTTTTGTTGTTCTACGCCACCCAGAGACACATTGTTGAGTTGGGTAGCCTTATAAATCCGGAAATAAATAAATAAGGCAAGCAAGCAAACAAGCAGATTTATGGAATCATCTCTCTGGCTATATCAACCCATCCTGTTAGATCCAGCAGGAGAGGCAAGTTCTCATAGTTGGGAGTGTCATCTGGCAGTTCCCGGAGGAGAGTCTTTTCTGACATGGTGCCTGCCCTCTGGAACATCATTCTCCAGGAGATCAGACTTGCGCCAACCCTGCTAGCCTTTTGTAAAGCCTTGAAGACCTTGTTTTGTTGTCAAGCCCAGGGCACTGGGTTTGTGGCTGAGCCTATATCACGGCTATGACAATTATTGTTGTTGGTTGGTTTTTTCTGTTATATATATTATTTATGATTTTGCTATTTTGTTTTTATCTTCTGTGCTGGTCTGTGACTGTAATAAAGTTTTGATCTGATTTATCTTAAGTATTGTTAGCCACTCAGAGTCACGTATTTGAGATGGGCAGCCATATAAATTGAAAATAATAATAATAATAATAATAATAATAATAATAATAAGAAGAAGAAGAAGAAGAAGAAGAAGAAGAAGAAGAAGAAGAAGAAGAAGAAGAAGAAGAAGAAGAAGAAGAAGAAGAAGAAGCCTGTTCCTAAGTCTTATGTAGTGTATCCGTGCCAGTCAACATCTTAAAAATAACTATTCATACTTATCAGGCAAAGTGTGCTGTATGAACACAGCTGATAAATATGAACAGTTATGTTTTAAGATGTTGACTGGCACGGATACACTACATAAGACTTAGGAACAGGCATATTATTATATAACCCACAAGACTGGATTCACACAACACATTAAGCAGTAAACCATAACTTACAAATCATACTGGCTGGGTTCATGAAATACACTAAACCACAAACAAGTGACTCAGCATGGGACTTGTCATAGCATGGTTATCCACAGGGGTGAGCAAGTTGACTGCCTGCATCACAACATAATCACACAGTAAATGATGCAGGTTACTTAATTCACATTGTTTTCATGATGATGCCATAATACATACGGCATAATCATGGCTTCGACCAGATGCTTATGGTTGTATGTGTATATTTGCAGCATTGCTATAGCTGTTTTAGACAATGCTTATCAGTAGTTTTTGGTTTTTTGGTTACTGACTTTTTATACTACTTAATAATATCTTACTAATATGAAATATTGTTACTGTGTCTTGAAATTTTTCAAAATTCTTTGTTGAATTCTGAATCAAGCTTGCTGCCTTTTAGTGTAAGGCAGTAATAGAGAAACCTGCCTATAGGTAGTCTTTGTTTAATGACCACTTGTTCAGTGACTGTTCAAAGTTACAATGGCACTGAATGAGAAGACTTATGACCAGTCCCTGTAGTTGTGGCTGTTGCAGCATCCACATGGTCACATGATCATATTTTGGTGACTTGGCAACTGGCTTGCAATTACAACAGTCATAGTGTCCTGCAGTCATGTGATACCATTTGCGACCTTCACTGCCGGCTTCTGACAAGCAAAGTCAATGGGGAAGCCGGCAGAAGGTCACAAATGGCAAAGCCTGATGTCAGGCTTAATGACAAATGGCAAAGCCTGATGTCAGGCTTAATGACAAATGGCAAAGCCTGATGTCAGGCTTACTGACAAATGGCAAAGCCTGATGTCAGGCTTAATGACTGTGCAGGATTTGCTTAATGACAGCAACCAGAATTGCTGCAACTGCGGTCATGCGACATTGTGCTTTACGACCATGTCGCTTAGCGACAGAGTTGCTGGTCCCAATTACTATTGTTAAGCGAGGACTATCTGTATTTATATTTTAGGCTACTGTGTGAATTCAGCCACTGGGTCTTATAAATGCTACTTTAAGGTTTAGTGTATAGTGTAAACCCATCCATTGTGGCTTATTCAACAAACCACAATTAAAACAAACCATGACTTAACATAAAGTGAAAATTAAACTACTGGGAATTAGGTCTGGAAGTAACCAAATGACTCTAAGATGAATATTCAACATGAATAACCTTTGGGTTGAGTTTACTCAATGCTCTTGAGTAAATGTAAGCAGTTAAAGACCAAATATAGCATGTGAACTGAATAGTCTAGTCTCCAAACACAAAATAGCTAAATCAAATTGAAAAGCAACTTATTTTAACTTGTTCTTTGTGTGTTGCTCATTGTATGATGAGGGTCAGTGTGAGGTTAACCATCATTTTTGGTGGATGGAAACAAGGGCACACAGATGGGAAATTACAGCAGTCCACCAGACAGTTCCAGGCACTCTGACTTATTTTTAGATTTCACCCTATGCAGAGCCAGGAGGGAGATGAAACAAAGGAAAATGAGGAGCTAAGCCTCCTCAAACTGGCCTATCATGGCTTCCTATTGGACCATTTTGAATTGCTTCGGATTCCTCCCCTCTCCCCCCAAAACCTACTGTATAAAACCAAACCTAAAGCAACGGGAGTTGCTTCTTATTAAACCATGGCAACTTTGAATATATCTAGTCATTTGCTACCAGATTAATGGGCAGATGTCTTACTCAGGAAAACCCAGTTGTATTGAATGCAACCTCTGAAATTCCATGAAACTTTCCAATCCAGAACCTGTACTTAAGAGTCTTTGTAGATTTGTACTAATCTTGCAAATTATTCATATGAAAAATGCTTTTGTTTGAATATATTTTTTAATCCTTTCCCTGTTTCCCCATGGACAAAGCAATCTTCTTGGACTAGGTGATTGCTTTGCCCAGGTTGGGATCTCCAGGAACTTCCACATGTGGAGTGGAAATCAAAGAGAAGCCATGTTTCCCTCTCTTCCCGCTATCTGCCCTCCTGCAATCAGCAAGTGCTCCAAGGCTAATCTAAATTTACTTTTAGGCCAGGACTGTTGGGGAGAACTGAAGTGAGACTATGGATTCTATAGATTCAAATCCATCCAACACCTTCCATGAAATATCTTCCTACTCTCCCCACTCTTGCCACCAGGGACAATTGGAGACATTTCCTTCTCTGTGATTGGAAGACCATAGGATTTCTGCACCCAAAAGGGAAAAATAATCTGTTCTATGTCTCCTGGAATAGAAGATAATTATTTTATTTTCCTGGGGCTATAGATTACAGCCTAAGTATGGTATTTGGAAAGCAATGGAGAATGTTAAATTTTCCACATTTCACAAAAGAAACATCTGATGATACATCTGTCATGGAAATATCAGGATTTTGAAGAATAAACCTCATGCCACAGAAGAACTTTTTATATACAGTTAGTTAAGCATCACAATTCCCATGGTAACAGATACATTACATTGCTGCTCTCCTCATATATTGTGTACGTTTTTGCTTGGAAACACAGTACAGTACAACACTGACCTCACTGTATCTTAGGAGTAGTTCTGTAAAGAATATGGAGATCAACTTTAATCTGATGCAACTCATTTAATGTACAGAAGGAGTAACATGTATCACAGGCATAAACGCTTTTTTAAAAAGCTAAAAAATGATTACTCTAGAGCAAACAGTTTGGAGGAGCAAAACAGGGGCATATAACATTTGGGGGAGGGCAATGATTTTCTTCTACATTAAAAGCTTACAGAGATCAGATAATTTATGTTGAAGATGTGTCAGGTTAATTTATCAAGAGAACTGAATTTCTTTGGGATTGTGACAAGAAGCACGTCTGCAGGGAGATCCCAGTCCACATGCAGTCTGGCCCGCAGTTCCTGGTTTGCAAAGAAGCCAAGGGCATGGTCTGGCTCCTGGGAAGCTGAGACATCTCCTACTTATTTGGCTGCAGTGGCTGGGGGCTGTTGCTTGGTGGAGGGAGGGGGAGGAAGGCAGGAAAATGAGTCAGTGAGGTTTAAGAAGGAAAAAGAAAAAGAAAAAGTGGAAAATCCTGACTTCATGAGATTGGCTCATAATGTACTTTGACTAATATCTGACTTTTGTTGTATAGTCCCAGCCAGCTAGATATGGGAGCAAATGGGGAAAAAGAGGCTATTTTGGGGTGGGAGGGAGAAGGAGGAGTGTGTACTATTCTTCACTATCCCTTGGCGTTATCCTTGCTCAAAAAATAAATATCGTGAATGTGAAAGAACATTCATGGATATAACATTAGGTGGCTTGAGCTTATCATCTCAACGTATTTAAAGATGGCATGAACAGTTTGATATGTGTGCTTGGAAGAATGCCAGCGAAGGGATTTATTTATTTATTTATTTAAAAAAATAGATCCACATAAGAATCAATCTAAAGCAACTGGCAACCTTTCATTAAAATAAGTGACATAAACCAATCATTAAAGTAAATAGCATAAATCATGAAAGTGCAAACTGACCTTAACAAACCATTCCAGCACATTGCCTGCAACAATATGGCTCCATAACAGCCAGCCAGCTAGAACAGAAAACAAAAGCCACATGGGGAACTGAACTCGGGATCTGTATCTAGTCCAAAGGCTCATCAGAAAAAATAATGTTTAAGCCTGATAGGTCTCTTGGCATAATATATTAAAGAACTGGTGCCCTGTCAGCCCTTTGAGGTAGCTAGACCTGAACACCAAAGTCATGAATACTAAAACTACATTTATTATAAGGTTACAGTAACAGAATCTTGCAACTCTGAATGTGTCTCTCCCCTCCCTGCCTTTATCCTAAAGAGAACTAGGGAGGGTCCACTCTGAGATGCTTTCTCAAAGCATCCCTGCTTTGGGCTGACATTTCTCTTATCTGACCATGCCTTGGTTATGGCTCTTCCTCATCTTCCTCAAGGTTATTCTCACAACCCATTACATGCTCTGACTTAAAAGGCAGTCCTCCTCATAGATGTATACAGAACCTAGCAGGTTGGCCCCTGGCTATGTCACAGACCACCTGTTTCAAATAAATTCTGTCTCAGCCCAGGTGAACAGAGTGCCTGTTTAAGCTCCCCTCCTATGAGGAGTTACAATAGGAGGGATCATAGAAGCAGGTATTTCCCATGGAACAGCTTACCAGCTGAAGCAAGAATGTGTCCCTTGTGAAGGCCTTCTGAAGAACAATTAAAGACCTGTCCTTAGGAACAGACAAAGTAAGATTGTGCCACTGGTGATATTGCTATTATTACTGTTTTGTGGTTCAATTTTGTAGTTTAATATATTATCTTATTTATACACTGCCTACACCCTCTGAGGTGGGTTCAAAATCTTCTAAATAATATAAAATGAAAATAAAATAAACCTCATTTAGCAATAAGACTGTTTTCCAAATGAAATATGGAAATCTGAAGCTTATACTCCACAAATATTGAAACTTCTGAATTATAATTTACAGTGAACATCTAGTTATGAAATGCTGTTCCAAATCCAGTTAATTCTCTCCCTAGTTAATCACTGTCTGCTTTAAAAGCCAAAGCTGGCTCTCAGTCTCCAAAAATGGTCTTGATTCAGTAGGCAACAATGACTGAACTGATTCAGCATGTAGGAGGACACCATGGACTCAAGCAGTAACGTCACAACTGCCATGGATTGAAGTAGAGAGATCAGTGAAATCTTAGATTTGATTAATCTTTGGGTCTTCCTTTTCAGGGCACTGTTACCTACATGTATGTGTTAATGTTTAATCTTTTGACAGAATATTATTTGGGCTTCAGGTAATACAATCAGTAGAAAATGGAAAAAGCCCACTTAGGAAATAATTTAAAGTAGAATGAGAATTACATAAATAACATGAATCAAAATGTTTGAGACACTCTGGTCTTTCAATGTCTAATGAGGCAGTTGCATGGAAATCTCCAAAAAGAGCATAACTTATGTATAAATACATAGTCTCCTTGGAATAAGGCTTCTACATTTAAATCAAACACAACTGCACATTGGCCAGATGTTTCTCACATTACTACATTTCAAGAGATTCCTGGAAATGATCTCATATATGGTTAACACTACATGTTATTCATGTCATGTCATAATTTAGCTTTTAGACATTGACAATCAGTTTGTGGGTAAAACTGATGTGGCCTGTCACAGCAAAATAGGCAGATCAGCTTGGATGACTCTTAATTCATGTTGAAAGTGAGGAAATTAAATAATGTATGTAAGAAAGCACTGAGAATTTTTGAGGGAAATACACTAAATTCGACTTATCTAGCAAATTAGCAGCACCATTGTCCTCCCATAGAGCAGAAACTAAATTATAACTGCAATTAGCCTCCTGTCAACTGGGGAAACACTACTGATTTAGAAATGTGTTTTTGAGTCACCATTCAGCTCAGAAAGGTTCCCCAAGGCAACTTACAGTTTTGTAAATCTGAGAATAATGAAAGCATCACAGACAGCAAAACAGGAGGAAAATCCATTCATAATAATTTAAAATACCATATTTTTCTGACTATAAGACGATACTTTTTTCTAAAACCCTTACCCTAAAAACTGAAGGGTGTCTTATTCAAGGAAGTCAGCCGAGAATCGCGCGGTTCCAAACTGCCCATACTTTGTTTCTGCAGAGAGGCTTCCTCCTATTGCTAGCCTCCAATCACGAGTGAAATAGCTTGTCTCCCAAACAGACTTCCTCCAGTCACGAGCCTGATGTAACTGACGTCAGCTGATGCTGAACAAACCAACTGGAGGAAGTCTGTTTGCAGAGACAAGCTATCGGCAGTTTCACTCGTGATTGAATGTAATCAGTTATGCAAAAGAGCGTGGAAATAGAGCTGCAGAGAGACAGTTTGGACCTCCTCCCACTGAATGTATCATGTAAATGTTAACTAATTACTAAATAAAAATGTGTTCTGCACTATCTTTAAAATATTGATTTCTTAATTTTGGGTTGGAAAAGTGGGGGTCGTTTTGTACATGGGGGCGTCTTATTGACGGAAAAATACGGTAAGATGTTTTAATACAGGTCCACAGCCTGGAGCACCAAAGTTCTATGTGACCTCTAAAAGGCTTGGATGTGGCCACAGGTCTCTCCAAAAGTTGTCACTGGAATGTACTAGTTTAATAGAAAAGGAAACTATACCATATAAAAGGACTATTTTTTTTTAAGTTATGCACATAACATTTAGTTTTATCCCAGCCCTACCTCTTTTGCAGAGTATGCCTTAGAATGTCATTTAAAAGTCAAGCGCTAGTCAGCTGCCAAGGGAAGTACAAGCCAATCTACTTGGAAGGATACCCAACTGGCTTCAATAAGCTTAGTTACCAGTAAGTACAGATAGGTGAGATGCTGAAAAGAGTACGCCTCATAATAATATATCTCCAATTAATTTCTACAGAAATTTGACCTAACTTTCCGTGAATTGTTCCATATTGTTTTTATTACCTTGCATGCTCCAGATTTATTTATTAAATTTATGCATTAAACAAATTTATATATCTGCCATCTACCAAAATTTTGGAGCCATGAGGAATTTCAGATTAAGTCTGTGGGCTTATCCTGTTCTCCTTCTCCTTGAGTGGAGAGTTTTCATGTGGCTCCTGCTTTATCAGAGAAAGTACCACAGGAAGTTGCTTTGTGTAATCTTCCAAAAATTCCAAAAATAATTTGTATATATAAATCAAGGGATTACCATTTGATAGTCTTCCTTCAAGCAATTGGTCCTTCCTTCATATAATGGAGAAACGGATGCATTCATGACCAGCAACACTTATTCCTGAAGCCAACATGTGGTGGTTGTAGTACATATGCAATAAAGTAAAAAAATAATCTGCAAAAACTGGTGAAAAGAGACTTAAACATAGTTCATGGTGGTAAAAAAAACAATTTCCTCTCTTCTAAGGAACTATGCAAGCATTTCCATTTTATTTTTATAACAATCCCACAAGTTCCGTCTGGCTAAATGATAGTAACTGGCCAAATGATATTCAGGGATTTTCAGAGCTGATTGGGAATTTCAGCTTGATTTTCCCCCAGTCCTGTTCTATCAATCCTTCAACAATATTCATCAGTGAATACAGAAATATAAAATTTAAGTATTAAGGCAGGCAGAAGTATGCACAAATCTAAATTGTAGGTATTTTGTCTATTCTAATCATAATTAGTTGTGATAACAACTCCCTACTTTGCTGCTCTCCAAATCCTCTTTCCTTAAGTATCTTATCTTTTATATTTTAGGTTTAAGAGTAGGGACTTGTTCCTGTTATGTAGAAATTGCTCCAGGTCTAAAGTTTGGGGATAGGGAAAATATAAATTAAGTGAAGATTTTTATCTGGGCTAGTGCTTAGCCTTTCCACCTGTCATTTTTAATTCCAGACCAACTCTGGAAAACTAAATCAGATTGTATCTGGCAGAATTTTCTAGCAACATATCAAAACTTATTAATATAGGATGGAGGATAAATCAATATGAAGTCAAAAGAACAATTGACTGCAGAATGGCATAGTTTTCAGTGGTTTTCATATACACAGTTAAAAGAAAGGTTTAATATGGATAAAAAGACAATTGGGATTAAAAAATACAAAATGGAATTTGAAATTGAATTAGTTCAAATGATGAATATGTAATAGCAAATATGTATAAACGTTTGTTAACATTCGAATCCAAAGAACAGGTTAAAGATTGCATAAGAAAATGGGCTGCTAATTTTGGATATAACATAGAGATGGACACTTGGGGGAGAATGTGGGTAACTGGTATTAAATTTACACTGGGTCATAATTTAAGAAAATGTTTTTATAAAGTTATGTATCTTTGGTATATGACACCAGTGCACAAAGTTTTTTCAAACCAGTGTTTGAAACGTGAAAAGCATGAGGGGACATTTTATGCATGATGGACTTGTGAGAAAGCTAAGTAATTTTGGATACAAATTCATATAATAATGCAAGGGATCTTAAAGATTAATATTGCTAAGAAACCGGAACTCTTTTTAATGGGACTTATGAACAATGAATTAGAAAAGACTGATGGTAGATTGATATTGTATATGGTAACTGCAGCAAAATTACTGCATGTACAATGATGGAAGAATAATTAAATCCCCACAGTGGAGGAATGGATTGTAAAAATGTCAGAATTTGCAGAAATGGTGAAACCGAGAACAAACAACAAAAACTTTTCTGAAAGCCTGGAAACCTTATATGGACTTTTTGCTGAAAGAAGAAAAAAATGAATTGATGATTTATAGCTTTGAAGATTAAGAAAGATGCAGACTAAAGGGGATAAGGGGATTTGTAAATTATTTAAGAGGGAGGAGGGAAAATAAGATTGTAATTATCTATTGAAAATAATGTTGGAAGTCATTTATATATTTAACTTTAGTTTTCTCTTTTTCTTTTGATTTTTTTATTATATGAAACTTCTTAATATATTTTTTTTAAAAAAGAAGTCTGGTCTTCTAGCAAAAAAAAAAAAAAAAAAATCCTGTACCAGCATATTATAATTTACTGAACCTTAGCAGGCAGTTGTAGAATGCTATAAAATCTTAACTGTATTATAAAGATTAGTTTAGTTACCTCATAATAAACATATTCTGGATTGGATCCAGCTAAAAACCTGAACTGAAAGGAATGGCTGATAACTGATTCTAGAATACATTTGATAGCATATCCCCTCTATTTGTCATGTAAAAATGCATGTATCTCTATAGCATTTTTATTGCTGAAGTGAAACAACGAAAGAAAAATTTTATGAAGAGAATGCTGATAATTATTTTAAGTCAAAAAATAAAACATAAATTTAGAAATGGTAGAATGAATGACAAGAAGCTAAGATTTATCACTCCTGTTCCTGGACATCATTGAATAGAGTTTTTATTGGGGACACTTTTTAAAAGCTGGTTTTAAAATACTGTATTTACCTGCATTATCCATTTTAGGGAGGATGAATGATAACAAGCACAGTAATAGTAGCTATTACAGTGGAGAATATACATGCCAGGCTATCTATCCCAGGAAAAAGAAATTAAGCCTAAATTGTCCTGTTCCACCCCAGGATTCAGAATTTGTCAGATCCCATGCATACCCTAATTCAAATGAACAGATGCAAATAGAATCATCATTCTGATGCATTTTGTATACATTACATTATGGAAGGTATTCAAAACATGAGTATTCATTTCAAGCTGGTATGCATATGTGGCTTCTTACAAACACACATTTATGAGTAACATGTGAATAGTTGGACAGTTTAAATTTACTCACCACTCCTGCTTACTCTCATGGTAGTTGTTCCACCATAACTTTATTTTCTTATGTGCAGTTTCCAGTTTGAACAGATGGTCCCACTGCTATCCAGGACTAGCTTGCCTGATATCTGAATTAAACATTCAGTGTATTTGCATGTGGAGTGGGATGATTTTCTTTATCTAGCATAAACATTATTTGAATCAGACTGTATTTTTGAGATGGGGGGGTTGCAATCAGAGGGACCTATGTAGAACAGAGAATGTAGGAGGAAGAAGTCACAGCTCGCGTTCGATAAAACTCTTCAACTCTATTGGTAACCATTTTGCAGTGCTTGAGACTTCAGTATAAGTTTACTTCTGTTTTTGAAAAACAAAAACGACACCGTTTAGAGTTAGCGCTGACTGAAGGCTTTTGGCTGGCCCAATGACACTACAGAAGGGCACCTTGTAAGACCTGAGTGTTTTTGAATATCACCCTAACTTCAGGTGATATTCCGTGCAAATCCTGTGCAAAACCGATCAGCCAAAGTAGCAGAAAGGTTTAGAAACTGCAGCAAAGGTGGTAAGAGCAACATGTTTGATGAGACAGAGAAAAAGGCTTGTTTTTATGAAATGCACCCAAACTGTATTAGTGTCTGGGGAAGGAGGCAAGCTGCTGGTTGACTTTCAGTTCCATGGTCACAGCAAGATTTTGTTTCCCAACATCAGCACGTTTGCTTCATTGGGAAATCTGTATTGCTTAATTGTCTGTGAAATAGTCGGTGATGAATATGTAGGGTGCCCAAAGTGAATCTGACAATATTTCCCAGGTTCCATAATGAAATGCTTCAGGACACCTAAAACCAAAAACATCTTAAAACTCACTGTCAACTACTTCTTGAGTCTTCTTAACACTATTACAATGTTGTCTTCCATCTTTCCCCTTTTCCAATCTACGGAGTTGCTTTCCTAATAGTTCAGCTCTTAATAATTGAGGAACTCTCCTAAGAGAGCACTGGTGTGTTTAGAAGCTGAAAAAGTGCCATACTGATTGCACATATGACATCTAGTGGTGACAACAGAAACCTACAAGCTGTTTCTTAAGGAAGGAATAGGACATGATAAAGAAAATATTTCCTTAATGAGGTATAGTAAACTTTCAGTCTGGCTCATATATCCCCCATGAAGCAGAATCCATTGAAGGCATCCTGTTTAATCATATGGCCAGTTTGGAATTAGTGTAAACACTGTCTACTCTTTCCCTGTGCCTCTCAAACTGTGTAATGCTTACCACACATTTATTTTGCTTTCTTTCTTCTACAGCAACAATTCTACTTTGAACATATTTTCAAACACTATTTCAGCAAAATTCTGATGGATGAGATGCAGCATATTCACATTTAACAATTTTCAAGTAAACAGGGTACTAATTCTCCCCCTAGGTTTCTACTCTTCCCTGACTTCCCCTAATTTAACAGAACTGCAATGGAACACATGATGAGGCAATTCCACTATCAGGACTTTTTCATACCAGGAAACAATGGTAGCCAGAGAGACTGTAGAAGGAGGGTTAAATGTAGACTATAAGAACAACATTAAAATAAATTCAAAACACCAAAAGAAATTCCCAAGAAATTTATATACTTCCAGAAAATAAAATAGAAATACAGAACCCTGTTTTATTTTAACCCTAAGAAACTGGAAGACAGATTTTGGCCCAATCTTAAACCAGCCACATAAATAAAAACAAACATTTGTCAATTTTCAAGGCCACTTGACTCCTAGAGGACTATAAGCTGTTTACAATTAAAAACCAAAGAACACATCTATCAAAGAACACATCTGACCAGAAAACCAAAACATCGATCATAAATCTACCAGAACCAAAGGAAAACAGACTGGGGACTACACAGTCTGTCTCCAAGGCCTGGGAGAACCACCAGGTCTTTAATAATTTCCTAAATGGCAAAAGAGTGGGAGTCACAGAAATTTCTGTGGGGAGATCATTCCAGAGGGCAGAAACTCCAAGAGTAGGCATACTTTCTAGGTCCACAAGATATTGTTTAATTGACAGGTCCCATTTACATTAAAATAAATAAATAAATAAATAAAAATAAATAAATAAATAAATAAATAAATAAATAAATAAAATGGGGCATACTACACTTAATGTTATCTCTGTATCTATTCATCCAAATGTAAAGGTATGTGTTTTGGTAGAAACAGTGAAATGTGTATGTAGTTGAAGGATAGCCATCAAATAAAGTCTCCATTTCTGAAACTTCACTGATTTATAGTCTGTTTTCCTCTAAATTAAATTGTTTTTTCTAAAGCTCTAATATTCAATGTCTTCTAGGACAAAATTGGATATAGAAGAAACATCTATATAAAGTAGGCTTGTATGATTTGTAGCAGAATTTTGATGCCATATTATTTTGCTAATACTACCCTATAATAATTCAGGATGAAAGCTTTATTAGGGAGTTTGTGTGATTCTCCAAGATTACCATTTCTAAACATTTCAGCCACAAATTTACATGTCTTTCATATGTAATTTCAGAAAACAGGTAACTTTTTCTGAAATTCATTCAATGGGTAATCTGCTATGACTGTTTTTTTAAATTCCTCTCAATTTCAGTTTATCATGTGACAAATGCTTTTACTATTAAAGAAAAAAAGATCTAAAAATTCCATGAGTTTCAAAAACAAAACAAAATAACTCTTTAAAACAATGGATATAATTTTCTGCACAAACTGTGTTAACTGTTAATAAAAGTGCATTAATCTCATAGACTTTTTTATTTTTGTACATGTACATCAACATTCTGAAATCATTTTATACACAACATTATGATTTGGTTATTACAAAACTGCTCACTGAAAAAATGGGTTGAGGTGGCTTTACTTGGGTTTTGTTTTAAACACTAAGAATTAAATTGTTAGATCCTTCCATAATGCAAAATGTTACATATTGATAGCTTTAGTTGAAGTTTAGAGAATTGTTCAAGTATGGTTTTCTCATTTAACAGCAACTTACTACTTTCAATGATCCATTAAGGCAAATTACCAGCAAGATGTGAAATTTAAGAAGCTCATCAGGGGACACAGACTCTCCCCCATTATTCTGAACTCTTAATTCTCAGAATTATACTTCTCTTTCATAAACATGTCAGTAACTGAATCCCAATTTTTGAAATTTTATATTCTTACAATTTGCAACCAAGAAACAGATTATTACTGTTATACAGAATGTTTAGATGCTATGGATTAGCCTGCAAAATAACTTATTCTACAATTTATCTAAGTTTTCTACAACTGATCTACAAATCCTTAAAATTGTAACCTTAAATACACTTACTGGGAAGTAAGTTCCTATCAAATAGGGTTCATTTCAGAATGAACAGGAACAGGACTGCAATGCAATTGAGCATAAGTACATCAGTGAAAAAGAATTGCCCCATTTAGAAAAAAGTTGACTATGGGGGGGAAAAAAAGACTATTTTTCTGTGAAATACTGGTGGATAAGTTAATGTTTACTTTTACAAATCTCCAATTTAAACTGCTGTGTCTTGCATGGTTACTGATGGATAACAAATCAAATTGGATGATCTTCTAAGAAAGGTTTTTGCTCGACACAAAAAACTACTTCCTAATTATGCCAGTTTTTCAATAGGTCACTACTGAAAATATTACACTAAAAGCAAACACTTAATTGTCCTTATATAGAGGGAAAAATTATTTAACTTATAAACCAGGATACCTGAATTATAGCTTCAATCTGTCCTGAATCATGTAACAAAACTCAAATACATTTTCAAACAAATGAAAAAAATGCACCTCTCTCTGGTCTAGAATGTGATTTCTGTTCAAATCAACAGGATAGATTTGTCAAAGTACTGCTCACTGAATACATGTACAGTAGATCCTTCCTATTAAGTTACTGGCAAAAAATGGCTGAAGAGGGGCAGAGTTTTTGGCAGCATCTCTAACTGAACACACCTATGCATGTAAGGGGTAGATAAAGCATAATGCTGAAGTATTTCATCCTATGTTGTCTTTGTCTTATATTGAAGAAAATCAGGGATAAAACATTTCCTGGTCTGTAGAATGTGAGGCTACAAGAGGCTAATTTACCTGCTGTTCCATGAATATGCTAAGCATACAGAAATAGAAAAAATGATATGACTGAAAAAGAGAATGTATCTTTTTTTTTTTCCTCCCAGGAATGCTGCTTATTTGTTTAAAGATTTTTTTTTCATGGCAAAAACATTCAACAAGAAACTATCACCTGCAACTTCAAGCAGTACAACCCTGGAAACACTTCCTTACTTTATTGTGTCAGTCCTAACTGATCCTGACATCTACTGCAGATGCTTGCTAACAATAACTGGAAGTAGAGGTATACATATTGTATAAACAGATTACCCATCCATCAAGCTTTTCCAGTAATTTTTCAAAATCCATTTTCAGTAATTTTTGAAGCCTACATTAACATTAGCCCTGCTCCTGCAGAATACTGATCTATGAGATGAAAGAAAACTGAACTATGAAAGAAAAATGTATCTCTATTCTTAAAAACAACATAGAAGGTTGATCTACTTTCTAGCAAGGGTAGAAAGAAATTCTTCCATTCTTAGACTTTAACAAATCCAGCACTGTTATTCTGGACAGGTATGAAGTTTTGTGATACTGCAAGATATCTCTTCTAATATGTTTACCAAACACATAATTGGTACATTGCAGGTAAGATGGGAAAAATAAAGTAGCTACTGTACTATGTAGGTAGATGTTATTATCCACAGTGTTGCACATCCACTCTTAGTAAATCCATGTAAGACTTTGATATCCATAGTAAACAGTTGCATGTATCCATGGGCTCTGGAGCACTTTTGTGTATTTTACGCATGTGCAAAATAGCAAATTGGCTTTTGCCCATCTGTAAAGTACATTGTTTACTTTATCTGAAATCTGGTTTTCTGCAGCTGTTTGGCTGGAATGGTACTGCCATGACAAGGAGAGCTATGGTTCATGACTTACAACCATCTTCCGTTGCCTTGGTGGTAATCACTATGGTTATTACCTGCATGGTTCATTCCTAATTAGAATTTATATGGATTCTAAATCATTCAATACTTTTTTTACATTAGTCAATAGGAACAATTTTTCAGCTTGCTAAACAGAAATGATGCTCGTGTTTTATAACACTGGCCTGTGGTAGCACATATTCATACATTTACCACAGTTCTAACAGTGTTACTGCTGCTTTTTACAAGTGTGTACATTACCCCCAGTTTTCATTAAAGGAAGAGGAAAAATAAACTTTAATTTAACATTCTGGACACCCAAGGCCAGCTATATCAGAAAAGTTAGCACTGTAGTACTTTGGACTAGATGAAGTGCTTAATAATTAAAGACATCGTTTTAAATTATTCTAATTAATTGGAGAATAATCTAAGTATTTATTAGTTAAGACACATACTTGCAATCCATATACTTCAGTACGTTCTATATTCCATTTCTGAAGCGGCATGGTATTCTGTACATAATTAAGTACAGAAGACAATAATTCAGTATTATATCTCATATTCAGAATTCCTTATTTGCATAGAAATCAACACCCTGTACAGCCAGGTCTGACCATTATAGTCTTATGGCTTGGACAGTTTACCATGTTGGCATCATATCAGGGAACCACATTCTTCCAAGATGTTTGGAAACTTCAGAATGAATTTGATCCAGGTTATAGTCACTATCTGGAATAAGGACTTCCTCCATGATGGATAGTTGTGTGAGTCTGCCCCCACACATCTTTACAAATTCAATAAAACCTCGACAGGTAACTTCACATTCGCCAAGTCCCATGGCAGTTAAATTCTTACAACGTTCAGCAATGCGAATTAGTTCATCATCCAAAGGTTGAAGACCATTAGCACAGACAACCAGTTCAATAAGCCTTGGGCAGTTCAATCCAATACGGCCAAGCATTGCTTTACTTACTGCGCGGCCAAAGTAAAGATGAGTTACAGGAGTTTCCTCCCTGAAGAATACATCAAACTCTTCCTCATACAGGAAAAAGTACATCACAATATTGACTTTAGGGGAGTGCTTAATGAGCGCATCCCAACTTTGCTTTTTGATGGTGTGAAATTCGGTCTGTCCAGGATTCTCACTTACAACATCTATACGGAGATGTTCCAGATTAACATGCTTCTCACTTGAAAGAGCCAGCAACAATTCATCACTTAGTAGATAGTAATTAAGAGCTAACTCCCTAAGGCCGTGACACTGGTCAGCAACACAGAGAATTCCTAAAAAAGACAGAAAATTCAATATAAGTGTATAAAATATATTTAAATTTTTCTTTTAATGCTAAAGTGCTCATATGCCCAGACAAAGTTGAAAATATTCTAATATATTCTGTATGGAAAAAAGTCAAGAAAGTGATGGGGAAAAGTTGTATATTACTTTCCCTGCTTGTTCAGAAAATACACATCTGCAAATTTCACTGAAGAAACAGTATCAGTATCTCAACAGATTTATCACTTAACACTTTGGTTCTCTGCAATGACATGTTCTAAACAACAACAAAAAAACTGATATAAATTATTCATAAAAATGTCTTTAAAATTAATGAAATTTCTTTCCATACAGTTTTCAGTCCAAGACATAAGACAAGATATAACAGAGACAGCAAACCGCAAAGATTTAATCATTCGGAGAAAGATACTCTGCCTAACAGGAAAATAAAAATGTAATGTAAAGAGGGTTTTTGGTTCCATTGCTTATGCAGTTTTAATTCTGCATAATTCAATCCACTGCAAAATATTATTTTGTAATCCACTGAGATATTTTTGTAAAATCCTTTGACAATCACTATTTTGTAATTTTGCCTACCTAATTTGGTCTTAAAATGAATTAAATGCCTATTTAACTAGGAATTTGTGGGAAATCAGCTCATCTAGTGAGCAAAACCCTCCCCCAACCATCTTCTCATCTGGAGAACATGCAAGTGGAAAGAGTAACTCCCATGACTCACACAGGATATATGATGCTTGTTTTCTTCTTTTAAGAATGACATGTATTCCAAGTACAGACTGGTGACCCCCTGGAAGAAAAGGTGATGGGGTAGAGGTAAATCTGTCTACTCTCCAGCTTCTCAGGGAAGATGAGAAATTCCTGGAGATCCTGGAAGTACTTATAGAGGAAGAAGAAAAGCCTCCCAGAAGACAGAAAGCCAGGAGGGGGTAGAGGTGAAAGAACTAAGCTTGTTTGGAAGAGTTCTCTTTTGTGGGAGTGGAGTGGGTGGGGAAGAAGCTCCAGAAGAGCTTCCACAGCCTCTCCACTTATGGTGCTTCTGGATCCCTTGGCAAAGAACAGCTGGACATAGAGCTGAGGAAAAGGACTATACAGGCTCTGAAAAGAAAAAGATTCCTGTCTTTGCCCTGAAGAGGATGAAGTGATAGGTGGTGAAGATTGGAGATTCCCTACTGAAACACATCAAAATAGCAACCTGTCAGCTTATCAAGAGAAGTGTGCTGCTTTCCTGGGTTTCACATTTAGAATATGATTGAAAAGTTCCCAAAACTATCCCTTTCTATTGATCCACATGGGAACAAATGGCACAGCTTGATACAGTTCTGAAGATACTGCAAGGGACTGTGAATTACTGTGCAACAGAACAAAGAAGCTGGAGGCACCATTAGTATTTTTTTTTCACTGTTTCCTGTTGAATGACATGGCCTTAGAAGAAAGTCTACAAGAAGCAAATAATTTGTTATACAGATTGTGCCAAAAGAAACAGTTTGGACTCTTTGACTCTAAGATATATGGAGAACAAACTAAAAGAACTAAAGTCCTTAATGTAGAAAAGCAAATATGATTTAGTAAGCATTATTTAAATATGGTAAAAAAAAAAAAAAACTACCAGAGGAACATATAGGGGAATGCACAGGCTGAGGAATCTAATTTGTTAAAAATTATAGGCCAGATAAAAGGGAAGGAGGGATGATGTTAGATGTGAAAGAAGTACATATACGTACTGAATCCAGGAATATGAGCACAAGGATCCAGTAAAAAACAATTAGATAAGAATACAAGGAAGGTGAAATTACAATCATATTATTGTGGTGATGTGCTACAGATGGCTATATCAGGGAGAAGATCTGATAATGCCCTCCTGGATCAAATTACAAAGAAATACGGAAGAGAGGCCTAGTAATAATAGAAGACTTCAATTACCTGGACATCAGTTGGAAAACTAAATCATTCAAGTTTGCCCCTGTTGACTCTTCGTTTTTCCAAAAGGTCGAAGAAAAAAAAAAGGTGGCTGATGCTCCTAAATCTGATTTTAACCAATAGGGAAGAGCTGGTTGAAGAGGTAAATGGAATGGGAACTCTGGGAGGATGTGACATGGCATCTTGGGTTTCAAGATACTGGTCATATGCACATACTATATTTCAGGAGAGCTACAGTGGGGCAAAAAAGTACTTAGTCAGCCACCAATTGTGCCAGTTCTCCCACTTAAAAAGATGAGAGTGGCCTGTAATTTTCATCATAGGTATACCTCAACTATGAGAGACAAAATGGGGGAAAAAATCCAGAAAATCACATTGTCTGATTTTTAAAGAATTTATTTGCAAATCATGGTGGAAAATAAGTATTTGGTCACCTACAAACAAGCAAGATGTCTGGCTCTCACAGACCTGTAACTACTTCTTTAAGAGGCTCCTCTGTCCTCCACTCGTTACCTGTAGTAATGGTACCTGTTTGACCTTGTTGTCAGTATAAAAGACCCCTGTCCACAACCTCAAACAGTCACACTCCAAACTCCATTATGGTCAAGACCAAAGAGCTGTCAAAGGACACCAGAAACAAAATTGTAGACCTGCACCAGGCTGGGAAGACTGAATCTGCAATAGGCAAGCAGCTTGGTGCGAAGAAATCAACTGTGGGAGCAATAATTAGAAAATGGAAGACATACAAGATCACTGATAATCTCCCTCGATCTGGGGCTCCACGCAAGATCTCACCCCGTGGGGTCAAAATGATCACAAGAATGGTGAGCAAAAATCCCAGAACCACATGGGGGGACCTAGTGAATGACCTGCAGAGAGCTGGGACCAAAGTAACAAAGGCTACCATCAGTAACACACTACGCCGCCAGGGACTCAAATCCTGCAGTGCCAGGCGTGTCCCCCTGCTTAAGCCAGTACATGTCTGGGCCCATCTGAAGTTTGCTAGAGAGCATTTGGATGATCCAGAAGAGGATTGGGAGAATGTTATATGGTCAGATGAAACCAAAGTAGAACGTTTTGGTCTAAACTCAACTCGTTGTGTTTGGAGGAGAGAGAATGCTGAGTTGCATCCAAAGAACACCATACCTACTGTGAAGCATGGGGGTGGAAACTTCATGCTTTGGGGCTGTTTGTCTGCAAAGGGACCAGGACGACTGATCCGTGTAAAGGAAAGAATGTATGGGGGCCATGTATCGTGAGATTTTGAGAGAACACCTCCTTCCATCAGCAAGGGCATTGAAGATGAAACGTGGCTGGGTCTTTCAGCATGACAATGATCCCAAACACACCGCCCGGGCAACGAAGGAGTGGCTTCGTAAGAAGCATTTCAAGGTCCTGGAGTGGCCTAGCCAGTCTCCAGATCTCAACCCCATGGAAAACCTTTGGAGGGAATTGAAAGTCCGTGTTGCCCAGCGACAGCCCCAAAACATCACTGCTCTAGAGGAGATCTGCATGGAGGAATGGGCCAAAATATCAGCAACAGTGTGTGAAAACCTTGTGAAGACTTACAGAAAACGTTTGACCTCTGTCATTGCCAACAAAGGATATATAACAAAGTATTGAGATGAACTTTTGATATTGACCAAATACTTATTTTCCACCATGATTTGCAAATAAATTCTTTAAAAATCAGACAATGTGATTTTCTGGATTTTTCCCCCCATTTTGTCTCTCATAGTTGAGGTATACCTATGATAAAAATTACAGGCCTCTCTCATCTTTTTAAGTGGGAGAACTTGCACAATTGCTGGCTGACTAAATACTTTTTTGCCCCACTGTAAAGTCAATGAACTTAAGAGAAGTGCTAGGTGGGACCCCATGGACAGATATCCTCAGATTAAGGAGGGCAGGAGAGTCGGTAATGTCCCCAGAATAAGATCAACTACATACTGTTCCAATGAGAAGGAAGATGGGAGAATTTAAGAAACCGCTATGGTACAGGGGTTCGGAGATGACTTCCAAAGTTCTTCAAACCTTACATTCTATGATTCTATGAAACTCAGAGCACTCAACAAAGCAGGTTAGCATTGCCTTGCCTGTGAGATACCAAACTGTAATCTAATAAAGCTGCTTCTTTAGTTAAAAGATGTAGCCTCTGTTGCTGCATCCAAAAATCTATTCAAGGTTAACTAGCACAAAGTTTACATTGTAGTTAAGGATGAACCCAAGAGCTGCAGTAACAAGGGTAAAAAAATGACATGAAAAAATTCTATATAGCAAGATAATTTTGAAACTAATACAATAAAATAGTTCAACATTGTTGCTTCACTGTTGCATTTTTGTTTACTTGGGTTTATTACTTACCAGCAGGTGACACATGAGGGCAGCTGCTCATTTTAAGCAATTTTAAAGTATCACTATTGTTAGCAACAAGGACCTTCAAGGATGGATCATCTACTGGTGTGTCTTCAATCTTAACGGAAGACAATGACTTGGAATTGATGAACACTACTGTCAGCGCTGATACAAAATGAGCCTATTCAAACAAATTAGAAAGGAAACATGTCATATACATTTCCTATACAGTTATAAATTTTGCACATTTTTTTTTAAAACAAGGGGTTACACTGTCGGTTTATATTTCTCAAGAAGCTGTCAAAGATGAAGGGATATTCATCTAGACGTCAAGTATTTAATGAGTCATTACCATGAAATGTACATTAAATCAAAGGTTTAGAGCTATTAATGCTGAAAAGTAAACCCATAACAATAAATGAATCTTTGAGTACACCAGGATCAAACCCAATAAAGCTTTTTAAGTTTATAATTAGATGCTGAGTTCATACTGAACTACTCAGCTAGGGTTCAAATTCAAATACTGTAGTGGTAGTATAATTTTGCCAGTATGGCAAAATCATCATGCATAGGTTATAACCAATTATGTCATTTAAATGGAAGAAAAGCATTCAGCAACAGATTTCTCCTCCTCACTCCTTCTGGTGAGTTGCATACCTACTGCAGTAGATTTGAGAGGCACACAGAAAATGAATCGTGGGGAGAGAATTACTGTGAAGTAATTATAATTATTTCAATTTATGAAATAACTGACTTGAAATAATTGTAGTGAAGTATGTTTGAGTGGAAATTCATTTGAATTATGTTGCAGGTAGTTCACTGACACTCTTCATGCAGATCTTGCTTATTATTGGGAATATTGACAAATGTTCTTTATGCAGTCTTCCTAACCAATTTCTTCCAAATGTTGCTCTAAAACTCCTCCAACCCTAGCCAGCATGATCATGGTGGATGGTGATGTAGACTGTAGTAAACCATCTTGAATGCTTATTTATGTAATTTAGCAGAAATATGCAATAAGTTGTAAACATCCTTACAGATAAATGGATCAGCAAATGGCTAAGATTTTCAGAAACAGCTGGACCAGTAATACATCACCTGAATATTCCAAACCTTACAAAACTGTTTTAAGATGTAGGATAAATACAACATATATTTAAAAGAACATGGATTTGGAGGACTCTATTTCAGCAAGCTCATCCTGTCATTAACATATTCTCAAACTTAATATTTTCTATTTTTGCCTGTATACTGTACATCAAGTGATCATCAAAGTACTAATGTACTACTTCACTATCAATTAGATATTTTAAAAAATTCTTGGAGTCTTTTTGGTCACTGGGGTTGTTTTCTCATGTTAGCACTTTATCATGATCTAGTGTTTTTCACAGCAGGATCTGCTTATTTAAATTATAGGTCTGTGGTACCCAACAGTGTTGCTTCACTTGTATAGCAACATTTGATTCAGTGGATGGGAAAAGATGGGAAACAAATTCATCAATTACTTCTTCACGCTACAGCTACTTCTTCACTTTGTTCCAGAGGATTGATAGATCTTCTAGAAATGACAAGGAACTGCAGCAGAAAGAGGGGACTGGAAAAAGTCATTTTTTCTCTCCATTTGTAAATATTCCTGCTGTACCAAAACTTTGTTCTGAAAGCAAAACTGATCAACAAATTCTTTCAAAAGATGATGCACTGGGGAAAAAAACTGTAGAATGTATTCCCTAATGTATAATGCCAGCTATATAAAAAGTTGTATTTATCAGTTTTACAAGTTCATAGCTTTGCAAGCAATACCTTAGAAACGTCCATGAAACTTGGCTTTGCTGTTGAAATTAAGCCAAGTGTCTTGATAGAACAATTCACCAGTTGAGAAAGAATGTCACATGCTGCTTCTGCAGACTCAGTACTACTGTCAACCTGAAGAATAGTATTTCACTAAGTTATACATACTGCATATACGTATCTTGTAAGTCAGAATAAGATATGCTGCCATTCATTTTATACTTCTTTGCTAGTTTTAAAGCATATTGGAACCCTTTGATTCTCAGCACTACTAAGCACTGTTGATGCTTTTCATCAGTTAATTAAGGTTAATCACTCATCCTATCAACTACAGTTCTTGAACAGAAAGGTGCACAAATATATGTAGAAGTTGATACAGAATTTCAAACAACCACACATAAATTGAATACAGATAGTCCTCACTTAGTGATCACAACTGGAACTGGCAACTCCACTGCTAAGCGACATGGTTGCTAAATGAAACATGTGACCACAATGGACTTATGACATCACTTCCCATTTGGTCGTTAAGTGAACCACTGGGTTGTTAAGCAAGACATCATGTGACCACGACTTGCGATTTTACTGTTGGCTTCTCCATTGACTCTGCTTGTCAGGAAGCCAGATGTGAAGTGTGTAAATGGCGATCACGTGACTGTGGGATGCTGTAACTGTCATAAATGCCCGCCAGTTGCGAAGGGCCTGAATCTGAATCATGTAACCGGAGGGACACTGTGATGATTGTAAATGCATGGAGTAGTTGTAAATTTACTTTTTCAGTGCCACTGTAACTTTGAACAGTCGCTAAACAGGGCAGTCGTTAAGCAAGGTCTACCTGCACACTTAGCTATATAAATATAGTTTATAAATATAAATAACTACAAGGAGCCACTGTGCACTTGTTGGTATATACCTGACATACTCTTCAACCTATCAAGAATGATTCAGTTTTAACAGAAAGTACACTAAGACTTCAATCAAGAGGCTTGCTATGACATTTTTTATCAAAGACAGTCCTTCACTTGTTTATTCCCACAAATTTCTAAAGTTACTTAGGATGAAAAATGATGAGTGGTCCATATTTCAATCTGCCTCTCCTTGGTCCGTATGCAAACATGTCTATTCACTTATGCTAAATGTATATTGTCTACTGCCAGCAACTCCTCCCACACCATCTGCTCTGAACGACTGGGAGACATTTTGAATCATATCAGAGTTGCAAGAGAAAAGAATGTAAAGGAATGATTGAGCTGGAGTCCCCAATTCTAGTTTAACACTTCTAATTTTCATTTCTTTAATACTTCAAGTAGGCAATATATAAAAGCAGCTTTCCCACACAAAAAACACCCAATGTAACCCAATGTGCATAAAATATAAGAAAATTCAGAGTTATTAAAACATTAGTTACCTTGAAGCTTACATACTGCAAATGATCAGCATGTCTCTTGATAATCTGCTGGATAAGATCAGGGTGAGTAGACTTTAAGTAAGAAGTAGCAGGCTGATTAAGCTCAAATTCAAACTTTCTCCAAAGATCAGGGATATGAAATACTTCATTCCATCTCCGGCAAACTGAAGATGCCCGAGCACGATCAACAAGAGGCAGACACTGAAAGATTTGCAAAACTATATGGATTGGCAGGCTTCCCCAGTCAATAAAGTTGTAAGAATGAGATGCAGCAAACATTGAGTTACAAAAACCAGTTTTCTGTTTTTTCCTTCTTTCTAGTGCTTGAAGAATGGGATTTTCATATCTAACTGTTTCCTTGATCCTCTTCATACCGATAACAAAACAAAATCATGTAAAATGCTGTTGAGATATATGGAAATGACAAAGCTTTCTGTGAGTTTTCAAGTACAGTCGATCTCTAGAAAAATAAGGACAGAATGAAAGGTCTTTCAGAATGCCAAATCAAACAAAAGAAAATATATCTTTGTTCTATGAAAAAATATTAATGAAATCCTTAACTATATAAAGGTTAGGTGGTATCTGAAGAGTGGATGGCTGCCATTCAGCCCCCTAATTTTATACTGGCCAGTAGGAAGTCATCTAGTGACATCCCAGAAAGGATGTGGCTGAACTTTAAGGTCACCCCCCCACCACCATTTTAACAGTGAAGTGGTAACTATAGGCTTTTGGAAATTTATTTATTTATTTATTTATTTATTTATTTATTTATTTATTTAATATAGCCACCCATCTCACATATATGATTCTTTGTTCCAAGTCCCACCATTATGTTCAATGCAAGCCTTGAAAGATGCCAATTTCAAGATTTTTTTCAGAGCTTTAAAAGTGGAGATGAGAGTAGTTTGTTTAGTGGTCTCCTGATTTATTCTTCCTCCTAACTGCTCCACATTTCTTTTTTTAAAAAAGGATTAACATTGGACTGAAAAATGGTAGTGAGGGTGAGAATATAAATGGTTTACCTCTCAGAAGCTTCATGCTCTCATTCCTATTTTGGAAGGGGGGAAGGAAAAAAAATCAACAATGATAAAATTTGACTATTTTGTCATTGAATTTTGGCAGTGCAATCTCAGAAATCTCAGAGATACAGGGAGCCACAAACAAGGTGCTGGGTAGCTGCAAGTTAAACTGCTGGATCTATAGCATAACAGATTCTTAGGTTATTTTCCACTTAAGACTTCTTCATAGGAAATTAATTTGCCACTGGCTATTATGGATAAACGGTAACAATATTTTCTTCAAAAGGAATATTTATGATGCTCTATATGCTGTTCCACTCCTTTCCAAAGGAACAGGGGAGGGAGTGAGGGACAGGAAAAACCTTAAACCCCTTAAGTGAGGGGTGCCCAGGCCCTACACTCCTATTCAGGTACATGAACATGGTGAGATCATCCAGTGGCACAGGGTCAGGTTTCATCAGTATGCTGATAATAACCAACTGTACATCTTAATCTTTGGCTGAATAAGTGATGCTGTTGAAGTGCTTTCAAGGGCCTGGAAGTTCTCTGCCTGGAGGAGAATTAGATTGAGACCTAATCCCAACAAGATGGGAGTCACTGTGGGTTTGAAAGCTGTCTGCTTCCTGGGAGATTCCATCATTAATTTTGAATGGGGTTGTGCAGATTTGGTTCACAGTTTGGGAGCCCTCTTAGACTCACAGCTCTTGCTTGAGGAGCAGGTGGCATCTATGGCTAAGTGGACCTTTGCTCAGCTCCATCTAGTGAGCTTTTTCTAGAATGGCAGCCAATATTCACGTCACTCATGCCTTAACCAGTTTATTGTTTATTGTGAAACTTAATTGGACTACTGAAGTGCACTGTACCTACCATTGAAGAACATTTGGAAGCTGCAATTGCAGTGGCTTGGGTAGTGATGGGTGTTCCTTGAGAAACCCATGTTGCCAGTTGTTTTTCAAGTACAATTTAAGGAGCTAGTTGTCACCTTTAAAGCCATTCATGGTTCAGCGGTTGGGTATCTGCAGGATCACTTTCTTCCTACAATATCTACCTGCCTAATAAGATCTATCAGGGAAGGCTCTTTACCTGTCCCCTCAGTTAGGGACTGTCATCTTTTAGGGCCATGTAAGTATGTACTTTCAGTCACTGCTCCCCTTCTCTAAAATAGCATTCTGCACATTGTGTGATTGCCCCTTCCCTTTTAAGAAGTTGGTTGTTCCATCAAGTCTGGGGGTTAGAAGCCTGGGGGTCAGGAGGTGGGGCTGAGCCTGTACATTAGTTATGTCAACTTGTGACTGATGAGTCTGTTTTTACCCAGGCTGCTATTTTATGTGCATTTTTTTTTGTTTTCCTGTTTTTTATGCTTTTATATTTTTCATTTAACACTGTTCATTACCCAGAGTCATGAACCTGAGATGGGTGACCATATAAATAATCAATCAGTAAAGTCAAGGAGGGTGGATTGTTCCTTTGGTCTCTTGATTGGGAGTCTTTCTTTACAATTGTTAAATTTTTTAGTCATGACCTCCTGATCCATAAGAGTATTTCTAGTTGCTATTTACATTATTGTATGTTTTTAGTTGTTCCACACTGCTCAGAGTCAGCAGACTGGAGCAGCCTATAAACCCAATCAATCAATCAATCAATCAATCAATCAACCAGCTTAGAGAAACTGCAGAAAATAAGTTTACAAGACATATCATAGAAAGACTCATAAAAAATCTAAAGGATTATTTCTTTTCACACTTTTTCTCTAATTGGCAACAATCTGAAATTTTGACCATAAAGGTGCAGCTACTGATACTGGATGGATAAATAATGTGAAAAGGTTATTAGATTCAGTCAAGTAAATACATCTGAAGTATGCTTAATTGTATACAACCACAGAATAGGGATGCAACACATGCCTTGCACATACAAGATCCTAAATTCTGAAGAACATTTAGATGAAAACAATGGAAAGATTCTACTAGAGACTTATGAATCTAGATATAGAAACTTAGGGGAAGAGATGCCAATTTAAAAAGGCCGCAATGGGTTGGTTGAAAAGGCTATTATGTAAATTTGTTTATTCAAGTATTTGTATCCTCTTCTCCTCTCCATAATTGAAATATACAAAGCTTCTAGTAATAAAGACATTCACTTTTCCTAATATTTTAAATTAATTATATTTCTTTAGTTTGTAAACATTCAAGCATTAGGCTCCAGTGATCATTAATCTATTAAATTGACTAAGAATGTGTAACTAAAAACTGCCCAATTCATTGCATGTTAAATTGCAGCTGGCAAGTATAATCTTCAAAAAGGAATGCTCACTTCCCTTGATGGAAAGCTTTTAATAAAATAAAAATTAGGATTAATGGTTTCAAATTTATTTAATAAAGTCAACATCTTATCAAATATACTACACTTCACTATCAGTTTAGTCAGTTAAAGCTTGACTAATGATTAGTTAGCTTTGAAACTTAAACCCTGTGAATAGAACACCAAGAAAGAAGTGACTTAAGACTACATATACAGTATTATAGTACAACTCTATATAATGTGTACCCATATTAAAAATCAGAATGGAAAAGTTGCATGTAAATATATAACTGTATCTGCATTTCTTTACCTCTGAAATATACAGAGAAATTTTCTATACCATGCAGGTTTTACAAATAATTTTATGCACAATGTACTTCAGATTACAAATTGGTGTTACATTAAATGCCACCAACAGTGTAATCCCATGCACAAGTGAGATACCCTTTCATAATAGTGCATTTAATTAACATCCAAATCCTAAATTATCACAGATGGGACTATTCCATCTATGTAATCCATAGATGCATTATTTTTACAAATAATTGCATGCATATTTAAAAGTCACATCTGGCAACATGTCATATATATCAAAGTTAAAAATTAAGATTTTGCCATGTTTATCTCTAGCAATAAAAAGAGCTGAATGGATCACTTTTCTAGTAATCAGACCTAACCCAGCCCAGATTTAAAACTTTTTCTTTAGTTAACCAACATGTAACCCTTTTCTGCATCTAGGTAAAGAAAATGCAAAATACAATTGATAGTACTATAGGAATTATTGAAAAGAAGAATTTATCTCTGGGGCAGTGAATTATCTTCAGGTTAAGCTGAAATAAATTAAGATAGTTCTAGTGCTAAGAATGAAGTTCACTTTTCTCAATAACTGGACAAGGGCAGATGTAAACTTAATTGTGATTATCAGAGCCATTAAATTTGTCTCATTGAGATTACTAGTGAAAAATATTAAAATAAGAACTACATAGGAACAGAACAAATGCTTAGTCCAACATTTACTCCAGGCAGTGAAATGGCACCCCTCTTACTCACAGCCCCACGAAATATAGGGAAATATTCAGACATTCAGTATATTAATAATAGAACCAACACATAACCACCAAAAATAATAAACTAGTCATCCTTGACAACCGTATCTTCCTATCAAGCCGTATCTTCCGTATCTTCCGTATCTTCCTTGACAACCGTATCCTTCCTAAGGACCTATTGTGGAGGTCCTTATTCCTAAAGGATAAGGACCTCCACAAAGACAAGTTCAGGGACGTAAGGCACCTAACACTCATCTAAGTCATAATATTGGAGTATATTAAACTCAAGTACTCCTATGCACAAATGTATCAGTTCCTTAATAAAGCTGCAATTTCTACTTCTGAAATCAGTGTGCCAGTTAAAAGATTACTAGTTGTAGTTTTGTAGTTTAAATCCCTTTTTTGGTGAAAACCTCAAATGATTAATTTTGCATATAGAATCCAGGGAAGTAAGCAAAATATCCTTGGATGGGTTACAGAAACAGTAAGAAAGGCACGTAAAAGTCTTTTTTGGGGGGGGGGGGAGGCTTAAATTTGACCAGAAATAGAGCTCAATGATGCTTTAGTTTCGGATCAAGAGGGTCTGTAATCCTTTTGAAAACTTGGACCATTGTAGCCAAATCTTTTTGAAATGTTGAAAGATGCTTCCCGCCCCCCCACCCCAATCATGGTATTTTTTAGAGGCAAGATGGACTGGAATCCCAAGGTTCAGACCATCCTGAGAAGCAGTTACCTTCAATCAAGGGGATCCCAGAGAAGAGAAAAAGAGACAACATTGCTGAAGATCTCTCTCTCTACTGCTATCATCACTGCTGTACAGTATATGTTCTGTAGTCAGAAGAATTCAGTCACCAGGGATGTTACTCCAGCACGAGTTGCATACACTAAGTTCACTTAAAAATATTTTGAAGAAAATATTATATTTGAGATGTATATATATATATATGTATATGTAAATACATGCATTAATATTAATACATAAATTAGAATTACTAGTAAATAAGTCACAGAATGTAATTAGCAATACTGTAGTGAATTAGTATGAAAGTTTATACTAGTTTATATGGCCATATGAAACTTACCAATAAGAGGACACATTGTTAAGTACAAGAAATACCCATGTTATCATTTATTTAAAATACATACAGGCAACCATCTGGCAGAGGATATACAAGGATCATGATAAGGAGACCTTTGAGTTGGGTTGAGGTTCAAGTTTCTCATCCTTCTCAGACAACCTTACCAGTATGCATGTCTGTATGTGCATTTGTAAAAGAAAATGGGTCTGATGTGTGAATCATAGTCCAGTACTTTTCAGCCCTGCCCTGAAAGGGCTCTGCAAAGAGTCAACATACCATTCCTGTCTTACAACATGCAATCAGGCAAAATACAAAAGACCACACCAACAATGTTTTATTCTCTTATCCTTTGATTAAAATCTGTATGTATTTATGAGCTATTTAGATAATGAACAGAAAATCAAGCCTGTATAAGCTTTTCTGCTATTTTTCAAAGTTTTAAAATTGAATACAATAGATTAAATAAAGATTAAGTGACGCTTACAGCAGAGCCATTGAAATAGAGGGGATTTATCATGGTTAACTTGAATCTCACTGATTTCAGGGGAACTGCTTTAAGCATGACAAAGTCTGGACCCAACTCTATATTGCTTACTGCTAGAACTACTAAAGATTTCAATGCTAAACCCTTTTGAATTCAGGATATATAATCCGAAAGTCCTGTTTGCTTTTTCTAGTCAGCAAATAATTTAATTGGAAAGAGAATGATATGGCTTTAAGTTCCACTCTTTAGAAAGGGCCTAACAGAAATTCTGTACTCATGGATGCCATTTTTACCAATGGGTTGGTCATACAGTACTGCATGTCCAATAGTGGCATTTGCTCCCAAAGTCTCCACTATGATTCCTATCATAAAGCCCTCCAGAAAATAATGCTACTTATATGGCTCACTCCAGCATTGAGGACATGAATAAGTCCACTATTACTTCTGTTAATGCATGTTAATGCTTAAACTACTGTTAATGTTAATACTTTAAGTAAGATATTATACATATTGTACTTATATTTCAGAGATAATATGTATTATAATTTGACATAAAATACTGGCTAGGACGTGTAATATAGAAAACAGTTATATTTCCTTTCAGCCAATTTAAGCATAAAGCAGAATATTGTAGGGACTACTATACCTATAAATCATAAAACTGTAGCCGGTATTTTACTCAGAATAAATAGAACACAAATCTTTCAGATATAACAAAATATGTCCAAATAGATCCAAGTATGTTAATGGCTAGTTGCCCAAATCAGCTGGTCTTGAATTAGAGGTGCACATGCACACATACCTCCAGAAAATGTGGAAATTTCTGTCTAACACAAGCACCTTTCTGGTGTCTGAACATCCATCCCATTGCTGAGTCTTTCTGTCTGTATGAAAGGATTTCTTAACTGGAAAGCAGGGTGGGATCCCAGTAGAATGATTGACCTGTGAAGTCATCCACCAAAGAAAAACTGACCTGCCAAGTCTAGGAAACCCATGGAAGGGACTAAGTTTTGGAGCTAATGCTTACTTAAGCAAATTATCCCAAAGTTTGAATATAAAAATATCAGAAACTGATTAATCCTATGAAACATCACCAGATAGCTAATTAAAAAGAAGATGCAAAGATATCATTGAGCTATACTTCTCGAGCAAATGCACCTTGATTAATATTTGACTGGGGGATGTTAAACAATATAAAGAAACTATCAATGTTAACAAGTTAACAGTATCATCTGGCAATTCTGGTAAAGGTAACTAAAAGAAAAGCAATGCTTCACAACTACTATTTTGGGCAAACTTAAGAAATTTGTCCCCTTCATGGATCACTGCCTTGTCGTGGCAAAGGGGCTTGCGTAACTCAGTGAAGCCATGAGCTATACCGTGCAGGGCCACCCAAGACGGACAGGTCATGACAGAGAGTTCTGACAAAATGTGGTCCACTGGAGAAGGAAATGGCAACCCACTCCAGTATCCTTGCCAAGAAAACCCCATGGACAATGTTAAAAGGCTAAAAGATATGACGCCGGAAGATGAGCCCCTCAGGTCGGAAGGTGTCCAATATGCTACTGGGGAAGAGCGGAGGGCAATTCCAAGTAGCTCCAGAAAGAGTGAAGCGGCTGGGCCAAAGCCGAAAGGACGTTCAGCTGTGGATGTATCTGGAAGCGAAAAGAAGGTCCGATGCTGTAAAGAACAATATTGTATAGGTACCTGGAATGTAAGATCTATGAACCAAGGCAAGCTGGATGTGGTCAAACATGAGATGACAAGATTGAACATCGACATCTTGGGAATCAGTGAACTGAAATGGACGGGAATGGGTGAATTTAATTCGGGTGACCATTATATCTACTACTGTGGGCAAGAAACCCTTAGAAGAAATGGAGTTGCACTCATAGTCAATAAGAGAGTGGGAAAGGCAGTAATGGGGTACAACCTCAAAAACGACAGAATGATCTCAGTGCGTATCCAAGGCAAACCATTCAATATCACAGTCATCCAAGTCTATGCCCCAACCACTGATGCCGAAGAAGCTGAAGTTGACCGCTTCTATGAAGACCTACAACACCTTCTAGAACTAGCACCAAAAAAAGATGTCCTTTTCATCATAGGGGATTGGAATGCTAAAGTAGGAAGTCAAGGAGTAATCGGAATAACAGGCAAGTTTGGCCTTGGAGTACAAAATGAAGCAGGGCAAAGGCTAATAGAGTTCTGTCAAGAGAACAAGCTAGTCATAGCAAACACTCTTTTCCAGCAACACAAGAGACGACTCTACACATGGACATCACCAGATGGTCAATACCGAAACCAGATTGATTATATACTTTGCAGCCAAAGATGGAGAAGCTCTATACAGACAGCAAAAACAAGACCAGGAGCTGACTGTGGCTCAGATCATGAGCTTCTTACTGCAAAATTTAGGCTTAAATTGAAGAATGTAGGGAAAACCACTAGACCACTCAGGTATGACTTAGATCATATTCCTTGTGAGTACACAGTGAAGGTGATGAATAGATTTAGAGGATTAGATTTGGTAGACAGAGTACCTGAAGAACTATGGATGGAGGTCCGTAACATTGTACAGGAGGCAGCAACTAAAACCATCCCAAAGAAAAAGAAATGCAAGAAAGCAAAATGGCTGTCTGATGAGGCTTTACAAATAGCTGTGGAAAGAAGGAATGCGAAAAGCAAGGGTGAAAGGGAAAGATATAAGCAACTGAATGCAGATTTCCAGAGAATAGCAAGGAGAGATAAGAAGGCCTTCTTAAATGAACAATGCAAAGAAATTGAGGAAAACAATAGAATGGGGAAGACTAGAGATCTCTACAAGAAAATTGGAGATATGAAAGGAACGTTTAGTGCAAAGATGGGCATGATAAAGGACAAAAAAGGCAGGGACCTAACGGAAGCAGAAGAGATTAAGAAGAGGTGGCAAGAATACACAGAAGAACTATACAAGAAAGATCTTAATGTCCCTGATGTCCACGCTGGTGTGATCACTGACCTTGAGCCAGACATCCTAGAGAGTGAAGTCAAGTGGGCCTTAGGAAGCATTGCTAACAACAAAGCTAGTGGAGATGACAGTATTCCAGCTGAGTTATTTAAAATACTAAAAGATGATGGTGTTAAAGTGCTGCACTCAATATGCCAGCAAGTTTGGAAAACGCAACAGTGGCCACGGGATTGGAAAAGGTCAGTTTATGTTCCAATTCCAAAGAAGGGCAACGCCAAAGAATGCTCAAACCATCGCACAATTGCACTCATTTCACATGCTAGCAAGGTTATGCTCAAAATCCTACAAGCTAGGCTTCAGCAATACATGAACCGAGAACTACCGGATGTACAAGCTGGGTTTCGAAGAGGCAGAGGAACTAGAGATCAAATCGCCAACATTCACTGGATCATGGAGAAAGCACAAGAGTTCCAGAAAAATATCTACTTCTGCTTCATTGACTATGCAAAAGCCTTTGATTGTGTGGATCACAACAAACTGTGGCAAATTCTTAAAGAGATGGGAGTACCAGACCACCTTACCTGTCTCCTGAGAAATCTGTATGCGGGCCAAGAAGCAACAGTTAGAACCGGTCATGGAACAACCGATTGGTTCAAAATAGGGAAAGGTGTACGACAAGGCTGTATACTGTCACCCTGCTTATTTAACCTATATGCAGAGTACATCATGAGAAATGCCAGGCTGGAAGAATCACAAGCCGGAATTAAGGTTGCAGGGAGAATCATCAACAACCTCAGATATGCGGACGATACCACCCTAATGGCAGAAAGTGAAGAAGAACTAAAGAGCCTCTTGATGAGGGTGAAAGAGGAGAGTGCGAAAGCTGGCTTGAAACTCAACATTAAAAAAACTAAGATCATGGCATCTGGACCCATCAATTCCTGGCAAATAGAAGGGGTAGAAATGGAAGCAGTAACAGACTTCATTTATTTGGGCTCCAAGATCACCGCAGACGGAGACTGCAGCCATGAAATTAAAAGACGCTTGCTCCTTGGGAGGAAAGCTATGGCAAGCCTAGATAGCATATTAAAAAGCAGAGACGTCACCTTGCCGACAAAGATCCGCATAGTCAAAGCTATGGTTTTTCCAGTAGTAATGTATGGCTGTGAGAGCTGGACCATAAAAAGGCCGAGCGCCGAAGAATTGATGCCTTTGAACTGTGGTGCTGGAGAAGACTCTTGAGAGTCCCCTGGACTGCTAGGAGGTCAAACCAGTCAATCTTAAAGGAAATCAACCCTGATTGCTCATTGGAAGGATCGATAATGAAGCTCAAGATCAGATATTTTGGTCACCTAATGCGAAGAGAGATCTCTTTGGAGAAGACCCTGATGCTGGGAAAGATTGAAGGCAAAAGGAGAAGAGGACGGCAGAGGATGAGATGGTTAGATAGCATCACTGAAGCAATGAGCATGAAACTGAGCAAACTCAGGGAGGCAGTGAAGGACAGGAAGGCCTGGCGCAATATGGTTCATGGGGTCACGAAGAGTCGGACACGACTTAACGACTAAACAACAACAAAGAAATTTGTAAAGGCAGAAGTAAAAAAATATGTCCTTGTAACTTTTAGAATCCATCTTCCAATTAAGCATTCCAACCTAGAGAAAAGAGCTCCACAAGATACAACACTGTGTTTAGAATAGTTAGTAAATGGCTTAACACACCCAAGCAATTTGCCACTCACCCTTTCTTGACTGTGTGAGTGCTGAATGGCAAATGCCTACCACCCACCCTTCAGCAATTTCTCAGGCAGCTACCTTCATACTGTCTTTCTCAAGCTGTGGAAATACAGTGGAGTGCTACAGTTATACTGTGTGCATCTCTTTCTCCCCTGAAGCAAGAGAGAGCAATTTCATTTGTGCATAAGAAATTGTCATTTAGCATTATAAGAACAAACTAGGCAAACCTGTTTCAGTTTAATCCACTTGGGAAGATTCTGCTTTCACTTCTTACTAAATGCAATTTAGTGTTGCATCCAAATTCAGAGAATTTGTTAGTCTTAACTACAGTTATTGAAAGGAAGCTAACTTCAAATCTTAACCTGAGTTATACTGAAAACCAAAAATTACAATTAACCACCTTTTAACTTTCATGCATAATGACAAGAAAGAAAGCAAAAACTTCCAATTTCTTTGTGGCTTCACTAGTGAAACAGTGAATACACACATTTACACTCACCAAGTTTTGTCTGGTAAAACTAAACTACAGTCATTTACATGCATAAGCAACAGGCAAAGAGGGAGAGAAGGGAAAAGCAAATGTATGACTGTACACTCTGTTGCCAAGTGGCCCATCTTCTAACAAAGTTAATTCAAACTTTCAAGCTAATTGGTGATACCATGTTTGTAACAAGAGGAAATTTATCCTTAAAAAATATCACTCTCATGGCTTTTGCTACAGAACGACAGCTTTGTAACATATGATAATATGGATATGGCTACCAGATTTGGGCTGCAAAAATCCAGACATCCACTACATGACAGCAAAGAGAGTGTCCAAATTTCATTGCTGTTATCTAACAGTCATGTGGATTCTTGCAGCTCAGATAGCCCTAATTTTGACCTATTATCTTCATATGGTTGCATTTTAAAGACATGAGGCTCCAATGCCCATGTTTCTATGCAGACTGCTACAGTGTAAACAAATGACGAATAAGAAACCAAAATTGCAATCCTGCAAGCATTTCTAAATTTGAGCAAGGTAAAAAATGGGATTCCTCAAATGTACATCTTTTTTACTTTACCCTGGCACTGCATAAAGATTATTTAGCCTACTGACAAGTTTATAAAATTGGACAATGAGACACAGAAAACAGATGAGAAAATTTTCTCTCCTTTGTAACATTAGAACTTATAAGCATTCAAATTAATTAAGCTGATTGGCAGGATATTGAGGACAGGCAAAAAAGAAAAAAAATACACATATCACATATTTCATTGCTATAAAATTTAGCAGTAGTCATTAATTTTTAAAGACAATTAGATAAATTCATAAAGTATGTCAGTAGCTATTAATCATTACAGCCATGTTAACTTCTATGTCAACAGGCAATATGCCAGTGAATATCTATTTGTAGAGAACAGCAAAGGAAAAATCTAGTTCTCTTTATGCCATTCATGTGGGCTTTCCAAAGCATTTTAGGATTGAGGATGTTGATCTTTGTTAATAATATAAGAATAGTCTTCATGGATGACCAAAGAGTAAGCTGCAATGAATTAAACGCAGATTTATTCCATATAAGCATTCATAAAATTATGACAGCCAGTGTTGTGAAGTGGCTAAGGTGTTAGACTAGCACCTAGTTCTAGTCTGCCCTTAGCCACAGCAGCTCACTAAGTGACTTTGGACCGGTCGCTCTCTCTCAGTCCATTCTACCTCACTGGGTTGTTGTGGGAAAAAAAATTGAGGAAGCAGAGCTATGTACTTTGCCTTCATCTTCTGAATAAAAAGGCAGAATATAAATCTAGTTAATAATCAAATTATTATAATAATTAGGTTTAAATAATAATTTAAAATATTATTGTAACAATTAGGTTGTAAGATGCAAGATTCTTCCTTGCAGAATTGAGAACCTAATTCTGAATAATATGGGATTGACCAAGACTTACCAATAGTTTGGCATAAAGAGAAGCTACCCATAGTAGAGCACAGGGTTGAAAAGATACACAGTGACAAAAAGTTTATTATTCAGTAAATGCCTCTGCAGATCAGCTATTAATTTTAATAACTGAAAAAACCCAAATATCACTGTCTAACCAAAAGTCAGATACTTTTCTATTAAATTTATTTATTTATTTATTTATTTATTCATCGTATTTATATAGTCGCCATCTCACATACCTAATTTTAGAAGCTGGCCATAGGGCTATTACATTTTGGATGTAATATTTGTTAAAATATTAAATGTTAACTTAACCAGAGACAGTCATGAAAAGTTAAATTATATAATCTCATTGTAGGAATTATAGAACTTTTCCATTGCCAATATTTTCCAAGACATGTTATATGAGAGTCTTACAGAAGATATCTTTTTGGTTTATATAGAAATAAAATATAACCAGGTTGATTGTTATGTACAGCATACATATTTCTGAAATAAATATATATTTTATATATATATATATATATATATATATATGTATGTATGTATGTGTATATATATATATATATGTATGTATGTATGTATGTATATATAAAAACATAAGAAGCAAACCTTTGTGAATAATATTTTGGTATTAGAATGATAAAGTTAAATCCAAGAGAGGTTTTGTAACATCTTCCTGTAGTAGCATTCCCTTACCTAAAGAGCTGGTCCACGTTACACAACACTGGATGAATGATGTTCATCCCAATGGTTAGCTGTGGCCATGAGGCAATCACCTGCATCTGCCTGCTTGCACTTCTATGCTATGTAAAACAATAAAGAAATTTTATTGTAATCTGCCAAAACATTATTTCAGAACAGACTTCTCAACTTTTCAGAAAGTGCAAGAATATAATCATTATTAAAACTGACTCTGGGATTTACCTCCCAGCTAGTCTCATATACCTAGGGAATTCATTTTCATCTTGGGAAAAGAAATTCCATAGGGTCTTCCTCACAGCCATGTTAATATACTATCCTGTTATATCCGAGTCAGAAGGCAAGCACACTGATATAAGCTGTGTTGCCCCACAGCTTACCTTGTGTGTCTCAGCTCTGAGGCTGGGCAGTGTTACTGTCCTCACTCAATTTAATTTTATATATAGTTTCAGGGCAATATTTGGTAGATCCCCCCTCCCATCCAGCATCATCTACTGATGGGAAAATGAGCCACAAATCACTCTCCTGGATGCATGGTGAGGCAGAGCTGGGGATTCAACCCTTAATTTTTATTTATTTAGTCTTTATATTTATTATTCATTCAACCTTATTTTTATCATTTACTGAGTGATTCTTCTGACAGTACTATTAGGATGATCCTCATGAGAAGAGTGTTTGTTTTTTGTCAAAAGAAGGAAAACACCATTTCCGACCTGGAACAACTCAAGATGGCTCTAGGCTGCCTCAGAAGTGGGCTGAACATGAGATGGAAGCAACAGGTCCTGCACAAAAGGTTAGTAAATTAAAAACCGAGGGAGTCTTCATACCACAGTACAAAGGACATGAAGACAAACCTAATGTGCAGGGATGAAAAGACTATTTCCATACCCATTTAATTATTTCTACTGTTAAAGATTCAGAAATGCAAGTTGAAAACTAAATTCATAATTATGCAATGTAGCCAATTTTAATCCTTTATTTAGTATAAAATAATACATGAAACTTCAGCCACATGAAAATGAAATTATGACATTTCTATCTGTAAGCCCCCTAATTATATAAAACCAAGTAAATTTAAAATTAAATTTAAAACACTTAGGAAATACAAGCATTGATTATAATCCTTTATACATGGTACTTATTATACAATAATGCTCACTGAATATATTAACTCACTTTGGAGTAAATATGCATATATTGATCTAGGGTCTTTGGGCAACGTATAAGGAATCTGGCATGTCATCTCTTTCTGCACCCTCCCTGGGGAGTGAATTACTGCAGTAATTGCTTATCATTAACAACCATAAATTGTCTTAAAAAGGCAATTTCAGTAAAAATACATTAGAAAATGCATTTCAAAACAAATATGTCCAATTATATACCAACACTTTATTTGCTGCAGCTGTCTGATAAGTTGAGCACAATTATTTCTTGAAGTCTGTTTGGTTTAGTAGGACACACTCCAATTTGCAATGAGGACTCCTAGATTCCCGCTTTTTCAAAACCTGCCAGGGCAAACAGTAGCCACTGTATTACAGATAAAAAGGTATATTCTTTCATGAACTATATGTCAAAATAATACAATAGCATTATGTTAAAGAGATAGTTCCATTAACCTTTGTAACATGCTAGCAATGAAGGCAAAGAAAATGAAAGCACCGAAGTGTCTTTTTTACCCATCTCCAAGATGTACTGACTGGACTTACATGGATGTGGGAAAAAAAATGCAGGTTATGTCTAGCAGCTGTACAACTGTTTATAAACAGCTGCATGAAACATACCCCAACACATGTAGTTTTACGTCAAGCAGATTTTAATTCATAATGAATTACAGACTATGGATGAATTGCTGACAACTATATATTATCATTTAGGCTACTGCTTCACTTTTCTTTTTTGTCCACGAGCCCCAAGCCCCACCCTTTCACTTCTAAGACAGCTATTAGGTTTCTGACAGCATACTCGCTTTACTGTGTGCATTTGTCCCCACACACCAAACTCATACTTTTGACCTTATTCATCTCAGTTTGCTTTTTTCTGCTCAGTGACCTGTTAACTGAACAAAACATAACAGGTGTCCAGGAAGAGCTTCTAGGTGAGACATCCCCACTTCATCCCTCTGTTTTGGATTTCTCATTTTACCTGCATCAGGCTTTCCCCTGCAGGGGGAAATAACCTCAAAGGAGAGAAGGTGTGCTTCAGAGGAGCCCCACAGCCGTCCAGCCCTCTGCTTGCAAACCGCCTGAAGCTACCCTGCGGATAGTTGACCTCCCTGGCCATCCACCGACAGCCGCCAAGGCAGAGCGCAACGAAACTGCTTGGGCCGTGGAATGTTTGCCTGGAAAGGAGATTCGCCAGCACTAGAAGGCAGCTCCCCACCCCAGCTACGCCCTTCTTTTCAGCCCCCTCTACATTTCTCCGCCGCTGTCCCGGGCCTCCTAGCCTAACTGGTGCTGCCTACACGCGCCCCGGGCTCCTTCTCCGCCTTCCAGCCTCTCCTGACCTCACCGGCCTCCGCGGACCCAGAGCCAGGCCCAAGCCTCTGGCGCAGAAGCAATACCTCCTCGCCCCAAGCGGCGGCCCTCCAACTTACGCCTATCGCCGCGTCTCGCAGGGATGCAGGCAGCGCACCAGTTGCGAAGAGACGGGCAGGGCAGCCGCACGCGAAGCCACCGAGACCCGACTCCGCGACTACGGCTGGAGTGTTTGACAGCAGTCCCCGCCCACCGACGTGTTCTTTCCGCGCAGGCGCTTGGCTGACACGCACCTGCTCGACCCAGATTCGGGAGCTCGAGCTGCGCATCGCTCGCTTTTGCTCTCTTGCGGGCTTTGAAAGTACTGCTTTTTCCCCCCCGAGGGAAACGAGGGAAAGGCAGTGACGCATGCGCGGACTCTGGGCTGGGGAGGGTCGTCACGTGGTCGTTGCTACCATTTTGGGCTGAAAAGGGTTTGTGGGAGTTTAAAATGGTAGAAAGCGTTATTTTATAACGTCGGGAAACTTGGCTGGTGGTCTTCCTATTTTTTGGGCTTGGGATAAACTCTTATTCTGTAAGAAAAGATGCGAAGAAGGGGGAATATGGTGAGGAGTTAATGTAGAATTATTGTGACAGTAGGGGGGAAGAGGATTCGAAATGTTAAGACTCTTGTCAAGTTTGAAAGGCAGTTTCTTAAAATTCCCAATTAAATGCTTTTTACAAGGAAATACAATCCTGTTGAGTTAGCGTTGCTAACTGCTGTTGTAAGAGAAGCGGTCTGGTGTCGTGGTTAAGGCACCAGGCTAGAAACCAGGAGACTGAGTTCTGGTCTTGCCTTAGGCATGAAACCAGCTGGGTGACCTTGGGCCATTCACTCTCTCTCAGCTCCAGGAAGAAGGCAAGAAAACGTTGCCAAGAAAACTGCAGGGGCCTGGCCAGGCAGTTGCCAGGAGTCAACACTGATTCGAAGACACCCCCCAAAAATTGAGGCTGTAAACATTTGCCCTAGGAAATGAGATCGACTGATGATTAAACTTGTATTATAGACCTTTTAGACGTGAAATATTCACTAATTAAAATAGGCTAACTGTTGAAAGAATGATTGTGAGCATTAGGAAAGTCAGAAATATATACAGATGAGTAGGTTTGTCAGACCTGGGCTGCAAAAATCCAGCCAGTGACTGGGTGGCAGCAAAGTGTTAAAGAGCTTTCTTTATCTCTTGGTTGTTCCCTTCTGCCAGTTTAGATTTTGGTAGCCCAAAGCTGGCAGGCCTAGACAAAGTAGCTGATTGTGGGCACGAGGAATAAAAAAATGAATTATTTTAGAACATTACTGGGGAAAATGGATGTAGCCATCCTGTTACTTTCTCTATTTGGGTGATGCAGGAAGGAAGGAAGCAAGTTAGGAGATCCCTTTGAAAGTCCCCAGATGATGTAATAAAAAGAGATTGGGAGAAGAAACAGTTTTATAAAACATTGGTAAATAGAAAACAGAATCCTTTATGTCTCCTAGGAAGAGGAATTGTTTTTGGTTTGGAAAGGTGGTTTTAGGGTCTCACTCACAATAGTTGTAAATCCTAAATTCCTTCACTGTTACTTGCTATAAATGTTGGGGACCAAGGCCTGACCCTTCCATCAGACACAATGCTTATAATAACAGCACTGGGCTCAATGTGCCTGACAGGCACATTTTATAGCTACCTTTTTAGAAGGGTATTTAAAAATGTGCTATCTATTTATCTATATCAACTTTATTATAAAGAACAGTATATAAAATATTTTGTTATAATAAAAAAGCTTTACTTGAAATAAATTTGCCTCTATATGAAAAAAATGCATTTACATAAAACTCAGTTTCCTCTGTAAAAATGTTTATCTTCTTTATGTGAAAAAAATTACATTGCATAAAACTCAGAATTTCTACTGCACAAAAATATTGAAGATATTTATTATTCTAACTTGGATTCTTCATTGCTGAAGCATGAGTTGCAAACAAGATTGGCATGCATTAGACAAAGGATACGCTTACATTTTTTGCATTTAGATTTTGAAAGCCTTCGGCAACTAATTTATTTGGTACAAGTGGTACATCTATTTGCAGATGGACCTGGAGTATTTTCATCTTCCTTTACTTCTTCTGTGTCAGGGTGAAATCTGTTCAATGTTTCTTGCAGATCTAATGGCATTCCAATCTTTTTTTAATGCTTCTTCTGACTATTTCTCCCACAAGAAATTCATGGGATATCTGTTTCAGAAATATTCTTTTCATGAGTTGTAAACAATTTCCAAGGTAAATGACTTGTAAGTTGATGCCACTTATATTTAGCATGGCAAAAAATAACACCATGGACTATCACTTAATGTTTCTAGCAACACTGAATGTGGCACACATTTTATGTGCAGTGTCCACGCCTCCTTTTGTTTCACTGTAAAATGTAATTATGGATGGTCTCTTTTTTTCTTCTGAATCAGAGTCAATTAGTTTATCAGCATTTAACTAGACACAAGAATAACAGTTTTTTATTTCTTTGGGATATATGACACTAAATTAGTGTCTTTATTGATGCCAAAAATGCTTGAGTGTTCTCCTCTGCCTTTGGTTATAACGAATGCAGGTGGTATTTGTCTTTTGGTTACCCACATAGGACATGGAAGATCATGGAGAAAATCTATGTGGTCTCTAGGAGTTGAAAATGACTTGATGGCACATAATCAGTCGATCACATGGGACAATTCCTTCTTTAGTTCCTCAACTAAGTCTGTGTCACTGAACCAGTTACCTGCAGTTATGTTACAGCCTGACCCATATATGGGTTCTGTCATTCTTTTTACTACATCTGTAGGTTTGTTACTTATATTTTATGGCCCATTTGACTGCTTCCCAGCATAAATTTCCAAATTATACAAATAAAACATTTAGCATCCACAAGTGCATAATTTTTTATCCCATACTTAACTAGGTTTTGATGGTATGTACTGGCAAAATGAACATCTTCCCTGAAAGCCGAGTATTTCATCTAGTGTTGTGTTTTCTCCTAGAGAATAGTTCTTTTGGCAGTTGAGTACAAATTTAGTGAATATTTCATGTACAGGGGCAAGTTGATCTTATTTTTTCTGTTCCTGTATCATGATCATCAAACTACAAACAACACGTTAGAAATTTAAATCTTTTAATACTCATCAGGAGTCTGAATTTCTTTATCTCCATTTGTTCCCCAAAGTTCTTCAAGACTCTGTTTTCTCTCTAGGCTCCTGCTAAATATAAAAGTCCTGTAAAAGATTTTATTTCAATCAAATCGGTAGACTTAGCATCCTTTCTTAGGAATATTTGTCTGATAAAATGTATGTACTGATTGGTATATTTAACAACAATCTCAAGAATATCATCACTAAATAAACGTCTCCAGCAATCTACCACTGTTTTTGCCAACTGTGCATCACTTATAACCCCTGGCAAATGTCTTTACAGGTTGTGAGCTTTTATTCTTTTACTCTTTGAAGATGGATTACTATACCATTTGGTAATTTGTCCTTTCTCAGAAAATAATTAGCATCTGTTATTGTTTCCTCTTCTTCATCAGTTTCATGATCCTCTTGTTCCGATTCAGAGTCCCTGTCATGTTCTTCTAAATGATCTTCAGAATCAGTATCTCTCTAATCTTCGAAATCATCAATCAAATAGTTTTCATCAACTGTTTCTTCTAACAATCTCTGTATTTCTGCAATATGATCAGGTTTTATAAAGTCAGATCTCTTATTTGAACTTGCCATATTCAAGGATAAAATCTGAAAATAAGAAAGAATAGTAGCACAATCAGGTGCAATGTGTCTAGTAGGAATAAAAGCTAAAAATTATATATATATATATATATATATATATATATATATATATGTAAATAATGTGACATTATTGCATTATTTTGTTATAAAAGTCTCAAGTAATTGCAAAGAAAATATGCAAAAAATATTTACTTTGTTAAATATGACACAACCAGATGATGCAATGTGTCCCACAGATCAATAACACTATTTCTGCCTCTGAAGATACTCAATCCTGAATTATCTGAATTATTATTGCTGTCAAGGTCACATGATAGAAATAAGATACTTCATTGGGGTATAGCTCTGCTCATTGGCTGATGAAATATGTTGTAATATGTACAAGCTGTCCCTAACAGATTGTTTGCGCCTGATGGAAGTTATGAAGAGAGAGTGGGAATTAGAAGAAATGTGACCATAAGCTTTTTAGTGAAGGGATGAGTAGGACTATATGCTGGTATTTCAAATAAAAAGAATATTTAGAGAGTGAATAATATCAAACTAAAAGATAAGGCATTAACTGTACAATTTCATAATTGGAGGTTGATGAATATATCAGCAAAACTAGGGATAATATACAGATAGATATAGAAATGGATTAAACAAGTACTCCTCCAGAGACAAATATGAAATTTCTTTTTTGCTGCTTGACCTCTGTAATAAGGGGTTGAGGTTCTGCAGATGAAACATAGCAATAATCCTGGGAATTTTGAATGACTGGCTGTTGCAGTGTTTACACTCCTTAGATTTATGGAACATGGGATTCTCAAGGGTGTTCTTGTCATGAAAGTACCTCCAGTCTTGGGTAGAATTGCTTTTGTTGTATTCCTCAGTTGTAATACGTGTGATGATGTCTGCATTTTGGAGGGGGAAGTTTATATTTATTACCATTTAAAAGGGCAGTGGATATTTATTTATATAGGTTTCTGGGCTACTCCAGTCAGAATTGCTAAATGCATATACTCATCTCTGAACTGTGAGGAGCTTCAGAGATGCTAGCACTCACCTGGGTTTCCTTGGAAGCAGGTCACTGAAGACTGGTGGTGTTTCTGAGATTAACATTTATTTACACAGATATACATGCTGAGCATAAAATGAGGGTTTATTAGTTACAGATTTCTAGGACAATCCACAGTGTCCTAGGATTTCTTACAGAATAGCCTCATTTTACTGTTTTCTAGCACAAACTGCTTTTAAAAAAAATACATCGGCCCAGCAACTCACTCTTGAATTTTGAGATTGGGAGAAGCTGTATGTCCTACTGAAACCTTATGAAAAAGGGCTCCCAGTTTCTCTCATCTTTATTTCCTTACATTTGAAAACCAAAGGGATAACAAGGAAACTGATGTTCATGAACTTTCACACATTTCCCTCATTTCTGTTATGTTAGAGGGCTTTAGGCAGACATCCTGTCTCCTTGAATGTCAAGGCTGTGGAGATGTGGGAGGAGGTGACCCCGGCGTGCATTCTGGGAAGCAGTGGAGTTTGGAAGATCGGAGAGGGGTGCCCCTGAACTCTGACTAGCAATCAATAGGTCATCAGGAAGATAAGTTTCCCCCAATAATAAGGAGGATCCAAAACCTATGCCAATTTCAGCCAATATTTGTTAATTATTATATCTCTTTGTAAGAAAGATGTATAAAATCTTCTTCTTTGGGTGTGACCGGGGTTCTTCTCTGTCTTAAGGGGAGACCCCAGCTGACTCTATTGGCAAGCTTTCAATAAAACTTTAAAATCTCAGCTGGTACTTTCGCGTCTAATCTTCTGCCGGACTGAATCCTAATTGGGGAGAGTAAGAAACTCTCAAATTTTGCTAACACTACTCCAAGTACATTTCCAGAAAAGTGTTTCCTTAACATCCTCATGGATGTGTCTAGTGATGTAAGTTGCAGAATGAGTGTTTTTCAGAGATCACTGAAGCAGTGTATTGGTGTACTGTATTTAGAGTTTATTTTGCAAGCTACACGTAGACTGATCCCAGTAATGCAAATGCACACCATTGGGCTGGAGTAGGAAAGCAATGCACGCTTGTGCAAAATTATATCATTTTATTATACTTAGTAGAATTGGAGCTTTGGCCGTCATTCCAGTTCTTGATAACTGCATCTTACAATATTAGATACTGTAGTTCTACTGGCTTAGAATTGCCAGAGAGATAGAAATGGGAACAACATTAATACCCTTGAAGTAGGTTAGTATGTCAGGTTCAAGAAGACTGTAGTAGTTTTATTAGTCACCAAGCAGTTTTCAGGACTGTGTGACTAGCAGTATTCTTTCAAGCATAAGTGGTTTAGGCAATTTGTTTTGTTTGTTATTTTTAGAAGAAACAATTGTTTCTCCTTTTAAAAAATCATGTTGTCACAGACACAGAGTACTTGGATGGCTTTTCAAGATTTAAAACTCCCAGCCTTGTGGCAGTTCTGTATTGCTCTTTAGAAAAAAAAAAAAAGTCAGATTTTATTTGTAGAATTGTTATTTCATCTTGACCTGTTTTTGAAAGTAATTGCTATCCTTTCCCATATTTTAAAATAGATTAGGTTGGCAAGCAGATAATACTGTAGCTCTGGAATATATTGGTGCATGAGATGCAGCATTTGAAGTTAAAAAGCTTAGGAATATGTAAAAGGGGTTCCTTCACTCACAGAAGTCAGAGCAAATTTCGTTATTTTTAAGATTTATGAGGCTGCCAACTCAGACACCATGATTCTGGGGAGTGTATAGCATAAGAACAAACAAAGGAAAAAAGAAGAAGGAAATCCATATAATAATAAACAAACAATATATAAATATAAAATGGCCAAGCACACAACAAAACAACCACAGGGTCATTCCCAACTCAAATGTTAGGTAGTTGCTATACATAAGCCATGAGGTGCGTAGTCCTATTTATAGAGCTCCAGCAGGAGAGGCACACTCTGGGTCTCATCCACAAGAGAGTGCCGTCTGGCAGCGCCCAGGAAGAGAACCTTTTCTGCCAAATTTTCCCCAACCCTGCTGGTCTTTCACAAGGCATTGAAAGCCTGGCTTTGCCATCAAGCCTAGGGCCCTGATAGTATGGGTGAGCCTGTTTTGTATTGAGTGAGTGTTTTGGGCTGCTAAGTTATTTTATGTTATCTCTATTGTTTTAAACTTGGGTGTTTATTTTTTTATTCTGCTTTTAACTGTTAGCTGCCTGGAGTCATGCATATGAGACGGCCATATAAATTTATTCAATATTAAATAAATACTTATCTTACAATATCTATGTTTCAGCATACTTAGTCCTGTTATCTCTACTCCTTCCAACTTTTTTCTAGGTCTCCTCAACTGTAAACAATGGCAGTATGCGTTTTTCTTCTTCAAGTGATGTTTCTGTAAAATCTAGCATTTCCAAAAACCTGTCAGCATATGCCTTGCTTTAATAGGCTGTATGAGACTTGGGCGTTTGAATGAGTCTGCTATAAGCATAAGCAGTGGTAATAGTTATTCCTAAGTATTCAAAAAAAGATAGAAATTATGCAGCAAAATATAGGCCTATCAGCTAATTGAGTGTAATTAATAAACATGAGACACTTATGTGGAAAGCTATTCGATTTTATCTCTAGAATCCTTTTACTGGATGACCTCAAGAGTTTCACTATTGATCTACACCTTTATTAATATACAATTGTGCATAATATTAATATACATTTTATTAATATGTTGTTGCTGATTTCAGCAAGATCTAGATTTTTGTATGACTGGCTTTTAATCATTTTGATGCATATGCCCACTCTTGTTTGGTACTATCATAGTTTAAAATAGGATTGCATTTTTGGAGTAATGATTAAAAAGAATCTCAGCAGACTCATTTGGATCATGAGCTTCTGCATTCAAAACTCTTGAAAAGCAGGAAATGACTGGCATATAAGGGAATCTTGCATCTAGATGGTTAACAATGGTGCCTATATTATCAAAAATTGCAGTTTTGAATGTGACAACATCCGCCTCTGAATAAACAATATGGAGGTCTGACTGTTCATCTGCAAGACACTGATGAAGGTTTTGAAAATGCCTTCTAGGAGTATCTTTCAGTTCCATAATGGACACTTTTGTAGCTTGTGTCCTGTCTTACATCAAACACACACAAACACACAAGAGAGGTGGTTGCACACACAAGCAGGAAAGAACTCCCCAAAGTCAAGCAAGCTTGCCTTACTAGAGTCACAAAGTCTCCAAGTCCAAAACAGCAGGCAAAAGAGTAGTCAGAGTGAGATCCAAGGGTCAGAGCATCACAGAAGGTTCATCAGCTGATCCAGGATCCAAAGCCATTGTGATGGCTATGAAAACTTTTCCAGATGGATGATGCTTTTGAGAGGGAATGGATATTTTGCATGATCATTTTCTGGTTTTCAGGACAGGGCATCAGCTCTATTGCTGTGGCTGCTGGGAATCTAATCCAGAAGTTGAAACAATGACTACCAGATCTGACAGTGGTTGAGCCTATGGGCTGTTGGTAAATGCTCCAAATCCTGATAATCACTGTGTACCTCTCCCAGATGGCAGCCGCCTTCTAGATAGCGATGCCAGGTTTCAAGACAACTTTGATTACCAGGAGTTCCTTATTCCAAATGGTATAATTAGACTCTGCAGAGCTCAGTTTTCTTGAGTAATATGCACACAGGAAAAGAATGGAGAAACCAGGATCGGCTTGGAGAAGTACAGGACCTGTAGTAACATTAGAAGCATATGTTTCCTCTATGAAGGTAATCAGGGTGACATAGAAATGGGTTTGGAGGCAAAAGCAGACTTTAAGGCCTTAAATGCCTCTTGTGCCTTCTGGTCCAAGTAAATGACACTTTTTTTCCATAGGAGGCAAATGAGAGGTGTGAGATGGTGGCAAAGTTGGGAATGAAGGTTTAGTAATAATTAGCAAAGATGAGGAGGCATGGGACTTCTTGGTCCTTCATGAAGCCTGCCAGGATAGCAGTGCTTCCACCTTATTTGGGTCTAGGGGAATGTCAGCTGGAGAAATGCGATGACCCAAAAAGTCAATTCTGGTTTTGTCACATTCACATTTTTCCAGTAATTTGTGCTCCCCAAATGCAAATCACAACCTCCTTGAGCAACTTTCCAGAGGGGAAGTCCAAGCAAATGACGGGCAGCGGGCAGAAGACAGCCCAAAGGTTCAGGATACAAGTGTAGGTTACAGTCCAGTCCAAAGACAAAGAGCAAAATTCCAAGATGCACAGGTTTTCATGACGTGAACAGACACGGTCTTAAGCAGTCCCAAATCCCTTAGAAAACGTACGATAAGTTTTCAGTAAGCAAAGTCCAAGCAGCAGGCAGAAGTGTTGTCAGGGCACTGTCTAGAGGTTGTATTGTTGTTGGTATGTCTAGGTCCAAAGGCACAGCATTTCCATGGGCAAGAGTTCAGGCCACAAGAGGCAGAGGTTCCAGCGAATGGACTGGTTGTTCCCAATGAAGGGAGCCAGGTTAGCAGTTGCTCCCAAATTGAGCCCATGCTGGTGAAGCACATCAATCCTGGGAACGCCCCTGGCATGTAAGGAGACACTGAGCACTGTTGCTCTGCTCTCCATTGCACACAGCACACTCTGGGGCTGGGCGGTCTTTCCAGCTCCAATTCCTCATCCTCTGAGAGTGGAGGCAGTTGCTCCTGGTGATTGCCAGGTGGAGCAACCTCAGGTGACTGAGTACAGTACTTGGAGTTTCCTCAGGCTGAGATCCAACCAGCTCTCCCAGAAGGCTCCTGTGTCTCAGATTCCTCTGAGTCAGAGCTAGCCATGACATGCTCTGCCCGAACTATTACAGCTTACAATGAGATAATTCAAAATATTACAGATAACAAGAAGATTTTAAAAATTACATCTTCATAAACTAAAAGGTAGTCATTTTTTCTCAGTTATTATAAAGCAAACTACAGAGTAATTAACTGACATGGGATATGCATGAAGACTGATAGCCAACACTAAATTCCATAAGTAGTACAGAGAAAGAAAGAAGATGAAACTTAACACCACACATAGAAAACAAAACAAAAAACCTAGCACAAATTTCTGATTGTAGAAGGCTCCCTGAAGCAAACTGTCCTCTGCTTCAATATCTTGGGCTTCTCTAACTTCTTGGAGATTTTCAGTTCTTCATCAGAGGCTGCTGGGAAGATGGAGGCCCCATTTCTTATCCCACCTTTTTCTAGAAATCTCTTCTTTGTTCTAAACAGGCCAAAACTTTTCTGTATCCAGCAGAGGAAAGTGCTAGGGCAGCTGCCTCTCAGTCATGGAAATATGGGTAGTGAATCTGTAGCCTGCAGTTTTTAGGGCTATGAAAATCTTAAAATGGATATTTTCTTTCAATAAAGGTTTGAGGAAAGAGTTCCTTCAAAGCACCTGAAGTAAGCGCTGCAGAACCTACTTCTAACTGGTGGTGCTGGCACAACATTTTACTCATCCAAACAGTTTTTGCAAATGCGCAGAAGCTGATTCCATCTAAGTCAAACAGCCAGTCAAGTCAGATTGGCCTTGTACCCGTTGCTCTTCAATGGTGGCAACTCACCCAAGCTGTTCACATGGAGGCCTCACGATATTCTCAGCATGACAAGGCACGTCTTTTAAGATGTGTTAACTGTGATCTATACAAGTCTGCTATCTCTTGTACAACCTTTAGGTCTCTTTAATCTGTCCTCTAACACTTTAACTGAGGGTACTTCCACACTGCCCTTGTTTTCATTCTTGAAAACTTCAGAAGTTCTTTGAAAGTGAATGGTAACTGTCTTCTGTTAACTTGAAATATAAAGAACAAAGAATGGAAATAATTTCCCTGGCCCAATTTCCCTGCTACAGGTTCAGAAACTTCAAAAAGCCTTGCACCTCTGTTACAATTTAAAAAGAGAGAGGAGAAGAAGGGGGAAAACAGTAGCCTGGGGCTACTTGATTAAAACATGAGCCTAAAAAGAGATGTAGATAAGGTTTCAGGTTCATATGGAAGCCTACAAAGAAGGAAGGAAGGAAGGAAGGAAGGAAGGAAGGAAGGAAGGAAGGAAGGAAGGAAGGAAGGAAGGAAGGAAGGAAGGCAGGCTTTAATAAAATCTGAAAGGTGCTGAGCTCATGCGAGGTCTGAAGCATTTTTGAATAATTTTTGACATGTGCACTGCCCTATTTTCAAATAAACCATCTTAGCTTTCCAGTTCTGCTGACACAGTAGGAACACAGAGATCCAGAACTGCTTTAATCTGGCATAGGATATTCATGTAAAAGTTTCCTAACTTTTCTTCTACTCAATAATTCATTTAAACTCCTGTTTTCTTTCTGTTCTTTTTTTCAGATACAAACAGTAATGCTGTGTTAGGCCACAGGAGGGTACTACCATGTTATTAATGTAATCGAGCAACTTTACAATGCTGCTACAGCAAAAACATGCCTAAATCTTAACAAAAAGCTCCTGATGAAAGACAACGAAGTCTTTATATAAAACAGCTCTGCATAAGCAGCCAAAACTTGTTTATACTATCTTCCACTATCTGTGTTAAAGGGAATTCTCATTTATCACCTAATTTTCCATAGTTATTAGCACTCATTCTTTTTTTTTTTTTACTGTAATAAAACAAAGCATCCTGATAAAATTGCCACTCTAACAAAGGGTGCTGTAATAGGTGCAAACCACTAGATGTCAGTGTTACATTTTTAGTACACTTATAGCTAGCAACTATTCTGCAGTTTGCTTTACAGAGAGCCAGTTTGGTCTAGTGGTTAAAGCTCCTGGCTAGAAACCAGGATACTGTGTGTCCTGTGTCTTGCCTTAGGCATGAAAGCCCGCTGGGTGACTTTGGGCCAGTCACTCTCAGCCCATGATGTCAGGCTTGGGTGACAAGATGGTTAGTCAATCCCTGCAACAACCAATAGATCAACATTTAGCTGATCTGGGGGGAAATAAAAAAGCAGACCTTGCAACCTGTGGGAAAAACACTAGGAAGGAAGGAAAAAAAAATCCTCTGTGGTTTGCTTTATAATTACTGAGAAAAAGTTACTACGTTTTTGCTCTTGGAAGCTGGAGTCAATCTGTGGTTCTTTGTGACAAGTACTGTAGACCAATCCTTAAATCACAAAATGAAATTCAGAATGATGTAAATAACTATCTTCAAGAGATAATACATCTGATAAGGTCAGAAAGTGGATTGGGTAAAGCTTGATACGGTATGATGGGAGTTACATTAGGCGAACATACAATATCAAACATACAATAAAATGACAACAACAAAACCCGGGTCAAGCCCTCTCCTTAAAAATATTAAACACCTATAACAATTATCCATGCCAGAGCTTCCAAACGAACAGCATGGCCCCAATGCCAGGGCAAGAGCCAGGATGAGTGAATGATGCACTGAGAAACTAGCTGACCAGCAGTGCTGCTCCATCTATTGCGCTGCCACTGGGACACTGGGAAGCCTCCTGGATGCCATTCTGACTCCGGTGCCCGGTCTACCCTCCAGCAGCCTCTCAAGCTGCCACCGCTACCATTTCCCACACCTCATCCGTCTTAATTTGTCCAATGATCCATTTGTTTTCTTGGTTATCCGTGGTATTCTCAGGACTCTTCTCCAACACCAAAATTCAAAAGCATCAATAGTCTTTCTAGTCTGCTTCTTTTAGTGTCCAACTTTCATTTCCATCCAGTGTCACAGGGAATACCATTGTTTGCACAATTCTGATCTTTGTAGGTATAGAACATCCTGGCATCTGAATAACTTGTTCAGGGCTTTCATTGCTACTCTACCAAGTGCTAGTCTGTGACTTTTTTTTTTTTTACTGGTCCCTTCATTGTTGATCGATTCTAAAAGGCAAAAGCTATCCACTACTTCAGAAGCTTTGTTGTCAGTTCTAAGGGTGGCTGTTATACCTATTGTCTTCAATTTGGTCTTCTTTATATAGTCCCATTTTTTCATTGTGCTCCTTGAGTTTTATTACTACAGCTTGCAGATCATTTGCATTTTCAGCGTCAGAGTGGCGTCATTAGCATAGTGCAAGTTACTGATATTTTTTCCTCCAGTTTTAAAAACAGTTGTCTTCTTCCAAGCCAGCTTCCATCAATGTATATTCCAGATATAGGCTGAATAAGAAGTATACAACCTTGTCTTATTTCTTTGCCAACATGGAGCCAGTCTGTTTCACCATATTCTATCCATACTGTGGCTTCCTGACCTTTCAATAGTTTTGCAAATTAGATACTTTGGGATACCCATTTTTCTAAGCACATTCCACAGTTTGACGTGGCTAACATAAATGAAGGCCTTTCTATAATCAATGAAGTCACATATTGACTTATTTTTGGTATTCTTTAGCTTTCTCAATTTCCTCTGGGGCTGATTCCAGATGGTGCTGTTTGGGAAGCAGAGGTTCAGCCCATGTCCCCTGCTTTGTGGAGTGCTGCAGACTTGGCTCCCCTCCTGTTTAATATGAAGCCTCTGAGTGAGGTCATCCAAAGGTTCAGTGTAAAGTATCATTAGAATACTGATGATACTGAGCTTTCTGTCTCCACCCTGGGTTGTCCAAGTGATGCCACAGAAGTTCTATCTCAGTATCTGGAGGCTGTGGGGGTCTGGATGGGGAACAACAGGCTTCAACTCAGCCCTAGCATGGCCATGTAGCTTAGGGTTTTAGAGCCCCTTGGTTCTGGGGACTTTCCATCTTTAGTTCTGGATAGGGTTGGGGTTATAATACCCCAGATGGAACCTGTGTGAAATTTGGGGGTTCTCCTGGGCTCATGGCTCCTGCTCAAATCAGGAGAGCTTTTGTCCAACTATATGGGTTCTGCTCATAGTCATTCATGCCTTAGTCACAAGCTTGCCAACAGTCACATTCATGTCAGATTAACAAGTGACCCCTTCAAAAGACAAATGAGAGCAAAGTTTTATTTTTACAGAAAGTTATTTGAAAGCTTTATGTGAAAAGAAAGGAAAAGGAAAGGAAAAATAAAATAAAAGAATGTTTCTTAAAGGACAGATGAATGATTATTAATGTTGAGGTTGCAAGAAATTTGAGGGCAATTTAACTCATATGTTATGGTCATGCTCTTCCTTACAGCTCTTTTGGAGTAAGATTATACAATATGTTGACAGAATTATTGAGAAAACTTTGGTTTTTAAAGACAAGCATATTGTACTGAATTAAGTACCAACTACTTGGAATTTAAGATGTTCAGAACAAAGATGGGATTTTTCTGCTGTGATAATAGCAAAAAGAATAATCCTTGGGAGACTGAAAAATACTATAATTCCAGATATAAAAGGCTGGATTTCAGAGCTGTATGACTTAGCAACTTTTGAGAAAATTATATATTCACATCTTGAGAAAATGTCACATCTTTTCCTTTGGAAAAAAAATCTTGGACAGGCTTGGTCCACACTGAAAGCTTTTTTTTAAAAGACATAGAAAATCAGGTGAACTTGGGATATAATTATAACTAGTTTTTTGTTTGTTTTCTTGCTTGCTTTTTATGTATTTTCTTTTTGTGTAATGTTTTTTATTTCTTTTTGTTTTTGTGTATGTTAAGTTGTTCATTTTTATTTTATTTCACACGATATTATGCTTACTTGTTTGAAAATGTTTAATAAAAACAATCTGGTTTAAAAAAGGAGAAATTGTCCTTCTCACTCTCAAAAGAAAGGCTATTCTTCTATTTAGGGTACAATGGAACCATCATGCCCCACACAGTTGGGCAAGATCAAAGAAGCAAAAATTATACAGGCTTCAGTAAGGTATCTTTAATGCTAGTCTCAGGGTGCGTACAGAATCTTGGAAAATGCAAGAGGAATTTCTAACCCTCATTTATAGTGTGGAAGTGATTTGTGAACGAATCAGAGCAGTGCACTTTTGTGTTCGTTTGAGGCAATCTTGCCCCCTAGAAGGAATTTATATATGGACAAGGACCTTTTGACCCTCTGTTATTTATAGGATGCCTCCAAGAAAGAAAGTCAGTGTGTGGGTATGTGATAAACCATTTGGAGGTGGTGAAAACAATTTGAGATTGTGGGAACTGTTCTGGGAATGGATAAGGGAGAAAGCAAGTTAATGAAGAAATGTTGTTGCTTTTCTGAAGAAATCCAAATTTCTATAGTATAAATACTGCATCAAATGTTTGAACTTTGGGGACTTTAAAAACTGGGAAACAAGTGTGTTCCTATCCCTGCTAGCAATTTGCTCTTTAATAAAACCCTCTCTTTGCTAAGCTACATAAACAAATGTTTATGGGAAGGAGCAAGGTATGCCCTCATTTGTTAACAACAATATGTGCTTATATTGGCTATTCTTTCCAGTTTCAAAGCTAACTGTTCATTCAGGTATGATCTTATCTCACTCTACTCCTGTGCCACAGTTTCCTGCTTATCAAAATTCTGGTTTCTCGTCTTAAGATTTAAACCTAACCACAATCCTTCCCCATTTCTTTCCTCACAAGCAAACTGATGAGATTTGTACTGACTTGCCACCTTTGCCCTTAGATTTCTATGACTACATTGTAATGAGAAAGCTGATTTGGGCTAAGCTTCCATTACACTTGTGCTTCCCACCAGTGCAAACTGTGCATAGTCGTAAGAAAAAAATAGCCTAACACAACAAACGACTGTAAGTAGAGATGTCCTCATCAGCCGCATATGTTGCTGCTGTGTAGTGATTCTATCTTGCATAGCTAAAAGCACTCCCTTCTCACATCTGATATCCCATGCAGTATAGTAAATTATGCATGATAAAATACAGAAATCAGAATGGACAACAACACTAAAACAAGGAAAGAAACTTTAGTTGAAATTATAGTTGTGATGAAGAACAATCAAAAGCATAAACTGTATATAAATGCTTGAAATCGAAGGTTATTCCATTCCTTCTTATCTTCTAGGGAAAAGAAGTTTATTTGCTTTTACAAAGACACAAAACAGGAAGACAGCATTGAATCACTTGCCTTTTTCTCCCTTTGATTCTTTTCAGCATGGGTTCAATTGATCACTTACAGAAAACACTAGAGAATGATATTACAGGCAGCTGCTATAGTTTGCACTTTTGAGAAAGTTTGATTATTGGGAAGTTTTGATCACTGCTTTGCTTTTGGCTTTATAACTATTGACTTTAGATGAAGAGGATTCAGATCATCAGATTTCTTCAGTTATCACCTGAATGCCATTGGTTTCGCTCAGAAAGTGAAAGCAGTAATGAGGTGCACGGGGACCTTGGGAAGAAGCAAAGGACCAAGCATCTATAAAACCCCAAATTCTAAAACCAAAATAGAGACATTAGAGTTTCACAAACTTCAGTAAAGTGAAACTGTAGTCTGTGGCATATACTGTATGAGGATTGAATGAAAACAATGCCTCAAATGTTATAGGTTGCCAACTTTTGGGACAGCTAACATATTTATGTTTTTACTGTTCTTAAATGGCATAGCTTATTTCAGCTCTCTTAGATTAGATAATCTTTTAGATTAGGTCTAGTTTTCATAGGTTTTGGATTTACTCTATATATTATATGCTACCTATGATGGTTCTAGTGGTTTATTATATTTTTGGATATATATGTATTGTGCTGGTCAGTGACTGAAATAATAATAATTATAATTATAATAATTATTATTATTATTATTATTATTTTCCAACAAATGGTAGTACTGACATACTAGAAGTTCTGGTGGGTTCTTCAGCATCTGTTCTTTTTCTTCAGTTGGTGGGAAGTTGCTGTGAGAAAAGATTATGTTGCAACAGCTCATGAAATGGAAACCTGCAGCTGAGTACTCGTCAGTATGCTTTAAGCAACAACAATGGTTGCATTTTTGACTGCCGAAGGAGTCCCTCCACTTGAAATTCACTGCTGAACACAAGTTGTTTATGGTGATGACTCTGTTGACATGCCTTGCTGGGCCAAAAAATATAAAGATGGTGAACCAGGAAGACTTGATTTGTGTGATCAAGAATGAAATGGATAACCTGTGATAGCAACAAGTAAGTTTTACATGACAATGTTTTACATACTGATTAAGGACACTTGGTGGACCATTCAAAGGGAAATTGCTATCAAATTTGGAATTTCACAGGAATAATGTATGGGTCACGTTATAGATATTCTTCAGTATTGGAAGGTTCGTGCAAGATGGGTTCCTTGCATGCTGATGACAGAGTTGAAAGCTTCAAGAGTTGAAATTTGCTAGCAGTGTTTACGAGAATGAAGCTGAGAAATTTCTTCACAGCATCACGACAGCCAACAAAACATGGGCTCATCATTATGACCCAGAAAAGAAACATCAGTCCATGGAATATCATCACAAAGCTTCACCTGCAAAATAAAATAAAATTCCAAACCCAGGCTTCAGCAGAAAAACTCTGGGACACAGATAGTGTTATTGACATGGAATTCCTTGACTTGGTCCCACTGTCAACTTAGAGTCCCACATTGCAACATTCAAAGCTTTGAAACAATGATTAAGCAGAGCTGGGAAGCACAAGAAGGAACTTTTGCTGCAACCTGACGATGCTAGGCCTCATACCTCATGAGAGATCCAGGAGGCAACTGCAAAGTTGGATCTCACCATCTTACCCCCTCCACTATACAGTCCAGATTTAGTACCATGTGACTTCCACTCTTTTCCCCGAATCGAAGGAATAGGGCATCTGTTTGCTTCAGGAGATGGAAAGAAAGGACTGTCGGGATCTGGTTGAAGAGACAAAGTGTGGAAGGTTTTGTTTTCTTTTTGTGTGACAGCTTTAAGGAGCTTGTCCATTGGTGGCAGAAGTGTGTAGCAAATGGTGGTAATTACATGGAGAAATAAATACTGGTACCAAAAGGGCTCATTTCAAGAATTATTTTCATGCTTCATTAATTACAATATCACTATTTAAACTAAAGTTATTAAAGTAGAGGTATTGCTTTTCATTTAACCATCGTACATTCCTCCTTTTTTTAATATTTAATTTGGGGGGCGGGCAGAGCGCCTAGCAGTAACTCTTGCTAAATTACTTTTGTACAGTTTCTTTTTCTAAAAAAATTACAGCATTTCGAGCAATTATCTAGAAATGTAAAAATAAGTGCCAAAAGCTTGCAGAACAACTGGATACTGTCCATATCTACTCCAGCATTCATCTTTTTCAGATGATTTTACTGATGGAGCAGATTTGGAAGTATGTAGCATTCTGTGAAACTGACCTGGAATTCAAGGATTTGTCTCTGCTTCTTTTCTTAGGGCTTTGAGTGAAAGTTCATATCCAAGGAATGTGGCAGCAGATACAGGGAATCCTCGCAGTGTATTCACTGTAAGACCTCTGAAAAAGACCTGATTATAAGAAGAAAGAAAAGGTTACTCCCACCACAGCCTGTCAGGTATTTTGTGAAGAAAAGATTTGAACAGGAAAGAAAAATCAGATATTGAGAAATGTCTGTTTTCTCATCATTATTTTATAAGAAACACATTGCAGGCTTAATGGCATCTTTCCTCCTATACTAACCTATACCCTGCCCTTTATAAACTCTGCAATTGCAGACTATTCTGTTGCTCCAGTCTTCCATGTTTTCTCAAAATATGGCAGCCCAAGCCAGTTGTCTTCAGGCTTAGAAGTTGTCATCTGAGCACTCTCAGATTTCTTAAAATTCAGTCTCCTTAAAACATTTTTCTATCAATGTTTTGTGCCATTTCAGGACTGGCTTCACACTTCATGCCAGATGTGGAATCAATCTATTTCTGCCTCAGTTCCAGTTTATTGCAGCAAATCTGTAATTTCCATTCAAATCACTGTGACCTCGCAGACCTTGTTTTCCACCTTGTAGGTTTTCCACGGGTGTGAATTCTTGCCATAACCTGTTTCCCAGGTACCGGCTCAAGCCAACCTTACTTTTTTTTCCCCCTCTCCTTTCCTCTTATGCTCACCGTGGTTCAGCATCCTGTTCCAGAAGCTTTTCTTTCTTTTTCTTCCCAGAAATAGAGTAAATCCTGATGCTATAGTAACATATCCCCACGGTCAGAATTATTGGGAAAAAGAGTTGGCTGTCTAATTACTGTTACACTAATATTCCATCTTCACAACTCACAGGACTTTAAATGTAAAAGAGGAAAGGTTTCAACATTTCTGGGAAGCTTTGGAAAATTTCAGTGTTTGTAAAAAAGAGAAGTATTTTCTCTCACATCAGACCTATCATGGTAACTTCTCCATTTGTTTACAAACCAACAAACAAATGTAGAGATATATGTGTATTGAGAAATGAAGAAATGGGGGAGGGGTACGAACTGTTTTATTTCCCTTTAGTTTGGAGTGGAGGTTTGGGGATTTTGGTTATACCATGATTGGATTAATTGTGATCAGATTGACTGATATGCTTTGTACTTTCCTATCAATCAGCTGGAGGAAAAAAGAATGAACATTGATCCATGAAGCTGTTCCCTGAATATTTTCTCTGCTTCCAGGATGTAAGAAGAGAATATGAGTGTGGATCAGATGAAAAAACTTTGTGGGAAACACTGGGGGTGAGGAAGTGACGTTGAAGACAGAGAAGAAGATGTTACTTGTCTGCCTGATCATTAGAGCATTATAGCTGCAATTTTAAGGGTGATGGAAAGAAGGCTACTGTGAGTACTCCGTACAGAGCAGCCTTCTTCAATTTATATGGGCTCCGCGCCCCCCCCCCCCCCCCGCCCCACACTCCCTGCCATCCTTGAGAGAAGCAATCCTAAACATTCTGGACTTGAAAATGGAGGTGCATCAAGCTTCCAGATGGCACTCCAGTGCACAAAGCCTGAAATCTTCTAAAATTTATATTCATGCCTATAAGATAAAAGTTGGGTTTAGAACTCACAAACAGACTCTGCAGAACTGAAAAAAGTTAGTTATGGAGATTTTAGGAGTAGGTGAGGAAAACAGACTAATTCTAGTTCATCAGAAAAATTAAGGAAATATTCTGCATAAAAAAGGTATTCAGTACTCCATCTGTCTCCCACCTTTTTTATTTAGCTTATATACCTCTGCATCATCAGATCATGCATACAAAAATGTGTTTTTCCATTCATTTTCCTGGCTTCTACCATATATCTCTGGGAGAATACGGCTGTCATCAGTTTTAAATGCAGTGTTAGAAAAGTCCTTCTTCAAGAGATTCTTCTTTGAAAATGGTGGGGGTAGTAGTGGGGACCTTTTCAGTTATGGCATTCTGATTACAGAACCTTCTCTCTGGAAAGAACCTATGCACATCCAATCATCCTATGCCAGTATCAAGGAAATGTGCCCAGAAACTTTAATATACTGTTTCATGTTATTTTTAGTCTGTAGTGCCGCTTTAAATATAAGAGTAAAGGAATTCAAGAAATATATTATTGTGCAATAATTTGTAAATTCAAGGCCAAATTGATTCTAAGAATATTCTAATTTACTGTTGTGAAAATGCAAAAGAGATTGCTTATTTTTGGTCTATAAGCTATTACTACAGTCATTTGATTGATCCAACACCCATAGTACTGGTTGGGTAATTCTGGGAGTTAAAGTCCACACATCTTAAAGTTGCCAAGGTTGAGAAAACTGGTTTAGTCCAAAATATCTGGAAGGCCCTTATTAGTGAAGATTAGCCATCCATCCATCCAAAGTTAACTAACTTTTTTAAGGCCACTGATTGCCAAACAGGTACAATCCTGTTATTTTAGACAAACAGCCTGTCACATTCCATATTAGAATGTGAATCCCATCTAGCAGGGAAATGGCATTCTTCCACTGAGAACAAGATGAAACCCTGTGAATGCCTGCAGGCAGTGAGAAGTTGGCTTTGGAAATGCCCACAGAGATATAATAGTAAGATTGATGTGTTTAGATTAATATAAGGTGATGACTGAGACAAGCATTGAGACATTCTATGTAAATATATGTTGATACCCAGTATGTCTGTTGAACCAAATACTATGCTTACAGAAAAACAAGTGTGAAGATATGACAATATAAATGTCTGAGCTGTATTTTGAATTATAATTGGATTCATAGCAGAATTGAACAGATGGAACAGGATTGAACAGACAAGAATAACTTTTCGAAAAATAAGTCAGTTTATTTGATTTTGGGGCTTAAGACTGGAACTTCATTGGTGTAAAATTGTACAATGTTAGGTCTTGTCAGTTCTTTTACATGAGATAAAGGCATGGAGAGTGACCCAGAAGACATCAGCAGAATAGAAGCCTTGGATTTATAGATGATTATTTAAAATATCATGAGTTGAATGTGTACAAAATGAGGCACTGCCTCAAAAAAAGGGCAAAAAACCCCTAATGTATGAATACCATAAAAAAACAAAAAAGAAACTAGTATTTAGGACATATGATATGCAATGAGAAATATCAACTACTTACACAAGGAAAGAGTCAGGGGAAACTGAGCACTGGAAAATGATACACATCCTGACAGAAAACTCTATGTTCATATTTGGGCAAAAAAGCCAAGATTCTTATTTCTGATAGTAATATCAAAAGACCAAATACCATTGATGGTATCCAGTAAAAGACAATAGAAGAAGAAGTTGGTGTGCTTTGTACACTACAAATTTAGGCTAAATTAAACCAGCCTATGAACTTAGCACTGTGATAAGAGTTGTATAAAAATGGTCTTTTATCAGTTATCAACAAACCATGATGAAGAATGACCAGTTCCTTTTAGGAGACAAATTAAGGCCTCTGAAGAGGCTCCACATTGGATACTTCGGATTTCCTTCTCTGAGCTTAGAGAGAGTGTCGAACAAGAGGGATCAATGCTAAATAGTATTGATCATTATTTCCATTTCATTGATAGCCAGTTTATAAGTAAAGAGCAAACCCATATCAGTCCAAGACTGTAAACTTGTGGTAGTGGAGTCTTCCCAGCGTAAGAAAATAGATTTTTTTGCTATGTCCCATAAGCAATTTCAGTGTTTTGAAAAACAGCAAATTTTTGGTATGTAGTTCAAAATCACATTCACAACTTTAAATCATATATCGTTAAAACTACATTAACAAATTTGTTAATATTAACCAAGATGGGATGGAAAGGCCATGTTATATGTGTAAGTATTCCTTCCATCATTTTACATTAGCAATCTGAAGAGATTGACCATAAAAAGTATTTTTCTGAATGAATCTAATCTTAAAGTCATAAGAAACATACCTAAAATTGTTTAAGGCCCTTAACCATTGATTTGTCTATATGGGATATTTCAACTCTTTATTTCAAAATTCTTGCAAATATTGTAACTGCTATCTTCTTTAAAAATATTCTTTGACTATATGTTCTAATGTGTCTGGACTAAATTGTAAAGTTAAATTGGATTTAATTGGATTTAATTTAAATACAATTAAAATGCCATCCTGCATTTTTGACAATTCAAATCTCTTTTGGAATAAGTCAAATGTTTTAAAAAATTGATTAGCAATTCACTAATACAAGTATTCATACTATTATTTACCCATTATTTTTTTTTAAAAAGTAGAACAGTTGTATACATAGTAACAGTAGCAAGCCCCACTGAGATCAGTGATGCTTTATTTAAGTCAGTAGTACTTAATTTTTCTCCTCAGAAAAACTTTCTATCTGGTTGCTAGGATTTGACACCAACTTCATGCACATAATCAATCACTCAATTTTGAACAACCACCACATTTTGTTATTCTATGTCAGTTCAGAAAAAAATGTCTGATTTCAGATAGATGGACATCACCTCCTTCATAAGGCTTTCAAGTGACACAGGAAAGTACATTTTTACTACACTTACAGTTACCAGATCAAAGCTGAAAAAATCCAGATTGCTAAGGAGTTTTCCATGTCCCTTTGCTACCATCTAGTGGTCATCCTGTTCAGATGTGGTAGCCTTAACAGCTACAAACCATGGTATGGGAAAGTCCATGGTAGGCTGCAACCATCCTTCTGTTGTTGTTGTTATTATTTAACAACATCAAACAATAACATCTGCCTATCCCAGGTCCTTGGGAAGGACTCAATAGGTGGATAAAAATGCCAAATCCAGTCTAAACATTTGGCTGACTGTGCAACCAATCAACATCATCATCATCATCATCATCATCATCATCATCATCATCATCAAATATTTCTCTCTTTGTTCTAAAGAATACTCAGGGTCAATTCAAGCTTTATCTCACAGTTTAAGAATTGTCCCAATACTGCTGTCCCAGTATATATAAACACACATGTACATACATACACAGAGTATGTGATTCAAAGCAAAGCTGTTTTGTGTAAACTACTTGTGAGATCAAATAATTCTTTTTTTTTTTTTTTTGGCAATTTTGACAATTCTATTGTTATAGTTCCCGATGCACCACTAATTATGGGGAATACTTTTGCCATTTTATTCCACAATCTCTGTATTTCAGTTAAGTCCCAATGTTTTATAATCTTTTCCAGTTCCTTTGGAGCTATTCTGCTGTCATTTGGTGTTGCCACATCTGTAAGTAAAAACCTGCTTTTCTTCAACTACTGTGGTGTTTAGCATGTTGTGTTCTATATATTGGTCTGTCTGAATTTGGAAGTCCCATAAAATGTTTGCATGGTCATTTTGGAGCAGATTTTCAACATTATGGTTGTGCCGATGCTTTGGGACAATAGATCCATTCTTTGTAAGTGAATTCCAATGCACTTTCATATCTTGTCTTATAATCTGTTTGGGCAATTTTTGCTGTAGACACTTATTAGTCTAATTATTTTTGTATAATTTATATTTGCTGTTGTTTCCCTTTTTAAAAAAACACGTAATTTGTTGCTAGTGCTTTTTCTTGTACTGCAGATATGAATCATTCTGTTTCCTTGGTGGATCCAGTCTGAAGCTATTGCTGAGTTTTATTGCTTTTCACCTTGCCTTCAATTTCTTTCAAATGTTGACCATGCAGAGGTTTTGGTTTCAAAATTTTCATTTGCTGTTCTGTTTAGTTTTGTATGTCACCTTTGATCCTGTGACATTCAGAATGTTTTCCTTGCAGGCATTTATTAACATTCTCTCTTCACTTTTATCTAGCCATTTAGACCTCTGATTTCATCCTCCATTTACTATTTCACTTTCAACGAACCACGACCACCTATTTTCCTTAGTAAATACACACGATCAGTGTCATTTATTAGTAGAATTAAAGCTGTATGCAGTCTAAAGCATATAGTTCTGGTTGTATCCAGTCAACAATGCCAGCTGTATAGCATATTACAGGACAGTCCTAGTATTAACGGTATTGTGCAATTAACATTCAACTTTGATTTTAAAAATTTTCTTACGCATTTGACTATTTAGAGCTGGTTTTCTTTTTCTACTTAGACATACAAGTTATTGTTTGCTTCTAAAGCACCCAAATGCTTGTAATTTTCCTCCGTTGTCAGTTATTATATTCCTAGTCAATTCCATTTGAGTATTCAGTTTTTTCCTTTTTTGTATTGCTAGCGTTGTTCACTTGTCCAATTCAAATTCCGTTTTGTTGTCATCGCCAAATATTGTATTTAAAAATGATTGTATCTCTCCAGATGATTTTGCATATAGGTTCTAATCATTTGCTGGAGCAAATGAGAAACTTTTCTTGGTTAATACATAGCCCAATGGCATTTTAATCAAAATTATCATCAATGGACCCCTTCATGGATCACTGCCTTGTCATGGCGAAGGGGCTTGCGTAACTCAGTGAAGCCATGAGCTATACTGTGCAGGGCCACCCAAGACGGACAGGTCATGACAGAGAGTTCTGACAAAATGTGGTCCACTGGAGAAGGAAATGGCAACCCACTCCAGTATCCTTGCCAAGAAAACCCCATGGACAATGTTAAAAGGCTAAAAGATATGACGCCGGAAGATGAGCCCCTCAGGTCAGAAGGTATCCGATATGCTACTGGGGAAGAGCGGAGGGCAATTCCAAGAAGCTCCAGAAAGAGTGAAGTGGCTGGGCCAAAGCCGAAAGGACATTCAGCTGTGGAATCTATCTGGAAGCAAAAAGTAGGTCCGATGCTGTAAAGAACAATATTGTATAGGTACCTGGAATGTAAGATCTATGAACCAAGGCAAGCTGGATGTGGTCAAACATGAGATGACAAGACTGAACATCGACATCTTGGGAATCAGTGAATTGAAATGGACAGGAATGGGTGAATTTAATTCAGGTGACCATTATATCTACTACTGTTGGCAAGAAGCCCTTAGAAGAAATGGAGTAGCACTCATAGTCAATAAGAGAGTGGGAAAGGCAGTAATGGGGTACAACCTCAAAAACGACAGAATGATCTCAGTGCGAATCCAAGGCAAACCATTCAACATCACAGTAATCCAAGTCTACGCCCCAAGCGCTGATGCTGAAGAAGCTGAAGTTGACCGCTTCTATGAAGACCTACAACACCTTCTAGAACTAGCACCAAAAAAAGATGTCCTTTTCATCATAGGGGATTGGGATGCTAAAGTAGGAAGTCAAGGAGTAATCGGAATAACAGGCAAGTTTGGCCTTGGAGTACAAAATGAAGCAGGGCAAAGGCTAATAGAGTTCTGTCAAGAGAACAAGCTAGTCATAGCAAACACTCTTTTCCAACAACACAAGAGACGGCTCTACACATGGACATCACCAGATGGTCAATACCAAAACCAGATTGATTATATACTTTGCAGCCAAAGATGGAGAAGCTCTATACAGACAGCAAAAACAAGACCAGGAGCTGACTGTGGCTCAGATCATGAGCTTCTTACTGCAAAATTTAGGTTTAAATTGAAGAACGTAGGGAAAACTAGGCCACACAGGTATGACTTAGATCACATTCCTTGTGAGTACACAGTGAAGGTGATGAATAGATTTAGAGGATTAGATCTGGTAGACAGAGTGCCTGAAGAACTATGGATGGAGGTCCGTAACACTGTACAGGAGGCAGCAACTAAAACCATCCCAAAGAAAAAGAAATGCAAGAAAGCAAAATGGCTGTCTGATGAGGCTTTACAAATAGCTGTGGAAAGAAGGAATGCGAAAAGAAAGGAAAGATATAAGCAACTGAATGCAGATTTCCAGAGAATAGCAAGGAGAGATAAGAAGGCCTTCTTAAATGAACAATGCAAAGAAATCGAGGAAAACAATAGAATGGGAAAGACTAGAGATCTCTTCAAGAAAATTGGAGATATCAAAAGAACGTTTAGTGCAAAGATGGCCATGATAAATGACAAAAAAAGCAGGGACCTAACAGAAGCAGAAGAGATTAAGAGGTGGCAAGAATATACAGAAGAACTATACAAGAGAGATCTTAATGTCCCTGATGTCCATGCTGGTGTGGTCACTGACCTTGAGCCAGACATCCTAGAGAGTGAAGTCAAGTGGGCCTTAGGAAGCATTGCTAACAACAAAGCTAGTGGAGATGACAGTATTCCAGCTGAGTTATTTAAAATACTAAAAGATGATGCTGTTAAAGTCCTGCATTCAATATGCCAGCAAGTTTGGAAAACGCAACAGTAGCCATGGGATTGGAAAAGGTCAGTTTACGTTCCAGTTCCAAAGAAGACTGCTCAAACTATCGCACAATTGCACTCATTTCACATGCTAGCAAGGTTATGCTCAAAATCCTACAAGCTAGGTTTCAGCAGTATGTGAACCGAGAACTACTGGATGTACAAGCTGGGTTTCGAAGAGGCAGAGGAACTAGAGATCAAATTGCCAACATTCGCTGGATCATGGAGAAAGCAGGAGAGTTCCAGAAAAACATCTACTTCTGCTTCATTGACTATGCAAAAGCCTTTGATTGTGTGGATCACAACAAACTGTGGCAAATTCTTAAAGAGATGGGGGTACCAGACCATCTTACCTGTCTCCTGAGAAATCTGTATGCGGGCCAAGAAGCAACAGTTAGAACCGGTCATGGAACAACCAATTGGTTCAAAATAGGGAAAGGAGTACGACAAGGCTGTATACTGTCACCTTGCTTATTTAACCTATATGCAGAGTACATCATGAGAAATGCCAGGCTGGAAGAATCACAAGCCAGAATTAAGATTGCAGGGAGAAACATCAACAACCTCAGATATGCAGATGAAACCACCCTAATGGCAGAAAGTGAAGAAGAACTAAAGAGTCTCTTGATGAGGGTGAAAGAGGAGAGTGCGAAAGCTGGCTTGAAACTCAACATTAAAAAAACTAAGATCATGGCATCTGGACCCATCAATTCCTGGCAAATAGAAGGGGTGGAAATGGAAGCAGTAACAGACTTCATTTATTTGGGCTCCAAAATCACCGCAGACAGAGACTGCAGCCATGAAATTAAAAGACGCTTGCTCCTTGGGAGGAAAGCTATGGCAAACCTAGATAGCATATTAAAAAGCAGAGACATAATCTTGCCGACAAAGATTCGCATAGTCAAAGCTATGGTTTTTCCAGTAGTAATGTATGGCTGTGAGAGCTGGACCATAAAGAAGGGTGAGCACTGAAGAATTGATGCCGTTGAACTGTGGTGTTGGAGAAGACTCTTAAGAGTCCCCTGGAGTGCTAGGAGGTCCAACCAGTCAACCTTAAAGGAAATCAACCCTGATTGCTCATTGGAAGGATTGATAATGAAGCTCAAGCTCAGATACCTTGGTCACCTAATGCGAAGAGAGGACTCTTTGGAAAAGACCCTGATGCTGGGGAAGATTGAAGGCAAAAGGAGAAGAGGACGGCAGAGGATGAGATGGTTAGATAGCATCACTGAAGCAATGAGCATGAAACTGAGCAAACTCAGGGAGGCAGTGAAGGACAGGAAGGCCTGGTGCGATATGGATCATGGGGACACAAAGAGTCAGACATGACTTAACGACTGAACAACAACATCATCATCAATGGAATCAAAACCATATTAAAAAGCAATAGAGAGAAAGAAAAATTCCTCTTCTGATTTTGACTCCTCCAAGTTCTTCGGTTTGCCAACAGTGTTGTTTTCATTTGTTCATTACATTATTTAAAAATGTTGTAATTTTCTTATTAATTGCAAATATTAATTCCAAATATTTCCAAATAATGTAACTGTGGAATAGTACATCAAATGCCTTTTTGTTATCAATACAAGCTATATAAAGTTTTGTTTTATGCCTTTTAGAAGTTTTTTAATATATTGTTTTGTTAATCAAAAATTGGTCCTTTGTACCTCTAGAATTTTTGAATTTCCCTTTTTCTCTACAGGATATAATGAATTTGAAATCAGGTGTTTCTAGATGTTACTAGCAATGATTTCTATTAACAGCTTGAATATTGTAGGCAAGTAAGTAATAGGGCAAAAATTGTTGGGGTATTTATATCAGGCAGGAAAAGGAAGTAGCATAATTGTATATTATGATACATATATTACAGCACAATACTACACCTTCGCCTTATTAGCTTGGTCTTCTAAAATTTCTGCTGTTATTACAATATTTTCCATTTGTTTGGGTTTTGGTGTGTGTGTGTGTGTGTGTGTGTGTGTGTATGTGTGTACTATATATTATATATATTATGCGTGTGGCCATTTCATTGTGTTTTATTTTGTTATCCCAAATCTTTTTCCAAAATCGAATCTTTCTTCCTGATCTTTAGGGGATTCAGTTGATTTTGTGATTTTGGTTAAGCTCTGAACAAATGATATTGATTTATTTGAAATTGCCTAATTTACTGGAATTGTTTGATCCTACTTTCATAACATTCAATTTTCTTTGAAGTTGCCACACTCTGTTTTAATTCTTCCATGACTTCTTCAATTATTTTGCAGTCCCGGTTGTATTACTTTTTTCAAATTTGTTTTTATTTTCTCATTTTTCAGTTTCTATTGTTTTAAAGTTTGTAGATTGCTAATATCTTTTCAAAACTGATTAATTTTATTTTCCAATTCAATTTTCCTCTTTGGCATCTTATTTTTAGTTTAGCAGCTTGCTTTCAATGTGTAATCCAGTTCTATTGTTTTTGTTTTTATTTTATTCTACTTTTGCAAGACTATACATGAGCTGATTAGTCATTGATTGTTTTTGTCATAATTGGTGTTTGTATCATGCAGAATTTTGTGATTTTGGTTAAGCTCTGAACAAATGATGTTGATTTATTTGAAATTGCCTAATTTACTGGAATTGTTTGATCCTACTTTCATAACATTCAATTTTCTTTGAAGTTTAAATTTAAATTTAAGTTTAAAGTTTAAATTTCATTTAGATTTCAAAGGAGTTAATCTTTATCTTACAGTTTTTCACATGCATTCCAAAATATTTTCTCTAAGTATCATTGTTGATACTCAGACAATTATAACTTTGTTTCATTATTTTGAATTGACTGCTCACATTTTTCACTGGCTGCATCCTAATGGAAGTTTATGTTGATCTGTTCTTCTAGTGCTTTTCCGATTCATTAAGCTCAATGATTGTAAAGACTTTTTTCTGAGTCTGAAGCACATCTGTAAGTCAGTGATATTTGATTCCAGAATTTTTGTTTTCAAATTTCATACATTCATTTCTGGAAAGCACAAGTCAGTGGATTTGACTCATAATAGCATTTCATGATTTCTTGATTTTCACTGATTGTCCAAATTTTTCAGTGATTTCCTTCCAGCTGCTTTGGAATTCCTAGACCCTGGTGCCTCTCAGAGGGAACCAAGTCCTGTAGCCCTCTTGTTACCTGATCTGATATGAAAATTGGTTTTCTGGTTTTCACCATCTGAAATGGGTTGTGATGATAAAAATGATGATTGATAATAACTGATAATGATTCCTTTTTTGCTTTGCTTCAGACCTATAATCATTAGGCTTTTGCATATGCCTAGTGCGAAGCTTTGAAAGGGTGTTTTGTTTTGATAAAGGGTTGTGCAAATTATGCTTTGGAAGCTGCTTCCCAAAGCAACACCATATTCCAATGAGCCATAATGCCCATAGTACTGGTGGCTGCATGCATAGGAGGAGGACCTCTAAAGTACCCCCACCCCTCATTGCTGTACCCGATTTTGTGAGCTAATATATGAAGTTTTATTTAGTCTTCAGCTAACTGGATTGGGATGACTTTCTTGAGAATGTGAGGAATTGTTCCAACATACCAGAGGACTGAATCAGAACTGTGGATCTACTAACACGCTATGGGAAGAAGGGGGGATCCAGAAGGACCAAACCACCTGTGAAGTTCTTATTGATTTACTTTTAGTTGCCTATATTTTTGTTGCCAGCTTCCAAATTCATATATTTTTGCTTGAGCTGCAGCAAGAGTATAAAATTTAAACAAATCAGTTGAGTAATATGATGTGGCCATACTGCTCCAACTAAGATAATTAATGAGACTTCCTAGTGGTGCTGATTCCATTTAGCTATTTTGTCTCATAGCTGCTGATAGACCCATCCCACAGATTCTGCTTTATTTATATATCTATTTTTTTTTAAATTACTGAATATATGCCCTACTTTTCTGTATTTGATCATCAAGGCAGCTTGCAATAAAGATGTTTAAATATAAACTAAAACAACATTAATAAAATTAAAGTTCATATAAAAGTAAAGTACACTTAAATCCCCTTTTGAAAACACCTGAGTGAATGGCCATCATTATATTTTGACCAGAGATATTAACTGGGAGTGGTTTTACTGAAATTTTCTCTGTACTGTATATCTATATTCATCAGCTTCCATTGGTGGGGGGGGGGGGGGCGGGGGGCAAGGGGATCAGGCTAATGAAAGCAGAATTTTTGTATCACCTTTTTTGTACATGTGCCTTGATGCCATACATGCCCAAACCGTGTGGTATGATGCTGCTTTGTCATTCTGACCCTACTTGCCCCCCACTCCCCATGGATGCAGCTCTTTAATTGGGACAATTCATTCATATTAAGTTTGTTACCAGTAATGAGCTGATACTCTCAAAGGTTAGTGCTTACTTTTAGACCTTCACTGTGGTAACTTTGACAGATACAGTCAATGACTCCTTTGTATTTGTTTAAATAAACCCCATCTGCTTGGAGACGACTTTTCACAACATCCATAGGAGTTGCTGTTCCCCAAGATATGATTCCTAGGGAGAAATTGGTAGATGTTAGATAGTAGATAGACGATACATTTTGAATTAATTTATTAAAGAATAGCTGATATCTTTCGGGGTGAGGGAGTTGGAGAGATTCTTACCAATGGGGGATAGGGGACTTCCATTTATAAAAGCAAAACTTGTTGTCATTTTGTTTTTGAAATATTTTTCCTAAGGTGAAGAAAGAGTGGCAAAATGTTATTGCAGATAGTCCTTGCTTAATGATTGCCCTATTTAGCAACCATTCGAAGTTATGACACCACTGAAATAGTAACTTTATGACTGGTCCTCACACTTATAACTGTCACAGCATTCCCACGGTGACGTGATCACCATTTGGGTGCTTTGCAACTGGCAGGAATTTATTACCATTGCAGCGTCCCTTGGTCACATGAGCACCATTTGCATGCTTCACAGCTGGCTTCCGACAAGCAGAGTCAGTGGAGAAGCTGGCAGTAAAATCGCAAGTCGCGGTCACGTGATGTTTGTCTTAATGACCACAGGAAACTCACTTAATGACCATGGCAGAAGTGAGGTCATAAGTCCATCATGGTCACGTGATGTCTTGCTTAATAACCATGTCAGTTAGAGATGGAGTTGCCGGTCCTAAATGTGGTTGTTAAGCTAGGACTGCCTGCATAAGATTTAATTTGTACTGAACATATAGTAAAAAGCTCTCTAGAATCTCATAACAATGCCTCTGTAGATAATCCTTTATCACAAAAACCATCCTTTCAAAACTTTTAACCTTGTTTGTTCCAGGTTCCAAGTGTAGTGGCAATGCAGAGGACCATAGTTATTTTGATGAGTTTAGGTGACATAGTTTGATTTCTCCTGCACATGTTAAGAAAGCTCATTTTGAATCATAATAATGTTTAGCTGGCTTGTTTTTTACTTTTACTTAGAAGTTGGGGGGGGGGAGAAGAGAAAACCCTCAGGATTGTTTAAGTTAAGCAATAGCTTATCTATACAGTTCCCAGGCTCTTCATTCTTTTGATGAGCAGGTATAATATCTGGTCAAGGTCAACTCTCATAGCCCCTGACTCCAAAACAGAGTCATGGGATTGCAATGCCAGACTTTGATAAAAAGCCCTGGCATTGCCTCTGGGGTTTGTAGTGTGGACACAGGCCTTGGGACTAGGTGCTGTGGTATTTAAGCCATCTTGGGGTGTCTCCACTGTCGCCTTATGGTAGCTCCCAACAGTAGGGGAAGAATTTTATCATCTTGCTTGGTATGTTATGTTTTTATACTATCCTTTTATATTTCTGTTTAATGGTATCTGCCAATTCTTATATTCCTGCTTAAATCTGTTTGCTAGAGTTAACAATAAAGCTTAAAATCTCCTTACCTACTGGTGTGTTCATTGTCTCTGGATCTAAAAGAACTAAAAGAACCGCTTGTCTTGCACCCGGCCAGTGCTTTGACAATTGGCAAAACACCAAGTTGTCTATCAGACTATTTTGTATTGGTTGTGTTCTGATAAGACACAACCTGAAATGTTTAAACATACTTTTAGAAAGGCACTTGAAATGCTTAGAGTATTTCAACCATAGAAAACAATGAGAACTCAGAAGAATCTCTAATGTCCTTATTCTTCACACCAGGGCCACAAAAATGGATGCAATGATAGTCTACATTGACTGGTACCTGGAGCCCATCCTATTAAAAAAAAAAAAGGCCACAGTTTTTAAAACTTTTTTTTTTTAAATATTCCCGTAGAAAATAATGGGGCATTGCTGGGGGGAAAAAAACAGAAAAAAATATTTAGTTAATTTAGGTTCTGTTATCGGAAAAGTCCTGGAATTTTTACTTCAACAGATAAGTCTTTTCATTTTTTTAAAAAAAAAAATCCAGAAGCAGTGGCTTGCACATCAAACTGAGATCATGCCAGAATGATGATACACACGCAACAATGTCATCATGCAAATGCTACAACTTATCTACTTGCATCAGACATCAAGACACAAGTATGCAAGGGCAGTAGTTGCATGATGACATCACCACATATACAATATGTTATCATTTTGGTGTCCTCACAGCTTGCTGCAGATGCCGCATGCCATTTGCCATCCCTGCTCCCCTGCTCATGTCCATGCCCTAACAGGACAGTCTCAGTCAGCATGCTTTTCAATTTAGAACCTCCCAGTCTGAAGAGGCAGTCAGACAAAAATGAAAAACAAAACAAAACAGATGAATGTAATTATCCCCATGACCAATTTTTCTATAAACTGGGTGGCAGGTAACAGCAAGGATTATTGCTCCACCTAATTATTTATTTAGCAATTAAATATTTTTCACAGCCAGGCTATGGACAAGAATATAAAAGCAACTGTTGCTTTTGCTGTGCTTATTTTTGCTGGCTAAAAAGAAAAGGCTACAAGTGCTTAACTACATGAATAAAATTAACATTTCTATGGGGGAGGAGGAAGTAATATTTTGCCAGGCTCTGTCATCGTTCCAAAAAGTCAGCAAAAACCAATGTAAAGTATCTCAGTATAGTTATAAGAATAGTCTCAGAACAAACCACAGAACAATAGCCCAGTCATTGTACTCAGAACTGCCAAAACATTGTTCAAAACAGCTGTTTTGTTCCCATCTTGGAACAAATGCAAATACTTTTTTTTAGTTCAAACTATTCATGCAATCATATTTGAGGTCCAAATATTTTGAGGTTCAAAAGTTTTGCCCACTCCTAATTATGGCCACTTCTGCTGCCTACTAAACAGAGCTCACAATATATTCACAATTATATTAGAAGGATTAACTGCATTATTATGTAGGGTCTCTCTGCAGAAACATTGTGATGGAACAATTTGAACAGAATGAGGGTGGGGGTGGAATTATTGAAATGGTCCAAATATCAGTAGGAGTGTTGCCATCTCTTTCCCATGGGAATAGATAAAAACTAATGGGAAATGAAGGAAAAGTTCTTTCTGCTGGCTAGTACAAGCCTAAATCTCCATGCTTTATATGACTTATTATTAATGCAGCAGTTTAGAAAGCATCATCCCACCTTTGCAACCAGAAAAGCTTCAAGTTAACCAAATGCATCTGGATATATAAAACTATGCCTGGATGTTGACTGGTAGGTGTGATGTAGGATATACCCTAAAGAACATTAATTAAAAGTAAGTTTAAAAGAAGCAAGTATTTTATATAGAATGTTTTACATCCAAAACAAATGAGAGAGGCCATTCGAACTTGGTGTAATCTTAGAATTTAGCATATCTCAGATATAATTGTGTCAGAGTTTCAAAATAAATGGATTGTATGTTATAAGTTAACCTATGCTTTGCACATTGCTCTAGGTCTGCAAATGTTTTTACAGAGCACTGGCTTAGAGGAATGTACTTCGGTTGTGAAATGTTGAAAAATCTATTCATGTTAACCAATAACTGGCTTTGCTTTTATGTGAGCCAGTGCTGATGTGTGAAAATAATTGGACAGATTAAATACTGACTTCAGTGGACTTCCTACCCATTATTCACAGTAAATTAACAGACACAGTAAAAGAGAGAAAAGAATAGCCAGATAGCTTCGTGTTATTTTATAAATTAATAGACCAACTTAGAAAGAACTCACCAGAAATTACCATCTTTCAGTAGAAATTGTTATATGAAAAAAGATTTGGAAAATCTGTGACTTTCCACATTCCTGTATTAAAAATTATCTCATAATGAAAACACATAATTAAAAGAGAGATCAAAATATTTATCTACATAGAGATGATACATGCCATGATAGCATTAAATCAGATGTTTACAGTTTAACAGATCTAATTATGTTATTTTAACAGTTCTCTTCAAAATCTCATCCCCAACATATCCCCTTTCTTTACATCCTTGCCAATATAAAGATCCTTGGAAATCTGTGCTAATTTTACTGGAGAAGTACACTCCAGTATGACTTATTTTCAGATTGATGTATTTTATTTGTATCTAAATTGACTGATGTGACTTGGCAGTCCATGTTTTTACCCAATCCTGTTCGTGTAACTCTGAATCAATCTGTCAATAAATGTTTATTTTGGTCATAAAACAGCATATAACTAATATAACAATTAGGCTAAAATAGAAATAAAAATAAAAAGTCACACTGGTAGAATAAAATAAAGATAAAATTGTTAAGGGAAAATAACAAAGTACAGGTATGAAAATGCAAACGAATTCTATGAAATTGCAATTAATTTTTACAATGAATAATCTAAATGGTATAAAGTAAGCCAAATAGCTATAAAAAGTCATAAGTAATGCTAGAATTTATAAAACACTATGAGAATGTAAGACTATGCTAACTTATATTAAGTCTAATACTTCCTGAAGCCCAGCTAGGGTTTGTTGGAATTAAGACCATTATGGACCATTATGTTCCAGCCAATTATAACAAAGAAACAGAAAAATAAAACATAGAGCGCTATGTGTATATTTAAAAAGAGAAGAGGGGAAGCGGGGAGGGGGAAGAAGGAAAGGAGGGGGGAAAGGAAGAGAAAATATAATGAGTTATGGAACCCTAATTAAGGCTCAGATCACCTCACTTGGAGGAGTTGTTTAGGTTTAATCATAGCTCTAACACAAAACCAAGCTACATTGTCTGAAATCCCTACCACTTGTTCAGCTAGCAAGAGACTAAGGCAATCAGCCTCTGGGCTGCCCAGATGTTGTGTTATACATGGGGAAATATACATTTCTCATAGATTTCTATAAAAAAGGCAGTGAGCCACAGTTTCAATTTCCCTCTCACCACAGGGACAGAGCCACAACTCTTGGTATGTTATAGAACCTTCCTTCCAAGGGAGAGGAGGGGAGGACATTACAGTGAGCAAGAGTGAAAACTCTTCTATGTTTTGGGGGACAACATTGTAGAGCGACACTTTTTTGTGGGTTCACTGAATTAATCTATGGTGGAACTTCTGAATCACAATCAGAGCCCCTATGCAGAGGAGTGAATCATCTTTATCTAATTCTGCATTTCATACATTGTTTAAATTATTATATAATAATACATTATTATATATTTTATAAAAAGTAGACTTAAGTGACAGATCTAGTATTTCTTGTGCATATTTGGTTAATTTTCATTCATTTATTTATTTCACATATTTTTATTTGTGCCAAATTCCAAATAGACTCTTGGCAGCGTACATAAAACAGATACAGACTAAATATCCATGGTAGGAATAAAACAATGCTTAACCCAATAAAAATAAAAAATGTACAACATAAACCACAAATAAAATAAATAAAAATAAAGATGGCAACATTCACATGAGGAGAAAGCTCTCCATAACAAGTCAGTTTTTAAAAGCTCCCCCAAAAATCAACAGATTATCTGATAACTGATGCTAAAACAACCATGATAATCAAGTTAACTGCATTTTTCTTTCCTCTCTTGTATTGAAGTATGAGACTTAGTTTATAAAGCTTCCATAGAAATATTTTATTAATTCTGATTTATTAACAAAATAAATTTTGACCATCTGCATTCATACATATATAATGCTATACCAAGAGCTTTAAACAATACTTTAAATTTGCCTGGTTTACCCAAGATGCTAGCCTATAGCCAGTGCATTCACCTACCGTTCCAACCCAAAAGCAAACCAACCATATTATGGCCCAGTATCATGATGTGAACTCAGCTAAATAATGTTCATACCTGCAATCCCACCAGCCATCCACACTGAAAAGGGAGTGGGAGAAAGACATTCCTCTGGAGTGATCCACACGGAAACAAATGCGTAAGGGATAAAGTAGAGGCAATATCCTGGAACATCCCTCAGAAACATGGCAGTCGAACCTCGATAGAGTCCTGCCAAACCTTCCTGCTGAAGAATTGTGGCAACACAGTGAATTGGACCTCGGTAGGCATTCTGTACTGATACACCAGTTGCCCTGTACTTCATTTCCAGGTTGGCTACAGAGGCAAGCAAAAAGGGATTTCAGTGTCATGTACAAATAATTCCTCAGAGATTTGTTGTGTATATTGGCTTTTTGGGGGTGGGGGTGGGGGGGAGTTGTTTTGATTTCTTCTTTCCTATTGCTTTTCTTCTGCCTAAGAACTATAGAGGCAAAGGCACTCTCATGCCACCACCATTTCCACTCCCGAATACCTGGAAAGCTAGCTACTTAGCTTGCTTGGTTGCTTACTTACAGGACTTATATGGCCACCTATCTCACATAATGATTCTAGGAGGCTCACAACAATCCATAAAAACAAGGATGAAAACATAAGTACCCATCCCCCAAGGTGCCAGACCAGCCAGCCTCCCTGCTCAACCCCCATCCTAGCCCAATGCTTGGGGAAAGAGCCAGGCCTTCGTGGCCTTCCAGAAGGCTAAAAGGGTAGGGATCCCTTGGATCTCAGGTGGGAGGCTGTTCCAAAGGGCTGGGGTGGCCACCAAATATATAATGAATTGATGGCTAATACCTTCTGTTTTAAGGCCCTTCCTAGCTCTAGGTTCACTAGTTTGGTGCCACCAGAAATCAGACAAAGGAAAATAATCCATTAAAGTCAAACAATCACATTTCATCCTTGCATACCATTGTAAGTGATGTGATATGTTAGATGAAATCAGAAGTTTGCTTGATTTAGAATTGCTTTTAGGTATTTGTTTTTCTTTTGACTACGTTTTGATTATACCCATGCAAGTAGTGATTGATGTGTTTGTTTTTTCCACATCTATTTCTCTCATGCCCTGTTTGACTGCTTTCCAGAGAAAACTGGTTGGTCCCTGTGGAATAAGGATGCTAGACTATTCGGACCCTGGGCACGGACCAGAAGAATTTGTGTTGCACAACACTATTGGTGGCTCAAGCTATATCATTAAAGAAACATGGACATTTTTTAAAAAAAGGTAAACAAAATAAAACCTTGTCTAAAATGATACATGATTTAAATCCAGCATGGAAACATTCATGCTGAATGAACAGCTGTAATTGTATTCCAACTGTGTTTTACGAGGTAAAGATTTGTTTAATAAGATAGTTCTGATGGTTGCTAAAGCTGGTTCTTTCAGAGATAGCTGTGTTATTGCCTAATAGGAATATTCTATGGAATCATCGCTGTCCAGAGCAAAGTAAGGTTGCATCAAAATGATGACACATGAGCGGTAACATCAGGATGCAAGCTCTGCCCTTGCATACTTGTGTCCTGATATTGGACAGAAACATATAAGTTGTGGGTTTGGTGTAATGATGTCATGACACACGTTGCATCACTTCCTTCTCCCCTGCAAACTCCTTAGTATAGAATGCAGTAAAAAAGATAAAGAGAACCCATAATATGAAAGGAACCTCTAATTACTGCTCAAGGGTATACCCAAGAAACAGGAAGATGTGAAATTGCTTATGCTGGTTCTTTCCGTTTAAAATGAGTGCACTGATCAAACACAGTAGACAGACAAAAGTTATGTAAATGTAATTTAATTCAGTTCCATAGTTTAATTTAGGGTAAATTCACAATGAGGGTCCTGAGGATGTACTTCTTGAAAAGCCATTTTTCTCTTAGGAGAAGGGAACTACTTGTGCCTAAGGCTTTTCTTATGGCTGTGTGACTTTCTTTTTTTATTAAAAGTTCAATCTTTGGAATCAGATGCAAAACTTAGAAAGATATTTTAAAAAATCAGAGAATGGCTGCAATATTCACATAGCACAATTGTTGCCAAACATAAAATGATAAAAGATTTGGAAATCCAAATAATATTATAATATAATATAATATAATATAATATAATATAATATAATATAATATAATATAATATAATATAGTATAGTATAGTATAATAAATATGTTAAAAAGCATAGGTACATTCTAGACTTACCTGTAAGTAAAGTTTGTGTCTGCATCTGCAGCCTTATTTTTACTAGCTCAACTGGGCTACCAATTCCTACTGAGAAAGCCCCAGTTGCCATGCTTGCTAAAGTTAAATCTATGAGTACAGGAGGATGGTTAGATTTCCCATAGCGATGTTGGCAAATGAACCTTTGGGTACTGCTGAAGACACCAAATACCACTGCATTATAGACAGCAATGCTGATTAGTGGGAAAGACATTCCCTTAAAAAACCCAGCAACCTGCAAGAAAAATAAAATAGGATGTAAATAAGAGCCCACTGGAGTTGGGTGGCCAGTAAATTTAAATGAATAAATAAATAACATTTGTTTCATTGCCCCTTTAAGAATGTGTCCAAATGACAGCTTTTTAATAGATTTTTATTCTTGCTGGAAAAGTATTCCATTCAGGACATCGCTTTATATTTTTAGCTTTTAAAAATCTTATCAGTATCTCCATTAAGATTTTAAATTAGCAAATTAGAGGAGGCTGTGAAGGGCACAGATTATATAAAATCTAAGAATTGAACATTGCTAATGATAGATGTTAGATGACTCTTGCAGTTAATGCACTTTGAAAATGAAAAGAACGGATTAATTTCAGTTCTTCCCACATCTGAAACAGATAGAGTTGGTATATGTTAAAATGAAAAAAATACTTTAATAAGTATTAAAGTAATAGTTAGGCATGACATGTTTTTCTGAAGGTAAATGTCTAGAAAGATTTTGAAAGGATTGAGAACTGATAGAACCATAGCACTGAGTTGGTTTCTATGTGTAGCAGAAATGATGAAACAGGTAACGTATGAGTGTTGAATAAGAAATTCTGGTCTGGTCTGGTCTGCTCCATTGTCAACAGGCTGGACTTAATGGGAGCAAAGAGTGTATGGAAAATTGGCCAAGTATGGAAAATTGTAATGAGAGAATTTAACATGAGCTGCATATGGGAACAACATAGAGGATATAGGAAACAGATTTCTTGGATTCTAGTAAAAGCAGGACTCCAAATGGAAGTAACCCCATCAGATGGCTGTCTAGCCTCTACTTGAACTCATAAAATGAAGACATTAACATAATAGGTATATTGTGTGATATTTCCAAGCTGGAAAGGAAAATGTTTAATGAATGTTCATGATTTGATAGCAAGAAGACAAATTTGTATATTTAACTATTAAACTAATGGGTGTGTGGAGAATACCCTCTGTGGAAAGCTTGACCATGTTTTATATATTCAAGAGATTGTTAAGGGTTGCTGATATAGCTACCTTCAAATATCTGAAGCAAAAACTCATGGATAATGGAATAAATTTATTTACTCCTCCAAAAGGAAGGACTTAAGACAAGACATTCAATTGAGAAGAAAGGGGAATTCAGCTAAAGTTTAGAAAGAGTCATTCCAACAGTCTCAACTATTTATGTTAGGAAGACTGCCTCAGAAAATGATGAAGATCTTTGGGATGCTTTTCAGCTGTACAATAGCTTATGATTCTTTGATTCTAAGAGTCTTGCTCTAAAATACTAATTACCCAATAATGAGGAAATTTTAGGGGCCTTCTGGATATGACATTATTTCACACGCACACACTGCTGTCGCTAATATCTTTGATTGTGTGGATTCTAGCTTCCTTCTGCTTCAGTTGCATGATTTGGCCAAAACTGCATAACTAAAGCAAGAGAAAGCTAAAACTGGCAAGACTGCTTGCACCCACTGGCCGTGACATGAGGAGGGGATACATCATATTCCCTTGATTAGATCTACACTCCTCTCTGGGAGACCCCACAGTCTGCATTGCAGAGTGCAAACCAGTGTACTGCAGTGGGTAAGAATGTCAGAAGACAACTGAGAAAACACTTTGTTCAAAATCCCACTCATCCATAAACCAGTCATAATCTCTCACACAGTTGTAATGAAAGGATTGATTGATTGATTGATTGACTTACTATATTTCTATACCACCACAGAATACTCATGGAGTTAGAATACATAGTGAAACTATATGAGTTTCCTAGACAAGAAGGAGCAAGCAAATGTTAAAAATACTAATGAATAAAGAGGCACACTGTATTTTGCTCCTTCATGTATTCCTGGCATTCAAAGGGTTGCTTGTCTTACTTCACATGAAATCCTAATGGATGCAAACGAAGTGTGGTATAAATGCCCTACATCAATATACTTTCAAGTCCACATTATGTATGACAGGGTTTTTTTTGGGGGGGGGGAGGAAGAATGCTGTCAAAATAATACAAAAAACTGAACTTTATTCAGTTCTTCAGAATTCTTCATAGATTTACCTAGATCACACTTTTCATCACAAAGGTTTTGAAGGCATAAATGTTTTGCTTGATGGACAATATTCAAGCAAAATAGCAAAACAGAAGTCAAATTTGAGTGTTTTTCCTGCATGGTCTGAACACTGATGTGTCATCAGTATATAAATTTGTTGGGAAAATATTAATAGGTGAAGTCTTTCTTCCATTGATATAGAGAGTAGTACAGATGATATTAACTCATGACATAGAATTTTAGCTGAAGCTTTCTCTGAATTCCCCTGATAGAGTCAAACAATTTTGAAATCGCAGCACTGATCAGTTAAACTTCCCCATCTCTCTTTGTACAAGCGATAGTGATTTAAAATAATCTCATTCCCAGTTGAAGATTCTTTGTCTGGAAACTGGGTTTATAAATTAACACACATCAAAATCTTCCCTTGTTCTCTGTACAGGTATGTTTCAGACACAAGAACATACTTACAGCTTCATTTTTGTATACAGTGCGGACACAGTTAAATGTGCTTCCATAACCCTGCCCAGCTTGTAAGCGAGTCTGCAGAAGAATACAATTATGAATTTCAATTAATGAGAGCTTGTATTTAACAAACAAGGCACATTTGTATTTTACTCTAATTTGTGCTTTGTACCAAAAGGGGAGAAAACAAGGAAATGAAAGTAAAATGTACATTCTATCAAGTGTCTGCCAGTAGAAAAACTGTACTATAGTACAGTATCTTAACCTTCACTGTCAGCATACTCTGCAAATGATAGTCTGAAACTCTATCTAGGTAGTCATCCTAGAGAATTATTCATGCTCTATGTACATTGCCATCATCAGATAGATAATCTGTATTCTAATCCACTCTTAAAATTCATTTGAGAAAAAAAATCAATTATTTATTATAAAAATCAGTTTATCTAATAAGGTCAAGACATGATGTAGGATTCTAGAATTTATAAAAGCCCAACTAAAAATCATTCTGTGATGTCTGCTTCAGGCAACATATATATTCTCAGCTATATAAATGCAAACTATGATTGCTACTATAGGAGGTGGTTTATATTGAACAACTGAACTAGATCACTGGTTTCTTCATCCCAGTATTTTTTATTGTGATTATCAGGGGTTCTGTAGTTATGCCTTTCATGAGTCTTTCCCAGCCATAATCCAAGACTGAACCTGCAACTTTTTGTAGGCAAATCTTGTGCTCCACTGTTGAGTTATGCTGATGGCCAAGAGCTCTAACAAAAGAGGCATGCTAAAGCCCTGTGCCAAATTTAGTGCTATTTAATGTATTGATTCATGGTTTGAAAGGAAGAATAGAACACACTTCTAAACAGCACATTCCAAAACTGAACAGGAATAATTGCCTTACTTGCGCAGAAAATAAAAAGTGCCCTCACACAAAAGGAAAAGATAAGAATCAAATGGCGCTGAGTGGGGTACATTATCAAAAGAAATACAAGGTGGTTTTGAGAAATCTACCTGCCATTCTTTCATCATTGCTTTAGTATGCTACAGCTCATGGCTTGAATTGGTAATATGCTTGAATGCCATGTTTGGCTTTATTTGTAACACTAAGAAATATTTAACATTAGTACAATCCTAATTTAAGGATGAAATGATGAAAATGAAAAGAACATAGTCAGTGGGGTGTGAAAATGAAGACGGTGTCAGGTGGAAGCTTATAAAGCCAGCATAAATGGTGGGAGAAAATCTATTTTGCCTAGCTGACTGATAAGGTATAAAGTTATATCACAGCTACAAGCAACAGGAGGCTTCTTAACCACAAGAATGACATAAAAATCTTGAAGCACTTCCAGTTTGATCTTTCAACCCAATAATAAAATGCAGTGAGTCCTACTAATCAGATTACACCACAGCTGGCACTCTTGCAAATGTGCATTGCCCTTATTCCTTTTGTCAGATGCAGAATAACAATAATGATGATAAGTGGTCTGTGCTCTCCTTGGTGGAGAGTCCAGCTTCCCAAGTCCCAGCTTCCCATGGTGCAGTGGTTGGAAAGTGCTTAAAGGAAGTACTCCTGGCATGTCAGCATCGGGTACTGCCCAGAAGACGAAGGAACACCACTCAGCAATCAGAATGCCACCACAATATTTTGTTTCCTTTTTCTTAATGCAGAGAGGACTGGCAGGCATCAAAGTGTCTGTCTCACAGCATCCCGGTGCAGTATTAGGGACAACTCACAATAATATTGCCTGAAATTGAAACTGGAAAGGTTTGTGGACAGAGGTTTCATTATCAGAATGTTTGCCCGGTCTCTGAAGTCAGGAATCATTTAGTCTGAGACATTCTGAAAACAAGTTCCTTATTCTGAGTGGCAAATAATTGAAAGTTAAGGTTGGGCCTTTGAATGAGTGCAAAATTGGCTATTTTAGAAAAGTTTGATTAAGAATAGGAGACCCAGTTCAAGTTCCTATTCAGCCATAAAGCTCCTTTGGTGAGTTTGGGCTCATCACCAACTCTCAGCCTAATTTATCTTAGAGAATTATTGTGAGAATAAAAAGGAGGCCTATGTATCTTAGACTCCTTGGATAAATTGTGGGAAAGAAAGAAAGAATTGTTTTCTCAGCAAAATCACTTCCCTGTTGCAAAGCCTGTAAACTTCTACCCCTCCCTCTACAGATAGATCACTGTATCAATGTGACTTGTAGAAAAGTGTCATGTAGGCTTGACAGTTGGGAGGGCTAACCTAGTGGATGTGCATTTCACTGGATTTAGAATAAATACCTATACTGAGGTGTATCAAAATACTGATCAAAATACACATTTTGGACCTAGATGGGAGCTATTCTGATAAACAAATTTGATATGAACTTACTGAATTCCCTGGAAGAAGTAGATGATTGAGAGAGAGAGCGAGAGAGAGAGAGAGAGAGAGAGGGAGGGAGGGAGGGAGGGAGGGAGGGAAGGAGGGAGGGAGATTAAAGTATAAGTAGTAAAAATGGATATCTTCCTGGGCCTTATCAAGAAACACTACCATGTCTTTATGGAGGGAAAATCCAGTAATAAGTCTTATTAGCAGGAGGCCAGTAGTGATAAGAAAAATGTACTAAGCAGCTGATCAGCTCCAGATACTGGGGAGCTACAAAGCAAGATGTTGGTGTCTCCTTTTGTCTCCGCTCTGTTTGTTGCCCTATCCCTGAACCCCCAACTTGCATTATAAAAGAGAATGTATGTGGGCAATGCCTTCTAGCCTTTCTTGCTGTTCAGATATATGAAAGAGACAAGCAAGCAGGAAACTTCAGCAACAAAAGAGGAGAAACAGAGCCAAGGGGCTTTGCAGCTCAGAGTGGGTGGTCTGGGTTTAGGCCTTGGCAGATACTGGCACTAACTCAACTAATTAGTGATCAGGGTTATTTGTACACTGCTGCCTTTATAATGATACAATATTGGAAAACGTAAACTCGCACCCCCCCCTTTTTTTTTTGGTGGGAGAAGAATATTTCACAGAAAGTCTGTATAGGATATTCGCAGATGACCTATAAGAAATTTAAACATTAACTACTGCACTGAGGGCTATGTCAAAAAAAAAAAGCAGTACATGTGGATTTTTTTTAAGAAGCAGATTTGTTATTCCTAAAATCAACAGCACAGTACTGTGAAAGCAGAACACCCCACTCACTCATCCACCTTCAAAATCAAACTAATATAGCAATGTTGAAACCCAGATTATACTTAAACTGCTTTCCAAATTCCTCTTATTCACTGGCCATCATGTTATTTTCTTGTTTATTGGCATCTGGCACATTTCTAACTGGGCTCAAAGTTTTGCAAAGAGTCAAAGTACTCACTTCGAGCATAGTCTATATGCCTTATTTGTTGATTTGAAGAGACTTGCTGTACTAGAACATAATCCACATTCAAATACACTGAGCTATTCAGCACGGCTCTCCACTCTCATTCCCTTATCCTCAGGATGCACCTTTGCTACTTCATCAGTAAATACTGAATTGCTCTATGACTCCACTTCTTAATTCACCATTTAAGATCTTTTCCTTTCCCTCGCTGATTTGGAAATGTAACAAAGCTGCATCAAGATCCAATAGTAGAGAAGGGGCCAGCTTGACAGTTGTATTGAACGATGTGTTGCTTGTTTCTTGGCTGTGCCCAGGCAAAAGTAGGAAACGTAGCAAAAATGTTCCCAGAAGGTCTATTGTTGACTCCTAGCACGTGCTACCAGCAATGACAGTAAAGCCATCCATTTGGCAGAACTGGGAAGCACATATCCCTTCAATACTTACTTCCAGACAAATTCACGGACAGCACAGTAAATTGCAAATACACAAATGTGATTAATTCTTTGGCAAAGTTATTACAGGAAGGGGGGAGCATTCAACCAAACACTGTACTTTGGCACTTTTGTGTTTAAAATCCTCCAAGCATACAGAACCACAATTCTATTCATGGGAACCTAGTAATTGTTACATATTCCATCAGTGTGCACCACAAAGTGTATGAGGCCATGAATGAAGAAAATAAACTTCCTGTTACAATCTCAAGGCTTATTCCCACATTAATAAAAGTTTCCTTCTAATCTGCTGTGCCATCAAAATGCACCAAAGTGATTCTTTAGTTGCACCATAACAGATCCAAAAAGCTTAGTGACAGCATGCTAAATCAAGAACTTGAACTCTGATGGACCATACTAATTCAAAAGTCACCTTCTTCATAGATATTTTTAAGCTATAGCTACCAGTGTAAAAAAAAAGTTTCACATAACTAGAATGACCTCCCAAAAGGATCAAATTTCCAAATAAAAATCCCAGTTTCAATATAATATGAACTTAATTCCCTTGGCAGAAATGGGGCAAAAAAGGTTTATTAATTTTCTTGCATGCATGTAATATAGAGATCATTCCAGTTTATCTCTGCCCTGTATTGCCAGTATTTTTTTAAATGGTCCTAATTATTTGCCTTAGTAGCAGATTAGTAATTAAACCAGGATTGTATTTTTCTGGGTTTTGTTAATCATGCAAAATATACCCTACAACAGAAAGTATTTCCACTCTCCCTAGTACTGAATGATTTCTTTACATGAATAAGTATTGCATTACACACACACACACACACACACTTACTTTTACTGTGTCCAAAGGATGTCCCACAATTACACCTGCAGCTCCTGTAAGTTAAAATAATAATTAAAGAGTTTCATTAAAAAGAAAGCAACAACAAAGCAACATTTTTTCTACTGACTCCCAACATTGGTGTCACTTGAATCAATCACAATTCCCCCTTGTTCAGCTCCCACTGGAGGAGTTATGCGAACCATGAAAACAATGGGAACATAGACAGCCGCTAGAGAAGTCCATAGGAGCCCCTGCAGGTCAGCACAAAGCACTATTTTTTATCCAAGTTCTAAGGAGTAGGAAGGAAGCAGGAGTTGCTGTTATTGGGGAACACGTGGTTTTTAAGGCCCATTCTTAGGGAACATGTGTGAGTTTGTTCCTTCCTCCTATGTTGTCTCTATGATTCTGTTTATCAGAAATGTACGGAGTTTTCTTTTGTTTTTTATTCCAAAGGGCTCAATAACACTTACAGTGTCTATATTCCAGATTCAGATACTTTGCCACAAAGCATTACTTTAAGAAGGCACTGCAATCCTATTTTTCAAAATGATTTGAACATTAAACAAAATGGTCTAATTAGATGCTGACTTCAATTACCCAAGCTTAGAACAAAGGGGAAGATTATTTTCATTGATGCTTTCTTCCCCTTATGACATTCTTCGCCATCTCTAGTGCTCATTTGGAGAGCCACTTCAGTTATCAGGGGCAAATGGAAAATTTTAACTCTAATCCACTTGCAGGAAGGTTCCCTAAGTGAAATTCCATTAAAGGGACTGCTTGATTTAACTCATTATTCTTTACATTTTCTTTTCTTGGATTCTTGATTCGGGTAATTTGCTGGATAGTGTTTAATCTTTAAGTAAGCCTTAGAAATGATTACCTATAGTTTTAAAAAATTTGAACTTGTTCCTTTAATTTTTCTTAATATGATCCATAATGGCCACTTAATGTATTGCCTTTTTAGTACGAGTACATAGTATGCTTATGATATAAAGGAGACACATTTCTCTAATTCTATGTGTGCTGCAAAAGGAGAGGTTTATTTCTGGCTATATGAGTAAATGACATTTGCTGTTAATAACTCATCAGTACAACTGTTGCTATCTGTACTAGAAAGGTGACAGGTCACTTACATTTTCCATAGCATTAATTCCATAGCATTTTATAGCTTGACGGTGTATAACATCTGAGGAGTTGCCAGACATTTAAGAGATGTGATCTGTCTAGATTGACAGCCAGGAAATGTGTTTTTTTTTAGTGCAACGTTGAGAAAGTGCTGAGCCTTGGGATTTTTCAAATGAGTACCTGACAGTTCAAAAACTACAGAAACCAAACACTTATGCAAACTGTAACAATGGAAGTTAATGTGGAGTTTTCTTACAGTATATTTTCTTTATAACCTGACACAGGTTTTTTACCATAGAAGAGAATATATGTAGTTCAGGGCTGAACTGTGGATCCTTGGTGCTCTCTGAGCTTGGTTGTTTGCTGGCAGACGTTTCATTACCTGACTAGGTGCTAGTGAGTGTGCTAGTGATCAGTGCTAGTGAGTGTGGGGTTTGCTCCCTGTTTATGTACAGTAGCTTGCCCTGCCAGTGTTGGTGGGGGTGTGAGTTTCACCTTGGTAGTTCCTTCATTAGGGTCTTGTTTTCTGCTTGATTGTTTGTCTGGTGTTAATTCCTGCTTATCTGGGTGTTAGCTGCTGGAGGGGATGTGTTCTGGTCTTTTTGTTTCCTTCTTGGCTTTTTCTTGTCTCTTTTGAATGGTGTATAAATATGATTTATTTCTATGTGTCTACTGATGGCTGACAGTTTTTGTTTTTTTAAAAAATTTTGGGTTGGTTGGTTTGTTTGAGTGGCTTCTTGGGACATTACAAATTTTTATACTTTCATCTTTTAGATGACAGTGTCAAGTGGTAGTCAGTCATGATCTTAAATCAGAGTCCATTTGACACTGATTTGACATTAATGGCTTATCCATACTGCCCCATAGCCAGAACAGGCCAACAAAAATTTTCAGAGAGCAGGAACAGATGACATTACTCTGAACTCATGCCCCTCCCACTGCAGATGTGACCTTTGGGCACATTTTCCTGCTGTGGTTTTAGACTACTCTTTTCCCCTTAAGTCTCCTGGGGCAAACCTTTCAGTTTTGGCTATTGTGCTTTATTCATTACAGGCTAACCCCACCAATTCACTGACTATTTGGCCGAGGCAGGAATGCCCTCTCAGTTAACTCAATGGTTACCATAATCTCTAATGTCTTCTAGAGCTACTTGAATCAATGATGCTATAACAACACGATTATTATGGCACTTGCCTTGTAAATTGAAGGTTGCTGGTTTGAAACAGTGGATTATTTTTTACTTAACTATTTTTCTTTCCTTGATGTATCTGCTTTTGACTATTTTATTTTAAAATCCAGCAGTACATTGTTTCATCATTTGTACAGTCTCTTGTGTCTCCAGACTCTCAAAGTGAAAGGGTTTCATCCCCTTATATTTCAAGTAACTGGAGAAATGATGAAATGGTACACCATCTGATTATTTTAAAAAATCCCAGGGAAATGTTTATAGCTCAGGGAAAGAAAAATAGTACACAAACATTTTTCTATTGGGCTTCAAACTAGCAACCTATTATTCACAAGAGAAGTGTCATAACCACTGTATTACTGTAGTGTTACTGGTAAACAAGCTCTAGAAGATACTAGAAACCAGTACAATAGTAAGAAATATCTTTTCTTTTAAACCTGGTTGTTATGCCTGCATATATATGTATTTTAAAATTGTGTGTATGTGCATGTATATATAGACACACATACACACAAAAGTATATACTGTACATCCATTAAGTCCCACCCACAGGAAGGAAAGCAATTGGTCATTTCTTTCCTGGAACAGAAAAGGAGGAGGGCACAGTGGCAGGGAAATTATCCAGTGGGAGGGCATGGTAACCTGCTGTCTGGACTGATTACCTTGTAAGCTGTTGCCAAAGTATCTCAGTCTAGACAGGATTTTCTTAAAGCATCTTAGAGTTAAACCAGCATGAATGCAGGTCAGGAGCAGGTGGAGACTGCTGTGTGTAATCTGGCTTGAGTTAGAAAATGCAAACATCATTTTCTTTCCCCTCCCAGCAGTTAATAATACACTACTTTGCTAATTATAACTCCATCATTTTGGGAATCTTGAGATCTAGCAATCTTTATAGGACCTAATGGCATTTGTATGATAAACAGTTCAGTACATGAAATTAGGCTTCTTAACAAATGCAATGCAATCTTAAATCCATTGGAGTTGGCTATAACAAATTTAAATAAATAAATAAATAAATAAATAAATAATCATGCATGCATGTTGGGATGGACCAGTTATAATACTTGAACATAGGTAAAGGAAAAAAAGAAAGTCTAAACTCATAACTGTTTATCATGATCTTCCATGTTTCCCTTGACCTTTGAGTGATGGAAAAAGGCAGAGAGTTTGCATAATAAATGATAACCACCACTACTCAAATTAAAGCAAAAGAGCCTCTGAATCTTTTTCCCATATTTGTATATGGAACATTTGCTTAATGAATAGAAAAAGCAAAAAAATAGAAACTATTCATTTGCTAAGAATATTGCCACTCCAGATTCCTCTCCCAATTATCTTCTACACTCACTGCAGTCAAACCTAAGTACGTTCTGACAATTTCTTCTAGAAATCCTACACCAATTTCAACAAAAGGCAAGTTGCAAAAATTCACAACCAAAGGCAGCTGGCAATTTATAAGAAATTGTCTTACAGTGACTGTTAAAGAAGGAATTACAACGCTTGCTATCATAAGGCAACAAGCCACCTGATCATGAAGAAAGGTCCTGAGATCTAATGCTTCTTCAGTGATTCAGGACAGGACAAAATACTGAACATCTAATCAAGGACAGAGACCTTATAAGTCTGAAAGTGTATATTTCCTGTTCTTCTTTGGAACCTGATTTTCGTGTCTTAGGTTCTTATGATACAAAAGAAAAAGAAGCATGAACCAGTTGTACTTTCTCTTTTCTATTTCTTTCTTCATGCAAAAAATGAACCCATGAGCAAAAGATACACTGTCAACTTTCATAATTTGGGAAAGGAAATGTGTCATGACCTTTCACCTATAGCAGACATGACATTGTCAGCCGAGGTGGGTAAGGTCAACAAACAGTCACAAGAGGGATTCCAGGAATGCTCTTTATTGTAGTAGGATAGAATAACAGATGCTTGAAAGCCTCTTCAAGTTTCTCTCTGCCCCATCTTATACTGAACATGATCAAGGAGCAGTTATTTTTGTCTTTCTCATGCTTCACTCTTTCTGAAAAATCTTTTCTGAAAGCTCTCTCTGAATGGCTCATTCAGTCCTTCCCAATACCCAGGTCAGATCTACATCCCTTCACAGGCATCCACCAAAAAGGCAAGAGGGAAGGTAAACGATGACCCATGTGTTGTGGTATCATGAGGCAAACTCTGCCCCAACTGGGTAAGGGGTGGCGCTTGTGTCATGACATCATGACACGTCTTGTCATTTCAATGAAATCTTGGCTTGCTTGCAGATGCCGTGGGACATAATCACAGAAAGCTACTAAATGACAAGAGAGCTTTCCCAGTGGAAGTGGGAAATGCCTTCCACAAAGGAGTTGGCCTGGAACCTCTGCTACTCTCTTTGCAGTGTATGTGCATTAAAGGGAGAAATGATGTTCTGATGCCTAGTTTTCTTTAAGTGCTTTCTGCCATTTTACTTCTGTGAAGTTGTCTATTAGGCATATATTACATCATTAAATTATTGTACCACATTATGAAATCTAAATAGATGAATACCAATGTTGCTGTATGTATGTTATGCATTGTATAGTTAATATATATTAGAAAATGTTTTGTAGGGTGAATGTCCTGAGCTTGAGCCAGGAAGACCAGGTTCAAGTCTCATTCAGCTACAGAGCTCACTGAGGGATTTTAGACCATTCACTCTTTCTCAGCCCAGTCTACCTCGGAGGTTGTTATAGGGTAAAGTTGGCAGGACTACCATGTAGGTTGCCTTGAGTTCTCAGAGAACAGGTAGGATATAAAATAGATTAGAGGATCATAAGGTTGGTTTTATTACTTTGAACATTATATTGCTCATAAGTAAAAGTAGAAATCTTAGGAACATGAAATTTGGTTCACATGAAGTGCTCAAGCACTGCTAGAGGTATTTCAAATTTGGTAAAACTACATGAAATTTAGACAAAATAGGGCAGCAAACAAAATTATATGTAACCTGGATTGGAGAAGGAATTCTGACTGGCAACTGAATTTAGAAAAAGGAAACAGATGTACACTTAGACTTTTCACCATTTAAACTAGTTTGAGATATTTAAAGTAGTTTTCAGTCACATGCTGGTTTAAAAGTCAGAAATTGACCACTGGAGAATTGTTCTTTTACTGGACCCCACGTGATTTTGCAGTACATGGGAAGAATGTCTGACATCTCAGGATCAATTTGCATTTACCTCAGACTTTCCAGATTTTGCCACAAGGGTATTTGAATAGTCCAACTTTTGCCATGAGCTTCTAGCTAGGGACTTAGAACAGGTCACTGTGAGTCTTACATTGATCATTACAATTGCACTGATAAGATCTTAGTGTCAGACTTTACAGAGAAAGAACATAAATTTTTACTTTCCAATATTAATTTAAACAGCAAAGGATAACCAGTGACACCAAGCACGTTACTACAGGATGGAATAATTCCCAGGTGAAAAGATTAAGAGGGAATCAAATGGACATGACTATATATTTTTCTATGTTAACTTGATTCAAGCACATGTATTAATAATTTTCCCTCCCTCCAGAGTTATTTTATTCAGGGAGCAAGTAATGGAAGCCATGCAGAGACATATTAATCATGTCACCATATACAGGTAGTCCCCAGTTTAAGAATGAGTTCCTTAAGTTGAATTTGTGTGTAAGCCAGAACAGTATTATTGTATAATATTGTATAAGTAGTATTGTGTAATGAACTCAAACCATTGTGTATTTAACTCAAATCATTGTATATTTAACTCAAATTTTGCTACAATAGGCACTGTTTTAACTATGGGTCATCTATAACCTAAGTGTTCTTAACCCAGGGACTACCTGTACTTCTCTGTTTTTAACATATACACCATTGAAACTCAATATACTCAATGAGTAACACCAATGTATAATTCCGGATTGAGAAGAAATGTGCAGCCCCTTGGAAAAACCATAGTAGATGGTGTCAGGGCTGAAATTAGGATAGTTAACTCCTTGGAACATAGAAACCCTGGAAAAGAAACTGGAGTCACTAGGGCATCATATTAAAACCAAGACCAAATAACAGAAAAGCAGATATTATAGGAGGCTGCTATATCTTATCAAGATGTTCAGATAGTAATGGATAATTTTAATTTAACATTACAGGTGGTCCTTGTTTAGTGACCACAATTGGGACCAGCAACTCAGTTGTTAATTGAAGCAGTCACTAAGTGAAACTGCAACTGTGCTTATGGTCTTACTTCAGCTTTCCTTTGTTTTACAGACCTGCAAAGGTCATAAATGTGAGGATTGGTCATAAAGTCACTTTTTCATCACCACCGTAATTGTGTATGGTCACTAAATGAGGCAGTTGCTAAACAAAGATTACCCGTATATCTATTTACTTTTATTTGACAAGGATTAAAAAATGTCACCATAATGGCTAGATGTGTTGTAATGGAGATGAGAAATTTAATAAAACTAGAATAGGATTTCAAAGATTGGTGTGAGGGGAAGGTCTGCTAGTGGAAAGAAATTATAAAAGATATTGGAACTAACTGGAATTGGATAACAGTTACTAGGGTCATAAGACAAAATCCTTGCTAAAAGTTATCAGCAACTGCTATCATCAGTGGTGTAGCTATCACTGCTAACCCATGCCTCCTACTTCCAGATGCAGTAAATGGGCATTTTAATTCGCATTTAGCCACCAGGAGCACTGGTATCATGACCATCCAATGGAGACAATGGGATTTTCCCAAATGTCTCTATCCCACGCATACCACTCCATTTGAGCACTCTGCAAATAACTTTGTTTCATATGTGTATGGATCCAATTACATGACAATGTCCCTTGAATAATTGATAACAGAAAGGGATGTATATACCTGGAAAATGGAAGCATATTCCAAATTACAATTCAGGAGTGTCAGTGTCATATTTCTCAACTCACACCTCCATGGAATATTAAATGTTTATTAAATATGAAATATAGACATCAGGATGAAAGTGGAGGAGTGGAACTTCATGTTCCCTATAGGATTTAATGTTGCAAATAGTCCAACTTCTTTGGAAAAGTGCATATATTGAAACTAAACTAAAATTGTAAAGGAAAAATATTTAAAATGTAGTATGAACAAGTTAAACTTGTCAGAATCACCCAGGATATATCTTACCATGCATCTGAAGTGCAACATCTTTACAGGATCGATTTCCACACTGAAAATGTCTTAAACCTGGCATGGCTTCCTATAGTATTATTTTTTGAACTAACTGTCCTATTAATAATCTGAATATTGTATGTTAAAGTCAAATGGTCTTAACATCCAAATCAAACCCAGGATGCGGAGTCTATTCTAGCAAGCAGAGGCAGTAAAAGAGAACAAAATCTGAAAAGGGTAAAGATGGATTGAAGTGGAAATGCCAGAATACTATGCGTTTTGAAAAGAACATGAATGACGTGGAACCAATGTATCTGTCATGCTTAGATCTTTGGGCAGATAGGATCTTCTAGTCCAAAGCCTTTTGCGAGCTTTGGACCTTCTGTACAATCTCTAAATATGCAACAAGCTTATCTTTCTATGTTACGTAATAACCATGATATAGTTTGGGAATTTAGGGATAATCACCTATATTTGCCACTTGCTATTCGCTTAGGCTTATAATCTTAGCCTTGAGGGAATGTACTTTATAATAGGTGTGTATATGGCTGGGAGATCATGTAGTGAGTAAGTGCCTTATAATTCTTCCTTTGACATAGACCTGAACTACAAAAGATGAATGATGCTTGCTATTGGCAGGTGGTCATTCTATTGTCATTCTCCAGGGGTTTCCAATAAAAGAAAGGGGAGACGTACATCCTTATTTCTGTAGGTGATCTTTGATCCTTATAAAATTCATAAACTTTATGAATAGGTGTGTCTATTGTCTCCAAGCCCTTTCACAGAAGTTTGGCAATTCACATCTACACTATGTTTACACAACCAGTTTGTCTGTTCCATACTTGCTGGGTTTCCCATCTTGTCAACTTCAGCCCTCACACACACCAGATCTGTTGGACCATTTGCTGAAAATTTGTGTACTACTGAGCCAACTGTTAACTAAACTGAAGAGTGTACATCCAGTGCTTTTGTCAGTAAAGCATCAAGAGGAACTTTATTTAGCTGTGGTCAAGAATGGATCTGAGAAATCAGTAGAAGTTCTTCAGTAGGTAGAAGCTAGATCTAATAGAATCCTTCCATTTGCAAAACTGAGTTCTATTTATAAAAGGTTTATATTTGCAAACAGTACTTTGATTCTATGGAAAAGGATGACAATTTTCATCCATTTCCTTCCTATCCTTTAAAATGTATTATATCACTTTCCATAATCTTTCAGAGAGTTCTTCAAACTTTAGAGCAGATTTTGGGATGGATGTAAGAAACTGAAAAAGGAAAGTGGAAGGAACAGATATCACCCTTTATTTTTAAGGTTTGAAGCATTTTATTTTTTGAATAGAACTCTGTTTAGAATATTTAAGTCCAACCCACTGAGATGAAAGCATCAGATTGTCAATAAGTTGGGGACCAGTAGTAAAAGAGATTGAAAATGTTGGCATTTGTCCATATTTTCTTATCCTGATCTCTAGTCAAACCAACAGCTCATGAAGGGAGTGGCTGAATAGAGGATTCTGACTGGCCAATATTAGACAGCACTATCCCAGCTGTCTAAACATCAGGATCTGACCCCACAGCTCAATTAATTTAGGAAATCTCTATTGAATCTTTATTAGAGGCATGAGTAAAATGGGAAAGGAACCTGAATAATTTTCACCTACACTTAGTCCTGTTTGTTTTTGTTTTCCTCTCCTGAACCAATTGTCATTTATGGATCTAGTGCCTTTGAAAAATCACAGGGCTGAATGTTCATTATAAGCAACTACTGCTTAATTCAGAAGATATTTTCTTCAAAAATGGGGTGTATTATACACATACAAGTGGCTGAGAAATACACTGAACTCTATGTGTGCAATCTGTTAAATTCAGAATTGATCAACATCCAGCTAAATCTGTGCCCCTTTTTAATATTCCTTTGCTGTCTTTTCACATTATCCCACATGGATCACTTACCTCCTACCCATCCAGCTACAAAATCATCCAACTGAAGGCTGCCCATATTACTACGTTTTAAGCAGTCCCGTTCAGTTTTAGTCTTGGGTGATGCAGTTCACATTCATCTCCTCCAGCACCAGGCAAGCAACAGAAGAGAATCTCAGTATGCCTCTTTCAAATCTGTTTTTTTATCCTCATCCCACAGAGTCCTATTATGACTGCAGAGCAGTGGTTTCTTTGGCAACTTTCAACAGCCTCAGAACTCAAACAACTCGATTCCACTCTCTGTCTCTCTTCCCCGCAAAAGTGCCTTCAAAGCACAAAGTGACCTCATACTCCCAGAGCTTAAAGGGACAGTACAATAAGAACCACAGGTTCCAGAAGTCATTCTAGTATGTGACTAATTAAAGGCAAATAGCTAATCTATGGTCAACATAGAAAATCATGAACTTCTATGTCTCTTTATTTGCACATTTGGTCTGAAGCCAAAAAAGAAAATCGTATACATGGAAACTAAGGTGATCAGAGTGAAAGCATCCAAGTGACCACAATATTTCTGAAGAAAGGTGATGAAAATCTGTTATAACCTCAAAGCTTTAGGACATTCCTCCCTAGGATGAACTTACAGTGGGTGAAATAGAACTGTGTTCATCTAGTGATGGAACAGCATCTGCTATTGGAAAGGAGTGCCCCTGCACCCCCTTAAACCATTCTGTTGAACTGGGGATCCTTTAAATCAGACTTTGAGAATCACCAGGAAGCTGCAAGGGTAGGAGGAAAAAGGTGAAAAGAAGGTTACTTGTGTAATGGTAGATGTAGCCTAAACATTGACAAAAAGTGACATTTTAATAGCATTTTCATGGGAATTGAAGAAAAAAAGCTATATCAAAACAAGTTGAGTTAAATAATAATGGATTCGTTTGTTTTCTTAGCTTTCCATGGTTTTCTCAGGAGTTTTCTCTAATACCAAAGTTCAAAAGTAGCAAGAATCTTTCTATCCTGCTTCTGGAAAGTCCAACTTTCACTTCCATAGACTGTCACAGGGAAAATGATGCCTGTGTAATTCTGATCTTTGTAGGTATAGGCACATTCTGCATATACCTTTTCCTAGACTGAACCAAGTGCTTGTCTGTGGCATATTTCTTGACTGTTAGTTCCTTTACTGTTGATAGTTGATAATAAAAGGCAGAAGATATCCACCACTTCAGTATCTTCATTGTCAAGAGTTATATCTAGATTGCCATTACATATGACATACTTCATTATAATAATTAGGGACTGAACTCTCTACTTTGTTCTACCTTTCCCCCACAAACCTGATTCCCTGAGACAAGGGGTTAGGCATTATTTTCCTGCCCTTTGTGTGAATCCATAAACTTAGCTTACAGTTCACCTCTAGAAAAAGAAGTCCTAGTTTGTAATGATGACAGATTAAAGGTGATAAGCCAATATTTTGAATTTCACTTTAAACCACACACTGTGAATCCTCTCTAAACATTGAGGTGAATCACAAATTAAACATTTTAAAAAGGAAAAGTGTTATCACACTGCCATCTGCTGTCAGCAATATCCATTTATCTTAAGTTTACCCATCCCTTTTCTTGATAAACAAGTGAACAGTTGAGAACAGGAACATGTGAAAGAGAATCTGTGCTTAGATCTTAGGAATGTAAAGAAACAATACTTAAATGCAAGCCTGGAGAATCAAATCTTCCAACTGCTATTAATCAGGGCAAAAGGCACAGACAGGGAGAGTTAAACCCTTTCAATCAATGCTGCTATTCTGGTATTTCTCATACTTGCCATAACATGTTTATTTTTTCCTTAAAAGTTCCAATTCCAATAAACAGTTTAATTGGGATAAATATGTAACACCTTTTGTCCCAAGGAGCTACATTTTCTAAGATGACATGAGATTCACAGTAGGGTTATCCTATCTGGGATGCAAAAATCTAGGCAGCTCCTAAATGGAAGCAAAGAGATAGAGAAAATTCTAACTCTTTGCTGCTATCTAGTGATAATCTTGATTTTTGCAGCCCTAGTAGTGGATAGTTTTAGCACACAGGAATAATGCAAGAATTAATTACTGCAAAATATTTCCATCCCAATGTAATATCAGGAACAAAATAATATGGTGCTCCTAAAAAGCCAGGATTCTTTAGGCAAGATGTCCTGCCTGCATTCTTCATATCTCTGGCATCACCCTTATTGGAGGTCCAAATCCAGTGGCACCGACTCCTCAGTACCTTAAGACCTACTGACCACAGGGGACAGTAGGATGCAGAAAGGAAGTTAAGGATTTTCTGTGACCCCTCTTTGTATAATACTCTGCCTATTCTCTGCCTAAGAGATTGCTAATTTAAGACCACTTCCTTCTGTCATTTTTCCCAGGTCCATGTCCACAGAGCAGATGCGCTAGGTCTCTTCGTAGGACGTAGCTAACAAGGTGCTAGACTTTGCCTATCCCTATCATCTATCTCCTCTAAGTTATAATAATAAAACCGGCTTCATTATTTCTTGGTTGGGTTAGATGCCTGCTCTCAGAAACGCTCACATATGCAGGGGACACTTCAACCTTCAACAACCCCTTGGCTACCAGCTCATAGGTGTTAAGGCCCCTCGGACACTCTGAGAGAGGGAAGAGGACTTAACTGCTGAAATTCACACAGCTGACAATGGAGAGAAATCTCCCTGTGCCAAGTTGCTATGCAAGAGCTCCAACTGAGATTGCTTGATAGACCTTATTCTACTTCTTTGACCTTCTCAGCCTATGGCAATTGTAGCTTTTCAGTCAGCATGTTATGTTCTTCCAGCCACTATTATCTTATGCTGAGATTATTCTGCCCATGGAAAACTGAAACAATGAAATCTACCTGCTGGTGGTGCTTTGTTACCAAACGTGATCTGTGCTAGTTCCAGTCTAGGAGAGAATGGAGGTGGTGAGGGAAACAACTTGTGTTGCTTGCAAGATGAGATGGAGAGAAATTATGCTCACAGAGCAGAGAATTAGTCATCGGGTTCTCTTTCAATACTGATGTCTATTACTGGCATAACAGAACAATTAAGTGTAATTCAAATGAAAGTGTAATTCAAATGTGATGAATAATTTGAGGAGTTATGGGTATATGGATTTTTTAATGTAAATGTAGAAACTACTCAGTCTGGTTTAGGGATCTGATTTGAAGCTTTAGAAGATGCTTACATAATGTGGGTCAAGTAATCCAGTTTGATGTCACTGGATTCAGGGGGAAAAAAACCCTTCCATTCTTCTATAATCTATCAAATGAAAACTACAAATGGATGATTTCTTTTCAGATTACAGCAAAATGTGCAGCTGGTCAGAGATAACAGAGGGCTGAAATATGACAAATTTCTGTTATGTTTTATAAAAATGAAATTATTTGTTTGTTCTGCCACAATATGGTCTTTTGCTCTAGCCCTGCAACACCAAAGAAGAAAAAGAAAAAAACTGGAACTGGAGTTTCTTTGACAACCAAAATTAGAACACAGTGGTTAAGCCTGTTTGCCATTCCCAAAAGGACCTGATCTTCCTTGGGATCTTGAACCAAGTTAAATCTAATGCACACTGTTAATTTGGTCTATAATCAGTATAAGATTTTTGAATTCTAGCTGCTTTGGAACCTCCATTTTAATAATGCATTTACCTTCATTACTAATACCTTTTGCTATAATGTAGCAGCTTTCCTGGAAGCTCTCAAGTCAGTTGGCAGTTGGGGGTTTTGACAGGAGTGGAGGAAGAAAGCCACCTGGATGTCAACAAGAGCTCCAATTCATTTATCAGAAATATTCACGTTTTGCATGTGACTTAATGCAACAAGATTATTCACATCCAAAGGACATATTCACTAGCTTCATGGCATTTATCAGTTAAAGCACTGAGTTTCTTTTTTGTTTCAAATTTTGGCAGCATTCCTTGTATTTATTCACAAACATAGATAAAATAACCTTTTGTGCCAAGCAGAATTCAGAGTAATCTTTTCTTTCTAAGGAGAAGCACAAAGATTACAAAGAGATAAAGAATGAACCTATTGCTTTAACAGGCAAAGGAATACATCATACTGCAATATGACCAAGCATCAAAATAAAAGATGCTGTCCAAATAGTTGCAAAATTCCATTAATTGTATGCCATCTTAATAGAGCTGCAATACAATAAAGAGTATTTGGTCCACTCCATATAAGGGCCAGCTATGATACTTCTGGTCAAGACACTAGTGTCAGTGTTCATTTCTAACATGTCAAGTCAATTAGCATTTATTAGTTCTGACTGGAACTCATAAATAGTAAATTTTGCCTCCCATAATACTAAAAAAAAAAGTCTACTGCACTAACCTTGATTTCTATAAGTTACAGAAATGACTGGGCTCTTATGAGCCATCCCAGACTTTATCCCCCTTCTAAACAATACTGCCTTTCCATTTACTTTGCTTTTTCTTTTTTCTAAATACAGCTGTGACAGTTGGAGAATTAACCCTTATTTTCTCATATTGCTCTCCTGAGGATAATTGCCCCTCATTATATTTCAAGCAGAGGAAAGTGGAACTATTTACTTGGCTATACAGATGGTTCCAGATCTCAGGGGCATTAATTGTATGCCATCTTAATAGAGCTGGAGGGGTGAGGAAAATAATGGATGACACATATAAAAATGGGTGGGGCTTCAGTCATGCAGTTGTGGCTGCCATCTTAATATTTTTACTTTTTCTGTGAATGCCCCTGACAGGACTGCTACTTGCGGCTTAAAGCAATGAGTGTGTGTAACTAAAGCCTCCAGGACTTTAACTACTCAAAATGTTATAAACATTGCCCACAGTGTCTTGCACTTTGTAACAATGTAATAACATTTAAAATACAGTAGAGTATACAGGAAGTTTAATTCTTCCATGCTTTTGATAAAAGCCAACTCAATCCATTGTGCTGTAATTTTTGATGGGAAAAAAAAAAAAAGCTCTTATTGCCCTGGGGGGGCGGGGGGGGTATTTTTCAGTTGTGAATTGCAGTGTCCAGGACAAGTTCTAGTCAGAATCCTGGTGTTTCCTACATGCAGTGGTCCTGATTAAAAATAGCCACCTATTTGATATTTTCAAAACTCAAATGCAAATGTCACATGCAACTAAGTTCTCAGTGTCTCTTGGTAAAAAGAAAAATGGAAGCGAATTAGAGTTTTCCTGGCAAAGTTGTTTAACATTCACAGGTTTAGAGTCTTCAATTTCCAAAACTCAACAAATCCACTTTTTAAATTGTCGATGTATTTCCCCCAACTTTTGTGGGAGGTTTTGGAGAGCTAATTACAGTTTCATCCATGTTTATTTCTCAGGCATTCTTCCATCCTTCTTATTCTGTTATTGGCTTTCTTTGGATGGAATTGTTTTAGTGCCAACATTTGGCACAATTGTACTCTGAGGTAATGGTTAGGAAAGAGAAGCTGACTTGTTTTAAAGGCAAATGTTTCTGTTTACTCACAGACATTGGCAAACAGTGATGAGGAAAAAGAATGTCCTACAGAAAAATCAGAAAACAATTACAAAGGGGATTTAAAAGCTGAGCAATTTTAATAGAGAAAGTAAATGCTAGAATAAATAATGATGCCACTTCTATTGAGAAACACCCCATCCCATCACACACATATGCACGCCTGGATAATGAAAATTAATGGTAAAATTAATAGATGGTTGAAAACAGTCTGGAAAAGAAGGAATATGGTGAAAATTAGTATCACCTCAAAATCAGTATGCTATATTTAATAATGGTGGTTAAGTGTAGGATGAGAATGGGATAGTTACCCGTTATCCTAATGGAGCTTTTATAATGTTTGCAAGGTTACAAAAGGAATATAAATTGCCATCAGGTGACATTTAAGGGAGGGGAGTATGCTCATCCTAATAACCTGATAGGATTGGTAGATACCCTCAAGAAGAGATGGCCCCACAAACAACCTGACCCTGTGCCACGTAGGGCTTTAAAGATAATAACCGGCACCTTGAGCTGCACCTGGAAAGCAACTGGGAGCCAGTGCAGCTCATGCAGCAGTGGTGTTACTAGATATTACTCAGGTGAACCACAGAGAACCCAAAACTGCACACAGTGCTGCATTCTGGACCAGCTGCAGTTTCCAGATGGTCTTCAAGGGCAGCCCCATGTAGAGCACATTGCAGTAATCTAAACAGGAAGTGACTAAGGCGTGAGTGACTGTGAGCAAGACCTCCCAGTCCAGGAATGGGTGCAATTGGGGTACAAGATGAATTTGTGCAAAGCCCCCCACTCCACCCCCTGGCCTTTGCTGCTACCTGCTCTTCATTTAGTACTCCAAGGTAGTCCAGACGAGAAGCACGACTAGGAGCATCAGCACTATCTTTATCGTAGGGTTACATTAAACAGAATCTTGCAAGAGTGAAAGTATTTCTTCCCTCCTCTCTTCTTAGTCTCCGGAAAACTAGGGAGGGTCCCTTCTGAAATGCTTTCCAGGCTTTTTCCCCACCTGCAGACTGAGCTGTCTCTTATCGGACCATTGCCTAGGCTGTGGATCTTCCTCCTGTCTCCCAAGGTCATTCCCACATACCACCACATCTTCCAACAGGAGACATGACTCTAGGAGGACCCCCAGATTGTGCACCAGATCTTTCCACGGGAGTTGTTAAATAAGAGGGGAATGAGACCCAAGCCTTGAGGCAGTGCCTCCGACTCCCAAACCCCAGAGCCAGTCCAGACAAGATACCATGGTCAATAGTACTGAAAGCTGCCAAGATATCCAGAAGGGCCAGGACAGACACACCACATCCTGAGCCCTCCAAAGGTCATCCACAAGTGCAACCAATGCTGTCTTGGTACTATAGCCCAGCCTGAATCCTGACTGAAAAGGGACCAGATAATCTGCTTTATTCAGGGCCTCCCACCCTCCCATCCCTCTGCCCTGGGATCTCTTGTTCATGTGGGGCTGAATTCAGCAATGAGTAAAGGCTGGGCAATGGGGCAAGAGAGGAAGATGGAGCAGGAAAGAACCAGGAGGGGAGACTTCTAGGGTTAAATGCTCAGGGGGAGAGGGCACAAATTGCAATCTCCAGCCTCCTGTTTTGTACTTCTCTGAGCTGGCATCAATCTCAGTGGCTGAAAACTGACAGCAGAGTTGCTGATCTTTTTGAGCGGGGGCAGGGGGGCATTACATCTATAATTTTTTTTAATATCAGCCCTAAAATGGGCATGGTGCCTTTGCAAATCTAAAGACACCACCAAAAAGTTTACATGTTACATTTAATATTACTATATATTATCTGTTTAGTGTTATATGGTTTTCTTTGTTTTTTCTTCTTCTTTTGATTCACTGTTTATGCTGTATACTGCCCAGAGTCATACTGTTTGAGTTGGGTGGCCTTATAAATCTTAAAAATCAAATAAATAAACAATACAGTTAAAGCATTTGTTACGTTCTTTGTTGAGACCAGATGTAATGGAGGCCCCAGAAACTCCAATAGTTTTGAATGTGACAGAGAAAGGCTTGTTTAGAGGCTAAACCGACAGTTCAGTTTTACTGTCAATTTAAAAACTTTACTAAACTAAATATGGATAATATGCAAGAAATTTAGAATAGAAAATTGGGTTACAAAATCAGGGGTCTCAGGTTCTTAAAAATGTTAAATACATTTTTAGGGTCTTAAAACAAGGTTACTTCATCCAAAATTCTTCTGAGGATCCATTGTACTCCTCAATGGATGTTTTTAAAAGGTTGGTTATGTTAACGAAGTAATAAAATTGAATATGTGTTAATATGCATATTGTGATCAAGACCTTTTGTTTAATATGCTTATTATGGTGAACCAGGTTCATGGAAGGAAGTTTAAGATTTAAAGATCTTAATGCGTTGTTAAGTTATATTCCAAAAGTTTGGAATTTGTCCCTCTATGAAGAACTTTGGATTTACTACACTGGACTGTTGCCAAAAAGATTGTCACCTGTACTTGCATGTCAGATGACAAAAGCTAGTTGATGAAATTTGTCAACTCTCAGTCTTTGAACAAATTCTTTATCAGCATAAAGGAAAGACTAGACAATTCTGTGTGGTTAAGATTCAATTTGTGGTTTAAAATCTTTAACCACAGTTCATATCTGTAACTACTATTGTTGCATTTAATTTAGCTTTTTTCTTTTTTTGTGGACTACTGTGGTGCCTAGTAGTTCAAGTCATCTGCTGGATGGTTTCTCATATACTTTTGGTGTATGGAAAAATTTTTCTTTTCATGGGTTGTGGTGGTTGTGTTCTAACTGGTTGCATGGAAAGACACCTTTTAATGAAGTTATATGGGTATTCAGTGTGTTGAAAGCTGCTATAAAAGTAGTTTGTTTCTTTTCATTGGAGTTCTGGGCTGCTACAGTGTGGTTTTGCTCATTTGAACAGCATTTTTATACTGCTTTTCTTGTAGGAAGAAAGGGGATTGTTACTCCAGTAGATTGTCTTGTAAATCCCATTCTCCATATTTACCCCAAACTTTCCCCCAAATTTTAAGTACAAATCTGTTTCACTCAGATGCCTTTTCTTCAATTAGTGTTTTAAAATGTTTCCTTTAGGGAGAGTTATGCAATCACAAATATTACACATCTCCTGTCCTAAAAGAAAGAAAAGCACCACAGATTGTTACCGTATATAATCACACAACTTCCTTATCTCATCATGTATGCCTGTTATTTTATTATTGTTTCTTATTATACATCATCAAAGGAAACAGTACTTTTTCTTTGGAAGTCATTGCAAACCAGAAGTATGTGCATGTGTGAAATTTTAACAAGAAATGCTCCTCGCAGATGCTGCGTGTATCAAAAACAAAAGCAAATTTCCACCGCAAAGCATAATATGTGCCTTGCAGGCTGATGTGCTCAGGGTTTGTGAATAATTACAAAACATTTGGAGATAATTTACTGGAAATTCAATGAAAAGGGAGAACTTTTAAGAGTACAAATGCACTGACATTCTTTAAAAGTATTATTTTAATTATAGTTCATGGGAAGAAACATTCCATACAAATGCAAACCAGCATTGCACTGAGGATCATTTTGATCACAAGCATGATATAAATGATCACAGCTCTTGCTGTTAGACTAATGTGATCCAGCCATTCCCTATCAAACTGTAAAAATTGCTATTATATAGAACTAAGATAATTAGGGACATACTTCCCCATGAATCCCTCAGAGGATTGCCAAAAAGTTTTCCTCCTCCTCCTCCTCCTCCTCCTCCTCCTCCTCCTCCTCCTCCTCCTCCTCCTCCTTCATTATCTCCACGCTTGTGTGTGCCAGAGTATCATGGCAAATGGAAGAACTCTGTACATGATTCAGAAGCTGAGCAAGAAAAAAGTGCAGAGAAAAAGACAACCAAAATCATCATGAGATTAGAGGAATTCCCCTATGAGGAAAGGTTACTATATCTGAGGCATAATAAAGGGTTAAAAAATTATGCAGGGAAGGAACAAGCGTGATAAAGATAAAAGCATAGGAAGAGAGGCTCACAACAGTCTGCCCGAGCCTGCCCTTCTTCCCCTCTAGGACTTCCAGGCTGCAGCTGAATTAGCTGGACCACGCCTGCCCTCAAGCTACAAAGGAAGAAGGCTGGCAGGTCGGGGTATGGGTGTGTCAGGAGGAGGCATTCCATCATTTTGCACTGGAGTGAGAGAAAAAGCATCACCACTGAGAGCAGAGCTAAGCAAAGGATGCCCAAGACAAAGCTGGCTTGGTGAGTCTGTGGGGTCAGAGCCCACAGGCAGCAGGCAACTGAAGGCCTGGAAGAGGCGGGAGCTGGTTCAGAAGCAAGAGCAGCTGCATGAGGTGGGCAGAGAGGCAGAGCCCAGCAGCCACACCAGCTTCCACAGCAGTGCCAACAGCATAACAAGCTTTCCCTTTCTAGCCAGAAACCGAAGAATGCAGCAACTGAGGCAGCAGTTACCTGGCTGAAAAACCACCTAGCAACCAAGTCAGTGAAACTTTGCAGCTGAAGAGTGAGTAGGACTCAGGCTAAGGAGAAAAAATTGCTTCTTCACGTTCCTCGGCTGGGAAAGCGACTAAGATGGGCCTAGCTGAACCCTGATAATGTGGACAGACGTGGGCAATTCAAGCCTGTCTGTAGCAGAAAAAGAGGGAAATTAAAGACACAGATAGGCCCTAAGAACCAAAGGAATAAGATACATAGTAAATACAATTTAGAAATAGTTATATCAAGAGATATATTTGGAAAAAAAGATGGATAAATCCTCAATTTTGTTTGAAAAGAAATCACTATTTTTGTAAATCAAATCCTTACCTGCGATGTAAGGAGGCAAAACTTCAGTTCTCGTCTGAGTCTGTACCATTCCCTCCCTCCCCAAACCCATCACTTAAAGATTTTGCCTTCTCAAAGGGTTACCATCCTGGGATACCTAGTGAAGCACAATGGTGAATGTCCGGGCCAGAGAGGAAAAAACTTACCTCTTCACAAGCACATTGTAAAAATGCAGAATTTGGAAAGATGCAGCAACGGCTGCTCACTTGGATGGCTTTGAAAAGGGATTAGATGGATCTCTGGATAAAGGCAGCTGTACTACGTCATCTTAGTGAGTATGTGCTGGCCTAAGGTTTTCATACTATTGGGGGGGGGTGTTGCTTCGTAAAATATGGGGCTAGGGATAGTGGTGTGGTTTACCTTAATTTTAAGTTAATTCTCCTACACACTTATACACAGAGTCAAGACTTATCATGGTCTCTTCCCAAAGCAGTTAAAATTTTTATCTCCTCTCTCCCCTGCTCCATCCCCATATTACAAACAGGTTACATTCCAAGAGGCTGTTCATAAGTCCATTTTGTTCATAAGTCCAACCACGACACACTGCATATGGACGCCCAGAAGTGTACGGCACGCCACATGTATGCATGTGCTTGGTAAACTTCCGGCATATGTATATGGTGCGCCAAACACTTCCAGGCATACATTCACATGCACACCTTCAACTGTTGAAGTTGTTGGAGGTTTGTTCATATCAGCAAAAGTTCGGAACTCGAAAGTTTGTAAGTAGAGGACTGTCTATACGTACTTTCTAACACAAAATTTAAGGCTTATGCAGAATACTATTTACTGCAGGGTGAAAGTCCCAGAAAATCTAGTAGCTACTGTGGGGAAAAAGTTGCTGATCTATGTAGGTTTTTGATCTGTTCCCAAAGCTCTTCTCACATTCTGTTCCATGAATGGTACTTCAATTTTTAGTGAAGAAACTTAAGTAAAACTATTGATTTAAAAGAGCATTGCCAGGCAGGTTCATAATATAAAGTGTAATACAGTCCTGAAAATATTATCAGCCAAAGCTTGATGGAAAATATATGCAGATCTAATATTCCCTCCATAAACCTTGAGGCTTGACATAATGAATATATCAATTGAACACACAAATTAATTAAAGGCAATATAATTATCATAATGAAATATATTTTCAAGTTTCATTTCAGAAATAACATGCAGATGTATTAACCCTCTTAAGTTTGATGTTTAGTTTTCCAGAGCACCCGTCCTTCATTCTGCCTAGTTCTGAGTCATTCCTTGTGTTTCCTTTAGGCAGCAGTATGTGCTTAAATTTCATCTTTAAAAAAAACAAAAAACCTGCTTCCTTGGATTGAAGGAGTGGTTGCATATTATAGAGAAAAGCATTGGTTGACAGATTATTCATTCAGTTTACAGTATTACAATAATACATGTATCCCTTTAGGAGTAAGAATGTTGCAGCAAGTAAACAGAACCGCAATGGAAAAGGAAATTATACAAGTCGCATAAACTACTGTCACATTTCCCATTGAGCCTCATGCTTTCTGCTGAGTTATTTCCCCTTCATTCAGGAGCTACCATTCTCTTTTGAATTTGCTCTGCCTCAGGTGGGGGGAAAGGGAATCCTCCTAATAGGTCCTACTAAAGTCTCACATGGCAGTCAACCTCAGTTGGACCAGGAAGTTATCCGACCATGGCAATGGACTAGATACAACGTCCTCCTTTTCCAGATCATAGCATAACTACTCTGAGGCAAAGATGAGGTCCAAAGTATGTCTACCAACATGTGATGGGCCAGAGATTATCTGTACAAACCCATGGCTACTATGAAGGTCCTGAACTCCATGGTTGTCCTCAACCCTGCCCTCAGGACATGGGGATTGAAGTCACTCAACACCAAAAGACAAGTGAATTAAATACCAGCCTAGAGAAAGGATCAGGGAGCCCCATGTAGGCTCTCACTGGGCAACAGGGCACCCAGCTTGTCTTGACAGCTCAGTGTAGGTGTTTACTTTTCTGACATCAAAGGGCAGGCCCCTAGTCACAAATAAGATGTCAGGTTACATCACTACCACCCCTTTCCCTCACCTGATAAATAGTTCAAGACTGTGGCAGGATCCAAAACACAGAAGGGTAGCTTTTGCCCTGACCTAACCAAGTTTTGGTAATACACCCCATGTTGTGAATGATCATGAACTGAAGTCTGAGGACCACAGGGCTGCTGGATAACAGGATTTCCCATCACAAAGAATCGTTGAGGGACTTGCAGTGCATATAATCTGTGGGTAGACAGGAGGCCTTAATACCAAGGTTATGGGAATGTGATCTTTGGATATGGAATAGTGCAGTGGGATAAAGGTTAGCTTTCCCTCAGTTTCTCTTTTTAAGGATGCAATAGCATTATGATCAAATGTCATAAAGCATAAGAAGCATAAGATCAGCATAAGAATGCAGTTTTGCTCCCAATAACCCAGATAGCCAGAGTTTGTTTATATAGGAAGCAAAATAAGCAGCTTGCAGACAATTGCTTTTTTGTGCCATTGTCATCCATTTTAGCCCAATAAAACTGTTCTTGCAGACTGCATTTGGTTTAGAGGCTGAGCAAGTGTAATCTGGCAGTTCTTTCTGTATGGGCACGGTCAGCTGTCCATGTTAACATGCTATCCTCCAGTCCTTGAGTTGGAATGTGTTGCACTGCCTTGACCGCCAAGCCACAATAACAAGACTGGTGACTAATGGAGTCCTTACTTTGACCATAGGTAAGGATGAAGCAGGACAAGTTAAGGAAAGCAACTGGCAGATTCCCTGGCTTTTTGTTCACCCTCTCACCAAACATCACCTGCCAGCTAGAAAGCAACCACCAATTGTTGTCTTTAAGATGAGGTAGGGCAGCATTGGGCTAGTGTGGGTGGGTGCTTGGAACTGAGGGTACAGCCACCTTTCAATTTGCCCAAGTCATAACTTTATGTCTGGGACTTGTCAGTTTGGAAAGAACCATAAACCCTCTCACTTCATCCCACACCCCACTTCTGCACCTGGGTGACCTGTCAGCTGGGCCTTTTTGGACGTGGGCTTAGCATTCTTTCCAGAGAATGCTATACTTATGTTAAGAAATAGCCCAGCTAACAAGTCCCAGGTGCAGAAGTGAGGTTGGCAAGGAGCTTCAGACGCACTTTCTCCTGCCTCACCCTTTGGTCCTCCTCCAAGCCTGTGTACTGTCAGTCAGGCTAACAGACATGGAGAAGGGGCACAGGCTGAAGTGGGGGGAGCAAGCAATCAACAGCAAGCTTCATCCTTACCTATGGTCAAAGTCTATAAAATATTCATGCCCTCCTTCATCCAAATGAAATTGTAAGCTCCCTTCAAATCCAATTTAGTGAAAAGCATGCCCTTTGAAGGCATTCCAGAAGATCTGAATTAAGAGGCAACAGGTAGCAATCCCTGTTGATTACAGAGTTTAAAATCCTAACATCATGAACCACTCAAAGAGAATTTCTTTTTCTTTCTTTTTCACAAAACCCTAGATGCAGATGCTAGAGATGAAGAAGATCTAATAAATCCTTCCTTTGGGATATCATTGGTTGGGTCAGGAGGTTAGGTGAGCTCTGCTTCTGTTGATGTGTTTCTTTGTGAGTGGGGTTTAAAATCCAAGTGTTTTATCTTTGGGCACTGGGTTTGTATGCTATGGTTTTGTGAAACACTTTATTGGTAGAAGCAGTGCAAAAACCTGTAATGCACTCCCTGGTGACAAAAGCAGCAATACATGACGTACAGAACCCAGACCTTCTTACTGGTTTAACTTGACCTTCAGTACAGCACAGAACTAGCACTCTTTTACCAAGAGCACTAAACCATGTTTACAAAACAGATCTAGTCCTCTTTAAAAAAAAAAAGCACTAAATCCAAGTGTATAAGGAGCCTTCCTAAGACCTAACAAGTGCTTCAGAAAACACAGGCCAGGCATTACATGGGCAACTGCCTCTGCAGAGGCTAGGTGTCTGGTCTCACCCATAGTCAAAATAAAAATAGCCATAGAGGACAATGCCCAGCAACCAGAGAAAAGGGGGCATGTCAGTGACAACCTAAAGTTCCCAGTCCCAATGAAATCATCAACCATATTGTTGACGAAGTGTCCTAGATGATGTCCACAGCAAAATCTGCACTGGAAGAAGTGGGAAAATACCACCTCAAACTGGAACATTAGATATAACTTTAAGGGGTCTCTGCTGTGCACTGGGGATGGGAAGAATGCAATATCATGTGATTATGACATATAAAAATGGTTACCTGGGCATATTCATACCATGATTAGGGAATGTAATGATAAACTCAGTGAAATAACAACCCAAGCAAAAGAGAAAATGGAGAATGGAGACTCAAATGTGTGATCCTACTTCTGATGCCCTCATTCCTATCTGTCCCTAAAAGTAGATATTATTTAGTCCAAATAATGTACTGCTTCTCTGCAGTTTAAGGATAACTATACCTTTCTTAATATTATGCACACCATACATTCATGGGAATAATCATCATGTTTTATTTTAATCACTTTATCCCCTAATGAGAGTTATAGGGGCTTAGGCCAGATTTTCCATACAGATGTGTTTGGGGAATGGCTCAGATCTAAATACAAATCGCAGCAATTTGCATGACCACTCCCAGGAGAAGGCCTAAATCACTCATGTGAATGAGAATTGAAAGGAGAATTTTGTTATAAAGTGAGGTTCTGCTGAATATGTAGATATGTACTTCACTTAAATATTCAAGCAGCTCTTAGTGAAGAAAGCCAGAAATGCTCTGAATGTAGACATTTCAGTGGTGAGTGAATATATAAAACTATATATGTAAAAAATCAGCTTGGCAAGCTTTTAAAATCAGCTTGGCAAGGAAAATTCTGGGACCAAAGCAACTTCCTAAGAATGAATCATTCCCATTTTTGCATGAAATGAAAAGGGAAAATCTCTATAAGCCTCTTTTGTTAAATGTCAAGTTCTGTTGCTCTGTGATAAATGCAAAATGCCAAAAGCTTAGGTTCTAACAAGAGTTCAAAGCTAAGTTATTAAATCAGATTCAGCAGGTGAGGCACAAGCTTAAACACAGTGGCACAGCTTGTCTTGTAGAGTTCAGTACAGCTTACTCCCAAGTAAGTGGCCTTAGGATTGCTGCCTGAATTGCTTTAAAACAGACAAGGTTGGCCCTTAATATAATTTTCTGCAGTTGTCTTTATGCTTTTAATTTTGAAACTCAGGGGTTTAAGAGGAAAACACTGAAGCTCTGGGGACTAATACCAATACTTACTGGAACAGAAATATGCTCTGGTAGGTAGGTATATGATTTAAGGGTGTCAATCAAAAATAATTTTGCCCTTAACTTTAATGATTGGGGAAAGAACACTGTGTTGTTTCCTGGAGACATTGCAGAAAATGAAGTTGCTTTTGAGTAAACTCACATATCTGCAACTTGCATGACCATCTCTCCAGGAAGGCAAAAGTGGAGATGATAGAAAAGACCAGTAAGGATAATTACAGAGAGAAGCAAGCATAGCCCATTCAGAACAGAGATGAGATAGTGAAATACGCTTAGAATGGGAATTCAGTCTGATGACAAAGGGAGAAGTCATAAAAAAAATGGAAAAAATAATTTTCTTAACTTATATTATTATTATATTATACACTTTGTCCTGTAACATCTTTAATACCTCCAAATGGTGTTTTGGAATTGTATTTTATTGTTTTATTGCATACAACCTTATACCTATTAATAAAGGACAGTCTATAAATAATATGGTCTGTGCAATAGTTTGAAGTTGAAGTTGCTTCAGAGTGTGCTGGAATGCAAATGTACCATTGACCTCTAACTCCTTAAAGCAGCCATGTTTCTTCCTAAGATTGTATGACTGCCCTCCCCAGCTGCTGCACAATCCTGAGAAAAGATGCATTTAGTTTAAGGAGTGGAAGCAGGTGCTATGTTCAGGCCCCAGTACACTGAAGCATTGCACACATCCTGCTTAGCCTGTTATCCTCCGGATATGTTAGATTACAGATCCCAGCAACTATGCTGAATTGGAGATGATTGGGTTATCCTCCAGCACATCTGGAAGGCAATAGTTTAGGAAAAGCTGATTGAGTTATTCAGGAGGGAAAGTAATAGAAGGAAGTTATCTATTATAATAAGAAAACCAGCTTTTAAAAATATTTGTTGTTATTATCCACTCAGCTTGCTTGGCTTGATATACAAGGGTTAAAGTTGTTTCTGCTATTTGGAGTGCAAGTGAAATATCTTCTTGCTTCCTGGAGAGCCACAACCAATCTGAGCTAAGTGGATCAGTTGTGTGTGATTTAAAGCAAGGCCTTTCCTATATTAATAACAGCAGTTGTGCCAAAGAATGAAAGCTACATTTAATTCTACTGGAGCCAATTGTTGCTCAGTTTAAATGTCAATCTAGCTCTAATGAATAACCCTTCCTCACTATGCAATACAGTGATTAGCTTGACTGGGTAGAGTCAGTTGAGCTGGACAGAACTTGGAACTTGGAAAATTCTCCAAGCCACAATTCTGCTGGCTTAGCTCATCATCTTAAGCCACAGTTTGTTCAATAAGCCATGGTTGGCTAGATTTGTATTAATGCTAAACCAAATCCAAACAGACCACTGTATGGCTTACTACAGTATTTTGCTCTGAAGACCTCTTTGGCAAAGATTTAGTAAGCCTGAAGAACATCAATGGCATCTACTATTTTCATTACCAAGAAGCTATACCTTGACTAGAATGGAACCCAATTTCCTCTTTCTTATTTATATCAGTCATTGATTGATTATGTGCCATCAAGTTGTTTTCAACTCCTAGCAACCACACAGATAGATTTTATCCATGACAATCTATCCCTAACCTGTTCTTTCAAGTCTCCCAATAGGGCATTCATTGCTACTGTAACTGAGTCCATCCACCTTGCTGCTGGTCATCCCCTTCTCTTTCCTTCCATCTTTCCCAGAATTAGAGCCTTTTCCAGAGAGCTGGGTCTTCGTATGATGTGTCCAAAGTAGGATAATTTGAACCTGGTTATTTGTGGCTTGACTGAGAACCCTGGGTTGATTGGTCTGATGATCTATCAGTTTGTTTTCTTGGCTGTCCACAGTATACTCAGGAGTCTTCTCCAAAATCAAAGTTCAAAGGCATCAGTACTCTTCCTATCCTGTTTCTTTAAAGTCCAACTTTCGTTTCCATCAGGTGTCAGAGGAAATACCATGGCTTGCACGATTCTGATCTTTATAAGGTATGGACACATCACAGCATTTGAATATCTTTTCCAAGGCCTTCATGGCTGCTCTACTAAGTCCTAGTTTGCAGTGTCTTTCTTGACTGCTTGTTCCTTTACTGTTGATGGTTGAATCTAAAAGGCAGAAGCTATCCACCACTTCAGTATCTTCATTGTCAGTTCTAAGGCTGGTTGTTCTACCCGTTGCCATTAGTTTGGTCTTCTTTATATTTAATTTTAGTCCCATTTTTCACTGCGCTGTTTGACTTTTAGTACTAGGGCTTACAGATCTTTTGCATTTTCAGCTATCAGGGTGGTGTCATCAGCACAGTGCATGTTATTGCTGTTTCTTCCTCCAGTTTTAAAACCACACTCATCTTCTTCCAATCCAGCTTCCCTTAATATATATTCAGCATATAGGTTGAATAAATAAGGGGGAGAGTATGCAGCTTTGTTGCATTCCTTTGCTAACCTGGAGCCAGTCTGTTTCACCATATTTTGTCTGTACTGTGGCTTCCTGACCTGTATATAAGTTTCTCATGAAGACAATGAGATGTTCTGAGATTCCCATTTTTCTGAGCACTTTCCACAGCTTGACGTGATTGACACAAAGGCTTTTCTATAATCAATGGAGCACATACTAACTTCTTTTTGGTATTCTTTGGCTTTCTCAATTATCCAGCGGGAATCAGCAATACTGTCTCATATTCCTTGGCCTTTTCTAAAGCCAGCTTGAACTATAGGACTGTAATCTGCATTGGGTGATCCTAAGCATTATTTTGCTAGTGTGTGAAATTAAGGATATTATATGATAGTTTGCACACTCTGTTAAGTCTCCTTTTTTTGGTACTGGAATGTAGATTGACCTCTTCCAATCAGTTGGCCACTGTGTCATTCTCCAGATTTACAGACATAGTTGGTTAGAACCTTGACTGATTCTTCTTCTGTTGCTTGCCATATTTCAGTGGGTATTGCATCAGTTCCTGTAGCCTTCTGACTTGGTAATGACCAGAGTGCTGATCTAACTTCATCTTCTAGTAATAGAAGGTTCTTGTAAGTAAGGAATATATTCTACAGTATCTTGGATGTTGACATCTCTACTGTATAATGTTTCAGTATACTCCTTCCATCTTCCTTCGATCTCCTTTGAATTGGTTACTATCTGTCCATTGGCATCCTTTAGCATAGCAATTCAAAGTTGGAACTCCTTCTGAGTTCAGAGATCTTTTGAAAGACATCTTGTTTTTCCATGTCAGTTTCCATTTTCAATGTCTTTACAGATGTTGTTGTAATACTGCTTCTTGTCTCTTCTAACAGCTCTCTGAATCTCTTTGTTAAATTCCTTTCTGAGATTTTTGTCTTTCTTGGCTTTGGCTTCTCTTGGTTTGTTCTGACATCCAGTTTGCTTTCTTCTCTTTCTTCATTTTCACATTCATCCTTAATGACGTCTTTAAGTTCATTCCATAATTCCTCTGGTTCTCTACCTATGAAGTTCAGGACTTCAGAGCAATTCCTGTTGTTCTCCTTGAAAATGGTGGGTAAATGTTTATATACTAGAAAGCTATATATTGGCTTTCTTCTGCTTTAGCTTAACTTGGAGCTTGTATGTGAGCAGTTTGTGTTCTGTTCCACAGTCAGCACTTGGCCATGTCTTTGATGCTATAATTGAGCTCTTCCATCTCCTTTTAGCAAAAGTATAGTCAATTTGATTTCCATATACTCCATCTAGTGATGTCTACGTATGATGTCATTTTAGTTGTTTGAAGACAGTGTTAGCTATGAAGAAATCTTTGGAGTGGCAGAAATTGATAAGTCAGTTTCCTGCTTCATTTCAGTTTCCTAAACCATACAATCTAACTACATTTTCCTCTTTCATGTTTCCAACTTTGACAGTCCAATCTCCAATCACAAGCAGCCCATCTTGCCTACGTGTTCTGTCAATTTCAAACTGAACTTGATCATAAAAGTCATCAGCCTCCACTTCTACTTTGGTGGTTGGAGCATAAACTTGAATGATCATCATCTTAAAGGGTTGTCCACACAGTCTAATCAATATTATTCAGTCATTGATTGCATTGTAGCCAATTATTGTTCTTGTTACACCCTTCCTAACTAGAAAAGCAACACATTTCTTCTTTGTTTTTCATGTCCTGAGTAATAAACAGTATGATCTTCTAACTGAAAGTGTCAGAAAGTGTCAGTCCATCTCAGTTCGCTGATGCCTAAGATGTCAATTTGTAGTAGTTTCATTTCATCTTTCACTGTGTTGAGCTTTCCTGTGTTCATGCTTCTTACACTCCATGTTCCTACTGTAATTCTATCTTCGCAGCTTCAGATTTTCTTTTCCTGTATGACAACATCAGCAACCAGATATCCTGAAGGCTTTAATCTAGCCACATCATAAACTCCATTAATTCTCCAAAAGATGCTCAGCTCTTCCTCAGTAACATGTTGAGTGCCATACAATATCATCTGGCGGCATATCATCAGTCATTTTATATTTTCTATCCATGTGGTTTTTTTGGTAAAATACAGAAGTGATTTACCATTGCCTTCTCCCAAGCAGTATGAAAGGATGCCTTTGCCCTCGTCACTAAAGTGATTGTCTGCCTCTGGCATCTTCCTGTATCACTGCTGCCCAACATAGGTGCCTGCTTGCTTTAGCTGGGCAGCTGGGGTGACCTTCATGCCTTGGTTGACCCTGCTGGGAATATATACTCTCTGCATACACTCCTGACATTCTTCGCTCATCCCTTCCAGGAACACCCTCACCCCCCACCATGATGAGGCAGCACAGCAGGACTTGATGGGATTTATATCAGTAATAATATGGTATGAAATATGGAGAGATGCCACCTTGCACTACAAGTACTGTGTCTCAAAAGGAGTTATAAGACAATTCTTGCAAATAATCTATGGATAATATCAAAATCCAAATACTTAGTACCGAAAGATTATATAGTGGTGATAAGGGTCATATTGACTGTATTTTTTGGTAGGAAATCAATAGTTTATTGGCTTTTGTCTCTCAATCTGAAAGCCCTAGAGCATCTAAATCAGTGTTTTCCAACTTTGGCAACTTTAAGATATGTGAACTTCAACTCCCAGAATTCTCCAGCTAGTATGCTGACAGGGGAATTCTGGGAGTTGAAGTCCACCACATCTTAAAGTTGCAATGATTGGGCAACACTGACCTAAATTATATGTAAATTATCCTCAGCATGTTTTAAGATAGGTTTGGTTAAAATGTCTGATCTAACCTCTTGTGATGGAATGTATCTACGAGGAGAAAAATGATGTGGGAGATCAAGGCTATCGGGAAGGAGGGGGTGCATTCCAGGAGAGAGGAGGAGGCAAGAGGCAGTTGAGTCTGCAACAGGAGTGTGGGAAGCGAAAGAGGTTCAGGATAGCCACTCCCTAGAATCTCCCAGGGTATATCCACTAGTTGCTGTAGTATAGATTTAGTTTGGCAAGATTCTGTCTATAAGGTGTAGCTAATAAAGGAACTGAACTCAACTGGACTGTTTCATCATTGTTCTTGGGCTGGGCCTGACACCTCTTGTGCAAAATATCTGAGGATTCATCAATACACACCCCCAATTTCATTATTAAAACATGAATACACCCTATGTCCCATTCATTATTAAAAGAGTATATTTTGTTGAGGCTTGTTTTGAAGAATGAACTTTGTGGATTCCTGAGATTAAAGGGTTATGTAAGATCAATGAAAACAACATGAGGTGTGGATTGTTTTGCAAACTTGAAAGGACCATATTGAAATATTGAGGTCTCAGAGTAATAATTGTAGATTTTTCAAATAGAAAGATAAAAGTAAATATGTTTCATCTGGCAAACCTTCACCAAAATATTTATCATTCCCTCAATGAGGCATTTTCTTTGGCAAAAGGATACATCATATTCCTTTGGTTTGAACATTAATAAATGGTGAAAATTTTGAGGAATTTGTTCTCCTTAGTATATTCTATGGAAGGTAACAAACAACAGAGGGGAAAATAGGAATAAAAATACATTTAGATGATAACGTATCTTTAAGGAACTTTACTGCATCTTCTTGTTCTTCTTTTCTGTTCTGCAATTGCACAATTATATGTGAAATGAAATAGCTTCTTGTATATTGTAGAGGGCTCAATGGTTTTGCTTCTGATTTTTTTTTCCAAATTCAGAAAACTGGTAATAAATTTATCTCTAAGTGTAGAGGAGCTAATTTGAGATCTATCCCATAGCAAGACATTATGTTTTTGATACTCTGTAGTTGGAGTAGCAAAAAAATAAAACTGCATTATAATGCTCATATTTTTGTAAAACCTACAGGCTGACAAATGATAACTAAACTGGGGATTTTGAGAAGCAAGAAGGAAATTTCAGCAAAAGAGCAAAAGCTGTAATGCACTGTAGCTTTTGTCCTTCTGAAACAATTAATTACTAAAAGCCTGCTCACCATAAATTGCAGGATCCTGGAGAAAGATGTGGCTATCCAGAATCTCGGACAGGAACTCAGGATGTATTAATCTCCAGATGTGGCTTTAAACTACAACTCCCAGCCACACCTACCATTGGTCAATTAAGTTGGGAGTCATATTTCACCAAATTAGGAGAATCATATATTATCCATTCTGTGTTAGGAACTGAAGATGTACTGCAACATTTTATTGCTGGTCCCAGTTGTCCTGACTTCTTATAAGAGTCTTCCCATTTTGTGTTCAGGCCAATCGAAATAGTTTTAGCTCTTAGGATACAACTAATACAAGTTGCTAAGCATGAATTAGCTCTTCTGTCATAATCTGTACTGGAGTTGGCAAACAGCTGTTGTATGAATGCTAAGCACACGTAACTCTGACTTCCTCTAGATAAGCAATGATTGTCATGTTATATGTCATCCTCGGGGTATTTTGGCCAGCATAAGTTTAACCCAAGAACATAGCAAGATGGAACTGCCCCACTTGACCTGAAAATGGAACTACTGACTAGTAACTATGCTACATGGAAGATAAAATAACCAATATATGGGATTAAGCTTGGAAGGATCTCAAGAATGAGATGAATAGTAAAATCCTGAATTCTTCTCTTCTTTGGATTAAGGTCTGATCCCAAGAAAACTGTAGAAAGAGGGAGCCTAAGCCCCACAGGATACTTCTTAAACCAAGAATTCCTTATGGCAACATGCAGTTGAGTCCTGTTCCAATTCTCTTAAAGCAGTTCCTTTCATAGAGATTATATCGAAGCTAAATCCCCTGAGATGAAGGTACAGACCTAAACCCCTTTAGAAAGAGGCAAAACCCTAGTTTCTAGGTTCTACTCAGATCTATGAAATACTAGCATTACTCTTAATATTTGCTTTTCTAGCTCATCTGTATGACAGATTTTGGAGCAGCTGTAAGGGTTTTTGAATCAATAATTGAAAACAACTAATTAACAATGTTGGCTCAAATCCTCACTTCACGTTTCCTTTTATGAGGAGGGGCAAGTGCTTTAAAACTAGTTGTACATATTGTGTGTGCCCAGAAAACTATCTATTTACAGCACACAATGAAATTTTATGCAGAGGTTATTCCAGTTAAGATATTTGGGTGGCAGGATAGTTTGAGAACCAGATGCAGACTGATTTGGACTTCTTCAGCTGTTTGATAATAGGTAAATTGGGACTAATTTTGCGGAGTGTAAACTTTATAATTTTGTTACATTAAAGTATACACAACAATTTATTATACTTTATATTAGAAATATAATTAAATATATAATGTTTTTAAAAATCACAAAGATATATTGCTGTTACTGGTGGTTTGAAGTTGGATTACTTATTAAAAGATGCTCAGTTGTTTCTGGGTCCATTTTTCATTTTCTGAAATTTCTGAACCTTGGATTAGATTCCACTGAAAGAGCTGGCAATGAAGAATGCTGCTCTTCAAATACAAGTTGAAATGGCAGAAAGAAGAATGGAAGAAAGAGTAGAAATTAAGGGTAGAGTTAAGCAATCCAAAAGGGAAGAAATCATGTCCTGTCCTGCCCTGGAATGAAAATACTAGCTATTGAGTTAATGTTTAAAAGGTGTTGGAAAATAAGTCTAAACTCTATAATAGAACATCAGCAGAAACTGGATATGTTTAAACTTGGGCACAGCTCTTCACACAATGGACAGCAGCTTCCAAACAGAACAATCTGAGCTTATTCCCGGAAAGTAGAAAGTTTGGCAGAGATTGCCAGAAAGATTGTGCTTGTGTAAACTAGCTCTCCTCCTCTCCTCATGCACTTAGCACCTCATATGCTAAACAAATCAAAGCACCTCCTGCCCCAGGTGTCCAGATCAAAGTGTATCCCCTATCCCAAGTGTAACATATGCCATAAGTATGGTTTTTCCACCCCATCTTTGAAATCAGATTCAAAGTCCTACTGGAGATTCACATGAGGTACATTTAAGTCCCAATCACTCCAGCGCATTCTGCCATTTATCTGTGATAACCTAATTAAATCAGTTAGCAAGGAACGCCTTCCCTTCCCTTCAAGTTTTAAGGCAGACCCAAAGAACAGGGTGGGATGGGTGAAAAATAACCCTGAGCAAGGTTAATCAGCTAGAGGAAGAAAACTATTTCCACTCTTCAAGAAGACTAACACATATATGTTAAAAGGGGTGAGGGTGGGGAGTATGTGCTGCATCCTACTTAGTGAAAAGGAAGGGAAAGAAACGATCAAGGGTTATAAAATTACTAGGGCAGGTTTGCATATATCAGTTGTAGGTGTCCCAACTCAGGGTCAGCCTCTACTGGTGCAGCACTGCACTAGACTTAGATTTCCCATCACTGCCATTTCTGAATAGGATAAAGGTATGTTTTTAGTTTCTCAGTGAGATCATAACATTACTGGGGTTTCAGCAAACTGAAGCTGCAGCTGAACAGTCTGTGGAAGCTGAAGATGAGAGAAAACATTTGCTCCCACCTTCACCATATAAAAATACACTTAAGGGAACGATGAATATAGATATTTATCAGCCTGAAGTGAGGGATAAATATCATTGCAGTCTCACCTCCCCACTGGAATCCCCACCAAATTTCCTCTGGAAGTTTCAGCAAATCTTAGGGATAAAACACAATTACTCAAATGCCAATAAGAAATGTAGTGAAAGGCCTAAAATTTCCTCTACAATACCTAGAAATGATTTCCTCAACATGAGTGCCACCAAATGTGTGGACTTCAACCTTCAGAATTCTCAGTTCTGGCTGGCTGGGTAATTGCAGAGGGCCCAAGTTGGGAAATGCTTCACTAAAGGGCATGGTTGGAGGTACCTCTTCCAGATACCAATTGTTGGTGGAAAAACAAAATTGGGAGCCTTAGAACAATCTCCTGATTGTGACTCAAGGGCTAAGCAAGACCATCATCATCATCATCATCATCATCATCATCATCATCATCATCTTCCATCTGTGATAGCCAAAGTTAAAATGTATAGAAAAAAGACTTCAAAATCTGTGGAAGCAAACACTTTTTATCAGCAAAAATAAATAGCTGGTATACAGTAAATTTTTTTTTGGTTTCCTCTTTATTTGGTGGAAGGAGACTTACAGAAAAGGATAGGATTTGAAGGACCATTTCTGCTGGAACTGATGATTATGAGTTAAAATAATGTAGATTATGTTTAATACAAAAATAAAATCAGTTGTTGCTGAATTAAGTATTGCACATTAGGGTTTTCATCTACAGTATCTCACCTTCCATGTCTTTTACTGTTGAACTCCATTATTATTATTTAAAAAAAATATATCTTTCCTTTTCAGGGATGGAGTGAATATAGAGGAAAGGGAGTAGCTCAGTCCCAAATTTCATATTATTTTAAACAATTAGGAAAATCATCCTGATCTGAGAACATGCCTAATCAGGAAAACATACTTCTCTCCCTTGATAGTTGATATTTTGCTTTCTATAGTCACTGATAAAGAAATTGCATATTTTTCATTTTCACTGTTATCCATTCCACTCTATTCTGCAAAAGATCCTCCATTTCAAGTTCAAGATTGTTCAAGCTAAAACCTGTTGTATGTCTCTCTGTTCTTTAAAAATATCCATTAAGGTTCCATAATGATTTCGTGTATGAAGATTTAAATATTAACTCTAATTAGGCTTGTAAAAATCTTTAAAACAATGCCTGTGATTTCTGTCCCACTGGAGTTAACACACTGGACAGCTGTTGCTGGAATCTCTGCTTCCCTCTCTGATATCTTCCCTTTTTACCCCAAACTCTCCCAGTATATCATCACTACTGCTGAAGTTAATTGAGTCTTCTGGACTAAGAAGCAATTTTCCATATGTTCTATAGTATGGAAAATAGCCATTGGAAGAAGAAGGCAATTGATTCAGGCTTAACATTTCTTCAGAGAGAAAGTTCTCAGAATCACCAGACTCCATTGTGGAATTAGTGGATAGAAGGGTTTCAGTGAAATCAAAATTCTCAAGGCATTGGCTGGTATCTTCATTTGTTATAGTGTTTTCCTGAAAATCCTAAAAACAAAAAAATGGACAAATTGTCAGAATGGGTTCTATGTGAACTAAGAACTAGTTCCTAATATGTGTTTTTAGCTTAAAATGGAACAGTCATTCAAAAATCTATAGAAAGAGTAGAATTACCAAACTTCAGGTACCAAACCTATGTTGGAAGGAGAGTGTTCACTTTTTAATTGGCTTAACAGAATTAATAATAGTTATTAAAATTATTAAAATATTAATTAAAATATTGTAATAACTGCCAAATTTGAAAAAAAAAAGAATTATCTGTAAAAATAATTAAATGCCTTAATTCCAATTCCCAAAGTGAGTAGAAAATATTATTTCTATATTGGTAATTTTCACTTGTTCTTTGAAAAAGGGAGTTACAGTATTATATTGCAACTTTGGTGGCTGGAAATTCTAGAAGCTTTAGTTGCAACACCTCTGAAGATTATCAGATTAGGAAAGCTACACTACTGGATCCAGTATAAATAACTTTTGCCATTTTCATGCAACTTACTGTATTGTTATGTACAGTTTCAGCATCAGAGTCAGTTTCACTCCTAATTCTTTCATCACTGTTGGTGTCAGCCTCTTCACTCTCATCTCTACTGTGTACTTCTTCAGAAGGATTTGTGCTGCTCAAGTATTCTTCATATGTTCTATAATATGGGAAATATTCAATGTCAACCTCTATTTCATTTAAGGACTCTTCTTTGTATTTTAGCTTAAAAACACAGCCATCGCATTGAATCCTGTCTTCTCCCTCTGAGCTCTTCTGGTTCATTTCTGAATGTAGGCAGAAAGGGCTTTCCACCAGACTGGTGTCAGTTCTATAATAAGGCATGTATTCAGAACAGGTTATTAGGTTGCATGTGACTGCCAGATCATTAAAATGAGTCAACTCAATATTGAAATCCTCAGCACAGTCTTCAGTTGATTGTGGCAGGGGTTTTGAAGTTTCTGGATGGAGCAATGGTGGTGTGCTTTCATTTCTTCCCTGAGAAATGTGAAGGCCATTCTAGAAGATATTGACAAATGAAGACAAAACCCTGTAACTTATTATTTCAAAGTATGAAGGATGATCAGTGGGATGGAAAATGAATTAAGGTATCATTTTTCCCTTAGAAGCCAGAGTTTAGATCTAGTTTAGTTTAAGGATGAGTGCCTTCCTATAAATGCAAAAACTGAGTTGGTTCACTGGCATGGCTGAAGGCTACAAAGTTAGTTGATAAAAGAGCCAACCTTCCCCCAGCTTTCATCAAGAATCACAGAATCGAGAATGCTTTACTTGTAATGTGCTACTGGTGCAGTTCTTTCCCTTTAGTGGAATCCTAAATATTTTATTGATTGGAAACTGTGTGGTATCAAAATATGATCTATTTAGTTCTAATAGAACATATACAAGAAATTATAACCTTTTTTTTTCATCTTTCCCCTCTCTTCTTAATTTAGGCTATCCTAAATATGATCTATATTCATAATGTTGGAGAAAGAGAGACAGAGAGAGAAAGATCCCCAAACACAGAAGAAGAAAGTGCACTGGAAAACGGAAACAAAAGGAACATATGACATTCCACTCTTTCTGAAAGAGGCTATCATCTTTTGTCCATTGATACATTTCTGTAAGTTAATTTAATAAATAGGATGCAGCAGTTTTTGGTCAGGAAAGCAGTAGTGAGGATAGAAATGGTGAAGGTGTTGGAGTGGCACCAGGGAGACCTCAGGTCATTCTCAGCCATAGGAGTTCAGAGGGTGACTCTGCACCAGTTACTCTCTCAACCCAACCTAACTCACAGGGTAAGGTGGAGAAACTTGGGAGAAGGGAGTACTAAGTATGCTACCTTAAACTCCTGAAGGAAAGACAGGATATAATTCTAACAAATAATTTTTTAAAATGCTGGCAGAGAAATTTAGAAAAAAAGGACCTTCTACTTCTAATACTGAATTAGCGAACATAAACCTCGTACCTTTTGATTCTCAGTTTTCTTCCGTAGAGAAATTCCATTTTTTGTTTGCCTCTTCATTAATTTGTACCTCAGTTTTTTTCTATAGGTCTTTTCATGAAGCATCACATTAGCTTCTACATTATTCTCCTTTTTCATCCTGACCAGCTTTAAGATGGGTACAAAAATATCGAACAATATGATAATGTATTTAGAGACCAGAGCAGCTCTAAAGCACAGACATTGGATATAACAATGTATTCCCTAGTTTCAAAGAACATCCATACTGGAGCCTTCAAGACGTCTAACGTCTTTGCATATTCATCCCAACTGAATAGGAATGTTGAAAGGATTATGTTTGCTATCATACATGGGGTTTGTGGGAGGGGGGAGGATTACTGTATATCATTGTGAACTTTAAATGATTTGTCAGAAGTTGTCTAAATTAATCCCTGGACTGAGTCCATAGTAGAGATCTGGGAGAAGGGTTGGTCCTGTAGATCCCCAGCAGTTCACAACATGGCTCTTTTAAATTCATTCCTACAACAAAATCTGTGTATCTAAGAATCATTTTGGAGAATGGTGAGAGAATAGGATGGAAATCTCTGATGCTGAATTTATTTAGCTAATATCTAAGCCACCCAACTCCAAAAATGACTCTGAGCAGCTTCACAATATTAAAAAACAAAACAACATTACGTAAGAAAAGAACACAGTTGCCCTGTGGGAATAGATTTTAATACTTTATTTTTTATGCCATCTAGTTGAGAAGGTCATAAGTGACAGCTTTCTATTGATGGACTCTGCTCCCAGAATTAAGTGTGAGCCTCATATAAGCAAGGAATGTCCAAGAGACACAGAGATTTAATAGTTAGACTCCCCCAAGAAACAGAAGGAGAAGGATATGGTCAAACAAGGAGGCTTGTTAGCATCTAAAAAAAAAGTGTGTGTGTGTGTTTCATGAAATTATGTCCTGCTATTCCAGCCAAGAAGTAAATTTCTGGATTCAATTCTCCATCATCACTTGCAAACCATAAAAATATACAGCTATTGTTAACTCTAAATTCATGTCATGTTTCCATTTGTTGTTGCTCTTTCCTTCATTGTTCTTAGCTTTCCAGGGCTCAGTTCAGTCACCCATGGAAATGGTGGTTACTGAATGCAAAGCAATCCCAATGGGATATTATACATTCCCATTTTTCCATCAGGTGTGCATAAATGCATTTACTGGTACCATATTACTCATTTCTTTAAAATAGTTTCCCCCATGCCTATAAATACTATCCCATAACTTTTTTCAGGATACTCCCTTTGTTTGATCCATGGCTTTTCCATGCCTACAGGGATTGGTTCACATATTCTGAAGGCCATGCAGGGAAATTAGATTCCATAGTGCCTTCCTTTCCAGCTCAAAAGTGTACTTGCAATGATAGCAAGGCACAGTTTACCCAGGTCAGACATTCCCATTGATTTAACATAGCAGATATTTAAGCCAGGGTCTAATAAGTTCATTGAAAGAGAAAAGTGCTTTATTTCTATTGTAGCCATTATGTTTGTATGTGAGAGACCTTAAATGATCTGGAAGGCTAAGAAATGCACACAGACTCAATACATCTTTAAATCATATACTGATTCTCTATATTATTTTGTAAGTCATAATAAATAAAATGAATGTGATTTTCTTTTAACTGCAATAATAATTAAAATATATCACTGTATTGTAGAGGAACACTGAAAGGATGTCTTTTTTCCTTACATAGGATTTGATTTGAGGATTTTTACCTATACCTATTCCTACATGACTCTTTCTTTTTCCTGCCAAATATAATTTTTGGAGCAGTATTTCACTGAAGGCTACTTCAGTTAATCCTGTAAAGATTTTAGTATGCAATAAAAACTCACATTTTTAAAAGATAAAATAGGTCATCGTGAGAAGAAGTTTAAAAAGTGTCTCAGCTCAAGTGTGTGTGTGTGTGTGTGTGTGTGTATCTAATCACATATCTTCCTTTCATTTCTTCAGGCAATCCTTAATTATGTGCCTCAAAATTTTGTCCATAATTCATATGCTGTAGGTATGAGTAGGTAAAGTCTCCCCTTTTCATGCCTTACCTTCTGTTAAACCACAGACCTGTGAATAGTGAAAAGATTCCACTATGACATCAAAGAAGCAGTTTGTACTCTTGTGTGAGGTCATAAATAACTTCCAGGAGAGTTCTAAAATGACTGGTGCCAGTAAGTTGCACATAATGTTGATGAAACTGATTGGCTTTATTTCCTTATTGCTTTCATGACTAGTAGCATTTTTATAACACCAATAGTGGAAGTGCAACTTTCCAATCTTATGTTTTTCGTCTGGAACCATTATTTCTTGCCATATTGTTCAAGAGTGAAGATTTTAGATCTCATTCTAGTCTGTATTTCAATTAAGAGAGAAAAACTTAAAGAGCTATCATTTTCTTTCAGCTTATGTTCAGATTTAGATGCAGTATTCTTATAAATGCAACGCATGAACAAATGTATTTGTCCGATTACTTTAGAATTAATTGAAGGCTGGTTTTTAATATAGCAAACCCAGATGTTGCTGAACTACCATGTTCTAACATTTATTTATTTATTTATTTGTTTGTTTGTTTGTTTATTTATCAGACTTGTCCCCGCCCATCTCCCCCCAATGGGGGACTCTGGGCAGTTTACAACAATTAAAACAAATAAATACATAATTAAAATTTATAAAAAGAGAAAAACATGGCTAACATGTTAGAGGAATGCTGGGAATTGTAGTTCAGCATCACTTGGACTATAGGTTCTCTATTCTACCTAAATATTATAATGGATAGATCATTAACTTTAGAGGCTTCTGCAGGAGGCATAGAGAAAATCAAGACTGCGGTTTTGATTTGCACAGTCACTGCCACCATCTTGACTTTTTAAACTCTCCCCCCATCCCTTTAGATTATCCTGACTGATTTGGTCTTTGATGAATTGGGTTCAAGGTTCCACAGACAACTGTTGGATAATAGGAAAGAGATATTTAAAAAACCTTTAACTCTTGGCTACCATCTAGTGATTGTCCAGATTTGTGCCGACAGGATTTTAATATTGTCCTAGTCAAAAACACAACGATATATTTTTCTTTTTTTCACTGTTATTGCCAGATGTCTGTTTAGAAGGAAAATCTAACCTATTCATCTGTGATCACAACATGCTAAATAATTTCCTCCCATTAGAACTTTGTCCTGGGATTGTCCCAGGAATGTCCTGGGATTTCCCGCAACAGTAGTCAGAGGGGCTGCTTCCTATTTACTCTCTCAAGTTAAGAGATAACAAACTTCCCACTCTGACCTCATTTAGATAATTATTTCCCACTTTTGTCTTTTCCCCTGCAGGGAGGGACCATGTAACATATCCCAAAAACATGCCAAAACACTAAGCCTTTATAGATTTTTGAAAACACAAGAATGAGAAGGCCAGTCTAATCTCTGGGACCTGCTGTTCCAGAGATAGGAGCAGCAATCAACTGAGGAGGAGTTGCAAGGAGGAGCAACTCAACTGATTGAGTTCCGATAAAATCAGCAGCATTTACAGTAGCAATCCTAGTCATAAAAGAAAAGAGGTCACAAGTTCTTTTAGACCTTAAGCACCTCTCTTTAGATACTGTTCTAGTCTTGCTATATGCTCTGCTACATTTGGACCCTTGTGTATGAAGTGGAGTATTCTAAGCAGGCTGACCTCTAAAGTTTCCTACTCCTCATCTTCCTGGAAGTTGCATTGCTAACAAAGTGTTCTGGGCAATGGGGCTAGTTGCATGGCAGGCTGAAAGAGAAACATTCCTTCCTTCCTTTTGCTATTAGCAGCCACCAGGGAAATAGGTGAATATGTGGGAGGAAGAAGTTCTTCTTTGCTTCATAAACTCCAAATTGGAAAAAGGATTCAGGGATACTAATGTTCAGCCTCCTATATGAGATAAAATACCATGAACAACCACTACAAATCTGGTTTTGACAGAGAAAAGACATAGAAAGTACACCAATGTCCAATTTTCCTCTCCCCTTATAAAATCCTCAGTTCACACGTCTGCATTTGTGCAAGTGAAAAAGTAAGTTCTGGCTTATTTGCAGCAAAAAAATGGCAGTAGGGGAAAGAGCAAAGCGCATGCACCAACAGTATGCTGCTTGATTCCCAGGGAGCCTCCTCACTACACCATTTTATTAGGGCGATTGTATCTGGACTGCATGAATCTGTATGGCCACTAGATGGCAGGAAAGAGTTAGAGTTTTCTATATCTTTTTGCTGCCATCTATTGGTTGAAGGAATTTTTGAAGCCCATATATGATAGCCCTAAATGTATAGAATGAGTATATAAATTTGTTTGTTTAAGGGCCACATAGTCAGCTTCCTCGCCTGCATTTTCTTTCTGAACTTTCTCTCTCTTTCAAGCAGCAGATGCAAAGAAGTGTCAGAAATCTGTTATGAAAGTCCTGAGCTGATCTTTTGCACAGCACTTTTGAAATTAGCCCAAGAGCCACATGAAAGCAGCTGAAGATTGCATGGGTTCCAGACAGTACAGAAAAAGGCTCCCTTTGGGGTAAATCCAATTATCAGTTGCTAACTTTTTATCACAAACACAAAATTGTTTTCTGTCTTTAAATAACACATAAAAATATAAGAAGAAACAATGAACAATTTATATATGTACAAGTAATGAATATATGCCTATTTTCCCCAAAATTATAGTTCACAGGTTTATAGAATAATGTAAAATTTGAGAAGAAAGCATAAAGTATCAATGGTAGTATAAGGGAGCACCTTCTGAAATTCTTCAAGCACCCTCTTGTTCCCTTCAAAACATGGTTGTCATTAAGTCTCTAACTCCAGCTGCTTTTCTTCAAGATAGAAATATGGGTGTAATCTCTCTCTAGCCAGCTGTGACAGCTTTTCTGGCTTAGGCCATTTGTTTAAAACAAAGGTTTCTATTATTATCTTATTTTAAAATATATGGATATAGGCTTGTACTGTTCTATAGAACCCATAACATCTGTTTTATTTTATGAGTTCTTACATAAATCTTTCTTTGAACAGATAATTAATTTTCTTCTATGTGAATTCCATCATTTAAACCACTCACAACATGTAGAAATGTGGGGGAACCCTGTTCATGTGGCAAAACATTATAGTGTCTGGTACAAAGTCACTGTAAGCAAGGATACATTTTATGGATTATGCTCATTCCCAAAAGCACACATTGTAGATGAAGCATAATTTGAGAAACAGGTCAGATCCTGTGCAAGAAATGCCATGTGGTAACATTCAGATGTACTAGAACCTGAGAGAAGGTCAACAAGACAATTTATACCTCCATTTCTTCCTCACCATAAGCTTCATTTATTGACTATGATAACTATGACAATAGTTGCTATCAAGACTGGTATTGTGAATATCTTGACATGTTACCTAACTGGTATCAGGATGATAGACTCCCAAAATGTATAGGGGTGGAATTCTAACTTTAAAAAATGATATGAGCAGTTTGCTTAAAAACAGATTCAATCAACAACTGCAATTGCAATTTCTAAGTATTTCAATACGTACAGTATATACCAATCATTCTATTTAAGGTAAGCCATGTTATGCAAACTGCAGAAAAGGAGTGAGATACAGTAAGCCCCAGAAATAAAGGCATTTGATAGAAAAAGAAAAGGAGACATAGCTATATTTAATTTACATCCATTTATCTCTCTATGCCTTGTTATCCTTGCAAACTATCTGTGCTTCCACAGTGTATTGGTGGAACTATGGTCATACGCTGTCTTTTGCTCTTTGAACTTCTCATCTCTATCTTCTGTAGGACCTTATCAGCGCCATCCATCCCAAAGTTTTTTGCCCTTTCCATTTTCCTGACCCATTCATTCTTCATATATTATATGCTTCGCAATTTAGTACCTATTCATTCTCTCTTTATAACCAAACTACCTCAACTTTCTGCTTTTGTATCTACATTCATTCAGTATCCATTCTTTTTTCACCGTATATTTTCCTATTTTACCACACATACTTGTAACCCATTCCCATGGCAACCAACTTACTTTTATGTCTCCTGATATACCCAGCTCTCACTTCCATATAACAAAGTGAGCTGCTTATAGACAACTACAGTATTCTCATTTCTCCCAACAAGCATTCATTCCTCACAACAGACCCCTTACTATTCACTACCTTCCTACCAGCATTTGCACATCTTAAATGTTCTCCACCCATTTCCCCATAAACATTCTACTGAGGAATACTAATCTACTTGCCCTAATTTTTGTTGTTTATCATTTATCATTCATTCCATTGATGCATTAATGTTTAGATCCAAACTCCTTATTGCATCATACAATCTAAAGTTCATTGCAAATCATTAGGTTCTATGTCAACAACATGGCATTATCTGCATGTACACACATTCACATTTGTGACCAACACACTCTTAATTACACTGAATCATTCCTTACACATTTATCCATAAATACTGTACACTATACATTCTGCTTATTCTCATGCATGTTTTACTTTTATTTAAACAACTAGTGTATACTGTAAGCACCACATCATATTTTAACATTTTCCAGTTACATCATCTACACCTGTGCTCTTTTCATTTCCATACAGCATTTATGACTTCCTTCAAAATACTCCTTCTAGAATTCCCTCACTTCAGCTTCATCCCAAATCATTTCACCAGTTTTGACTTCTATTCACTCTTCTCACTTAGTCTTTTTCACCCTCTTCCAAATCGTTTTTATTTCCATCAAAATTGCTCTGCATGTTCTCTGCCTATGCTAAGATTAATTGTTCCTTGCTCTGCCTGACTATATTCTTTGCATCAAGCTTTTTCTCTCTATGCGCACAACGAATCATCTTTCCCTCCTCCTCATGTGTTGCAGCAGTTATTCTCTTACATGTATTTTTCTTCATCTACAGCTTCATTCACTTCTTCATTCTGCCAAGTAACTTTTTTCATACTCTCCATTAGGACTTTTTTGGCACTCTGTAACAGAATAGTAAGAACAGTGTAATAATGGGACCAATTATTTTTGCTCAATATTATTCAAACAGAGACTACAGCCATCTGTTAGGAATGCTTTAAATTGGGTTCCTACACTGAACAGGGGATTGAATTTGATAGTCTAAAATGCTCTGAAATTGTGAGAACAAAATGGAGGGAAATCATATTTATGCCTCTGAACTTCTTTATAAAATGCACTAATTTATTACTGCAACTAGAGTGATATGTATGCAGTTAAATGTTATTAATAAAGGTCCCATAATTGATTTCGTCCCTCCTCAAGTTAAACATACTCTACTGTTCATGTATTCTGGCCGCCTAGGCTCCTAGAAGAGCCAGTTTGGTGTAGTGGTTAGAGCACCAGGCTAGAAACTGGGAGATCGTGAGTTCCAGTGCCATCTTAAACAGCTGGCTGACCTGGGGCCAGTCTCTCTCTCTCAGCCCTAGGAAGAAGGCAATGGCAAACCCCTTCCAAAAATCTTACCAAGAAAACTGTAGGGACTTGTCCAGGCAGTTGCCAGGAGTCAGCACTGACTCAAAGGTGCACGCACACACATACACACACCCAAGGCTTCTAGAACTAGAAACAAGGGGTTGTCAAGCAGAATCCAAAGGAGATGATCAAAATTAGTTGTAGATAAAAGGCCAATACAAAAAAAAAAGTCAGCTAAACAAATAATGGCCATTCCTGATGCATTTTAAGAACCTGTGTGATTCTGTTTCAGACAGAACTGAGACTGGCCTGCATTTGCATCAAGTGATTTTATGTGCAGGCCATGCATCAAATTAATATATACCTCTAGACATAAGGGAAAACTCTTATGAAACAGTGCTAACCAGGTGATCCATAGGCTAGTCTACACTAGACCTTGGTCCCCATTAGTCAAGTGGTAGAACAAGATTATAGAATTCCTACTTCTCAAGAAGCCTTTCTACAATGACAGCCCCCCCATACAGTACAGAGGTCGATTCTTTAGTGCTTCTTTAGGATTATTTTAAAAAGGAATATCCTACCAAGTTGAGCTCAACTCCTGATAACAACATACATACAATACTCTCAGCAGCATTACAAAAGTGGTTTGCCATTTGCCTTCTTCCTTTTTATTTTATTTTATTTTATTTTATTTTATTCCCAGTCTAGCCAACAATCCTGGTCTCCCATCTAAGCACTAAATACCAAGTTGTAGAATTTGGGGATCAGCCAAAGTTGGGTGGGTGCTGTCAACTCTTCAGGGATCAGGAGAATAATTTGCTTCAAAGAGAGAGAGAGTTAAGAAAAGGAACAAGTCAGTACATACTACCTACTTAAATTTTTGTGAAAAGGCAGGGAAATGCTGGGTTAGAGCTGTTGTTGAGGAAGAACTTCATTAGAGGAATTATGAGAGGTCTATTTATTTGTCAACACCACTCAAAGATCAAGAATAGGCATGAAAGCTGTCTGGGTGACTTTGGGCCAATCAATCTCTCCCAGCCCAACTCACCTCACAGGGTTGTTGTTGTGGGGAAAATAGAGAGAGGAAGGAGTATTAGGTATGTTCGCCGCCTTGAGTTATTTATTAAAATAATAAAGGCTGGATAAAAAAATCTAAAAAAAAAAAAGTAAGAATATGCAGAAAGCCAGCAACTAAGTATTCTGGTAAATTCAGCTGGGTCCAGGTATATTATAATCTTTACCTCTTCATCGAGTAAATCATATTCCATACTCTCTGTCAGGCTCAGAGCAGGGGAAAAATTAGGGGACAAATGGCTTTAGAGTTTTCAAAAGTTAGAGAGGAAAGTTACCCATCATTTTTGTCTTTGCTGGTGTAACCTGACCTCAAAAACCCTACCAATGACTCATGTACTCAGTCTACAAGCTTTGTATTCATTCATTGTTATACAAATGTGCATCCCGTTCTTCTGATTATGGCTATGAAAAGTCTTTGAACATGTGCAGGAGTGTGAATAGAGAACCTCTTTCTGAATTTTTAAGGCAACCGTGAGTACTTCCAAGGCAATTACATGAGTCTGTAGAAAAAAACCACATGGTTGTTCTAATGAATCATATGCACTCCTTCATGTTGCAAAGCATCTTTGCATAGCCTTTTTTCTAAAGCACTACTCAGAACAGCTAAAGTCTGATTTGGATCTACAGACCTCATAAATGAAAACTTTGGGTATATTTTTGAACTCATTTGTGCCATTTTGCTTGGTCCTCATAAAAGTATTATCATCCTATAGATATTGGGCAATCCTTTCTTCAATCTATAAATCAAGGTAACTTTAGCTTCTATTATGGTATATACAGTATTTAGGCACGCTTTATCTATAACCCATTCAATTACTTCCAATTGAATTAAATAGCCTCTAAAATATAGTAATCCATTACATCCTTAAACATTAAATTTGTAGGCAAATTATTGCCTGAAATGATGTCTTCAGGTTCTAAGGTCATGTTTGACTTTTTCCATGCTACAATAAATTCTGGTAATGTTTTCCATGTTAAATCATGCTGTTTATTTAAATACAATGCACTTGGACAAAGAAAGTCATTTTAATCTATACAACAGGCCTTTTTTTGAAGAAACTCAGGTCTGTCTGATTATCATTATGTTTTTATGCATCAAATGTAATTTCCATAAAGCTGAGACACAAAGTTGTTGCCACAACATTTTAATGTTCTCAATGAGAATTAAGGTAGGCATTCTAGATGTGGAGATGGTTTCTTGTGGAAATGGTTGTGGAAATGGTTCCAACACCATTTGCTGAATTCCAGATGTTTTAAGGGAACAGCATTTATTGCTTAGCCACTTCCACTACCCATCAACTGTCTACCTGTTTGCCTTGTGAAACTAAACATTCAAAGCAAAACACTGGATACTTGCCCAGGACCTCTGGTATTATGACTGTGGCCATGACACATTTGTTCAGTAGCAGCCTACAACATACACAATGGGGGGTTTTGGCCAGGAGGGGGGAAACCTTCCAGGATTCAAATGCTCTGACACGTTCAAAAGAATCTACTGTGAGTACAATACCCAGAATGAGGACAGTTTTTTAACATTCGTAAAGCAGGTAGTTTGCCAAGTCATTTTTCAAATAGTCACATCTTTAACAGTATCCATTCAGTTCACCTACCTTAAGCAGTATTATCTGATATATAATCATTCTGGTTCTTAATTTATTTTTACTGGCAAGCACAAGGAGAGATACTCGTTAGGCTTTCAGAAATTTAAGTGACTAGTCTTGTCTTGCACATCACAAATCTTAACTTTAGAATATGGAGGGACCACAAAGAGACCCACCAGGACAGAAAGATGGCTTGAGACAGTCCCAGCTTGCTTTAATGTAATATTTTGTGTCTAGTATAAGGTGGGTCCACAATCCAGCCAACTTGCTTTTATACTGAAAGCAGCAGACTAGCTGTTAACTCTGCTGAGTCTGTTAAGGAAGGAGATTGTAGACCAGAAGTACTTTATCTTGCATTCAGTTTGGCTTCCTCCCCAACCAGTGAGTAAGCAGCAAAAAGAACCTTTTGTTTTTTCCCTTAGTAATGTCTTGCCCTGTAAGTATACAGCCATAGTGTTTGATTTTAGCATTTTTTATAAAGATCTGGAAGAGAAGAAGACAACCAGCAGCAAGGTTGATGGACTCAGTTACAGTGGCGATGAGTGCACCATTGGAAGACCATTGGAAGACCTGGAAGACCAGATTAGGGACAGATTGTAATGAAGAAAATCTATCTATGCAGTCACTTGGAGACAAAAACAACTTGATGGCATATAATCAATCAATCAATTTATAAAAATCTACTTCCTTCCTGCAAATGAAATATCAGTAGACTGTTACATATCCTGACACTAAGTTCTTACTTTCAGTATGTGATGTGTGAACTTGGCTAAATCAACACATCACATACTGACCCAAGATGAGCATTATTATCAACTATCTGGACAGACCACAAATACAGTTCCAAAACATTATGCTCCTTAAATACGTAAAGTAACAATTTGACTGTATCATTGTGTTATCTAAATAATAGTGCTGGGATTAAAAATTAGTAGTCATTCCAGATTCAACAATATACAGTGGTAATAAATAAATTAGTTCACAAATCCCTCTCAGTTTAAGAACTAATTTGGCCAAAAGATTTGAATACTAAACACAGAATTCACAATGCAGACTAGATTTCCTTCTTGTATAACAAAAGTAGGGATGCTATATTAAAAGTTGAAAAACTTCCTATGGTTGCAAGAGAAATTACTAAGCTTGAATTCAGATATCAGGCTAGTTGAGAGAAGGTTTTTTTCCCCATTTTTGTCCACCCAGAAGTTGACAAAAATATCAACCCTGATGTATCAAGTCACTGCTTGATCTAGTCCAGCATTTTGTGTCATGGTGTGTCCAAACAGATGCTTTTGAGCATATCACAAGAATGTTTAGGAGGGTGTTGTTTCCCAGAAGATAGTATTTAAGGTATGTTGCTATAATTTGTGATAACTTTTCACTATCCTATTGTGTATATTAGGTTAGTTGTGTTGAACCTATTAGGTTTTTCCTGGTATGTATCTACACACAGCTATTATTGTAAACAGTCACTTTGTAGAAATGGTGATATCCAATGGAGGCAGGAAACATAGGGCACATACACACTGTTACAGATTCTCTTCCTCTGTTTACTTACATTTGAATGAAAGCAGAAAAAAAATCTATGAAAGGAAGCTGCAAATGCATCAAACTATCTTTCATACTGAAATACCCATTAGAGCAGATGCATCCCAGAAGAAGAAACAGCCATGGTTGCCCTAACAGATGACCTCTTGCAGGAAAAGATGGACTGTGTTTCTGTTGATCCTGTCAGAGTTGCAGCATGGCAAAGGGAATATCATTTTTGCTCCAGTTTTCAATAAACTGCAGGGAGGGAGGGAGGGAGATTCAGGCCTCAAAAGCAGCTACAATATTGTCATATGATCACACAGGTCCAGAGCAGGCTCTGCAATGGCAAAGCCTTCTGTGCAAGTGCTCGTCATATACTTCAAAATCAGATGCTACTACTAGGGAAAAAGCAAACATGGCAAGACTTAATGGAAGGCAAAAGAAAACTCAGTGGCAAGACCAAAGATGATTGGTCATAGAAGATGAATTCTACTACTCACAAGTTCAGAGCAATGATGCTACTTTAATCATTGTTTGTTGGCTTTGCATTTCCCAAGTCTTCTTTGCCTCCTAGGTCCATCACTCAGCCCAGCTTCTGATCTGTGGCTGGGATTCATTTTCAGCTGTAAGGCTGGCACAAAGAAAAAGAAGGGGGAAGATAATGACTGTGTTAACATGATGTCTTCTACACTGTATATCATGTTTCTTGCATGATTAACATTCAGATCCTGCCTTTGTCCCACCTGTGCCTGGCGTGTTATAGCAAAACAGAACTTTATGAAAGTAGGCATTCTGTGAAGGATTAGTGATATACAGCAAGTAGAGTCATAGTGACTTGAGGAAAATAGATGTGCTAGTGCTGTCAAAAAGACTCATTCATACAAGCTCTTTCATGTATGTGTTTCTGACCTCACATAGCTGGGGGTAAGGGCCAGGTGATAAAGGAGATAGAAAAAAATGTGTAAAAACATGTTACTCCCCCTCCCCCCCAAAAAAGACATGTGCAAAATCAGAAGAGATTTATATATTCCCTTGTAAGATTTAGGTTTAGAAGATATGTTTCCTGTATTATCTGATTATAATATATTGCAAGCATTCAAATGGCATGGAACTCGAGATATATGGATTGTTATCTTTTTTATTAACTGCGTTGGAAATAAATCTGAAGGGAAGCATAAAATTATTTCTACATCTGGATCTAGTCTACCCACTGGGAATTATACCAATAGTGAAGGCAGCAAAGGCAGCTGCCTTGGGCCCCACAGGAACAGTGGGCCCTGGCTCCCCTTGCCTCACTTCTTGCCCCACAATGAATCTGTCTCCCCAGGACCCCAACAGGATCCATAGCAGAGGAGTGGAGCAGAAAGAAGGAAGTGAGTGAGAGAGAAATGGCTGTCACTATTACTGTTGCTACACTACCCCCTCCTTTGCCATTGCTACTGACTCAGCCATTGCCTCAGTCAACAGCAGACTGCATTGCTGTCTACAGCCTCCTCTTTCTCCTCTAATTATATGGATCACCTGAAATGGGGCAGGGCAGGGCAGGGCAGGCCAGTCCATACGGTGGAAGCAGGGCCCTTGGGCACCTTGGTGGTTTCTCCAGCACTCCACATGGGCCACCGTCATCTTTTCTCCCAAGCCTCTCATGGGACTGAGGCTTGCTGCTGTGGTGTTGGTAGGGAAGAAACACCCATGTAATCTTTCTTTTGCCTGTTTCTAATTGCTTCCTCATCACTGAGGGCCCCATCTTTGCCTTAAGGTCCAGAGAGCTTTTCTTACACTGTTGGTTGCAGGGTGAAGGTTCAACCACTCCAATCCAGGAGAAAAAATGAAATGTTTCCAATCTAGGGGGGTATGAAGAAAGGCACTGGCATCAGAACCCTAGGAATTCCAGCTTTACAATATTTCTGGTTCTCCATTTCCTTCCAATTGTCACACAGCATTTCTTTCTTTCTTGACATTTTCTAGGTAGGGTTACAGATATGTGTGAATAATCTGAAATTGATTAAAAATGAAAAAGATTAACATTTATCATTTTAATTATTTTCCATGGATAAATTCCATTAGTTTCTTTTGCATTAAAATATTGTTCCATAAATAAATGGTTTATTTTTTTCCCTCAGTGAGAAGTAACTTAATCTTTCCTGTCCAGACTCTCACACTCATCGTGGAAAAGACCCTAGAACAGAATTAGTGCCATCTTGCCAGTGATTAGACCAGGGAGTAGCCTGCGTGTAACAACTATGAAATTGCACTTGGGTCACTTGGATTAACCACAATAGGCTAAGAGGAAAAAGTTGAAAAATGTCACAAAAGGTTATAGCATGGATCTAACAGAATAAACACACCTGCCAGCATCCGAAGGCTTTCTGCTCACTTTCTCTCTGTGCTATCATATCCAGATCAATTAAACAGATAAGCCAAAGACACTAGATCAAATGCAAAGCAGAGGGAGACAGGCAGACCTAAGGTTAGTGGTTTGTTTGATTATATCCACTGCTCTTAAGCAAATCTGTTTATGATTTCAGGTTTGTGTTGAAGAATTGAAGAGTTTCTACTTGCTAAAAAGATGCTTCCACTAACTGTTTTCAAAAAATCTATACTCCTGATGGTGCCTTCAACTTTCCGTGGCACATTCTTCCTTTTCTACACTTGTAAAGGGGCAGTTGGCAGGGAGGGGCAGCTAAGCTTCCTGCATCAAACAGCAACCCATCAGCAAGCCACAGAGGGTTTGACCGACAAATAGCTACAACTGCAAAGCTCATTCAGAGAGGGAAATTCTGGGGCTGTAGAAATACTGGTTGAGGGACATAGAGAGAAAAAGGGGATCAAAAAGTGATTCCAAGCTGAAGAGAGAAGGGGGCAGTTTTAGGATTCAGACTCACCAGGCAGAACGACCCAAGGGACTCCTTCTAGAGAAACACTTGGCACCTCCCTTTTGCATGTTGTCTTCTGCCTCAGGCTCAGCTGCTCACTCTAGAGAGGTAAACACCTCTCCCTCCCACCCTGAAGAATGCTGGTAAATTGTATGGCTGGTGAGGAAGCTGGCAGTGGTGACTTCCTTCCCTGGGTTACCACAAACCCAGGCTTGCAAGGAGAACCCAAATGAGGATTCCACATGCAGAAGAGGTGGTGGAGGGAAGAGAGTACATTGGAAGTGATTGCTTGGTGCCAGTGGTATTCACAAGGGATGGCATATCCTGCATCTTGGCTGAGCCAACAAGCATATCCAGGTCAGAGATTATGGCATCTCTCATTTCAGAAGCTGCAGTTGTTAAGCAACCCCCTCTTTCCCCCTCTAGCACAGTTGGGGAGGAAGCTCAGTTCCCTGCCCTCCCCTCCTCTGGCACACATGCACATACACACATGCGCACACACAGACACACACACACACACAGATGCAAAGCAGAGAAAAGGAAGAGCATGCTGCAGACAGTAGGAGGGGGGAGAAAAAAGCATCAAGGTTTGGGGGAGAGGGCAAGACATGGGAGTAGTTTCTGCAACATTGTGAATTGGATTTTATCTTATTTTGCCACTTGGCAGATGTTTTGGTTTGAGTGGGTAGTAAATGTGAGCAAGAGGAAAGAAAAAAGAAAATTGAAAAATAAAAATAAATGTGGTAGATGTCCATCATACTTCACCCCACACTCTTCCATCTTGCCTACAATCTGTCAGCCAGGCTTAACTGGGGGACACAGGTTTAGTGCTTTTTCAAAACAGTAGTAGGCTCATCTTCAGAAATCACTTAACTGAGAGGTCCCAGGTACAAACTCCTCTGTCAGTCAGGCACCCTTCACCCTAAAGCCTTCACCCTAAACCCTTTACCCAAGCATTCACCCCCCACCCCACCCAAATACACAGACATGCACGTTAAGGAGAACAATTGGTAGTTTTCCTATGCTAGGTCAACTGGGCAATGAAGCTGAGGAATCTACCAATTGTTGCCCTTAATTTTTTTTTATTATTATTATTTCAAGCAATAAGGTCAGCGCCATGCCCATTCTTATTACTAGGGCAGACTAGAGCTTGGCCCTCAGGACACAGCAATTTATTCTAGCATGTTTTCTGCAGTGGAAGGACTGGAGGAAAGCACAGTAATGTGACAATGACAGCAAGTAGCCCCAAGTCAGTACCTCTCAGCTGATACTATCTGATAATGCTTTTCATGGCCTAAAATGCCACTATCTTCCACTGTCAGAGGAAGGGTGGAATACAGATGTAGAAATTCCAAATTACTGTTACATCAAGCACTTCTTCAGGCTCTAACATTAGCTCTGCTTTAAGATCAGGGTTCTTGAGCATTTCCTCTTCCTTAACTGGTAAGAATGACTAATAAATTTAAGATTTTTCTTTTCTCCTGTTCCCTTCCCAATGTTTACTGTTTGCATGTACAGTAAATTAATCTGGAATCTTTTTGGCTGAACAGTACAATAAAACAAGAGCACCAACTAAAACATTTTTCTAACTTTCTAAGGCAAAGTAAGTCTGAGCTTCTTCAGTCTCTCCTCACGGAAGAGAAGTTTATATATCTCATTGTTCTTAAGTGTCTTCAGCATATCTCCATCATTGTAAAACAGGCCATTAGTAAGGCTCTCCATATTTTCAAAATATATTTTGTGCACATACAAGGACTGGGCTGGGGACAGAGATTGCTTTAGATACACTTCACAGAACCACTCCAGAAAAGAGTATCATTGAAAGTTAGTTAGAAATCCCAACCCTACAAAAACATACTTGAAAAGCTTTTGGCCTTTGCACCACAGACTTTAAAGCATGGTCCTGCATTTCACATTAACATTTTTTAGAAGTTAATGGGTACCAAATGGAAACAGCTTCTAACAAAACAAGGTAGCATTTGTATAAGCCACCAGTGTTTACATGCCCTGTGTGAAATAGCAGAATGTGTAGCATTTCTTGGCTCATTGATAATGGAATCTTCATTTGGGAACCTTTAAAGATAAACTCCAGAAGTTTTTTGTTACATTGTTAAGTTGTCTCTCAGTGCAATAGGAAACAGATTACAATACGTAGAATCTTGTAACATCTTTTGGAGAGGCCACATTGAAAAAGTATGAGATTGAAGTCTTGAATTATACATGTTTAATACCCAAAGCTCTGAATCAATAGATAATGGAGTTCTTGAGGGAGAATTTAATACTTAGAGCCATTGCAAACCATTCTGTTTCTTAAGACTGATACTAATACCCAGACATCAACTTGTACTTCATGAATGTTTCAGTTCATTAAACTCAGTATTTTCATAACCATTATTTTTAAAATAGTTTAGTTATGGCTCTTTCAGTTTTAGGCTAACCTAAATTCAGAGAGTAATTGCAGTTTGGTTTTTTGGCCTTTACTACTGGTGTCATATCAAGTATCTCCACATTTCTCATGCACTGCGCATTTCATTTTGTTATTTTATTTGTTAAAATATTTATTCACCCTATGTCAAAGGAACTCAAGGAGAGATATAATTGATAGAAACAATCAATGAATACAGTGAGGATTGTGCTCATTTTCATGAAGTTCAGGTTCACTGAGATTGCCTTTTTGGGATCCAGATGTCAGTTTTGGAGGACTTTGCAGATTCTGCTGTACTGATTAGCATGACAAGCATAAATTGATTCCAGATTCATTTAAAAAAAAAAGGTTAAGGATGAATCAGTACATTCCTTTCTTGTTCTACCATTTTAATTAATTTAAGAGCTAATAATTTGCCACATGTTCTGGAACTTTTAAATCCAGTCTCTAGGTAGAGACAACTTCCTAATTCCCTTAGATGAAAAGGGTATAGAAAGGTATCATTTATCCTGCAAAATTTGTTAAGACTTAATAGCTGATAAGCATTAGTAGAAAGGCTAGAAGATTGAGAAGGTTTCAAATATACAGCTCCTTAATTGTTCACCTGCCATCCCGATATTATTTTTCTCAGATGTCACTTATTTCTGGATGAGAATTTATAAAATCCTTTCAAAAATAATTCTGGTGTCTTCTACAGCGGAAGGAATGTCTCTGCTAAGGCTAAATTTGGATTGGGCTGAATGAAGTTCAAAGTATCCTGATAATATTCCACATTTGGCTTAGTTTTATCCATTTGGTTAGTTCACATTGATGATGTGGCGACTCTTCCAAACTTCATGCAGTTTTGCTTTAGCAGACCCATGCATTACTTTGCTATGAATAGATTATAGTTCCAGCCTGATAAAGCATGTCATATATGTCTGGCAACATTCCACTTTTTGCTAATAATTACTATGGAGACTTACTGATCTAGTCCTTTTGTTAGAATCCTTTACTAAAATTTCAGCCTGTCTGAATACTGTTCTTTGTTGTTCTGGTCTTCCTTTTCTGTTGGCAATTTAGAGGGACCAATGTACATCAGCAGAGAATGAAAAGAAGAAAAGCCAGCCTGACTTAGCATTCCTTCACACTGCAGCTAAATATCCCTTTTCAGCAGCAAGCTACAGGCACTCAAATGCCTACTGGTGCAGGTGGTAAGATAGACAAGTACCTCAATAAATGCCCAAGCCAACATGACAATATTTCCCTTTCAAGAACCTGACTAAAAGAAGATGCACTGGGTTATGCTGTTTGGCAGTAACCTCCTTGCACACAGGAGGGACTGGATCTGAGAGGCTGGATCAGTCATCCAGAAGGCAATAGAAGGCTGACGCATTTAGTTGATACATACTGAGAGAGCTGAATCAATCACTCAGGAAACATAAGGGGTTTCCAAGGAGGAACTGCAATTCTGAGGAACCACTATAGTTCAGTGGTAGGACATATGCTTTGTATGTAACACTGTCCAGTACATGGCATTTCTGGTTAAAAGGATGAGGTAACATTAGTAGGAAAGGGACTTGCCATGGAGAAACAGCAGCAGCAAAATAGACCGTAATGGGAAGATTAGTCCTTTGGTTCATATGATGGCTGAACTTTCTCACATTTATTCAAAAACTCCAATTGATTTCAGTCAGGATAAATAACAATTTCTCTGCAGTTCCCTATAATCTACCTAGAGCTGCAGCTGTAATGATCTCCAGGATTTATCTGTCCGTTTGACTAAGGGTATTTGCTGTAGTTCTTTTACTTGCTTTGCTGGAATATTAATGGCCCCTGTTTCCAACTTTTCAAAATTTATTCAGACATAATAATCTTGTCCTCTGAATGTAAACATTCTTATTCTTATTCACACAAGAATAAAAAGTGATTTAGGTTTAGAAAAAAGCCATGTAATCATCTGCAAATAAATTACTTCAGATATATATCTAGTGGAATGAATAATTCCTGGGAAGAAGATTAAATTAAAAGAGTAAATGTTTGATGCCTCTCAGCAGAGAAGAAACTGGATATATACTTGTGAGAATCTGAAGCTTCTTCATAAAGGCCAGTAACAGATAGGCATTATTATTAGTAGTATTAGTATTTTTTCCAAAAAAACGTTCACACAAGAGAATCAAAACCCTTGTACATATAAATATGCTTGAGTGGTTGCTTCAGTGATTTGAATATTTGGGAGTGAATGAATGTCCATGTGGGCATTAGTGCATAATAATAATTTGTCTGATTATTAATGATGTAACCATGATATAATATACAGTAGAAGAAAAAGTTATACCCAAATAAGAAATATGAATCTACATTTTTGAATAAATGTTGTCTACTTGATGTTGTTATAATTTTCATTTTTGCCTGTTTCTGGAAAGATGGGACTGTATTAAGTTGCAAAGCTAGATTAACCAGTTGCTGTAGATAAGTTAGCATGGAAACTAACCTTGCTGGGAGCTTTAAAGTGTCCTTAGCCCTCTATCCATGATCATCCATTTAAATAAAGCTTTTTTTTTTTTTAACAAGACAATTGAGATATGCAAACATCTCTTCATCCTAAAAGTTGCCCTGGTGAGCTGTACCCATCAAGAGTCCTGATGTCATACTCCTGACAGAAAACAACAGAATTCTTCTGTTATTGCTTTTAGTTATTTGATCATCTTTTTTATTTCCTACAATATTTTACTAGCTTTAATACTATTGCTAAGTTAGGAAATAAAATTCAGGGTTTCTACTAAGGGTATGCATCCAAACCAGCCAGGGCATAGATTACAAGATAGAAGAGAATCCTTTGGGGACAGGTAGGCAGAGTAGACAAGTCTGAACCTTCTCATTCCAATTCTGGGTCTTCAAAAAGCTCCATTCCCATTCTGACATATTGTTATATGCAGTGCTGTGACAGCTATGAATAAACATTTCATTTTGCTAAAAAAGCAAAACTGTAACAGCCATTTGTGTTTTTCTAATGTTAGATTATGAGAGCCTGGAGCTCTCTTTTCTGAACCTGGCTTCAGAGTCAGACTGAACTACGCCTGGATTATCCTGGTCTGGAGTTCCAGATAGGGTGGTCACTTTCTATCTCTAGTTTCTACTGTACCCAGAAGATGCTCAGTTTACTGCTTGAAGAATAAGGAGCAGGAGGTGGAAGAAGAGGAGAAAAAAATAATTAGATTCAAAAATAGTATTTATTTAACTTTTTTCCTGTCCCAGAATTACAAGACTGATCATTCAAAATCTGTTTTGTTTTATAATACTGTGGAAATGAATGTTTCTCCAGCATTATCCCCAATGGTAAAATGTTTAATCATATTTACACAGGTGTTCATTATAGGTATGGTATACTAAGTACACTGTGATCAATGGATAACCGAATGTAAAGAAAATGGCATTCTTCCAAAAAACTAATTCAAAGAAAACACATCAGCAAGAGAGAGTAGGAGGAAAGATGATTCTGCTGTTTCTCACCTCTTTGGCAAGTGGACCAAAGGAAATCTAACATCAAAGAAGAAACTACTCATCTATGACATTTAAGCTGGGGGGGTGAGAGAAAAGGGAGAAATATTCCTTTTTTAGACTTACAAGTAAATCTGTCAATTTCTATTAATGAAAATATTATTTCTTAGGAAACCACATACGGACCAGGCAATTAAGTAGTTACCACAGTAACTGCCATTTAAAATAGGTGTACTTCTGTGGGACAACCAAATAAATGTGATCATGTTTATCTGAAAACCATTAGCATCTTAAAATCCCATTTTTCTTAAACCTGCTTTAATTAGTATCCACTAAACTTAATTTAAGCTTTACACATTAGTTGCCTTGCCCTTAGGATCCATTACAGGGAAAATGAAAGTATTACACATACATACAGAAACACACACCGAGATAGAGGAGAAATATGTTGCCTTCATTACTAATTAATCCAGATGCTTTCATCATAAAAGAGCAAGGAGAGGAAAAATCTTTACTTTTTAAAGCAAATACTGATTGATATATGATTTAGAGTGCAGTGTTATAGATCTATATCAGTGCTTCCCACCCAAGGTTGACTTTGCATATATATGCTCCTGTTATCTAACCTCTCTAATTGTTACTATTTCCAGTGTAATACTCAACCCCACTTTTCCAAATCATAGCCTACAGCTTTAATCCCCACAATATGAAATCATACATAGGTGTAAGCAATACACAGGTGTAAGGACGATTGCCCTTCCTTTTCCTAAGCCATTGACAACTTTGTAGCCTACCCATCTTGGATAAATGTGGAGCCTCAGAGACTTCAAAGAGACATGGCATGTTTTCAGGAAAGACTGTCTTCATGGGTCCAAAATCCTTGCCTCCTCTTCTTTTCCTATTTGCAGGAAGTACTTAGGACTGTACCATAATGCCTATGAATAGAAAAGCCATTCTACAGCATTTGGCTTGTGATCTGCTCATGTCAATATATTCACTGGCAATAAATACAACTTATTTGGCTTCATGCATTACAGAAATGCCAGTGGCCCCCAAACTCTTGGAGGCAGCCCTCAGAGTCCTTCAATTGTAATGGGTTTCAATGCAAACAGGGGGGGGAAATATTGTGTATATGGAAAGTAACAATATTACTCTATTAATTTAATTCACCTGTTCTTGGCTCATCTATTTTGTAGGTGGCCCATCCACTTCTTGGAGCTCCTGGCATACCACTTACTCAGTGAGGACTTCTGTAGAGTATTGGGTTATTGTTATTACAGATTAATTAAATGTGGTTATGATCTTGGTTGCCTTCATCTGCCTGTGCCTGTGCAATTCCTGCAGACCAACTGAAGTAAATTCTTCTGGTAAAACAAGAATGGAAATGCCTACTCTTGGCTCATATGGCTTCTGTCTGATTAGTACAAAAACCGCAACCCTCAACCTAAAAAAAGTTAGATATCTAGATATAGAGTCACCTATAACTACAAAGGGGCAGTTTTAAAAGGGGTCATATTAGTCCATTAAATGGATTGCATTAATATTTTGTATTAAGTCATAAGGTAGCCTGTTTGATTTTGGTTTAATGTGTTGTGTGAACCCTGTAATTGTGACTTATAAACGGTGGTTCTTGGTATAGTTTGTGGCACGAACCCAGTGAATTATGGTTCATTAAACAAATGGTAACCAAACCCCCAGAGAGAGCTGCATCCTGACATCACAAAAATAGTGTGATGTACAGACTTGCAACAAATGCCATGACAAGTCCATAACTGCATCATTTCCATGATGTCATGACATCCATGTCAATTTGATGAGATTATGGCCTGTTACATAGGCATCCATCGGGGGGAGGGGGGACAGTTCAAGAAATGTGCATTGCAATGTTGCATAAAGCATGTCATCTACGTACTGATGTATGAAAGCAAATACAAAAGACTGGGATTTTCACTGTGATGCAGCAATGCACATTTCATTATTTTTTGGTCATTGCAGTTCATATTAGACTTTATTTATTTATATAATTGATACGGCCACCCATTTCCCAAGAGTGATTCTGATGGGCATTCAGGGATTAAAGTAACTGCAACATCCATATATAACCCATGACCCCCGAGGTTAAAGCAAAACAAGATCAGAAAAACCACCTCCCCCAAACACAGATGGAAGAAGGAATCTTCACAAGATTCCAAAGAAAGTTCTCAGAACAGCAGACCAGACATGATTCTTTCAAACAAAACACCAAATAAATCAAGTTACCTCTTACCCTGTGATGCAGCTGTGAGAAGGAATTTGGAAACATCTTTTTCCTGTGTTCACTATCCAGAGCTCATATCTATGATCAAAACTGGCATATGATGGTATAAACAATTGCTTATAAACAAACCACAAACTATCATTTAAAATCATAGTAACTTATTGAAGCTGCAATAAATATAAAGTGGGTGCAGGTACTGTACTTCCAATTACAGATGGTTAAGAATTTTGTTCAGTTTATTTTTCCATTAAGGACTTATCAACATTAACACATTTCTTCATTAACTGAATGGAAATAACTGTTAATAATTTTAAAAAACAGGATCAGGAAGAAATAAAAATTGATACATTTGTCATTCGTATTAGCAGTCTCCTCTTCTTAGCCACACCACAGAAGAAGGATTCTGAAATTAGAGGCACACCCAAGAGTTGGGTCTAATTCAACTCAACTAAACCCAGCACAGCTCTTAACTGAGAGCCAGTTTGGTGTCGTGGTTAAGGCACCAGGCTAGAAACCAGGAGACCAGGAGTTCTAGTCCCACTTTAGGCACAAAGCCAGCTGGGTGACCTTGGGCCAGTCACTCTCTCTCAGCCCTAGGAAGCAGGGAATGGTGAACCACTTCTGAAATCTTGCCAAGAAAACTGCAGGGACGTGTCCAGGAAGCCGCCAGGAACCAACACTGACTGGAAGGCCCCCCAAAAGAAAAAAGCTCTTAACTATCAACTCAATGCCTAAAGCCCATCCTCTGCTAAGGGAGAAAAGAAAGAAGCCTTTAAACATGTAGACCTCCGACTGAAGCTTTACACTACAGCATCTATTTCCTGTCATGTAATTCATAAATATATAGGAAAAGGAAAGGCTTTGGCTGATTAATGAGGTTGCGGAAGTGAACTTCCTCTTGCCCCTGAGGTTTCTGCATCTTCACCCTGAGAGAGGAGGTGATAGAATCCTGCTTCTTTATATCTATGTAGGTTCCTTCTACTTGGTTATTCTCTGCTGTAACCCGGTATTGAGAAACAACAATTTAAATCTATACCATTGTAGAAAATTTGTTTGCCAGCTTTGCAAGAACTATAGCTGTAGAAGACTTGAAGGACCAGGTAGGGATAGATCATCATGGAGAAAATCTATGTGGTTGCTAAGAGTGGACGTTGACCTGATGGCACATAATCAATCAATCAATCAATCAATTGCTGTGAAAAAAATTCAACACAGTACTGCTTTCAACCACTTTTTTTTTCACAGCAACCACTTTTTTTTCAAACTTGGAGCCAGTACACACTGGCTTTCATGCTAGGTTTCCTTAGGAAGAAATGTGTTCTTTACATACAAATGATAATTGCATCCTTGTGCACAAATTTAAGATGCATCAGCCTGAGATTTGGGCATGTGTCAAGTTGCCATAAGGCCAGTTCCACAGCACATGAACATGTGGGAAGATTTCCACGCAACAATCAAAAGAGCTTCAGCCCCACTTGGGAGCCTCAGCTAGAAAAGGTGTCCCTTGTCTTCCCCTTGTTGGCTTGCCAGGATCATATCACTTCTCCATTTACCTGCATAATTTAGTGATAGTTTTGCAAAAGGGCTAAAGCTGGATGAAACCAAACTCCTATTGTGCTGGATTTTGAATGCCCAAGAGACTTTTTCATCTCTCCAGTCTTCCTATCACCTAGAAACAACCTGTCTTCAAATAGCATAACATTTGGTTTTCCAAAATAAACCATTTTCAGACGTCACCAGTCTTAATCATCTTGAAGGTGTTTATAGACTTATTTTTGTCTAATGTTTACTTATCGGGCACAAATTACAATCTATCACACATTCTTCATAAAAGGATTGAAGGCATACAGTATTTACATTTTTCTTTCTTTCTTGAGACCTGTTTTAGATATGTTTGAAGCAGCCTTTTCCACTGTTTAAATAACCCTTAATGTTTCTAGACATCTGTATTTTCATTCAGCAATAACTTTCACTTAGGTGGTTTTCTTATCAGTCCTAACAGCCATAGGAGTGAAAAAATGCCTCATTCATTTTCAGGGACCAATTCTGAAATTTCTCTCTATGACTTTCTCTCACATACATGCATGCATGCATGCACATGCACACATAAGATGTATCCCTTTAAAAGACAAATATACATTAAGTATTCTTGGAAGAATAGAAGTATAAATACCTACATTAGCATTAGCAGATTCTTTATGTTAAACAGGTATAGGTTTGCTGGCACCACACGCTTCCAGTCTATGCATCTCAACAGGATGGTAACTAAGAATAGATCCATATTATTAACATGTCAGCCTACCCCATAAATCATGTGTAAAGTAGCAGCAGTTCAAGAAGATCATGCCAGCTGCCCTTCTTATAATCAATGTATTAGCAATTACATTATCTAGTAGTATTTTTGAGTCCCTATAGCGGGTTAATTTCATGCACACAACTGCATCTCAAAGTGTGTTGAAAAGACTAAATATTCTGGTATTAGAATCAGCATTATAAAGATAACTGTAGCTCTAAGTTCTATAATACTTAGATGTTATGTTTGGATGGATGGATGGATGGATGGATGGATGGATGGATGGATGGATGGATGGATGGGTGGATGGGTGGATGGGTGGATGGGTGGATTAGTGGAGTACCCAATGTAATTCTTCACAGTGCATTTTGAAGTGCTAATCTATTTGGGTTAAACAGTAAATAGGCATTTCATTCAATGACCTTTGTACCAAGGACATGCTGACCCAAAGCTATTATTTTGAATTTAGTCATGTGCTGTCAGCCACTGATTTGAATTATCCATAACTGTTTCCATTAAATAGTATGAAAGACTTGAAAAGGTGTGATTTATTCTGTTTAATCAGTATTACCAAATGATAAGTTGAAATCACCGTTTAAAATGTTGAAGTGGATAAACCTGAACATTTAAAAACAAATTGGGCCAAGCCTACTGTTAACATCTGGATATTCCTTTTATAATTCCAAACTAAGCCTAAAGCTCTAGGCGTTTTGGCCTTTGCCCCACTAAATCCCCAGTCACCCATTTCGGTAGTGTAATATTAATATTCAGCTCCTTTTTTCATTCAATTTTCAGAATGCCATGCTTAATAAAAGAAGCCTTAAACACATGAAGACTTAAAAAGTTATAAATGACCACCCAAATGTTTGTGTTCTAGACTTTGATCTCAAGTCCCGATGAAATTCTATGTGTGCTTTGCTTTTTAACAAAAGTCATTTGATACCAAGGATGTAAAACCTGGCTGAGGAACAGAAAGTCTAGGAGTAACCGCCCAAGAGAGAGAGGGAAGATGGAGATTTGTGGCAAACAAACTTCTATTGTTGGTAAATGCCTTGTGGGACACCACTTGTGTTACTATTATGAGTTATCTTTTTTTTTAATTATGTACTAAAAAGTTGAGGATACGAACACACACAAACACACAAAACCAAGTTCTCTTCCCCTTCCCTTTCCCTTTCTCTGATACTAAGGAGAAAGGAAGTCTAAATATTTCTATTTATGGATATTTGGAACAGAGGGGAAGATCATCAAAATATTTCCTTTATTCTCCTCCTTTGACTCATCCTCAGGATCTGGTGTCAGGGCACCTGGCCTCAGGTTGTTATTGGTAAGCTCTACATCTGCCTTCAATAAGACCATGTCCAGAGTCCAGACTAGTGGCATTCCAAGGGTGGGGCAGTGGGGGAGGTTTCTTGGGTGTGGGCAATAAGGGGTGTATTGTCTAATGACTTGGGGATGACAAGGAAGTAACTGTTTGGAGGGTCAGTGACAGGTGTGAAGTCAGCTTGCTGCTTCTAGCTTGCTGTTCAGCTGTTTGTTCTGTTCTTTCCTTAGAGGATGGTAAGAGTTAGTAGGAGAGGAGAGAGGAGCTTGGTGGTTGCTCCGTTTTGGGTACTGCAGAAGCCGGTTCTCTCCCTCCCCTCACTGTAATATTTATATGAAGCTATTGGGAGAGGCCTTTCAGTTGTTGGGGTCCAGTAGAATCAGTAGAGCCAGTCTGGTGTAGTGGTTCATGCACTGGGCTAGAAACCAGGAGACCTGGAGTTCTAGTCCCACCTTAGGCACAAAGCCAGCTGGGTGACCTTGGGCCAGTCACTCTCTCTCTCTCTCTCTCTCAGCCCTAGGAAGGAGGCAAGGGCAAACCACTTCCAAAAAACCTTGCCAAGAATACTGAAGGGACTTGTCCAGGTAGTCACCAGGAGTCAACACTGACTCAAAGGCACACACATGCATGCACACACGCACACATACACAGAATGCTGCGCTTACTCCAGATTATAGGAGGGGGTGAGTTTCAGACATTTCCTATGGGGAACTGACTCTTGGAAGCATTTCTTGATGGCAGCACCTTTGGAATGGCCACCATTACTGTTATACTGGCTCTGTTGCTAAGCATCCGAGACATACACTCAGTTGACAATGTGAAGGAATCAGTCTGCAAGACTGCAGTCTTAGATTTACTTCACTAGAAAGAAGCTTCATTTGACTCAGAGGAATTTACTTGCTGAAGACAGTTACTGGATGGCAGTGAAAAACAAATCAGCCCCAGACAGTAAGGGAGGGACATCTGTGGTCTGTTGGGAGATGCATATTTTTGGTTTGTGTATTCAAGTAGTCACAGATGCAGGAAAACAATTAGTGACATTTAGGATGTGTACCAATAATTCCGAAAATACAGCAAATAGAAGGCTTCCATATTCCTGCTAAATAAGAAACAGCCTGGTTTTCAGGAAGGAGACTTGGAATTTTGAGATATCCTATTTTAAAGAAAACAAAAAACAGAAGAGCTGCCCTGTTTACTTCTTTTCTGGGCATGCCATGCTCTGCCTTCCTGTCTCAGATGGAGCAGTAAAAGATTCCAGATTGTTATAGTATTCAGCTAGCAGAGGAGAAAAAGCAGATGGAAAGAACATGTGCTTCTTGACTGTTGTTTTCTGATTATGTTTTCAGAGGACTAAAGGCCAAGGCACATGGTCACTAGTCAAGATGACACTTTCATTTCTAGTATTTCCCTTCAACTCAGTCACAGCTATAGAGTGCCTGCCTATATGTTAAACTACAACCTGTATGTTATGTGTGGGCAATGAGTCATTGGTAGTGTTCTGCATGCCATACTTCTCCGCTATAATGTGGCACCATGAAAGGTGCCAATAGCCACTGCAGCTCCTCTCTAATCATCTGTTACTCTCCCTCACACTCTCTTGCCCTCCTGCCTAAACCATAAGATCCTTCCTTTGACCACAAAGAATTTGACAGCACAGTTCAAGCATGTTAATTTAATACTAAATTGCACCGTATTCAGTGGGATAATTATTCTCATGTAAATTTGTATAAGATTGTAGCCTGGGTAGCTGAAAGATCTCCCATTCAAAAAGGAGTCTTGTACATACAAATCAGTTACAATGAGGAATAGTTTGAGACAAGATTTCTGGTTCAGACAAGCTAGATTTAGATTTAGCCAGAGGTTTGTTTTAGTTTGAACTGTTTGTGTCAGGTTCAGCCCAAAGAACTCCACGAGACAGTGCAAATATAGTTCTGTTGCGTTTATTAGCTTCCACCTCAAGACAGAAATCTCTCCAGACTGAACCCAAGTTCCCAAGCCAGCAAGCCACAACACCGTGAATTCCTTAGGGAGGTGCCAGCCTCATCTTCTTGAACTTCACACACTCCTGTTGGGGGCTAAGGAAATGCTTATCTCTCTGAGCATGGCCTTCATAACACCATTCCATCACAGTTTGGTTCCCCACCTGCTTATTTTGTTTTTGTTTTGCTTTGGGGGGGAACATTGTGAAAAGGGAATCTATTTCAGTTATAGGTCCTATTATATATTTATGTTTTTCTCGTAATGGGAAAACACTACACGGAGGAACAAAAAATCCAGTTTTTCTGAGTAACACTGCAGAAGTGGGAAAGAGTCAGGAAGAATGACTGGACCAGTGCAAAGTAGTTGCACAAAGATTACTTTTTGAGCTAAGGGTTGACTAAGAAGTTTCTTCTCCACTGCTTACAGACTACATCTACATCCTTTACAATAAGCACTTCTTTGATTAATGAAACACAGAGAGCAAACCATGAAGAATATAGGAAGTGTTTTTGCTTAAAGCTAGGCTAGAAAAAGGTAATTTCCTTGATCATATGCTAAAATTATTATGAACAATTCCTATGGCTTAAAATAGAAAGCTGAATATTATGTCATTGGATATGAACATTTATGAGTATGCTCATTACATCTTCACATACCCACTATATGCAGTGTAATAATTTCCATGATATGGGGAGCAGGAAGCCCCTAAAAGCTAAAGCAATGACAATGTGGGTGAAGACGTTAAAATATCTACTAAATTTCTCCTGAGAATAAAAGAGAAGCCAGGTAAGCACAGCAATTTGCCAGGGATGAGTGAAGTTCCTCAGACAAATTGGAAATTATTCTAGTGTTGATCATTTTTACTTGCAGAATATGTTACAGCAGTACATCTTGTGTGGAACTCTAGTAGTTTGTTGTTTATCAACCATGAGAAATATTTGAAGAAATGTGTCTGTTCAGGCAACTAACATTGTTTTGGGCTTCCTCTGCAAATTATTGTAAAGGAATCTTTTATGAAAAGGAAAACCAACAGTTTTCACATTTTGGCATTATTAATTTTAACTAGAACATTGAGAAATGTATGAGCCTGGCCTGGGCAATCCTGAATCTTTCTGCTTTTGACTAACTTCAAAGAAAAAGCGGGGGGGGGGGGGAAAACAAAACAGGTACACCAAAGCCCATATAGCAAGGGTCTTTAAACCAACCTGGGCCCACTTTCCCCATTTCTCACACCTTGAATTCATTTCGTAAAACAAATACATTGTGTAATTAAACATATAAACATTTAATACAGATTAAGAAATTTGCTGAGAATCATATGTAGAGTGTAGAATTTATTTTCCTTCTCTGAGTCAGCTTGCCAGTCTGTGCCCTCAAAATCAGCCTCCTTTTAAAAGTTCACATTGAAATGACCAAAGACTCAATATTAAAGTGATAGATTCTGGGATTATTCAAAGTTGCTTAAAAGATACAGTATAGTAAGTTTTGAACTAGAGTGTCAATACGTGAAATTTCTAACATTGGGATCAAGGAGAAAGTAAGTTGGTAACTATTTTTGAAGCTTATAAAACACCTCGCCTTTTTCCAAAGTTTTTATTATGTTCAGCGTAAAGTACCACACCTGCACTACAAGTGTAATTCTGACACTTGGAAAGAATCCTCAGATGTTTATATTATTTTAAATGTCTTGCACTGAGATGACACCCCTTCAAGAGCTACTCTGACAAGCTGCTCTGGTCTTTCAAATGGGATTGGTAATGGGGACACCTGAAACAAACACATTAATATGCAGAGGATTTAGGGGAGCCACAGCCAAGGCAATGCCTATTGGATTGGACCACTGGCGTTTCTTAATCTGTATATCACATCATCCTCACACCCTCTCTTTCAGACACACACATATGTACAGAAACTTACAGAAAAATGGTGGAAATCATTTTTTCCCCTCCTTCCTTCAGTTAATCCTCCTATCATGTAGTAGGTGACTATCTATAGTAGTTTAAATGAGGAGCACCAGGTTTTGTGGGACAGTTAATCCAATGTTATTCAACTGGAGTTGCATATATTTTAAAAGGAATTTATAGGTATACAGCTACTATTTCAAGTTTAATTTCTGAGACATGTTCTAAGCAAGTTATCCTGCAGTTTCCTAATATAATGTTCCATAACTAGATTTTACAGGCAAACAGTACCAGTACTGCTAAAGAATGGAAACTCTGTTTCCAACAGACACAACCCACCAATTTTGCAAATACATGCACCTTCCAAACAATTTTTAACCGCAAAATCTTCAAATAACATGTTGTGACAATATGAGCAAATTCCGTTTAAACATGTAGGTAATAGTGACACCCCCAAGGTGTTTTATGAACTTTCTTTGCACATGATGAACCTCTCCACTGGATCATCTTGTCCTCCAAAGGCTGAATGTTTTGTGCACGTCATTACCTATATTGCAATAACATCTAAAAGGTCTCCCTCCTGAATTTGCCTGAACTTGTTTAAACAGATGTTACTTTTAGGCAATTTTTATACCCCAAGCAACTGTCCAGTCAACTCTACCATTAAAAATTCTGGTGGCATATTTAGTGGAGAGCTGGAGATCACCATTTAGCATTATTGTGGTGAACCCATTGTGAAATTTTACACTGCCCCACACACTGGGAAACATATTTTATCAATTTGAAGAACTTGGTAAATAATGGTTGACCTTTATTTCATGATGTACTGTGTTTTGAAACAGAATTATGACAATATTTGGGACATTGCATGCATATTCAGGCCCAGGCTCTGATCCACCTCTAGCCATTGAAAAATAATTAGGTGCAGCAGCTAGAGCCCTCAAGAAAAGTCAGCATTTCTCCCAATTGGTGTTAAAATATGCAACTATCAGGCTTAAGATGTACATTCAGGTACATATCTCTGGTTCTTCTGGAAAGACTATCTGTGTGTCCATGTTTTTACCATGAATTGGAGTGATTCATTTTTGCATCAAATGAAGGCTTTACATTACTTCACTAACAGGTAAATAACTATGAATGCCCACAGAGAACCTATCATGTATAACTCTATGCAACCAGTGGGAGCAATGGGGTGTAGACCAAGGAAATGGCTATTCTGATATAAGAAAAGCCATTTAATTAGTCAGATACTATTAACAGTAGAAGCTTTCGAATCAAAGAGCCATGGTCAGTTTGTAATAGATAATAGGACCACATACTTAAAGCAGAGGGGATTTATTCTAAATGATAGCTGCTCAATGTTACTTGAAAAATTAGTACAGTAATAGGTCATATGATTACACTAAATGTAGGGTATTTATCTGAAATTATTATTTGCAAATCTGAATTATAGAGAAGGCTTGTTTGACTCCTGGCAACTCCTGATGACCACATGGACATGTCCACGTTGTTTTCTTGGCAGCACTGCTTTCTTCTAGGGTTTTTTTTTTTTTTTGAACTTCCCAGCCTAATCTACTGTCTTGTGATTTCTAGGTCATCTCCTATCTAAACATTTACCAAGTCCAATCCTCTTAGATTTTTCAAGATCATTCAGAGTCAGCCGGGGGTTGCCACCCGGGCAATATGTGATTAAGGCCCGTGTCATTATGCACAAAGCATCTGTTTGGAATGCTACAAAGCGGCCACGTGCTTTCCTGGGCTTGTCTAGCTGCCCTCTGCTGCCAGGACATACTCCTGGGAAAAGATGCTCTTTGTTTAAACCATATGCAAACAGGTGCTACAGTATGTGCTCCTTTGTGTTCCAAATTACATCACAAATGCTGACTCCACAGTATTCTTGCTCCTGGGCTTGAAATTCCCATAGGTTGCCTTATTTGAACATATAGACACATATAATGAGACAACATCTTGTCTTGTGGCTGGATTCCTTCTTTCTCTATTTCTAAACCAACCATGTATGTTTTTGCTTAAGCAAAAGCCAAGATTTCCTCCTCCCTTTTTCTTTTCTCATTTCCTCTGGATTGCATGGACTGATTTATAAAAATTACCAATCAAAGGAGTTCCCATTTAGCCTTTTAATACCTTGCAATTTGTTATACAGTAATTGTCTCTTTTGTTCCAATTATTACATCAGTAAGAAGTGATGTTCCCATCCAGGCAGCATTGCTAGGTAAGACTTACTCCCCTTCATGTTCTTAAATTAATTTTCATGTCCAATGTTACTTTCTCCTACTTTTTTCTTATTTATTTGCTTAACTTATTCCAAGTTAACTTAATCAGTTAACTTATTCCAAGTTAACTTAGTCCATTCTCCTACTTCCTTTGTTGGGAACAGTTTAGATATATATATACATACATACACACACACATACACATATATACATATACATACATACATATATCAGACATGAACATTCACAGCATGCACCAAAAGCCAGGCCCCATGGGTCAATCACAATATGTTTTTCCAGAGAAAATGTTACTGTACTTAGGAATGTTCAAAGGTCATGTGTTAAACAAGTCAGGAAATGTTTAGAAGAAAATGGTAACCAATTTAAACCATTTTACCAATTTACATTTAATGTAAATTATATAAAAAATTGTCTATGGGGCCTAACTTTTGGTATACCCTGTATTATATCACAGAGTCTGATCAAGGTTTAGAAAATGGTAATGAAATGTACCATGAGCCTAAGAAAAGTGCAACCTTAAAACTGCTATTCATTCCAAAAGTTGCCTTTAATTGAGGGAGGAAGGGAGGTCAATTAGGACCATTAGGACATGCTACTGCCCCAGTCCTGATCCTCCCCACCCTCAATGCCTGCTATTTCTTTAAGAAAATGCAAATGAGACATGCATTTCTTGACTTTTCTTATTCAACCATGGTAGCAGAGAAATGCTGAACATATTCCAGACAATGGGACATGACAGGATTAGAAGGAGAGACCAACCTTGACTATGGTCACATTCTATTAGACATCAAAAGCCTCAGGAATGCATAATTAGGTTTTTGGCTTTTGTTTAATTTGCTGATATATGTTTGCATTTAAATAATCAATTGCTGCAACATCTGCTCTAATTTAAGACCTATCTTCCTGCCCTATTTCTCTTGAATTGATCATCTTTGGATTTGTTCCCTTCACATAAGACAAAGGGGAAAATTAAAATGTTGGTATCTTCCATAAGCCAACTTACATAGATAGAAAAATATAGTCACTTGTGATTCACTGATCTGTCAATTTGTGTAAGGATATAACAAACCTGAAAAGACAATAGTGAGATTTATGAAGCATCAATAATCTATGAATGTATATCAGACAGATTGAAATTTAGACAGCTGGGAAAAGGAGAAGTCTATCACATTCTCAATTATTTAACAAAGACACACTAAACTGTTGTCTTCTCAAAGTCATCAGTGTCTCAGCAACAATTTGGGATATATGGAAGGGGAATTAATCTCCTCATTAGTGAGAGGCAGGCATTGTTTCCTTTTTGAACTTGATATGTCTGCACAGCTGAAGAGCACCTGTTCTTAAATTATTTGTTCCACCTAATTACTTGCTGGAGTGCATCACATCACAAGACAGGAACTTGTAGAACAAGCAAGCCAGCATGATCAGAAAAGTCCAAAGTTTTTTTAAAAAATGCTTATTTTAATAGACAAGAGGTTAAAAACATTACTATATGTTTTAAATTATTTATGGCATTATTTATTAGAGCTGGGTACCCTGGGAAAAGAATTGGGAAGACATGACATCATACAAGTGCAAGCAAAACCTCTCCTTACAATTCTTTAGAATGGCCCCACTTTTTCCCTGTTCAGTACGAATTGGGAAAAGAAATGGTGCCACTGCTTTAGGAATCACATTGATTTTAATGAGTGGATTTGTTAAAGCAGAGGCTTTTGTGGGGGGAAATGTGGTGGTTTTAATGAATAGTTGAGAGGTGCTGTGCTGGGTGCAAGGTCCAAATAACTTTTTCCCAGTCATTTTCAAAGCATGCCCATACACCATGTTTTGTTTCTCAAAACAAATCCCAAAGTGGCTCATACCAAAAGACAGTGATGTTTCTTACAGGGTTGTTTTTCTGTTGTGAATAGTCAGGTGATAGATTATAGCCATCCCTGACACAAAACTGGAGCAAAGCAGGTTCAGTACCTTGGACAGTACTACAGACATTGACCCAAAGGAGGTGTATACCTGACTGATGGCAAGTGTCTATTGGAGTTGTCATCCAATATGTTGGAGGACATTAAAATACTTAAGTACTTGACTTAGGACTAGAACACTGGCTAGCCATCTTGGATTTAAGTTAGGGACATGCATGTGGAAAGTTCCAAAAGATATTAAACTCTAATTTTCATTAACTGCTGCAAGCAAGACCAAGACCAAGACTGCCCACTTAAAAATAAATCACATCAGTCATAGCATATTTGTGATTTCCACATCCTCAAGTGTTTCACCTGGTAGTTTCACCAATAAGAAAAATTACTATCTTCTTCCAGGGGACAATGTTGAGAGGAATTTGGATCTAATTTGATAAACTTCTAAGTGCCTTACTTCCTGGAGGAATCTGGGCTCAACAGATCCTAGTGTCAAGCAGCAGTGCTACCTTTCTGGAAATTAGTAGTATGGTGCAGAGTCCAAGATGTACTTGGAGGAAAAAGGAATGGCTGTGAATCAAAGCTGCTGCTATCATAGAAATCAATTTCAGAGCAATAAGAGAAGCTTCCATTAATGAATTCCCATGGTCTTCTGAAGGGTCTTTCAAATCTGGAGCAGATTAAGAAAGCCATAAGGACCTGCAAAAAGTGGACGGATTGCTGAAAATCACGTTCCTCTCCATTCTACTGGAAGAAGACCCTATCAAGAGAGAGATGCCAAGAGAAAAATATGAGAAAAGTGTAAGAATATGATCAGCAAAAAGCTAAAGAAAAGTATTTAAAATCTGAAACAACCTTCCTCAACTTTGATGCCATTCTCATAAGTATTTTCTTAGCATCATAAAAGCTGTATTTTTTTTATTGTATCTAAATAACCTTTGATGCCGTACTTACTCCAGACTGTAGGAGGGGGTAAGTCTCTTAACTATACCCTTTTCCTGGTCACTGTAATCACTGTCAGTTCACTTGCCTTTGCCAAAAGTGCACTGTGGTGTGAGGAGATGTTACTGTGGGAACTCAGAATGTTGATTGTACATTCAGTTATTCACATAATATATGTGTCCATATTTGTATAATCTATGTTCACCATACAAAGCAATACATACTTTGCTATATTCACCATACTTTGTTAATCTGTATAGAATGATTCACATATAATGGAATCTGCGTGTGTTTATTCAGAGATGTCTGTTTGACAGTAATTATTTTTAAAGACAATTTCATCACCTGGAAGATGTGACATCAAGTTTCTTGACTAGTTTTGAGTATATGGGTTACTTAATTCAAGCCAAAATATCACTGCTGTTTCATCCAGAAATAAGTTTTATTTTCCTGGACACTTAGAACATGGGTTACTTAATTCAAGCTAATAAAAACAGTGATTTTAAAACCACTAAGATTGGGCAAAAAAATCCTGCCAGCAATGCATTTAATAATGGGAGGAAGAAAAGAAAACAGTAGGAATAATGTAAATAATATATAAGTCAAGACTGCAGAATATACCAAAAAGTGGAGGGAATGGTGACCAATAAACAAGATATCTCTTACAACAGTTAAAGTCTCAAAAACAAAACCAAAGTTTGAAGACAGGGGTGACCAATAAAAAATATATGTAGTGGGGAAGATCTTTCCTGTGGAGTCCTTGGTGCTCTCTGAGCTTGGTTGTTTGCTTGCAGACATTTCATTACCCAACTAGGTAACATCATCAGTGTTAGTGATGTTACCTAGTCAGGTAATAAAATGTCTGCAAGCAAGCAAACAACCAAGCTCAGAGAGCACCAAGGACTCACAGTTCAACCCTGAGCTACACATATTCTCTTTTATTGGAAGATCTTTTCTCTCAGACCTTTCTGCCCCTACGCAGCTTTGGACTAGAAGGAAATGCATATTTTCTCTCTGCCCTCATACCTGCTGTTTAATGAACCCTGTGTAGGCTAGTGGGTTCTTTCTCTCTTCTGTAATATTCAGTAGCAGATGTTGCTCTATATTCACTCTCTGTAATCTTCCCAAGTTTTGTTCTGTCAGATCTTTCAGTCTCACTCAGAATTGCCTCATGAAAAATTATGAAATTCCTCAGGACTTAAAGGAACGTGAATGAGCTACCTCTTTGCTTTGAAAGCTGTTTCCAGGCATTTCCATATGGCCAGGGCATACACAGAAAGTTCATTTCACTTGGGTATTTTAAAATGGGCAATTACTACAAATCTTAATTTTATGCTGGCATATTGCACCCTCTACAATTTTTCGAAATTAAAGCATAATCCCAGTAAAACAGAGAACTCTTGGGGATCTGTTGGTTTGGCTGCCACCTCCAAACTCCTTCCTAATGTGGAAATCCTTTTGTTTTTCTCTTTTGTTTCTTTATATATAAGAGGTAATGTAACTAAATAGAAGGGGGGGGGAGAGGAAATACAGAACAGCACAGTCACCTTGTAATATTTAAACAAAGAATCTAATTAATGTTTATTAAATAAACAGGTTCCCTTAATGTTATAATGTATTAATAGATTACCAATACTTGACTTCTCTGGGACAAAATATCTGTTCATATACCTGTCACTCTGACAGATAGAGGCTTCCGTAGGACTAGGATTCAGAGCTTCCTTCACACCCATCCATTCACCCACACCTCTCAAATCCCCGTCTTCTCACTTCCCAACTCAAGTAACCTCCAATACCATGCTTTGAGTCCTAATATCCAGTCCTTATATATAAATTTGAACGTTCACCTAATTTTTCTTGTGCAAAGTGAAAGAGATGTTCAAGGGTAATTCTCACCAATAACATGGGTGAAAAAGAAAACGTTTAAAATCTTCAGACTTAGGTTTTGCATATCATTATTTCTTTTAACCTCACCACAGAATTTGCAATTAAGCACTGATCTTGAAGGTCACCTTACCACTATTCTTCTGCAGGAAATTCATTCCTGGCACATAGAATCAGAAATGCAGATCTTGGGCTTATCTTCAAAAACTGAGTCTCAGCTGAGCTCCTGGGACAGAAAGTTTTGGAACAGCCATCACAATCAGAAAAAAATACTGTCCTCCCATTAAAATTCCAATTTCAGTAAAATTCAGCATACAAACCAGCAAACAGGTCTTGCAGTAGATTCATCCTTCCAAAAGCCATCTTTAACTGTTAACAGTTGCCAAAATGCTTTCAACAAACAGAAAAATGCTCCATTACTTTAAGCAAATCCATGGATAGTTTAACTAGAGGAATGTAAAATTCTTAATTGCAAACATGCTTTGAGCTGTACTATTTCTCCAATCAAATACTCAGCTATTCTTTCTATACACACTGCATAAATCAAGTTTGTTTCTTTATTATATTTGTATTCTGCCATAATCTCCAAGAACTCCTGGCAATTAAAAATAATTATAACATAGCCATGCAGTAATAAATTCAAACATCCATGGTAGACAATACTAACAATTATAAAATGGTATTAAAATGCAGTTAACAGTCTAGAAGCCTTATAAAGATAGTGCCTCAGATATAACAGAGATTCATCATGTTAAATACCAACTTAAGCAGCCACAGGCCCATCCATTAATTGTCTGGATTCCTTACCTCCATTAATCACTACAAGAGATTTGCTTAAGGCTTAACTTAGACTGAGTAGAGTAGTCAACATTTATTGAACATCACCTTTTTCTAAAGGTGGAGATGCTTTACATACACACTTGGCAGGCACCTCTTTCTCCACAGAGTATGCATTTCCTTGAAACTGGGGATGCAGGTAACAAAACAAGAAATGTGGAGTCCTTGGTGCTCTCTGAGCTTGGTTGTTTGCTTGTGGACGTTTCATCACACAACTAGGTAACATCATCGGTGCTACTGAGTGTGGGGTTTGCTCCCTGTTTATGTACAGTAGCTTGCTCTGCCAGTCTGGAGGTTGAGTCATGGCAACTGGACTTCTTGTCTTTTTGGTTAGAGACATTTCGCTACTTGTCCAAGCAGCTTCTTCAGTCTAAAAATTGCCCTGCCAGTGTTGGTGGGAGTGTGGTTTTCTCCTTGGTAGTTCCTTGATTAGGGTATTGTTTTCTGCTTGGTGGTTTGTCTGGTGTTAATGTCTGCTTATCTGGGCGCAGGCTGCTGGACAGGATATGTTCTGGTCTTTTTGTCTCCTTCTTGGCTTTTTCATTGTCTCTTTTGAATGGTGTGTAAATGTGGTTTAGCTCTGTGCATCTATTGATGGCTGATTTGTCTGAATGGCAAGCTTCCAGGAATTCCATGAATTTCCTGGAATGAACCACACCCCATCAACACTGGCAGGGCAAGTACTATATTACTGTACTACTGTACTACAGGGAACAAACCCCACACTCACTAGCACTGATGATGTTACCTAGTTGAGTAATGAAACATCTGCAAGCAAACAGCCAAGTTCAGAGGGCACCAACGACTCCACAGTTCAATCCTGGGCTACAGATATTCTCTTCTATTGGGAAACAAGAAATGGCCAGGGCCAAAACAGTGTAGAATCTTTGACATCCAACCCAAAAGATACACATGTGTAGCCTGATTCACATAGGCTTTTTTAAAAAAAATCCTGCTATATCTTTTCTGAGAGTGAGGACCAGTAGGACCAAATTGGACATCGTATTTTGCTTCTAGATACTATATCTTTGTAGGTATTTTATATTTTTTCCCAAGTACAAAATACCAATATCTTTTGTCTACTGAGGATAGCACATGTCAGTTTACTTATAGGACTTTCCTTTACTGGGAAAGTATGAGCACCCTAACTATTTGATGTGAAAAAGAAAATATCCTTAGTTCATAACATGATCATTTTTCTAACACACCACTCCAAGTCCAAAATATAAATCTTTCCTCTCTTTTGCAGAGCTTGCAGAGCAAAACCAGGCAATTAGCCTTGAAGTTCACATCCAGACTATGAAGGCATAACAACATTTATTTATTCCCAGAAAGAAAAGGACACGGTGTCTTAAGAGAGGTCAAAGAAAAGACTTACACACTACTTTGCTGGCTTACCATGGGGACCCTTTGCCAGAAATCTCTTCCTCCATTCAGTGCACCTGTTCAGTCATCTGGCCACAGCAGGATAGCTCCAGTTGAGCAAGATCCAAAATACAGATGGCCAATACTGTCTTTGGTGAAGTCTGCTGCCTTATTTTCCATGCCTGATTTTTATACTTTACGATAGGAGGATAATGACACTGCTTGCATTCATCTGGAGAGCTAAAAATTAACTGGCTTAGAAATAAGGTTACTCTTTGATCCACCAGGATCGCTTTCATCACAATGGAAACATCCTTAATCTTCTTACAGAGATGAAAGTTTGCTAAAAGTTTTCGGTTGTTTATAGGGAAGACTTTTCAGAATTTACTTCAAGTAAACGCATTCCAGTCAAGCACTTGGTAATTGTTGACTCATGTAAATTCATCAGTCAGCCTATATCAAGTTAATTACAAAGACCAATATCTGGTACCAGCTCACTTAGAAAAACACCATAGAATTACATTAATACATCACAGCAATTACATATAAATTAGTCTGGTTATATTTGTAACCACAGGTCAGCCAATGCATTGATACTTTCTTCCTTGGAGTCACAAATGATCTTTTGGCAGCCACCTTTCCTATAGTATATCAGTATGCTAGGGATGGAAGAGAAATTAATTCATTATAAATGTGAAGTTACAGAATTTCACATTTTTTGATTGAGGATGGGCTGTGATGAGGATACAGTATACTATGCATCCATTTGTGAACACAGAACAATAAATGGGGACCTTAGCATAAAGATTCTGCCTAGTTTCTTTCAAAGTAAAAATTAAGAATGCGGGGAGCTCTTAGCTTTTAAATCCAGTGCCAAAAGCAACATACAAGTTATGGAGGTGATATGAAAGGGCCCTCAGCATATAACAGGCATCTTCATCTCACTCTTTTGTTTCTTTTTTCAGGGACCACACCAAATCAGCCTTCCCCAGCTGGGCCCCTCCAAGTATCCTGAAATTCTAATTCACAGAGTTTCCAGATAGCATAGTTATTTTCGTCATTTCAACATGCTGGGAGAATACCATGTCAGGGGAGATTTACACAGATTTGGTTGATGCAGGCTAGTAGACTAGATTTTTCAGATTCCCTGTTATATTATTATGCTCAGCTATGTCTAGTTTAACTATAGTGTTACAGTTTTCATATATTTTCTCTGCATTTCTTTGAACAGATCATAAATACTCCCACTAGACTTGAAAGGAAATGTAAAAACTCCTACTGATAAAAACTTATAAAAAGAGTTAAGCAACATAAGAGATCTGCCGACTCTAGAGCAACTAACGATTTGACTGTGTGAGCTGCATAACTGTGTGGAATACTGCTTCTCCGAAGCTATCAATAATGTTTCACAAAATTACTCCAAAATCCTGTGTGCTCTTTTTAGGAAACAAAGAACAAATCTAAATCAAAATATCCTTATTGCTTATAGAAAAATCAGGAAAAACTATTACAAAGATACAGATATAATTAGATACAGTAGATATAGATGATATAGGTGATGGTCACAAGACCAGTATTGGGTTTTGTGTTTTTTTAACTTTATATACTGCAAGAGAAATCCAGGAACCAGAAATTCTTAATTAGGAAACAAGTTGTATCATTAAGATAATGCAAGATAATTATATTTAGAATATTAGGTGGTTTTCCATCTCTCTATAAGTCTAGCAGTTTACTGTGACTCTCATGAGAAAAATCAGTCATCATTGAAAATGCCAGAGATTGAACCTGGAACTTTCTGCATGGAAAAAGTTGTGTTCTTCACAGAGCTGTTGATCTCTTCGTTTGCCTGCATGAAGATAATATGTTGTGGGATTTCAAAATTGCCCCTCCATCCATTTTTAAAAGTGACTGAGACAGAAACATAAGTACCTTTCCACTCCATTTCCTTCATATGAGAATACATCTGAAAGTCTGCACCATGACCAATTATTCACTAAAGTATCACAGCTTTATCCTTCTGGTTCCTTAATCATAGACCCAGAAAACAGCAACACAATATTGCTTTACTGATACTTTACTTGGCCACAACAATGTGAACTTCATGAAGGCAGCAATGGAACATTGCCAATTGTCCAAAATGTCAGGCTTGCAGCAATGTGAAATTTTGGATTCTTTATCTCAACACTTGAAAGTTTTACTATATCACAATAAGTTTATTGAAACAAGAATGGTATTGGATGATAAGTTTCACATGAGCAATTATCTAAATCGCAAATCCATGAAAAAATGAGCAGGGACCTCTTGGATGCATTAGAAGTTGATCCTCTAATAGATTCATATTTTGAGCTTCCAATACAAACTTTGTAATTAGATTCCCATTTCTACCTAGTTAGTCCTGCAGCTGTACTCTGAATTTTCCTATTCCAGTTAGGAAAAAAATAAAAATAAAATGAACAGCTGAAGTTAGAATGCAGTCAGACTTCAAATAATTTGCTAATTCTTTCTCATCTCCTTAAATTAGAAAAAATATGATCCCGCTTTAAAAACATAGTGCCATCACCGGTTCAAATATGTAAATATACCAGCTAAACTACTTAATATTCCATCTATTAGTCTCACACTTACTTTTCCATATTTTACAAATCTTTGGGGTTTCCTTTCATAGCACTCCAATTAAACTGCTTTTCAGGGTATCCACTCAGAAACAACCATGCATATATACTATGATTAAGTTAGCTAAGGCTCCAATATAATTTTTCTATAAAATTAAGGGGGAGGAGATCCTGGGTCTATAGGAATTCCTCTTTCTGATAAAATATGTTGTTCAGCAGTCAAGAAGCTTCAAATGTCTACTCTTGGTTTTGAGAATCAAAGATAGGATATTGATCTTTTCAGTGTACTCCCAAGCTACTTCTAAAAGCCTGTTTGCATGAGTTGATAAGGGTGACTTGAGCGTGTATTGAATGCTCCCCATCACCGTGCTAATGAATTTGGAGGACTTTAATATATATATGCCAAGTCAAGCTTTCATGGCTGCCACATCAACTTTGGGTCAATCTCTGTTGATATTTAGCCTGTCATAAACGGCAGAATATATTTTGGTTCTCATTTTCTGTATGCCTTTAGGGGAAAATAATTTATGGGTGGAAGAATGTACTGACAGTAGTTATATTGGCATAAGGCAAATCAGTATCTGAACACATTTGACCTTCAGCTTCAAGTTATCTTTATCGATTGAATTGGATGGTTCAGCATGGAAGCTGATGAATTCAGAAAGGTTTCTTAAGCCTCTTGGAAACTTTCCTTCAAGTGTAGCTGATGGTTTACCAAAGTCCTACCCTCTGCTTCAAATAAGTGAATGACCAAGGCCATCAGTGCAATCACACTCAAACATTCTCATTTAATAACAAAGCTATATCCATTATTGGTCTCCTGAGGAGCTGAAGGCAAAGACATTATAAGGCCAATGATTATAATGCAAACTGAATACATAAGTATTCATCTTCAGTCTTATTCTGTGATCATAATGTAAGGGGAGATATATTATTTCTCTGGTATTTTATCTATTCAGTAACATCCTACAGATCATTTTCAAATGTGAGGAGCCTCCTTTGATAATATAATAGGCCAAAATTTACAGCATTTGTTTCCATTGATGATTGTGAGGATTACATAGTGATGTCACCAGCATGAATAAGGTTTTTGTTTGTTTGTCTACTCTTGTAAAAATGGTTTTTAAAAAAAGAGTATTAAGCCTATATCTTTATTATTTAAATTATGAAATGAGAACAAGAAACATGCTACAAAATGCATTTTGATAACATCAAAACACAGCTAAAATCCCAACATAAATTGAATGTACAATGGCCATGGTTGCCAATGGAGCAGGGGCTGGAGCAGGGACTGGGGGAGAGACAGCTGTAGCCCCTTTATATGTTTTTTGTTTTTCCCTTAATACATGGAGTATCAAGTGAGCTTTCATATTATGAGTAGCTACGTTTATGCTCCCAGCAATAAAATAATTGATTGTGCTTAACTAATTTCTTAATTTTTTAAAAAAAATCTGGAGTTAAAAACAGAAGCCTTTTTGATATTCATGGAAATGTTCTTTTGTCAGCCACCACAGGAAAAATAGAAAGAAAACCAAATAATACGCAGCATTTTCCAGTCCTGCTGCCCAACTGATGGGCTTTAATATAGAAAAAGCCGCAAATCATTTATGCCACCACAAAGACCCAATAAGAAATGAATAACCAAATACAGTTCATGAATGATATCAATGTCAAATGCAAGATCAGTTCAATGTATTATTTTCAAAGCAAACCATAATCCTTCTCTTTTTAATATTACTATTATCTTAGACTTTCCAGGGGAAAAGAAAGAAACTCACAAAGGCTTTGTGTACATACCACATTTTTGCTTCTAATGAGTAATATCGGAAGCAGACAGACATTTGAAGCTTTATTTCCCCAGAATAGTGATGTCCTGGGGCATGGAGTCTGACTGATTAGGGACTTTAGAGAACATGGAAGTAGCAAATCACAAGTCCCAGTTAGTTATCTATCATGACCTTTCATGACTGAATCATTTAAAGCCGTCCTGTTAGTTTTTCATGTAATATATTTGCTTCTAACCGTATCTGTTGTGATACCCAAACATCAAGGTCAGTAGGAGCCCATTTTGTTACTGGGATTTAAATTTTGCCAAAAGATTGCAGCATTGATTTACAAAGAGCACATTTAGGGTACCAAGGAGTTATGAAATATATTTGGATTAAATGACTACAAACAGAATATGAATAGTAATCTTTCTTGCATATATCTATCAGAACGGTATTTAATTTCTTTTTTTTTTTAATTGATTTGTTGACTTTGGGTTATTGGCATATGTAGTAATTATCCTGTGACCCTATGGTTGCTCTTACACTGCTATTGTATTCTCAACCATTCATGGAAGGATCTAGGAAGGGTCCATTGTTTAAAAACTACTTCTTGCTTATGAAGTTGGAGGAATAAAAATAGTATTATTTTCAGACTTAAACCAAAATCCACTTCTTAAAGACAGCTTCTTCCTCTGCATCAAGGAAACTCAGTGTGTACTGCTGACTTTAGGTAATGTTATTTTTTTATACTGCTCATCCATTCATATTTTGGAATGCCAAGCTACTAATCCTAGAATATCCTGCAGACAGGAACATGATATCCCATGGACAATAGAGTGTGCAAACAATCTTAGGTGACTTCATTGCGAAGAGCTAGCAATCTGGAAAAAGTGTGATTTTTTGCAAGCTTTCTCTACTACCTGTGTTGATTAAACCCCAGCTAGATATGTTGTAGCTTTGGGAAAGGAGCGAGGAGGTAAACTGGAAACAGTCTGGTGATGCTGCAGAACAACCCACAAACTTCACTGTGATCTGGCATCTTCCCATTCCATAAGCACTGGTGCTCTGAACTCATACAATTTTCTCTTAGTGTTTCGTATGTGCTTTTATCCCTTTCTTTCCTTAAGGCTTCTTTCCTACTGAAGCATGTGTGCCAGGATCATATAGTCTTTTGATCCCAAACATAGAGCTAATATCAGATCTCACTGGTTAGCTACAGCTGTAGTACTTTAAAAAAAATTGCATCGTCAACAAAGAAACTCAGAACATGGCATTTGCTTGAAACTATGTGATTCCATATACTATTCTTATTCACATCTCCAGAAAAAGTACTTTTCTTGTTACAAAATCAGGCTTCAAAGATTGACATGCTCAGATGAGTCAGAGTAACTAGAAAATATATTCTATAAAACGTCATGTAACAATTAAACATATTGATCAAAGGAATATTCCTAGGAATAAATAATAAAGTTTCTTTATCTATCTGAACACTGATGTCCGAGATGAAGTTTAAATGAGGCCATTTTTTCTTAAATTTTATATTCATTCCAAAATAGCATTCCATAGAAATGAAAAGAATCTTAGTTCAAATACTCTTCATTCAGATTTAATATCCTGTTACAGCTCTTATTGGTTAATACTGTATTAAATAGTAATGTTCTTGTAGTTTGTGAAATATTTTTCCAGTTTAAGGTGAGGCATACAACTAAAATATATATAATGCATGAAGCTGATGTTTAACTTTTTCAGCTTTATCATCTCTTAATTATTAGCTGCCAGCAATGCACACATTGCAATGAATTAAACTCAACATTATTTGCAAATAATTAGCATTTAATATTTGTTTAAATACATGTTTATATATCATTAGCTTTACTAATATTGTAATGTCCTTAGTTTTCATGAAAATAATCCCTGCTCAGAGAATAATCTATATCAGAATTTTTTTCTTTTTCATTTTTTTGAAAGCTCCCGAGTGGCGAAATACAAACAAATACTGGATGATATAAGCAGCCTTGGAGGAAACTGCTTTCCAGTGTTGATTAGCTTTTTAGCATGATCAAAACACTGCTGGGGCTCCATTACATACATTTGTCTTTCACATCTGTTTTGCCTACCAGCATCTGTGAGCCAGATTAGAACAAGGGAAGCTTTTTCTCCCTCGGAGGGTTTCCTATTGTTCAAACATGAACATTTCCTAAAAATAACTAAAGAAATCTTTTTGACTGGGTTGCTGTTGTTTTTTAAATTTTAGGAGATAGGCTTAAGACATTTTAAGTTTTGTTTGGTTTCTAGAAGAACCCAAGGGAAAGATTCTCTTCTGGAAGATGTGTGTGCGTGTGATTAATTTCACAATCCTTTCCTTTCCCCATCGCTCCTGGCGCCATTTCTCTTGTGGTTCTGAAGGGCCCTCAAATCTTCTAGAACCAGGCCACAAAGAAAGAAACATCCTGTAACCAAAATGCCATACATGAGAAATCTGAATTTGGTATTAGATTTTACAATTGGTATCTCAATGTAATCCTGAGAGATTAGAGGGCAAACTAGACACTCTCATAATTCATAGCATCTTGGTCTTGTTCTTCATTCTGGGTAATGTTTATCAGAAACTTAGCAAATGAGTGAAAGAGGCTGCTTATCTTTCCTAATGTGATTGGAACCAAAATTATCTCTCCTCCCAAACTTAAAACAATGATTAAAAAATTGACTCATTAGCACTGTTAAGGATTTTCCCACATCCCCCTACTACTCAACATGCCTATAATTTACCAGGAAAAATAAGATACTGTGCCAAACAACTTCAGTACCTTAACAATTAATGATATTTGATTGGTGTTCCCATCATGTGTAGTTGATGGAGCAGAAATCTACCTGTTTCCTCCATGTAATGGCACATATGCACATTACAATTTGCACACATTGCTTTCTGTATGAAAATCATAACCATGTATGGAATTTTTCAAGTGTAACAGGCATGATACTGGCATTAAACAATAGCAGAATTCAGTGTTCTTACTTTTGAAGATTGGTAAAACCACACATCTGTAGTTAATTCATTGCTACTAAAGAATGTGGAAGATATTAAAACTGCTTATGGTTTCCCATCTTAAATACCCCACACAATTTCTCATCTGCAATGAATCAGCCTTCCTGTTTTCAGAGGCTGGTTCATATTATACTAATTTCAGCTGCTCTGTACCTAGAAAATTAAAGGGCAACTGTCCAGTTTGTCTGCTTAATTAGTTCATTTCAAAGTCATTGAATATGGACATAGATTATTTTACATTAGGATTATCTGGCTTTTCAAAGAAATGTGAATTTTCTAACTATATTCAGGATAGTAAAGATATCTTTTCCTGAATTAACATTCTACAAAAGGGATTATCAGCTTGAATTTTTTTTTTTTTTGGAAGACTTGTAAATATTTGTTCCATTTTCCAAATGACTTTATCTTCATTTCTAACATGCATTTGATAAAGATTAAGATTGTAGTAACAGGAGAATGAAACATATGAACAGCCTCCTCAACCTTCTAGTTCATCTATTCCATTTGTAATTTTAAAGCTAAATATCAGAAAATCTTACAAATCCTCACAAATTTCTATAATTACTCCTTAGTTCTTTAGGGAGGAAACTTGGTAGTGAGGAGTGCAGGAGGAGCAGAGCAAACCAGGGCATGGTGGGAGTGGATATCAACTCTTGTCTGTCACCTGCTGATTTTCGGGCTTTTCTGCATCACTGACTTACCTTATGCTGCTTGTCTCACATGCTGAAAGTGGGTGAAGATCAAGCTGGTTTAAGACATTAATATCCAGATTTTCATCTGTTCTCCAGCTTGATATCAAGGTTGGCCAGGCTTTGTGTCCAGAAAGAGGTGGTCACAGCTCCTGATTAGGGGATTCTGTACCCCTCCCACCTGTGCCAGGAAAGCAAGGGCCATCTCTTTCCTTTCCAGGGATGGGTCTTTGAAGACATATGGTTTCCATAGATAGATGTTTTGCATGAGTCCTCCTCCAATGACTTCCCAATAATTGTTGCCTTTGAACTTGTTCATCCACCTGGCATGTCCATTGGTGACTGGCAGAAAAGTAAAAGCAAAGGCCACAGTTTCACTTTTCTTCTGTTACTTGGGGTGAGGAAACTAACAGAACTCTTGTCAATTTCACCATATTAAAAAAAAAAGAAAAAAGAAAAGAAGGGCCCATGGTGTCACTGGTCTGCCTGTGGCTGGAAAAAAAAAATAGCATTTCACTGACCCACAAGTGGGAGTCAAAAAAAATCCAGTGGTTTTCCACCATTACAGGGGCATGTTCTTCTCTTCTGATGCAGACATTCCCAAAATGGCTGTGGAGGGCAGTGATCAAACACCAGAGGTGATGGAGTATGACAGTAGCTCTGTATAGTGATCATTATGAGTCCAGATATTTCCTAGATCAAATTAAAGCCCAGCTTTGAAGTCCAGCATGATCACAGCCTGTCTCTTCATGGGGAAAAGGGCAAGATGAGGGTCCTCTCAGTGAGGCTGCTGAAACTTTGCCCACCTGTGATTGGAGGGTCAAGTGGGAGAGAGCCCTTAAGCTCTTTCCCAGTGGTTTCACTGTGCCTGCCTCAGCCAGAGAGAGGAGGATAGCAGGGCAGACAAGGTGAGGCCACTGTCACCTCCAGGCCTCCTGGTGCTAGGCAGCACTTAGGACATAAAGGAAGGCAGAGGCTGGAAACAGCAGCAGTGCAGCATCTCTCAGCAAACCCAGAGAAACTTGGCCAGGAAGGAACAAGAGGCATTCCTGGGACAGCCTCTGCCAACCATGCTGGCAGCAAGTTAGCAGGCCCAGACTGAACTGTGACAGTGCCTCAGTGAGGGACATAGGATGCACAAAATGTCTGCAGGGCTGCACCCACCCAGGGCCTGTAAGTCTGAAGCCCCTGGTGTAGCGAAGGTCATCAGAGACTAAAGCGTTTCCTTGATTTTCCAAATTTCAGAGTGCTATTGTTTTCTTATTTTCTTTTCTGGAAATCTTTGCAGCTGCTCAAGGAAATTGTGTGTGTGTGTGTGAGTGAGTGTGTGTGTGTTTTTGAGTCATCATAGATCAATAGTTGTCAACAGAACAGACATTTCTTTGATAGATATCTGCACAAAATGAATTACATACATCTGTGCTATCAAACCTTTTCCTAATTTGAGAATAAATAACACTTACAGAGAAGTCCTGAACACCCACTAAAAATACTTTTCTAATTTGAAAATAGACAGCACTTACTGTATGTGTGTTGCATGTATATACGTATGTATGTAGAGTAGACAGTATATATGTATACACACACACATATACACACATACACACACATATACTCTCTCTTGCACAAAAAGCTTTGGATTTAATGGGACTAGTTTACAAATAAGTAAGTTTAGAACTGCAGAACCAAATAATTTCCAGCAGTTTATTTTTTGCATTACCTGCCTTTGATCAAAGAAAAACATGCCCCCACAAAAAACCTAATCCTCAAATTCTTTGTAAAAGACAAAAACTGAAATATTGTTTACTCTCCCTTTCTCTCTTTCTCTCTCTCTCTCTTTCTCTGTCCCTCTCTCTCTCCCTCCCTCCTCCCACCCCTCCGACACTAGGAACATTTTATAGGCCATTAATCTGAGGCCAAAAGTTTGTGGAGATGGTACAGACATCATTCATGAAAAACATGTACAGCACTCTGATAGATTGTGTCAAGGAATGATTAAAAAAAAAACTTTAACATTTAACAAAGAACGTTAACCCAGTGTTCAGATATATAGAGAGATATTACTCTGGTCATAAAATCAATGTACATACAAAAACTGTGGATTTATATTATGAAAAAAATATGCTGAAACATGTACAGAATCCATAATAACATAAGTGTTCTATGACTGATGATTTGAACTGTGAAAATGACAAATTTCCTGGTATTAAGGCTTCTGCACTGTCTCATGATGCAGTTGTTAAATTGCATAGAGAATTTTGTTATCACTAATAACAAAATAATACATACTATTTGGTGGCACAATTATACAGGCAGAGAAGAGAGAAGAAAGCAAATATTAAATACATTTCAAAGAAGAATTAGACTGATGGAAAAGTATAGCAAGAGAATAATCTATCAAAAATCCACTGAAAATATGATGAATTATTGATAACAATGGGCTAAAGTCATTCCAGATTTCAACAGTTCTAAAGCTAGGGATGAGGTGGATTTTCCAGGCAGCCTCTGTAAGACTAAATATTTGAGGTATAGAATATTTTTCCTGAAAATGAGTATGGGTCTGGCTAATCCATTAGAAGTTTCCTGACTTGACTTAGCTAGTGTATAATGCAAGTATGCTGAGAGTCCATAACAAATTAAAATGTAAGTTAAAGACTCCCTCAAATCATGCTCTGCTTCAGGTGACTAAGGCACGTGTAGTAAGAGCTGACTGATAATTGGATGGAAGCTATCAGGAAAAAACAGAGCTGTAGGCTGGTCTGAGAAGTTGAAAAAACATTCTAGAACATTCTAGAAGGCAATGGCAAACCATATTTATATTGTTGCCATGAAAATTACATAGGCATCAAGCTCAGTTTGAGAGAATTATTTATTTACTTGTGTTATTTACCTCAGCAATAAAATTTAAAACTAACAAACAAAACAATAACCCTTCAGTCATAGAGAAACATAGGTATATTAATCTCCACTATTAAAGCAATATAAGGATTTCCTGTTTATACGTATATATCTGTCTATTGCTGTTCCATTAAGAGTTAGGTTGTCAAATCCAGGATTCAGTCTTTAATTAGAGGAAAATGTAGTCAGACTTGGCAGTGTAGCCAGAGGTACCATTAGCTCCCCAACTGTGACACTAATCCATTTTGGCTCACACCCTGGTGTCTTCAGGCTTGGAGCCAAATGTTAAACAAATGTATCCCATTTGCACTTCCCACATTCATCGCCAAACTAGAATCTGTGTTTGCACAAATAACTGCACTCCTGAGAGTTTTGTGACTTGGGTTAGAATTAAAAGAAAATATTCCCCACTTGAGATAAAAGTACCCACAAATAAATATGAATTAAGGCACAATAATGTTTGCCAACGAGTGTACATAATAAGGAAAGTGCAGACAAAAATATGTGCATTACTCTAAATGTGCACAAAAATGCATACCTTTTATGTGGGTGATGATGATGATGGGGGGGGGGAATGATTGAGCTGAATTCATAATTGTATGCAGCAGCAGGCATTTTCCTGGGGCCACCTTGCCTTTGGAGTCAAAAGTTAGGGCACTGAAGAGATTCCTTAAAACCTGATCATTCTAAAAGATTGTTGGGGACCTCAGAGTTGAAAGAGATGCAGCACCACAAGTGAACATTATAAGGGGTATTTTATATCAGTCTTAATATTACCCTTTTGTTGATATTGCTTTTTCTATTGTTTCTAATGTGTTGTTAGCCACCCAGAGTTGGATCTGAGAGATGGGCGGCCATATAAGTCAATTTAATAAATAAAATAAATCAATATTACTGTTTTAATAAAACAATACAAATACAAAATTTCTTCTTACAATGCCTACTTTGTATATTGTGGGATTGTGAACTGCGCTCTAATTGAGGTGGTATAAAGTCTCATCAATACACACATATATAGTCAATTTTGTTTCACCATTTTCATTGTTAAAATAGTGAAATATAAAAGAAAAAGGTCTACCCTGAATAGTGCTAATGCAGTGGGAAAACATAAATGTTTTATAGTAATTAAAGTAACTAAACATAACAAAAAATAACAAAAAGAAAGTTCCATAAGGTAAATAAAAATATTTATATAAAATTAATTCAATTTTTGAGCTTATCATTGAAGTGGGACCATATAACAGCATACAGAAATAGTTAATAGATGACCTGGGCTGTGTAAGCTTCCTGTGCCCACAATTTCTTATTCTTTGTCCCTGCAGAAATGTCTTGAATGCTTCATATCAGGAGTGTCTAGAAGGTAAATTAGAGTCTACTAATCTTTCAATATTTTACTAGTGGATTTGACTGTTGTTTATCCCTTTCCTCCTAAAAAAAAACCCAGTCTCTCACAAAAATGCAGTTAGATTCTAACTGATTGTATTTCAGCTCATTCTAGCGTTTGATTTCTGGGGACTGAAAATAGTCAAGTCCCTCCCGCAACTCACATCAACTGACTCTCCTACTTCCAACACTATTTCACATCAAGGCACGCTTACAGTCATTCCAATTTTTTTTTAAAAAAATCACAGTTAATCTCACTAGGCTTTAGTTTGTCTGGTCTTATTCCACTGTACAGTATGAAAGTTTTTATATAGTTTGTGATCCCTGTGTGTAAATTTATATCAGTTTCACAGTAAGGCATAATGATTGGAAATGGCCCCAGAAGTCAAATCTCTGACTTGCAACTTTATTGTAAAACCCAGTAACAGTGATGGAGTAATTCAGTAAACTGTTGGTTAATCCAGAAAGAACGATATTGGATACAATCATATTCCTGTAAGATTTTTATCAACAACTCCAGGGCTGCTTGCTTTCTTGATTGAAAAAGAAAAAACAATCTGGAGATAGGAGCAATTATGGCAGATTAACCTTGGTATAGCTCCAGGATGAAAGCAGTTTCATCAGGACTAAACTTTTCTCCAAATATAACATTTCTGTTACTGTTCCTTTGGGTCTATTTATTATGTTTGGAAGTCTGAGCTATAGATAACTCCAGGAACATAATGCCATCATGTCTTGCCAGCTAGGTTTCCTATGATCTCATGCTTCAGTAGAGGGAAAGAAAGAAAAAATCTCCCTCCTGTAGTAATACCTTTGATCGAATTGTTCCTAAGTTTCCATTTATTTACTTATTCATTCATTCATTCATTCATTCATTCATTCATTCATTCATTCATTCATTCATTCTGGGGGAATTAATACCATTGTGAACTTTAGATTTTTCTTTGGTTAGTGTCCTGCTTTCATTTTCTCCAACACATTTAGCAACATTATGTTTGCTATCCATGACAACATAGTACCTCCTTGTTTTCAGTGTTTTTGTGAAATTGCAGATAATACAGCAAGATTTGTGGATTTTGTTCCAAAGCCTTTTATCAGGATGCCATGATGTGTTTATTAGCTTTCTAAAGCCCCAGATGGAGTGAAAAACTTCCTTCAATTACCCCTTTGGACCCTTGGCTCATCCTTGCAGCCTGCTTGTCACATTATGAAGATACCCTTCTAATTTTTGGTGAAGACATCTTCTCATAACAGAGCCTCCAACCATTAGGTGCTATACTGCTGAAGTAAGCTGAAGCCAGGCCAAGGTTATCTGGAATGAAAGTAGTGTTTTGCTCACCATCATGGCAGAAGACCTCTCATCTGGAGAACTCACAGTATATGGAGGAATCTCCAGAGGCTGCTGATCTCTGGGCTCCAGTTGGCCCCGCAGGACTGCTGTGGGATTGTTTCCTGCTCTCTGGCTGCTGGGCTCTGTGTCTCTGTGGCCATGTAGCTGTTGGAGAGACTAGAAAATTTCTCTTTTCTTCTCAAAAATAAGCAGTACTGAAATCACTGAAAAGCTTGCAATCCTGTATGCAGTTTCTTATGGTCAGGAGCCTCATCAGTAGGATTTGGTTTGGAGAAAGCTTGCATAGGATTGAGTGGCCTGGTTTGCTCAAGACATAGAAGAGTTACTCTCTGTCCCCATCTTTCTCTCTCTGTCTCTCTCTCTGTCTCTCTCTCTTTCTACAAAAGAACTTCAAACAAAAATGATAGAAGCCAGGAAATCTTAGTGTTTTGCTTTGGAAGTTTGTTTTAACAGGGAAAAGGAATGAGGGAAGGTCAGATTCAAGAAAGATTCAAGTTGAACTCAATCCACTGAAATTGAAAGAACTCAGCCCTATGCTTTTCTTTCTTAAATAGGTTTTTTTAAAAAATCAAATAAATACTGTAAATAAAATTAATGTTAGAGAATATATGTAGCTGATTCTTGAACTGTTGGGTACTTGGTGATCTCTGAGCTTGATTGTGTTTCTGCAGATGCTTTGTTACCAGGCTAGGTAACATCATCTGTGCATGGGAGAGTAAAATCAGAGTAAAAAATATAATCAGTAGAATATATTGGAAAAATCAGCTCTAATCAAATTGAAAGGGAAATCATCAGCTTTCTCCAAAATCCTGTTTTAAAAACGAAGTTTGGGCAGAATGAAAAAGAATGCAAGATATGGAGATTTTCTTAGAGAACATTTTACACTGTTGGTGACACTCTGAGAGGCTTGGCCCTGTATTGTTATCTGGAACAGGACTTTGGAATCTGGAACAGGGGAAAGAGCAAACACTGAAGTTGCACCCTGAAAGCAAAGAGGCAACATGAAAAAAAACTCATTTTAAAGAATATGAAAGGTAGAGAAAACACACTCTCCTTTTCTCAAAACCCAAGTCTATGAAATCATCTGATTACATTCCACTGAACTGCTGATTGACATACACTGACTAGGAACCATAATTTATTATGCATTCAACAATTTAGGTCTGGTTTCACTCCTTATTAAAATTGATAGAACCTTTGGTGTTTTGTTAACTCAGTCAAGTGCTCTTGCTCCATAGATTTGCTTTTTCAAATCAGAATATAATGAAAGAGCTAGCCAGAAATACTATTTATCTATTTGTTTCTTTGTTCATTTATTTATTAAATATATATGACCACCCAACTCAAGCAAATGTGCCTCTAGGGTGGGGGTCATACATCAGTAAGTAAAAACAAAAATGCAAATACAATTTAAAAAGCTACAGATAATAGGTGATCAGGAACCCACAATATACATTACAACTCCCTGGAGGATGGGGACAACACATGCAAGACCCCTCATCTTCTGCTGCTTAAAAACAAATTACAAAGTCTTTACTCCTTACAGGGGTGAAAGCAGGAGCTCTTACAGAACAGCCTGCCTACATAATTGGAATAAATGCATGATGCATGCATAGACTCTGCTTGTCTTAATGTTTAGGTGCCTTCTGGTTTTTAACTCTTTCCTGTCAGACCTGGATTTTACCCAAATGAAAAGAAAGATATTACATACATCACAGTTGGATCCTAGTCACTTTTCTCCTGAAAATAATGGTTCCCATCAATGGCTACATTCAGCTCATGCTCAGGTCTCCCTTATTTGAGAATCCAATGCAAACATTTGCTCCAGTTCATATCAGGGTGACCAATATAGTTGAAAGTCTAAAAACCTTGAAATAGGAATGTTCTTGTTATTTTTCTGTTCATAAATGGGAGCGTAGGAGTGTATATCTATGTGCTTACAATCTGCAGCACAAACACTTAGGCAGTGTTGTTTAGTTGTTCAAAGTACCTTATGGCTATCTTATTATATTGAAACAAGTTCCTGTAATAAAAACCAAAAATACAAACTCCATCTCTCAGATGGCGGGCCAACACTGGGAAATCAGGCCTTGCCACAGAAATGAAATTTATGGAAGAGGTTTGACTTGTACGGGGCCTGACTGCTGAAATGGAGGCCCTATTTTAATTTCTGGGCTATAAATTGTGGGGAAGTTGAAAGGAGTCTGTCATAATTCAGAGGGAAAATGTCAAGAAAATAATATGGCAATAATTTAGCCGAAATACTTGTAGAGTTGAGGGGGGAGGGTTAGAATGTTGTTCAACTGATTGGCAATGCTTTCAGCACTTATGGTGCCCTGTCATTAGTTGTTAGAGTACCATATTTTTAGAAATGTAACTTTTGTTAAATTTTGTACCCAAATCTGTACAACATGCATTACATGGTATGAAGTGAATGGGTGTGGAGAGGTGGAGCAAAGGGTTGAAAACTACCTCCAGACTTCTGTGAACCCACAACATTGTCTCTCTTCAAGAGATTTATTTTGATAAATATGATTTATTTTCAGCTCAGCTCAGTGTATTTGAAACTACAATGCTACTAACATTTTCTTTTACAACATCTTGAAATGCTGAGTTATAAACAGTCTACTTTTCCTATAAGCAGGACCACTTTGCTCATCCCACCCCTTGTCTCCTAAACTCAGGACAATTATTTTTAAACACACACACACATGCCCCAAAGAGAGATTCAGTTTAGAGTGCATATCATTCAAGGGCTTCCATTTCAAGGCAGTCCTCCAGAAAAAAAGTTCCAATAGCAGCTTGGACTTTGAACCAACGTGAAGGAAAAACAGATAGAAATTTGCCAATTTCACCCCAGCATGCTTTGCCTGGTTTACTGTGTGCCTGGGAAGAATTAGTTGATATGAAATGGGGAAAGTAGCTTTGATCAATCCCACATGGCACTCCCTCATTCCCATCATTGCAGTGTAAACATTGTAGAAGTTATTGTGAAAAGCACCTGACTACAAAAAATACCAATGCATGCATATCTTTATTTCAGTCATTGAAATAAAATAACCTAAATAAGAAATGCAACCATTTCAATAATAACAATGAAATGTATGAAATCTTTAAAAAAGAAAGAAAGAAACCCCTTAAAGATTGATGTCAGCCTTCCCATGTAGACCAGACAGGACACACAGCTAATTCTACTTTATTGTAAGGCTACATTAACAGAAACTTGCAAGTCTGAAAGTACAATTCTCCTCCTGTCTCCTTTACAGCCCAAGAAGCTAGAGAGGGTCCCTTCTGAGTCTCTTGCTTCACCCACTATCCAGCTGCAGGCTATGTCCTCTATTATCTGACCATTCCCTAGGCAGTATCTCTTTGCCCCATCTTCCAAGGTCTTTCCCACATACCATTACACATGAGGACAAGGGGATCTTTTTGTTATTCTGGGATCTGCTCAGAGAACACAGCATTGCCTGAATTCCTCCTCTAGATCATCGAGATGGAGCACTGATTTGCTAAAGGTCTTCTCTGCCATTCTCAGCATTTCAAGGACAACGCAAGTTAGGGAAAACAGATCTGGGATGCAAAACTCTGCAGGTGGCATCATTTTCTGCATTTCTTGCCTGCTCTGTAGCTGCTATGGCACATGAGCCCTGCTGGGGAAAAAAGGTGGCAACGCTCTCTTGAAGTCACCCTTAGTGATTGTTTTCTGGATTCAGCCCTACGCGCACACACACTACACAAATAGAAATCGATCTGCTCAACACTCTTGTTTTCAAAACATTTCACATCCCCTTCTGTGCAAATGCTCTTTCCAAGGCTTGAGCAACTGTTCCTGATTTTTGCTTCAGCTGACTTTAATTTCAGTGGCGTTCTTTCTCCACCCCCAAAAGTACAAATGTGTTTAATAAAATGATCTTTCTGGTAAATGGGCACATGCACATCTTCACGTGCTCCATGTCTCTTGCTGCCAAATGCTGCTTATTCAAAAAGCCCGTTTCCACCAAAAATACACAGTAGCCTCCACCTTGGTTCCAAAAAAGAAAAGCAAAGAAAAAACAAAGGGATACCTTTCTGCCTCTGATCAAGGTATAACACAAGGCTGTAGTAAAAGCATATGAGGAAAATTGTTATGACACCCCTTTATGTTTCCTTTTCCTCCTTTCCCACCTGATGTAGAGAGTAAAGAAGATGATCTTCATAGAAATGAGCAAGATCTGTTACCAAAGCAACTAGGGGTGAAACTTCTTAAGTCCACAACGGACAGACAATACGTGGAAAAGCCTACCTGTCTTGTAAGGCTGACATAAGCATTATTGCGATGATTAGATTTGGTGCTCTGAACAGTCATCCCAGTAGAAACACCCAAGTATTCTTTTCAGGAATTACTTGAACGACAGTGTGGCTACTAACTTTCTAACCATCCCATCTCCTTACTTTTTATTATTACTACAATGTTACTAACATCTGTCAAATGAAATTAGGTTTTTCTTTTTGTATTTTTTTAATTCCCTTATCTTGAGGGAAAAACTAATTTTGTTTGATGGGATCCTTTTTTTTTTTTCATAGACCCAAAAATATGCAGCAATGAGCATTGAACCTTAACTATCAGTCTTCTGCGATTTATGGTGTCAAAAAAGCTATACTTTTTTTTCTTTAGTAGTTCCAAATTCAAAATATAAGGGCTGTTTCATACAATCTTTCCCCTTCTATGTAATACTGCATCCTGTTTTCTTTTTCTTTTTTTTTTAAATTAGGGTTACGGTTAGGGTTAAGATTGACTGATTTATATAATTTGTATAGCCACCCATCTCACAAAAGTGACTCTGGGTGGCTTACAAGAGTAAAACAACAACCCCACCCCCAGTGCCCAAGAAAACCACTGGCTCAACTCAATGATTTAAATATCTTTATTAATTTGATTAATGTTAATTATAATTGATTAATGTTAATTAATAATTTATAAATAAGTATGAATTATTAACATGTTTATATTAATGCAATCATTATATTAGTATATATTAATACATCTTGGTCATGCTATCTAATTAATATAGTGTGCTTGCAGTAAAAGTAATATTTCCAATTATCTTTTTTGGTTCAGCATTCCAAAAACATTCCCACTTTATTCAAATCTATAAAGGTATATTCTCATGACTCATCGAAATATACCATTTTAGCTTAAATTTGCCCTTCAACAACTAAGGAATAATTCCAAGAAAACCATCAGTGATAAAGTGTTTCCTAAATAACTGTTTTTGGTGCAAATAGCAGCAAGTTCCATTTTATTTCTTTAAATGTCTTCATATTTTATTTTAAAAAAGCATGTCTGAAATCCTGTCTGAAAGCAGTACTCCCATCCCATAAGTTCCTGCTATATTAACATCTCCTGCTGGAGTAATATTGTGTTACTCCATATCAAGTAAGGTGAGCTGGGACTTGTACCTTTATTTGAAATGCCAGGTGAACCTCTGCAACTAGCCAAGCAGGTGAGAGAGCACTTACTTCCCAGACACGGAAGTTTCAAGAGTTACCTGACCGTCAAAACCAAGAAGGTGTTCTGATCTCTTTACAAATTCAACAGCATCATGCCCTTTAAAAATACCCCAGATACCCTTAAAAGGCACCCAGACATGCAGCTGTGTCATCTAAGAAGCCATGCAACAACTGGATTTTTTTAGAACAGTTGGACAGGAACTAGCAAAGCTCAACAGCTTTAAGAGGGGGTTGAGTTGGGTTGGGTTTTTTTGGCCTTGCGGGGATGTTTACGTTTAAGTAAGGAAGATGCCAGCACAGAATTAGGAGTGTGTATTTGAGGAGAAATGTAAATACAATTAAATCAAACATTTATAGTTAATAGGCAATTGAGAACCTGCTTCCAACTTCTAAAGTGCTTGGAAAAATGAAGTTTTCTGCAGGTGGTTCTGCAGAGGGTTTTTAAAACAGTATCGGGAAGGAAAAGCTTTGAAGTAAGCTTAATCCCAGGTAAACTCATGGCCATGCAGTTTTCTTGGCAACAGTATAGAAGGGAGCTTGTCATTGCCTTCTATGGAGCTCTTCCATGATTTTCAAATCTAGCAACAGTCCTGGATGTCCATTCCAGTGTTCAGACCAGGCCTACCTTGCTAAGCTTTGGAGCTCAGGCATGGTCAGCCCCAAATTTCAAAACTCTTTGCTCTTTTTCCTTTCAAGCTCTCCTTTTGAAGGATTGTAATCCAAATATTTTTGTAATGTGTATAATTATTTAACATCATATTTTGCATGTTATGTTTATTCCATCTTGCTGCTCTGTATTACTTATGACAGGCTAGGATGAATCATTGCATTTAATAAGCTTTATTTACAGCAGTGGATCAATACTTAAAACATATTTATCCAGGTGAGGGAGAAACCTAGCAGGCATTTGTGTACAGTCCAAAGCATGTCACAAGTGTGTGTGTCAGTCTATAACTTATGGAAAATAACATTTCCACTGCAACAGATATTAAAACTCATAAATCTGTTGTCTGTCTGTATATCAGGGGAAACATTTCAATGAATCCCTGAAACCCTCTATCAGTGATCAAGGGCTTTGCTGCTGAAATTACAACCTGGGACTTATGAAAAATAAATAAATAAAACCACTGCTAATGCCTGTTGCACCTGCACTGCTAATGCCTGCTTTCTCCAAGCTTTCACCTCTGGGCCAAACTCCATACTCCTAGCAACCCAAGATAATTGCATGCAGCTGAAATTCCACTTCAGGCTCTTTAGGCTCTGTCAGCTGACTTCAGGGTTTTTCCATTTCTTATCAACCTGATGTCCATCTGAAAAGTAACCAAGGCTGGCATGCCAAAGAGAACCCAATGGGACCTTGTTCCAAGTATACAATCATGGGACTGGACTATGCAAATGCTTGAAAAGGGAGCTGGTTTTGTGGAGGCAGGGACTTGTGCCACTTCTGGCATTATATCTCAACAGGTTAAAAATAGCAGAAAGAAGAAGGATGGGCTACTTGTTGGAGCCCTGCCTCTAGTTATTATTTGCTAGATTTAGATCTTCTTCCCTCCAGAAGCTGAAAGGTTAAGCACTAACAGAGTGATCCAATTAAGTTGTTACTCAAACACCAGGTAAACCCTGTTGTAAGTCCATTCTCAGCCAAGGAAACTCACAGGGGGACTTTGGATCTGCCACATTCTTCTCACAGGAACATTAATGTGGGGAAGGAAATGAAAGAAGATCCCTGGGTGAGCTGCATTCCTTCCTCCAATGCTTCCCACAATTTGGGAATAAGGATAAGCTGGGTTGGGAGATGATGACTGACCCAAAGTCACCCACTGAGCTTCTATTATTGAGGGCGGACGTCCAGGAGGGTTTATGCTCATGTTCCCTTGACCCATTTGACTCAGCACCCTGCTTCTCCTCAGCACTAGGTGAAGTAATCTACTTGCATTCAAGCAAATTTGAACGATGCTTTCTACAGTCATATTTGTTCAACATAGAGAGGTCAGGGACTGTAAGCTTCTTCCTATGTGTTTTTGAGGTTGCTGTGGCAATAATATTTTGTAGAAACATAGCTCGGGAGCACATCAATTAGCACTATGTTCCCATGACACTTCTGCAATTTGTTTTGCTTCCATACAAAACTTTGTGATGATCTTTGAGTCAGTGAACCAGAATTTAAATTGTAGTTTTTACTCTGAACACACCTATTGACTATCAGACAGATACACACAGGTTAAGAGTTGATTCAGATCATTACAACATATTCATATGCTACATAAAGCCATTTTTTAAAATTAAACATTGCATAAGACCAGTTAGCACAATTACTCATAAAAGGGAATCATGCACTGAGAATCATGCACGAGAATTCATCTCTTGGTAGCTAACTGGTTTATATAAAATCTACATATTTGAAAATGATCACACTGTATTCAAATTCTTTATTTTAAGGAATCTGAACAAATCAGATATAGTTTACAGCCAGATTTTTTTCATGGGAACCTATCTTCTGACAAGAGACGTATCTGCAGGTGATAGGAATGTACAGATGTATTTTGCCACTTCATGGATACATTCAATGGGATATCATTGCCAGATTTGGTTTCTCCCATCTCTACACTTGGCAAAATAAACGTGTGCATTCATCTGTCTGATGCACTAAACTATGGATGAGTTTCATGCAGTTTATCTGATCGAAGCAATTTCTCTCTAGGGAATGGATCTCGTGCCAAGTGGTCAGAATCAGGTACTTCACATGCAAGGGAATCAACCCCATTTTCAGGACGTCTGGCACTAGCTGAAGAAAAGCCCACAATTTTGGAAGTCAGACTTTCCTTGCATCTGACCTAGAGTGTAATACTGGCACTAAATCCAGAAGCAGAGGGTGAACAGGATGGCAGGAAGTCTTGAGTGCACCTGTGCTGGCTTAAGGGCTCCTTGAGCTGGCTATAAGAAGGACTGGGAGAGCAGGTGGGTGATGTAATTAGGAATAAAAAAGCAAAACACTTGAGTCAGGTGCACACATCTGCATGGCTTGAGAAATTTTGCACACAGAGAAATCACATAGCTCTTACATTGTCATGGCTTTTCCTCAGTCAATCTCAAAGTGTCCTCTACATATTAATGGTGGCATGTCAAGTGGGAAAAAATTATAAAGAGCTATTATTTATTATGAATCTGACTGTGTTCAGTCAATGCTTTGGAGCATTGGAATGTACAGAGGAAGATACCACATGCAGTAATATTCACAGAGAACCAGGTCAGGGTTTTATTTACCTGGGCTTAAAAGTCCAGACTAGCACATAGTAAAAGGGGTTAGATCTCTGCGGCTTTTGCTTGCATGGTAAATATTTCAATTTAATCCAGCTATGGATTCAAGCTTCAGCAGTATATGCATGTGTAAGAATTATTCATCTTTCCTTCTCCTTTTTACTCCTAGTAAAATGCAATGAATTCTTATGATCTGGTGTGCTATTGCCCTGGGAAGGCAGGCAGGCAGGCAGGCATATAGTGAAGTTCAAAATAGGGAGCCCATTTTTGGTATGACCATTTTCTTCATTTCTGCAAAGGTTGCCAACTCATGCTGCCTGGACACATGGCCATCCCAGAAAGTACTACAGAGTGAGAAATGTCTCTGTAAAGATTCCCAGGCTATTATCTGCAAGTAGGGCAATTTACAGGTTAAAATAAGAGAAAGGGAAGAATCTCTCAGCCACTTCATGGATATAATAAAGTATAAGGGCAACCCTATACTGCCTGCATGAAAAATTGTTTTGAGATTTTCCTCATTTTGGTTTCGTTCACACCTCTTTTTATTTCAAATCTGTATGAATGAACATATAAGAGGGAGGAGTGAAATGCTGGGTTTATTTTGGGAAGCAACAATCCAAGACTTGGTCTTATTTTCAGTCTGGCAAGAATTCTCTGCTCCATCTCTATAGATCCGAGTAATGCTTTAAACTTTTTTTTTTCACAGATTGCCTCCTCTCTCTTTCCTCTCCTCTTTTTCTTTGCAAAACAGGGGATTATTTAATATGCTGAGCTTTAAGGAATGTCAGTTGTGCAAAGTAATGGTTCACTAAATGATCATTGTCCAACAATTATCTAACAAACCTGAATGTACTCACTTTTTATGTATCCTATTAACTTTGTCTACATACACTTCTTAGAACCAAACCAAAGATGGTCTGGATGGCATATGGAACTGCTTTCTTTGAAAACTCACCTGTCCCAACTTCTCTTGTGGACCAAGTGACTTTTTCTGTACAGTGAAGGAACCCTTTTATGAGTACATTTTGATACCCAGGCAATATATACATTGACACTGGCAGAAAATTCCCATGGAAGCAACCAGATGATTTAATACTCCTGCATTCCAAGGCAGTCCTCTAGAATCTCTTTTCTCTTCAAACATGGCATACAACACCTCTTTGCCCCCACTAAAATCCATAAAATGGGAGCAGGTGAAACTATCCATTCTGCCAAAGCACCAGTCTTTTCATTCCTCACGTACCTCTGTGGTAATTAATATATTTCTTCTTTTTAAATGTGCAAGTGTCACTAAACCCTAGCTTCAGTCTCGATGCCCAATAGTCACAGGTATAACTCAAGATTAGAGATGGATGAGAATTTTACTTGGTGTATTTTGTTTTATTTTTTAATCAGAAATTACAAAAAAATGACAATTTATTCCTGTTCAAGATGAAAAGTGTCCGAGTTTCCAAAACTAATAGATGCATTCATTCAGGCTTGGACTGTTTACCTTTCAGAAGTCTATGTGAAACCCCAGGACTTCAACTATGCTTATGGTGTTGAATTACATTTGCTATTTCTTTTTCTAGCAGGTCCTCATCTTTCCTCAATAAATAAATGAACAAGTATAATGTTTTTGACTTATTTAACTGGGTTGTCTTTATCGTTTCAGGACTTGTGTGGAGAACAGATCATGTTTTAGGTCATATTTATGCAGAAATATTGAACACTCAAATGGATTCACAAACTTTTAAGCACCACTGTATAGACTATAGCCAACAAATGGACAGCAATAGTACAAACAGTATGGCTTCCGACTCTCATCTGCTTTATCAGAGGACCCAATAGTGTTGCATAACTCTCTCCAATTGTTTTCAGCTGCTTTTATGGAAATATTCTTTTAAATGTTTTTCCACCTGAAAGGAGAATGTTGGGGTGCAATTCTCATGGCTGAAGTGCAAGCTTTTTACATTTATCATAGTCAAGGGGTACACAAGGGACATATCCTATCTTTCTTTACACAGTTCTTTCTCCTGTGCCCTACCGCCTCTTTGGTTTCCAGCTTGCCAGTAAAATGCAAAGGGAAAATATAATGCAGGAAGTCCTTCCATGAGGCTTATTCAGATCAGGAAGTTTAATTAACCAGAAAGACAGCAGTGGAATGGAAAAATGTGTAAGGTTTGTTTTAAAACACCACATACTAATAAACTAAGCTTGAAACCTGCATCAAATGAAAACTGAAAGAAATTCCAAAGCACTGAAAAACTAGTCATTTTCACATAAACTTTGGGAAATTGGAAGAGAGATTTGGCACAGGGTTAATGCACTGTGGCCAAAAGAGAGCCATGGACAGTAAGGCAGTTAGGCAACTTGGACTTCCTCTCCATTTCTGCATTATCCAGGAGCTCAGAGAAGCTTTGAAGGGGTTTCAAACTTTTGGATGCCATCCAGCCCTTAGGATTCCTTGAAGCCAGGCTGCCCTAGCACCTGCCACAGGACACTTTCCAAAATATGAAAGAGACTCATTCAATGATCTTGTCTCCTTTTCTGCTAGAGAAAAATAGTAGAATCTAATATGAAAACTGACCCTGGTACAATTGTCTGCTTGAGGACAAAGTTCTTATTTAGAAAACAGTGATTTTGCTTGACATGGCTCATATACCAAGGGAAATACAGTAGGGCAAATTTGCTTACCTTCTTAGTGCTAATTTTTTTTCATCCTAGTGTTTTTTCTGCATGTTCAGGGTCTGCTCTTTTTTTTTTCCAGATCAACCTAATGTTGATCCATTAGTTGTGACAGGAATTGACCAACCAGATTGTCACCTGGGCCTGAGATTGTGGGCTGAGAGAGAGTGACTGGCCCAAAGTCACCCAGCTGGCTTTCATGCCTAAGGCAGGACTAGAACTCACAGTCTCCTGGTTTCTAGCCTAGAGAATTAACAGTTAGACCAAACTGGCTCTCCACCCCTTCTTAGTGCTAATTGCTCATATATTATTTATTAAATTAATATACCACCTTCCTTCCAGGAGTTTGAATACTACATGATCCAATTTTATTCCTGCAACAAAAATCCAGCAAGGTCCATGACTGGCCATGTTGTGTGACTAAATGTGGGTTCCCATAGATACAGGACATATCCATCATTATGCTGTTCTACTGAGTAAGAAATAGTAAGCCAAATAAATTAAAGGCTTGAAATTAAAAAAAGAAAATGAAGCATAGCTAAAATTGTCTATACCAACCTTATTCACTATACCTCAGCATACCTTCCTCTTTTTGCAAACTATCCTTGCTTCCACCATGCCCATGCACATCTTAAAACTTTGCAATCTGCTTTTTAAATGTCTCACATCTCTCTTTTTCAAGATTTTTTCCATCCAACCATGACATTCTCAAGCTTGCCTTTTCTCTTCATTCATTCACTCTTTGGTATATTTCTTTTCTGATTTGATTCCCATTCATTTTCTCTTTATGACCAGCCCCTTCCAATGTATTTCTGTCCTACTGATCATTCGCTTTAGTGTTCAGTCTATGTTATTAGTTACCCATTAATTCTTAACACTATATCTTCTTCTTGTTGTTGTCCATGCAATTGAGCCAGTGCTGACTCCTGGCAACTGCCTGGACAAGTCTCTGCAGTTTTCTTGGCAAGTTTCCGCCCCCCCCCCCCAGAAGTGGTCTGCCATTGCCTCCTTCCTAGGACTGAAAGAGAGTGACTGGCCCAAGGTCACCCAGCTGGCTTTGTGCCTAAGACGGGACTAAAACTCCTGGTCTCCCAGTTTCTAGCCTGATGCCTTAACTGGCCCACATTTCTCCAGTACTTCATTCCCACCATATTTAGCTTATTTTTATGTTTGTCCAAGCATACTAAACTCTCACTTCCATTTTATTTATTTACTTATTTAATTCAATTTGTACACTGCCTGACTTCCAACAACTCTGGGTGGTTCACAAGAAAACAAAACCGTAAAACAATAAAAATAATCCAACAATAAACGGGGAAGCAAAGATGGCACAACCAGGCAGCAACAAAAACTATAGCAAAGTGGGACAAAGCATACTTTACAAACTAGATTTTTCTTTCAACATTTGTTCACCATAACAGATCATATACTACCCATTATCTTTCTGCCAGCATTTGAACTTTGTAAAATTTCTCCATCCATTTTCCCATTTTTAATTTTAGAATAAGATTCTATCAAGGTACAAACTACATTGACCTGCTCTACTTCTTCACCATTTCTGTATATCCTGCAATCAATCACTCCATTTTCCTGCCAAACACAACTTCTTTAGTCTTCGATACACTAATATTCAGATCCACACTGCTCACTGCATCATAAATCAATCTAACAATCTTTGCATATCATTTGGATTCTCAGCCAAATAACTCAGTGTCATTTGCATATAAAAGTACATATCCATTTATGTCCCCTAGCAACACACCTCTACTGTCATCACAAGGAAATCTTTTTTATTTAATCATGGTGCATGACCAGCAAGATAAAAATACAGAAGCATTCACCAAGTACAATAAAAACAGCGTTATCAGTCTTTTTGGGGGGGGGGGTGTGGGGGGGTGCCTTTGAGTCCATGTTGACTCCTGGTGACTGCCTGGACAAGGCCCTGCAGTTTTTTTGGCAAGGTTTTTTGGAAGTAGTTTACTGTTATCTCGTTCCTAATTAGCCATATAGAACCTAAAAGGTTAAAGCTTAAAAGCAAAAAGGATTTTATAAGATAAAGAATGAAATGAAGTGTTTCCTAATGTTATCACTCCAAGATTAGAACATCTTGTGCCTTCTTATGGAAATGGTTGCAGATAAGAACATATGCTGGTGATGAAAAGGTTCTGCTCTGACAGTAGAAGTGAATTGCCTCTCCCAAAATAAATGTATGCATACTTCATTGTTTGTTTATTGCATGTAGGAAAGAATCTTTATTGTATATTTGTTAATTTCAAGAAAGTGTATGATAAAATGAATAAGCTTGAATTATGGAATGTTTTGCACAGCTGTAAAGCTGAAGGTTGGTTTCTGAAGGTGATAAGAGTGGTATACGATGGAAGTAAATCTTGCATGAGCAGGGAATAATGCAATGAGGAGTGATGTTTAATTCATTTACTGATAAACATTTAAGAAATGTTTGTGGTGATATTGGTCCCATGTTGTGTCTCAAATACTTTAATCTACATAAAAACTAGTATGATCCTATTGGAGGCAAGAGTTGTGTTTGCTGAGTCTCTCACTGACTTAAGACAGCACCGTTTTCCAATGTTTCACTGCCCCGCTAATACTTCTTGATGACTTTTCCTCAAGGCGGAAAGTAAAAGTTCTAGCTCACCTGTGCTACTGAAACTTATACTACTACACTGTATATACTATATATCCTGTATTGTGCTACTAACTCTGTACTGCTCAAGTTTTAGAGAGAGCTAAAGACAAAATCCACCAAGAGTCTTTGGCACTGCACAGTAGATGGATCTGCGTGTTGGAAACTCTTCATGCTCACAAACTGTTTATTCAGTCTCATTTCACCAGCACCCTGTACAGCCCTTTCTTTGGCTTGTTCCATTGCTTTTGCTTCTGCAGTATTAAATGAGAGGAACAGCAGGATTCAGTTCACCCAGATATGCTGTCCTTGTAGTCTAAATGAATGTGAGATTCTACCTCATGTATTTTTCCATTGCTCTTTCTACAGTCATTTACATGCAGGCATACCTTTATCACCTCCCAACAAAACCAGATCTATACCTGCAGCCTTACCCATTTCCAACATTCTCACAGCATTTATTGTTTCCTTTTCATCATCTTTTCTTGGTCATCATCATTATCATCATTTGTTTCAATTCCACTCTTCAATTCCACTATAATTTGCATACAAATCTCTAAAATACTTTTTCCAGTATTCACTCTTTTCAGGCTCATTCCAAATCACTTCATGACTTTTATTTTTAATTCCAGTTACTCTGCTGGAGGCTCCTTGTTAAGTCTTTTTCATCCATTTCCAAAACGTTAACCATTTCCATTAAAATTGGTGTGCCTCTTAACCATTCTTTGTAAATACCACCTCTCTATACACATTATATAATACCTTTCTCTCAACCTTATTTTTTGCAGCAATCATGTCTTATATGAAATTTATTCTTATACAGCTCTTCATCATTCCATTAAGTATCCTTTTTCATACTTCACCTTAGCTTAACTCCACATATTTCTGTAGCCCTCTGTAACATAATTTTCACTCTTTCAAGCAGCTTTCACATCCTATTTCCTTACACTCACTTTCTATTCATTCTTTTGGGAGAGTAACCTGTTTTCTAATACTTTTTTCATATAGGACTCATACTTTGTCTTCCTGTGGCCATCCTACTTTCATCTTGTTTCTTCACTTCTTCCTTTCTCTTCCATGCCTGTTTTTCCCCAATTAACATTACCAAAAATTATCATCTGGTATTCAGAACCTCTCATCATGAGGTGATTTTTTCCCCCAATTCTTTCAATCTTTCAACATAAACAATCAAATCAACTGTGCTTTTAGATTTACATTTTTGTTCTTTTCTGTGTACAGATATGAATAGGCTTATGCTTAAATCATACATTTGACACAAACCTTACTCCAAGCAGAGACTCAATCACCATTGTTATTCATTCTCTCCAAATCACAAAATCACATTTTCCTTACTCTCTCATCCCCTTCTTCTTCTTCATTCATGTTATCTTCATTCAGAATACTGCACAATTTTCTCCAAAACTCACTCTTGGTTCTTCCATTATCACCATTCACTGGAGTTCAACAGGCAGCTATCAACTACTTTCATATGCCCTTATAACAGCCTAGATGACACCAATTTATACATTCTGACATCTTTCTGACATACATCTGACATACTCTATGCATTCACAATTAAATCTACACCTTCACTTCCCTGCATATATTCAACATTCAACAAATTGTTCCACTCAACAAGATCAGATTATCCTCATTCAGATCTATCAGATCTTTCTCCTTTCTGTAGCTTCACAGACACACAATACAGTTTCTTTCTTTTACCTATTTTACCTTTTATCTCTACCTGACAAGATAGAGAAAGTACTGAAAGTGGCCAAAGACTTAAATGACAGGCCAAGAGAATGTTTTGGAAAAGGATGCTTTACTGGATATACAAAAGAAACTGGCTGAAGTTTTAAAAATTAAAAGGGAAATACAAATGATAAACCAAGAGAATGACCAGGAAAATGTTTTCTTATTGGATCTACAAAAGAGGCTTATTAAAGCCTTGAAGAAATCTGTGCATTGGGATAAATAAAAATTGAAGAGAAATCAAATCCTACAACAATATTTGACTGATTTAAAGATTAAAACTGTTAGAAGTAAAAAGAAGGAATATAAAGTTGGTTTATTTGACCAAGGTTAAAATAAGACTTTTTTTGCATTGTTCTGGCAAGTCTTTATGGACTTTTTGCTGACACCAGGATTGAAAAGTTGATGTTTCATGGATTTCTTTATAGATAAGGGATGGGAAGAAGAGATATCTGTTTAACCTTATAAACACCCTTATAGGGGGTGAAGAGTTATTAAGTTTGTTTATACTTGTGATGAAGGTTGGAAGTCACTTCTTTATATATTCCTTTTCTTTTTTTATTATATTCTTTCTTTTCTTTTTCTTCTTTCTTTCTTTTTCTTTTTTCCTGCATTTTTTATTCTTTCTTTCAATTCTATTTTCTTTTTCTAGGTTTAGTTTGTATAAGTTTTTACTATTGTAATTAAAATTCTTAATAAAATTATATTAAAAAAAAACTAAACCAGCTGAAGCCTCTAGTGTTGTGTGGGTGTCCTGAAAAGAGATGAATAAAAATGTGTAATATTTTAGTGGTAAATCCAAGTTCTTTCCTTTGATTTTGAATATAAAGATCATGATAGGGACATAAATAACAGAGAATTTGTTTAGCTTAAACTTTGTAATATACTAAGCAACAAATTTTATTGACTACAAGATCTCTGAAAACTGCACTTCATTGCTTTAAATCAGCCCTCTCCATCTTGATATTTTGTAGATTCATTGGGACTGCAACACCCAGGATTCCTAGACAATATGGCCAAAGGATGCTGCATTTTGAGGGCACCAGGGTGTCAAAAGATGCTTTAAAACAAGGATTTCCAAACTTTTCAGCATCATATCCCCTTCTTGATTTTCTAAAAACTTCCATGCCTCTCTTCTTGAATGTCTGTTAAATTCATCCACCATTTTGTGTATGCATAAAAGTGTTCCACCTCACATCTGCCCAGGAGTTTGTCATCAATCTTCCCAACTTCCTGCTGCACATACATCAATCTTCTCATCACTCAACCATTGATCTTTGTGGTCACACTTCCATTTTTGGACTTTGCGCTCCCCCCATCAGCCTACCCTCTCCCACTGAACTTTCCAGTCCAATAAAACTTCTTAGAAAATTGTTATTATTTTACACTGATATTCTTACTAAAATGTTCACATCCTTTAGTGGTCTCTGCCTCCCTCCCTCCAGTTTGGAAACCCCTGCTTTAAAGTTTCAAGAATATAGAATATGGCTGCACAAATCTACCTACACTATCAGATATGAAGGAGGCCAAAGAAGATTTGGATTAGGGAATCAAAGTGGAGCCTCCATCAGCCAGCTTTCTATGCTTTTTCTTCCATGTTATCAATGTTCTGGATCTTTGATCAGGCAGCAACATGTTTCCAGTTGACCCTTTAACCCACAATTTTAAATATTTTCTTACAGGTGTAGTCTAATGAATTGTTTAGTAGAAGACATCTAAGCTGAAAAGAGAATGGACTTGTACATTCCAGTCAGAATGCAGTCTCTAAAGCCTGCTGCCCAATGGAGAAACAGTAAGTTTTCATTCACATTCAGCAGATCTGGAAGTCTGAGAAACTTGTCCCATCAGGTACAAGACACTCTTGCCTCACCTCTGCCCTGCCTTAATTTGACTCATCCTGTCTCACGTCATCTATCCCATGTGGTATTTGACCACACACCTCCTGCCTCTGCCCAGGTGTCCATTAACCCATGTTAGTACCTGATTACATAGAATTCTGGGGCAAACTACGCCCCAGGCTTGTCAAGAGCACAAGTCAGAACAGCATTTGTAGGATTTAAGGGATGGATCCCAAATGCCAAGTTGGGCCATAACTGCTTTGGAGATTTGGCACCAAATGCAGAAGTTCTTAATGAAGTTTCCAAACCTGCCTGCAAATATAACATAACATAACATAACATAACATAACATAACATAACATAACATAACATAACATAACATAATATAATTGATATACTATACATATATACTTATTTTCTTTTAGCTTTTCCAAAATTCTTTCATAGGATAGTGAATTCAGCAGGCCAGGCCTACACTCCCCACTCCAGCAGTATATTATGACAGTCACCTGAATATGTCATAAAATGTTAAGCCATCAAATACTACCACAGCCTTCTGTAATTGCTGTTATTAACAACATATTATTGGCATCTCTTGATACATTTCCCCATTAATTTCTACTGGACACCATTTCTCTGCAATCTGCCTCTAAACTTAGTCCACAGCAGTATATCTCTTGTCCAGGAAAAATTGAAGATATATTAATACAAATTTGCCATTGTGTATGCTGTTCCAGATAATAGGTCTTAATTATACAAAAATGATCTATGGCCAGGGTTTGAATAAACCATGGAAAGAGAAAATAAACACATTCACTTCTTAAAAACATCTTTGCAAGGAATGGACACAACTAAAACAATAAAATGCGACCTCTAATAAATCCACTCCAATATATAATACATAGCATGCACAGTCCATAAGCAATATTTCATTGTCTTATTTCCTCCCTACTTCAGTTTACATACTTCAGCCCTCATATAATTGTGTGTTTGCTCAAGCAGTACCTAATTTATTGCAGTATTTAAGGTTGCTGACACTTGCCATTAGTTTAGACCACTTCAAAAATAAATGGAGTACTCCACCCAGACACACAAGTCCTAACGTGAGAAACTAAACAATCCAGAAGAGATTTCCCCTGAGGATATTAAATTGAATGCTTACTAACCCCTAGAAAGTTTTAAGGAGAACAACTAGCAATTCACCCATTTTCATAAATTTTATGAGTAACATATATGTGCATGTGCAAAATAATTGTTTTTACTTAGTTTATCTGGATTCCACTAGAGAAAGTATGATAAAGCTCTACTTTATGGGGAATTATGACACTATGAGGTTCTTTGAAAGAACAGGAATGATTTGAAAATGTTGTTGAAGTGAGTCATTGTTATAGTTTCACTTCTAGTGGCATTTTTGGCTCAAGTAGATTGATCAATGATGGTGATAAGATCTTCGGTAGAAGATACCCAGTTTCCTGACTGGACCAGAGGTTCAAGCGTGTCTTTTCTTGCATGCTTCTGTGTTCAGATCCATCCACACTTTCCAGGGAAAAAAACCTGAACAATTTGAAATGTTTACAGAAGGACAAGCTCCAGGATGATGATGATGATGATGATGATGATGATGATGATGATGATGAGTAGAAAAGGTGTTACAGGAGGAGACAGTTTAGAGTGGAAAAGAAGCAGGGAAAGAGACACTTGGTTTTTCTCCAAATGACATACCTAGAACAGCACACATGCAAAGACCAACAGCTTTTCTTTGATGGTTTTCAATTCCATTTTGCCACTCATAGGATATGAAATACAGAGGGAGAAAACAGTGATAAGAAAATGAGCTAAGCACCTCCATCTGCTTTCTCTATTTGTAATATCCCACTCTTAAAATTGTTCTAAAAATAAAAATGAAGATTAGATTTTTACATTAACATACATCTTTTCCCCATTATCACATGATCATCTGGAGCCAGCCACATTTGTGAAATTTTTATGATTTTTCTCAGCATATGCTGGGATGAATCATGAGTATCCATCTTTCACTGAGAGAGAGAGAGAGAGAGAAAGATGATAGGAAGGAAGGAAGGAAGGAAGGAAGGAAGGAAGGAAGGAAGGAAGGAAGGAAGGAAGGAAGGAAGGAAGGAAGGAAGGAAGGAAGGAATAGATTATCTATCTATCCATCCATCCATCCATCCATCAAGAGTGTGTCAAAAGTCAGGCTCCATAAGTCAACCATAATATGCATTATTAATTCATATTTTTTCAGAGAAAATGTTACTGTTCTTAGGAATGCTCAAAGGTCATGCATTAAATGAGTAAGGAAGTGTTTAAAACAATTTGATCGTTTAATATAATTTATATAACAAATTATCTATGGGACCTGACTTTTGGTACACCCTGCATTCTTGCCATTCTACCATTTCCAAATTTAAAAGAACTTTGTATTCATAATAAGGATATTGAAGCAGACAGTGCTTTACATCATGTGAATCCTTTGCCCTGTTTTCTCATTTTAACACAGATAAATGGTGAATTGCTTTAGCACACGTTTTGGGTCTGGAAGTATAGAAGAAATGTGGGCAAATAACTTTCTCTCTCAGTCTTTAAAGAAACTCCTAGCAGCCTGAAACTCAATAATAAGGAATGTTAAAGACCTGCTTGTCTTATCTTGCTTTCATTCCTGAATGGATTTGTACAGACAAATATATAAATTGAATCAATAAAAAAATGGTTTGGCGCTTGAACTTTAAAACTGAAGGAAATCTTCTCTCCTTTGCTGCACACAAACAGGATGTGCCTCTTAGCAACTTAGTCTAAATGAATTACACAGTCACATAGTGTGGGAGGTGACATTGCCTCTTCTCTGCCCAAGAGGAAAAAGCAGTGGGACTGTCAATTGTGATAGAAATCCCTGCAGGTGGGAAGACAGTCTATGAACCTGCAACATTACAAAGACAGAGATTCTGTTTCAACTAAAATTGGATTCCATCAATCTGTTTCTTTTTTCCATTATTTAACAACTTTAGCAAGGCTACTAGAAAATAATCAGAAACTAAGGTGTGTTTATTTACTTACAGAGTTTATAGCCTGACCTAATCAAGACTCTTGGTGGGTTAAGATAAGAGTTTAAAGTTTTTTTAAAAATAACAGTAATAAACCAATCCTATTCCCAGATGGATGCCTCTCCCAATCAGTTAGGGTTAAAATAAAAGGAAGAAATGTTATAAAAGAAACTGCCATGCACAAGCTTTTCTACCATCATGGCAAGACTTATGCAGGTTGTCTAAAGTATTAATCCTGCTTCCCTGGTTTCTTAATTTCTCAGAAGCAAATTAGATGAGACATTCATTGTTCGAATGTCTTTTTTCTCTGTTATGTAAATATCATTCCAGAAGAAACTTGAGAAGCCCCAGGACTATGAAGGCAGGGGTAGAAATGTTTAACTCTTGTTTCTTGCCCTTGTTTTGACAAAAGAATCTTCTTTCTGAAGCTGTCATTTGCATTTCCAACAGAAGTCTATCTTGGCTGCATGTATGGAGATACTTAAAGATGAATGTACACACAGGATGACATCAGCGTTTCCATGGTAATCATGTGCACGACTACCAAAACAGCTAACTGTATATTCAATGCATATTTAAATTACAATAGTTCAATAGTTCAATAATAATAGGAGCCACTGAATGGTCTCTGGGACGTCATCCTAGACAAGAGCTCCTCCCTGGAGTGGAGGATAAACTAGAACTCTCTCTTTGTTCACAGAGAGGATGATCTGCAGGTGAGGAAAGTCCATCCTTGCAGACTGCTTCTGAGCAGTGATGGGAAAAAATCACCACTGTGTTTGTCCATGAAGTCGAAAAGCATAAATTATTGAGGTCAATGGGAGGGAAAGCAGAGATGTGAATAAAGGCTGAAAAATGACAACCGTCCTTCCCCTTCTCCTTTTGCACTATAGCAAGAACCAAGTAACCAGAGGATGTGGTGAAGTGATTGGATTGCTCTGGACACTGTACAAAACAGCTTTTAAATCGTCATACTTGAAGACTTAAAATTAAATTGTTTAAAACAAGGAAGAGGACAAGATGATACTTAGAGTAGACTGAGAAAAAAAACCCGTATAGTTCAGAGCAACCAAATGGTGGATAGAGGAAGGCTAATGCAATATGATTGAAGCCACCATCTTCACTTTTTTTTACTTCCCCAGTGGATGTTCCTGCTTGCCTGCTCCTTCTTTATTCTCAATTGTTCCATCTCAGATTAGGTTTCCAGGCAGAAAACCCTGGAAAAGTGTATTTGTAGTTTGTCCCCAAAGGCTGATTTTAATTTGACTTTCAGTGGCAGCTGAATTTCTCCTGGAGAAATGGACTTGTTCTATTCAGAGAAATAAAATAATGGTGATAGGTTTCCTGGAATAGTTTTAATTTTGAATGGTTTACAAAATATCAGCTCAGAAAGCTGAGCAGAGCAACCTGGAGAGGGACAATCATAGTGTAACCCAGGAACCACAATGATCACAGCTGGTTGGGGGGGGGGGTACTCCTTTCCTCTTTTGCTCAGAAATACCAAAAAATGTAGATCCTGTTTGACAGAACCAAACTGCACAGCACTGTGATGATGAGACACATCTTTTTGCCATAATTTAAATACATATTTAGCACCTTTAAATCTGCTTAAGGAATATTTCAGCTGGTGAGCTACGTATATGTTCATTATAGTTTTTGGGCAACATGCTTCCATCACCATATGAAGTGAAGCAACATTTAGGAAGAAGGGGTGCTGAATCATGTTTACATATGCAGAATTAGAACATGATTGCAGCTGCCAAGAGTTTAGCAGATACACCTCCTGATAAGATCTTTATCATTATAACTAAAAGCAGATGTTCCTGCTAGGAACTTCTGTTTATTTAATGTTCCACAGTCAGCTTCCTTAACCGTTCCTCCCTTATTTTTCATTGGGAGAAAACCAGTTATGTTAAACTATATACAAGTAGCATAAGGATACTTTCATGCTACTAGAATGGTAATTTAGCTCAAAGTGTTGGCTTCCCTCCTCCTCTGACCCTCCACCCCACCTGACACCCCCACTTCCTTGTTGGAAGCAAGGAGCTATGGCCCAAAGCCTGGTGGTTATTTTAAGGAACATGGATTAGAGGCTGTTTGGATGGGCACAGGTTCTTCCCCTTTTTTCTCCTGTTCACACAGTTTCCTCTATCACAAAGTGCTGCTTGCTAGGGAAAATAGCGGTACATAAAAAGCATAGGTAGCACTAGGATTCTGTAGTATTTCTAGGTAAGGTGGGCAGCGAAGCTCTCTTGAGAATGAGTTTAGTCCTGTTAATTTTTAAAAAACATGAATATGTTTTCCAGTCAATCTCTCTTCGAATTCCCTTCCCCCAGTATGGAAACTTCTGTAGTGTTTATTAGATGGCATTGCTTTTAGCTCATTTTCCTGGGTACTTCATGAAATATTTGGTAACCTGTTTTGCACTTATGAAAAGAGGATAAACATCCCAAACCAAAAATCAATTAACAAATAAGCAACAAAATGGGACCCATTTATTTATTTAATTTATTCAAGATGCATTCTGTTTACCAAAACGAAAACTAATTTGTACATTCCTGAAAGTTGTAACATTGCTTACAAACATTCAGTGACAGTGCTCAAGGTACATTTTGGTTACAGAAAAAAAACCTAAATTAATCCTAAAAATTCCTGAAAATTGGTAAATCTCTTTACAACTGTATAATAATAATGCCCTAAAAGATGTTCGCATACAATACCTTTTGTTTATGTTCTACCATGGATATGTACTTTGGAAAATGATTTTAGCCCATCCAGGTCAATGAAGATATTAGAGCAGTGTTTCTCAACCTCAGGAACTTTAAGATGGGTGGACTTCAACTCCCAGAATTGCCCAGCCAGCATGCTGTCTGGGGAATTCTGGGAGTTGAAGTCCTCCCATCTTAAAGTTCCTGTGGTTGAGAAACGTATTAAAGTAACAAATGTTTCACATTAGGCTCATTAATATGTGTTGAAACTAGGATGTACTGCAGTGCAATGGGAATTATTTCAAAGAATCCTGTTTAAAATCGCAACAATAACAACAGTGTAGTAACTGGCAACTGTGCTTTCACAATTGATCCTGGCAAATGGACATAGAAAACTGAGAAAATAAATGAAGGAATGTAAAACATTTAAAAAGTAGCATTTAAGAAATAAATGCAATTCTTTTCTAATGCAAAGGCAAAGACAGCCCTTCAGTTTTGTTGATGGAGTTTCAGATTCTTACAAGGATAGAATCACAGAATGTAAAGGTTGAAAGATATCCTACACCCAAAGATGATGTGGTCAATTCCTTGAAAAGTACCTACTGCTTTTACATCTTCAACCAGCAATCCTCTATTGATGAGGAGCAGATCTAGGAGAGCCTTGTCTCTTCTTCAGTCTTCTGGAAAACTAAACACACAGCAGGATCACTAAGGAATTTGGGGGACCTCACAATCTTGGCCAAGTTGGTCTTCCAACAGATGCCAGGGTAATTAAAGTCTCCAATTACTACTGTATCTTTATCTGCACAGCTAATATTGCCATAGCCAATAATTCCAGTATTCATCTCTCCTTTCCTGGACACATCTTTTGACACAAAATAGTGAGGAAAGTATCACTTTCACCCTAGTGCTTCATTGTCCTTTGCTGTGTCTTCAAGGCTGCGTAATTTGCTGTGTCTTCTCTGGCTGTGTAATTCGTTGTTGTGTGAATCTATAGGAAGGGATACTTGCCAGTGGACTTAAGGACTCTTGAGGGTTTTCTGTCACATTCTGAGTTTATGTCCCGGAAGGCAGCACACTTCTCTTGATAGGTAGCCCACCCAATAAATTGCTGTTTCACTTAGCCACATCACTTTTTCTTTATGGAGACAGAGGTGCTCCCTTTTGCAGAGTTTTATGGTCCTCTTCCTCAGTCCCTGAAGCTTGTGGTGGCTGTCCTTCACCAGGGACAGAATTATAATCCACAGTGAGGCCCTGAAATCTATCCTTCCAGGTTATAAAAGCTCTTCTTGATAGGCTTGAAATCTTGTATCACATTGGTCCATCTCACCTTTCCTCCACGTCTCTTTCTTCTTCCTCCTCAGAGGGTTTTTGGAGCTGTTTGCTCTACAAAATAAGGTTGCATGTCAGGTAATCAGTTATAATAATATCCAAGATATTTTTTCTCCAAATAATGAACACATTAATACACTTTAGCATGAAAGCCACATTCAGCTGGCATGTAATCTGCAAACTATGGGACTGTATCTTGTAATGTTTAGGGTGGGGGAAGGATATAACCATTTCTATTTTCTAGCTTTTTCAAAGTTATATATAAAGCATGAGGAAAGAATCAAAGCAGACCAGAACTTTGGGAATTAAGTGATGATTACAAAAGTATCTGTAAGAGAAACCATTTTTCCTCAAAGACTACAGTTTCATGCATTGTATGTGCTACAGCATACAATAATCTAAAAACAGAGCATGTAACTTTATGCCCCAAATAATAACATTGATTTTAACAGCAATCCCTTGCTTCCTATGGCAAGCAATCTTAAAAAATCTAAAAAGAAAATGCATATGATTTGCATTTTTAAAAAAAGGTGTTTCTGAGTGAGAGGATGTGTATCCAGCTTGGTAAATGCAATGAATGTTCTGATGTGACCTTTGTTTTGTCCTGCATACATCTGCTTATGTTGTGTGAGATCTTTTAGTCATGCTTCTTTACACTAAGTTATAGTAACAGAACTGCCCTAACATTTTGTTATGTGTGTGGCAAAATTCCATGGTTACCAGACAAGTATAAATACTTAGATTATCAAGATAATGTCTTTAAAAACCACACCTGTGAATATGAAGCTACCCACCCATGTAAGGCAGGAGCATATCAACCTTTACATCCAGAGTTTACATTCCCTCACAAGAGTCAAGCAGTTATATTATAGTGATAGTTTAAGTTCCATTCTGCCACACACAAAAAATTAGAATGGATTATATTGCTAGACGTTCAGAATAATGTCACCATTTTATGTATTTCTCAGCACTGTGGTACTGAGGTCTTGCTTTTCCCAGGAAATATCAGCCAAGCCAAGTCTAGGCTGAATAAGTCAAATCTAAGTATAGTCAAAGATGCCTTTTGAGAGGCACCGAGATGGCAATGGGTGAGCAGCTACATATTTAACCCCCCCCGAAATCTTTTTTAATTTCTAATCTTCACCTTTTATTCTTTTATCTACTATTATATACATACATACATAGATAAGAGGCCTTTCCACTGACATGGATAAGGGCATTGCCCTACCTATAACTCAGCAAGTGTGTGGGACCAGTTGAAGTTATAAACGCCCAAATTATGTCCTATCCTAAATTAAACAGTCTTCACTGTACTAGCCTGGCTAAAGTGTACTACTGTAAACATTACTACCAGCATGCAATCTACTGTATTTGTTTAAGTTAGTAATAGCGATATGCTGCTCCTTCTGACCACTCCCTTTTTTATAGTATCAGGATTAATGACTAAGTTTATTATGGTTTCCAATTCATTAGTGTTTTTTTTTTTTAATGGGACTGTTCTTCTTGTCCCTGAATTGTTTCAGCCTTGAGCTTTCCCTAAGCCCATGATTCAATTTGGTGTCCACCCTGAGTCCTTGATTCACTGTCCTCTCCTCTCTTGACAGTGCAATAAGGAGTGTCAATGCTGGTAATTATCCCCCATTTTTATATGTTCTAAAAAAAAAAAGATAAAGATAAAGATGACCTTGAGTCGAGTTAGGCTCAAGGTGACTGCAAATATGATTTTTTTTTTTTGGCAGCATTATGGAGGTGCCATAATGCTTTTTTTATGGAGGTTCCATTGCCTTTTTCTAAGATATTTTTTCAACTTCCCAGTCAAAAGCCCTGGAATTCAGGGAGTCCTTCAGTCAAGTACTGATCATGGCTGGCTCTCCTTACTCTTAGGATTAGTGAAGGCCACTAAAGCATTGCCACATAATCAGGCATTTTCTCAAAATCCCTTTCATCCTTTGAAGAACTTCTACCATTACACTCATAACTTTCCTTTTTCCTTCCTCTTTCTCTTTCTTCATAAGAAGGCTTCCAGCTATTCATTTAGTTGCTAATTTGCTAGACTCTCTCAATAAAGTTTGTTTTCTATAAAAATTCCTACTTTGTCTCTACTGTCTACCAATGAATACATTACGATGGCTCTTTACATGCATTTGGCTTTCTGTGTTTTAGTTGAAAGCTACTAGTTCTGGGATTAGGGAAATGGGATGACTCCTTAAGTGTAACAGTAACACAGTGGCACTTGGACTTAAACTAAAAATGAGCATGCATCAAGGACAATCTGCTTTAAACAATCCAATTACCCATGTCAGAATATGGTCCACAGTATTTGTGATTTTTGCTTTGGGTTTCTAAGCCGTGAATACACTTTAGTGGCCAATTATGCAGTACTTGCTAGTCAGAATAAGGCTTTACAGCTAGTCCTCAGTTTACAACCATTCATTTAGCAACTGTTTGAAGTTATGACAGTGCTGAAAAAAGTGACTTACAACCAGTCCTTGCACATATGATCGTTGCAGCATCTCCATGATCACATGATCAAAATTCAGGCGCTCAGCAACTGGCATGTATTTACAACAGTTGCAGTGTCCTGAGGTCATGTGAATACCATTTGCAACCTTCCCAGCTGGCTTCCAAAAGCAAAGTCAATGGGGAACCACATGATTCACTTAACAACTGCAGCAAAAAAAGGTTGTAAAAGGGGTGTGGTCAAGTGATGCCTCACTTAATGACTGCACAGCTTAATGATGAATTTTCTGGTCCCCTATTGTGGTCAAAAGTCGAGGACTACCTGTATTATGAGAAAAAGTTACATCAGCCTGCCCCATTTGGTCCAGCAGAAGGGGCATGTTGTGGACTCCACTGGTCAAGGAATTTCAACTGCGGAGGTCTAGGAAGAGGGCCTTTTCTGCTATGGCCCCTGCTCTGTGGAACACCACCCGAGGTGTGGTGTGCCCCCACTCTCATGGCCTTCAGGAGGAGCATGAAATCTTGGCTATGCCAGATGGCCTGGAGGCCAGATGGGGCCTTGCACCAGTGAAACTGGCTGGTGGGGTAATTGATTCTACCCCTCCCCCCCCAGCATCTTGAATGTTTTTAGTCTTTTTATGTATAGGATCTTTTTATATACTCTGACTTTTTAACTAATTAATGTGGATATTTATATTTTTAACTGTTTTTGGGTTTTACTTTAATTGTGAGCTGCCCAGAGTCACCCTCCAGGGGCGATGGGTGGCATACAAATTAAATAAATAAATAAATAAATAAATAAATAAATAAATAAATGTATATCTGCAAAACCAGCAGTAAATGTTTGAGGCAAGCTACTTTTGTAGTCAATAAACAGTTCAGGATCTTAAAGGCAACCAATTCGTAAGCCAATATTCAAAATCAAGGGTTAGAAATTTAGAAAGAAGTCAGGTCCAGTCTTCAGGCCAACTGGTTTTGCAACTAATAGCCATGAAGAGTATAAGAGCTCAACCTGAGCAATTCCAAAGAATTAATTTACAGGATTCACAGTAAAGCAGGAGCATGGCAACAAAACAAAGACACTGATTGTCTCCAGAAGTTAAGAGTAACAAACTTCAATGGTGAGACTTGAACACAGGTGTTTATAACATATGTTCCTAAAAAAGAAAGCTCCTGATCCTACAAGATCTCTGACAGTGTCACATGGGCATTGCTCCTCATAGCCTGCATGTTCCAAGCCAGAACCTTTTCTCCTTAGGCTCAACTAGTTCACCTGAATCAGCTGTTGCATTTTTCACAGCACTGCTTAGTTTAGCTTCCTCTCCACCTGGAAGTTATGAACATACAGATTTCCCCTGGACTTGATTTTCCACTTCCTGCTTTCCTTCAGATGAAGAAACTCTGAGAGGAGGCAGACCAATACTATATTGGGTCTTGCAATAAGGTCCCAGACAGGTCCCAGTTTTTGTTGTTCCAAAACTGAGCAAGTTACCCTTCTGTGCTGACTTAGCTTATTCATAACTTTTGGGGATTTCTGAGTCATGGACAGGTGGTGGTATTTCTTTAGATGTTGTTGCTCTTTTAAAAAACACAGTGTTCTCTAAAGAACCTTGATTCACTTGTCCTATACTGATATAGCTAGATAAGGACAAGCACAAAAAAGAATCTAGTTTGCTACATGAATTTATGATGGCCTGATTGCACACATGTGGAGAGGAAAACAATACGAAACACATCTGGGGAAAGTCAATTATTTCCAATGTGGCTTTCTGAAATTATTTAGCAATACATAATTCAGTAAAGCAAAGAAAAGCCTTATTACCCTGAGATACTCTAACCCTGCCAGCAATGAATGGCAACAGTTGTCAATCCCTCTCCCCTCGTGTTAAGTGAATTATTGAAAGCAGGCCTTGATGACAGAAATTCAATTATTAAATATTCCTCCCATGGCAAAATACTTAGTGAAACTGTATTTCAGTTGTAAAAATATCAGGAGCAGAAATGATGGAATGCTGCATTTCCTCAAACCAGTGTCACAGAACATAAAGAAAACTGCTGGATCAGACCAAAAGTCTATCTAGCTCAGCATCTGCTCTTCAATAAACCCAAACCCTGAGCTGAATAACACCTATCTGCCTATGTTCCCCAGCAACTGACTCTGCAAGGCACGGGGCTTCTAATTCTAGAGTAATACACTGCTATCACAATTATTAATTATTGACGTTATCTTGTATGAGTTAGGAAGAGGACTGATAAACCAGACATTTTGTTAGCAAAGACATCTGTTTTGCAAACAACCAAGCATCCATTTATTTGTTATGCTTGTTCTAGTATGTTCATGGTTTAATTTTCACCATTGGGCACTGTGGTTGAGAAACTATATCCCAAGGACAAATTCATGAAAAGATTAGCTGAAAGGAAAATTCAGTGGGAATAAATGTTTGGCTTGTTATCCATTTCAGTGAGGGAGACACTGAATGGGTATGTTTTTCATTGTGCTTTTCTTTCCAGAAGAAAAACGTTAAGTGGTAGTTATGGGTAAGCAACACAGTCTTTGGCTTGATTGCCATCTAGTATCACTGCAACAATGTTGAAAACAAAAGTGAATGGGGCCAACAGCTGTCAACATCCACCAAGTGAAAACAGTATTATATTAACAACAGGAATACAACACTGTTTCTATCTGTGGGGAGAAGTCACATAGCATTTAGGTGTCCATAGTAATTTATGGAGAATATCCAAAACAGGTGCCGGAAAATCAAAGTTTACACTGAACACAAACTTTGCCTCATGATAAGAATCAACCAGTTTTTGAGTTGCGTTCCTTATAAATGAAAAGAACAGTGTTCTCCTAATTAAAAGAAATGAAGCCAAGTACCTTACTATAAAAAACAGTTGTGTTATAAATTTATATGAAAGGATTATGGAAAAACAGTGTGGATTGGTCTTATTGGATCAGACCAAAACACAATCGGATGCAACATTTTGCCTCCAGGACAATCACAGCAGAATCCATGATGATGATCCAGTTATTACATGCGCCCTCTTCACTCTCCCAAAGTTGATGTCTACAGCTGCTTCTATTAGTAGTAGCTGGCTCCAATCTCAGCCTGGCATACTTTAACAGTTCACTGTGGGTATAAAATGAGAAAAAGTGGGAACTTAGTTTGGCCTGTTACTTTCTGCCCTGGACCCTACTCATTCCAGCCTAAAGACTTTCCCATGATTGCATTATATTACAGATGTCTGCAAAGCAGGACATGTTGGGAAATTGTGAGGTTCCCCAGCTTGGAAAGCAGTTAAACCATGCTTTGTGATATCTTTGAATGCCACTTGCCACTTTGCCCCCCAATTATTCAATGACTAGATTCATATACTGTTAAACTATGTACAGTTTCAGCTGTGAAAGTAGAACTGGTCCTGGATTCAAGAGCTAAATCCCCCAGAGATTTGCCAAGCAAAATCTCTTCCAGCTCCCCTAGAGTTTATTCTCATCAAGACTGCTGTCCACCTTCTACCAGTAGGGAGAGCTTTAAGGGATGACTTCTCTCCTCCTATCATTCAGTAAGAAAAAGAATATCCTACATCTAACTGAACTTTTTACAACTTCTCCTAATATCTTTAGGAAACAACATATAGGCCCATAAGCAGTTTACCCATGGCTACAATAGGAACTTCATACTATGCTATTAAATGAATAGTCAAATAACTAGAACTCTTCTCCCACCTCCCTTCCAACTTAGGCTCTGCCAATATCTTCTCTACCTGCTTGTTGCTATGGGTCTTCAACATGGTTTTTCTTCCTCTCTCCCTCTGGTTGGAGCATCTTTCTTGTCTTATGTCATATCGCCTAACCATTTCTCAGCTTCTCCACAGCAGTGAACTTCCAGCTCTTCAAACCCCAGTGCCTCAGCTGTCAGTTGCTTCTCCAGCATTCCTTGTACAAAGTCTCTTTGCCTTCCCTTCTTCAGTTCTCGCCCACAAGTAGTATTTATGCTTATGCCAGGAGGATTCTCTGCTAGTTCCCAATCTCTTCCTTCTTTCTCTGATGCCTTGTCTCCCCCTGCCTCCTTACCACATCCCAAGTTGGAGTCCCATATATACTGCTGCGCTAGCTTACTGTCTTTCTGTTCCCACCCAAACTAGCTTCTTTTCCTCCATTCTGTCTCCTCTCCCATTACCTGACCTTTAGGGCTAATTAAACTATAACCTTTAGTGCTAATTAAAGTAGGACATGTCTCACAGGAAATCTTCCTATCTCTTCCCCCAAATCAGTACCTTTACTTTACCCACCCATTGTAAAAGAGCCTGTTTCCTGTTGTCTAGCTATTTGGTTTACAACCCAGCCAGTGACAGCAATGACCCAAGACTGCTGCAAATCCTGTCATTGAGAAATAGTACAAGGAGGGAGAGGGTTGGATGACCTCCTTGAGGCATGTAAAGGATGCACTGCTTTCACCTCATCCAGAGCCACAATGAATGCCATATTCTGTCTGTCCATTGATACTGATTTTCCCCTTTTGATAAAAGAGCCCTGTGTGCATATGTGAGGGTGCAAACATAATACCTTCACACACATGCCAAGTATTCACAGAACCCATATCCATTATGTGAATATGCAAGGAGCCATGTGTCTGAATCCCAATAATCAAACTGGACATAAATGAGTTGAGTATTGTTAGGGTTCCAGATGTCAAGCAAGCCTCCTCATTTTCCCCTCTCTATGTTTGTGTTCAGTCTCTAGGTAGAATACCTAAGAAGGCTTACTGCTTCATAGAATCTGGACTGGATGCCACAATCCTATTAATGAAACCTAACATTTCATCTCTTCTTCAGCAACTGCACTGGACTGGTAGTTTGTGTTAAGTCCTCATTCATCTAAAGCAGTGTTTCTCAACCTTGACAACTTTAAAATGTGTGGACTTCAACTCTCAAAATTCTGGGAGTTGAAGTCCACTCATCTATATTATTTTTTCATATATACTTCCCAACCAAGTTTCCCCTTTTATAGCTTGTAGATTTTTTCTTTTTCACTTGTGTATAGGTCTTTTTCTTCTTACTTTATCTCTGATGAATGTCCTTGTCTGGATTTTGACCCAGTATACCAACCTGTCAAAATTGGTTTGGATATTAATTCTGACTTCTGTTATATTTGAATCACTATAAAGTGCACCTGCTCCTATTCTAATATTTATTTTACAAAGGTTCATTTAGTTGAAACTTATTTCTGTAATAAAACTATTACAAAGTTTTATTTTAATACATTTTCCTCCCAGTAATTCAGGAAGTCATACTTGTTGGATCTTCTCCATTTTATTCTTATATCAGTTTTATTTATTTATTTATTTATTTCAGTTTGGTTGCTGCCCAATTCCAGCACAACTCTGGGCTACTCCCAATATAAAACAGAGTATAGATGCAATGACATAATTTTTTAAAAATACAATAAGAGAAATAACACAATGGCAGTCTGGATAACAACATCAACTCCACAAAAAAAACATCAATTCCCTCTGGCAAGGGGACTTGCATGCACCCTACTCCAAGGCCTGGGAGAACAGCCTTCCCAAATGCCATCAAGGTGGGAACTGTCTGGATCTTGTCAGTTTTTTGAGACAGGCTAAGCAGAGAGATAGTGATCTGTCATCCCATGAACTTAATGGCTATGGAAATTTGCAGACTCCTTGGCCTTTTACATCTTTGGTAGCTTCTGCTTAGGTTCTGCCTGCCCTTCGCACATTGGCCATTTCAGGATGGGGCCAGCAAGGGAACATGATGGCTCATCTATTCTGTTTCTACATAACATAGGTCAGATTGAATAAATAATGGTGATGACTTGTAGCAAACACCTTAATTCCAATGAAAAGCAAGAAAATAAATAAGCAGATTTGCCTGCTGTAACCTCACATTCTAAATTCATATCCTAAGTTTGAGAAATCAAACATGATCGTTTCCTTATTTCTTTCCAACCCAGCCACTGCTTTGGAATCTTCCAAACTTAGCCTGAGTTTTTCATGTCCTTAGTTTGTTTTTTGTTTCTTTCCTCTAAAATATATACTAGCAACACCATAAAAAAACAAGGGAATAAAGTAATGTTAACTAGGTGAGCTTTGTCATTTCATTTGCATGCTTACTGCCATGACCTTTGACTTGCGAGTGTTTGTTTTCTGTGTGAAGCACACACACACACACACACACACATGCATACTGATAGAGACACAAGCACTCAAAGGTACAGAAGAAGCACGTCTTGGGAAAGAAGGAAACACACAGATTTGCATTAATAAGCCTCAAGGATATTCAAGATGTTCCAAGCATGTCAGCAGCACGTCTCACATGAGTGGGAAACATGCTGGGGGGAAAAATGGATACATCATTCAGTATATTCTTTGTGCGTGTGGTATGCATGTACTGCTTAAACTGCCAGCTTCAGACATTGAAAACAATATTGAATTCTGAAAGGAAAGCTCTCATATTCATGTAATTAATTAAGGAGGACAGTCCATTTTTCTGGTTTGCTTTTGCTGAATAATTAGTTAGTGAATATTGACTTATCAAAATCTCTCTTTTTCTATGCTCCGTGCCCACATTCACTACAAAGAACAGAAAATTGAGTTCACATACAGGCATGGTTTATATAAGTATAAAAAGACACCACTTAACCATTCTATACCATACAAACTCTAACTCTGCACCACCCCTGACAGTTGAAATGGTAAAAAAAGGATCATTAGTATCAGACGTGATCCTTCCATTACAGAGTGTTGCTAGATGACCATTCCACCACGACATTCTGATTAATACGCTAGTTAAGTGTGGATTGAATGGAACGATGATGAAGTAGATACCTAACTATACTCAAAGAGTGCTCATCAAAGATTCCTTATCAAACAGGATAGAAATATCACGTGGTATGTCTCAAAAGTTCAGTCTTGGGTTTCCTACTCTTGGATATTTTTATTGACTTGAATACGAAGATTGAGGGAATGTTTGCCAGCTTTGCAGATAGCAGACAATTGGCTAGGGGAGAAAACAGAAGTAATTTTAGAGGGGCTGAAAGTAACTCAATAAAATTTAACTGAGATAGATGTGAAGTTCTTCCCTCAGGAAACAATAATCAAATACACATGTAAAAAATTGGGGATACCTGGCTTGGTAATGATATTTGTGACAAAGATCTTGGGATAGTTATTGATTGCAGCTTGAATTTGAGCCAGTAGTGTGTTCTGCCTGCAAAAAAGGCAAATTTATTTATTTATTTAGTAGACTTATCCCTGCCCATCTCCCCACAATGGGGGACTCTGGGCAGTTTACATCAAATTAAAACCATAAATACATAATTAAAAGTTATAAAAACAGAGCCACACTTACACAGATAGAAAAAAGATAAAAAATCCAAGAGGCCAATGGAGGCCACACCAGGCCACTAAGGGGCTAGCCAACCCCATTTCTGACAACCTCCTCCCCACCCCAGGCCATATGGCAGAGCCAAGTCTTCAAATGCAATTGTGGGTTGCATCAACAGATGCACAATTTCCAAATCACAGAAAGTAATCATTCCACTTTATTCAACTTTGGTCATATACCACCTGTGTCCAGTTTTGGGTGTTACACTTTCAGAACAGTTCGGAGAAATGGGAAGAGGTTTGGAGAAGGCAACAAGAAGGACGATCAGCAAGTTACAACATCAGTCTAAGACAACAGATTGAAGAAGTTGGGTATATTTAGAAAATATGACTAATAGGGAATACAGTATGATAGCGTACTTCAGATATGTGAAAGAACGTCACACAGAAGAAGCTCAAGACCTGTTTTCTCTCATTAAAGAATACGAGATATAGTTGGCTTAATTCAGGCAGATTCCAACGGAAAGCTAGAGAAACTTCCAAACAGTAAAAATTGTTTGACAGTGGAACCAATTACTCAGAGAAATGGTGGCCTCCCTTTCACTAGATATGTTTAAGTGGGGGCTAAACTGCTTTAATTTGTATTTCTACATGATGAAGAGGTTGGACTAAGTGGCCTAACTGACCCCTCCACCTTTATGAGGGTTGGAAAACAAGCCCAAATGTTTGTTTATTTTATTTTTTTACCTGTGGCAATCCAGAGATTCTCAGTGGGTTACAATCATGCCATTAAAATATCCTATTAATGCCACAAAAAGTTAAAAGCATAAAATAAAACAACCAGCCAAATACAAAGAATAAAGATGGAGCCATTTTGTGCTACTGTCACTTATTCGAGCACCTGTATTTTTCTCCTCCATTTTACTCTGAAAGTGGGTTCCTGTTCTACTGGAGCACCAGAATGTATTTATTTATTTTGTTTATTTATTTATTGGATTTCTCTCCCACCCATCTCCCCTACAATAGGGACTAATATATAGCAGAAAGACACAATTTTAAACCCATCACAACAAGACATTAGATTTGTAAGATTGCAAATGGCAGCTACCTCCAGAATCAGCCAGATTCTGATATCCCTCTGGAATTGAAGCAGATTTTACTTCAAGAAGCCATAGCTAGAACTGGTAAGTTGCACTTTCAGCATAGAGCATGATTTTTAAACTTTTTCAGGCTGCAGAACCTGTTAGTTAAAAAAAAAATAAATCATGGAATCCCTGATCAAGAGACAAATCTCTAGTGACAGAAAATTATCTGCATGAACTCTTTTCTTTTAATTATTTTCCCCTGAGTCTCTCAGGGAACCCCATCAAATTCTTGTGGAACCCCATCAAGCTCTTACAGAGCAGTTTGAAACATCTTGGCAAAAAACATTAGTGATCATCAGTAATAGATTCTTGACTCTCAATGTGAGGCGGCCCCTGATTGGAGGTTGGCAGACGTTCTTGCCCCCTTCATGCAGTCACATGGTTTGGCCCAATTCTAAGCAGTAGACATTAAATTATCTTGAATCTGCTCCCTAGAAAAATGACATCATCTGAGATGTCAAAGGCTAGAGAAACATATGATTTCATTTTTTTTCCAATGATGTGATAAAGTGTTTATAACTGCACAGGGAGATGTTTCGTAGGGATGGTTTGCTGGTCAAATTCCATTTCTAGTAACCACTGAAATTGGTCTCATGTTAGCATAAAGAAAACATAAAGATGTCCTGCCCCAAATCCACTTATCCACCTAGTTCAACATGACTCCTTCAAATCAAGCTTGATTGCTGAAGAGTTGATTCTTGGCACAAGATGGAAATGGCTTTTCCATTGCCTTCTCTCTAGAATGTTTTTTCAACTTCCCAGTTTTTCTGGTGATCTCCCATACAAGTCCCAAAGCAGGTGAGATTGTTCGGCTCTTTTGAGTTCAGCCAAGTCTTCTAGGTGCTGTAGCTGCCCCCAGCTACAGTGGCAGCCATTATACAGTGATAATGTATAACACAATATGCAACACAGTATGCTTAGATTTTAGTGTGTAGCAGAAATGCAAGGCCCAGAGCTGCACTCCTGAAAAGAGAAAATGCCAACTAATTCAGAGACTATGTTACATCTGTGTCCTCTCTGAAAGGAAGAAGATACGTCTACAAAATATGATTCAAACCATGTATATTCTCAGTAGGAATTCAATGGTTTTTTTACCTCCAAAGTTTAAAGCAAAGGAACTCATGGTGTGGGGTGAATCTTCCCTAACAATCAAAGAATAAATGTTATTCTGAAGTAAAAGAGAGTCCTTCAGTTCTGGGGACTTCAACTTACATTGAAATCCTATCCTGTTAGGATGATTTGTACCCTGCATTCTCTCCAACGCTGGGTGAGGTTCATACTATCCCTTCCACCAATTTTATCCACAACAGGAACCTTGTGAGGTGCATTGACCTAAGAGACAGTGACTTCCCCAGTCAGCTAGAGGGGGGTTTATGACTGTAGCAGGTTTCAACCCAGGTCACTATCCTGTGTTTGGGGAGGGAGCGCGGGTGGGAAAGAGAAGCAGACTTCCTTCTTTTCACCCCCTCTTTCTCACCTCACAGTCTTTCCCTACAGTGTGTGATCCCTGAAGATACTTTGCTGCCTTAAGCAGAATCGGCTATTTTTGCTCGCTGTAAGCCCCTCCCTTTGGGGGGGATTGCGAAATTGTTGAAAGTAACTGAGTCTATCTGCATATTAATGAGTCAGAGGAAAAGGGCTCCAGGAGCTGTTTTAAAAGAGGAGGAAAGCCTCCGTGCTCAGGCAGAGAGGAGCTGAAACTGGCGGGACGTGCAGGAGCAGACACAACAGAAACCAGGCGAGCAGAGCCTGAAGCGTCACGATCCGTCCCCTGGCCTGGCACCCTTCAAACGCCATCTGACCCCACCATCTGAACAGTTCCGGGGGAAAAGAGAAAGCAGGTTAACTCAGTCAGACCTAAGTGAACCCATTTCTAGGCTCTTCAGGTCTTACTATGAAGCTGTTGACCGCAGTTTTCCTCATACTGGTCCTTGTCATCTGCTTTACAAGCATAGAAGGTAAGTTACAGGTTTCTCACTCTCACTCTTCCTCTTTTCACTTCCATCCCTTATTGAAGTAGTAGACTGAAATATGATTGTGGTCCTTGGAAGAACTTAGAAAAGGAAAATCAACAATAGACCGTGTATCTGTTTAGAAGATAGTTCTAATTTTTGCAAACCTACCAGGAAAGCACACATGAAAAGCCATCGGTAGCCCTAGGTGGCATTCAATTTGTCAGCCAAAGTGTACTTCTCAGAGCATTTAGACTTAGGAATGACCAGATTTGAATGGTGAACTCATTCATGGTTTTGCACAATGGAAAAGGTGAGCAGAACTCAAACCGGTGCAGTTATTTAGGATTTGTTGGAAGGTTTGAATGTGTCATTGTTTGTTGTTAAAACTCCTTTTGGCCCAGCTTGGTACTGTATTATTTTTTGCAGTTTGTAGAGTGTAAAATAATGAATTTGGAATGCTTTTGACACACTCTTTTAATATTTATCAAAGGGGAAGAAATTAACACCTATGAAAGTCATTGGTCTTATTTGTCTTAAGCTTTTATTTGTGATTAAATTTCAAGACAGCAGGTGCAGCATTAATAAGATGGGGTTGTCACATGGCTTGGTATACACAAAGGCTGCAATCCAGTGTATCTGCTTGGGAGTTAGCCCTACTAGATCTAATGGGTCTCATTTCTGCATATAAATGGAGACATTTACACATCTTCTGCCTACTTCAAGTGAATGTAAATTGCTTACCCATATGTAGGATTGAAGCCTTGGTATCTTTTTCACTAAAGACTGCAAATATAGCACTTGCTCTTTAGAGGTAAACTATAAGCAGATCAGATATTTCGGTAGACGTTAAAATAATGTTTGAAACTAGTCCATACACAAATGTATACCTACTTTTTTCTTATAGGATCAAAATGCAAATGCTTAAGAAAGGGTCCCAAAATAAGATTCTCTGATATTCAAAAACTTGAAGAGCGGCCAAAATATCCATATTGCAAGGAACGAATGATCATGTAAGTCTTTTTTTAAAAAAGTGTTACATTTATATCTAATCAAGTCTGCTTTTCTGCAAATGTAAAAATGATAAAAATGATAAACTGTTTATTACAGAATCCTATCATGTAGCAAAATAGTTAGGAACTTGTTTTGTCTGTCTTACATACAGCAAATATACTTCATTTGTTAAGTGTAAACTGAAAAAGTAATATGAGGTTTATGTAGAGAATTAAAAATTAGAAACACAATCATTGTTTTCAGTTGTTTATTACTTGCACTTATTTGTTTATGGGTGTGCATTAGAGTTTCCATATCCTGAATCTTATCTCCATGGAAGCAGATAATCCAAAATATTTATTATAAAATGCTGCAATGTAGTGCAACTGCTCCAATCCCATTCTCTTCAGTGGCATTAAAGCCATTTAACTGTAGCGCAGTATCAACTACATTTATTTGTGAGTAAATCCCATTAAGTTCAGTGGGATGTACTGCTATAAAATATTTGGACTATATATAAGGAACCCGTCTTAGCTGGGCAGAGCCACTAATTTCAGTATTCAAAATCACCCCCTCTTTGAGGATTTGTGTTAAATAGCATTATCTGGCAAGTCATTGTTAACCATGCCAACTTTATAGAAAACTCACTCCTCACCCCTTTGACTGCCCTATCAAAAACATGCCAAATAAATCTTACTAAATCAAACATGTAGAATTCCTTTTCAAATGGGTTTGGAAACCCATTAAGTAACAACTGTAATGAACTGGTTCTACTTAAAAAGAAAAAGGGCAGTTGTAGTACATCAGGGCTCACTGTTCTTTGTGTCAGCTGATGCAAGAAACAGGGCCCTTCTATGTGGGCATTAGACCTCTTTTAGCAATATTGCCTTGCAGAACCTTTTCTTCCAAGTGGTAAATTGAATATGGGAGGTGGAGGCAATAGAGGAATAGCCACTTTCCCATAACATCTTTCCTGTGGTGTGTTACTACTGAAAGAGTCCAGAAAAATGTTTACTGGCTAAAGTATATAATGCCAAATAGCCTCTGACTTATTTTACTTTAGACATGCATCACAATGATACAGCTCAGGACGCCACACATAATAGTTCAGAAAAATTCAGCAGGAGTTGGAAAAACAGTCTCTCTGGCCGAGCTGAGATTCACCTGCACCATCTCGCTGTAAGGCAAGCCAGTGGCCATAATGATATGTTTTACCCTACTGGACACTATTAAAATGGTATCTATAGTATATATCAGAAACAGTCATTCCCTGCTCATTTTTATCACCATATTGTGACTCCACATTGAAATGGGGAGTGATCCGTGAACCTGAAGGCACAACTTGCCTCATACTTCCTGCTTGTGTTGGAATGATAGCAAAATCAAACAGTATTCGACTTCTTAAGGATTTTTTTTTTCAACACCATGTCATTTTTTTAAAAAATCACATTGATTTTTATGCTGTCGCAGGGAGAGAACACGTTTGCCCCAGGAATCATCCGTTAAGAGCAATGTTCTTTAAGCAGAGAGGAATTTTCTTTTTCATTGCTACTGTTTGAAAACTCCAGTTAACTCTCTCTGATTCTCCCTTTGGTTTGTCTTCAGAACCAGTTGAGTTTCTTTGCTTGATTTATGTGCTGGTAATTCCAGTTTTTTCAGATTGGTAATTCCAGTTTTTTCTCAGGCAGAGCTATGCATCACAGGTTGTTCCAAATTTATTACTCTAAGATTTTTTAAAAAGATAATGCAAATACTGAGGTCTGAAGAAAGACAAATACAAAAAAGAGCCATGTTAAGACTTTTTCTCAGAACTTTTCTTTTCTGAATGCCCCTCCTTCACTGGTTAGATATACCAATATTTTCTAAGCTGGTGAGAGCTGAAAAAACTGGTGAATTCAACACTGATACAACTAACCTACAGTAATAATTAAACAGTTCATAAGACATGCAATATGTAAACATTCAAAGGAATACAGTAATTTGTTGTCCTCTTACTTACTGACTCCTATAGCAGGCTCCAATTGAAATAAACTGAGCTGTGTCCATACAAGTTATGAAAAAATGGAGGTTTTTGATGCCCTAGGTATTTCTGACATCTTATTTAGCTTGTCTCCATTGTTGTTCATTTCACATGCACTTTCTATAACATGCCTACCCACTCTTACCATGACAGAAATAGGGATTAACAGATGCTCATTTATTTATTTATTTTAATGGATTGGCTCTGCACTCTGCTTTGTTATAATCTATTTGGATAATTTCTAAAATTAATTTCGGAACTGCCATATACAGACATACACTTTGTCACAGTTCAAAGTTTGGAGGTGGGTGTTTTATGGATTATTCATGCACTATGCATCAAACCCCTTTATTTTTGTGCCCATTATAATGAATATGCACTGCTAACCGTAATGAGAGGAGGCAGAACCTGAAATCTTCAGATCTTAGGATAATGCATACCTACAGAGATTTAAGCAAAATTAAGAAATTAAAAATAGAATTGCAGTGGATTGCTAATGCACTGTTTCTTCTCTGCAAGCAGCATCACATTATTTACAACACCATAAAGAAACTTTTATAGCTAGGAAGAGTGCGCTTTGCCTAAACAATGTCTTCCACTCTGTTCTGAATCACTAACATTTCCTCCACAGCTCTCTAGCTCTGTCTGGTACTTAGCAGTTAAATACGTTTATCATAAATATACAAGGTAGTTCATAATGATAAAATTATACATTCAGTCATTCGGAAGTAATCTCCTTCAATTCATTACGGATTTCTTCTGAGTAAATTTGGAGACGGATTGAAGAAGACAGGATTCAAGGTTTTCTGGAACATTATTTGCTTAAAATAATACACAACGTCTGCCCAAAGTTGTAGTTGAAGCTATGTAATAAATAATTCATTGCATCCATAAAACACAACAATACAAAATGCAGTTGGGGCATAAATAGGCAGCTCTAAAGCTAATATTCACCTAATTGAATATCAAAGCAGAAATGAAAATCAGTTTTATGGCAGCAGCAGAGGTAAAGAAAACAAGTGGTTATGTGGCCAGAAATTCCTTTCTGAACAGAAAATGTCTTTGCATACAGATGAAATTAAATCAGTGGCGTGGGCTTCTGGGAGGAATATTAACACTAGAACCTTAGTCCAATCCATAGATTAAATCCCATTGAATCTAGCATGTTATTCCACAATTATTTTTACCAAAGTTCTGGAATTCAGGGTATACGCTCTTTGAACTTGACCTTATATATAGCCTTTCCCTAACCTGTCCCACCCCAGAAGTGTTGAGATTTTCCTTTCTTGAATTCCCAACCACCAGTTGCAACCATCTGAAGAGCACCAGCTTGGGGAGAGCTTCTGTGTATTAAGTATTCTGTGCCTGTTGAGACAAAAAACAAAAACAGGGATATCTCCATGCATAACTCTTCAAACTTGCAATACAGCAGTAACAATAAACTGAAAGTTAATGGGTGTTGGTCATGAGATGGGGGAAAGGAGGAAAGCAGAATTTCAGAACTTCCTTGCCATGAGGTGGTATACCCAGCCTTTATGGACTAGAGAATTGAGAATCAGTGATCCAGACATCTGTATAACATGAGATTAAATATATGATAAATGACATATTATGACTGAAGACCAGCCGCAGAAATGTAATACATCCATCTAGTGCATGTATTGCTATAACTCCAAGGGAATATGCAAATGCAGTATCTGCTACAGAACTAAGTTGAGTTAGTCAGTTGCTGATACACAGCAACAGCATTCACACAAAATTTGGCACTTACTCAGAAAGAGCAGAATCGTGATCTTATAGAAGCAGCTATATAAAATTCGTCCTAGCAGGGATTTTGATAAAATAGGGACAGTACAAAAATGCACGTCCTACCAAGTCTGCTTCACATGGGCAATGTGATCTTCTGTCCAACAAGAGAAAATTGTCTTTAGAAATTCGCAGAATGAAAAACTGGCTCACCCAGAACAGCGATTCATTGGCATTGTTAGTATGGAATCGTCAAGTGCTTAGTGTGACATTTTGGATCAGAAAAGGCATGGCTCAGCCATCCGGGATGGGGGGAGCAGATTTTCCTGCTACCTTTTATGAGAACAGAAACTCAGAAGATAGCTCCATGGCCACGGAAAGGGGCTGTCCTCCTCTCTTGCTCCCTGCTCCTCAGCCCCCAAATATCAGCTTTCATGTGAAAATCAGGAAAGGCCTGTTCCAACTGCTTCTGTGGTCTAGTGTGCCAGTGACCTCCTTTTTCTGACAGGTCCTGAGAAATGTTCAAACTTCCAGAAGGTGTGGAGGTAGCCCTTTCTCGGTCCACTCGCATGCACGGTTATGTCTCCATGACATCAGTGACCTGAAGCTGACAAAGGGTTCAGAAACGTGCATCAGCATAACAAAAGCAGCGCGAGGCTTTCCTGCCCCAGCACCGGCTGCCAAGGACTCGCATCTGGGCTTTCCAGTTTGCCTGCCTGATGGGAAAACCAAACAGCAGTGTGCTCTCACAAACAAAATGCCAGCAGAAGTGCGATGCTGAAAGGCCAGCAAAAAAACAATCACGAGCTCTTTTAGGATGGGCCTGAGGGAGCCGTGAATGCCAGACTTTTAGAAGCTCAGCCAGATCTGGCAGTCAAAGGGAAAAGACAGAAGTTCTGAGGTACAAAGATAACTGAAATGCCCATTAGGGAACCTTTTCATTCTCTGTTAAAATCAGCAAGAAAACTCTCACGATTAAGCCCCTGAGTATGCGGTCCTGGGATCCCCTCTACTTTTTCTTTTTCAGAAAACAAAAACATTTGATTTTTTTAATGTTTAGATCATCCTAAAAGTTAGTTGCCTATTGGTACATTTTCCCCTTCTTTCTGTTTCTAGTTCTTTTTCTTTCTGTGTGTTGCAATGTAAACCTACGCTTGTCTAAAAAGAATTGTTTTCAGTAGGATGTATAAGGTAGCAACCTCAGACTAAATTCAATGGGACTTCTGAATTGAAAATTTTAGGATTGCACTAGTAATGCTTTTATGTGTTCACTCCATTTCATTATATAGATTATACATTTTAACTTAATTTATGAATTTAATTTGTAAATTTCTTTATAATACTTCAGGAAAATGTTTAAATGAAGAAACCACACTATATATTAATGATGTCTTAGAGCTTGGCAATGCTTTTCATTTCTTTCTCTCCCCCCCCCTCCCCAATTTTGCCTTGAATTTTCATTTGAAAAAGAAATGGGATTTGGTAATAAAATAGTAAGTTTCCTGTAACAACTGTGGAGTGAAAAGAAAACCAGAATCCAGAAAGCAATTTAAATCACAGGGAGAAAATTGACTCTGACTCTTTAAATTAAGATACGTCTGTCCTAAAGACATTACTGTGATATGTGAATCCAAGCAATCTGCAGATTGATTAATTATGGGTCATTGAATAAACCATAATTATGAATTTCAGGCAACATACTAATCTATAAACCATGGTTTATAAACCACAAAGACTGAGATAATACTGCACACTAAGCCTAACTAAACAAGATACATGATGGTGTAATACGATATATGAACCACTTCACTGTAGCTCATGGATAAGAAGTTCAACAGTCCATCTTTTTTTTTTTTTTTTACAAAGCACAGCTGAAACATTCTGTCTGTGTGTATATATGTGTATATATACACATTCAAATATAAAGAGTCACACAATGGGGAACATGAAAGATTTCTAACAAAATGATTATTGGGTAAGGCTGTGTTCTAATGCCAAATTTTATACAGGCTTAGAGAAGAAAGGAGGCCAGGAGAAATGAGGCCATAGTGCACCAAAGAAATCCATGAGAGAATAAATAGGCATATGGGTATGATAGAAAATCAGAAAAAAACACAAGAACTGGAGCTCAACAACATAGTCGAGGCTGTTGCGAAGGCAAAGATCAGAAATGCTACAGAAGCGTTTATCTCTTTATCTAGTTAAATGAAGTGGATGGGCTCAATGTGTGGGTCTGAGGGCAGCAGATTATTGAAAAATCTTCTGGTTCTTGAGAAGGTTCATTGCAGGGAGCACCAAGGTATATACATAAAGATTTCCATTTCTAGTCCTACGAACTGTGTAGAATATGGAAACTGTTACCTAAACCCACCAAAGATGAATTGAATGTGGGGTATAAAAATAGATCTACCTAGCATCTGAGTCTTGCCTGTGGTGATCCATCCTGCTTCAGAAGTTTGCTCACTTCTCTACCATCAAATAATTGGTCTAATTCAGAGCATGATTGCCAGAAAGATGGAACAAGCACATCCAGATTTTCTATTCCCCCAACTCCAATTCTCCAGCAGGATTTTAAGTATATTCAACAGTATGCTGGTGACAGTGCAGCCTGTTTATCAGTGCGTGAACTGTAACTTTCTTCAAGTAGAAGGTCCTGCCTAAATACTATCAGAAACACCAGAATCATGTGCAACAATGCAATACAGGCTTCAGGTGCTGAAAGAAAAGCAGAACATGTAGGACCATTGCACAAAATAGCTCTGAGGACAGCAATGATCTACTGTGACTTCCAGATGTCCCTATACTCCACATCCCAGCAGCCCTAGCCAACCTGACCAGTAATAAAGGATGTTTTGAAAACTGTAGATTAGCAACACCTGGAAAGACAGAGTTTGCCCAAAGCCTGTACTAGAAAGAGACGCTTAACTATTTATGAAGTTAACAAATCTTGTTTGTTAAAATTGTAACAGCCACTCCATACTGACACATTGGTTTTTATTTCAGAATCACAATGAAATCACGATTCCGAGGTGGCCATCAGTACTGCTTACATCCCAAACTCCCAAGTACAAAAAGATTACTTAAGTGGTATACAATATGGAAAGAAAAAGACAGGTGGGTACTTTACTTTATGCAGGTGAGGACAGCCATCTGGCTTTGTTATAACAAGAGGGCTTTCTTGTTAACTGAATTTGTTCATTTAGAAAAAGATGTCTCTGACACAGGTTTGACATGCATGTTAGGTGGCGCTTGGTAGATGTGGACTCAGTGTAACTTGAAAGAGAAAGTGTTGTGTTATAATCTGATCTCTTTGAAAAGTCTAATACTCCAGATGACAGATTAGTGTATCTCTATTTCTGCTGAAGTAGGCTCTGTTTAGAGAGCCAGTCTGGTGTAGTGGTTAAAGGCATCAGGTTAGAAACCAGGAGACCGGGAGTTCTAGCCCTGCCTTAGGCACAAAGCCAGCTGGGTGACCTTGGGCCAGTCTTTCTCCCTCAGCTCTAGGAAGAAGGAAATGGCAAACCACTTCTGAAAAACCTTGTCAAGAAAACTGCAGGGACTAGTCCAGGTAATCACCAGGAGTCAACACTTGACTGAAAAGCACACACACATACACACAAAAGGTTGTGCTTAAGCCTGGAGTCAGTGTGTTAAGCATTGTCTACCTACCTATTTACTTACTGACTAACCGTGCCACTCCAGATTTTAAGTATCAAACAATCAAATCCAACAAGCAGTTTTTGACAAAGTATTAATATAAGGATTATCACTAATATTTTGGGCATGTTTTGATGCATGCAATATGAACCATAAATTATACAGGTAGTCCTCGCTTAATGACCACAATAGGGACAGGAGAATTGGTCATTAAGCTGGTGGTCATTAAGCAAGTCACTACATGACCAGATCCAACTTTACAACCATTTTTACAATGGTCGTTAAGTGAAGCATGTGGTCATTAAGCAAATCCAGCTTCCATGATAGACTTTTTTGCCAGAATTCGCTTAATGGCCATGTGATTCGCTTAGTGACCACAGTGATTCGGTTAATGACTGTCATAAAAAAGGTAGCAAATGATCATGTGACTGCATGGTGTGGTGCGACAGTTTGCGGTGGTCGTAAGTTCAGATACAGGTCATAAAGGACTTTTTCAAGGCCACCATATTTTCAAACCATTGTTAAATGAATGGCCATTAAACAAGGATTACCTGTCCATGTTTTTTCCTGCTAATATTTTGTATATATATTATAAATAGTCAAAGTGGGGTGGGGGAGTGAATATGAAGCAATTTTATTATTTTTCAGAAGCTGTTGCAAACGCAGTGCTACCTGATTCTACTTGTGATGCTTAATTCTGTTTAACAAGGCTGCAGTCTTATTATTCTCTTACAAATGAGATGGGTGCTGCAGGGGGAATAAACCAGTGATTAAAGAAGGTGAGAGAAAAATAAGAGTAAGAGAGAATGTGTCAAAACAGCTTAGCTCCACTCCCTTTTAGCTTTTGTCCCACCCACTACCCAAATACAGTCCCTTCCTCCCCCCCAGGAGAATACAGCCCTAGGGAGAAATTAAAAAAAAAAAAAAAAAAGCCTGCTGGGAAACAGACGTCTTATCCTCTAAAGCAGTGTTGTCCAAACTTGGCCACTTTAAGATGAGTGGACTTCAACTCCCAGAATTCCCCAGCCAGCATGGAATTCTGGGAGTTGAAGTCCACTCATCTTAAAGTGGCCAAGTTTGGACAACACTGCTCTAAAGTATCTTTCTTCTTATGTTTGCGTAGTGGATTGAAGAAGATCCTCTGCTTATGCTTTGCTGAAATCCTTTAATAAAGAATAATAATAACTTTGTGAAGTTCCACATTTGAACTACAACCCTGAATTAGCCTAGCATTAAGACCAGTTTTGACTTAAGTATTTTGCTTACAGATTAAGCTATGAACAAAGCCCAGACTGAATTCAAGTTAAGCAGCATGCTTCAGGAAGGCCCACCAACATTTGGAATTTCTTCACCTATAAACAAAGCTGTTGGAAGCGTAAAGCATTCTGAAGTGTAATGCTTTAGGGGATTAAGTTCTTATTTTTAGGAATCTGTGAATCAAACCTCTTCAGGTTTCTGGCATTTCACCTAATCAAATGTGTTAAAGTCTTTCCGTAACCTAGTAATTTCAGATGTGCTGGGACTGTTGTTCCCAAAGTTGCCAGCCATTTCTTCCCAGATGTACTTGGCCAGACACATCTGACGGGCATTGGTTTTGGCATGGCAGTGTGATAATATCTAAGGATATCATGGAAGAGAGAGTTTAAACTTCTTCTGGGTCCATCTGAATTTTACAATTCAATTACAAAACGAATCACTTCAGTGCTCCAAGCAGCAGGTATGGGGGGATGCTCTGCCGACTTCACCAAGAGCCCTTTGGACTAGTTTGCACGGATTGTGCTAGAGTTAATACAGTTAAAATCACCACACACCCCTGAATCACGTTTGGAATTCTGAGAGAAGTCATTTTGTTAGGGTAACAAAGTCGGTATTAATAGGCGTTCATAGTCTCACAGATTATGTGATTTTATAAATGCCCCCTTGAAAGGAGTTTCAGCAACAAAGATAATTGTCTTTAACCTGGGGGAGAGGGGAGTATTGGGGCATGTGAAACACTATCAGCCTGAATATTCAGAAGGAGGTCTGAAATTATCTTTTTTAGTTATGGCCAAGTAGAGGATAGTGGAGCAATGGAAATTAAAAAGGGATGTTCTCTAATTTGTTTAATTTATCCATTAAAGTTTGCCATTCTAATTAAAAGCATAGGTGCAGAACTTTATTGTGTGCTCTTAAAATGAATGATCTGGTCGTTATAATTAATATCTTGAAAAGTCACAGAATTGGAACAGATTGATTTTTAAAAAAGCATAACACCATTTGCCCAAAGTAAATAGGAAGATCTGACTGATATGGATATTCATACTGGGTGAATTATAATACTTGATGGGATATAACTGATGCACTGTTTGGGTAGTTCCTGCAGATATGACCTGTTTTGGCCAGACCTTACCGACAGTAAATAAGTTTTATTTGTACCTGACATCAAAGACCAAGATTTGTTAAGGGGTTCAGTTTTGGCAAAGGATAAGATGTTTGGGATGCTCAGTCTACAAGAATTTACCTACATGCCTCAAATAATAATTGAAAAAAAAACCAATTGCAACTGTGTCCCTGAACATGTGAAGAAGACCTGTGCTACAGTACGCATGATGAACTCTGTAAGGATCTGCCCTTCCATTCAGCTACTGCAGGGCCAGTCATGGTAACTGCAAGTACAGTCTTTTAATATTAGACTTCAGGTTTTTGAAAATCCAAAGTCTGCTTTATGTTGCATCTAGAACCATGCCATAATTTCTAATATTACACTGCCATCTATCTACTGTGTCTCTGGCTTAGCAATTGTGCACTGGTATGATAAATCTTTGTCCAGCTAACCAGTGTAACATAAGTATCCTTCAAAAATCTCCTCCTATGTGACATACCCAGAATCACACAACAAAAACCCTGGTGGTTAGAGAACAAAATAAATGCCTATTTCCCAGGTGAAAAGGCCAGAATATTGCTTCTTTATATAACAGGGATGAATAGCGACTTGGGTAAACAGCTATTCCCTTCAGCATTCTGGTTCACCGAGCTTTGGCACACCTGTCCTGGGGTGAAACAGCAGAAGCAGATGAACTTCAAAGAACAAAGAGCTTGATTGCCTACAAAGTTCCCCTTTGATGAAAGCTTAAAATGCAAGCAAAACACTGAAGGTACTATCTGGAGAATGCAATCCTGCTCCCAAAGAGATCAGGAGGGATTTTGTCAGCAGAAGTTGGGCAGAGCCCACCAATTAATGTTTAAATTGGATATTAGACGCTTTTGAAGATAAGGCGGTGACGGTCTCCAGGTGTCCTTTCTAGAAATAATTGCTGATCTTAATTATGATTTTGCTCTTTTTGTAAATGGATAAATACAACATCCGGAGGTTAAAAAGATTTTGCCAAGTAAAAGTTGAACAGCATTATAACAAATTTGCTTCTTGTTACAATTCAGCCCCACTGATAAGTTAAATAAGCTAACATTCATTACTTCACCTTTGTAACTATTTAATGAATAGCAAAATTCTGGCTTCTTAATAATGTTTTTGCCACGTCTTTCTGGACCCAAACCAGTGGTTCCATAGTCAGTGCTGGATTCTGTCAGGTATGTCACAGATTACTGATATCTGTGCCACCCTTGCAGGCCGGGGGGGGGGGGATCAAATTATTCTGAATTGTATTTAATAGGCTCTACAATTCATTGGGAAAGATATACATTTTCCATGGGTAAGAGAAGCATATAATCACTTGCCTGCAGGAATAAAGGTGTGCTGTTCCTGATGGTTTACTTGAAATGGGTCGTAGAACATAGTGGCCCTGTTTCTACAACATGTGTTGTGGGAACACTGAATAGGAATGGTTGACTTGGTCAATTCACTCTCTGGGGGACAAAGTCAATTCTAAATGTACCCAGTGACAATACAGAATACTTCTCCCAAACACTGATTATCTGCAGTGGCCAAGCCCAGAACTGTCTGCAGGGAGGGACGGCTGACTAAAGAGCATTATGCCAATCGCAACACAAGCTTTGCCACTTTTTTATGGTGTTGTGATGTCACAGATGCATACAAAAGGAGCAGAGCTTGCATCATAATTGTGCTGCGCTGCTTTTGTCATTTGGACAAAAATATCTAATCTTGCAGATGCCTCTGGCTCAACCATGCCTATTGCTGCCTACATGACAAATGGGGAAGGACTGGTGATAATATCAAGCTTCACCAATACTCTCCAGACACTTCTTGGAGAAAGAGAGTGGGGATTTGGCATTCCCAATATAGAACTGTGTGCTACCAAAACTGCCAGGATATTTGACTGGGCTAGTGACTGACTGGGCTAAGGATGTGGTGGGAGCAGAGCAAACCAGTCCAAGATTTATTTTGCCATGAGTTAATACTATAATATAGAAAGGAGTCCTCAGTCCAAAAATTGAACTCAGGTTCAGAGCTATACCTTATAAAATATTTAGAACTTTTTTTTCCTCAAACACTTCTTTTGCCCAGCATAATGTCAGTATTTACAGGTTTCTGGTCTTGGGATAAAAGCTATAAATTACAATAGTTGCATATAAACAACCAGGGTTCTATGCTTAATCAACTGCTATTGTACCTGAAGAGTTTTTTGGCAGCTTTATTTGTAAACTCATGTCAAAGCTTCTTGAAGATGTTCACAAAACAGCTTCTGAATCTCTTCCTATATTAAATCTCCCCATTCTGTATTTCCTTAGATATTGTTGTCCAATTGCTTACATATCATATCTTGCAAAACAGCCTAGGTATGCAACAACAAACTGCAGCAACATCACAAAACCCAAATAATTAACCTAATATTTAAATAACATAAAATATTAACGTTGCCTTAAACATACAGTCAGGTCCAGAAATATTGGGACATCGACACAATTCTAACATCTTTGGCTCTATACACCACCACAATGGATTTGGAATGAAACAAACACAATGTGTGTTAACTGCAGACTGTCAGCTTTAATTTGAGGGTATGTACATCCAACTCAGGTGAACGGTGTAGGAATTACAACAGTTTCCATATGTGCCTCCCACTTGTTAAGGGACCAAAAGTAATGGGCCAATTGGCTTCTCAGCTGTTCCATGGCCAGGTGTGTGATATCCCCTCAGTATCCCAATTACAATGTGCAGATAAAAGGCCCAGAGTTCATTTCAAGTGTGCTATTTGCATTTGGAATCTGTTGCTGTCAACTCTCAAGATGAGATCCAAAGAGCTGTCACTATCAGTGAAGCAAGCCATCATTAGGCTGAAGAAACAAAACAAACCCATCAGAGAGATAGCAAGAACATTAGGCGTGGCCAAAACAACTGTTTGGAACATTCTCAAAAGAAGGAACGCACCGGTGAGCTCAGCAACACCAAAAGACCCAGGAGACAACAGAAAACAACTGTGGTGGATGACCGAAGAATTCATTCCCTGGTGAAGAAAACACCCTTCACAACAGTTGGCCAGATCAAGAACACTCTCCAGGAGGTAGGTGTATGTGTGTCAAAGTCAACAATCAAAAGAAGACTTCACCAGAGTGAATACAGAGGGTTCACCACAAGATGTAAACCATTGGTGAGCCTCAAAAACAGGAAGGCCAGATTAGAGTTTGCCAAACAACATCTAAAAAAGCCTTCACAGTTCTGGAACAACATCCTATGGACAGATGAGACCAAGATCAACTTGTACCAGAGTGATGGGAAGAGAAGAGTATGGAGAAGGAAAGGAACTGCTCATGATCCTGAGCATACCACCTCATCAGTGAAGCATGGTGGTGGTAGTGTCATGGTGTGGGGATGTATGGCTGCCAATGGAACTGGTTCTCTTGTATTTATTAATGATGTGACTGCTGACAAAAGCAGCAGGATGAATTCTGCAGTGTTTCAGGCAATATTATCTGCTCACATTCAGCCAAATGCCGCAGAACTCATTGGACGGCGCTTCACAGTACAGATGGACAATGACCCAAAGCATACTGCAAAAGCAACCAAAGAGTTTTTGAAGGGACAGAAGTGGAATGTTATGCAATGGCCAAGTCAATCACCTGACCTGAATCCCATTGAGCATGCATTTCACTTGCTGAAGACAAAACTGAAGGGAAGATGCCCCAAGAACAAGCAGGAACTGAAGACAGTTGCAGTAGAGGCCTGGCAGAGCATCACCAGGGATGAAACCCAGCGTCTGGTGATGTCTATGCGTTCCAGACTTCAGGCTGTGATTGACTGCAATGGATTTGCAACCAAGTATTAAAAAGGGAAAGTTTGATGTATGATTATTATTCTGTCCCATTACTTTTGGTCCCTTAACAAGTGGGAGGCACATATGCAAACTGTTGTAATTCCTACACCGTTCACCTGAGTTGGATGTACATACCCTCAAATTAAAGCTGACAGTCTGCAGTTAACGCACATTGTGTTTGTTTCATTCCAAATCCATTGTGGTGGTATATAGAGCCAAAGATGTTAGAATTGTGTCGATGTCCCAATATTTCTGGACCTGACTGTATGTGGAAGGCTAATTTTATTCACCACCACCTTAAGAGGCAGCATGCCACTGAATAGTACCAACTACTGACCAGTAGCAGTGGGAGAGAGGAATCAGCTGATAATGCTGTTCACAGAATCATCATATATCACTTTTCACCATTTAGTCCAATCCTCTTCCCAATGCACAAATTTACTACTACCAGCATCCCTGACAAATGGCCATACAACTTATGTTTAAACACCTCCGGTAAGTTGTTTAAATAGCATAAGACTCAGGAAAAAATTGTAAGACATGCATCTGGCCCAAGAAGGCTGGCAGATGAGTGCTTTGAAATTTAGTTTCTTGAAAAGCGATGGGGTTGTTTCACTGTTTGATCAGACTAATTACTTTACTTTTATTTTTCCAGAGTTTATGAAGAGTAAGAGAGTGATGTCTGGTAGAAGAAGTGAGATTGATTGATTGATGGGCGTAAGAAAAATGGCAACAAAGATGACTTCTCACGAGACACAGCTCAACATCTATGTTATAAAGCACTTTTCTTGTTACCAAGGATCACTTTTTACATTTTATAGCTAAAAAAAAGCCACCAGATTTCATAAGTGTCTTTATACATTAGATCCTATACATGCCTCCTTTGTAGTGAGAAATCTCTTGAAACATAATCTTCATTTAAAATGTATTTGTATAATCTTAATTTGATAACTGTTCTGTCCCTATGACTGGATATTGGGCTTTATAAGCTCATAAAATGAATCTTGTTAAAAACAAAATCTAAAACAGTCACTCTTTTTTGGCATGGAGGGACAACTTTCTGCTCCATAATAAACGTTTCTAGGAGTGTCCTTTTCTATGGAATGAGAGAGGCTAAACTAGGGATTGTGCTCCACAATGACATCTACTGCTGTACAGTTTGGAAATAAGGTTTCTCATTACAAAATTGATATAAGCTGTTCATCTTTTAATCCCTGCAGATGGGGTAATATAAAATATACTACTCTCTCTCTCTGGGGTGGATAAAAATATTTCTAAAGCAGTTTAATATGGAAAAGACACTTTTTCTTACCTGAGGTTCTTCTGAAGTTTGCAATTTTGTGTTTTGATATCTTCAGGTATATTACATATGATTCCTTAGATTTTTAGTTTAAAACTGTCCAAAAATATACCTTCTTACTGGGGGAGGGATGAAGTGTCTGATAGGGGAATGGACATATAAGTTTTAGTCACAAAACAACAATCTATTATTTCGAATGTAATAGTTTCACTGGTAAGCAGTACATTCCTCTTTATAAAAATATAAATAACAAAACTACCTTTTCAATTGTAAATATACTATAGGAGATTTCCCTATATTATCTTTCTGTATAATGTATTGTACTGCTAAATTATCATATACTATTTAAATGTTTGGAATATTTAGGGAGTTGCATGCAGATTTCATATTTCTTTCTATGACAAATGGAACTTAAGGAATAAAATACATTTTAAAGGCTGGTGGCTAACTTTCATTGGATTAAACATTTGGGACTCTGTAATAACAATTTCTGGATTATGCTGGCATGAACTTTAAAGGCCAATCTCCTGCCATTAATGCCACTGGAATTAGGAGAAATCTCCAGATTCACAGGGAAGTATCTTGCATTTAAGTGCACTCATCCATATTTTTCAAAAAACTGTTCAGACATTAAAAAAAGTCAGTGTCATCAATCCCGAAGATGGGATTCAGATTTTTTAAAATTGTTATTACTATTTCATTCCCTTGTTCCCCTGTTGATGTTTTGCCTTTGCCTTTGCCTTTTGCAAAGTTTATCTAGCAGCACAAGGGAACTTAATAAAATCCTCTCCTTTGGATTCCAGATATTGCAAATATTGTATTTCACAACATCAGGAGTATAATGTAGGATCCATTTGGAGTTTCCTCTCCAATAGTGCAAGTAGGGCCACACTGTGAGGCAAAAGTACACACTCTCGTAGCCCCAAGGGCCCAGATGTTCAGTGTCACACTATTCAACAGGAGACCTGTTCTGTCCTCCCCTCTCTACCCTAAGGCATTTGGGCAGAAATAAACCTAATGGGGGGTATCAGCTTTGCTTTGCAACATACACAAATGCTTATAAATTAAGGGAAAAGGGAGAAGCCTAACAGAGTAAAAGCAATTGGGAAGAAAGCAGAGTGAGGAACTAAGGAGATAAAAATGGTGTTGGAGTGCCCAGTGGCCTGCAGGAGTTTGTGACATAACATCTCCTTACTGTCAAGAAAGTTTGGAAGCAGGATAAGGACTGGCAGAGGCCTCCTGGCTTGATCAGAGAGCTGATAGGCTCTGCTATCCTATCAATGAATGTAGGTCTGCTCATTTTCTTCACCAACAGCCTCTCCTCCCTAGGGATCCTTACTGGCATTCAGTGACTGCTGTATTGAGATAATGTCTTGCCAAGATAGTGCAGCGCAGTACAGACCCAATACAGGCTGCTAAAGAAATGTATTGTCACTGGTAGGAAGAATGAACGGTATTCTGAGGGAGACAATTGGCTGATGAATAACCAATGGCAGGTCTGCTTGGCACAAGATAAGGCTGACAGATCTGGGTTTCAAAAATCCAGGCAACCACTAGACGGCAGCAGAAAGATCCCGGAACTCTGCTGCTATATAGTTGCTTTCTGGAGTTTTGCAGCCAAGATCTTGTAATAGTATTAAGCAGTAATATTACAGTATAATCATCACTGTGTTTTCTCAGGTCCCTCAACCAATTCCTTTTGCCTCTGGCCTGCTGAGTTTATTATACCACTCATGCAGAAGCAAATAACAAGAAGCAAAGTTGGTTGACTGTAATAAGATTCAAGAGTTTTTATTCTTACTGACCTGACATAATGTTGGAAAGAAGCTATGTACAGGGATAGGGGACTCTGGCCATCTGCCCATCAGCATGCTAACGCTGTGAAAACTGAACAGCACGGGACCAAATTTGATGTGGAGGGAGAAGCTGGCAAAAGAAAGAGCTTGAAAACAGGCCAGATCTGGCAGAGAAAACATTAAAATTGTATTATAAAATGTCACGGAAACTGGTCACTAAGCGCTAGTCCCTAAGAACCACACCCAGTAATCAAACCTAAAAGAATCCTCTCTCATCCCTAAACAGGTGATGCCCAGCCAGATGCCCCCTGGCTATTTTTGTTTGACATCTGGCTGAGGAAAAAGCTGGAAATGCCAGAAATAAAGGGGAAAGAATTGAGAGGTAAGCTAAGGTCTGAACACCCCACAATAGACTCCTGTTGTGGCAAATATAGTAAAGGAAAAATCAGTTCAGATAGGGGATGGTTTTCTAATTCCTGCTTCATCCACTATAGATCACGGTGGATGAAACTGCCTGGAATTGTACTGCAACAACTGTATCTGATGGCCCACTGTTTTATGATCCCTGCTCTGGACCAATGAAAGGCCAGTGATTGCTTACATTGAAGGGTATATATCATACGTTGATGAAATGGTTATTCCTGATTGACAGAAGTGGGAGAGCATGGTGCATTTCCTCAGCCCTCCCTTCCTTCATTTGCTAAATTAGTCTCACTTCCCTTCTCCTGTTTGTAAATTTTAACATTACATATCTTCTGGACTTAGGCTAAACCAGTTTCCATTTTAATAAGAGTGCTAGAATGCAGAGGTACTAAAAGCACACTCCAGTGCTAAGACAAAAAGAGAAGAAAAAAGAAACATTTCCTTGCCTTTTGTCAACATCAAGTACTATGTGGAATTAGTAATGGGATACAGAACTTGTCACCACTCACACGTAACTTGTTCTTATGTGGTCTAGGACAGAAGTGACCCAACTTTTGTTAACAGTTGTCTAGTGATCTGCATTAATGATCCAAGTTTCATTCTTACTATCCAGATATCAACATACTATCCAGATATCAACATACTGGGAAGTCACTGGGACCAAGTTTGAAGTGCATGAGATTACAAATTCATTAAGCAGCACTGCATGAACAACCATCACAGCAGTTACTAACTTTTCATAGTCCAATAGGGTTATACAAAACTCGTATCAACTGAATAATTTCCTGGTTTATCCAAAAAGCCAATATGGATACAGAAAAAATTGCTATCTTGCCACTTTAGGTAATGATTTGAATTCCCAGTCTTGCATCTGTGCACCTTTGTGGAAAGGAAAATAGAAAAGGAATCCTTCAAGTGTTCAGAATCAGATCAATTAATGTTAAACTGAGATAATGTCTATAGCATACTTACAACAAAAATTTCCCAGCTAATGAGAGACTTGTGGCTTTCCAGGTGTTTCCAACTTCCCATTCCATTGGCCAAGCTGACTGGAACTGCTACAGTTCAATCATTTGTAATCAAATCAAATCATTCATATGTGCATACTATCCGTAGTGCCTAAGCTCTTTTCTAGAGCACTTTTGCTGTAACTTTACCACAACTATTTGCCTGTTTTTTTCATTCAGATACATGAAGAGGTAGGCAATCTGAAATGCACACAGGGATGGGGAGAAGTGGCTTGATGCAAAACAAATAGGGCAATATACTTTCTTACAAGATGGAAGCAATATTCTGTACTCAGGAGAGGAATGATCATACTGGCATTAGTTGACATTACTTGCTCTTGTTTGCATAACCCCGAAGTGTGAGAAACTGAGAAAAAACTCACTCCAGGTGCTGCAAGAGATAGGAAAAAGTATTTCAAAGAGACTCCTTAATTAACTCATATAATGAGAAGTTCCTGTTATAGTTTTCAATATTCTGTATTTACCAGGGACTCATATAAAAGAGTCCTTACTGAAGTCTAAATTATTCTTTCTTCCTTGGTCTCACCAACTATGTAAGATTTGACAATAATCAAGTTTCAGCAAAAGTCCGTGTTATCAACATGTAGTCATAAGCCAGGAGGGCCTTCCCTATGGGACTGCACAAAATCATCAATTGGGCACAGGTTGCCTATCCCAATATACAGTATATTCTCACTGGCTGGCAATATTAAATATTGTTTCTGCAGATGCTTCTGAATCTCCTCTCTTTTTTTAACATATACAAAAGCATAGTTTAGAATAGAATTGCATTTGTAAAAAAAAAAAAAAAGTCACACCTAGAGAACAGCAATAGTATACATGTGAGTTGACTATTAAACCAAGAGTCCTGGTGTGGAGTCAACATGTCTCTTACCAAAAATAAAGCAAAACAATGCAAACCCCTTGTAAGGTGGTTTAAACACCAGCAGAATATCTTTCCCCCAGACAAAAGCTTGAATGCTCTGATAGCAATTTTACAAGTGATCATACAAAATAATAATATGGGTATTAGTGAATTTGGGAGCATTCCTTCATAAGTATTGAAACAAGAATAACAAATCTAAGCAACACTTAACCAGATCTAAACCAGCATATGAGTACCCTGTATACCAAGCAAGTTGTAGACGTTTTCCCTCTCTTCTTCTGTTCCCCTTTTGCAAGCTACAGTTGCATTTGTAAAGAGGCAAAGCACCCTTGATGGTTAGAATCATCCAGGGAGCTGTGATGAGGACACTGCCCTCACTTTAACATAATTTAATTAGCTTTCAGGACACAAGGATACTTAATACATGCATCCTCAATTAGCATCCTTTATGTAAGTCTGGGTTCAGCGAAGCGTCCCCCAAGGAACAATTGCACACACTCTTTCAAAGCATAACATTTGCCTTGAAAACATTCTCAGGTGAAGCTGTAGTATTAGCATCTTTTAAATCTGAAATTACAGACAGTTTCCATGTGTAGCATAAGATAGGAATGTAGACTGCTTTGCTTTTTCTCAAAACTCTATAAATAAAAACCTAATCTAAATCTCATTTATAGAGTCAACAAAAGGCAGACATAACAAAGACCAGAATAGCAAGTCTAATTACCATTAACTTGAGGAAAAACCAAACTTCAACCATACCTACAAAACACAGTCATTTTGTCAAATTATACTTGAAAAAGGCTACAGTATTCTGTGCACCCTTACTAGAGATTAAGTATTGCCAAAGATATGCAACAGAATTTGAGTGTATAGTATTGTACTGTAAATTCAGCTGGCATGCATAAAATTGTTTTAGAACTTATCTACTAATTAATCAAGATGTGAATTGGGTGATTCTGGAATTTTTTTTCCTTGGGGGGAAAACTGTAAATGCAATTCATTCTTGTCTACTTCCCATCACCATTTCCTAATGGCCTTCTAAGCAAAAAACAAAAATCAAATCAAATAGTCAACAGACCTGTCCCTTCATTCTTTACCAGAATATCAACTCATACAAAAAAACTTCATTTACCAGTTAAAACAGACTATGAAACTGATAGTGGAAGAAACCCCTGTCCCAGAGACAAATACTAATTCTGTCTTCATATCTACTTTGGCAATATTCTTAATGGCTTATCTTCTAAGATGATATAGGCTATCATTTGATGCTCTACTGAATTAAACACTAGACGATCAGGACCATCTGTGCAAAAGAACAGTAGAGTCTCACAACTTGAACTTAGCTGCTGGTGGCCTCATGGACCTGTAGATGTTGGGGTTTGGGCAGCAGTATGGGCATCGTTACCATTCCCTTCTTTTAGGATGTTTGCTTGTTTGCTTGCTATCTTTGCAATCCAGTCTGTAGCTCCCTTTCAGTATTAACCAGGTTCAACCATGCTTTGGTTTTTCAAGATCAGCTAGTATTGGCTGGGTATCACCACCTGCTCTGATGTGCAATAGAATAAATGGGCACAACATTTTGTTACCTCAATGCAGCCACTTTTCAAATGAGGATCTTCAAAGATGATTTCAGTATCAGTCAACTTCTCTACCATTCACCAAGAGGTTCACCTCTATCTCTGTGGCTTGGACAGGGGCTAAAATGTGCCTGTGTCATATCTGGGCTTCATCACTCAGTAGGAATCTAGGAGAAAGATTGTTTAAATTTATTATATGCAGGCTCTAATACATGGGGGTCTGTTTGTCTTTCTTTTTATTTCTTTTGTTTTAAAATGCCAGAGATAGTCATCTCAACAGGCAGTATCTGCATGTGTAAGAAGGAGGGGAGCCCAAACAGCTTTGATCAACTGAGTGTGGGACATGTTTAAAGCATTGTAACTTGCATGGGGCATGTCTAAAAAAAGTGAAGTAAAAGGAGGACAGTGTGATGGACTGGAATGGAGGAAGGGGGGTGAAAACGGTGCTCTCGTCTCCAGAGCAACGCTCTGGAGATAAGCGGAGAAAGCGGGCACATCCCGAAACATTCCAGAAGATAGTAGAGACTTGTGCCTGGGAACTGCTGGTCAGTCTGAGAAGATTTCTGTAAACAGGTGCTGGCAAATAAACCTTGCTGATTGAACCTGCATGGTCTCCAGGAGTTCTTTGGGCTAGGCCTGACAGACAGACAGACAGACAACTCCCTTAGCCACATCTTGCATTTAAAAGCAACCTTTCCTGCCGTCACCTACTGAGACCTTTAAAAAAAAAATCAACCTTCTCCCATGTGTTAGCTCCCTTTTTAATTTCATTCCCATACTATATGAACAGAGTGAAAAAATAAGGGACCAAAAATGCCTACACAGTAATGATATGATCAATTCTTCGACATAAATCCATCTCATTTCAAAATACCATTGCTTTTTTTCACCACAACTCAAAGCTTCTTTGGACTTCTGGCTCACTTTTCTTCTATGGCAATTTTGTTGTACTGAACTTCTGGCTTAATTAAAACCCACAACAGCCCCTCCCCATGAAATCTCCCCCCACCCCAATACATTCCTGGATCCCTAATGAGCCTCCACTGCTTGGATTAATATTTAGTGGAGCACATTCTCCCAGTTCTTTTTTTCCCCTTCCAAGTACTTATATTAGCAAAAAAAAGCAAAACTAGAAAAAAAGTCATTAAATCAAACTGCAGTAGCAGAACATGGAAGAAAATACAGCAGGGTTCTGCTTCTCAATTTTATTTATTTATTTTGCAAACATCATTCGTTCATTACTCACCATTTGGATAATAATCTAAGAACCTTGCTTAAGATGTAATATTTAAATACTATGGAGGCTTTATTTGATTTCATTAAGCTGCTTTTTCTTAAAGAATGTTACATTAAGCAAAGTAGTTCACATTAGCCTTTTAGCATTTTCCACAGAGCCATTCAGGGGAGCCAAAAAAGTTACGGAAAGGAAGCTTAGTTGTGGGGGGAGGGAAATCAAGCTTCTAAAATATAAGCAACTTTTAGAATATAGGCCAATTGCATGTAGGAAATACCAGTGTAAGTGTCAGCAGTAATAAAGTCTCCTTCTAACAGTCATAATTAGGTTTTATATAATTATTGTCCTGTCTCCAACCTTCTTTTCTTCAGGAAGGCAGCTGAGAAGGTGGTTGGCCTGCAGCTGCAGACAACTCTGGAGCAAGTAGATTATCTAGATCCATTTCAGTCAGGTTTCAAGCTAGGATTTAGTATGGAAACAGCCTTGATCTCCCTGTGGCTTTCAGTACTGTTGACCATGGTATTCTTCTGGGCCAAGGAGGGAGGCAGGGCTACAGGTAGTCCCCGTGTTAAGAATGCCCAGTTTAAGGATGATCCATGGTTAAGAACGGAGCCTATTGTAACAAAATTCAAGTTAAATACACAATGGTTGGAGTTCATTACACAGTACTACTTACACAGCATTATACAATAATACTGTTCCAGCTTACATACAAATTCGACTTAAGGACAGACCTTGGAACTATGAAACATGGACCTGTACCATAGCACATTGGTTGAATTTACTCTTCTTTCCCACAGGTTTGAGTTCTTTCCTTATTGAGGACAATTACAAATCAATATAGTTCAGGACAATTTCACAAAAACTTCAATATCTTGGCTTTTCCAAAGAGGCATTCCTAACGAAGTGTTATGAGCGTACACTCAGCATATTTAAATACCATACCAAAGACCTGGAAGCCCAACAGGACCAAACAGCTCTACCTAAGAATGTTTTTCTCAATAATCAAGCCCAAGTAGTTTACAAACCAGTGAGATACTTACACCACATAAGTGTTTCCAAATTCCGAAGAGCACTAACTTCAGTACGCTCCAATGCTCTCCCTACAGCAGTTTTGGCAGGACGATACAAAAAAAATACCCCATGACCTGAGACTGTGCCCCTATGGACAAGGGACTGTTCAAACTACAGCCCCTGTCCTGCTACTGTACACTGTACCCTCTATAAGGACTCAAGGACCCACCTTATAACTCCTTACCTGGTAAAACACCCAGGAAATTCTGATCTTTTTTATGTACAGTTGTTGTTATCAGATCATGATATGATTCAGTCTCCTTGAACATAGCTAAATTTTGTTATACTGCCTGTAAAATTAGGCAGATTTTATTATCCACTGATAAACTCATCACCAATTGTAATATCTTGTTTTGTTTTTATTCTATTTTTATTTTTAATGTGTTTTTGTTTGCAATTCTGGTCGGTGACCGTAACAAAAATATGTACTCTGGGCCAGCTTTGGGTGTTTGGGAACGGGGGCTACTGTGATTATCTTCCTTCCTCTGGGGCTGGTTTCAGTTGTTGTTGTGGGGGAGAGGTTTCTCCCTAGGCTCCTCCTTTGTGGGGTGCCACAGGGCTCAATCTTTCTCCCCTTTTCTCCGACATCTACGTGAAGCTGCTTGGTAAGGTCATCCCCCAGTCTGGGGTTCGGTATCAAAAGTACAGCCAGTTATCTTTCAATCTTGGGCTGGCCATGTGAAGCTGTCAAGGTTGTGTCCCAGTACCTGGAGGCTGTGAAGGTTTGGATGGGGAGAAACTGTTTTTGACTCAATCTTACCAAAACTGAGTGACTATAAATGTTAGGGCCACCTAGATCAAGGGATATTCCATCTCTGACCTTGGATGAGATAACAATTCCCCATTCAAGAGTAGTATGCAATCTGAAGGTTTTCCTGGACTCACAGCTCCTGCTCAATTAGCCAGAAATTGGCCAAGAGGTCTTTGCACATTTAGTGTGCCCATTGCATCCTTTCCTAAATTGGGAGGCCCTTCAGATAGTCACTTACACCCTAGTTATCCCATAGCTCGACTACTGAAACAATGTTCTACGTGGGGCTGCCCTTGAAGACTACCCGGAAGCTTCAACTGATCCAGAATGCAGCAGTGCAAGTAGTGACAGGCATGCCTCAGTATGCCCATGTGATACCCCGGCTTCATGAGTTGCACTTGTTGCTTCCAGGTGTGATTCAAGATACTGGCTATGACTTATAAAGCCCTACATGGCAGAGGGCCTGGTTATTTGAGAAACCACCTGTGTCTATAATATCAGCCTGACTAGTTCAATCGGATAGGGTTGGTGAGCTTCAGGCCCCTCCAGGTCTCTCCAATGACCCTTCCCAGGCAGTGCCATTTTTATCTGGAGTGCAGAAGTGTGCCTTTACTGTTGTGGCACCTGCCCTCTGGAATGAGGTTCCCCATGAGGTCCAGATGGCTCCCACCCTGATGGCATTCTTCTCCCAGGCATTAGACTCAGGTGGTTGTAGCCCCCTGTATGGGGTTTGTATGTTTCTGTTGGCCAGATTCACCATTTTGTTCATTGTTCTTTATCTGAATTTTATATTGTCATTTGTTTTTACTCTGTGAGCCACCCAGAGTAGATTGAAGTTGGGTGGTGTCCAAGTCAAATAAATAAATAAATAAATAGGACTACCATATCTGAGCTGCAAATAACTGGACAACCATTAGATGTCAGCAAAGAGTTACAATTCTGTATAGCTTTCAAACAGTTACGATTGTGTATATCTTTGCTGCCATCTAGTGGTTGTCTGGTTTGCAGCCTAGATATGGAAGACTTAGTCATAATTCTATGGCCCATAGGCCAGATCACAAGTTTTCTAAAAACTGAGTAGGGAACAGGACAGAGTGAAGAATAGGGCACTCTGATAATTTATTCCTCTGCACAGATGATCAGTTTCATTAGTAACAACATACCGTATTTTTCCGTCTATAAGACGATACTTTTTTCTAAAATCATTAGACTAAAAATTGAAGGGCGTCTTATCCAGGGAAGTAAGCCAAGGAACCACGCGGTTGCAAAACTGCCCATACTTTGTCTCTGCAAACAGGCTTCCTCCAATCACGAGCCTTATGTGACGTCAGCTGATGCTGAACAAACCAATTGGAGGAAGTTTGTTTGCAGAGACAAGCTATCAGCAGTTTCACTCGTGATTGAATGTAACCAGTTATGCAAAAGAGCGTGGAAATAGAGCTGCAGAGAGACAGTCTGGAACTACTCCCACCGAGTGTATCAGATAAATGTTACCTAATCACTAAATAAAAATGTGTTCTGCGCTATCTTTAAAATATTGATTTCTTAATTTTGGGTTGGAAAAGTGGGGGTCGTCTTATACATGGGGGTGTCTTATTGATGGAAAAATATGGTAGTTTGCAGCTGATCCAGTCTCTTCTCCCATAAATACAGCTCTGTAGTTTTTCCAAAGTAAAAGGATGTATGTGGTTTATGGTTATTTGTCAAACTGAAGAGACTTTACATTGTTTTAGAAGTTACTATTTCAGGATTTATTTTCTATATCAATCGATTTTGTTAATATGGGTTAATACATTCAGTGAGTGTATGTCCATATTATACTAAGCCATACTTTGTTTAATGAAGGACAAGTGGACAGATATAGTCAATGCATGAAACATAACCCATGGTTTATAAACCACTAAGTGTGGATTTACACACCACACTAACCCAAAATCAAATTACAGCTTATTTGTGAACCAGCCAGTGTTTCAGCTTCTACTTCCCATTTCAGGTCATCAGAAGGGAGACTTGGAAGGAAGGAAGATGGTTACTCAAATTACCATCTATAATCATAATATGATTTGTCCTTAGGAGATTTCAGACTCAACTATGCTACTTCTCTTAGTTGCACACTATCATTGGAAATTTAGTTCAATGTGAAGAGTTAAGGTAGAAAAGGTTCATCTCCTTTCCTGAAAAATTAGGACTTTCTGTCAATTCCAGCTAGTGAAGATGATTGCTTTAAGACATAGCCACAATTCAGGCAGACAATTCCATCTGAGGGTTAGATTAAGCACTTTATAAATGTCTGTTTGCCTTCCGCGGCAACCAAGGAAAACAAAAAGAAGGATGGATGAGTTACAGAGAACAGGCAAAAAGATGGAAGGAAATGTATCAGCAGCCTCCAACCGAGTCTCTTAGGCATTACGGAACTAGAAACAGAAGGAGTAGGAAGTAGATGAGGGTCTCCCTTACATTGTGTTAGGGCTGAGTATAGAACAGAAGGATATGACTGTATGGAGAGGCCCTCTCTTCATTGACACTTCACTTGTAGCAGTGTCTTAGTTCCAATCCATATGTCAGGTTTCTTTTTTCAGTACATGGAAGGGTGGGGACAGGAAATCTCCTTCATGGGATCATGCATGGAGGAACTGAAGACTTTCTTATAGCTTGACAGCTTCCTTACTGGCCCCAAGTCACCCAGCTGGCTTCGTGCCTAAGGTAGAACTAGAGCTCACAGTCTTTTGGTTTCTAGCCTGGTGCCTTTAACAACTGCACCAGACTCATTCTTTGCAGTGTTATCATTGTGAAGATAAACTTGGGAAGAGAATCATTTGCTGTACCCTGAGTCCCCTGAAGGACAACTAAGATTCATTGTAAAAGACAGAAGAAATAAACATAACCTTGATTAAATTATATGCTTGCAAACAACAAAATAAAGCAGAGGAACCAAGAGTTCCTGGTTAATGAAGGTTTATTTCCCTTGCTTACAGAATGTTTATGCACCTGACTGAATGCATTTACTGTTCACACAGTATACTGAACCACAAACAAAGCAACCACAATTTAGTCTAGTTTAGTATGTTGCCCTGGAGGAAATCTTTCTGTGTGGCTGAAAAGAGCTGACACTGACTTGATGGATCATCATCGTCGTCGTCGTCATCATGTTGTATCTGGGATTAGTTTCTGGTTCAGAGTGATGTTATAATCCAGAAAACTGGACTATGGAAAAACTTATTTAACATAGCCATATATAAGCAGTATGTTACTATTGAGTAATGTAAAAAAGTAAACACTACATTGAGGATAATTGCCCCTCAAAAACAAACAAACCAGCTCTAAATCAGGGATAAAGACTCTATGACCCTCAGGGCTACTCCTGGCATCTCTTATTGTATGGAGGGTCACAGATTTGCCTACATGGGCATTTCTCTTATAAGAGGAAGGGGCTTATACATTTTTCTCCTAAATAAATAAAGCAAACATGCCATCTCATTCCTTCTTTGTTACATTTTTAACCTACCCAAAAGAACTCTAGCATCCTAACAACCTTGTGAAAAAGGACAGGTGGTGAGATAGCAACTGGCCTATCATCTTCCAGTCAGTTTCACAGCTACTTTGAATCACTCTTAACCCAGCCCAGAATCCCAACTCCACTGGCTTGTGCTGGTTCTGACTGACAACCAAGCAGCTTCATGGGTTTTACTTGTTGGGAAGAATATAAAAGAGCAATAGAGGCAGACATAGATTTACCAGTCTGTGCTAAGAGACAATGCTATTATGCCATTGGGCACATAAACTACTTCAAGTGAAAAGTAAATCCTTAATTCTGGATTAAATTTTTGTGTAGATTTTAGTGCAGAAAGGCACACAAGTACATTAATCTCATTCAATGAAATACATGAATGTCCATGCTCTTAAAGATAAAAATGCAGAAATGTGCTGTTTAATGGGGCAGTTCCTGAATCTTCTGAATTAGTGGTCTAAAAGTCAATTTGGTGTAGTGGTTAAGGCAAGAGGCTGGAAACCGGGAGATCCTGAGTTCTAGTCCTGCCTTAGGCACAAAGCCAGCTGGGTGACCCTGAGCCAGTCACTCCCTCTCAGCCCTAGGAAGCAAGCAATGGCAAACCACTTCCAAAATACCTGGCCAAGAAAACTGCAGGGACATGTCTAGGCAGTCATCAGGAGTCAACACTGACTCAAAGGCACACGCACACACACACAGAATTTGATGACACTCTTCTAGACAAATAAAGCATCTCAGCTCATTTCTCTTTGGCATAATATTAGGGCTATCAGATCTGGGCTGCAAAACTCTGGATAAACTAGACAAAGCAAAAAGATAGAGAAAATTCCAATTCTTTGCTAGCCCTATATGAGACAGAAACTGCCTTTCCTATCTGTCATAGACAGAAGTAAGCAGCATCGAATAAGTGCCATGTCTAAACTTTTCCAGCAGGATCAGAAGTTTAGAAGGACATCTAGTGGTTTCATAAGCATTTGCATGTTAAGCTTGCTTTCTTATTTTTAAAGTTTCTTACAGAACGAAAAGGGAGAAAAGTAAAAATATAAAGAAGAGAAAAGAAAAGAAAGAGATTACATTAAAGATTTACAAAATATAAAACTACATAGGAAATCATGTAATGTTGAAAGAAAAAGGAAAACACTTCCACCATTATTCTTACAAATAGTATTAAATTGGAATAGATATAAAGATAATCATATACAATTTTGCATGTTAAGAACTAGTATTAAAGTCAAAACAGAAATTGACAAAGCCAAAATGATAAGAATTTTCAGTCAAAAGACTAAGAATTAACAGGAATTTGTAACTAATCCAAAACAGCCCATCCTTACATTTATGATTTAAGATAAAACCTTATCTTAAAAGAAACTTGAACTTCAGATATGGCAGAAGTCTATGCACGTGATTACAGTCCGTAAATAGTATCCAAATTAAAATTTTAAAGAAAAGAAATAAAAGGAAGAATATAGTAAAGGAAAAGAAATATATAAAGAAGTGACTTCCAAACTTCATCACAAAAAGTATAAACAGTTTTAGTAACTTTTCACCTCCTCTTAATTTACAACCAAAGATCTCTTCATCCCATGTCCCATCTCTTATCTATAAACAAATCCATAAAGCATCGTCATTTCAGTCCTGATGTCAGCAAAAGTCCATTAAGGGTTGCCAGAAATAACAACATATCTATTTTAACCTTGATCAAATAGACCAACTTTATATTCCTTCCTTTTACTTCTAACAATCTTAATCTTTAGTCCATTCAAGTAATGCTGTAGAACTTGATTTCTTTTCATTTATTTTTGGCCCCTTCTCACAAGATTCATCCAAGCTTTAACAAACCTGTTTTGTAAATCCAATGTTAAAGAATTATTCACATCACTCTCTTGCTTTATTATTTGTAATTCCCTTTTGATTTTTAAAGCATCAACCAATTTCTTTTGTATGTCAAATGAGATATCTTTTTCCATGTCATTCTTGTAGCCTGTCATTTGTAGATCCACTTTCAGTGTCAATTCTGTCTCTGTCTTGTCAGATAAAACTTGTTCCTCTTCTGCCATTTCTTCCATAACATTTTTTGGACACAATTTATCCATAGAAGCAAATATCTCTATTGTCATTGTTGATATTACCTTCTGATCCCATTTTTCAAAAGTGTCCGTCAGTATTACCAATGTTATAATATTTTGCATCATTCTGTAAGTGTTACTGGGGTTTATGTATTCTTCTCCTTTAATTAAAATCTTTAGTTCCCTCTAGAGTCCAAGTTTTAAAATTGCTTATCTCTATTATGTCTTAGAAAAAATTCAAAACAAGTCCACTTCCCACAGGAAGGATTCTTTATAATTAATTTCAAAATCTTATTTCAAATTTATCTGGACCCTTAATCCATTCATAACTTTCTAAAATCAAAGTCTTAATTAGCTTTTTGCTGTTCATTTCATTTTTTTTTAAGTTCTTAAGCTTGTAGTTAAATTTTCTTTCGTTAAGGATTGAAGGCAGACTCAGCCAGTATTTTCCAACTTGTCTTTCCAAAGGTCTCTAATAGCTGAAAAGTAGTTAACAAGCAATTTTTGAATGTTACTAGAAAAGGAAGTATGTCAACTTAGTGTCCCTTTAAAAGCTCCAACTGCAGTTTGAGTAAGATGGCTATTCCCTTGACTCCCAGTGTTCAAAACCAGCCAGAGACCACTCTCTTGCAGTCTCTTTGCAAGGAGCAACTGTCTGGAACACTTGTGGGCGATCTCCCATCCTTTCTTTGTCGAGAAGTTCAAAGAGCCGGTCTACTCACTAGTAATTACATTCAATTCCTTCATTAGAGGGCTGAAATTCTGTAGTCACATACCTGAAAATAACTACCACTGAAGTACTTCCTTTTGAATACATATGGCTATTACAATGTTGTTTTAACAGTCTAGTAACTATTCCAAGTCTGGAAGGTGGATCCAATTTCTACACTGAGTTGACTCAAAATAAAACTAGTTCTTATTTGTTTCTTCAGTGGAAGAAGAGTGAAGAACCCTGCCAATATAAAGTTAGTTTATTTTCTCTTTGGGATACTCTTTTTTACCAAAGCATGATATAGAAGAGTAGGGTCTCTGTAGACTTTTTCTCAGTGAATGATCTCTTCCTAAACTTTTAAATGCTGCCATATTACACTAGTTGAACAATGGTCTGATTCTGACTCAACAGAGGATATTGTCATATATTCATAATGTAAAGCAAGGGTGCTCAACTGTTGGCAGGATAAGGGCTGCACTTTTGAGGTGGCTCCCTTATTTTTAACATCCTTTTATTCTCTATTTTCTTCATTTTTTATATTTTTAATGTATTTATTTATTGTTTTTAGCTTTGTTGTATGGCACCCAGAGTCGCCTGTGGTGAGATGGGCGGCTATATAAATTGGTTTAATAATAAATAAATAATATACATTAAAGAGATAAATGTTTCTGTGATCTTCCTCAATATAAAGCAGCTTCATGCAGTCCTGTACCCCTTTTCGGATTCTACAGGCACACATATATTTGGATTTTTTTTTTTCTTTCTCGCTGTAATATTGAGCACTGATATCAGAAACACCTAATTATTTTTCTTTATAACTTTATGAACCACTTTAATCAAGGCTACTCTATGAGGTGTACAAAATGAGGTGTACAAACATTTGCAGCCAATGCAATAACAGTAATATGCAATAACAGAAATACAACATAAAATTGTGGCAAAAATTATGATTAATATTATATTCCTGGCACTGGGAATGCTACCAAACTCAAGTCCCCAAGGCTTTCTGGAACACCCAAATCTTTATGAACTTCTGGAATCCCAGGGGAGTGGGAGCTACCCTTACCTCAGGGAACAAGCTGGTACAGAGAAGGGGAGCCCCCATAGGGAGTGCCCAATGTGGGCCCTCTCCCCTCGCATTCTTGATGGCTGGAGATCTTCAATAGGCCTCCCTCTGTCGTCAGATTAGATAAGCCGAGTTTATGTGGGATAGATGATCTTAAAGAGAACCCAGGATCTGAGCCATGCAGGGATTTATAAGCGATGGTTATAATCTTCATTTCTACTTGGAAACTTATTGGTAGCTACCAACTAAAGGGAACGGCTACAATAATGGTGTGATGTTGTGGTCTTGTAGGTTGGTGCAGACTTAACAGGATGCAGGCCCAATCCCATAGCTGCTTTATAGCACAAGACCACACATGCTTACTCAGAAATGAATCTCTCTGTTCAGGGAGACTTTCTGCGGCCAGAGTATATGTAGAATATCAACATAAGCATCAGGTTAATGGGTAACAACTTAATAAATCCAATGGCTTTTTGCAGAGGCAAGAGATCGCTTGCCAATTCTGAAAGCAAAAAGGGCAAAAATGGTTTGCACATAAGTACGGTAGTCAAGATTGCCATCTAGTGACTAACTTGTGCAACCTCTAATTAAATAGACAGTACACTGTATTATAATTTTATCATAACAAAGGTATTCATCTTTAAAGTGCTAAAAAGCAATGAATTACTTTTTAAGGAGTCACAGGTGTTCCAAAACATTTACAGCTTTAAAAATATCCACCTTGACTTGTATTTAGAAATGGAGTAGCAGCGGAGGTTACATATTCCTAATCAAGAATTTGGCAGCAGCTTTATGGACCAGATCAGGTTTCTGATTGATTTTTAAGGGCAATCTTATAACAACAAAGGGTATAACAAGCTCTTATCTCAAAATCTGTAATCATATGGATAGAACAAATATCAAAATGTGGCAGCTGCTGTCATCAAAGGTTCTAGGGGCAAAATTACTTGTCTGGGGAAAGAAATTGTGTCAATAACGCTTCATTTAGTGATGAAAAAATAAATAGTTTAGACAACAGTGGCTTTTCATTTGCCACTTTCTTGTGTAGCCCACACAGACCAAGTTTAGAATAAGCTGAGAAGCAGCTACAGCCAGGAATTTTGCCAGTTTAAAAGGAACACAGCAAAGTTTAAAAAAGAATCATTAAGTTATTAATGCAACAACAGATTCACTCCGTCAAAACCTTTCCAACTCTTTGGAACTATAATCTTACTGCTCTAAAACAAGGTTATCTCCAATCTACTAGTAAGTTTTAAAAAGATGTAAACAGGTAATAGGTTAAATTTCATTCTAACTGTGATCTCATTGTCATTCTTGGTTAACATTTCAGGTGTTCCATAATTAGGAACCTAGCCTAGTAGTACACGTTGCCTCGGAAGAAAACCCCATTAAGTTCAGTAAGGCTGTAATAGTGAGCATTCTTCTGCAAACAAAGGTAGTACAATGCCAAAAAAAAGTCCTCATTTTGTTTGCTGTTTTCCATCAACTCGATGGAAAATAAATTTTTCAAATTTTCAAATTTTCCAAAGAAATTCTGTGAATTTTATTTGGTGGAATATGGAATTACTGTAATTGTATTTACTGTAGTAACGAGATGGACAAAGAACTTCCTTGTGCCTACCTCTTCACTGGTCTGCAGCCTCCCTGGTTTTCCATAGTTCAGTTAGCTCCTGTGAAAAGGCATCATAGGAGACTTCTTCTTCTTTCTCAGACCAAGAGTGGTCAGCCAGAGAGGCTGCAGAGCAGCGAAGACATATATATTGAAAAGAAGTGTGTGGCCATCTCACAACAAAGAAATAAATCCCTCCTCCCAAATATTCTAGAGCATTATAAGAATGAGATAAAAAAAAACCCGAAGCCTCTTTTCCAGGAGAAAAAAACTTTCTGGAAATTAGAGAATAGATTTTGGCTTCAATTGTCTCTTCCTCCACAGAGCATAGATGAGGACATGGCATACCTTAGGTTATTACATGCAACTCCTATAAGAGTAAGATCCCAAGTCATTTGAAGATTTATATTTTCAAATCTTACTAAGCCACTAGGTATCTGTTGAACAGCTGTTGTCAGAGCCTGAGAGAGAGAGAGAGAGCTTCATGTTTTATCAACTTCCCATGTCATTTTAGAAAATAATTCAGTCTGTCTCCAGATTGATCATCCCAGTAGGTCTGGTGGCTTTCTGCTTGATATCATATTGAGATCTGTCAGTGATTACTTCCTTTCACTGTGATCTATCCAGTCCATTAAAGTGGGTGCAGAATTTACAGGGAATTAATTTTGCCACTGGCCTTTTATGGTGGCAAATAACTTGATTGTTGGCATTAAAGCAACAAAAATAGAATGTTATAAGGTTTATGCTGGGAGGGGTAGCCAAGAATGTTTCTCTTTTTCCTATCAACACATTTATTTTATTGTGTCTAAGAATGCACAGAATGAAACTATCAGTCAGACTCTATTTGGTGGGCTTGGGGGGGAGGCAGTTATGCAATGGATTCAGTCAAATCATGACATTAATCAGGCTGTTCTGGACTGGGTCTTCTGTGACTTCACAAGGCAAACCAGGGTCCCTACATCTGAACTGACTTAAAACTGAATTGGTGCCATCAAGACCCTCCATGGACAGTTCAGCACTTCTGAACACAGCAAAAAAGACCAAGGGGATGTCTGGAAAAAATGCATTTCTTTTCCCATAAATGCCATAATTGGAAGATGGGAAGGGGGAGACTGTTAGGAGTAAAGCTCTAAAACCTTGCATGTATATTTGTATAATTTGACAGATTTATTATCAGGGGATCACTCTACAATATTTGTTGTTTTATAAATATTGCCAATCAAATAATGAGGTGTGTTTTGGGGAGAAGTCGGCATTCAAGCTTTGGGAAGATTTCTTTGTACAGTCAGTGCTAGGCAGAGAAAATCAGCATATTTTTCTTATTACTTTTCATTCAATTGATGAGGAGAATATGTTTTAGAAATTATTTCGAAGAAGAAAGGAATTTTGAAGCAAAATTAATGGCATTCTTGTATTTCTTTACTTCTAAGGTAGCTAAGGGGTGTGTGTGATGTCATGTTTTCATTGTACAGTCATATCTCCACTAAACTGCAGCCTTCCTTTTTTTTATGAATTTTATTAAGTTTTAAAAAGCAAAAGGGTAAAAGCTAACAAGAACTAATAATCAAGAAGAAAAATAGAAAGCAAGAAAGTTAGAAGTAAAGAAAGAAAACAAAAGTGGTGAGAAGTAGAGGAAAAGAAAAGAAAAGAAAAAAAATACAAAAAGAATAACTTCCGACTTCTTATTCAGCAGATATAAATGAATCATATAATGACCTCCAAAACTACATCTTGACATACATATTTTGTATAATCTATTAATTTAACTAATTATCAAATCCATATATCATAATGTCATTTTTTCTGTTTCCTGCAAAAAGTCCAAAAGGGGATTCCAATTGGCATTAAAGTTAATCAATGCTTTTTTCTCTAAGGAAAGCTGTCAATTTCACCATCTCGGCTAGCTCCGTCAACTTCACCATCCATTCTTCCATTGTAGGTAATGTCGAGTCTTTCCACCTTTGAGCATATAAAAGTCTAGCTGCAGTTATCATATATAAAAACAAAGGTCCGTGAGCTTTTTCCAATTGTTTATCCATGAGTCCCAAAAGGAAAGTCTCTGGTTTTGACTGTATATTAACCTTCAAAATCTTCTGGATTAATATATGTATTTCAGACCAATTTTGTTTAGCTTTACTACATATTAAACTGCAGCCTTCCTGACCTTCCAAACTTCAGTTGCAGATGGCAGCTGCAAAGAGCAGGCAGCAGCTGTGGCCAAGAGGTCCTTTCACTGCTCCATCTGGTGCATTAGTTGTGCCCTTCCCTGCACTGGTCAGCCTTCCAGACAGTTACTCACCCCCTTGTCACCTCATGGCTTAACTATTGTAATGCGCTCTATATAGACCCCTCTATTGGACCCCTCTATTCTGGACAATTATTGTCCAGTTTCCAATCTTCCCTTTTTGGGGAAGGTTGTGGAGAAGATGGTTGGGTGGCTGTTGCAGAGGATCTTGGAGGAAATGGATTATCTTAGACCTGTTTCATTCAGGTTTCAGGCTGAGTATAGTCTCGAGATAGCTCTGGCCATGCCTGTTGATGACCTTTGACAAAGCCGGGATAGTGTTGGTATATCCATCCTTGTCTTCCTAATTCTCTCAGTGGCTTTCAATACCATCGACCTTCTGGACTGCCTGCAGAGGTTGGCAGTGGGAAGGACTGTGCTGTAATGGTTCACCCTCTTCTTCAGTAGTTGGTTCCAGATGATGTTGATGGGAGGGGAGAGATTGTACCCATGGCCCCTCACTTGTGGGGTGCCTCAGGCTTTGATGCTCTCCCTTCTCCTTTGTGTTTAACAGGGTAAGGTCATTTGTCAGTACACTGATGATATCCAGCTTTACATCTCAACCCTGCACTGCACAAGTGAAGCTGTCAATGTACTGACCTGGTGTCTGGAGGTTGTTTGTGTCTGTATGGGGAGGAACAGACTTCGCCTCAATCCTGACAAGACTGAGTGGCTATAGCTGTTTAGCTGTTTAGCTATCAGTCTTGACTGGGGTTCTACTTCCTCACTCAAGACTGGCGGCAGCTGTGGCCAGTGGGGCCTTTGCACAGATTTATTTTGTGCACTAGTTGCACCCTTTCCTTGACCAGAGCACTGGTTACCTCACTATTGGACTATTGAGATGTACGCTACATGGGGCTCCCCTTGAAGTCCACCTGGAAGGTGCAGCTGGTACAAAATGCAGTGGCACAAGCAGTAATGGGCACTTCACATTACACCCATGTATCATTGCTGAATTGGTTGCCAGTAGGTTTCCAGGTACAATTCAAGGTGCTGGCCATTACCTATAAAACCCTTCATGGAATAGGTTATCTAAGAGACCACTTATCTCCAATTGATTCTGCCTGCCTGATATGTTCAGACAGAATTGGTATGCTCCAGGTCCCTTCAATTAAATATTGCCATCTTGTGGGACCGAGGAAGGATGCCTCCTTTGTTGCTGCCCCTGCCATCTGGAACAGCATCCCCCAGAGATACGGATGGTGCCCACTCTCCTGGGTTCTGAAAAGCCCTAAAGACCTGACTCTGTCCCAGGCATGAGGTTAATGTGTTTGTTAATGTAATGTGATGTGATGTGATGTGATGTATGTGGGGCCTGTTGTATTTGTACTATTTATTAATTGAATTGCATTGAATTGTGTTACCCTTGAAGACCATTCAGAAGCTTCAATTAATCCAGAATGCAGCAGCGCAAACAGTGATGGACTGGCTGCGACATGCTCATGTGACACCTCTGCTTTGCAAGGTGCGTTAGTTGTCCATGTGCTTCTGGATGTGATTCAAGGTGCTGGTTATTACCTATAAAGCCCTACATGACTTAGGGCCCTGTTATTTGAGGGACCGGTCTCCTATGGTTTCTGCCTGCCAGTACAGTCCAGGAGGGTAGGCACACTCCAGGTACCCTCAATTAAACAGTGTCATCTTTGGGACCCAGGAAGTGCACCTTCTCAGTAGCAGCTCCTGACCTCTGGAATGAGGTCCCCCCGAGACCCAGCAGGGTCTATGCCACAGATAGTGAGGTTATTTATTTATCATATTTATATACCCACTCATCTCACACAAGGCGGTGTATAGCAATTAGCAATTAACATTGCTAGATGCTGGAAATTATTAAGGCAGAAAGATTGTAGAAGAGCTCCCACAATTGGACTAGACTGCTTTTTACTCGCACTATTTTTGATCATTTATCAAAGGAGACTAGACAATTCTAGAAAACAATGTTATCAATGAATACTAGTTTTGAGGACTGTTCGTCTCTACATAGTAGGTGAACTGGAGCAACAATGGGAGAGGAGATCTCCTATTTGTGGGGTCCCTAGAGTTATTATTGTGGAATCGTTGGTGCTCTCTAAGCTTGGTTGTTTGCTTGCAGACATCTCATTACCCGACTAAGTAATATCATCAGTGCTGGTGAGTGTGGAGTTTGCTCCCTGTTTATATACAGTAGCTTGCTCTGCCAGTGTTGGTGGGGATGTGGTTTTCTCCTTGGTAGTTCCTTGATTAGTATATTGTTTTCTGCTTGATTGTTTATCTGGTGTTAATCTCTGTTTATCTAGGTGTTGGTTGCTGGAGAGAATGTGTTGTGGTCTTTTTGTTTCCTTCTTAGCCTTTTTTAATTGCCTCTTTTGAATAGTATGTAAGATGTGGTTTATCTCTACGTGTCTATTGATGGCCGATTTGTCTGAATGCCAAGTTTCCCAGAATTCCCTCACCAAAATATAGTTAGAGATGGTATCATTTAAAAATAAACAAAAAATAATAATTTAACAGAAATTTTCTTCAGAACCTATGTACTTATTTCTTTGAAAATGGGGGCAAAATTCACCCACTCAAAAAATCTTTGAGTGGCCCTACAGAACATTTTTTTTCCAAATTAACATTTTTAAAATGTTGGATTAAAATGTTTGCATTGGTCATTTAGTTAAAGAACATGAAAGAAAATGAGTTTAAAATGTCAAAGACATAATTCTCACAGGGTTTCTGCAAGTTCCAAATGCCAAACTTAATTTAGTTGGACGTTTTATTATTAAATGCAAGCTATTGTCAGACCAACAGATGGCACTGTCTTCTGCCAAGAGGAGAAATGGAGAAGCCGAACTGTGCTCCTATCACTACAATTACAGCATGTGAAACTGCTTTGAAATAGCAGCGTACTGGATCTAACAGGTGTCTGGATGAAGCAATTTACTGCAATTTTCATCATCAATAATTCCATAGCAGTGAGAGCTGTAGCTTGACCAGAGTAGCTACACAATCTTTGACTATACAGAAATGCTGACAAAAGAGCAATATGAATTAATTAACAGATCAAAACAAGCACCCATTAATGTTTCCCTTTTGGAGAAGCCATTGTCCAATTGGAAGGGTCTCCATCTATTGTTTCCAACTGGCAAAGGAGAAAGCATATAAACATGCCAGTTTGGGGGAGAGCGGATTATCTCTGTGGATCTGCCCAGTTCATTGTACCCACCTACCTGATTTAGAGGGACTAGATTTTCTAGTCTCTGCACAAATCACATTGGGACATGAGCAAGGTGAGGTCTGTTGTCTGCACAGAAGTGGGAAAAGAGATGACATCTTCGGCCGACACAAGGTATTTGTGTGTTTGCTAGGTGGTGACAATTACCTATCAAATGAAAATTAAAATGTATGTATCTGTTGATATGGTCTCTTATTTATGCCATAATAAATGTGTTAGCTTAAGATTGCAAAAGAATGTGCTGGTTCTGCTGTAGCATAGACCTAACGTCTCTATTCACTGGAGAGCATGTTAGGAGTAAAGCTGCTCAAATTCTTCTCCTTCAGTAGTAATTCTGATAAAATGACTTTGTCTTATGCCAGACTTCCCCAGCCTGATGTCCTCCAATGCGTTGGATTACAACTCCCTTAACTGCATTGGCTGTGCTGTTGGCAATATGAATTATGTCTAATGGGGAAGGCTCTTTTAAGGTTATGCACCCAACTGGGCATGGCTTGATCACACATGGCTTTGAACCTTAAGAACCTGAAAGTAGCTAGATGGAGAAACCTTTGCAAGTCAAAAGCGATGTAAGGTCTCATGCCAAATCACTGGAGTTCTTTTCTTAGGGATGTAATTTGTAATACCCAGAAAACATTGTAGTTTTAAAATCCTGAGATGGCCAAAGGACCCACAAAGACCTTTCCCTAGCCCTGCTGATCTCTGCATTTTCTTTTCTCCTTACCTTTTTTTTCAGTATTTCGAAGTGAAGTGCTGCATTCCAGATGCCTTCCATCAGTATTCCACAGAGTATTTCTGGACCACAGGTGAGTCCAGGGACATTCTTAGAAAGCAAACCTGAAGAACAGTTGTTCCCCCTGAATCTCCCCCAGATGGGAGTGTGGGATGTGAGAGGGAATTGAGGGGCTCTCTGAAAGAGAGAGAGAATCAAAGAAGTAGGTTTCTGTTTTGAACTTGAGGCTATTCCTCTCCCTTGTATTCTGTTTTGTGGACAAGTCACCTGGCCTTTATCACATCAGTGAGCTTTCTTGTGTAATGGGTGCTTTGTGACTAGGCACACCCCACAATTTAATCAAGTTATAATAAGCTCTGCTCTAGCAGCCATTTTGTGATTGCATATATGGTTGTTTATTATGAAGTTGAACATAAACTTAACAATCATAAGATACCTAGCTTCATTTGTACAGAGATTTGGTCTGAACGGATGGTGACTAAGATCTTGGAATCACTGTGGATAAAAGTCAGCCTTCCTTCCTTAAGTCAAGCTCAACTCCTGGCTGTGAGTGGGGGATGCCCATGTCGTTGTCTTGCAAACAATACAAAAGTGACTAGCCATTGTCTCCTCTGGGATGTTGTTACAAACAGGGAAGGGAGATAATTCAAAAACCACCCTGGCAGGTCCCTCCTTCCAAGGGTTCCCTCAATAAAAATAAAAGATCATTACAGTAGGTAGCTACCAGTCTGGCAGAATCTCCTGACAGCAGCATGTTTGCCCAGATGAGGAGTCTTAGCCCTTCCACCCAGGACTTCTCCCTTGAGTCCAGTTCTGTGGGGAAAGAAAGGGAGGTTTCTTCCATCCAGTGCCTGGAAATGCAGGACTTAACAATCTTGTGCCTATTGTGATACATGAGGAGTAGCTACATCGTTATCCAACCTTGCATGTAGGGAAGGTTTAGGGAGCACTTCCCTTATAAAATTGATGAACCCAAATCTACAGATGTAAAAAGGAGGCTATTGGGAAAAGAGAAATATTGGGGAAACAATGGTCTCATGTGCACAGAATTCCAAATAAAATTAATGCATTCAGCCTAGTGAAACTTATTATTGCCGCCTTGAATAAGGCTTTCGGTTTCAGCACTTGTTCACTGCAGAGAGCATGGCTGGAGTTCTTTTGGGCCTTGTGTTTGGCTGTTCATAGGCAGGCCCTTCTTGTTTTGGTTCTTCACCCTCCTCCCCCTTTTCCTTGTTCTTGTCTCCTGAGCACAATTTCCAATCTTACCGAAAGCAGGAAGATAAGAGAGATCCAGCCTCTTTAGGGAGGCCAATAGTCACTTTGGCTAATGAAAGACAATGTTCCATCTACTATGTACTGGGTCTAGCCCATTAATCAAAAATTATCAAAGGATTACATCTTCCATCCTTATGACCTTGGGAGGAATAATAAAAGCACAATCTGGTTTTCCCCAGTTCTGCCTTTGCATAAATAGAATTACATGGGAGGCATTCTTTTGGAAAGAAAAAGTGAATTCCATCTCTTCAGGCCTCTTTGCAAGGGATCCAAGTATTAGATGCTTTGGAGGCCATACCAGTACCACCATACCAACATTTTCAGAGATTCCCCACCCCCCCACCCCCCGCAATTTCCTAGTCTAACCTTTAGCCTTAAGTTTTTCCGGCACCATCTAGGTTTGAGATCAACCAAAGCTGGCTAAATGCTACAATTAAAAAATAAGTCTGCTGGGGAAAATAACAGCATCTGGATAAGAAAATTTGCACTATATTTTAAAGAATAGTAATGAAATATGCAAGCTTTTCTTCCTACTTCTACAACCTGACAAAGAAGCCCCTCCACAGTAACAGGGAATATAATAGTGGATTTGTTAATTTTGTTTTTACATTCTAAGACTTCCTCCTCCACCACCTCAAATCCTCCTGTTTTATTTCTTCTGTTTGAAGCCACAGTTCTCTCTATTTAAGCATCTCCCAGAGATGAACTTAGCAAAGGAGAGGATGGGGAAAGGCCTTCACTGTAGAAGGGAAATTAAAAATGGCTTAACACTGCATTACAGGACCTCTCAGAATTTGCTGCAGAGATTGAGGGGATGGGAAGGAACCTCTCCACCTTCATTACTGCTTCATGCATCTTTTCATAGAAAATGTATAATGTACAATTAACTTTCCAGAATTAGTAGCTCGGATGTACCAGTTTTGCACAGACAACTGGAAATACAGCACCCAAACACAGGTCAGAAGGATTTAGCAATTTCACGAATATCCAAGAAACAACTTAAGATCTGTAAGGGAGGACTGGCTTCCTTTGGGACCCTACTTGGGGGTGGCATTGCTATCAGAAACCACAAGGGTGGCATTTTTCATTATTGCCCACCTTATTTTGGAACAACATTAGACTGATACACTGGAGTTCAGGAAAGACCTAAACTGGATTCCCACTTTCAGCAAGGTTATTGATTATGCTGATTTATGGAATTTTTTTGGTGTGGTAGGGTAAGAGAATATTATTGTGATGTTCTGTTAAGTTTATTGTTTTGTCTCTTTGGAAGTGTAACCTATTTAGAGTTGTTTGAGAGTGAACTAACATATAAGCTTAAACAAAGAAATAGGTACATGACAGTCTATTCTGGGCTGAATAGTCACTATTTTAGAAAAAATATCATAAATGATCTTCCAAAAACATATGACTGAACACTTAAACTTTCCTTGCCATTCCATCAAGGACCACAAAGCAGATTTTTTCACAAACAAATCTATCTGAACAGACAAATGGGATGGGGAAAAAACAGAGGAAAGAGCTGATTCAGAAATGCAGTGGTGTGAATCAACCCTTAGTGGGTACTTTGATTTCTATCTCATTTATGATCAAGGTGATACTTTAAAAATGAAGGTATCACCTGAAGGTGAACATCTCCCTAACAGCTTTATAAAACCTAATGCTACATCATACAGACACTTGCTGCTTCTTAGCTTATTTCAGCCCTTGGTCAAGTGGTCCACAAAAGTTTGAGCTGTTTGGAAAAAGTGCTTGAAGGTACTATCATGTTCAGTTCTTTTCTTTAAGGATGGTCATATGTCAGAGGAGCTCAGTAAGTGAGACTTCAGCATTAGACACTGGACAGCAGCAGGAGCCCTAGAGGAGAGCTTCTTTATGAGAAAGGTGAAAGCAGACCACCCTCTTTTTCCTTGCCAACAAAGGATATGGAATGCTTTCTTTGAGTAGGAGACATACAAACAACAGCTTGCTATTATTCACCTAGATCTAATGGAGCCTTCTTCTCTTTAAATAGCCTAGAGGCAATAGAAGGATTGTTTATGACACATTTGTCCAGCTGAATGCAAGCAAAGATACAGATATAGGAAGAGGTGGTAGTTTTGCTTCTAATTATGTATTTGTTGCACTTCATTTTTCTGCATAACTTCCATAATGGATGCTTCTACCAGTGGTCAGTGTAGGGTTACCAAAATGTGGTTTATTCATTTTTAGTATTCTCTTTTTTCTCTGCCATGATTTCTTTTCCAAATCAGATGAACGGATGGATCTTTTTTAGCACTTGTATTTCAGTACTAGGATATTTATTCATTTAGCTACAGCACACTAACCATGCTACTGGCTTGTGTTCCAGTATAGGTCATTCAGATACAAAATGTTCAGGAAAATGCATTAATATATGGGAGTGCATTCAGTCTTGATCATATTTAGAGCAGACACACTGAAATCCGTGGGACTTAATTGCAATTATTTCTTCATAACAGAATGCTTCCAACACAGAGATTTAATCTACTTTTAAATCACATCAGAATAGGCTTGTCTCTGATGGTATTCCGACAGCCTTGATGTCAAAGAACACAATCTGTGACTATTAAATAAAAATTCACATGCCAATATGAAAGATCATACAAATTAGGTCTATAAAGATACAAAATGTTTTTCTGTAAGAGTTGATATTTAACACCAATAAGGTATACGTGAAATTGGAGTAGATAATGGAGATAATGCCTGAAGCTTTGCCAGAAACTGAACCTTTTCAAGAATCTCTTTCTGTCTCTCTCTCCCCACCCCCCACCCCCACCTTCTCAAATGCAAAGCAAATGGACATATGGCTCATCTCTGTCTTGAGAAGGCGGGTCCCTTCCTCGCAAAGTTTCGGATTGTATGACAAATCACGTCCTGGGGAGAGAGACTCTCGCACCAAGCAGAGGGTTTGAGGCGTGTGCCTCATTACCCCCAAACAACAGCTTCATTAGACTGGAAGGGGGCTTGAAGCCCCACCCGCTCAGCACTGCTGACCTCTCCTTCTCAATTTCCCTATTGTTTGTCCATTCCTGGTTCTTGCTCTCCATACCATATGGTTCAGCTGAAGATTAAAAAAAAATAAGTATAGAGGAAAAGATCCACGCTGCCTGAATTGGGAATTTTCCAAACCTCACACACAATTTGGGTCTGCAAACACGCTGTTACTGCACAGATCTGGTGTCATTTAATACAGAGAAACTGAGGGCTCCTTTTGTCTGGAACTGTCTATTGCTGTAAACATATCAACCCCTGCCAATATTACAATAGAATAACTACGAAAAACTTGCCCACCTTGCTTTACATCCATGCCAGAATTCATCAGGACAAATATATTTGTTAATCATCCATTCTGATGTTTATTCTATACAAAATCCATGTTTTGCATTGTTGAGGAACAAGAATGAGCAATGTTGCCATCTGGCAGAATGAAGAAGACGCTGCCATTAATTTCAGTAAGATTTAATTGCCCGCTTCATACTAAAATCTTCAGTTTAAATCTCTAGGTGTTGTGACAGGCAACTTTTGGATGAAATGATTTTAAGCAGTGCAACTGGAGTTCCCATCTTGCGACCCACAAAGCAATCTTGAAAGTGCAGTTTTAGAAAGCTAAATCAAACAGACCTTGCTTTTATGAGCTGTTACCACCACAAAGCAGTACAAAATCTGATGACATCTCTTTCAATTTTAATTTTCTTTTGACGAGAGGACACTGCACAGGTATGCAGCTATAGAGTCACGTTTAACAGCACATTCATAAAAACAGGTAGCAGAACCGCTGATCCTGCAACAATTTCCCACTAAGTGAATATTTCAGCCAATATTAAGACTACACCTAGTCTGAGCTACTTCCAATTAAACTCTGTTCTTTTCCTCCACCTCTCAACTTCAAACCACAAAAAATATTTTTACAATTTCTGTGCCTACAAAGTGTCATCTTCCAAACTCTGAAGAATGGAAAGGCTTTTCCAGAATTCATTGTACACTTAAATTCCTGATCATTTAAGAGTCCAGACACCAGCCATTTCAAAGTCTATCCAGACAGCCAAATTCATAATAACATACCTTAAAAAAGGATTTCAACATTGATCCTGTTGCCTTGCTATGCACTAGTCTTAGTTTAATGGGAATTTAATTCACATCTTATTGGAAGCATTGGTCTGTGGCACAGCTGTGAATTAGCCTATCTCATGAATTAATTGGGCTTTAAAGTATCCAGGACTGAATAGGGATTTTATAGGGAAGACACACACACACACACGAACTCTAAAGGAACATCCTCACAATAATTATTAATACTTCTGACTGCAGTATATACAGAGAGAGAGAGCTCCTACTCATTCATACTTGTCCAATGTTTATTTACATTTCTGGAATAAATAGTTTGAACATCTACTTACAGACTTGCTCACTTCAGTGTCAATGCACAAGCTCTAGATTAGTTGAAATTCCTGTGGGGATGGATAGAAAAATCTAGCCCTTCAACTGATTTACATATTATTATTATTATGGTTGGTTACACAGTCAGCCAGATGTTTAGACTGGATTGGCATTTTTATCCACCTATCAAATCCTTCCCAAGGACCTGGGATAGGCAGATGTTGTTGTTTGATGGTGTTAAAGGTATCATTGCAGGATATAAGCTGTTCCAAGTAAAGCTGCCTTTTGCAATTGACTGATGATAATTTTGTCAATGCTGATGGTGTTCAGGTGGTGCTTCAGATGTTTTGGGATTGCACCTAAGGTGCCTATTACTATTGGTACTATCTTTGCTTTCTTTTGCCATAGTTGTTCTACTTCTATTTGCAGGTCTTTATATTTTGTGATTTTTTCCAGTTCTTTCTCTTCTATTCTGCTGTCTCCAGGTATTGCAATGTCCAGACTTTTCTGTCTTTCCTATCAACAATTGTTAAGTCTGGGGTGTTGTGTGGCAGGCGCTTGTCTATTTGAATTCTGAAGTTCCACAGCATTTTACCTTTTTCATTTTCTATTACTTTGTCTGTTTTGTGGTTCCACCAGTTTTTGTTTGCAGGCAAATGATATTTCTTGCAGATATTCCAATGCACCATTGTTGCTACTTTGTCATGCTGTTGTTTGCATTCAGTCTGTGGGATCTTCTTGCAGCAGCTAACTAGGTGGTCCACTGTTTCTTCAGCTTCTTTGCAGAAGCAGCACTGCTGTCTGTTGCTGTCTTCTCAATTCTGGCTTTGTATGCTTTTGTTCTTAAGGCTTGATCTTGTGCAGCCAGAATTAGCCCCTCTGTCTCTTTCTTCAACTTTCCTGGTGTTAGCAATTGCCAGGTCTTGTTGTTATCTGCTTTGCTTGCTAGTTTTTTTGTGTACTGGCCATGTAATACTTTGTCTTGCCATGTCTCTTTTCTATTCTTCATTTGGTCTTTCTTATAGGCCAGTTTGGTTTCTTTGGTATTCAGTAAGCCTTCATAGTGTACTAGCTTCAGTGCATCATCTTCACTGTCCTTCAGGTATTCTTCCAATGCCCTTTTTCTTCTTCAACTGTCTGGTGTACTTGTAACATTCCACGCCCACCTATGCTCCTTGATAAGTAGAGTCTGTCAACATCATTGTGTGGATGAAGGGCATGATTCATTGTCATTATCTTCTGGTCTTCCTATCCAGGGCATCTAGTTCTGCTTGAGTCCAGTCCATTATTCCATCTGGAATCAGTTACTAGATCTTCTTCACTCTTCTGATGTATTCATTACTAACCTTCTTCTTGACTTCAGTGTGCTTGATGTTGTCAGCCTGAAGGATGCCCAGGTATTTGTAGTGATCTTCTTTGTCCAAACACATGATGTTATTTCCATTGGGCATCTTGATTCCTTCAGTCTTCACTATTTTTCCCCTGTTGATAGTAAGGGTGGCACATTTGTCCAGTCCAAACTCCATTGCAATATCTTGGCTGTATATTTGGACTGTGTTGAGCAGTGATTCCATTTCAGATGGTGTTGTTCCATCCAGCTTCAGATCATCCATGTAAAGGAGGTGGGATAGCCTGGCAGATGTTTTTGATGTTTGATAGCCATGGCCTGACTTGTCAGTATTGTTGACAGAGGAATCAATGTAATGACAAACAGTAGTGGTGATAGTGAGTCTCCTTGAAAGATTCCTCTCTTGATGTTAACCTCTCCCAGTCTATCACCATTGACCAGGAACTGTGTCTTCCATTGTGCCATTGATCTTTGCACAAAGCTTCTGATGTTTCTACTGACTCCTATTATTTCTAGGCACTTGATTATCCAGTCATGTGGCAGGGAGTCAAATGCCTTCTTGTAATCAATCCAAGCTACATTCAAGTTGGTCTTCCTTCTCTTACAGTTTTCCAAAATCATCTTGTCAGTTAGGAGCTGATCTTTTGTCCCTCTGCTGTTTGGGCGGTTTCTTTTTACTCAGATGGAGAGAGCTTGTTTTCAACTAGATGCTGTTGGACTGCATCAACTACCACACCAGTTAGCAATTTGAAAGTTGTTGGCAAGCAGGTAATTGGCCTGTAGTTGCCTGGTACTACCCCTTTTGCTGGATCTTTTATTATAAGGTAGGTTTTGACAGATGTTAATCAATTTCACCTCCTTACAGTATGTTGTCAAATTGCTTGGCAATGAATGGGTGCTAAGCAGTCAGATGTTTTAACCAAAAAACATGCTGTTCATCTTCACCTGGTGCTGACCAATTCTTGATCTTTCTTGCCCTTTTCTCCACCATTTCTGCTGTTATTACACATTCTTTCATTTCAGTTTCTTTTTTATTCTTATCCACCTCCTTTATCCAAGCTGCATTCTTGTTGTATTTCTTTGGTTGTCCCATAGCTGCACCCAGAACTGCACTGTTTCTTCTTTGCCAGATGTTGACTGGTCCATTGCAGCCTCTCCATTGATGGATTGGTAGAAACATTTCTGATTCAACTGAAATTGGAGATTCTGTCTGTAGTGTCCAATTCAAGCTTTGTATCTGCTGATCTCTTTGGTTATGGCTGTTATTTGCTGCTTTATTATTTCCACTGCTTCCTTGATCTTCCTTGTTTCTAGGTGATATTTCTTGATCAGGTATTCTTTGGTCTTTGTGTTCTTCAGCTTCTTTTCTTATTCTTATTCTTACTCTTATTCATTAAACTTGTATGCCTCCTGACTCATTCTGGGTGGCTCACAACAATCAAAGAAATCACATAAAATCAACAAAACTTAAAGATAAAAGATGGTAAGTGTGATGAAGTGAGGGGTCTCACTCTTCCTTGCTGAAGGCTTGAGTGAAGAGCCAGGTCTTCACAGCTCTTCTGAATAACAACAGAGTGGGGGCCATCTGGATCTCAGGGGGAACCTCATTCCAGAAGGCAGGTGCTACTACAGAGAAGTCATGCTTCCGGGGTCTTTAGATGACATTATTTAATTGAAGGAACCAGAGTGTTCCAACCTTGCAGGATCCAATTGGCCAGGCCAATGTTATGGGAAACAGGCAGTCCCTGAAATAACCGAGCCCTATGCTATATATGCCATGTAAGAACCAGCACATTATTGTATGTTTTATAAACTGTATATTAAGAGTTGTAGTTGTACCTAAGTTATATATTATATAACACCTTATTATAAGTTGAGCCCCGTTCAAGCATCCAAAAGAGAAAGAGTGGAGTATTTCAATATTCAGCAATCAGGTACTGAATAACTGTTAAATCAAAGCCATGCTATATAGTTTAGGCACTTTTCAAGCTACACTGTGTACAGAAATTATAGTATTCTACTTGCCAGTTATCTCCTTTGTACATTTCTTGCATGGAGGGATTTTTGGGGCAGGGGATCAGAGGAGCCCAGTCTGCCCTGATGTAAAGTTTGATGAAGGCTTGCCCTTGGATGTTTGATTTAAGCTATAGTAGGTAATGATGACCTCCCCCTTCCAAACAAGCAAACAAAAAAATCCTATTCCCCCCCTTTTGAATTGTCACCCACCTGTTAGGGTCCTTAGTTCACCCCAAATGTTCAGTTTAACTTCCTACCTACCAAAAGGTTTCTTATGACCTGCATATCTACCTTACATCAACTTTTCCACTATAAATAAAAATTAACTATAGCTTTAAGAACTTCAAAAACTTTTGCTAATGGTATTAATTGTAATTTTTCAAATGACAGAAAGGATAAATTATCAAATACATGGGTTACAAATTAATTTAATCCAACTTTAATTATTAAATCAAATTTTGTCCTGGCCCCAATTTTTTGTCTTGGCTCCATCTATATTTTGAAGTGTGGCTCAGTCCTTCTGCTCAAAAACCAGGTTTCTTCCCCAGCCTCATCTATACCTTTGGATCAGATGATAATAATTGTGTTTGTTGAAGCTCATTATTTTACTGAAGTCATATACATGTACAGTAGATGTATACAGATGGAGAAGTCTTCTTCTTCTCCCTGTGGTCTACTGAGTTTCCATCTATACATGCCACCTTTGGACAAATAGATTTGCAGATCCATGCCAATCAAAATAAGACCCTTTCACTATCAGAGTAAAGAAGATTTTGAGATGTTTCCAGGCATAGAAGACAACATGTAAATTTTGGTTTCTGTCTGCAGTTGTATTTGCACCAACTGATTGGAATTAAGTCCAACAACATTTGGAAAGCAGCACATTCTCCAGCTCATGTCCAAGGACTACTGGAAGGGAAGGATACTGGGAGACCAGGATTAAAGACCTCAAACATAAAAGTTTTTATTTGGGCAGTTCTTTATTTGGACTTATCCAATGAAAAATTATGTGCACTATGAAAATGCATTTATCTCAGCCATTCAGGCAGTTTTATATTTAATTTTTATATGCCTTTTAGTCCTGATTTAAGCCTGGCTATAGGGTCCAATTCTTTTTTTTAAAATAAAATTATTATTAAGATAATGAAATACCAAAGGTAGAAAAGAAAAAAGAAAAGAAAAAAGAGAACAAAACAAAACAAAACAGCTACAAAGTAGGAACAAACAAGCATTGTGGGACAACTTTCTAGTGACACATCCTCCCCTTCCTTCCATTTGTGTCCCCAACCGCTAACTGCAATTTAGATATTTATGCTTTACATTGGAGATTAAGAATTGCTGCCAGTTTCTGTTGAAGTACTTTCATCTATTATTTTTAATTGGTCTCATAATTTATTTTTCTAGAAACCATATCCTCAGTGTCTAAATTTGCCCTGCTGTGTAATCTGTCAAATGCAAGGGAGCCATTACTGCTTAAATTTGGTTTAACTCCTATTATGGAGATATACTGTCAGTTTTGCCATTGCTGCATATTCTCCAGTTTTGGCCTCTCAGTTTGGTATCATTGGCAAGGCCAATAAATAATAAATAAATAAATAATAAATAAAGGCTTATAAAGGGTCCCAAGTTTGTTCTTGCAACTGTCAACATGTATCTTAGGAAATGGTGATGTTTTTCATTTATAGTATATTTTCTGGAATTATACCTAATAATGTGTGATTTTATTTCAGATTTTATTTTTAGGATTTTCTGAATAATTCAATATATTTATTTCCAGTACTTTTGAATTTTTTACCTAACCACCACATGTAGCAAAATGTTCTTTCTTTGTTATGGCATTTCCTGTACTTGTTATATGATTTGTTTATTATCTTGGTAATTATTGATGGAGTTATATACCATCTGTAAAACATTTTATGCCTATTTTCCCTCTAATTATAGCTTGGAATGCAAACGGTTTTTGATAAGCTTGGGTGATCCTGTTTACCTTTCTGAATCCTTTCACAGCTTGCAGTATCATTGACCGTAATATCTTTTGGCTTGGCTTGCCAAAATAATCACTATGTAATAATGCTTCTGATGAGCCAGTTTGGTGTAGTGGCTAAGACACCAGGCTAGAAAGCAGGAGACGGTGAGTTTTAATCTGACTTTAGGCACAAAGCCAGCTGGGTGACTTTGGGCCAGTCTCTCTGACTCAGCCCTAGGAAGGGGGCAATGGCAAACCACTTCCGAAATCTTGCCCAGAAAACTGCAGAAACTTGTTCAGACAGTTGGGACAGATCCAAAAGGCTGACTTTGGCATGTAGAATATCTGCCTCAAGATTACATCTTGCCTCCTCCTTCCCCTTCGTGATGTGTGTTTAATAACTCATTGATCGTATCCAGATTGGACCATTACAATGCCCTTTATAAGAGCTGATATTATAAAGGTTTCAGAAATCTTAGTTGGTTCAAAATGAAATAAAGTTCTGGCAGGACCTTTGTGGAGTCAGCACACAAGCCTTATATTCAAGAAGGCAATATTGTAGACAGTTGGATAAGGACTGGAAATACACAAGGACAAAGCCCCAGTAAACTATGATGTTCCTTAGGTCAAATATTCCCACCCTGTAGTTTGGACATAAGATAGTCTGGTGATTTGCAAGTGTACTGGAAGTGGCTTACATGTGGTGGTTACGTAAAAAATTCAAAAGTACTGGAAAGAAATATATTGAAATATTCAGAAAATCCTAAAAATAAAATTTGAAATAAAATCACACATATTAGGTATAATTCCAGAAAATATATTATAAATGAAAAACATCACCATTTCCTAAGATACATGTTGACAGTTGCAAGAACAAACTTGGCACCCTTTATAAAAGAGGGACCTTGCCAGTGAGACCTGATAGCAGTTCACTGATACAACTTGTTCAGAGGAACTGAAGCAATAGAAAGTGGGGTGCATTGTATGTTTAAAAATATCCACAACTGCACAAACATCCAAGAGAATGAATTTGGTGGGTTTTTTTGAGAGCATCTGAATTAAAATTAATGAAAGAAAAAATGAAGGCAATTCTGTTGTTTGTATCTACTACTGACTAGCCAACCAATGTGAAGATATTTACCAAAAGCACATTGCAGGACTTTTAAATAGTAATATTTAATAGTAAAATGTGAGGCGGAGCGGGGGAGAGAAATCTGTAGAGACATAAACTTTAACAAACATAGTTCTTCCAGGAAATGCCTGACCTGTTTTTCTGAAAACTTTCTCCTGCAGAAGATGGTGGAAGCTCAAAAAGATAAGCCGTCTTTCATTTGATACTGAGCAGTAAAGAAGAAGTAGCAGAAACTTTGGGATGTGATGGCCATGTACTGCCAGAATTCACACTCACACTACAGTGGGGACCATGAAGTGGGGTTGGGGGACAAGTACAGTATTCAATCCTGAGTTCAATGCTTATCAACACATGGGTGAAAAAGTGGAGGGAATGCTTTATCAAATTTGCAGGTGACATATAATTGGGCACGATAGCTGAAACCTTAAAAGACAGAAATAAAATTCCAAATGATCTTGCTAGGTTAGATAAACAGCTTGGAAATAATAGAATGAAATTTGACAGAAACAGATGCAAAGTTCATTACTTAGGAAGTAGACATCATTCACAGCTATAGTATGGGTAAATATTTGGTTTGGCAGTAATACTTATAAATGTTAGACTACGTCAACAGAAATACCACATCCAAATCATGGAAACTAAGCCCAGTATACTCCAGTAAATCAGACATCATATTGAATGTTGTGTCCAGTTTGGGGCACCACATATTTAAAAAGATTCAGAGAATCTGGAACAGGCTCAAAGAAGTCATGAGGAGGTATTTAGATGGGAATATGATTGCCCTCTTCAAGCAGCTGAAAGGATTTTACTCATATGAAACTTGTTCTCTATACAGAACATGAAATAATGAATTTAAGTTATATGAAGCAGACCCCAGTTGAATTTTGGGGAAAATTACCTAACAATTCATAGTGGTATCAATGACCAAATCTCTGATTCTATGAAAATTAAAATTAGGAACAAAAATTAAAATGGCCAAAATCTTGGGAGGATTAAGAGTACAACCTTATACAGATGTCTTAGAAAGGAGGCGCTCATATAACTGCAGCTTTGTTATCCCTGCCCTCTTTTGCTTTATATTCCTTTTTCAGTTCATAGCGAGCCATCAACAGAGTCATCAGCTCTGGGTGGAGCTCTTTTAGAACTTCCCAATTTTGCCTAAAAAAGGGCTATAAAAAGCAGACTTGGAGAATCAAAGCCCAGCTATCAAGGAATCGATTCTCACAACTGCTACAGAAACATATAAGATTTGAGGTTTCTGCCCCCACTCCACTACCATGCCTTTCTCGGCATTTCCTCCTAGTATATTCTCCTATCAAGATGGAGGACAATTATCCCAGGGCAGACTTGCAAGTAGGGACATGGGGGAAGGATGCGGGGGCGGGGGGGAGAAAGAGTCCAAAAACTATGACTGCATGATTGAAGCCACATCCCATGCAATGTGTGTTGCAGATAAAAAAGGGGCACTACTTTGATCTGCAGTCATGGCTGCCATCTTAACTTTTCCTACTGCCCTCTTTGGACAACACTGCTTATAAGCTATAACAGCCCTGAAATAAAGCATTTGTTCTAATTTTAAATCTTTTTTTCCTTTTTTTCCTTTCTTCCTCTCCTCTCCTCTCCTCTGCATCACAAGATTCTCTTTCCTCTTTTTTTCTTTAAAGGCGGGGCAGGGAGAAAATAAATAAATAAGGCGATCCCTTGTGACTGCACTACTTCTACAATGCCAAATGAAGGGATTATACCAGAGATTAACATTTTAAACTCTCCAACCAATGTTTCTGACTCAGAGACCTTTTGGACAAACTTGAATTTTATAGGCCAGAAGAAGAAAGTTAGGTTGCTTTTAATCCATGCCAACAGAAAGTGCAGAGTATTTTTTCAACAATTATTCTTACTTCAGTTATCTGTTCCAAACTTTGTTTTCTTTCAGACTGGCTGAGTGAAGCCTCTATGGTCCCTTGCCTTGTTTCCAGACTCCCCTAATTCCTGCCAATTTATCCCATATTAAAACTTCTTTAATGAAGAATGAAGAATCAAGCACCTGCTATGCAAATGGAAGCAAATCCTTCCCTTCTGAGGGAAGTGGGGGGAGAGCCAAGAGGAAGAGGGGAGCAAGGAAGCAGGGTGTATTCATCAGCAGGGACATTCGGGTTCACAGGCTGTTCATATGTAAACAGGCTTGAGGCCTTGACAGATCGAAATGCTACCCAGGAAAATTCTGATATTAGCCTGAAGTAAAGTTATGCAGATCCCCAATCACCCTGCTCCCCCTTCAATGTCCGCTTGACAGTCTTATTATGGCATAAATTCTCCTTTAAAAGTTTCAGCTGAATACATTCTCTCCGAAAGGAAGGCTTGGGGGAAAAAAAAAAACATTTGAGAAGATCTAAGAGTGCTTATCAGTCATCTTGCCATATGAAAAGTAAACTTGCTTAGTACCATGTTTCCTTTTCTTTCCCCCCTCCCCTCTCTTGCTTTCTTTTGAAACAACCCTATTTTGACCTTATTTTATAGTGATCTTTCCTTCCTCCCTCCCTCCCTCTCTCCTCTTTCTTATTTTTTCTTGTTTCATAACTATTTGCATCAAGTAAACAAATATTGAAACTTGGTCCTTCTTAAAACTCTACAAGTGATAGAAAAAGAAATAGGCAAATTATCAATAAATGTCTATCCACTTTACCACGTTTATATTCTCTTTCTCTTCCTTCTTCCCCACAGTTTTCCCTGGCCTGATTCTGTCCTCTCTTGGATAACATGGATTAGTGTTGTTGAAACTTTAAAAAAACAAAACAAAGTAGTTCTTTTTTCTTCCCCTCTCTCACGTGGCCTGGCATTGAATTGCAATCCTATCTCGTGCAGGCCTAATCCCATCAGACATTCTCCTTGGAGGATCCTTTGGCTAGTTCTTTTCATCCCTGGACAGGGGACTTCTTCAGCACTGTGTGTGTGTGTGTGTGTGTGTGTGTGTGCACGCGCATGCGCACCCACGCGCTTCTTTTTTTTCCATTTTGTGGATTCTACTGTTTTCAAATTTCTAGACGTCGTATTTTGACAGTTTTTGCAGTGACTAAAATACAGCCGAATCTACAAATGCCACTCATTCAATCTTTAAAGTCTCTTTTAAAATGGCCTCATCTGTCAGTTGAGAATAGGGGGTGGGGGTGAGATACTTTTACACTGTCCTGTGTTAAGATCATTTATTTTCGACTGCTGAGAGCATGACTGACATTGAAACTGCTACTCTGGCTCAGATATTGTTTGGGTTGAAAATGTATTGTTTAGGCCTCTCATAAAAGAAATATGTTAAATGCCCTGCTATCCCCCCTCAACTTCCCCCTCTTCTAACACACACTTTGATAACCATAAAATCCACGGTGGAATGGGAATATTGTTAAAGGAGACAAAACCCAGCCAATGGTTATCACTTGCTGCAGAGTCCTCTACTTTTCTGTTCTTCAAAACAAAAGACACCACCAAGGAAACGAGACTTTGAACATTCTAACTTTCTCTCTAAGTCTACGAGATATATCAAAGCAGCAACAATGGGGAGGTATTATAATTATTCTTTATTCCCTCCCCCGGCCCCCAAAAAATAGCTTGGAAAAATCAGGAGAAAAATCATCAAGATCTTATGTTAAAAACTTAAGATGCGACAGCAGTGGCTTTCTTTACGCATGCTGTGAGTGTTTGAATAAGAAGAAGAATGCCCCAGCACTGTAACACACCAAAAGAATGACAGACAAAGGATTTAAAGGAAAAGGTTTGGTCAGAATACAAGACAAGTGAAACTGAAAGGAAGCAAAGGGGGGAAAACCCCATTTACAATGGAACAATGCATGTACTAATCGCTTTGATATATTATACAAGCCCAAAGACCCAAAACATTGTGTAATTATTTATAAATGACTTCTCCACTCTTGTATATAATACCAGCGAAAGAATAAAACTGCAGGCTACTCTCTAAACTATTTCTAAATAGACCTTCCTCAAAAGGACACAGAAGTGTTTGAAACAAAATAATTAATGGTTGATTTTATGGTTGTCTCATTAAAACATTTTAATTGCTGCAAGAAAAATACATTGTGTTCATAGGCAACCATAATTTAGTTAAGTTCTAAAAAATGTGTATAAAATAAGATGAAGGAAATACTGAGCTATTGTTACCGCTTTCTGATTTCTTCATGGGGTTAAGAAGACAAAACGCAAGAGATTAAATGATGGTTTTGCTGTAAATTTGGTAAATTTGCCTCTTGGCTTGAATGATCATCTCAGATATAACATATGAGTGACTGAGAGAAGGAAAGGTTAAGACTATTTTAAGAACTAGTTCCAGAGGCTTGCATAACATTTCAAGTGCACTTAAATACTGTGTATTATCTGAAATGAAAGGTTCCTTTCGTAAAATGGACTTTGAATTTACATTTCTGTCATCTACTTTGAAAATTAATTTGAGAAATCATTTCTGTGCTCATCCTTGAATATGGAAAATAGGAATTCTGGCCTGCTTCATGGGTGGTGGTTGTCTGTGGGCCAGTTTCATGCCAGTGTATAATATCTGGATAAAGGTATCATATGAGCATCTTTCTTAGAGGATGGCACTGTTTGAATGCAAAGAAAACAACCCATTTAGAGATATTATTAGATTGTAATGGAAAAGTTTCAAGTCTACTATGGCAACAAAAGAATAAGAACTGATTGTTCATGTAGCAGGTACAAAACTGTTGGAATTGTGGCCACTCATTTACTTATAACTGCTTATGTTAATGTGCGCATTTCACCAGTCCGCTCAAATCATGGTAGAAGATAGAATACAAACTGAACGGCAAATTCAGGCAGCAAGGAAAGGATTCAAAGAGTGATCAGTTCTTCATGAGTAGTATCATTTATTATGTGCAGCTTGGTTTTCAAGAAGATGCCTTTTTGAGTGAATTTAGCCACATGATGCTTTGGAAAAGAGAAGATGGGTGAACTGCATCAAACAACGTTTAGCTCTCTGAACGATCCTACCCATTAACAGTGTGTCAACAAACACAAGAGTCTCTATTTCTTTATGTGGTCATGTAACCATTGAACTGTAAAGTGATTCTGATGTGTTTCCTAGGAAAAGCCCCTGAGGTTTCTTGTTCACTTGGACAATTCTCAATGGACTTGGACAACAGTATACTAGATATCCAGCAGTATGAAGGAGCAGCTTCTTAAAGCACACTATCAAGGAGCAAATAAAGGTTAAAGCTGTTATAAAATAATCTCTCGAGCAACATCTTTGTTTAACAGTCTGATACACATTCGATTGTTTCTTCACTTACTCTCAACTCTAAAACAAGAAATTACATGATATACTGTAAATATTGCAGTCACCATTTCCATATTTGTAGGCATTTACATTTAATAAAAGATTCCTCCAAATGGATGTCTAATCCAATCAGTCAGTGTATACAGTTACCTGCACAAAAATGGATGATAAGAACAACCACAACAGTTGTTCAGTCAATATAGGGCTTTTCTTGGATTCCAAAGTAACAGAATTGTAAAACCAAATTTTTCATAATTCCAAAAATACTGATTATAAATGGGTATATAGAAAATGTCTATATGTACACTTTTCAGCCTTTTTACTTATAAATATGCATGTGGCATTTTTGTACTGCTGCCAAGAAAACTACCTGGACATAACTAGGCCATGAAATCATTTGGAGTCAAGTTCAACTTGAAGGAGTATTTACCTTAAGCTTTCTTGTAAATGTGGATGTTATTGGCAGCATCAGAATTTTTATTTTGCTTTTTGCCATGTGGTTTGTTTGCTTTTGGCCTAGCATGATATGTGAGCTCAGCCATTATGGCTCCATGTTATATGTTCACAAACTGTTGCCTCAAATTTCACCAGTTTAAGAAGATTGAAGATTTTCTTTCCTTCTATAATTTTGGATATTTTCCTCTCTAGGTAAGAAATGGGCCAGATCTCAGAATGAACATTCATTCTGAACTGATTATGTCTGCTTCTTTTCATAGCAGACAGATAACAGTTTTAAAGCTACCAATAATAGTACCTTTTGGGGGGAAGGGGTAGAGTTGATGAATGGATGCTGCTTCCAAATTCCAAGTGATATGGTGGCTTTCCAGTATTTAAAACCAGATTCTTCCCCAAATTAGTTTGGCTGTTAATTATTCTGGGATGAATTCCACCCTATAATGCATAGAAGGACTCGCTGAAGTTGCTAATGGGCATGTTCTGGAATCACTTCCAAAATTTGTGAAGGTTGGAATGGGAATACAGAACAGTCAAGAAATGCATGGATTGAAAAGGCCTGGCTGTCAGAGTTGTCTGAGATACGAGCCTGGACAGATGACTGAAAAAAAGGAGGAAGGTATTATGCATCCTGCACTTAATTATGAATTATGGATGCATAAGATTCTTAAGAAAATATTCCTCATCCTAAAGTAAACACCAATCCTCACACAAAATATAAAACAAAATCACAGAAGTGGAAAGCACCTAAAAGAGTATCTGCTTTAACGTCTCTTATTAGTTCCTTTTTAAGAGTAATAGTTAAAAATTAAAAGTTAATCTCCCCCCCAAAAGTAAAACTTACTTCTGACTAAATATTCATTATGTGGCATAAGAGCACGTTTCTACATCAGTTTTGTGGGGAAGGTTCTGGGCAGTTTTACATCAAATATATCAATCCCGAGCACTGTGAAGCAGGGAATGTTAATATATTGTATTAAGTATTATACATATGTTGTGAAATGGACAAGCATATGACAGCCATTTATTCAAATTCTCAACAGAGAATCTTAAAATTTTATTAGGTCCTCATAGTAAATACCAAGGGAAAGTAGGGGAAAAAAACAATGAACATTATTAATGTAATAGATTTATGAGCATACTTTTTGAAGGGCACTTTAAAAATATACCACTGTATTTTCTGCAATACAGTTAAATAACAGAACTGAGTGTACATTAAACTGTTCTGCCAAGAAACAGAAACAACTTCAAGACAGCTAGTCCTCATTTAGCAACCACAATTGGGACCAACAATGTAGTCATTAAGTGAAGCAGTTGCTAAGTGAAACTGTGACTGTGCTTATGATCTTACTTCAGCTTTCCTTTGCTTTACAGACCTGTGAAGATTGTAAATGCAAGGATTGGTCATCAAGTTACTTTTTCATCACCGTCGTAACTTCAAATGGTTGCTAAATGAGGCAGTAGCTAAATGAGGGCTGCCTGTAGTTGTTTCACACAAAAAAGCTCCTAGAGTTTGGCAATTATCTTTTTCTGAGCGGTCAGAATGTTACCAAAATACCTGGGCATCAGAACTTAAATTAAAAAAAAAAAATGAAAATAACTAGTTAAAACTTACTTTTTAACAAAGCTTACTTTAAATAAGTCAGTCTAGGCCACTATTATTTGTATATTATTTGTACTAATACCCACTTATCAAAACTGGCAAATAAATAAAAATAGTTTTGTTGTAATGGAAATGACTCGTTCAAAATTTTGTTCAGAGAAACAGAGATCTGAGCCATGAAGCCATTGTCTTTAACATATTTTCCAGTCAAATGTCTAGCCTTGATTTTTGAAAAGTCAATGAATTTTCTGCAGTTGACTTCCATTGAAGGAAGTCCAAAAAGCATAAGTGGTATGATCTTTGCTGGCTAAACAATTTATTCACAAAATTAGTAGACTGCCTGTTATTGAGCCCAACTGAATTATTCATTGGGAATAAATTATCCAAGAAATTTAGCACTTCTTTATGTTTGGTAATGAATCCATCTTCATTCTTTCAGTGCATGGACAATTCATAAGGATTCACTAAATAGATGCTTCAAACATATTGCAGACAAGGGATGCTTTGGCAAAAAAAAAAAAAAATCTGAAGATGGTGTGCTTATTACTAGTCAATAAGTACATACTTTTTATTTTTCTATTTCAGACCTGACTGGATGAAAACAAAAATCTATTTAAATAAATGTCCAAAATGTAAACTACAGGTTCAATCTGATTACAAAAAATATACGCTCCTTGGAATCATTTTGAACCAGATGGCCTACTGTAAAAGCTGTGAAAGGATTAATGTTGCTTTCTACTTCAAATGTAATAAAAATGTGAGAGTTCCCATTTCTAATGGGGAGGGATAAGTGGACATAAAGCTGTAAGTGGGAGTCCAGAAACTTGCAACACTATGGGGTTCCCCCATCTATAAAATGAAAATAGTGGTCTCCTCATATAAGATTGACTGACTGACTGACTGACTGACTGACTGACTGACTGACTGACTGACTGACTGATTGATTACGTTTCTCACAACATTTCTGAAGCAACTCAATCTGGCACATAGGAAGACCCCTCCTAATTTTATTTCCACACCAATCTTGGGAGGCAGTTTGGGCTGAGATAGTAAGCCTGAAAATGCCAGCCGGTTCCATGGTCAAATGAAAACTTGAATCTGGATTTCCTTGGTCCATGTCCAACGTATCAAGGAAAAAGACAAAAGGTTGTACTTACTACTGTTACATTCTTATTTACATTATTTCTTCATAAGACAAAACCATAATTACAAATTGGAAGAATTATAAAACCATAAGTAGCCACCAAAAGTATTTAAAACATTTTCATATTTTATTTCTTCACTTATGGTTCCACATGAAAAGAAAAAGAAGACAAAGGAGGTCAAAGTGTGTTGAAAGAGTATGGGAAGCTACTTGCTGACAGAGAGTATGAACAATGGAAGCGGGGAGAAGGAGGAAATGTAATGGAGAACCCTGGAATAAAGCCCACCTGACTGGCATCCTGAAAGAATGCAACATTGGCAATTGGCCCCAATTTGCGCACGTACTTAAGAGTATTAAATTGAGGAGGATTTACTGTTGAGTAAACAAATAGGATTGCATGTAACACCAGTCTTCTGCAGACCTAAGGTAAAGGTAAAATCTCCTTTGAGTCAGCTCGACTTCTGATGATTCCATGAACATGTCCATGTTGTATCCTGGCAACAGTAGGGAAGTGGTTTGCCTCTGCCTTCTTCCAAAATGCTTGTTTTGGATTTTATTTTAATCTCCCAGTCTACTCTACTTCCAGGTTGGCTTAGTGCTGCCATCTAGCTCCTTGGGGATAAATCTAATTGAATCCAAAAGGGTTTTTATTTTTAGGATGCAGCATTGCAGAGCAAAGGACTTTGGTTAAGGAAGAGTCAACCTGCTAGAATTTACACCCGTGTCCAGGGCAGGAGTGCATTCCACCTAACTGAACACATCACTCAGAGGTGTATTCTACATCTGTGTAACTGTATTGACATTGATATCCTTCATCATTTCGTTTTGATTGTTCCAAAACTCAGACAGCTCAGACAGCGGCACCTAGCTGGCCCTGTCTGACCTCAAAACAACTAAAAGGAACAAACCTGATTAGTACTTGGATGGGACACTTTAAGGAAATCCCAGGGCTGTAAGCCAATCTAGGAAGCTGAAAAAATTCAGAAGGCAATAGCACGTCAGTTCTGTACTGTTGTCAAACAAAAGAAAGCCAAACCTACAAGGATTCTTTGATGGCTTTAAGAGGGCTGTTAAAAACTGAGCTTTCCCTGAGAGCATTTTAGTGATGCTTTTCTACTGCGCCACCTTCTACTTTTCTTCTTTCTATTCTTTGTTATTTTCATAGTTACACTCTGTGTCGGTTGTTAATTTTATCATATGACTGCATATCCCAGTAAACCAGTGAGAGCTGCAAGACTGGTGAGATAGAAATCCCACAACTAAATAAATAATAAAATAAACATCAACTGAGTCACTGGGAGTCAAGTGTGCTGTTTCCTTTATTCCATAACTTACTAGGAATGGTGAGACGCAACACCATGCAAAAGAAATACTTTCATAAAATAAAATAATTGTACTGTTGCCTACATTTAATCAGACAAAGTTATATTGCCTGCTTTTCAAACACATTTAGGACTTGGCAGGGTGTGAAATGATTACTGTCCCAAACTGACTTGGACAAAACACTTTTTAACCTCTAAATTGACTTAAATCTTAAAACCAGTGCTTCACCGTGTTTTAATCCCAAGCACCTTTTACCGGATAATGCAAAAACACCCTCCCGCAACCATATATGCAGACAACAAAGCGAAGAAAGTGGGTGGGATCCCAAAAGAGGATAAATCCACCTCATGATTGCTTTTTCTCCTCAGGAGAAATGGATAGAAAAGAATGTTTGTTTGTTTGTTTGATTGATTTGTTCTAGAGTTTTGGAACTGTAATGTCAAAGAGAAAAATGGAATTATGCAAAACGTAAGAGCCATGGTTTCAACCAGAAGTAAGCGTTATGGGTATCATTTTCTTCTTTTTCGTGCAAAAACGAAGAGCCCTCACGGCTACCCCCTAAACTTTTACGAAGACAAATCAAGGGGAATTTTTCGCCAAATGAGGTTAGGACGCGCCGCGCCGCTAATTAGAACCCCTCCCCCCGCCCCATCCTCTCTCCTACGCTGTATCTAACGCGGCAGGTAGAGGAGAATGACAGGAACTGGAGGCACCCTTTGCACCACTATGATCGCGATTATTTATTCCTCATTCTATTCAAAGGGCAGCGTCGAGTTCCCTTGGCCGGTTACGCTGCTTTGTACTCCCTGATGCCTTCAGCCTGATCACGTCGTGCTTCATTCACCGAGGCTCAGAAAAGACCCCTCCAAAATAAATAAATAAATAAATAAATAAATAAATATAATAATAATAATAATAATAATAATAATAATAATAATAATAATAATAATAATAATAATAATAATAATAATAGACAAAAAGGGAGAAACGAAAAAGCCAAGCAGGCGCCCTCAGCCCCCAGTTCCCGTTTGGCGCAAAGCTGAAAGGCCGGTAATGCTCTCTTCCGAGCGGGAGGGAACGGCTCGCCAGGGCTCCGATGGGGGCTTGTGCCTCCGGCCCGAAGGCTAATCACTTTGTTCCTCCCTCCCCCTCCCCTTTTAATAGACTAATGAAGCTCAAAGAAGGAGGCTTAGCCTAGTGATAGCTCACGTGGCTCGCCGGCCGTGCTCGCTCGCCATTGGGTCCCCGTAATTATAGGCACACTCCCGGGAGAGAACGGAATCCTCGGCACATAAATTATGCAAACGAAGGAAAGTGCAGCACGGGGCAGACCTGATGCCTTGGTTCATTCATTCCGCCGGAGCTCGCTGGGGGGAACGCGCGAAGGAGGGAGACGAGAGGAGAGGAGAGGAGAGGAGAGGAGAGGGCGGCGGGGCGGCGGGGCGGGGGGGGCGGTGAGGGAAGAGATCTATTGTTTTACAGGGTATATAAGATATCTGAGGCCAGTCGTGTGCCAAACTCGCTGCTCGCACGACTTGATAGCGGCAGAGATCCCTCCACAGACAAGGGCTGTCGCGTGTCCTCTCCTCTCGCTTTTTTCGCCCGGAACTTGCCGCAGAAAGTCCAGGTTTCCTGGTCTCCAAGTTACGCTTGGAACCTGGGCGGGCGGGCGTCGTATGCGTGGACTGCCGCCTTGAGCGCGCTTGAAGTGAGTATGAACCAGAAACGCAGAAATTGCTGGCTGCCTCCGTAGATTAGCTCGCTTAGATAGCAGAGGCTGCAGTCCGGTTGCCTTGCACAAAAAAGATACACTTGAACTTCGAATCATCCTGGAGCGGGGGCGACCCCAATGCAAAACTATGATTGCCCCTAAGTTTAATTTCTGGACTTCATTTTTTGAACGATTTATCAACTGCTCCCCAATTTGCTTGTCTTAGAATTAAAACAAAAAACTATGCATTTTTCTTTCTCTTTAAAAATATTTCCCCCTTTTCATTCCTCTTCGTTTTTCAGTTCCCTCCCCTTTCATGCTCAGCTGAAGTCATCCTTTTTCACCAGTCTGGTAGCCTCCAAATCTGCATGTCCCTGTTGGCTCTGGGTGATGGAAGCTGCACCACCACATGTTCTGAGTGTTAGAAACCTACAGCCACTCACTCCATCTTTTTCTTCCTCTTCTCACAGGATGTCCTCTGCTTTGGAGACCAGCTACTCTGACCTTGACAACAGCAGTGACGTCTCCTTTTGTATCACTGATGATGAAGGGAGCCTCAGTGGCCTACAGATCCCTTCCCTGGCCTTCCCCAAACACGTCGCCTCCCCAGAACATGGCTCCCAGAGGTGCGAGGAAGAGAAAGAACGGAAGCGGCGCAGGGGCCGTACCAAGGTCAAGAACGAAGCTGTCCTTCACACCATCAAAAAGACCAGGCGGGTCAAAGCAAACGACAGGGAACGGAATCGTATGCATAACCTCAACGCAGCCCTGGATGAGCTCCGTAGCGTCCTGCCCACCTTTCCTGATGACACCAAGTTGACTAAGATTGAGACCCTGCGCTTTGCCTACAACTACATTTGGGCCCTTTCGGAAACACTGAGGCTGGCTGACCAGTGCCTTCAGAAAGCTCCCAAAGAGATGATGCTGCCCAGTTTCTTGAGCTCCACTGATCCACCCAGCCCAGGCAGTGACGCGGGATCCTGGATTTCCACAGCGTCTCCAGCCACCTCTTCTCTCTCTGCCTACACATCAAGCCCCAGCAGCCCAGCCACCTCTGAAGACTATTGTTATGGGCCCGGTGACAGTCTCTTCTCCTTCCACAGCCTCCCCAAAGATCTGCTGCAGAATACGTCTTGTTTTGTGCAGTACCATTAGAAGGCTAAAGGCAACAGTGACCAAGGGTATTGACCTCACCCAGGCAAAAGTCCCCAGATAGCCAGTGCTTATCCTGGGGGCTTGGTCTGGCTGGGTTTTCTCTAGGTACAAAAAGCAGGCTGGAAAACTGTACCTTGATAAATATCCAAGTCTTGTATTTTCCCATCCCAAAAGTCAAAGCTGAACAACACTGGAAGTGTGTGCATATATTGTACATCAAGATAGGGAGGCTGTGATAAAGCAGTGTTTAGGCTGGCCTGTAACCTAGTCTTTTGAACAAACCTCCATTGGCTGCTATGGAAGCAGGATTTAGCCCACAGAATAGCTTTATTTTACTCCCCTCACTTTTTAAGGATTTTCTTCTACCACTCTACCCCTTTTTGCACTTTTCTACATTTCACAAATCCCACTTTGTTTCTTTCCTTTCCAGGCCTGAGCTCTTGGGGCATCAATATGATTTAGAAAAGGAGGGGGAAAAAGGACAGATTTGCTGCTACAGGCAAGGTGAAAAGTCAATTTTACAATTTGTAGGACTCTAATGAAGAAAAATGAGCATGAAAATTTGGTTTGAACGCCCTGACAATGCAATGAAAGAGCCTCGAGAAGGCGGATTCAGCTGGGCGCAAGGGCCTCCTGCTAGGGATTTAGCGTGCCAAATGCCCAATAAGGCTCAGGATGCAGCTTTGCTTCTCCCAGGCAGGGCTCTGAACCCTGACCATGATAGTCCCAAAAGAGGGCAGACTAGAAACTAGGATCGTGTATTATGGCTCTTGACTTCCACTGCTGTCTGGTTCTTGAGTAAGACCAGACATGGGGCTTTCACTGACGGGCTCCCATGCTAGTTTAATTTATTCAAAAACTTTCATTCATATGAAAATTGTATTTTTGTAAATAAAGAGCTTTATTCTTATGATACACATTATCTTAAAATCAGATGCTGTACTTTTTTTAAAAAAAAAGTTGGATGTAAATAAACATCTTTAACATTTGTAACTTCTGTGGCTTTTTATTATTTTTTCTCTCCTCCCTCCCTCAGGGTCCTAATTTCTTAAAATGTGTTTGTGTTTGGAAAAAGAGGAGATGCATTCTGTTGAAGAACTGGGAAATTGCGCAGTGGCCTAAAGGCATAATATAAATTTAAAAGCAGTTACCTGTGAATCAGTTTTAACTTCACAGAATTCTCCTGCATCACCTAAACTTTAAACCCAAGTAGAAGCCATTAATGCTCACAATAAAGCAAATTAAAATTGTTAGCCACAGTTTAGCTCTCAGCATGAGAGTACCTGTGGGGATGCACACTTTAAAAAGAGAAAGAGAGAGTTCTTTGGTGCAACGAAACATCAGCTGGCAACAGATTTTCAAAGAAAAAGGGATTAAAAGGATCAATAAAAACTGACAATTATATAGAAAGAGGAAAGTGACAGGTGGATGCCTAGAGCATTGGGGTTTGAAGGCTTTATATTTTTGCCCTTTTGGAAGCGACACTAAAGCTTTCTTAAAGATTTCAAGCTTTTAATCCTTTCTACATTTAAAAAAAAATGGCTTGAGTTTGAATAGTTAAACAACAAACATCCCCAAATATCCTTCCATTTCACATGGCTCTCAGCCTGTCGTTTCCTCTTTATTATTATTATAAGGTCTTGATAAAAAGTGTTAAAAGAGATATTTCTAGTTTTAGTGCATACACTCTTACATTTTAACAGTTGACATTGTATAATTTTGCAATGTACACCAAAAGCATCAAAACCTTATTACAGCCCTTTAGGGAACATTAAACTCAGAAATAGCAGCCATCCACATTTATGAATGAACTGGAATATAAATCTAAGTCTTCTTAAGCCAAACCTGTTCCTTCTGGGCCATATTAGCTGGGAGGGTGGTGGGGGGGGATCGTTCACTGTGATCTTTTATTAGTCATGTCTCACTCTTTAGGCCCTTTCCCTTGTCTCCTTTTGTACCTTCTTTTTGTCAAAAATCAGCTTGTAGCTAAGTTCCTCAGGGCAGAATATGTTTGTCCTGTCCTTGTATTCCTTCATGCATACCAACTGGCAGAGCTGGAACATATACCCAGCTGTAGGAATAGGTGAATTCATGAGCACCAAGGGATGGCATCTCCAGAGTAGATCTTTGGAGTAAAGTCCAGGGACCAATTAGCAGACTGAATCGGAGGGCCCCAAATGTTGAAGAGATCTGACAATGCATTTTGATGTAGACATAGCAGTACAAGTTATAAAAAATAAGGAACTCTTGGGAGACCATTAAATCCTGAGTCAGAATTTACTTAGCTTGCCCTAGTGATGTCAATAGTTAGAAGCAACCTAAAACTGGATTAATCTAAAATTAAATTATTACTTTTAATATAATTAATAATTAACATTAAACTAATCTGTGGATCAAGCTGAAAAGTTGAGTGATGTAAAAAATTAGCAGGTACTTGGCCTGAACTCTTAAATTCAGTAGGATTCTAAGTATTGTAGTCAGGACTGAGACCTTATTTTCAAGGAAATAATCCCTTCTGTATTTCAACATGGACATTTTATAAAGTTCATTTTATAAAGTTTCAAACCTGTTGGGATCAGGTTGCTATGTGAAGCAGATCTAATCCTTCACTAGATACCACTGCTGGGATTTCTCTGTTTTCTGATGTACGTAATGTGCATCATGTACATTGGATTACCCAGGGAAGGGGACTATTAACAAATCAATCAATGTGCAAAGATTATGTTAAAAATTCATATTTCAGAAGAGAGTGTGAGAAAGTGCTATTTTTGGCCATCCATATGTATTTACTGTATTTACTAAAAAGTAAGGAAAGGTCCCTCCCTTAAGAATTATCATGAACAAGCCAAGGAGGTGAACCTTCTCTGTTGTGCCCAGACACACACTCTCTTCTTTGGGATAGTTTGCCACTTGAGATCAGGTTAGCTCGCCCTCTCTCCCCCCCCCCCCCCCCGTTGTGTTTTAGGAGTGCTGTCAAACCCTTTAAAAAAAAGGCTTGGGAGGGGATCTAATGTAAATTAGAAGCTCTAGCCTGGGTTGTGTTTAGATGTCTTCATTCTGGGTGGCCTTCGTTTGTCTCTGAATACATTTTTGTTATTACTACAACAACAGGGTTTTTTTTTAGGGTGCTCGTTTGTGTGTTGTATTTTAATGCTTTTACTGTAGGAAAGGAATGTCAGCCAGTTAGAGTCCCACTGGATTGCAGTGACAGATAAGCCCAATAAATAAATAAAGCCAAGAAAAACAGTGTCAGTGAGCACTGTTAACACACTTGCTCAGCACATACTTTCTGCTGTGAACGATTGGTTTTGGTTGGGAGATTGTTCACCCACTGAGCAGAAGCTCAATTGCTTTGCCTTTGTATGTATGTCACATTGTGGGTGAAAAGACTGTCAGGTTGTGATCTGAAGCAATCAGACAAAGAAAAGAATGGCTAGTCTTTCGGAAAAGATATAAAGATGGATTAACCCCTATTCTGAAACCTGGAGAAATAAACTTATGGACTTGAAAATTATCTTTACTTTACCTCTTCCATGTTTTCTCCACTGGAATTGTTCTACTCTCTCTCTTTAATAGCTGGCATAGGGTGTGCAAGACAGGATTTGCAGCTCCCATTATGCAGAAGGGTTCCTAGAAGTGAATCAGTCCAGCCTTTTGCTTTAGAGCTTATTCCATTTCTATAGGGGAGGATAAATCCTCTATTTGGGACTCCAGCAAGAGGTCCCTCCAATCCTGCTGTAGGTGCACGTGTCTCGGATAGAACACTGGTTTTCTTTTCCTTAAGCCCTCAAGAGACGCACCAGGAAACCCATCCCAAAGCCGTACTCACATCCTGTTTCAAGAAGAGTGCACAGCGCGGTTGCTTTCTAAGCATGCAGCTGGCCGCAACACTGAGGACATAACGGAACGCTGAAAGGAAGCATGCCGAGATAGCTTTGCCTAAGAATGTGATACTCAAGTACCATGATCTGGCTCAAAACAATGAGGACACCAAACCTGCAACCTTCTCTCCCCCCACATACAAACATTGACATAAGCATCTCCCTCCACCCCAAAATGGACTTGATCAACTATAATTCCATTTTATGCAGAAAAGAAAGTGATGTGATCCATACAATTTAGAAAATTTACAACTAGGGTAAAAACACTACCGTGATACTTTTCAACTAGAGAGAGATCTTGATTATCACTAAGACTGAAAGCCTACTTTCAGTCCACTACTGCAATAACTAAGTAATTTTTAGGCATGTGGGCACAGTCGGCTAATAAAGGCTTTGCAAAGTGTGCTAATTCTAATGTCCACACCCACAGCCCTCCCAAGGTCACATCAAAAGTGAGGAAAAGATCGGAAACAGGGCAGAGAAGTGTCCCGTCTATGCTGACACCAGCCCCAATCATGCCACTGTGATTTAAAAAAAGATAAAGTGCTCTGGAGGGAGAAAAGGGGCAGGAAATGGGAAGAAAAATAACAACCTCCCCCCTCCTTTGGCTGGGAAGACTAAACACAAACTTTGATAAAATGTTAGTGGGGGAAAAAAATCCTACTATCCTTCTCTGAGTCTGACAGTAAACCTATGACCCAAAGAGACGGTGGGGTTCTCTTCGTTAGATATGTTCAACTGGGTGTCAGACTGCCAGACACTGTCTGGATGCTTTAATTTGTATTCCTGCCTTGAACATGGACCCTCAGTCTAAAGGCCCCTCCCAACTCTATGACTCTAAAAAAAAGCCATGCAGTGACCCGCCCAACATTGTGTAGTTCTAATTCATTCCTTGTTCAGTGGCCAAGAAGTGAGGCTTCTTTAAAAGCAGAGGCCTTGAAATATTTATCTATTTATTTGATTTATATCTTGCCTTTCAATGAGGAGTGTTCTTGCTTCAGCACCCTCCTGAACAGACCACTGCAATGTGCTGTACATGGGGCTGCCCTTGAAGAGCATTCAGAAGTCCAATTGTCCACAACACAGTGGTGAAAGCAATTATGGGCATTTCTTGATATGGCCATATTAAACCTTTGCTATGCGAGTTGTACTGGCTCCCAGTAGGCCTCTGGGTACAATTCAAGATACTGTTGTTACCTATAATCCCCTTCTTAGCATGGGTCAGGATAGCTGAAGGATTACCTCTCCCCAGTGGTTTCTACCTGCCTTATTAGATCTGGCAGAAGGAGCATCCAATCCCATCAATTAAAGAACGCAATCTTACAGGGCCCAGGAAGTGTGCCTTTTCTGCTACGGCACCTGTCCTCTGGAACACTTTATCACCTGAGATCAGATTGGCCCCAACCCTGTTGGCCTTCCAGAAAGACTGAGGATCTGGAGGTTTGCCCAGGCATGAGGGTTGGGTGGGTTGATATTATATATATATATATATTTTTAACTCTCAACTGCCATTTCTTTTTTGAATGATATGTCATGAATTGTATGTTTTAATGTTTTCAGGGTGTGCTTTTGTTTGCTGCTCAGAGTGGCTTGGGAAGAGGGGCAGCTGTAAAAATCTAAATAAATTAATACATAAATGTACACAGTGCTCTCTCTTTCTATTTTTCCTCACAAGAACAACCCCGTGAGGTTGGCTGGGCTGAGAAAGAGTGACTGGCTCAGTCACCCAGTGAGCTTCTGTGACTGAGGATGGGCTTGAACCTGGGTCTCCCCACTCCTAGACTAACACTTTCACCACTGACCATATTGGCTCTCTTATTATTAGAATAAACTAATGCATTCAGCTGCAGCCGTTACTTTAATAATAAAAAAGTAAAACTTGAGGTCAGATTTTCGGCAGCTAAAGCTTGCTGCTTGACTTCATTCATCTGAATATTTAATCTTGGATTTTAATAATGAGAAATTTCAACAAGAGAAGAATAACTGGCAGCATAATCCTTTGCAGCCCTTAATCATATTGGGATTTTTCCTGGGAAATGGTATATGATCACACCCTTAATAATTACTATTTCTACCTGGTGAAAATCAGATGCAAAATCAACATTTCCACAGGTAGTTGAAAGTAAGATTTACAATGCTGCAGCAATGCACATATTGAATAGTTCATATACTGCACTGCAGTATAAAGGAACATCTGTGACAGACCCCAGCCTACAACTAGATCCCATTATTAGCCACCAAATTCAATACTTCCTATCGCTTGCAGTTTCCCTGCTGCCAACTAGGCTATTTGTTGAAGAACTAAAGCATCTTTATTGCTGGTGTAAACCTTGAACAATGCTTGAATTTCAACAATTAGCAGGACCATCTCTGTGAGGGATCTTCTTGACTCGTAATCTGCTGTAAACTTGATTTACTGTCAACTTTCTCTGAATGCCTCCCTTAGTACCTGTGAGCACATGAAAGGTAATACTATAATTACAGATCTCAGTCACTCTAATGACCCATTAAGATTGATTTGTATAGTGGTTAGGGATTATAAAGGTAGAAGCAGGTGAGAATCCAAAGTTTGGTATGAAGTCTTTTCTCACTGGTGGCATACGAAATGCAAAAGAAATCATTTGGGGGATTAAAAAAGCAACCAAAGACAACAATATGTTAATAACTGTAAAGACACAAAATAAAGTTGCTCCATTTTAACAGGTCTCTCAAGGATATCTATGAACCAAATGTCAGATGTATTTTCAGTTTGCATATGTGAATGTAGAGTAGGAAATCCACAGCCTACCACCCACGCATAGTCCTGCAGTTCAACTTCCCTGGTTTCTGATGGCTCTCTTCCCCCAGACTGGGCTACTGAAATTCAGCATTAAAGGACAAGAATCCCCTGGTGTGAAATGGGGAGTATGGGGGAGGGGGGATGATTCACACAGACCTCCAAAATCCAAGGAAAGTCAAGTCCCTAATCCCCCAAACTCTCTGCAAGAAAATAAGACCAAACATGTTAAATGTTTCTTTAGAAAATCTGCAGTGCTTTCTCCAGACTGCCAAATCAAGTGCTGCCATGAGCCTAGAGCAGGGGCAGGTAAGTTGGACCAAACAGGATTGGCCAAGAGATGTATTGGAAAATCTTCTCCCCTTTTGGTTAGGAGAAGCAAATCCTCTGCCAAGGTAGGCAATGACAAAGCTGAGTAGCCTACATTTAAACCTATGGCTTCTGATGGGAAGTGGTAAGTCAAGGAAGCCCTTTGTCCCTTTGTCCTTCCCAGCTAACTTGAAAGCAGATGTCCCTGACATTTTTGGACCAGTACCTACATCTGGAATTTTTGAGAGTATGTTGTGGATTGTCTGTCACAAAATGGCTACTGTGGGGATGCATTCATTTACTAGAAAGAAAACTGAGAAAGATTCTTCATGATGCTCTTTCTAGCTTCCTAAAATACTCCTTTCATTTTTCCCAGTACAAAAACAACAACAACAAACAACAACAGGAGCATCCATAATTTCTATTTTCTAAAATTCCTGTGGGGGGCATATGGGCATAGAGGCATTCTTGAAAGTGAAAATACTGTTGTACACTGCCATTCTTCTTTAGAAACTGGCAGCTTGGCAGTTATTTTTTTTTAAGAAAATAACATATTTTTTTCTTTAAGAAAGAGCATTAAGTTGGGAATATTAAAGAAGAAAAGGCAATGTAAGAATTGGACCAAGAATGATGTGCAAAGATAGAAAGATATGGAAAAGTATACTGAATTGTGTTGGTATAAACTAGCATTAGATTTCCTTTTCTCTTAACACCTGCCTTTCACTTCTTCTACTTATTATTTCTTAATCTTTTTTGGCTCTTTCCAATACCTACCAAAAGAAAATAAGGAGGATATATATGTTGTATGAATGGTCTTGAAAATGAGGTGACTTTTTTAGAATCATACAGTTTAGTACAATACTGAGAATGGTTGGCTGGCTGGCTGAAAGGATGGTAATTGGTAAATGCAACAAAAGGATGACTTAATTTACCTTGAAGTGATGAAAGAACTGACCATCCCAATCATCCCAGGAAATATACTGTCAGAAATACAGACTCAAAGAAGGGTTACCTAGGATGGGCAGGGTCATCAGTATCCAGACGGTCACGCTGCTCTCATTAGAATGACCAAAGCAGCATTGTGGCATTGGACAGAAGATCCACCCCTTGGAACAAGTGCACAACATCACAAGGTATGTTCAGAAGGGGTAGGTTTTGTATGATGATGCTGGGGTGCTGCTTGTGTTAGTCTGCTCCCCTTGTCTCCATGCTGATATCACTGGGCTAGTCACAGAAGAGGGATACTGAATATGATTCATTGGAGAAGGAACTGGCAACCCATTCCAGTATTCTGCCAAGATAACTAAATGAACATTCACAACCAAGACGTCAGTGTGATACTGGAAGCCCCCCTCCCCTGAAGTTGGAAGGTATCAAGTGAGCTACTGAGGGGAAAGAAGAGGGCAAGTCATGGTGTTTATGTTGTTCTCGTTATTATACAGCAATAACTATATTATTAACTGTAATATTATATATAATATAAACTATAAATATAATACAGTTATAGCTATATATTTAAACCATAAATATAAAATAGTTATAGCTGTATTAAAGCCGAAAAGATGTCCAGCTGCTGATGTGATCAAAAGAACATTTGATGCTGGAAAGGAATGTAAACCATTGATACATGGGATGTCAGAACTGTGAAATGAGGCAAATTTGATGTTGTCAGAGCAAAACTGTCAGCATTGACATTCTGGGAATCAATGAACTGAATTCAACTGAAATGGGTCAGTTCACTTCGGATTTTCAACTGTGGACAAGGACATCATAAAAGAAAAAAGGAGTAGCCATTATTATTAACAAACGCTGTCAAAATGAATACTCAGATACAACCCTGAAAATGACAGCGTAATCTCAGTCCAAAGCAATTCAGTCAGTATTCAGTGATACAAGCCTATGTTCCAAACACACATGCAGAGGAAGTGGAACCTGAATAGTTGTATGATGACTTGCAACGCCTTTAGCACCAAAAAAAAAGATATAATACTGATTATTATATACTGGAACACTACAGATGGAGGTCAAATAGCATTTGGAACAACAGGATCATGTGGCCTTAGTATACAAAAAGGAACAGAGGATAGCAGGAGTTCTACCAAGTCAAGTTTATAGTACATACATTCTTGCAGCAATCTAAAAAAAGATGCCTCTATATATGGACATCAGCTAATGGACAATACTGGAATCAAATGGACTATATACTTGGCAAGCAAAGATATAAAACCTCAATTCAGTCAGCAAATCAAGCTCAAATCATGAATCTTTTTTTTTTCCAGAATTACAAATTAGGCTAAAGAAAACAAATCAAATAATCAAAGCAGCAAGATACAACCTCAGTAATATCCATAGAGTTCATGAATTAGATGTGATACATAAGAGTGTTTGGAGAATTCCGGACTGAAATTCATGGCATCTTTAAAAATATCCTGAAATGCAAAAAGCAAAAGAAGGGAAACATCTCTCTTTTGAAAGTAGCTGAAGAAAGGTGGGAAACAAAAGGCAACAGAGACAGGAGGGGAAATTGCCCAACTGAGCTCCAGAGAAGAGCAAGAAGCATCAATAGGTTATTTCTGAATGAGCACTGCAAAGTAACTGAGAATAACAGTTAAGGAATTTATTTAAGAAAAGTACAGAAACTTAGTGTCAAGGTCATCATTCTTCCATTTGTAACATATGGCTGTGAAAGCTGGATGAAGAAAAATGGGGGTATTTGAATTGTGATGCTGACGAAAATGGCTGAGAATACCATAGTCTGCAAGAAGAACAATTTAACACTAGATGAAGGAAAACCAGACTGCTTATTGGAAGCATTAATAATGAAGCCAAAGATTAAATATTTAGGAGACATAATCAGAAGGCAAGAATCATTGCAGAAGCCCCAGTGCTTGGAAAAATAGAAGGCACTCAAAAAAGAGACCAACTGAAGGCAAAGTGATTAGATACTATCGCTAGGGACACAAGCAGGAATTTATAAGAATTCAAAGAAACAGTTACTGAGTGTCAATACATTTTAACCCTCTGTCCTTGCCCAGAGTCACATGGCAACTGAGTGGCCATACAAACTGAAATAATACATAAATAAAATCTTGGTGTGATATGTCCATCAGGTCGTGAAGTGTCAGAAGCAATGGAACAACTGAACAATAATAACAACAAATTTAGCCCACTTACATTAAGTGACTGATAGACCTCTGCTAAATCTGCTAAATTGATTGCCTAAATCTGAAGAAAGGGATTAGTGAAGAGAACTGAACTTTACAATGCCAGGAGTTTATCTCTTCACTGTTGAGTAGAATGACACAGATAATGTTATAAATTTTAATTGTACAGTATATTTATTTATTGTTTTAATATGTTGTGAGCCTCCCAGAGTCCCGCACTGGGGGGGAGATAGGTGGGGACAAGTTTAATAAATAAAATAAACAAATAAAAATATAGCAATAGTGTCATCAACCTGTTAGATTTACAGTAATCTGAGGGTTTGCGAAGCCGACCAGATCCACTCGGAGGAGTGAATCCACTCTGGGCATTCTAGGATTAGTCTGAACTGACCTGTTACCCAGTCACCCAAAAAAAAAAAAAAAACCCTTTGTCCTTCCATTGTCTAGCTATAATTTTTTTGCTTTTCACTAGAATGGAAACACAGGAAAGGTAGTTCTGTAGCCTTCCCAGATCACTGCATAGGTTTTTTGGCTACTTCCTCTAAGAATTTGATTTTTTAACAATGTCTGTAACTTTTGGGGATTTATTGCAACAGGTTGAATTTTGCAGGAAAGCAGAGTGTTATGAGATGAAGCATATTAAATTGGAGCAAGTACAGTATTTTGAGCTACATTCCTTTTAAAAAAAAAGCTCCGTAACTTTTTTGTTTTGTGGAAAGTCAGTCATAAAATTTGCAGCAAAAGGCATTTCTATGTTGAGAAATACCTGTGGCAAATTTCAAACTGATGGTTGCTGTTGTTGCTCACAGGGAATGAGCAGTGGGAAAGAATAGTGCAGGCTCTTTCAAACCATAGTAAAGCTGATGATTAGTGCCTGATGATGAGGAGAAGGATGAGAAATTAACTCATTTCTCATTAACTCTCCCAGTCAGCTAGTTTAAAAAGTTTTTAAAAGGTCACAGCACAACTGCTAAAGAAGACTGGGTAGCAGCAAGAGGGATTTAATGATAAAATGAAGGTTATATCTGCCCAGATCATTCCAACTTCAGCAGAGGTTTGACTGAAGAGGTCAGTGAGGTTCTGATGGCAAAGATTACTTTAATTTAAAAACAGACTTGTTCTTCCCACCCCACTGTGGTGTGTAACACTTTCTTATTTCTTTTTGACAGAGCCCTTTTTGGGGGGTCTTGGACTGAAACAGGTAGAAGTAGACCACTGACTCCACCTTGAGTGACAAAATATTTGCTCTGAATTATCACAATCTTGTCTGGAATGGAGCTTCTTCCACAGCAGAGACACAGGCCTGGATTATGCACTAGGCCTTTCTCCCCTTATAAAATACTTTTCTGCATTGTTGATTGTTCTTTCACATTGTTGTGCCTTTTTTATGATGCTATCTATGTGAGATATTCTCCAAAGGCCCCTGAAAATTTGAGTAACTAATTACAGAGATACTCTAGAGAGAATTTCACAAAAGGCTGTTACGCAGCGATTGGCACGCCACAGTCAAAACCCTTTCCTGCTACTGGTTTCTGGGAACAAGTTGGTATGACTCAGCCAAAGCTGAATTTTAAAAGTTATGCAAATGTTTAATGTGCAGCAGGCTCAAAATGCTTCTGTTCAGTTGGCAGCACAAATCTTTACAACCCTTTGGCTTGCCGTGGGCGGGTGGGGACACAGGATGGGGGTCAGACTTATGAGAGCAATGTGGTGGCAACGTTGCCCTGCCCTTTGCTATGTGCATGACAATGTTGCATATAGGGCGTGCAGCTTGCAATGCAAGACATAATGCAAGGTATCTGAATAATGCCGTGTTCTCCCAGCTGTAGTTATTTCTATCCCATCCCACAAAATCTCATTGGAGACAGTTCTACAATGGGGAAGACGATTGGCTCAAAGAGGAGGCCAAAACTCCCATCAAGTTCCCCCATCCCTTTCAGTGTTACTTAGGAGAGCTTTCCGATCCTTTCCATTTCTTTAGGATTCATCAGGGTATTTAGAAAGCCAGTGTTTTAAAATGCATTTTAATCTTTATTTGGGTGGCAGTGGGAAGAGAAAGGAAGGGATGATACGTTTTTCAAAGCCCTGTTCTTGCAAGGCTGTCATAGATGGTTATGCACTTAATCTGACGAGTGCTCAGGTCTAGTGCTGGGTATATTCTGTAAGCAGGATTTGGTAGCTTGTCAAACACTTCGTTGTGTTTTGCTTTTGTTTTCCCCTTGGCTTATCACATACTTAGCATGCCAGGAGAAGGTTACATAACATTTTCCCCTTTAAAAAAAAAGTATTTCATACTAGCTAATGGCAATCTTAGGATCTTAATGAACAATGTAATACGTTTCCTAAATAATAGTTTCCGTTCAATTGGAATTAGAAAATAGTATTTGTTTATATGAACCGACAGCTTATTCTATTATCCTCTGTGCAGTGTTTCTGCCTATAGGGTTCTCCCAACATCTCCACTGAATGATTTGACTTTCTAATTTACCTGTCACTTTCTAAGATGCCTATTCATTCATCCAGATCACTGAAGCTTTTGGCAGGTGGAAGGGAAACACTCACAAATCTTTTGCTCCGTTTTAGTAGCACAGTATAATTTCCTTTCCTCTTGTTTGTACTCGGCTTGGATGGTCATTCCCCAAAAAACATCATGTTACTCACAGAGCTACAATGGCCCCTTGATAAGTCAAGTGGCAGCTAATTAGCCCTGAGAGGCTGCAGCAAAGGAGGATCCATGTTACCTGAATGGCTGCACATCGTCACCTGCGGCACTCTCTGTGTCACATACTAAATGGGGAGCAATTGTTCAGGCCCTTAGAGACTCACCGTGGCGTATCGGATGCATCAGCCTGGCAAAGAGAATTGTCAATCAAAATTAGGCAGTGGCAGCTGCTCTCATTCAGCCTGAGCCGACAGAGACATTCTGTGTGTCTGTGTCCGTATGTGCGCGCACGCACACACATGTGCAGAGTGGGTTTTAAGAATTTTGAGAAAGAGTGAAGTATATATTTAAGAAACTCTATACCTGCCAGAAACTAGAAACAGATGGACATAACCTTTTATCAGCATTAATAGATCACTTCTAGGAACACTTGCATTTAAGTGTACCAGATCCTTCATATTAAATATGTTAAAGGCTTGTGGTGGTGGTGGTGTTGTTTAAAAACACATTTGGAATGAAGAGAGTAGCTCTGAAAACAGAGGAGAAAAAGGCATGTCCACTGACTGCACATATCTTTTTGGATCTCAAGAAAAATTCTCTTTCTAAAATTATTTTTCTTCCTTCTTTGAACAGCACATTAATGTTGTTAAGGATGAAAAGAAGGCTTGACGGGGTGAGATATCAGCTGTGATATTGCTAAATTCAACAACAAGTCAATCTGTGCATGTAAAAAACAAAGTGCATACTTCAGAACTTTGGGTTTTTGCCCAAGTTTTTGTTAGTTCAGAATGCAAGTGGCTTTTCATGTATTAGATTGTCTAAGTTAATATATTCATTTACTGTCTTGTGTATAAACAATGTAACTGAAGAATGATTTTCCCTACAACTTATTCTTGTTTTTTAAACCAAATGCCTTCATAATAGGAACAAGAGCGTTGCATATTGATACAGTTCAATTACCATATCCAGCCCCATTGATTTACCATATCTAATGTTTTAGATCGATTTTATCAGATTTATTGTAAAATAAAATATATTTTTATTTTATATATTTCTCACAATGGAATTGTGCGCAAAGGGTAAAATGGCATGGGCAATATATACACAACTGGACAATTTATTTTCATTGTAGCACTTGGAAGAAACAAGCTGCCACTTGAAAACTAGCTTGACTCTTATTCATGCCCTAATTCGAACCCTCTGAGCTCAGATCAATCCACTTGCTAGTAAAAATGACACAATCCAAATTCCCCTTGTTATTCTTCTGGGCATCTGCACTATGACCCCATCTCAGTCAATTTCCATCAAAGATTAAGACTTCTGTAAGGTTGCTCACAGAAGAAGAATCCAAACGTCTCAACATCAAAGTTTTGGACAGCTCAGAACTCTGTAACCTGCAACACCGTTCACAGGAGACGTTGTGCACAACATCCAAGATCCTGAACATGGCAGTGTGAACATAAGCTCCAAAATAAGAGCAAAAATGCAAGTTCATGCACTCCGTTGACCCAACTTTTCCTTTTAAAATCTATTATAAACAAGTCCACTCAACTCAAGTTGGGCAAGCGGACACCATGCAGCTTGCACAGTGAGCCATGGATGATGTCAGTAACGTGGTTAGTGCCTTATAAATCAAGATATTGCAGCACACATAAGTCTGCTTTTCAGGGACCGAGGCCTGCATTCCCTCTCCCCTTACTCACCCACCCATTTGTCTCACTTCTGAAAAAGCTGAATTACTGCCTTTGAGTTCATGTCTATTTTTCTTCAAAGTGACCATGAAGAAAAAAAATATATAAATCACATTTTTAAAGAGAGCCTGGCACTTGGTTCACCACTTTTTTTAAATGGGGGTGGGGGGGCAGAGAGAGAGAGATTGAGAGAGAGAGAGAGAATGAGAGAGAGAGGTAATGCCATAATGTAAAATAGTTAAAAGCTTATTAGAGCCGTTCAGGGCAGTATGATTTCCACTTTGTTTCAGAACACCCTGAGCTCATCCTTTCATGCTATTGTGCAGCCAGCAATTCAAATCTCCCTTTGTCAGAATGAATGGCCCCTCTCAAAGCTCCTTTATGCCAACATATTCCCTACGGGCACATGCCCTTTAGCTCTATTACTGATTTACCCCAAGTATTCAGCCCGTACCTTCTGCTTTTCTTTCTTTTACTTTCCAAAGATCCAAGTGACACGAGCCCAGCGTTCCCCTTTTCCCCTCTGCACTCCGAGTTGCCCCCCCCGCCGCCCGCCCGCCCGGGCAGGACCTGCCTTCCCATAACGAGGGACGGGGCGAAGACAGACAGCCTCTCCGCGTCTCCCCAGCCCGCCCCCCAGAGTAGTTCCTCTAAGTACAAATGACTTCACAAGAACCAAGTCTAGCACACCCCTGGCTCTGACTCCCTCCTCCCCTGGGACCCGCAGCTCCCATTCGTCCTTGCAGCCTTTTCAGGGGAGGGTGGAGGGATCAGAATGGGAAACACCGAGTGAGCCCTATTACTTCTACGTATCTCTAATTAGGCTGGCTTTGAAGACCTATTCAGACCGTCTGAAAGGCTCGCGTCTCCCTCAATCTCATTGAGGGATGTTTGCAGTTTTCAGAGACATTTGCATCTGTTTGTGCTTCTGAAGACAACCGTGGAGGCTTTCAAGGCACCCCCGCCCTCTTCAACTCTCTCTCTCCCCCTCCTAAAAAAAAAGCCCTGGGTCCTAAACCAAAATTATGCAGCTGGAGCAGAGTTTAGGTATGTGAAGCTGAAGCAGCAGTCACATTTGGGGGTGGGGGGAAGAAGGAAGGGCAAGGGGGACCCTCGACAATTCTAAAGCATTCTTTACTGGTCAAAATATTCAATAATCACAGTTAACGGGGCAGTTTTGGGCATCAAATCTCCTAACCAGATTAAATCCAGATGACACAAAAAGGCCAAATGAAAAGAGCCCTCCTCGGTGTTGGAGTGAAGGGTAGGAACTCTTATAGGATAGAAAGTGTGAAATCCATGCAGAAGGAGAGCAAAGAGCTAAAACCACCAATTCTCTATTCACAGGCTTATGGCTTTACCATTTGACTCTCGATTCAATGAGGTGATCAGCAGAGAACGAAGAGAAACCAGGCCATGTGTGTCCACAAAACATTTCGTATTGCATGGAATACCTCCTACCAAAGGGGCAGATAAGTCAAGTTCAGTTAAAGTAGCAACCAAGAACTGGATTTGTATACTCTTCATTCCTAGATTCAGTGCTGACTGAATCTGATCTGAAAAGACAAACAGAATGCATCTGGTTATGTGTGGATGGGGGATGGCCAGGAAATTCAAGGACTATAGAAAGTTGACAAAACATCCCAAAGAAGGCAACAGCAAATCACTTCCATACTCCTAAAGAAACCTGCATGGATGCATCCATGAAGTCACCAGATGTTAATCTTAAATCAAAGTAGACTTTATGTTTTAGCAGACTTTGTAGTATTGAAGCATCCTAATGATTGTCTGCATAATCTCAGACAATTGCTAAAATGACCTACAAGAACTCCTTGCTCAAAGGTAGTGACTGAAACAAAGAGAGGTCACAATAGAAGAGGAGAAGAGGAACAGAAAGAGGGAGGAAGAAAGTAGGTGGGATTATTTATTTATTTATTTATTTATTTATTTATGTATTTATTTATTTATTTCATCATTTTCATGAGAAACTAGTAAATTTATTTTTATTTTCATACATTTCTATGGGTGGTAGATAGTTTTAAAGTCAGCTGAAGTGGTGTGGCCATCAAAGGAGCTCATAACCGTACAACTTTAGATGGATTACTTCAGAAGAATTAATCATTCATTTGGAGATGGGGTAGAAAGTTATGTCAAACAGTGTCCTGCACTCATTAAAAAAAAACAAAACTCTAGACGCCTCTGCAATTCATGTTTTGAGATACAGATGTCCAAGCCATCACCAAATGGAATGCAAAATATAAAATCATTGTTGAACTTTACAGATCAAAGGGAGGAAAATAAACAAGAAATTCATATTTTACATTTTCAGAAATGAGTTCTGGCTGCATGGGAGAATTCTCAAAATATTAACGGGAAATCATCAGAGATTTTAACTATTCTGACATTTCTGATAATAATTCAAAAAACATTTTTAAGCCATGTACCCAAAATATGCATACACTTTTTGTGATAGCCAGGTCTTCGAAAAGTTGTTGTTTTTTTTTAGATTAATATCTTGTTTTATTTCAGGTTGATCAGGACAGCTTACCTAGCAGTGCAACAACCACAATGGAGATCTGTGACAGACTGACCCAGAATCACCCATTGAGGGTAAACCTGGACTTGGGACTCTGCAGTCCTAGTCCAATATCTTAACCATTCAACCACACTGGATCCATATTGGCTTCTAAACGAATTTTGCTGCAGTGTCAGTTCATTAGCGAACACTAGTAAAACACCATCATATCCAGATTTGCTAAATGTCAACTGTATGAAGTATTGCCAGCTTGAGATTTATACACAAGCCTGTGACTGGGTTTCAGTTTCAACTCGTGGGTTTAAACAAGTAGTTAATTTTGTGATAGATTGTAAGCATGTTCTCTTTACCTCGCTTAGAAACACGGCCTAGCCTAAAAGGCCCAGTGGCCTTTAGTAAGGTAGGGATAACACTAGATCTTTTTGTTATTTCATGTTATAATTGAACTCAAAGGCAGATCTGCAGTTCTGCACTGAATGTGGTTTCCTTCTGGTATAAGTGTGTGTGTATATTTTATGCATGTACCATGTACACACACATGCACAAACATAAATACATTGTGTGTGTGTGTGTGTATGTGTTTTCACAATTTCCAACCCCTGATCCTGTTTTTTTTTTCCCTGCTTTTTTTATTCTTTTGAGAACACACCATGTTTGTGTTCTTCTTTCTTTCCCACACAAAAGCTCTCTCCATTTCTTAGGACTCTGGTCACACAGCCTTCAGATCTTTACAGAGGGAAGATGCAGAGGTGAAAGGTCAGCCCAGGGCACTGGCAAGAGACAAAGTCCCTTCAGCTGCTAATGTAAGCTGTGATAACAGTCTTCTCCAAGCTCATCCACTTGAGACTCTCTGCAAGGCTCTCAGACCTTCCCAAGAGTTTGTGATGTTGACTCTTCTGCCATGACATCCAACTTTAGCTTAAGTATAAAAAGCAAATTGGAAACATCAGTTAATTTAAAAAATTCCAAGCCTTGACACGGGGAGTGCGTGAGAGTACTTCCACTACTTCACACAATAATACAATAAGTTGTAAAATTCCATGCTTTCCGTGAGCATTTTTAAAAAATATTAATAACTAGAAGTTGCCACCATGATCTATCTGAATCTCTCAGATTCCCTTCTAAAGAGAAGATGGACACAGAATTTATTTGCTTTCTCTGCAGTTCCATTCTCTTTTTCTATTCCTTTTTAAAGTTTACCCATCTCCACAGTGAGTTGCTTATTTCTGGTGTTCCTATTTATTTATGTTCAGTACTTATTTTTCTACTAGTTTCTGAGCAATTCAAAATATATTCTTTTTTAATACCAACAACTACAACTTATATGCTACCCAACTCCCAGTGACTCTGGGCAGTTTATAATTGTTAATTAAAACATTTTAAAAAACTAAAAATTTAAAAAATTTAAAAACATTTAAAAACAAAGAACAATACAAAAACACAAAAACAGCACAAGACAAAAGAATAACGATAGCAAAGAAAACAAACCTGGAGGGGAACAAAGAAAAGGAAGAAAAGGGCATCGGCTCTCCTCGTCAAAGGCCTGGGAGAAGAGCCACATCTTCAGGGCCCTTCAAAATACCAGTAGGTTGGGAGCCATTCAAATTTCGGAGGGACCCTCATTCCAGATAGCAGGCATTGATTGCTACAGAGAAGGCGTACTTCTGGGTCCCAATAAGTGGCATTGTTTAATCAATGGAACCCAGAACGCGCCAACCCTGCCAGATTCAACTGGTCAGGCAGATACTACGGGAGATAAGCGGTCCCTCAAGTAACCAGGCCCTATGGCATGTAGGGTTTTATAGGTAGTGACCGGCAACTTGAATTGCACCCGGAAGCAAACTGACAACCAGTGCAGCTCATGAAGCAAAGGTGTTACATGGGCATACCAAGGGATGCCCATCACTGCCCGTGCCGCTGCATTCTGAACAGGGCATGATTTCCTAACTCTTCTGGAAAGTTCTGAGCCTTTCAACTTCAGTTTTGAAAACTGTCTTCTGTTCAATTCAAATATGACTATATTTGATTTCCCTGGTGACAACTGATATACCATTTAAACAACAGCAGAAAGATATATCTAAGTTTGTATGGCAAAGGAAAAAACAAGAGTTAAATGTAAAACATTTCAAGATGTAAAGGAACAAGGAGGATTGGGACTGCCTGATTTGAAATTGTATTTTACAGCCTGCTGCTTAGTCTGGATGACTAAGTGTGGGTTTTCCTGAGAAATAAAAGAATTTTAGAAGTAGAAGTGCACAAACTGAGGTTTGGATGGCATGGTTTTCTATGGTATGATAGGGTTAATGCAGATTTTTAAGAAACATGATATTAGAAGTGCCATATATGGAACACATATATGTGCCCGAAAATGACTTTATGGCGTCTCAGCACAAGAAGCATTTTACAGAAAAGAAACAGTAGGCAAAGAAAAACGATTAACTTATCAAGAATTGTTAGAACAGGAACATGGAGAATATAAGAAGAAATCAAAAGAGCAATTGACTGCAGAGGGATTTACTTTTCAATGGTTTTTGTTTGCACAGTTAAGAGAAAGATTTAAGGTAGATAATAGGACATTTGGAATTGAGCAGCAGAAGACATAATTTGAAGTTGAACTATGTACAAATGATGAACATGTAATTGCTAAAATGTATAAACTGTTACTGAAATTTGAAACAGAAGAACAAATGAAAGACTGTATGATAAAATGGGATAAGAATAAGACACAATATACAGATGAAAGAGTGGGAAAATATGTGGTTAAAGGATTGAAATTTACATTATGTTATAACCTAAAAGAGAGTTTTTATAAAATGATGTACCGTTGGTATATGACTCCAGAAAAATTGTCTAGAATGTATAAAGGTACTTCAAATTTGTGTTGGAAATGTGGACAACATGAAGGGTCATTTTATCATGCCTAGTGGACTTGTAAAAAAGCCAGAAATTGGGTTCAAATACATATAATGATACAAAGAATTTTAAAGATCAACATTCAACTGAAACCAGAACTTTTCTTGCTGGGATTAATCAACAATCAGTTAGAAAAGAGCCATGGAAGATTATTCTTATATATGATTATTACTGCAAGACTATTATATGCATAAAAATGGAAAGATTCTGAAATACCCACAATGGAGGAATGGTTGGTGAAGATGATAGAACTAGCAGAGATGGCAAAATTAACTTGTTTGATTAGAGAAAGATCAACAAGTACATTTATCAGTGACTGGAAACCCCTTATGGACTTTTTGCTGAAAAAAGAGAAGAATGAACTTGTGATTTATGGGTTTGAAGATCAGAAAGGGTAGTTTATGGAAAGAAGGAAATTATGATGTAACCTTGGAGAGAGAGAGTAAAATATAAATGCATTTATAACTTTTGTCAAAAAGATTGGAAACCGCTTCTTTATAATCTTTTCTATTTCTATTTCTATTTCTTTTTCTATTTTCTTTCTTATTTATTCACTATTCTTTCTTATTTTCTTTGTTTCTTTTGTAATATTTGCATTGTTTTATTTCATTTTTCTCCAATAAAAATATATTTTAAAAAAAGAGCACAGTGACAAGTTTTCTAGAAATGTTATCTGTTTGTAAATTGGTCTTATTTAGTCTAGGTGAGGACAGTCTGCAGAATTTACAGTTAACCCCCCCCCCTTTTTTTTAACCTTCCCTGGTTGCATTCTCTATCTTAATATTATTCTGGGCATGTTTGAGCTAAAGTACTTTGAGGCCTAGTATTGATACCCACAGTGATTCTGTAGAGTCTTCTGAGTTTTTCTAGTAAAAGGGAGCAGATAAGTAATTTTAGATCTTGGACATAATGGTCTTATGGAAACTCCCTTTTAAACAGTCACATTGGGAAATATGCATTATTTAATTCAGCAAATTAGTATCAACTCACAATGTAGGATTCAGTTTGGACACCAATTTGCTGATTTTGAAATCAACTCACATCCACTTGAAACACAAATGAAAAACTGTTGCTTGAACCCAAATCCTGGATTAAAAGAAAGATTCAGAAATGTGAAGCCACCAGAAAAGCTTTATTGGATGAAATATATACAAAGAGTAGGCCCTTCTAAGTCAGTGGCATTTCCAGATATCTTAAGTATCTGCAGCAAAATGATGACATATGCACAATGATATAACTATGAAAATGCCCAAATTAAATATTTGCACCTGATACCTTATAAGTCACAGCAATTTTATGATTATTTCATCACTTATATTGTTTGCCCTCATTGCTGCTTCCCCATCTCTCTTGGGCATCTATGTTCTGAGTGGATAAAGTTGGCCCAATTTCAAATTAACGGTTTTGGAATTGTTATTATTGCTTTGGACTTCTTCATCCTCCACTTTCTAAAGAAAATGCTTATAACTTTTTGGTAACTTTTGCAAGCATAATTTCTATTTCTCTAGAGAAAGATCCGGGGAAGTCTTTAACATTTGGGTTGTTAAAAGCCAGGATTTTTTAATACCTCCTGTTATTTGGTGGCCAATATTGATGAAAACAACAGAAACTGTAAAAGTCCCTTTGATAAGAAACATAGAAAGCATAATAAATGTCACAGGCCGAATAGTCAAGAACCGATAGGCCCAAGATATTACTACGATCCAAAACTCTGTTCCTGTCTTATTTCCAACTTTTGTAAGTTCTTTGCACATTTTAAATAATATAAAGTAGTGAAATTGCACAAGGGGAAATAAGGGAGTGGCATTTCTGTTCAGCCTTAGTCAAAACATCTGTTGATGTGCACATAATCTTCCAGAGTCCTATAACTTCCCTTCATAATGGCTAATTCACTGAAAAGAGAACAAATAGTGATACCGTGCCTGGATTCAGAATGTTAAGCCAAGCCAGACTTTGTTTGTGCTAGGATGGGATACCATCAGAAAATAGAGCATGGTACACCAGATGTTCCAGAAGGCATGGCAAAGTATCTCCATAGTGCTGCTAAGAAAGCTACACAGACATGTCCGTGAAGTTACCAGGAGTCAAGTTTGACTAGAAGGAGACAAACCTTTTGCAGATTTATTGCAAACCTCTTGATAATTTTGCTTGCCTCTTTCTGTCTCTTCTCTCATCTTGTACCATATACAGGACCAGAACTGTATGCAGAGTGATCATATTATGGTTCTAAATCAGTCAGAATGTGGATGATTTTATTTTCAATTCCTTTCTAATAATCCCCAACATGGAATTTGCTTTTTTCAGGTAACCACACACTGGCTTGTTGTTGTTGTTTTTCCTGAGCAATCTAACACGACACCTTTCTTTCTCAGATTTGATGAATCTATGAACTAGTAGCCAGTTAAAACTCAAAACAGCTTCTACACACTAACATTTTGTATAATTACTTTCTGCCACACAGAAACCAATGGAGCCACCATTTAAATGAAATAAATAAATATTCATGTTATTTTACTTGCTTCATTAACATGCCCATAAGTCCCCCCCCCCGCATTAATGTGTTGGTTCTGGCACATCATATTGCATCATGCTTTTCAAATATGGTTCACCCTCTTGAAGGATGCTGCCGGACGTTTTCTATGAAAGTTACAAATCAGAGGATGTGACTTTCAGAAGAAAGACTGGTATATTCCAGGCATTCCATTCCTGCAGAGACACAGGATGAACAAAAGAGAGAGAGAGAGAGAGATGTTTGGGGAAGAGGAAATGTGGAGCAGATCAGACTGCTGATCTAAGGGGAAATAATGGGATTTTCTGGGTTTCACATTGATCTTCAAATGAGAAAAGCTTTGGCTCGCCTCTTTTTCCCGCCACACTAGTGAACAAAAAGCCAAGGCCTCTCTAAAGACAGCCTTTTCTAAGTTAATTATTATCAGAGAGGCTACTGGGATTAAAAAATGAGCTGCTCTCCCAGTTACTTCTTCAGTTTGTCTTTTTGGAAAGGAGTAGAACGTGAGCTCTGTTAGATACGTCACAGCACACCTTGTTTTGCTGATATTTACTTAGTAGAATTAACGTGGGCTGATCCCATTTATGTCTATTATTTCAATGCCCTTGGTTTAAATGGCACATCTAAGTTCATGTATGCCTATTTTGAAACACTAGATGAAGGTCTGTCACTGGGGAAAGCTATTGATTTTATGACGTTCTTGAAATGTGTCTCTTAAAATAAAAGAGAACAGAACTTGTGTTTTCAATAGCCAAGGCAGGCCCACGGTCACCCAGTAATAGGAAGTCATATGAACTATCCAAGACTATCCAATGACTCACTCAAGGAAGGTCATTCACACCTTGTCCCCAAGGAAACAAGTGACCAACCTCCTACCCTTTTCTGGGGCCACTGAAATAGAGAAGCATTTGTAGTGATTTCTATATAGCAAGGTCAGTAAAGAGATCTCATGACGCAGACCTTGCTTGAAAATGTCAAACCCACTGGCTTTTGTTATCAGTAAAAGGTCCAAGAACTTTCCAGTCTGATAACTTGTTTCTTCTTTCCGCCAAGCCTTGCCTCTTCTTTCTTTCTTTCTTTCTTTCTTTCTTTCTTTCTTTCTTTCTTTCTTTCTTTCTTTCTTTTTTTCTTTCTTTCTTTCTTTCTTTCTTTCTTTCTTTCTTTCTTTCTTTCTTTCTTTCTTTCTTTCTTTCTTTCTTTCTTTCTTTCTTTCTTTCCTTCCTTCCTTCCTTCCTTCCTTCCTTCCTTCCTTCCTTCCTTCCTTCCTTTCTTTCTTTCTTTCTTTCTTTCTTTCTTTCTTTCTTTCTTTCTTTCTTTCTTTCTTTCTTTCTTTCTTTCCACTTCTATCACCTAAGATGCAGCATTGCTCTTTTCTTCCTTAAAACCAACATTAAAAGGTTTGAGATTAAGTTTTGAAGACATTTTAAAATGTTGATTGTTCACCCAAGGTCCCGTGTCAACCTTATGTGACAATTCAATAAATTTTTGAGGAATAAATTAAGATAACCTTTCCCAACCTTGTGCCCATCAAATATTATACTCCAGTCCCATCATCTCCAGTCTACACAATAGAAGGTATAATCCAACACATCTGCAGGGCATGACATTGGGGAAGGGTCCTTTAAACCTTATGATAATAAATTAAAGATGTTGGGGAATCCTAATATGAAAATAGGAAGGCAATCCTTTTGTTGGAGAACCTGGAGAAAGAATCTTTCACATCAATTAATAGGATTATAATGTTTTGCTATCTGATGATTTGCAGTATAAATATCATTTGGCAAAAGGCACAGTGACAATGTCTTCACTCGTCACTGGTTGTTGCTATTAAATGCGAAGTTTGCCTGTCATAACTCTATTCTCCTCCATGCCCTCCTTAGGAGAGGGCAGACCTGGCATGTATGACCAAGCCCTGAGAGGTGAGGAGGGAGATCTCAGATCATCCAGGGATCTGGGTTTCAGGTGTTGCATCAGATACAACTTTAAATTAGCAAAGACGAAGTTATGGTTGGGAGATTCTGCATATGACCAGAGGTTAAGATACCGTACATAACTGGATGTAAGGCACTACGTGTATCTCAGTTGCTTAATCTTGTCACAGGGTTGGTGTTGGGATTTCCTAGAATTTTGGTTCTAAGGGACATCAACTTACTGTTACTAGGGTGTGGGGAGAAGAAGCTTGTGAGTTCATGGGCTTGTCCTAGGTGATCAAAGGCTTGATCCACATAGGCAGCCACATATTAGAACTGTTTTTTGTCTTGGAGCAGCTGAGAGGTAATCTGAGGGTGAGGGACATTTTCATCAGTCCCTTGTAATGGGCAAATCACTTTCTAGTTTCCATGGCGTTAATTAGTGTCATGGACCTCTGCAGGGAGAAAGGACCTATTTGATCAGTTTGCTCCTGATGTCTAATGGATTCTTTGAGTTTCCAAAAGGCACTTGTGGAGTTTTCCCAAAGCTCTGGTGGACATTTTTGTTGAATGCCTGTTCAACTTTCAGAATATGAAGTCAGCAATGGTGCTTGATTTACCAAGGAGTTCCAAGAAATAAAGTAACAGAAGAGATGCCCAAAGCAATACTGGCATAAGGCAAAGAACAAATGAGACCAAATATGGGTAAAAGCTCAAGTTCCAACCTACACTGTGGTGGTAAAGGTGATGAGCTCACTTCTCCACTCTTATTGCATCCATTGTTTAAAATGACTTGGTTCCTACCAGAAAAAACTGAACCAGGAGATCATCTGCTGGTCCATTGCAATAAATTCGCTAGGCATCTGAAGGATACAATTGCTCACTTTCGCTTGGAGTTTTACACCAGCTGGGTCAGCTGAAAAGAGGGGTTTTGTCTTGTGGAGTTATCTGGGATAGGAGTGGGCCTGTGGATCCTGAGCAAGTAGATGGAGTCCTCTTTGCCAGGACCAAGACGGAGGGAGGGTGATTATACTGGTTCTGCTGGACCTTTCAGTTGCTTTCAAGGGAGAGTTGTGGGTGGGGAACAGTGTTCTTCAGTGGTTCTCATTCTTCCCAAGTAGACAGTTCCAGTCAGTGATAGTGGGAGGAGACAGGTGAAGCCCCTAGTCTCTCTGTTATGGGGTTCTGTAGGGCTTGGTCCTCTCCCCATTACCTCCTTCTCTGGATCATAGTCACTTATCTTCTTGTGACCCCACAGCTGGGTTACTACAATGTGTTCTACCTGGAGCTGCCCTTGAAGAATATCTGGAAGTTTCAGCTGGCGCCACATATAGGCATCATGTTGCACCAAAGTTTGTCCATGTAGCACCCCTATTACAGGAGCAGAACTAGTTGCCAGTTAGCTTCTGGGTGCAATTCAAGACATTGCCTTCTCTGAGTTGAATCTGCCATCCAATAAGAACTGGCTGAGAGTGCCACCACTGAGGGAATGCCGTCTTCAGGGACCACAGCTCATGGTTTCTCAATGATTGCCCCCTTCTCTTTTGAAAAAGCTTACACCCAGGATATCTGGACCTCCCCCTCTTAGTACATTTCAGAAAACCATATAACCCACTTGAGGACAAGGAAGATCTCCAAACAGTGTAGCATCAGACTGAGTGGTTATAATTGTATTACTTGAATTTTGTGTTTAATTTACTGACATTAATGCCATAATCTACTCAGAGTCTCTGGAAGTAGAGTGGCATATAAATAGTAGAAACAAACAAATAGGCCAGAAGCCTTAATTGCTTCAGAATTCCTTCTGACACTAGAGGATTTAAAATGTTCTTTACCAAATTAAAAGCCTATGATAGCTATTTATAGTCTATATTTATTAGGCTACATTAACTTAAACATTCAAGAGCAGAGGGAGGCATCAGTAAGTAGCTGGAAAGTCTAATACATAAAAGTCATCGGAAGATAAATTTGACAACTGTATGTCATACTTCTATAAATTTAAGGGTATGTTTAATTCAACACAATTATTACTTGGTGTCCATTGGACACTAATAAAAATTTTTGGGGAAGAAATTGATGACTTGAGCTAATTCTTGGAGGCCAGCATTCACAATAGAACATTACTTTGTAGGATATCAAATGGTTCCCTTTTATAGAGAAATTATTTCATATATCAATTTTGTTCTAGATGATTCATTGTTTTCTGTACATCTTTAGTTATTTTCAAAGACATAACAGTGGTTTGGAAAGTAACAAAAGAAATGAATACAGCATGTGATGTTTTCTTATCTATAATATTATTTATCTCACACATAATACATATGCAAGCCTGGAGGAAGATCCATTCTGTACCAATTATACCATGGTCTGAATAACAGTTTTGCTAACTGAACAAGCATTTTACTGTGAAGAGTCCTGCTGCAGTACTACATAGAAATTTGGGCACTATGTACTAATTTACATATATAGCCCAGAGTCAGAGGGAGTTAGGTGGCATATAAATTATATTTATTATGATTGGTCACACAGTCAGCCAGCTGTTTAGACGGATTTGTCATTTTTATCCACCTATCGAGTCCTTCCCAAGGACCTGGGATAGGCAGATGTTGTTGTTTGATGGTTTGATGGTGTTAAAGGTATTGTCGCAGGATATAAGCTGTTCCTAGTATCATCATCATCATCTTTTTTCTTTCTATTATATAAGAGGACTTAAATGTTAATAATTTAAATATATTATGTAATAATATATGTATATATATATGTGTATGTGTATGTGTATATATATATATATATATATTCAATTTATATACCCGCCCATCTCAGACCAGTGACTCCAAGCGGCTAACAACAGTAAAAACAATCAACATTAAAAACAATACAAAAATTAAATATAATATAAATGCAGCCAAGAGATCTCAAAAAACTGTCTGTATCAACACAACCTTGAAACAGGGCCCTTCACACACTCGGAACCCCAGGCTCGGGCATAAAGCCAGGTCTTCAAGTCCTTCCAAAAAGCCAAAAGGGCCAGGGCCATCCTAATATTAGGAGGGAGGATGTTCCAGAGGGCAGATGCCACAGCAGAAAAGGTACATCTCCTGGTCCCTGCCAGCCAACATTCCTTGGCTGATGGAACTGGACCACGCCCAACCTGCCGGACCAGATTGGATAGGTAGAAACAACTGGGAAAAGACAGTTCCTAAGGTAACCTGGTCCCAAGCCATGAAGGGCTTTATAGGTGATGACCAGCACCTTGAATTGCACCCAGAAACACACCGGCAACCAGTGCAGCTCCCGAAGCAATGGTGTTACATGTGCCATGTAGCTGACACTATTTACAACCTGGGCAGCTGCATTCTGTACCAGCTGAAGCTTCTGAATGCTCTTCAAGGGCAGCCCCATGTACAGCGCATTGCAGTAGTCCAAATGGGAGGTCACGAGGGCATGAGTGACAGTGAGTAGAGCCTCCCAGTCCAGGAATGGGCGCAACTGACGCACAACCCGAAGGTGTACAAAGGCCCTCTTTGCCACGGCTGCCACCTGCTCTTCCAGCAGGAGCCGTGAGTCCAACAGGACCCCCAGATTGCATACTGGGTCTGCCTGGGGCAGAACCACCCCCATCCAGAACCAAAGATGGAAGAACCTTGGTACTGGGAAGTACTGGGAACTTGGTACCACTCAGTCTTGCTTGGGTTGAGCCGAAGCACATTGCGCCCCATCCAGGCCTCTACAGCCTCCAGGCACTAAGATAGGACATCCATGGCATCACTTAGACAGCCCAGGGAAGAGATATAAAGCTGGGTATCATCAGCATACTTATGATACCTCACTCCAAACTGTTGGATCACCTCACCCAGAAGCCTCATGTAGATGTTAAATAAGAGGGGCAAGAGAACCAAGCCCTGTGGCACTCCACATAGTAGGGGCTGTGGACTGGACCTCTCCCCTCCTATCAACACCGACTGGAACTGACCCCGGAGGAAGGAGGAGAACCAGCACAACACAGTGCCGCCCACCCCCAACTCCCGAAGCTGGTCCAGAAGGATACCATGATCGATGGTATTGAAGGCCGCCAAGAGGTCAAGAAGAGCAAGGATGGAAGCACTGCCCCCATCCCACTCCCGCCAGAGGTCATCCAAGAGCACAATCAATGCCATCTCAGTTCCATATCCCGGCCTGGATCCTGACTGAAAGGGGTCCAGATAATCCACTTCATCCAGAGCCCTTTGAAGGTGCTGTGTGACTACTTTCTCAACAACCTTCCCTAAAAAGGGGACGTTGGATTCTTGACAAAAACTATCCAGATTAGTTGGGTTGAGTGATCATCCCTTGAGGAGGGGGTGTACCACCACCTCCTTGAGAGCCGGCCAGACCACCCCCTCCCTCAAAGAGAAATTAACCACTGCCCAGACCCAATTACGTGTCCTCTCCTGGGCAGCCTTGACCAGGCAGGAGGGGCATGGGTCTAGCACAGAAGTGGCCAAACTAACAGCTACAAGAACCCTGACCACTTCCTCAGGTTCAACAGGCTCGACTCATCCCAGATAACCATGCAAGACTCAGCCCCCATAGCCCCCACTGGCCTTGCATCAAGGCTGGAATTCAACGCAGAGCAGATGTGAGTGGCTTTACCTATGAGATGCTCAGCATATTCCTCACAATGGCCCTGAGGGTAGACCCCTGAATTACTCCCTCCGAGGAGGGTCCGGGTCACCCAGAACAGGGCCACTGGGAGGCTATCTGCAGATGCAATAAGGGCAGAGAAATAATTACATTTTGCTGCCCTTACCACCACGAGGTAGGCTCTATTCGCAGCTCTAGCTTGTGTTCGATCATCTTCACTCCCCGTCTTCCACCAGCAGTGTTCTAGGCATCTCTTAGCCTTCTTAAGTTTCCTCAGCTCTTCTGTATACCACAGAGAGCTACGGGAGCTTTGGGCATGGAGAGGCCGCTCAGGCACGCTCTGATCCAAAGCCATGGCCACTCTCTCGTTCCATATGGCCACCAAGGCTTTGGTTGGGCCATGCAGCAGACTTCTCAGAACAATCCCAAGCTCCCTCTGAAACCCAGTTGGGTCCATCAGTCGCCTAGGGTGGGCCAATTTAATAGGCTCCGCCTCCCTGCGGAGGGGGGTGGCACCAGAGAACTGGAGGCTCACCAGGAAGTGATCTGACCATGACAGGGGAGAAACCAATACCTCCCCCAATTTCAGAACACTCTGCCACTGTTCCAACAGAAAAACCAGGTCAGGCAAATGACCACTATTACTGTATGTGTCGGGCCCTGGATTACTTGGGATAGGCCCATGGCTGTCATGGTACCCATAATCTTCCAGGCTATCTCTGACCCTGCCCCCAAGGAAGGCAGGTTGAAATCCCCCAAGACCATAAGCCTGGGGAACTCCACCACTAACCTGGCTATGGAGTCAAGGACCTCAGGCAGGGAGGTTGTTACGCAGCAGGGAGACTGGTACAGCAACAACAGTCCCAATTGATCCCTCTCAGAGCCCAATTTATGTTACTTACATATATATGTTCTAAGTTGTGTGTAGTAGAGAAAAATGTAGGCCATTGTGGCCTTCTTTTTCTCTCTCTTTCTTGTTGTCATGGCATATAATAAAATTTCAGGTAGAACAAATAGTATTTCTGAAATTTGGGGCACATGACAATATTTCTTGCTGGTAGTGTTCAATAGCAGTCTTATTAACCATTCTGGCTGGGGAGGGGAGCAAAATTCTCCAGGATCATCAACTCCAGGATCGCCAACTTTATAGTAATATTAAAGATTGAGCACCTACAGGATACTGGTGCTGATAACAGCCAAAAATGATCATCCCCTGATTTTCCTTGCCAGATGATTGGCTTGTACAGTGTAGGATTTAGACCATCTTATGGTTTATTCAGGACAGTCTTCATCCTAACTATTATTACATCTAAGAATGAAACAACAGAATAGTGCAACTTCATTCATTCATTCATTCATTCATTCATTCATTCATTCATTCATTCATTCATTCATTCATTTGATGTTTAAACTGCTGCAATCTTGTTACTTTTGCTCCTCCTCCTACTTCCTAGGCTCCTGTCATTACTCTGTAGAGCAGCATTCTCCAGCCTCCTGATCCTCATATGAACTGAGCTACAATTTCTATCATGAGCTGCCATTCCACTGCTATCGAAATTGTGGCATAGCATCTCTGGAGAGCAGTAAGTTGCGGAAAGATGACATAGCGCTTTAAGGCCAGAATCCTATAGTAAGGACCAATGAATTCAATGAGACCTAAATCTGGAGCCATGGGTAACTTCAGGTGTGCTGGGAGGGGAGAACAAATGATGAAGACTGCATAGCAACATCACATGCATTCCATCATGTGTATGTTGTCATTTTAGTGTCATCACTGCAAACTGTGATGACACCACTGTCTGTATTTTCTTTAATGTCATTTTTATCAGAAGTCAATAATGAGTCACCTGTGGCTGTTTTCCAAAAGTTCTGAATTTTGCTTTTTCGTGCCATGCTCTCCCCCCTCCCCATTAAGAAAAAGCAAAGTGTTTCTGACATTTTTGAGCTACACACACTGTTTAATGAAAAATGTGAAGAGTTTTTCAGCATGACTCCTCCTTCCCTTCACAGTGGCATCTGCAGAGAAGCTGTCAAAATCAGCAAGATGGTAGATAGAACATTGCAAGGCAAGCATTGTCCCCTTTGTATGTACATTAACATCACAAATGTGTTCAAAAGGGGCAGGGCTTGCCTTGTGATGCTCCATCCGCCATCTTGCTAATTCATTTTGAACCCCTCTCTCACAGATGCCTTTGTCTTAGCATGACTTGGTAGCACTGGAAATCCAAGATCCAATGAAAGAAATCCACCTTATGGCTTGATCTCACGTTAACGTTGTTTCTTTTCCCAAAAGGAGTAATACTGGCACTTGAAGGACCCATTGCATGGGATTTCCTCATCTAAGCTGTGACATCTGATGTTCCTGAGCAGGAAAGCAATCACAGTTCAGCATGTCTACCATCCCAGAAGAGAAAGTCAGAAGTGGTACAATGCTTACCATTATTTTACTTAACACCAGCAAAAGTAGATTGTTCATCTTGTTGCACAGCCTTTGGACAATGCAATGTAATGATGGCTATATGTGATGAAGCTATAGCTTCACTGAGATACAAATAATCACTGTAATACTAAGCTGTAGATGGCATTATCTATGATGTTATAGGTGATATATTCCTAGAAGATGACTTGTATTTGTTGACTTGTACAGGGCTCAGATGGGGATTTGGTGAAGAATGAACATGAGACTCAGGTTGTCAGATTAATTACTTGTCAACAGATGTCGCTTCTAAAAAGTATCACCTTACCTACATTATCTCTACAATTGTTAGGTTGAGAAGCAGGATGGGGGAGAGGAGGAGACAGGAGGAGAAACAGGATTAGTTGTTCAAAACTCATGTTTATAAACCATTCTGGCATGGTTTGTAGCAATAACCAGTGTTGTTAAATGATCTGTACTGAACAGACCAGCTATAGTCCAAATCATCCCCATGTATTTCTGCAAAAGAAATGCGTGTGCATGCATTTCACTTTGTTCTTCCTTGATGCAATACAGAAAGAGGAATGGCAACATGCATTTCTAGGTAGGCTGAAAGAAAATAAGGTATTTGGCAAGATATTATACGCAGCGGTTGCACTAAGGTCCAATTTTTGTGCACTTTTTCAGCTCAAAAAGTGGGTTTCTTTTTGATATCAGAAAGGAAGTAAAATTGCCTATTTGATAGGAAGTTTGTTACTCTGTTTAGGGTTCCTTTATTGAGATTACCTCTTGGTATCTAACTCTAGGTCATTCTGACCTGTATAAGAATGAGCTTACTCATGTAAGTGCAGTCACAATCACCACCTCCTGCAGATGCCCCATCCCAAATTCCTCACTTTCTATACCATTTGCACCAACCATCTTTGCTTTGCTTGTACTTCAACCTTTTCTTTTGCAGGATAAAGATGCACAAGTTCCATTTGAAGTTGTCCCATAAGCTGTTGTTGGAGGAGATATGGGGCAGGTCATATTTGTGCTTGTTTGTCTTACATGATGTGGGAAAGTGTGCTGCAGACAAAGGGCTGCTGATCCCAAATGCTCTCCTCAGAGCCAGAGAATGTAGGGTGTGGGACTTCCCTGCATTCAGCCCAGCCTCCTGACAACACTGAGCCTGCTGGGGCAAATGAGAAGATGGATTTTTGTCCCATATACCAATCCAGTTCCCCGCTCTGGAATACTCCATGGTCACAACCACACTATTTTACAGGGTACAGAGTGCTCAGAATATAATTAAGGGTGGGGGGAAATACAAAAATGTTAAGGAAGTCTCCCATCACCCAATTGAAGATTTAAAGGAACATTTACTTCCTTTTCTTTTAAAGAAAGTGTTTTCATGCCACATGGTTGGAGAATTCTGGGAGTTGAAGTCCAGACCTCTTAAAGTTACCAAGGTTGAGAAACACTGTTCTAGAGAGACAAGTTGGAGAGCAATATCAGCTCAGAGAAGTAGAAACCTGATTCAGGCTCTACCTCTTCAGGTTACAGGTGGGAGGTCAACAAACTGAATGTTCCTCCAGATTAATATAATGATTACTTATATAGAATCTACACAGAAAAATGGAAGCCAGAGAAAAGAATATCGATCTAGCCTTCTCTGTTTTATACTATTTTTTAAAAAATTGCACAGATCTGGAGAGGAGCAAGGCAGGACCCATTCAAGGACTTCTCCCACGATCAAACGTATAGTTAATTATTATCTTGATTTGGAAAAAGTAGAAGGGAACAAGTATCTAAGAAAAGAAAACAGAAAGGGCATGAAGATGTCCTAATGAATGAGACTAAGTTAGTGGGAAAAGCAACCCTCTCACTTAGATTGTTTCATGAAGCTCTCCTTTTTACTTTACTTTTCTTTTCTGGGGGGTGGAGGAGATTATATGTGTACATAAAAACACAAGATGTTTCCTGTGCATCCTCCATTAAGCTATGACATCAAATTATTCTTCCTGCAGCAACTCGCCCATCTGGTTGTTGGTTCCTAACTCTACCCCATGCACTGCTGTTCTTCCCCCGGGTCATTTTTGCTTCCCGGTTTCTTTTTCTGGTCTTCAGTCTATGTGCAAAAGTAGCAGGGGAGCCCTTATTAAAAGCCAAAGCCCCTCGGCAGTGGTGTTCCAGCCAAACTGCTCTTGTATTAGTTTTTGATGAGTTTTCAATTTAGGCCTTTGCAGATAGGAGGAAGAAGGCGACAGGAGAGGAGGAGGAGGAGGAGGAGGAGGGGATAGGAGGGAGGGAAGGAGGGAGGGAAGAGGGAAAATGCAACAGATGGGCCCGATTGTGCTCTCTAGGCAAATTAAGGAAGACATCTGTAGCTCCCAAATACTGGTGGTCTAAAGCAATTAGTCCCCTGTGAAAAGGGGCCTCTTGGAGACTCCTTTAGCCAATCCCATCCTGGGGAGTGCTCACGTTACAATGGCCTTGACCACAGTTCATTGAGCCAAAGAAGAAAAAGAAAGAGAGAGAGAAAAAATTAATTCAGTAGAAGCCGTGCAGGAAGGCTGGAATTTGTATACTTTAAAATGCAAGGTTGCTTGCAACCTTCTGCCTTAACACACTTTGCATCATTGGGTAGGGAGGGGGGGACCCCTTCCTTTCTCCAAGCATACCTGCTTTCTGCTCCAAAATTGAAGTTGACAAAATAATAGTTTGTGTATACACCTACATCTCAGTTGTACAGAGTGTGTAATCTGAAAATTGCCCAGGGACCTCAATTTTCCACTGATTTGTTTGGAAAATAATGAATGAAGACCCAATTCTCTGCGGTTAGAAAGATCTCTCCACCCATCCCTTCTGCCACCTTCAGAAAGAGGGCGGGGTGTGTGTGAACCTGTTATTCAATAAGCTTCCCTTCTGTAAGTGATAATTATAATGATCGTTATGATTCTGCATTGAACACCGGTAGATTAATCTGGTCCTGTGTTCCCCCAGTTTCTATGCTCCAGGAAGCTGAAAGTGAAAAACTCAGAAAGGATTTTATCTAAACTAGATATGAGCCCCCAATGGGGGCTCTCTTCCTCATGCATATTTATGATCAGGAAAGGTCTCAGTGGGAAAAATAATCCGCAAGGAACAATGGGCGAAGCAGCTCAGAGGAGGTCACAGCACCTTTAAATTACACCTCTTGGCTTTGTTCACCCAAGCACAATGGGGCCAAGAGATAGGAAGAAAGAGTCTGTGCTCTACAGCACACCCCAGGACACTCTGCAGCCCAGTAAATAAAGGCCTAAACTGATTTGGTATCTTATTGGATTTCTGTTAACTAAAAACATGTTCATGCTCAGCCACTGAAGCTGGTCAAGAGCCCGTCTCTGGAGGGGAGGAAAAAGGGGGGAATTTCTGTTTGTTGATCAAAAATTACCTTCATTGGGATTTCAAATGGGTAGGATTGGAACACACAATGGAACCATCTGCCCTCTTAACCTATTGCTTATTTTAATTAATTGATTACATTTTGTTATTGTTGTTGCTGTGATACTATTTTACGGACTTAAAAAGAGGTGACTCTCACCACATGAGTGTGTAAGTATTTCATGGGAAGGAAACTCCTTGAAGGAAAACTGGATTATGCAACTGCTACTATAGGCAGATCTTTGTTTGCAATGCATGCCTTTAATGACTATTTAGGAAATAGTAAATGTGGACATTTTTTTTGACGAGTACAATTTTTACTACAGAGATTTTAACTGATATCTCAGCATAGAAATTGTTACTATTCTGATAAAATAGCAGACAATTTCATTCCTCCTCTCATAATAGTTGGAAGGAAAACAGTGTAAATACCATTGCCGTGATCATTACCATCATATTTTAAAAAGTAAAATAAATGAACAGTAGATTTCATGTGAACTTGTATATATGTTTGATTAATGTATACAAACCCAGTTTTTTGTGTGTGCAGATTATCTTTTTTTCAGTCATGAGTTACCATGGCAGTTACATACATCTAAGATTCAGGTTGTGATCTGATGTTTTCCATCACTCTTTTGTGCAAATTTGAAAACCACACATTGGAGAGGGTCATACAATACGGTGAATTCTAGACCCAGGTTAACAAAACACTTTTGATGTGTTCACACAGCACGTTATGCCTACCAGTAAACCATATTATGTCTTAACAGAATAACTATTTTTGCACAACAATGGCTGGACTTCTCACACCATGCTAGATCACAGACCTGGACCCATGCCATGTAGGGCTTTAAAGGTGATAACCAACACCTTGAATTGGACCTGGAAGCAAACTGGCACCCAATGCAAGCTCCCGCATCAAAGGTGCTACAAGTGCCATCCTTGGGGCACCCAAAAATGCCCACACAGCTGCAATTTGAACCAACTAGTTTCTGGATACTCTTCAAGGGTAGCCCCATGTACAGCTCATTGCAATAGTCTAAATGAGAGATGACCAGGGTGGGAGTAACTGACTGGAGGGCCTCCTGATCCAGGAAGGGGTGTAACTGGTGCACAACATGAAGTTGAGCAAAGGCCCTCCTGGCCATGACTGCCACCTGCTCTTCAAGCCATGAATCCAGAAGGACCCCCAGATTACACACCGGGTCTGTCTGGGGTAATGCAACCCTGTCCAGAACCAAAGATGATACAGCCGTGGATATAGAAGGACCTCCAATCCACAGCCACTCCATCTTACCAGGGTTCAGCTGAAGCCTATTGCACCCCATCCAGACCCCCACAGCCTCCAGGCACCACGACAGGGTGGTCACAACATCATTCAGGTCACCTGGGATGGAGATGTATAACTGGGTATCATCTGCATATTGAAGATACGTCATCCCATAGTGACGGATAATCTCACCCAGCAGTTTCATGTAGATGTTAAAAAGAAGCAGAGAGAATACCAAAACCTGTGGCACCTCACAACAGAGGAGCTGAGGGCTGGACCTCTCATTCCCAATCAAAAACAATTGGGACCGACGTTGGAGGAAGGAGATGAACCAGCACAAAACTGTGCCACCCACTCCCAACTCACCAAGTCAACCCAAAAAGATACCATGATCAGTGGTATCAAAAGCTGCTGAGAGGTCAAGAAGAGCAAGGTTGGAAGCACTACCCCCATCCCGTTCCCACCAGGAATTATCCATGAGTGCGACCAACGCTGTTTCCATCCCATATCTGGGCCTGAAACATGACTCATATCCGGAACTGAAATATTCAGCAAAATTGTATCACATAAGGCCAAAAATTCTGAAATTTCAGGCTACGCCTACATATAACAAATGGTATAGGGGAGAGGTGCTGCCAAGAATGGTACTTTGTCATATGCTCTTTTCCAGTCCTTTGCAGTATCATAGGAATTTCACTTTATTGTATGAGATACAGGTAGTCCCCAGTTTAAGAACGAGTTTCATTCCCAAGGTCTCTCCTTAAATCGAATTTGTATGTAAGCCAGAATAGCATCATTGTGTAATACTGTATAAGTAGCATTGTGTAATTAACTCAAACCATTGTGTATTTAACCCGAATCATTGTGTATTTAACTCGAATTTTGCTACAACAGGCTCCGTTGTTAACTATGGGTCGTCTGTAAACCAGGCGTTCTTAACCCAGGAACTACCTGTACTGTAGAACAGATGTTTTCCTGCCCATATAAATAGAAGCCAAAAATGTGAAGCAAGGGAATGGAAACTCACCGCATTAAGTGAAGTAATATATTTCACTGGACAAGATATAGAAATAGGCTACAGTTACTTGGGAGATATTGTATTGGTGCTGGCCCTTCTTCCATTGCAACTTGTTTCCTTCTCAGTGGAAGTTAGAGATTAATTAATGAGCATGAAATTTATATAGATTGGAACAGCAGATGTTGCTCCCAATCATGAAAAGACAGGCTTTTAGACAGAAGTCTAGGAGAAGACTTTGAATGTATCAGGGTTGCCTTGCTACATTTTGAAGTAAACAATGTAATATTATAATATAAAGGAGTACGTGTGTGTAGGGGAAGGGAGATAAAATCATTACATTCAGAGTCTAAAATTGCCTAATGTCATGACTGCCTTCAAGCAGAGGTCTAATCAAACACACCAATATTTTGATATATTACATGCCATCAAATCATTGTTGACTCTTAGCAACCACATAGATAGAATTTCTCCATGATAATCTATCCCCAATCTGTTCTTTCAGATCTTCCAATAGGGCACTCACCTTGCTGCTGGTTGTCTTCTTCTCTTTCGTTCCACCTTTTCCAGCATTAGAGCCTTCTCCAGAGAGCTAGGTCTTCACATAATGTGTCCCAAGTAGGATAATTTGAGCCTGGTCATTTGTGCCTTGAGTGAGAACTTTGGGTTGATTTTTTCAATGATCCATTTGTTTGAGTTTCCTTTCCTGACATATAGAGCTGAAAAACTTGCTACAATGCTCCAGGTGAAACTATTCTCTGTAAATTGATCTAAGAGCCAATATTACATTGTCCATATGGTTTTATTTTAGTACTGTTGCAATCTGTTTTTCACAAGAGAAAGCATACGTGAGTGGGTATTTCATCTGGAACACCAGCTCAATTTAATGTGTATTAAAAGTAAATGTGGATTGAGCACCACTTAGTGGCAGAAATGTAAGTTACAATGAGAATCTATTTTTGGATAAGTTATTTTTATTATCTGCTTGCAATAGGTAGGTAGGTAGGTAGGTACATAGATGGACAAATGAATAGATAGAGTTCAAATAAATTAGACTTCATAAGATACCTTTCTCCAACTCTGTGCCACCCTGTATCTTAGATTTCAACTCTCATAATTCCCAGGCATCAGGACCAATATAGTTATGGAAGTTGAAGTTTAAGGTGCCTGGAAATCATCACGTTAGAGAAAGGTTGAAGTTTCACTTTAATTATTTTTAATTTTAAAAAGTGTTTCTCTTCTTCTATTTCTAATGTGGTATATATACAACACAGAGTGATTTGCCATAATTTCACAACTAGTACAATATTTACAGAAGAAATATAAACACATACAGTATATTCTCCTGAATTTCTTGGAGAAAAGACAGTATGAATTATAATAAATAAATAGAATCTGTTTTACATTCCAGCTATTTGAGATTATCTGTCTATCTTGGACTTGCAATATCTTTCCAAATTTTATCTGTAGATGAGAATAAGAGATTGGTGAATCATTACTAATATTGCTATTAATATGCCCTTTAATATCATTAACAGAGAAATAACAGAGGACAAATTTGCAGCTCAACCAACCTGATTTCTTCAGGCTCTTTTATAACTGCTTGAACGATGTAACAATTGTGTATTAGACCCTGTGTAATCTTTACTGTTGCAACTGGGGGGAGATGGGTGGGGAGAAATTTAATAAATAATAAATAAATGAATAAAATGAACATCACAGCTAGATTAGATATTCCACAAAAGCAGCTTTAAGTATAGGCCTTGCTGGCTCTGCTCAGATAAAAAACGCAGTCCTATTTTATTCATTTAATGTAAGACCTGCTGGAGGTAGTAAATTTGGCAATCCACATTTTCCTGTCTAGTCTCACCTTCAGTTCCAAGAGTGGCTAACCAGATGCCAATGGAAAGCCCCCAAAGTAGACATGTGTATAATAGCATCCTGTTGTTATGGTCCCTAGCAACTAGTACTTAGAGGCATGTTGTCTTCAGTAAATTGTGTAATATATATTAAAATTATGCAATGCATCACATTTAATTCCAAATAGACACTTAAGAGTGCAAAGGGCACAAACATAGCAGTTGTCTGCAGCTCTTTAAAGCAGCCATGTCTTTTCCCAGAAGCTACTGCCCTCTGCAACAGCCATGCAGTCCCAGAAAACACCACGCTGCTTGGAAGAGTTGCCTATATATCTTAATACACCCCATTCAGTCCAAAGCACCTTTTAAAAATTAAATCCAAAGCATTGCACAGGACTCATATACAATGATTAGTAACTATTGATAGCCTAATCAGTTGGATCTTCTTTTAAATCAGTCAGGGGCTATCACTGTAAGTTTTACAGTTAGCCTATGTGCTGTGTTGAGTAGTATGGTCTCAATTTCCTAAACACAGAATTTCATTGGATTACCTTGGTTCTAACACTACATCCTTTATCATTCCATTTTTGCTAAAGTGAAAAAACCTCAAAAGTTACCACCTTTCCCTTATAGGGGAGCTTTCTCAATCCCATCATAATTTTTTATTAGCTTTTTTTGCGGCTTCTCAACTGTATATCTTTTTAAAGTATACTGACTTGCACCAAATATTTTCTTTCAAGTATGAACATATCACCAATTTATATAAAGACTTTACTTATACTATTCTCAGTTCTTACCTAATAATATCCCGCCTGGAATTTTCTTTCTATGGAAGTTACCATCAGTATATGCATCATACTTGTTTGCCCCAATGGACATGTAATCATTGTTTTACATTAAACAAAATTACCATTTTGGAAAATCCTTTATTTGTTTTTGTTTTAACCAATGTAAAAGTTGTTGATTAAAATAATGGTCAGTCCTTCATGATTGCTCTCCATGGTTTTGTTTCACAAAGGTAAAACAATATTGATACCAATTAAATGAAACTTCACATATCTCCTTACATGTTTAAGTCTCTCAAAAGGCCTAGGAGATGATTCGCATCAGCAGATTGGAAGAAAATCTGTTCTTGTATATATTTGCTTAAGAAGCAGATTACTATGAACAGATAAGAGAAAAAAAAGTCTTTGGGGATTTATTTTTATTTATTTACTTGTTATGCTGTAGTTTCCTTTTAATCTATTCCAGCAGATGGAGCCAGTAAGTAAGCAAAACAATTTATGAATCAATATCACAATAATCTTCTAGACTTCTTATATTCACTTATGCTTTAAAGACCATCACAAATAGAGCAACTTTCAGAGGCTGCCATGGAATCCTGTAGCATCTGCTATAAGAATTTGTGAAGATGTTTAATTAATAATAAAGCTAGATATTGGGTATATTAGGTAAACCTGGATGACATTTCAAACGGTGAAGAATTTACCATTCTTTGGTTAAAAAAATGAAAGCAAATACTGAGGAGTGATGGCACAGTAGGAAAACAGGATTCTAGTTAACATGGAGAACCTACATGGAGAAAGAATCTTCTTCATCTGAGATCACCTTCTTCATACAGGCAGTATTACACACCTTGCTAGCACACAGAATGTTGCTATTCCAACTTAAAAACACATTGTCAAGAGATTGCTAGTATAGCAATCAAAGCCACAAACTGTTTTCAGGGAAAGGCTTTGAGAGCAATTAGAATAAAACTTTTAAGCTACTTCTGAAGACAATCATTTATCTCTTTTGTTTGGTGAAATAATAAAGCAGATATCTCGTCCAAATGTAGAAGCAAAAGAATCCATGTACCTTGTGGAAAAGCATGAAAAGCAAAATGCCAAGGGCAAAAAAGCAAAAATGTTTTCTTCCAATGTACCTCCATATAACAAATTAGCAAAGAGAGGAGGATAATTAGATCACAATGATATAAAGGAGGAGCAGGCAGGAATCGAAAAAATGTAGAATATCTAACAGACTTTGTTTTATATATTCCACCTTATTCCACCTTAGAAAGCAGAGCAGTTTCCAAATGAGCCAGCTGTGAGGAATGCGTGAGAATGAGATGTATATCTGTGAGAAGGTATAAATGATGTATGTGTATCTGCAGTAAAGTGTTTGGGGTCCAACTGCCTCCATGGGAATGTCCACTCCATTCAATTTGATTTATAAGCTCACCCACTTTGGCTAGCAGCCCCCTCCCCACCTCCCGCCATACACATACACACACTCTCCATCACTGTTGGCATGCTGCTCCCAGTGCATTTGCTAGGCACCAAAAAGTCCTCTAGAGAAGACAGCTCATATATGTGGAGGCAATAATGACATCTGCCTCTGACAGCTGCTAATCTGATCCTTCCTGATGGAAGAAAACACAGGCCTTTCATACCAAATATAAGGTCACAGCAGGTCCTTACTGATAGAGATATTTTCATGTTTTTCAGATAACTAACTAATAAACCATTTAACAAGGTTGGATACATAACCAAGTCTGAATTTCTCATTTTGGTGAAGAATCTGAAGAAGGTGACAAAGGGTGAAAAATTTAAAACTGAAAATCAAATTGCATATCAATATCTCAGAAGGCTAGAAGGCATTTTTAGTGAATGCTTAAATTCTGAGTCCAATATCACACAGAAAACCTGGGGACAGAAGGACACTTTTGCATGCAAAGGTAAAAGGCAGGACTACTATGCTTTTATCTGTTTCCCCCAAATGCAAATAAATGCTCCCCACTTTTCATAATGTCTGAATAAGGCCACTGTGGCATCACTATTACAATACAAGTCATAATATCAATTCTACAGGCATAACAAAAATGAATCCAAATCAAAGCCATGTTAAGTCAATAGTTTAAAGTGCCATCACTCCCACATAAATCTGGATTCCCTCTCTTAGCTGTTATTTAGTTCAACATACTGTAAAGTGTAACCATCTGATTAATGTTGTACAGTATCTCCTTTGCCTTTAACCTGACATTTTTTTCACAACCTGGCTTCTGGTTTGTTATAATAAGTTCAGATTCCATCAGCTTACATATGCCACTAAGGTGTTTTTTGTTTTTTCTGCTCTGGCTTTGTTCAGTGTGCATTGTCATACATAAACATGAGATGTAATTTGCCATGTCATCATTCTCTATATGGGTTCCCGCACTAGCTAGCTCCTCCTGGGAAGAGGATTCTTGAGTAGATAAAACTTTGGTCTGATCCAGTGAAGCATTTCTTTTTCCTAATTCTTTCCTCCTAACAGATACTTGCTAACAGCAATCTGGAGCTTATGGAATACCTCCATCTTTGAAGTCCTTAAATGATCTTTAATAACAAAGCAAAATAGAATAAAAAAAGGGAGGATCATGTCTGACCTGCAAGGGAGAGAGGGAAGGACGCCTATATATTGATATAGATATATAGACATAGATACATACACACACACACATGTACACACTCACAGACATACACAAAGAGAGAGAGCATAATATATTTGTATTACTCAATGATATACCACAAAGGTCCTGGCAATGGCCATAACTATTGCTCTTCTACAATGATCCATTGTCTTGCAAAACTTCGTTGCAGTAAAATGAAGGGCAACTGGAATGTGTCATTCCACCAGATACTAATTTGGAACAAATTAATGCACTGATCGGCTTAATAGAAGTGAAAAAAAAGGACCAAAAATTATACACAAATATTCTGCCAGTACCAAGGGGAACTCCTAATGCTCCATCCTTTATTTTTGTTAAAAGCAAAAGTAAACCAGATTCCATATTCCAATAAAATTAGTGCTTCACTGAATGTTGGGTTCATGTCACCCCATAGCCATAACTGCCTGTGTTGTTTTTGACATAGAAAACCATTATGATTTATGTCAGGGATGAGAAAAATGAAGCCTGTCTCTAAAATATATTGACTGTTATTCCAGATGTAGTAGTTGCATAACATTCGTTTCATGCTAGTCCTTATGATTTAAATCAAGAATTATTTATTTAGATGTTTAAAAAATAAGGGTGTGTAATGTTGTTCCTAATGAGAGCAAAGGAGAAAGGGGCAATAAAAATCATTTTGCTGACAAAGAGGTCTCCCTATGCAACTTTTTGTTTTCGCACATCCCATCCACAGTAGGGGGAAATGGAAAACCTTATTACTCTTATTTTTTCAAGAATTACTCCTACACCAGCAGAACCCCCAAGGAAATGTTATACTTAAATATTGTATTCAGTATAAAAATTAATTGCCTGTTTGTAATTTTAAACAGTAATTGGCAAATGAACAGCAAAAGAAAGAATCTGGTAGAGGAGAAACTTGCACATGAAGGCGTACTTGTATGAGGACAGGATTCTTGCTTACAAATGTGCTTATCTACTTATTTTCTCTATCCCACTATATTCATGGGCAGCATCCAACTTTTGTAAGGGTGGAAAATCACTAAAACTTTCTGCTTGCCTTGCTCAAGCTCAAAGGATAATTGTATATTTTAAATAAGAATAAAACAAATGTCTAATGCTAAATCAGAATGGAATTACTATTTTAATTTACTGAGACTGTGATCCAAGGTCTTTAAGACAACCATCATTTTATCCTGGGGCCATTGGATATATCAGATTTGTTTTTCCAAGGCTGATTTTTTTTTTCAGTGATCTTGGAAAATCTGACTTTGGTTCCCTTGACTGGTCTCCATGGAAGCATCTCTAGAAACTTTCTTGATGTCTATCAGCCCTTCAAGGTAGACCAGACTAGGAAAGTTATTAATGCTAATGTTACTTTTATTATAAGGTTACACTAACAAAATCATGCAAGTCTGAATACGCTTCCTCCTGCTTCCCTTTATCTTCATAAGAACTAGAGAGGACCATGTTTGAGACACTTTCTCAAATTACATTTCTACTCCAGATTCAGATTTCTTTTATCTGACTGTTGTCTTGGTTGTGGCTCTTCCTCCTGTTCTTCAAGGTTATTCCTTCTGCCCATTACAATGTCAGAGCTTCAACACTATCAGAGAGGAGAAGAGGGAGAACCAGGGATCATAACATAAATAGAAATAGGAGAGGTAGTACATCTGAAAGAGGCAAAGACTTTTCAGCCTTCCATCGTGGAAGCCTATAATCCAGAGGAAAATATGGACCAGACCTGAAAATGACCTTCTTTGGAAGAAGGGGCATAAAGAGTAGTGAATATCATTCTCCTCCCTGACTTCAGCAAATCTGGAATGTTCTCAACAGGGTTCATGGAGTGCTTTGAACCATCCAATAGAACTGCTCTGTCCAGATATATCCACAAAATGAACTTAAAAGGGGATAAATCTATATGGAGTACACATCCATACCATGCAGTCCAAAGATACTTATAACTTCATCCCTCTCCACATCCTTGGCTATGTAATCCATGACCTAGAGTTTGTTATACATTGGAGTGAAAAGGATTTGCCCATCATCTCATTCCATAGAACAGTTCTTTTTTTTTTTTTAAGAAAAACCTTGTAACTACTAGTATTATTATTAGTATTATTCCAGAGGACATAACTTGAAATCTCATTCCTATCAATTGTAGGCCTTTGTGCCATAGGAACAAAGAATCTGGAGATTGTGGAAGACACAGGAGAAATTACTCACTTTTTTATTAAGCCTTCTGTCAAGGGAAGGACATTTGTTTAAATGAAATATTTTAATAACTAAAAAGGAGTCAAAATGTATTAAAAGGATCAGAAGAAGAGATGGATAAATCTGCCAGTTTCATTCCACTTCCCCTTGGTTAGCAACTTTTCTTATGATATGGTAAGACTGGACATTTCTACCTCTCTAAAATTCCAGCACTTTCAATGTTTTTTAACCACCCAGTTAAAAAGAGACCGTTGAATCTTCTGCACCAATAATGCAAGTAATACAGAATATTTTTGTACAGACCTCAGCCTATGCTCCACATTTCATTTTTGGAGTACCATTTCTTCCTAATGGTAATATCAACAATCAGACAGGCTGACAACTAAAGCTATTCGGAATCCTCCCTTGATCTTTAGGCAAGTGTCTTGCTTTAATGGACAAGGTCATGCTCCTTCCTGTCCCTGCCCCTCCCCTTTAATAGCAAGTGCTTGCAGGGATGACCCTTTTGATAACGGAGTCAGAGAGGTCAAAAGCCGGTACTAATTGCTGTCCCTTAAGATCTCTGGCTGCCTTTTTTTGTATTTCAAATATATGTCCTCCAGAGGTGTTGGAAATACAGCCTTTGGTAAAAATACTATTGTACCTAGCTTACTTATGGGCACCTGATGCACTTTCCAGGATTCGTCTTGTACATACAGATCTAAAGTGCGCAATTCAATACCTCCAGGGGTCTGATTAATGCATAAGAGTTTTACAGCATGCAAAATTCCTTTTAGCATTACTTACTGTAGTTGAAGGTTTCATGAAATACAGTTCCTATTCCTCTCAGCTGTCAGTGTATGTGCTTCTGTTATCTGTACATGTACACAGAGAAGGAATATTTAGTGTATTCTATTCTATTGTACCATGGTTTACTATATTATTGCATTATTGTTTCCTTAGAGTTGATTGAGACTAAAGCGGCATATAGGTTTCTTATATATAAACATCCCCACAGGTTCAAAGAAGAAAATGGTAATCAGCAGAATCAAACATGAGACTATGTGATGAAATAGCTCCTTTTTTTCTCTTTTTCCATGGTATCTTATTTTGAAATAATGTTTAAAATAAGAGGTAGTGAAAAAGAATATACACTACATTGTGACAACATCAAAAAAATATTGTTGGCTTGATTAACTGTTCAGGATAGTACCCCATGAAAGATTCAAAAAGTTATATATTTATATGAATTATATTATTTGTTTCTTACCCTGTGAAGTAAGAGGCGACATGACAAGACCTTCTCTGCCATGTTGCAAAAATAACACATACAGATAAAACCCCAAAGAAATAAAAATAATCAAGCCTTTTTTCACAGGGGAAATTTAATGCAATATTAAATTTCATAGAAAATCCCCCACAATTTCAAAATTTTAATTGCACAGCATTTTTGTAATATTAATGGAATTTGTTTTGCTGTTATCATTTTAGTGTTTTCTTCTTTTTTTTTCTTTTTTGTTTGCATTGAATAATTTAATTCTTTTTAGGGATGTACCTTCTTTTACAATAGCTTAAATGAAATTAAATTTAATAGCTTTGTTCTTTATTACTTATGCTAGCTGTATTGCTCAAAAACTCAGTCAAATATTATTTTGCCTACTTAAAAATCGAGTCTTTTGGTAAGGCAATTATTTATTTTTTATTTATTTATCAAATTTGTCACCGCCTATCTCGTAGAATAACCCTGGGTGGTTTACAACAAATGAGGGAGGCAGCATTTTTGTGAGCCTGATATCAGCATTTTACTCTCCTCTCTTTATTTTCCCTATACTTCAGGGATTGTCTCGCCTAGCATTGCCTCACTCTAATGAGTCAACTGCAAGATGGAGTAGTGAATGGTGAACAGAATAGGACAGATGAACTAGAAAATAAGCCCTTGGAATCTGCGACTGAGCCTACTCACTCTGAAGGACAACATGAATAACAATTGTGCTTACGGTTGATCTCTCATATACAGGGAAGCCACAGACTTGTTGTGGTATGGGACATGGAAATCCCACTGATAATGTCCTTTCTGGCAGAATGCAGAGCTTTGCTAGCCACTATAGCTGAGATGGCTACAAAAATGTGGGATCCATTGACACAAAGTTGCATAAAAGCGGAGTAAGGACACCAGTCAATACTACTCTTCTACCAACTCCATCATTAACTATGGAACAGATGAACAACAAGTAGCCAATCCCATATAAAAAACATCGTAATATCAAAAAGGATAAAACTATTAAGTGCTCTGAACTTTGCAAATCAAAGGGGAAGCTAAATCTTTAAAAGAAATGATAAATATTCTTGATAAAGAAAGTGATCATGGGAAAGGTACATTCAATCTCAAGGATAAGAAAGCCAAAAGGCTACTGATCAGTCATGAATGTCAAGATTCAACTTAGATGCCTAGTTTAAGAAACAAAGATAGGGAAACCACAGCATGTCTGCTGACTTACACCAGCTTAAGAGCAGTCTTTAAACAACAAAGTAGAAAACCTGAAAGACTCACTATGGAGTTCTGACATCTCCTGCCAGCTACAATGCTTGCTGCCGCCTGAAAGAGGCCAATAATTCTGTCTGGCCTTTACAACTTGATAAAAATAAGCTAGCATTCTTAATTATCCAAAACCAAATAGTTACCTAACTTGATTCAAAGGATTACTTTCTCCATACTTTCTTTTTTTACTTTTTTTTTTTTTTTTTACCCAATCCAAGGATACTGCCAGGACTGATTACCTACCCTATAAACACAATTCACACCAAGCAATAGTAACATTTTCTTCACATAAAGTTGCTGAGAAGGTTTTTAGACTGAAAGCTATACTCATTCACCAAAATGCTTTAATATCAAGCTTTTTCCAAAACAGTTTAGTCTCACATCCTCTTAAGCCTATGGCTAATGGAGAGCCAAAACACCTGAGGACAACAGATGCTTTGTTTAGGGAAAAGCAAGTAACAGTTTCTGCATGGTTGGGAGTGCCTCCCTCCAATTGTTCTTTTACACTTCAAGACATAGAGCAAGATGCACTGAAAGGGGATGTTGAAAATTTGGATTCTACTATCCAGGCAAGTGTACCCCATTGACTACTTTCTTCTTATCACAGGCTCTCCTAACTCTCAGAAAGAAATTCGATGGAATACTAGACTCTTAAGAACTTGAATACTAGAATTCTAGACTCTTAAGAATTTGGCATAACTTCTTCTCCTATTTATCCTATCTCTTCAAGTATTTCAGTAGAATTTGCTGTTGTAGCAGACTCTTACAATGGTCGTGTTTTCCATAACAAGGCAACTACTTGGTGTTCATGGATGCGCTCTACTAGTCTTCTGCTGTCCTACATAGTGGCATTGGTTGTTTCTGAGATGTTTCTGATGTATAGGAGTGTTATCCTTTTCATAGGTTATATTGGTTGTGCTGCAGTGAGTTGCGTGGTCAGGCACTTTCCACTTTTGTTGGAAGATGTATAGGCAGCCCGTTTCCTTTTTCTGGTGTTCTGGGCTCCTGCAGTGTGTTTGTGCTTGTCTGAATAATGTTCTTACATAGCTTCTCTTGTGGGAGGTTGGGTTGTTACTTTGGTAGTGGAACACTTGGTTAGTGTGAGTTGTTTTCCAATAGATAGACTTCAGTTTCTAACTTGCTATCATTTCCTCTGCTGATGAAGTTATCCTAGAAGGGTAGTGTGTTGTTGTTTTCTTCTTCCCTTGTGAATTTTATCCCTTTGAGGATGTTGTTGATTGTCTCATGTGTCTCTCTAGTTGTTTGTATATTTTAGATATGGACCTGAAGATAGGGCCTCCCTCTTTTTACTGATCTGGGATCAATATGTATGGAGTATAAATGCTTTAAACAAAAGAATAAAAGAATGGATAACCCAGAACAGCAGTCATCTTTCTTATGAATATCAGCAAAATATTGACCAAAGACTTTGTCCTTTGACACTTATCCTGGAAATAAAATGTTTACATACTACTGTATTTTAAAATAATAGCATAAGTACATTGCTTATATAGTAAGGATTACAGTAAGGATTTTTAGCTTTCTTCAGTGTGTGTTTCCCAAGTACTTCCTTTTTTGAACTAACCTAAGCAATATCAGTTTGTTCTCTGTAAACAAAATTAAATATTTCAATGGCATTAAGCCTGAACAATGACAATGAGTGATCTAGCAGTAGCCTTTGTTGGCTTTATTATGACAAGCACTATGGCAGCTGGTCTGTCAGTCACACCATAGGAAGCAGGAATTTTGATGGCTGCTTTTGCCACTGGGAATAATTAACTTTTGATTAGCAGGGTCAACAAGGACAGAAAGAGTGTAAAACAATAGGTGAGAAAAGGGGAAAGGATCTTTTAGAGAGTTGTCAAAGTAGCTCCAGATTATAGTATGTGCATGCTTCACATTCCTGGAAAATGGATAGTTTTTTAAGTTGTACATAAAATTGCCCCACTTTTTAAAGGCCAGGATGTCCACTAGTTTGAAAAGATTAGGAACAGCTAAGGCTATAAAAGAATGTAGCAAATAATGATAGGATGTAAAAGGAAAGGAAGAAAGATTCATATACTCCAGTTCAATTACTGTTAGCACTGCCAAGACATTTCTAGAATTTTAGAATATATATTTCCATCTTTATGAAAAATGATTCATATAATTGACAACTTTCTATGAAAATGGGAATAGGATGCTTCATGGGCTAAAAAAAAATCTCTTTGGTTGATAATACTATTAAAATATGCTTTAAAAAGCAATCAGGTTTACAAAATATGTAATGGAGTGGTAGTGGAGTATGGAGAGTACCTGAAGAGGAGAGTTGTAGGAGCTTTAGGATATGTGGTATTTTAAGTAGAAAAAAAGAGATTACAAGCTACTCACTAGCTTGTAAACTCACTAGGCAGAGTTAAGTGTCATATCCACTGATTAGTTGAAGAGCTTTACCTTAAAGCAATAGCATAGCACTTATTCCAGATACCTTTCATACTGAAAGTCAGTTATGTTTTTCCTGTTCAGAATTATACAGCTATATGAATTACTCATTCATAATTATTGGAAGTAGAATTAGCTCACCTGGTCGTGTTTCCTGTCTGGTCTACCTGGGAAGGCTGACAGTATGAGATCCCTGGGATCTCATACTCTGTAGGGGGCTCTTTGGGAGAAAAAGCACCTTGCAACCCTCCCTGCCAGTTTCTCCATTGACTTTGCTTGTGGGAAGCCAGTAGGGAAGGTCACAAATGGTGATACTTGACCGCAGGACACTGCAAATGTTGTTACATGTGAGCTGGTTGCCAAGCACCTGGATCACGATCATGTGACCACAGGGGTGCTGCGATGGCTGGAACTTCGAGGACCAGTTGTAAGTACCACTCATTCAGACCTGTTGCAACTTTGAACAGTTGCTGAATGAGTGGTTATTAACCGAGAACTACCTGTAGTATTACCTTTATTTCATTGTTACTATTAGAATATAAAAGGAATGACATTTATCTTGTTTATATATATATATCTGATTTCAAAATTCAACTGCTCCCTCAGCTATGAGATTATGGAAGTTAAAGCCCCAAATATTTGGAGGGGACCTGTTCATAAAATATATTTTTTTTCTGAAACTCAAGGTGGCATAGACAGCCTGGTCTCATACCCATCCTGACAATATTTAAACTTGGTTAGTTTCAGCATCATGTACCTTCAGATTACTGTATATCTGCCCACTATGAACAAATTCTTGGATAAGGACTAGACATGCACACACATTAATAAACTAAGCCATGTGACAAAGGAAGGGCACAGAATAGAAATATGCTACAGTCTGCTTAAAATGAACATCTCTCTGGCAATGAGTCTCTGAATAACGGTCCCAGTCACAGATGCTATTCTTCAACCACACCATTGATGGACATAAGGTTAAGAGAAAGGCATTCTTGGTTAACTGAAGCATTATCTAACTGCTGGCATTATCTTTCTCAGCCAAGCATATCAAGGCTTTTCCTAGGCTGTCCCTTTAATGTGATAACAAAACAAAACAAAACAAAAAGACATTAAGAAAGAGTCTATGTTGCTGGATACACTGTTTGGTAGAAACAAGGCTATATGTGCCTCAGGGCTTAAAGTTTAGCACTTCAAGTGCAAGTTTCTTTTCTCCTACCCATCTAAACAATAACATAAATACACCAAGACAAATGTATGCCATTCCTTACTCTAAACACACAGCTTTAGTTACTTTCAGTCTGCCTCCCAATCTTTTAAGATGGAAACCAGTGAGATTCTTTTCAAATTAACAATTCAAACTCCTCTTGTTTCCTGCTGTGACTCTTGGAGAGGTAATCTCTGCTGGTTTTCCATTTCAGGTATTCCTCTTTCAAAACACTCTGGCTCTTAATGACTGAGGGCTCCAAAGGTATACATAGAGGGCCAGTGTAGTATAGCAGTTAAGGTACCTGGATAGAAATCCACAGACTGGGCGTTCTAGTCCTGCCTTAGACAGAAAGCAAGCTGGGTGACTTTGGGTCAGTCATTCTCTCTCAGGAACTGGCCAGTCACTTCTAAAAATCTTGGCAAGAAAACTGCAAGGACTTGCCAGAAGTCAAAATGAACTTGAAGACACAAATTTCCTTTTCTTTTCTCAAAGGTATTCACCTGATAATGAATGCCCTCCTAATGTGGTGTTTGCCACCAATGAGTATTAAACCACAAATATTAAGCAGGCAAATCTAAGCAATCACAGAAAAACTTCAGCGAAAAGCTAATTTTAAAAAATAAAATTACAGAGAGGGAAAGCAAAGAAGCATCTGTTCTAACCTCAACTATTATGCCATTCCACATCTAATAGGTTCATACACAGAGGTTCCAAACCATGCAAGGTTTTAAAGCAAAGGTAGACCTAACCATAATCCTGACCTTATTTGTGGCCTAGGATGGGCACTTTCCTTTTTTTTGCAAAAAAATCAAGGACCTCAGGGAGTATGGTGACAACACTTTTAGCCCTGTGTGACTGACTATAGATATGTATTAGGGGTGAGTAAATATATATATATATATATATATATATATATATATATATATATATATGCCTTACAAAGTAATGTATGTTTTTAGCCTTATTTTAAAGAAAACTATAAGAATCCTACAGCTGAAAAACAATGGCTACCACTAAATTTTGGTGGGGCATTCTTGGAGGAGGGGTTCCAGGACCACAGAAATGGGGTTGAGGACTACATGGGGCCTATACGTTACCCCTCTTGCTCTGAAGGTTAGAAATGAGCCAAAGCATATTGGCATTCATTCACTAACTGTAAACATCATGTAGAATTGACCACTCTTCTCACACTTTTTAGATGGGATTTAGTAGTCTGTATGAATGGAAGCTTCCACATCTTCTTTCAGGTGGCAGTACCTATAATACATTACAAGAATCAAATGTGGAACATAAGGGGCATCAACTTAAATGACTTTGGAGAAATTTCTCTCCCTTCCACCTCCTTTATAATAAACCAGTTCTTGACACTTTGAGCCTACATTTCAGATGAAGAAAGGAAGAAGTATGATTATCAACATGACGGACTGAATTAAAACTCAGACGCAGTAACCTAACTTCAAGCAATGTACCACTATGTCAGATGGAGAACTATAATGTGTTGTTATAGATATAAGACCCGATCCAAAGAGTGAGATATCAAGTGAGGTTTCTGAGATTTCCAGATAGGCACATGTGTGTACAGAAAATTGAGCACAGATTCAAATACTAAAAAAAGCTGTTGTCGAGAAAAAATATAAAATGGTTGTACTTACTCATTTTAAAAGGGTTCTTTAAATTATAGTATCAGATATGTCATCCAGACATATAGGATGCTCACTGACTGAGAATATATCCAGCTGAACCTGTAGTGGTCATTATTATACTAAGCTTGTTGCTGAATCTGTATAAAGAATGGTTTAGAGAAAGGGTGGAATGTTGATATTTTGATCATTTGTTATTTTATATGAAATTGGTTGCATTGTATCTTGCAAGATGTTGCAAGAACAAACTAGGTTGTAAGTGGAGTACTGGATATTTAAAATAATTTATTGATGCAAATGAGAGCTCATATCCAGGTTCTACTAATTCTTTGCTGGTTGGAATGCACATGAGAATTATCCAACCTGTTATTTTATAAATTATAGATAATTTGCATTTTATCACATAAATAGCATTCTACTACTACATTCAGTCTGAAAAATAAAAAGTTATTAATAAGAGTATTTGTTGAACAATCAGTATTACATAGCACCATATCAAGGAAAGCCTTCACATGTATATAGACACATGCAAAGACACACAATTCAGAGTTAAAAAAATAAATCTGAAGGTACATTTTTATTTGTTATAATTTACTGAAGGTTGATAGATCATAAATACATAAAATTAGGCATAATGGAGAATTTGGATGAAATTTCAAGAGATAAATTAATACCATTAGGTGCTTGCATCCTGGGGGTTTTGTCATCATGCTTCTATGTGCAGATCATTATCCTGGATCATGGTGGGAAACTTTTCTACCAATGACTAATAATTGGAACCATATGTAGGGCTTTTCCTAGATGTCAATTCTTGCTACCTTGTTACTGTATAAATGAGATCCATGGTGCCTCAAAATTCCTTTCTCTTATTATAGCTTATTTATTGATTGATTTAAAGGGTTTTCAGTTTTGACTGAAGATATTTATTACTGGATGCACTAAATGCCAGCAAGATTCTGAAATATTCCAGTTTCTTGGATGATTTCAATATAATATAATGGTCAGCCCAAAATCTGGGAAAGCAAACAAATTAAAAGCAAGGTATTTCCAGATCTCCTGTTTCTTAGGAACACTGATCATGTCGGCAGCTTATTATTCATTTTATATTGCCTTTAAGTGGCTGATCTTTGACAAATGCATACTTAATATGTTGTTGATGTTGCATGCTACCCGGAGTCTTTTGGGATTGGGGTGGGATATAAGCACTAATAAATAAATAAGCTAGTGGGGGACAGTAAAAAAGTCAAGATACTGGTCTTAGTGGTGCAATCAAAGCCTCAATCCACTATATAGGCTGTGATGTTGATGAACATACAAAAGCTGATGAAGCTTTTGTTGCGCCACTGTGACTACCATATTGACTTTTTTGACTCCTCTGCAGGCACCACTGATATATAAAATGCTGCTCAATCTTATGCCTATGGTTCAATGATCAGAAATCTCCTCTAACACCCTTGCCGTCATGCATAGGTTCTCTGTTCTTTCATTTATGGAGCTAAGCAGATTCATGTTATAACTGTTCCAATGCTTTGTTTTCAAAAAACTATAAGCACAGTTAATGCAAGGCATAATGTGATACCTTACTTAAAGGAGGATTCACAAACTAGGTTGAAATACATACCAATCAGAAAAGCTTAGATGATAATCCAACTCCCCAGGCCTCTCCTTTATTGAACCAAAAAATTCTCAACCCCACTCTGATCCGATCCAGATCTCATGTACACCTACCCCACTGGCTATAATTTGTTAGTATTTCTTTTAACAATCAGTTATTAAATATATTAATTGTATCACATCTAATTTGACATTTAGGTAGTAGGGCCAGGGAACACTTCTGTCCGAAAATTTCAAGTGCCATTGCCAGTTATAACAGAGAATGCTGCATCAGAATGGAGAATGACTCGAAGTAGCTTCAGTTGTCCATATGCCCATATCACAGTGAGGATCAGCTACAACACATTAAACTAAATTATAATACATAATCCTGTACAGATCCAGAAAGAGATCAATATGCTGGATGTATTCTCATGACAAGTTAAATGAAAAAGTTTGATTGTGTCACATGTGGACCTTTAATGTTGCTTAAATGTTACCCAAATCTGAAAGAGCTTAATATAATTCTAGTCCATCCTTTTGCCCAGATTGGTGCCCTCAGGATGACAAAATCTACAACACCCAATTTGCAAGCTTGGTAACGGTAACCATTTCAGTGGGCACTGAGATAGTTGAAGACTTTTCCAGATGAATTTGATTTTAACTAGATAGTACTATATATTCCTCCCCATTGCTTGTTCTTAGACAGATGTCAATGTAGTTTTATGAAAAGCATGCAGCTGACAAAAACTGTCAGATACTCAGGTCTGCTATTCTCACCATCTGTTCTGAGTTAAACATCAAACAGAGGGATATCATTCTTTGTAACGTTCAAATCTTTAAGACTGAGCTGGAAAGCCATTCCGGGCCAAAGCTCTTTGGGATGAATAGGTAAACTATTATATCGATGCACTATGTACTTATGTAGAGGTCTAGCTAAATCATGAAATAACCTAGGAAGTGAAAGAGGACTGCTATTATATAATGGGAGAAAGAAGAAAGTCACCCCAGGTGGGAAGTTTTTGGAAGGCATTCAAATGTGCAAATCTAGAATGGGATTGAACCAGTTCTTCACTGGAATCACCAGAAGCAAACAACTCCAGAATGTCTCTTTCCCACTGTGAAGAAACAGTGGCCACTTATATATCACCTTAGTTAAAGGGGAAATGTGCAGATTCATTCCATGCAGCTTAACAACAATTTGTAGCATGTGCAATATTATTTCTTATAATCAGACAAAGTGTAGTAGTGCAAGTAAAATACCAGTTGGTTTACTGAAATCTCTCCATTACAGCACCTCTTCACCCTGTCCCAGCCTTTAATTACACATGAAATTATTGCAGTGAAGTTCTGGCATTATTAAGCACTCCAAAGCCCCTTAATATTTCTTGCTATGGCTGGTATTTGAGGTTAAAGACTAAATTACACATCTCCCATAATCTATAACAGTCATCACCTTTGTTGGTAAATGTTAAAGTATTTCCATGTGGCCAGCAGAATTGGCTTATATGCCATAAAATGCCTTCTCAATTGATACAAGGCTACAAATTACATTCCCACATTGCACAGCCTAAGTGGCCCTTTCCTTTAATTGGCTTTACAGGCAATTATATTTTCATTTCAAGATTGGAGATTGTTTAAAAATAAAAGTGCTTTTGAACTTTACTGGGCTGGAGTCAGTATTACTAGAGGTCCAAGAAAATATAGACTTTTTCCTGGACTAAAATCAAGCAATTCATAAAGATGGCTAATTTTCTGAAATCCTTCAACAAAATGAGCATCTTAAGCAGAATTATCTGTATTTTCATTGGCTTCATCTTGGCAGTTCAAAAAATCCCAGGGGGAATTTAATACAATACAAAAACGCAGTCTTGTGAGCTGGGGAATATTACAACACACAAATACACATTTTCTTTGGAGGTTCTTTTGTTCTGTATCAGAAAACCTGGGTAACCTTCCATAACTTTTTGCTTTCCAAATAGTGAACTATAGTTTCATCAAACTTCAGCCAGATAGCCACTGAATTGAATGTTAAGCATCACTAGCTTTGATGCCCCCTTTGCCTCCAGAAACACTGTCTGCAAAGGGAGGGTCAAAACAGGCAAAATGGTGGCAATGTAGGGGCCGGGGCTTCACTTGCAATGCAAGTGATTGACATTTTGCCCTTTTTCAAACAGATTCCACCCCCAACCCCCACCCCACGAATGCTGCTGGCCTCTAGACAGAACTGAAAAAGGAAATGTACCTCTAATCCACAAAAGTCTACATACTAATTGCTTTTTTTCATGATTTTTTTGAATAAACTGTAATTTCCTGGTCTTGCATTAAGTTATTAAACCATAGCTTTGGATTTACGAGAATGCATCCTCTATAGTTTGAATTCATAAAGCATAGCTTGCACATCACAGTGCTTACATTCCTACAATCTCAAAACCTAACAAACCGTATTATGATTCAGTAGATTATAACAAAAGAAGGTGGCCAAGTACGCTGGGACTCTCTTTGCTGTTTCAGAGAAATTTTTATAATTGTTCAGTTCTGTTCAATAATTGGCTGAAATGACCAAACATTGGCTGACTCATACATAACACTGAACCATATAATTTGTTTTGTTTTAGTGCTATGTTTGAACAAGGCCATTATGGCTTGTTCCATACAACACAGCTTATAATTACATTATCCATGAATTTGGCCAGTGGGTCAGATCACAGAAGTGGCTACTTTGTACAGAGGACCCCCAAGAGAATGAGTGGCTTCTTGACTAAGTTTGGGAAGTGTAACTTCCCAGTAAACCAAGCTTTTCAGCTTTCCCCTGAAATTGTTCATTTCATATACCTTTGCTCAGCCCAGCAGAATATCCTCAACCCTAGTTTTCTGTCAGAATAGCCGTATGTGAATTACTAAGCTATAAGCCACCATACAGATTCCAAGGCGCTTTGAATCTCCTATAAAGGAATTATTTGCTGGATAACTGAAAACATCTGGGTACATAGAATTTCCTGCTGCAGTTCAGCCTTAATTTCCTCAGATAGTAAAAACCAAAAGTGAAAGAAAGCACCAATCAATCAAAGTAAGTTGCCACTGCAATATGGCAATGATAGTACTTTCTAAATTAAATTTTAATCCCCACCTGATGGTTCCCTCTAAGTTACTTTTATTCAAAACATTCATCTGACCCACCTTTGTGTTTTCAGACAATTTGTATGGAACTCCATAATTATTAACACCAGTTTCCCAGGCCACCATTTCTGTATTTGTGATCAGAAATGAAATGAGAACCAAAAGCCATCTATGTTTTGGTTGGTATTGTGACTCTCTCTAGAGTTATTTAGCACCAAAGTTACTAGACATGCTCTTCTACTCATCAACATTCTCAGAACGGATAAGGTAGAAGAAAATAGCTCTATGAAGGGAGAAACACTGATTGGTTGATTACAATTGCTTGCATACTGCCTACTGGACAGGGTTACACTCCCCCAGACTGAGCTTGTGCTCAATTTGGGGTCCTCCTAGACTCAGAGCTTCTGCTCAAAGAACAGGTGGCAGCTGTGGCTAGGGGGCCTTTGCACAGATTCGTCTTGTGCATCAATTGCGCCCTTTCCTGGACCAGGAGGCCTTGCTCACAGTCACTCACACCTTAGTTCCCATTTGGGTTACAGCAATGCGCTCTATATGGGCCTTCCCTTGAAGACCACCGAGAAGTTACAACTGGTCCAGAATGCAGTGGTGCACGCAGTGTTGGGCACCCCTAGGTTTGCTCATGTTACACCCTTGTTGCGTGAGTTGCACCAGCTGCCATTTTCCTTCCTGGTGCAATTCAAGGTGCTGGTTATTACTGTTAAACCCCTACATGGCATGGGTCCAGGTTATTTGCACAACCACCTCAGCCTGGGCGAATCTGCCCAACCCACTAGATCAAATAGAGTGTGCATGCTCCAGGTCAATTCCCTGAAATATTGCCATCTATTGGGAACAGAAAGCACATTTTTTTCCATGGCAGCCCCTACCTTATGGAACACCCTCCCCTGGCAATCCAGTGGGCCCCCACCCTTTTAGCCTCCCAGAAGGCCGTCAAGACCTGGCTCTTTCCCCAAGCACCAGTAGAGTGGTAGGAGCCTGTGGATGGGGCACCCTGGGAGGATGATTGAGGCGCCAGTTTTTTAGTTTTTGTCTTATGTTTTTTATGGGGTTTTTTAGTTTTATTGTTGTGAGCTGCCCAGAGTTGTGCTCTAAGATGGGCAGCCATACAAATCTTTTAAATAAAAATAAATAATAAATAAATACTTCCATAGACTCCAAGCTGTTTGCAATAGTTAAACAAGCAAACAGCCCTTTGATAGAAGTTGATAGAAGTTGATAGCCCTTCGACTATCAACGATACAACATTCTATTAAAATCATAAATATCTCAAATGCCATAAAAACAGATGTCCAGCCCTCCTGTTACTGATCAAATAGGATGGGATACTAAAGGCATGAGAGCAGGTCTGGTGTAGTGGTTAAAGGCACCAGGCTAGAAACTGGGAGACTGTGAGTTCTAGTCCTGCCTTAGGCCTGAAGCCAGCTGGGTGTCCTTGGGCCAGTCACTCTCTCTCAGCCATAGGAATGAGCCAATGGCAAGCCACTTCCAAAAAACCTTGCCAAAAAACTGCAGGGATTTGTCCAGGCAGTCGCCAGGAGTCAAGACTGATTCGAAGGTACCAAATAAACAAACTAAAGGCATACTTGATAAAAGATACTACGGCTGGGCAGTGACATTTCAGTTTCAAAATGCCAGCTTTTGCAACCTCATTTTCTTCAGATCTGTTAAGCCTCAGCTCCTAGAATTCCCATCCTATATAGCATCCCATCCTACATATAGGAATCAGATTGGGAAATGTTTTCAATTATCTCCTCCAAATTCAGATGTTTAAAATAAGGTGGACATTTTCTCCCTTCTTCATCATCATTAAAAGCAGTAACACATGGGTACCACAAGCTCCAGTCTGAGGTCCAGGTACTAACTGCTAACTTCCTATATTGGTGGAATATGTATTATGATGTCACAATGCTAAACCCATGCCTAGTATTTAAGAAATTAAACAGAAAATTAGGTTGGAAAAGGATAGCACAGGTGGTCAACTGAGGCTCCAAGGTCACATGAAATCCCCAAATCACCTTTCCCTGGTCTTTAGTCCCCTCTTTCCAAAACTGCCAAGAATTAGCACACAGTTTCCTACCATTTTGAGGTAGAAAATACATTCAGGTGTTAGCCCTAAAAGAAAATTAACATGGTTAAAGTAACAAAGACCATTCGCAAATACTCCCCTAAAATCCTGATCCTGCAATGATCCCCATCTACTTTGCATCCTCAGTCTATCCAGTGGGGCTCTCATCCTCCTGCAAAATGTTAAGTACAACCCCTAATCACCCATTCCTTATACAGATAGCAAAAATAGCAGCTTATTTTCCAGCAAATCACCATGCCTGTTGGCATGGGCATCAACAGGTGGAGCAAGGGAGAAAAGTAACATTATACTCATCATGACATTGTGTCAATCATAATTCACATCATTTGCACAATGACATCAATAGTGACAAACCCACCACTACAGAATAGCACTGATTTTGAGATGGCTGTAGCAGTTACCAGTAGACTTCTGGGCCCAATTTGAAAAGCTGATTATCTACAAAGCTGTGTGCAGTATAGCACCAGGCACCATCTTGCCAAAATTGATTATTTCTGTCTAGTCTGAACCACTTGAGAGGGCCTGCTGAGAGGCCTTCCCTCATGGGAAGTTCATCGGACTTCAGCCTTTTTTGTAATGCCCCCTATGCTCTGGAACATGCTTCCCTTGGAGATACATGTATCGCCCTCCCTCCTTGTATGCCACAAAGAAGTTAACACTTATTTTATTCCAGTGTTTTTGGCTCTGACTGGTTTATGGGGATTAATCTTGGTATCTACACATTCCTTTGTACTGGTTGTTTTGGTTACAGGTAGTCTTCGTTTAGCTACCACAACTGGGACCAGAACTTGGTCATTAAGCAAAGTGGTTAATGTGCTTATGGTCTTACTTCAGTTTTCCTTTGCTTTATAGTCCTGCGAAAGTCGTAAATGCAAGGATTGGTCATAAAGTTACTTTTTCATCACTGTTGTAACTGAATGGTTGCTAAATAAGGCAGTCACTAAACGGGGACTATCTGTACTATTTTTATTTTTATCTTGTTGTACACCACCCAGAGTCTGATGAACAGGGTGTTCTACAAATATGTAGAGAATCATAGAGTTGGAAATGACCTTGAAGGTCATCTAGTCCAACCCCTGTCCAGTGCAGGAAACCTCATACAATCCAAGACAAATGGCTGTCCAATCTTTTCTTGAAAACCTCCAGTGATAGAGCACCCGTTTCTTCAGGAGGCAGGTTGTTCCATTGCTTAATAGCCCTCATAGTCAGAAAATTCCTCCTTATTTTGAGTTTGGATCTCTCTCTGTTAAACTTCCACCCACTGGTTCTTATCTTACCCTCAGGTGCTCTGGGAAATAAATCCATACCCTCTGCCCTGTGGCATCCCTTCTGTCCCTGCTGTCAAGTCTCCTCTTCTTCTCTTCTTTCAGCTAAACATACTAAGTTCCTTTAATTGCTTTTTTTCAAAGCAATATATACATTTGATTTCTATGTACTCCATCTGGTGAAGTCTATGCATACAGGTGTCATTTTAATTGTCTGAAGACAGTTTTAGCTATAAAGAAATCATTTGAGTGGCAGACATTGATAAGTCGTTCTGTTTCATTTTGGTTTCCTTAAGTCATAAAATTCAACTACGTTTTCGTCTTTAATATTTCCAACTTTGGCATTTCAGTCTCCAATCACAAGCAGCATATCTTACTTGCATGTTCTATCAATTTCAAATTGAACTTGATCATAAAGCTCCAGCCTCTTCATCTGCATCAGTGGTTGGAGCATAAACTTGAATTATGGTCGTATTAAAGAGTTGTCCTTAGTCCTTATTCAGTCACTGATTGCATTGTAAAGTACTGTTCTTGCTATACCCTTCCTAACTATAAAAGCAACACTTCTTTGTTTTTCATGTCCTGAGTAATAAATGGTGTAATCTTCTGAGTGAAAGTGTCTAATCCCAATCCATCTCAATTCACTGATGCTGAAGGTGTCAATTTGTAGTTGTCGCATTTTGTCTTGTTGAGATATCGTGTTGAGCTTTCCTGTATTCACACTTCTTACATGCCACATTCCTACTGTATTTCTGTCTCTGCAGCTTCGGATTTTCTTTTCCTGTATGGTAACATCAGCAACTAGATGCCCCAAAGGCTTTAATCTAGCCATGTCATGAATATCATTAATACTCCAAAAGAGCGCCACCCGATCTGAGGGGCCCATCACTTGGCACTATACCGTCAATCATTTTAATTTTCTATCCATGTGTTTTTCTTAGTAAAAATACAGGAGCAATTTACCATTGCCTTCTCCTGCACAGTATGAACTGATGTCTTACCACTGTTACTAAAATGATCATCTGCCTCTGGCATCTTCCTATATGACTGTTGCCCAGTATAGGTGCCTGCTTGCTTTAGCTGGGCAGCTGGAATGACCTTCGCACCTCAGGTGACCCTGCTGGGAATATCTACTGTTGGCATACATGCCTGACATTCTTTGCTCATCCCTCCCAGGAAAACTAACTCCCCCCCCCGGCCCCCAATGAGGCGGCACAGCAGGACTTGGGGGAGGGGTTGTGCTCTAATGCCTACCACTAACATAATAAATGTTAAGAAAGCACAATGAACCCAGTAAGTTTACAAAAACATTGTGCAAAACATTATTTTCTTTTAGAAAAAAGAATTTTCAGTTTAGTAGCGTGCCCACATTGCTGTTTTTAAATTTTGTTTCAGCAGCCTCTTTAATATTTGTTCCATTAATCACCTGGGCACAAATGAAAAGATGGACTTCTTGTGAAGTGTTTCTCCAGTCAGTGATACATGAAATGCACAGGCCAGCACATCCACATAAATTGGAACAACTAGATCATGATTTGAGTATTTGTTTGATGTGATTGAGTATCTACATGATTTGAGTATCTACATAGTAGCTTTCAAGTTAAAGATGCCTTTGGCTTTTTCTTTCTGTCCCTCCACATTTTTCTATGTTTCTTCTGCTTCTGCTTTTTTCTTCCTTCTTTCTTCTTACATAGCAGATTGTATCCTGAACTCAAGTACTGTAATTGAAAGTTTCCTCATATCCTCTTAACTTTTGTTTCAGGCCCTGTCTTTGACAAGAAGAATTAATATAATAATGAACCTTTTACTTACGTGTTTTCTTCTTCATCACACTGTAGTTGTGTTGTTTTAAATACAAAGGAATACCTTTTTCTCTGTTATACCACAACACAGAAATCTTGGCAGTTTATGGAGAATTCTAGAAAAATTAATATAGTGCTAAGGAACAAAACTAAAGAATTTTTTTTTTACACCAATTTAAGAAAATCCATACAGTGCATGAAACGTAGCAAGTAAATGTTAAAGGCTTTATTATATTTTAATACACAAATAGTCTGGATTATGATTTTTTTTGTGGGCAGTATTATACTCTAGTTTAATATATATATTTTTAAAATCTATTTGTTGTGAGGAATATTTGAGAAAATATCCTTTGATGATGTATGCAAGTCTGCATAGTGCCATCTCCTGGTTGAAACTATTAATTGCACCATTTCCTTCAGCATTTCCCCTTCCAAGATAGTGAAAGTTCTTTTATATTTCACAACAAAACAATTCATTTTGAAAGTCATATTTTTACTTTATATAGTTGTAATATCCAATTCACATTTTTAGTACCAAATCTTTTTTTTATCTGCTCTATCCTGTACCTTTTATTTAATTAGTGAGTTCATTTAGATTCTGCACACTCCCAACTTACAAGCTGGCCCACAGAAGGTAATAATAGAATAAATTACTGTACCTCAGAATTAGAAAAGAAAAAATAACATAGTTTTATGATGTTTATTTATTATTCTATCTAAAACTATAAACAAGCAGAACAATAAAGTCAAAGATAAAACAAGGCATCAATAATTGGAGTTTAAGATTTTTCTTAAAACATAATAAAGAGGGTGACTGGATTCTATCCCCCCTCATACGTTAATAGCACAAAAAATGTCCATTTCACTGAAGTGTGTGTTTGGCCTATGCACAAAAAGTGTTAAATGAATAATCTTCCCTGCTATGAACATCAGAGGCTGGACTGGGGAAGCTGACAAGATTGGAGGGAGAACCCAGTGCTGCCTTTTTTAATTGCATGGAACCTATTTATTTTATTTATTTATTTTATTGGACTTCTCCACCCATCAATAGGGGACTGGGCAATTTACAAAAAACATTAAAACTATAAATACATCTAAAACACATAATTAAAACTATAAATACATCTAAAACACATCCAAAATTTAAAACAATACTAAAGAAAGGAAGATCCAAGCAGATGGCAAATCAGGCTTGTTGTTCAGTTGTTAAGTCATGTCCAACTCTTCATGACCCCATGCACTATATTGCGCCAGACCTTCCTGTCCTTCACTGCCTCCTTGAGTTTGCTCAGTTTCATGCTCATTGCTTCAGTGATGCTGTCTAACCATCTCATCCTCTGCCGTCCCCTTCTCCTTTTGCCTTCAATCTTTCCCAGCATCAGGGTCTACACATGGATACATGGGGGGGGCACATGTCCCATTTCAAAATACGCCATGCCCCTTCCATCTCCTTGATTATTTTGCATATCCATGCCATTCTCTTTTTTGGCCAGGCATGATGGAAACTTGTTCTTGGTTTTTGGTATATTGCTCCCCTTTATTTGCTCTATTCATTTAGTTGCACCAGAAGTCACTTTTATGAGCACAAAATGCCTCCATTTCATTTCCCATTCACACTCTAATGATCCCTCACCTTAACAAGTGTAGCTTTCTTGGAGTGCTATTATCACACCCAAGTCCCCTCAGGACTCTATTCAAAACTTGCTTTCAGTGGTTTCCAATCTTCTTATACTTCCAGTACAGGATGTGTCTTTACCTTGAAATTCTAGAGCTGCTCAATTGCTTGGCCTTTGTTTCTCTGCTGCTGATGCTCACTCCTCCAAGCCTATCAATCACAACTAATAGAAGATCTCTTCATGGACTCTATTTTTTGTTGCAATCTACTACAAATGGAACCCTGAAAGTGTGCATGGCTCCATACTGTAAGTTTTTATTTCTTGGATATTATTATTTCTTGCAAACTCACTCAATGGCAGGAGCTGCTGTTGTGTGTGAGGAATGTTGCAACTGTGGCTACATAAAAACATTTGAGGGTCTTACCAAATTAGAAGCATCCATGTTTAAACAGAATGATCACTATTGTTTGTATATATTTCAGTTAAATAGGTATAAGAATGGATTTTTAAACTATGTACAATTTAATATTGAAACAAATTTAGGATATGCTTATTTGTTGCAATAGTAGCAATGTAAATCTAAATCCAGAATCTTGATATTTTGTTCTATCTTCAAGGTTTCGCAAAAGTTACATTAGCTGGATAGGTCGGAACTATTTATTCTCTATGAACGTTTACTGCTGGTGCCAGACACACCGATGCTGTGGCAGGAAGAGACAACACTAGGGAGAATGTAAACATATCATAGTAGAATGGGATGAAACAAGCTGCTTCTGCAAAATATCACTGTCGGTAAACAGGGCTCTTATGAACTAATCCTAATGCCCTGAAAAGTTGGACAGCTGTTCAAGAGATCCAGTTCTGAAAGAGAACTCAGAGCCAAGAAGGGCTGGAACTAATCAGAGCCTGGGAAGTAGAACTCTCCAGAAAACAGACTAGATTGTTCAGGAAATAAAAGATGCTGAAAATCTGCAGCAAAAAGGGAAGAATGGATACAAGTGCTATGCCTCTCAGACTTCAACCTTTCCCAGTGATGTACTCTAGCTTCCACCATCTTTTAATCAAGTCTCACTTTGATAGGTGGGAGCTGACCAGGCATCAGCTCTTCTTACGCTTGCATCTGGGTAACCTTTGCTACTTTAATCATCTTTAAGTAAGAACCATGAGGCAGGAACTTTAGGATTGTAAGGATGATTTATTTCTGTATATGTGCAACCACTAAATGCAAATAAATGAGAAGTAACTATTAAAAGGAATAATGTCTTGCTGTTTAAGAGTGTTGCATGTGTGACAATTGTAAAAAAGGGACAGTAATCACAACCATGTAAGATTTTCTGAGACAGAGATTCCCTTAAGTTCTGAACATTATGATTTCAGCACAGGTTGACCATAACAGGGTGGAGGCAGGCAAGAGGATTTGCTTCATGCTGAATGCTGGCTGAAATGGGAGGATCTGGATGCATGAAGTTGGTGAACAATGAACACATTTTTTGCTTTGAGTAAACTGCTAGCCTAATCTTGGAACCTGTTTAGAAAAGGACAATAAGATACACCCCTACCACCCCTTCCTAATTAGGACACTCACCTCATTTAAGTTTACCTCATTGAAAAAGGAAAGTGAATAACTCTGGGCATGAGAAGCACAGGAGAGGAGGAGGTTTATTGAAATCACTCTGGTTAAATAGCTGCTAATCATTTGCTATTATGTTCTGGTGTTGATGTGTTCATTGGGGACACAAATCCTAAATAACAGAATGAGAGCTGACTGGTCCAGCAGGGAGGCCCCATGTGATAAACTAACAATTTTTTGCATTTTATTTATTTTTATCATATATAGCCTACCTGTCTGCCTCCTTTTTACCTTTCTGTTCACTCGGTGCTGGGAAAATCAGGTGCTTCAAACTTTTTCAAAAATGTGATGCCTATGAATCAATTTACTAAGATTTTTGTTCAACTCTTATAATATTTGAGCACAATTTAACCTTGATTGTAAGAAAAATCATGCAATTCTCCTCTCTAGTGAAGCACCCTAGGATACAAAAACAAATCTCACACAGATGATTTTATGTATTCCTATATACAGTATTCTCATTTCTAAGTATGGATCAAATGACTGGACTTCACTTCTAAGTCTGGAAAAATGTATGGGCATTTGATGGATTAAAATATGATTCTTAGTAATTTCTATTTTTGAACAGTAAAGCCATTCTCTGTTTGAAAACATTCAAAGACTTAATTCAGGTTTAATGACATTCTTTTAATGTAATTAGACATGTTATAGCTATCTTTTATTAAAACTTTGACCTTCAGGTCTAATATCCAATTTTTGCATAATTAAAATAAATGATAAAGTTTCATACTTAGCAGAAGTATTGATAACATCCCAAAATGCTTTGGATAAGGAATTCTGCTATTCATACATAGTTCTATTGGTATGAATAAAATGTAAGAATCATGCTCAAACTGAATGATCCAGGTTCAGGTCCATCATTTTTATAATGCAACTTTGGCATTAGAGAACTCAACTACACTTCTTAAAGATGTGTGACAAAAGCTTTAGTTGCATTTGCAGAATATTCATTAATAAATGGTAATATTATCCACCATTTGAGGAAGCCAACAATAGTTGTATTAGTTGTATCTTGTGGCTGTAATGATTTAACCCATTATCCTAAGAATCTAAAAAAAAAGCTAGTACATTCCTTCTTTTGTATGCTGGTAAATATATTAGAAACAGGTAGACTCCAAACATCTTCTTAAGGTGCAGCATCTTCTTCAGTTCTGACTTGATCAGCACATCTCCCTAATACCATTATAAGCATGTGTCTAATACATTCAATTTGGACAGCAATCATTAGCCACTTGTAACAAACAAGATAATTGCTCTTTATTACATTAATTCCACACCCTTTTCTCTTTTTAAAGAGAAATCTGATGAAAAATGTGAGGTGATCAACTCTCATTTTAAATCAATTCATGGAAAAAAATAAATCTATTAATATGTATTTCTAGTCTGTTCCGGAGTTGTGGCACTTGAAAGCATCTGTTTCAAAATCAATTAGCTGATCTTCATTGTTGAAAGTCATGTGAACGGTATATAGCTTCTTTTGTATTATTCCCATGTACAGATGCCAAATGCACGTAATAGATTACTCTTAGTCAACACCAGTGATAAGACTGTAACATGCACCACTCATGTTTCAGTAGCTTCCCTACCACTTCTCCCCAGCACCTGCCATCTGAAGCAACTGCGTCATTAATGATTTCTTGGAAAAGCTACCAGATTGCTAATGATCAAGAGGTATTGTGCAACCATTCCATCTTTCCTCCTTTTTTAAGAAGATAGATGAAGCAGTAGGAAACCACAGAAAGGTTACAAATAGAATATTGAGTCATCTGCACTCCATGTAAAGTTCCCTGCATTAGGTAGTTCTGGGATTAACATGTTTTATTCATTACTAATAGAGTATCTACATGATATCAGCATCAAATAATTGTTCTTTTTTTTATGCATGGTTCTGCTGATTATTTTGTGAGTTCTCAAAAACTCTTTCGAAAGAATGGAATTCTTCCAAGAGAAGTTGTGATTTTGACATAGCCATTGATATTAGACTGGCTGAATCCCTCTTTGATGCACCTTCACTATGGCTTTTCTGAGCAGCCTCATTCTAACAGTATTTTGTAGTAATTTTTAGTTTAAGAAAAGTTGCTTACATTTTATATAAACAAGAGTGCCTAATTATAGATGATTGTTGATTTATTTTATTTGCAATAGTGAGGGAATGCACATTTTCTGCTTTAGGTTACTAATTTCATCCCTTTGCAAACTTACAATCAATTGTAACAGGTTAAAAATTGCAATGAAGGTCAAAAAGGCATTTTATTGAAAATAAAATATTTAATTGAAAAACAACAAATTGCTCTTCATTTACATGCAAGTGTGCCCACACCATTACACTTTGACATAAACTTATTTTATTTACTGATATAGATATCCATATTTGTAATGATCATAGAAGGATATATAAGCAACTATGTGGAAAAACAATCAACTGTATTATAAGAAGGCAGTTTACTATACTATACTAATAGTGTTTCCACCTATTCTGCTTACTGTGAGGCTCAGCAAGCTAGTTAATTGTGACCAATTAAATGACTACACAGAGACAGTTTGGTGTAGTGGTTAAGGCACCAGGCTAGAAACCAGAAGACCAAGAGTTTTAGTCCTGCCATAGGCATTACCCAGCTAGGTGACCTTGGGCCAGACACTCTCTCTCAGCCCTAGGAAGGAGACAATGGCAAACAAGCTCTGAAAACCTTGCCAAAAAACTGCAGATACTAGTCCAGGGAGTCGCCAAGAGTCAAAAACTGACTAGAAGGCACCAAAAAAAAAAAAAATCCCCTACATAGCTAATTAAAATAAAAAGATTGTTCAGCAATGGTTTCTTATTAAATTACTGTGAGGTATTACACAGGAAGCTATAAAGTTCAATCCTAGACCCTGAACCCTTCATATTTTCATTAATGATGACATTTAAACGAAGCGGCGATCTTGAAACTTTTGTACCGACGAGAAACAGAGAGAGAACAGCAAATGACAGAAGGCTGTGAGCAGCAAAAACGCCCGTGGGTGCCCTCCAGGGCAGGAGAGGGCCCCGAGGGAACCTTTTCATCCAGTTGCCAAGCCGCCGCTCCCTCTCCGCGACCCAGCGGCGCCCCTGGCAGGCGGCCGTCGAGCAGAGAGACCCAGCAGGGGGCGTCCCAGGGGACTTACCTGCGGTCGCCTCAGCGCGGAGGCCCGGCAGCGGCCCTTCCTCGCCACTCCCCACAAGCTGGGCCGAGGAGCGCCCACTGCCGCTCGTCCCCCGAGAGGGGTCTCCCGCTGGGAGAGAGGCAGGTGAGGAGGGAGGGAGGAGCCTTCTTTCCGCGGCTCCCGGGAAGTAGCGCTGCGCCGCAACGCGGCGGCGAAGACCGCGGGCCTGGCCCGAGCGAGCGGCTTGTTCTCGCGGAAAGGTGGGCCGGGGTGGATGGAGTTTTCTCTCCGCAGCAGCAGCGGCGGCGGCGGCGGCGGCGGCGGCGGCGGCAGGGCAGGAAGGAAGCAGAGGAAGCGCTGCCAGCGCTGCGCTGCGCGGCACTGCACTGCCAAGTCCGCCGCCCAGCAAGCGAGCGCGCCACGGTGCCAGGCGCGGAGAAGGAGGGGATGTGACGAGCGGTGCGCTGTGCATTGTGGGACGCCCTGCACGTTCGGCCGACTTGTTCCAGTTCACGCGCGACGGAATCCAGAGGGGAGCGAGAGACGCCGGGAGACATATTGCTGCTGCTGCTGCCGCCGCTGCTACGCCGTAAGTGATCCACGCTGCGTTTCTTTCCCGGAGGCTCCTGGACGCGGCCGCTGCTCTGCAGCGGAGCTTGTTCTTTGTATGCCCACCGACCTTTTCCCGGTCGGCTGGGAAGGTGGGGCTGGGAACGGCTGGGTCTTCGCTCTGTTTCTCTTCCCGTTGCAGCACCGGAGGTGGCCGTTTGCAGGCAGCAGCACCTGTCTTGCGTGCAGGGGAGTCGCCGTCAAGTTAAGCTCTTGAGCGATCGCTGGGAGAGCCCAGCCGCGACTTTTTTTGGCAGCTGGGATCTCAATAGGGGGCGGGGCATAGGACAGAAAAGATCCCTCTCGATCCGACTGGGAGCGGGATCGACAGGGTTAAGGGAGAGCTAGAAGTCTTCCCTGCTGTGCCCTTAAAAAGAACCAGGAAATAAACTCTCTCTCCCCTCTTAGGGTCGTTGCATCTGTCTTACTTTGATTTCATCTCGAGCAGGGTAGGATTGAGAAGCGATCCGCAAATCCCGAGGAAGTAGCTGTGTTGCACCATAATGTTAAACAATAAAGGAAGGTTTGGCTTGCACCACTAACGTTTCTCCTCCCTCCCTCCGTCCGTCCTTCACTTTCCTCTTTCATCCCACTTCGGGTCAATGGACAGAAATGAACAGATAATGAACAGGGATTGCAAATAGAAATGCTGGGGGGGGGCGGTGGGTGGCATGTTCCCTGTTACAGGGCAAAGGTCACTCCTGGCCCAAAATTCTTTACCCTCAAGGAGCCTTTTAAACTGTATTACCAAAGGTAAAAATGAAATATAATATGGGAGAAAATACCATATTAAGAAGGAGCAAAAAACAAAACAAAACCAAACACCTTTAGAGGTTATTTTAGAAATCTGAACCAAAGCTATGATGCTGGAGTTGCAAGATTTGCCCTGTCTTCTGGAGTGGCCAGCCTCAATAAAATAAATCATAAATGTGTTAAAAGAGCTGTTTCTTGAATTATGATGTATGCAGTTTATAAAAAGACTTGGAAGAAGGTGAATTGGGGAAATAAAAATTAAAGAACAAAGCCAGTCATAGCCCATCCAAGAGAATAAAGTCCAAATTGAGACTGCTCTGCTGGTTTGCATGTGGTCCACTGACATTAATAAGATACTGTCTGAATCTATGCAAACTATGAATTATAGATCTAATTGATTTTATGTTTCCCTGCAGTGTACATGCATGAAATTTTAAACTTACTTCCTGGCAAACATATGTTGTCATTTTGTGTCTGTTTTGGGGGGCAAATTGTACCCTGACTTAATTCATAACTCCATATGTAGATTTTTGCAGTGTCAAGTTGTATCAGTTTTTCATGATCTGAGATTTTGTTCATCTCACTAGAGTATTAATATTTATGCCTCTGCTTATTGTGAGAATGTCACTTAGCAACAGGTGTTTAGGGATTACCCTAGCTCACATGCTTCCCCTTCTGTTTCTTAGGTTTTGAAAAGAACAAAGCCAGTCACTCTTGTAATCAGGCAAGAAACCCCTGTGTAGGTGAAGAGAGATTTTTAATAGGACTCTATAGCACCTTAGATTTGATTTCAGAAAGGTGATTTGGAGCATACAGAAGAATAAATATTGCACCTCTCTGCAACTTTTTGAAGCAGCTGCATCTTCTGGTATTGCATGGCTGCTCTCTAACTGCCATGTGAACCCTGGAAAAGATGTGACTGCTTTAAAGAGTTATAGATAGGTACTACATTCATGCCCCTCCATAATCCAAAACAGTTTTTTGGAATCAAATCCAAAACATTGCATAACCTTAATATTTAAGACAAACAAAAATCAATATCTTATCTACCTGGTGTTGACCAGAGGAACAGTTACTGAATTCTGATAATATATTAATTTACTAAAAAAAATATTGTGTGTTTGTGGTATATTTTAAATTACTTATATGTTCACCTGCTTTGTTGTTTGTAAATCTTTCTTTAGATTTAACTAAAACAATACTTTTTTTTCCTCTCTAACCAGATTCTAAAATAAGAAAAGTGTAGCAATGCCTGTAGTTTTTGTATAATTAAAATATTGATTATAAGTATTGATTATTGTTAACTGCCATATATATCTCAACTAATTCTATTGTAGCTTTACACTGGTGTAACTGAGAACAGAATCTGAATGACTTGGTTCAAGTGACAGTGACAAATTTGGAGTTTGCATCTGAACACAGTGTGATACATGGCCTTTGATTAGGAAATATACTAGCAGTTGTAGAATCATAGGAATTTATAGCATACAGTTTGGAATTCTACCAGTGGCATTAGTAAACTTTAAGAGAAAATAATTGGAAATAAAAGTGGCACACCATTTAAGAGTTGAAACAAAAGTGTGTATGTGCATGTAAGCAACACCCCAGAATATCAACATTTTTTAATAAAAATTACTTGACAAGCTCAGGGAGGAAGATGAATGAATATAGGGTAACTGGTATTATGCTGAGCTTCATCCTGTACTCTATATATTTATGTTGTCTCATGCTGAGAGTACATGTAAGCAGGACCTCACACTAAGAAGTGCATGTGTAAGAGGGCAAGTAGCCAGCATATGTCCTACCAATCCTATGAAATGGTTACAGAAGAATACAAAAACATTGCAGAATGAGGAAGTACATAGCATATAGGTTTCAACACTAAATATTGCCAACCACATCAACGTCTTCTTTCATTTTGCCTCCTTGATTATACTTGGTTATTTTTATTAGCATAACATGTTTTCACCTTACAGCAGTAAAATGGAAAGGCCCAGTTCCACTTATCTGAACTGTGGGCCAAACCTTTATTTTTCCATGTACTATGCTTTCCTGCCTGGCTGTGTATATGTCATTAATTCTATGTTAACAGCTTCAAAAAGGCAGTCTTATACTAATAAGATTGTGAGAAGGGTAAAAAGACTTACAAATTCATTCATTTTTTTAAAGAAGTTTGCCTAAGTGCTTTATGTATACACTGTAACAGAATCAGTGGCTAGATGTGGATGTCAAGTGAAAGCCTGTTCAACCATGGTGGAGTGTAGTTAAACAGATTTGCTTTTGGTTCAGTCTTCTTCAACAAAGAGGGTATGTGTTCCATCAGGCAAGTATGAAGAAAAGGATTGAAAGTTGAGGTTGATAAAACTATGGGCAGAGAATATTTATTTTGAATGCATTTAAATCTCAGTGCATCCTAGGATACTGAAGGAATGTTGATAGTCTGGCCAAAAGGTTATGAATTATCTTTCAGAAATCTGGAGAAGTAGTGAGTATCAGATAATGGAGAAGCGTAAAACTCTTCAAAGTCAGGAAAAAGGGGAACTATAAACTTGTAGAATGTGGAGAATTTCTTGAAGAAAGGATGCAGGAACAAGTAAGGAAAAATTAAAAAACTCAGTCCTGGGAAATGAGAAGGTGTGAGAAAGAAACTCAAAGTAACCCTGCCTTGATTCTGTTTGGTATAAGAGGGGGAGGAGGGAAGTTCTGGCAGACTCTCAAGGTTCTGTTGATATATCCTGTAATAATAAAGTACCACTCCTGTAATCCTTGCACTGTTTCATGACTTGGCCTACCTCAAAAGGCTAGCATGACTAGTCAGTCTCACATCAATACCTGGGAAGATTCTAGACCGGATCATGAAGAGATTTATATGTGAGCACCTTAAAAGCAATGCTGTAATTACCATATCAGCATGGATTTGTCAGAAACAATAACTACCTTAGTAGATTGAATACTATGGACACTACAGTACTATACTGTAATTTGACTTCAGCTGAACATTTGACATAGTAGCCCACAACATTCTGATTACGAAGCCAGTTTTGTGTAGGCCTGATAGTCTAACCAGTAAGTAGCTGATAGCTGACTCAAAACTATACTTCAAGAGTGCTGTTCAATGGTTCTTTGTCCAACTGAGTGTGGTATTCAGTGGGTGCACAAGTTCAGTCTTGGATCTGGTAATCTTTAACATTTTATTAACCTTGTTTTATTAATGACTAGTACAAAGAGATAGAGGAAATACTTAACAAATTTGCAGATGACACCAAATTGGGTGGGATGCCTAATATATTAGAAGACGGAAGTAAAATTTGGGATTATTTTGATTGGATAGAGAAATGGGCTGAAATGACAGAATAAGTATTTAACAGAGACATATGCTTAGCTGTTCACATAAAAAACAGAAATCAGATTCTCAGATATAAGTTAGGGGATACCCAGCTTGATAATACTACTTAGGAAAGATTTTTTAGAATAGTATAGGTGAATGCTTACTGAATATGAGTCAGCAGTATAATGTGGCTGCACAAAAGCAAATGCAACTATTGGTCAGTTCCCACCTTGAATATTGATTCCAGTTCAGGGTATGCTTCAGAAAGATTCATAGAACAAGGACAATAATCAGGGCACTAAAAAATAAGCCCTATGAAGAGACATGAGGGAATTGGGAATGTTTAGCCTTGAGAAAAGACTAAAAAGACACACCAAAGAAAGTCAAACTAGAATAATGAATTTATTCTATAGGAAAGTAGTTTCTGATTACATTTTAGAAAGCATTCATAATAGAGGAATTTGACAGTGCGGCCAAATTGTCTAGAGAAATTGTGGGATTCCCTTCACTACATAAGTTCAAGAAGGAGCTTGATGCCTATCTGGCAGGAATGCCTTAATTAAGATTCCCGCTGCACTAAACAACAGATTGGACTTGATGGCCTTAGGGACCCTTCCACCTCTTATGATTGTCCTGAATCATAGTGGCTTTACACAAAATTCTAAGCTAAATCCAAACCCTGTTATACCTTAGTACAATGTGTGAAGCAGGTCTCCACCAAGCTAGGATACTTTAAAAAGAAAGTATAGAGAATTTATGAAGAATATACCAGTGGCTAGTTGTCATTCTGGATATATTATTTTGTATATCTGGTTGCCAGTGACTTGGGACTAAGTGAGAGCCTGCTATTGTGTTGATATTCAGTTTGTGAGCTTCAGCTTGGTATCTGGATGGTCACCAAGATTCCTAACAAGACAGGCCTTTTGTTTGATTCAGCAAGGGTAATCTTATGCTTTTAAAACTTGTTCTTACTTGATTTTCATACTTTCAGGGATACATAAAAAGGCCTCAGCAATGGTGATTATTTTTTGTCAGCATTTAAGCAGTTCAGAGGAAAGATGGAGGCTCTTTCATATGTGGATAGTATCAAAGAGAAGTCTATCTTCTTTTGAAATTGCCAATTTATGATGATCAGACATCGTTTTCCTGTGTCAAGATAATTAATTGGGACCAAATGTATTGATTCTATAAATAATTGGAATATTTGGGTTTTATAGGGCCCAAAAGTTGTTCTGATCTCACTGCCTTAAATATATAGACAAATGATTGTGCATATAGTTGGAAGTAGAACTTTCTGGAACACTCTCAATAGTGGAAAGTTTGAGTTTAAATCAATCAAAATATTTCAGGTTCCACAACTCTGGGTAGAAAGATAGCTTCTAGTGTAGTCTCTCTGTAGCAAGCACTGTGTTTTAAGTGCTGAGTGAAGAAGAAGGAAACAGAACGGTATGTACAGTTTTTCTGACACAGCTCCACATTACATTGGGTAATTTTCTTGATGCTGTTATATAACCATAGTGCAGTGTTAATCTAGGATTCTGCCCTCTGTCAATAAGAGCGCAAGGCGCAGTATTACACTGGAGAAAAAACAAGACATTCTGAACAGCACAGCTTGATTGGCAGTAGTGTATTGTAAAAAGAACATAGTTCAGCTGAACAAAACAGCAGGAAAATCAATATGATATCATAGATAGGGTAATGAAGCTACACTGTGGAGACCCGACTCTAAATCTTAGTTCTTAGTTTACAGAAATACTATTTTTCCATAATCAACTTCACATGGCTCTTGTGAAGATAGTATGCAGTAATTTCATGCCCTTCACCCTACACTACTAGTATAGAGAGCCAGATAAATGAATAAAATAAGTTCTAATAAGTTCATAGGTTGAAATGGTAGCACCTGATGGTGTTATGTCTGTGTCAAATGTACAATGTCTGTTGGCAGTTCAAGCAAAACATGTAAATGTAGTTCTAGTTCAGCTTGGCTTTTATCCAGCCTTAGGAGATTATTATCTAGTAGCAATGCCATATACAACAAAATCTGACATGTGTATGCAGGTAATCATTGTCCGTATGTATCCCTATCTCAGAACGAACAAGCCATTGCCACATAGCCATGAGAATGAATGCTAATTGCTCAGCAGAAATATACCCATCATCTACCCATCACCTGAGTACCTGCTACCAGTCAATAACAGACTAATATTGATAACTTAATAACAATCATGCCAAATGCACTTCAGAAACTGGTTTTATTAATGTGAAATATGTGACCCAACTTGCTCATTGATACAGCTTCAACTGCTACACTGTGAGCTGATGTAATGGTATGTGGGAGTGACCTTGGGAGACAGGAAGGAAAGCTGCAGACTGGACAACCGGTGCGTAAAAAATATATCAGCCCACAGAAGGAGGGAGGACATGGGAAACGTTTCAGAAGGGATCCTCCCTAGTTTTCCAGAGAGTAAAATGAAAGGAGGGGAGAAATACTTTCAGTCTTGCAAGATTCTGTTAATGTAACCTTACAATAAAGATAGAGCTAGTACTCTGATTGTGCTTCTCGTCTGGACTGCCTTGCAGGGCTAACATCCTTCTAGCTGAGCTTCATTTCTGGTGATGTCATGGATGTGCCATATAGTTTCTGTGGCAATAATATGGAAGTAGCTTGTTATTACCTTCTTCAAGACTTTTTTTCCCCCAGTCTTATAATCTTAATAATTCATGGGGTATCCAAGTACTAACCTGGTCCAATTCTGCTTAGCTTTTTAAGATCAGCCAAGGTCAGCTACATGCCGTCACTGACGTGGGTACAGCATTATAGCAGACCCAATGAAATTGGAGCACTTCTGATTAGATCTGACTTTTTTCCCCATCCTTCATCTCCTGTCCTTCATTTCTGGACTACCAGCAAGGGCTAAGAATATGCAGCTGTGGCTGATAACTTAAAGAATGTTACTTGAATGACTGAAATGGCTTATTCCAAGTCTGTGATTCTGTTGGAAAATGCTAGATTTTGTGAAAATTGTCACATTAGAGTTGTATATATAGTAATTGTTAAGAAAATGTGTTTTAAAAAAAAGCAAGCTGACATTCAGGCAGCATCTCAGTTTGTAACTGTTATTAATAAACTTGCCTGTTCCCAATAACTGATAGATTTTAAAAAATTGTAATAGATGTAGCTTTAAAGTTGTTTTAAAGAATTTAGATTTAAATTTCAATACAAAATGTGAAAAATATCCCTTACTATTATTTTAATTGGAGATGAACTGTTTTATCATGCTCAGTTTCCAGAGTTACTGAGGCCTCTATTGTTTTTAAGGGCTGGTAGAGAAGCTGGAATTAACCAGATGGTTTTGTTAGTTACATGCCAGTTTTCATTTTTGTTTTAATTCCAAAATGAAAAGAATAATGGGATGGGGTGAAGCTTCTTAACTTTTTTAAAACAATGTTTTCTTAAGTTTCTGAACAATTGCTGCTGCGATAATATAATATAGTATATTATCTTATATAGGACATATTCAGTTAGGACTGTCATGATAGCCTCAGTCAAAACAGTAGTCTCTTCTGAAATATAGACAACTTTTCATATATTGAGTAATTAATAACAAAAATCTGTGTGACAATTCAATTTTCTGTGAAGGCATTCATAGAAATGGTTAAGTATTGGATTGACCTGGATAAACTATTTTATTTGGAGATGCCTGGTACTTGTGTTTTGATAGATCTGGTTGCAAATACACAAAACACGTAGTGAGAGAAATAGAACAATGTGGGGAGAAAAAGGAATGGAGACCAAGCAAGTCAAAAATTCGAAACAGAGATACCATAATTTAATAATAGGGAAGAGAAATGTAAGAGCAAGAAGAATTACTGTGAAAAAATATCATTTGATCTCAGAACAGTTTTGGGTGAGGAGGAGGTTTTCTTAAGGTTAATAAATGCCAATAGGTTTTCCTTTGGTTTATAAAATTTTGTTTATGGAACTGCCTATCTCCACACGGGTAAAGGAAAAAGCCACAACAGGAAATAAAAAGTTTAAGTATTTGGAAAGGTTTTTTAAACCACCAGTTCCCAGCAGAGCCATGGTTTCTGAACTTGTAAACTACCCCTCTCTCTGGAGCTTTTTAGCATTTTATGGTAATGCCTATACTGTTAGAAAAATGCAAGTTAAAAATTACAGGCACTCTGCAGAATTATCCGCAAAAAGGTTGTGTGTGGTAGTAAATTAACTGGCAGGTTTTGGCCATACTTCATGGGTGTCAAGTGCAATTATGTTTGTGGAAAGAAGTTGTCAGACTGAAGTTTATGAAACTCCAGCTGGGGAATGGCATAAAAAAGCCTAGTTGGTAAAGAGATGAATTCCACCATTCCACATTCCAGGAATTTAATTGCAGCTCTTTATCCTTTCCAGAAAGATAAAAGAACTAAATATTGTATATGCAAGTGTTGTTTACAGGGCTTAGTATGAAGTAGGCCTTGCTAGCCTTGGAATTTGCTTTTAAGGTCAGTCCAAAAACTTAAATATATATTGAAGACTAGTCTACTTTCATGGGAAAAGTGCCTGTAGCAAACTTTATTCAAGTGGGACTAACCAGAACCATACATCCTATCTCTGTCCCTCCCTCCCTATCTCTTACAACAATTGGTGGAGGAAGTTTCCATGTCCTTGTAAAAACAGGAAGCAAGATTACTTACGCATCTCTAGGAAGAACTAGCACATGGAAAAATATGCCAGAGAAAATTGGTGTTCTTGTACCAATAGGCTTTTTGATCTGGAAGTTGATTGGTAAAGCTATTGGCACATTTTCCAAACCCCAGGCATGTTTTATGTATTTGATGCATATGTACACACGTAAGTGTAAGTCTGCATTTTGAGTGGTGTTTTTACAACTTTTGTTTCATGATTATAAATATATGTTTCTACATATGGTGCAGTAGAACTATTGAAAATAATAATACAGGAAGTCTCTTGTTTTGAACAACTACATAGTATCCTATATATATATACACACACACACACACACACACATATATACACAGTATATAGTTTAAAAAAATAAAACATCAAATGTAAGCAGAAAAGTATAACAGGATAGAACCCATATTTCTCATCTGAATAACATTTACGTAATTATATAGGCAAACTTGGACAGTTCTTGAAAATAATAAAGGCCCTGAAAGCTAAGTCTCTATTAAGACTGTTGTTGTTTTTAAGAATATATGATGCACATTTCTTGGAGATGAAAACTGTTGAGATTTATTTTTAAGTAAAGAAGTACTGAATTGTACTGTTTAAAAGTCAGATTTATTATTCTATTTTTGTTTTGCTTTTTTCTCCTACATATGTCATTGTAGATGTACGTATTGCCATTGCAATAATGTTCAGGTTTCTTCAGTTGCCACAACTACCTGGATAAGAAAAGTGCTTTTTAGTATGCCTGTAACTTGATTCTGGTCTGATCTTGTCATAAATCTAATGAATAAGCTGTATTCTGAAGTCCCATCTGTCAAAGATACTAACAGTAAAATGCAAACATCAATTAATCCACAATACATTATTAAAAACATAGGTAGCCATCCACAGCTAGCTGTTTTGTGCTTTCTGCTAGCATCACAGTGCTGTCTTATTTACAGTAGTCATGTTTTACAGGGAAAATGGAGTGAACCATTGCAAGTTATACATAAATCGCAAAATCTAGAGCGAGTAGATGCATTTGTACCTTGGTATAATGTTTCCTAGAGATGAGACAATAAATGGAGAAATGTTAAAACATGCAAATGCTGTTTTAAAAAAAGTAGTGGGTAGTATGTGGTTGGTTGTGAGGAATGAATGTCAAAGGAAGCAAAAGTGGCTTCTGCCACTTTCTTATAAAGAGTAAAAGTTTTGTATGTCAGGAGAAACTTAACAGTTACACTGAATGCAGTGGGAATGAACCACTTTAAGATATATATTGTAAAACAGGAAGAACTAGAGTCAAGAATGAATGGGTGTTGAATAAACGTGGACTGAATATAAGAGTGAGTGACCAGAACTAAAGAAGTACGTTGAAGTGGTATGGTCACATAAAGAGAATGAATGAGACTCATGTCCCAGAACAAATATATAAAGAAAGAATAAGTGGATGGAGATGGGTAATGAAAATTATGTAACTCATGATTGGATAGAGTTAATGAGTTCCTCAAAAAGAAGTGAGAACAAAAGGCAATTATGAAGTGGTGTATGGATATGATGAAAGCTGTAATGGTTCACAAGGACAGAAAAATAATTTAGTGAATGGTAAAAAAGTTTAGTGAATGGTATTAGTGTAGTAGCTTTTAGCTATAGTTTAGCTATAGTTCCTTTTCCATTATCTCATGCTTTTAATTTTGTTTACTTACTATTTTGAACTCCTTTTCTGTGCTTTACACAATGTTGGTTGCCCTCAGAGGGAACAAATTGTAGGTATATAGTATATGCATCTGTGTACACATGAGTATTCCTGTACCAGTAGTCCTTGCTTAACATCCATTTGTTCAGTGACTGTTCAAAGTGATGACAGCACTGGAAAAATGGACTTGCGACCAGTCCTTGAACTTTAAACCATTGCAGCGCCCCCATGGTCAAGTGATAAATTCGAGCCAGCCCACATTTACGACCACCCTCCCAGCTGACCATCACCTTCACCTGCCTCCCCTCCTCTGGGCTCACTATCCCAGCCATGCACAGAGAGACACCATGGCTCTGGGGCTGCTTCCCATGCTGTGGCTCTGGGACTTCTTGCCACACCGCAGCATTGCAGCCACTTGTACCCTCATGCACCCTCCCCTACCCAGCAGCAGCCAGTCCTGCCTCATCTTGCCATCACCCACACACCTTGCACACCCTCCTCCTGCCCCACTGAGCTCATACCACGCCTTGCCAGCCACCCACACACTCTTCCTCACCTGGCAGCAGCCACCCCCAGCCCTTGTGTGCCCTCCCCCACCCAGCAACAGCCACTTACCTGCCTGCCACCTGCTTGTGAGCTGCCTGGGACTTGCAACTTCCTGCTGACTTCCCCACTGACTTGGTTGTTGGTAACTGGCAGGAAGTTGCAAGGAGGTCCTAACTTAATGACTTGTGATCCTCCCTTAATGATGGCAATGGAGACTACAGGGATTGCCATCGCTAAGCAATGCAGTCACATGACATCAAGCTTTATAACCACATTGTTTAGCAACGGAAGTTCTGCTCCCAATTACTGTTGTTAACCAAGGACTACCTGTATTACATTTTCTACCACAGTTGAAACATCTTGAAATGGTGATTATGGACATAAATCCAGATTCAATGAAAATCCAAATTCTTCATTATCAGAATTAGAATTATGTCATTTTGCAAAAATCATTTGTGATAGTTGCTTTTCATAATTTACTTCTAGAAGCTGGATGCATGTTGGCAAAGAGTTATGTACAATATTTCAGTTCTCCTGTGCCCTCCTGAATTAAACCTAACTTTTGCTTTGGAGATTTTATCAGACCTTTTTTATATGTCTTCTATTATATCTTCTTAGCCATATAGTCTAAAAATTTACTACCCAAAAAGATTAATGTGGGAATCTTCAGGATGCTTCCTGCACTGAAATATTGATTCTTTTGGAGAGTGATCTTGCTTACACACTGACAATGCTTAATTCAATTACCATTGTGGGAATACACTAAATATCCTATATTTGGTGATAGTATGTACGGCCATTGAAATTGCACAATGAGCTTAGAAACCATAGGCCTTATTTAGTCATCGATGTTTTATAATACTACTGTATTAAGGTTTTATTTATTATTTGGAATAAATATTACAGAATTCGAAGGTAATCTTATTTTCCTCTTTATTTTTAGTGTGCTAATCCAGACCCACTTGAAAAAAAATGTCCAGCAGGGGTGGAAAGAAAAAGTCAACCAAGACATCTCGCTCAGCAAAGGCTGGGGTCATATTCCCTGTTGGACGAATGCTTCGTTATATTAAGAAAGGTCATCCAAAATACAGAATTGGGGTCGGTGCTCCAGTATATATGGCAGCGGTACTTGAATACCTGACTGGTAAGTTCATTTGAATAAGAGCCATGAGAATGCAATACAAATAAAATTTTAAAAAAATCATAAAAGAATGTTTGGGAACCAAATGAGAAGGAGATCTGGAATAGAAAAATTATCCACATAATCCAGTTTGTCAAGTTTTAATCTTAGTTCCTTTTTCTAATTCTTGGAGGTATTATACCACAGAATTCGAGCAGTTGTAAATCCTCTTTTTTAAACTGAATTTGCAATAGATTTCCATTAAGATTAGTAGCTTTTGAATAATGGTTAATTATAATGTTATAATGTTTCATTAAATGCATACATACCCATATACCCATACAGCATGTAAGCTGCTAATAAGAATCAAGGTCAGAGTAAAACTGATGTTTAATGCATATGTTTCTACTCATTATCTGATTTTACAAAAGAAAAAGACAGTGAATAGAAATTTAAGTCAACTAGAAGCAACTAAAGTAACATTTAAAAAAGCATTCTGTTATTAAAAATTACAGTAGTGAAAAATTATTGTATTGTTAATGAAGTTTTGTTGATTTTACTTGGGCTAAATTCATGTGAGTTCATTATTGGCAATGGACAAGATTAACAGGCAAAAAGGACACAGGAACAAGTTTCTGAAACTAGAATAATATGTGATTATAGTGCACAACAGTCTGTTGGATCTAGGTGTACTCCTCCATAAATATGTCCAACATTTGTGGAAAGGTCAGAGATCCAACAGGAGAAGGGTGAGGAGGAAATATTTTTGCTGATTCCCTTTTCTGCTTCCACTATTCCATCATTTACCCTGTTCTAAGTTTCCCCTAATCCTATGGAACAATTCATCAGAGCTTGAAAAGGAAGGGAGATTGGCTGTGATGTGTGTGAACATTGGCAGCAGCAGCAACTGGGAAGAAGGGGAGGGAAGGAGCTGGGAAGACCAGGAGAATGGATATTCTGGTAAGATATGTTTCATTGGGACATCAATAGCAGCTGAGAGGAAGGATGGGAATATTAGGGCTGGCTGGGCTTTTTATAGACTGTGCAGAAAAAGGAAGAGAGGAGTGATGTGTGCCAGCCTTGAACTACTCTCCCCATATAATCACTCTGGAATTCCTCCAGATGTTATACTGACCAAAACCCAGAATGATATAAATGTTCTGGGTGTTGTTTCTGCCAAATTGTAGTAGATTCAAAATGGCTCAGCTGAACATCTGAAACACAATAGTTAAGTTTGAGGTTCAAAAGGCAACATATTTTCCATTTCACGCACACCCCTGGCTCCATGTAAATAGCCTTAACTATAGTGGTCTTTCCTTGTAGGGAAGTTGCTCCAGCCCCTAATTCGGTTCACCTTTTTTTGCATCTATAAAAGCCTTTTTAGAGATGATTAGAAACTACTTCAAGGGTGGTTTCACCATAGATTTGTATAAAGATTATTGCATCAGTGGCTCTATTTTTATTTTCCTTCCTAGTGATTACAAGCATGGACTTTCGTTTTTTTTATTGATCAGTCACAAACAGCTCTCAACCCATTAATGTATTAGTTAAGTCTGATGTTTTTGTGTATGTTACAATGTCCATCACGTTATACTCTTTCACAGTTAGCTGCATTTGCCACGTTGAATGTTGCGGTTAATCTTGAAACATACAGGTAGTCCTTGACTTATGACCATTGTTCAGTGACCATTCGAAGTACGATGGTGCTAAAAAAGGAGATTTACAACCGGTCCTCGAAGTTGTGGCCATTGCAGCTTCACACGGTCACATGAACAAAATTCAGGTGCCTGGCAACTAGCTTGCACTTATGATCAGTTGCAGCATCCCGCGGTCATGAGATCACTATTTGTGTCATTCCCTGCCAGCTTCCCCCAAGCAAAGTCAGTGGGAAGCCAGCAAGGAAGGTTGCAAGTTGCTGGAGTAAGTTTCCCTTCTCCGGCCTTTTTTTGCTTGCACGCCCTGCGCCCTCTTTCTCCCCTTCGCTTGCACACATCTTCCCCTTCGCTTGCACCCTTCTTTCCTTGGCCTCTGTGCAATCACATGCACCTCATTCCCTGGCCTCCCTTCAATCACACACATGCATGCACATACCTTGCACGCTCTTTCTCAGCCTCCCTGTGCAAGTTAAGTGATGTGGTTAAAAAGTGACCGTTATCACTCAGTGACGGCAATCCAGGCAGTCCCAGATGTCAAGGCCAGGGAATGAAGGCATGAATGAAGGGTCCCTGGCCTTGACATCTGGGACTGCCTGGATTGCTGTCACTGAGTGATAACGGTCACTTTTTAACCACATCACTTAGCTACAGCAATCCTGGCCCCAGTTGCAGTTGTAACTTGAAGACTACCTGTACTTCTGAATAAGGAAACATAGGTGGTCTCAGTACAAGCAACAGTGCTGTCATGCAAAAGGGTAACAGAAAATGAGAATTAGAGAATGAGTGCCCTCTGACAGAAAAGCAGGGTAATGGTAATAATATTAGCAGTTAAAGTTATGGCAAAATTCTGCTTAGAACAAATTAATGTATCCACTCATAAAATATTAGCCCTAAGCCCTTCGGGATAAAATAGATTCAGTAAAAGATAACATTTTATGCTCCTTGGTGCCCTCTTTGAATGGTCTAAATAAAAATTGGTCTACATAAAAAAGGTCTACATAAAAATAATCCTAAACTGACTAATGAGTACATGTTCATTGTTAAAGCATTCCTTGACAGTGCCATTGTTTCACCCCATGACTGGCATAATGTGGTTTTCAAAACAAGTGTAGCAAGTTATATGTGTCTGGTAAATTCATATACTAGGAACTCTATTGGAAGTATCGAAAAGGAGCCTAACCTCATGTGTTGATTCTTGCATATGAATTTATGGTAAATATTTTCTGTATATTACTATTTGGCTATTTGCTTTAATACCTACATATGTTATGATCAGAATATATATCCTGTGTTTCTGTACAACCATGTACTTGTTCTGTAAAAAGATTTAATACACTTAGTAAGAAAGCATTATATACCTTAATTATGTCATCATATATTGTGGAACTCAGGAATTATTTAATCACACTTTTAACTTCAGCAAAGCATTTTTAACATTACTTTTTTTAGAAGAGAGTAAGTTCATTAGTTTAGGAAATTGTTGTTGTTTTTATGTGACAATAATGGTGGATCCTTGTTGTCCCTGAGAAGGATATCAGGACTGTAAGATACCTTCTGAGAATGGAAAGGGGGATCTGCCCACAGAGGGCTTCTTGGGCAGTGGCAGAGCTTTCTGTTGCTGAGGGACAAGAGGTGGACAGTTGGGAGTATGTGAAGATGGCTCGAGTCAGCAGGATTTCAGCCTCTTTGTTCTTTGTAAATTTTTAAGTTAAACATACAATTTTTAAGAAAATATGGATTATGTTTATTTGTTAAAAAGATGTAATACTGAGTTTCTCTTAAATATTAAGTAGATTAATGTAAATAATATAAACCTAAACTATGCCTACTAGTCAATTTACGTGCCCTTAAATCCCTTGGCTTCTGATTACATGGATGCAACCATATTGTTTCTTGACAAAAATATGCAAATAGCCCCCCATTACTGCCTTTAGGATTTTTTTTTTTTTTCAACTTCTCAGTGTAGTCCATAGCCCTGAGATTTCCTAGGTCTTCCATCCAAGTACTAATCAGGTCTGACCTTGCTTAACTTTTCAAGACCAGCCATGGTCATCTAGAAGCTGCCACTTGATTGGGCTGCCAGGTCTTCTGTTAGTCTCTAAATGTAATCACTGTCCTTTTGGATCAAAATAGTATATTCCTGAGTTAGTATATTATTATGATCTAAAAATCTAGATTTGTATTCTTATGTATCTTCCCAGGGAGTAAAAGGAATGCTTCTATCAGACATGAAATCTAAATCAAAATATTCAAAACTGCATGTTTTTTGATAAAATAGTCTTCACTGTGTGTTTTATTTAAAACAACAACTTGCAACTAGATGTATTGCTAGAAATGTTTATGAGCAGCACATGGTTCCAATTATATAACTGATTTCCTCACTTCTGTCAGCTGAAGTACCTTGAGCAGAGAAATAAAATGAAGCATGAAGATCATATTTGGGGCTGGTGAGAATGGGGGAGAAGAATCCAGCAACTTGGGAATTTGTAAACATTGCCTGCAATCACTAAGGAAGGTATTATAGAAAGAACTGAGAAGGAGGGATTCTCTACTTCTAATTAGTTCCATTATGAGAAACTGTGATTACTCTGGGCGTGTGTATGCGCACGCATTTTTTCTTTTAATTGCTTGCATGGTTTTTCTGTCTGACTAATTTTTAAAGAAGCAGAGCGCAGAAAAAGACACTTTCATTTGGCTGATTACTCTGATGCCTGTGTCCATTTAAAATGCAATCAAAGGTTTTAAAGAATAAGATGTTTATTCCCAGTGGGAATGTGTGATGATGGCTATTTGCTTTTACAAAACAAACAAACAAACAAGCAAGAAGTATGCCATTTCATGCTCCCTTGAAGTATCTGTCTGGATGATCAAAGTAAGCTCCTCCATAGGACAGCTTCTGTTTCCATTGTTAGTTTGCTCCTGGTCCTGAAATAAAGTAATGTCACCTGGCAGGATCCAGCAAGCCCCTGCCCTCCAGAACAGCATCCCCTTAGAGGTTCATATGATGATGTGGGAAGGGTGTTTATTTTTTTATCTTGATTGTTACTCCCTCTGGATGATGTTGTCTTTTGGGTTCTTTTCTTGATTTTACTCTTTGTTAAGCAGCCCAGAGTTGTTGGAGCTGGAATTGGTTGGCCGAGAAATCTGATTAATAAATAATAAATAAACCTATGATTTTGTTTTCACTCCTGTCATGGTCTCTTTATGGACTCTGTGAACTTGGATTCAGTTGTGAATTGTGGCTAAGGCTGAGATTTGAGGTGCAAAAATCCAAATTAGCTCTAAATGGCAATAGAGTTTAAAACTCTAAATGGAGTTTTCTATAGGTCTTTGCTGCTATCTAGTAGCCATCTAGTAGATACAGTAGCCCTGGGGGGGGGAGGGGAATGAGAAATCATTTTCTGTGATTTTTGTTGAACCTCTGGATCTCTCCATGAACACATCATACCTAGAGAATTTCCTGATCTGTTCTTTGCACAGCTGTGGGATATAAGGTAAACAGTACCTTCAAACCTGTGGATGCTTTGAGAAGGATGAGCTTGTTCTGAATCCAAATGGAGATGATTAGCCAAGAAGTTTGTAAGAAAAAAGATTTTGGCAAAGTCAAAGCAGGAGGATATCAAGAGGATTTGGAAATGAAGGACCAGAGTTTATTGTACAGAAAGTGAAATAGCAGGGAGAGCTTACAACTATTATGAAGTCAGGTAGAATTTAAATCCAGAAACCAAAGCATTTGTATTCACAGTTTGCTGTTATGTTTATGAGACTGCAAGACAAACTTACAGATTCTTTTTAATAATCGTCTGTTCTTATCTGAAAAGTAAGTTATTATATACATTTGTTCCCTTAAAAAGTAACAGAATTCTGAAATCCCTTTGGAAATCCTTACTTTGGAAATAAAGTAAGTATGCTAATCATTTTCTACTGATGTATTATTCTTGCTTTGAAACCTCAAATCAAACATACAGCACCAGCACTATTATTTAGACACATTATTATTACTTAATCATGTCAGAGATTAATTTTCTTGATAGCCATTCCTAACCTGACCCAAGCAACATTTCTGGAATCACCACTGTAAAAGCAACCATTTCTACCATTTAAAGATGATGTATAATGTCACTGATAACTGTAAAACTATACCTAAGAAATTCAAGAGGAAAGATTGAATGAACCAGGTCCCAGCAGCTTGTGGCATAGCAAGCCGAACAGAGCCAAGCAACAAACTTACCGTATTTTTCCAACAATAAGACACCCCCATGTAGAAGACGACCCCCACTTTTCCAGCCCAAAATTAAAAAATCAATATTTTAAAGATAGTGCAGAACACATTTTTATTTAGTAATTAGTTAACATTGACCTGATACACTTGGTGGGAGGAGGTCCAAACCGTCTCTCTGCAGCTCTATTTCCAGGCTCTTTTGCTTAACTGATTACATTCAAGCACGAGTGAAACTGCCGATAGCTTGTCTCTGCAATCAGCCTTCCTCCAGTTGGTTTGTTCAGCATCAGCTGACGTCAGTTACATCAGGCTCGTGATTGGAGGAAGTCTGTTTGGGAGACAAGCTATTTCACTCGTGATTGGAGGCTAGCAATAGGAGGAAGCCTTTCTGCAGAAACAAAGTATGGGCAGTTTGGAACCGCGCGATTCTCGGCTGACTTCCTTGAATAAGATGCCCTTCAGTTTTTAGGGTAAGGATTTTAGAAAAAAGTATCATAGTCGGAAAAATACAGTATGTATACACTTTAGTGCTAATATCTTGAATCTGCTCATATCCAAGATCTGCTCCTTTCTATTCTTCCAAAACCTGGGATAATTTTGGAGGAGAAAGCTGGATTGGTATTTACAGGTGAGCTTTGAAATCATCAGTCCAGAGAACCCAGATAGCAAAACTCTTCTGCTTCCAGCAGGACTTAGGCCTTTTAGGTTTTTATGCCCATCTATATTGTTTTGTTATGATGTGGTTTTGAGATTGAGCTCCTTGCTGTGTTTTTTGCTGAAAACAGTTGGAGACTGTTTTCTTGTTGGCTGCCTGAGGCAGGGGCTATGGAGAAACCAGATCAGAGGCAGCAGCACGGCTTGTTATGGGACCCCACAAGATCCCCTGAGGTTGGTTCTATTTATCAGCATCCTCTTTCAGGGTTATGGCATGAAGCAAAACGCTAGCCAGACTATAGCTGTCCTCTATCTTCTCTTTCCTATAATCACTCTGGGCCCTGAGCCAGCATTTTTCAGTGTCTGTTGTGATAGTAAAATATTTTTAGCAAAAAAGAGAGCTTATAGAAATAATCTTATGGAGGAAAGTAAGGGATGGTATAAACAGGCATGGGAGTGCTTTAGCTCTGGCACAATTTGTATTTTACATAATTAATAAAAATAACTCTGTTACCTACCCCATTATTTTTGTTTTCTCTTTCCGTTTTTTTCTTTAGGCCTGCACATCTTAGCAAATTGAATGTTATTTTCTGCCTAATGGTACAGGAACAATCCCAGGATTTGCAGTCCTGATTAGACAGCAAAAGCAGAAGCTTTACTGATGTTGTAATAGTGGGCTATGTTTGTAATAAATCCTGCTTTTCAGTATGATCCACTGAAAGTTAATATCACAATACATAGATAAGTAAATATCTATGTATTCTTGTGGTGGCAATATCTATACCCATTTAATATTCCAAACGTCATTTCTTCTTGCATGGTGGACTTTGAGTATTTATTTATGTGTTTGTTTTATATGCCAGTCTTCTTCTGGGAGTTCAAGGTGGTACACATATTTTCTCTTCCATTTTTCCCCACAGAATAAGTCTGAAACTGCATTTTAATAACTCTATGTTGACAATAAAATCCTATGCATATTCATTTAGTTATTCAATTATTTACTGCATCTGTATCACACTTTTCCACGGGAACACATGATACATGCATGGAAGTTTCCCCACCCTTAATTTTAAACTAACAATAACCTTGTGAAGTAGGATAAACTGAGAGAGAGTGACCGGCCCATAGTCACCCAGTTGTCCTTTCATCACTGAGAATAAACCTGAATCTGGATTTCTCCAGTCCTACTCCAACACCTTAACCAAAGCTACTAATTTCAACAAACATTAAGATGCTTGTAATCTTAAGTATGGATTTTAAAAATTCAAAACATTGAAACAATTCAAGAAATGAGAACCGATGATTGTAAACATCTTATATTTATTTCTTTGATCTGGAAGCTCATGACAGTTACAAAGTATTTAAGCTTTGTTCAAACAGGAGCCTTCAAAATAGCCTTGATCTATTTGCCTCTTAAATTCTATATGCTTTTTTTCTGTTTCTTCTAAGATTATTGTAATTCTAGAACATTAACAAAATTTAGAGGCCTTTAATGCCATTAGTCCATGGTGAATGGATTTGTGACATACTGTACTCATGAATAAATCAAACATGATGTCTTTTTGTTTTGTTTTATTTTGTTTTCTCTGTACTAATTATTTTACAGGAGTTTCAGTATGCTGCATTAATATAGTTTCATTTACAATCACCCCTGTGTGTTTGTAAATCTTTTTTTTTTTAATGCAGGCAGGAGGTAGAGAAATCTTGTAGAGAAAAATTAAAGACAACAGGAATGAAGTTTATGGGAATTTCTGTTAATTTGCTGCTATACTGAGTTGAAGAAAAACACAAGGAAAGAGTAAAGTTTATAAAACTGCAGGTGATTTACAAAACATACATTTCTCAAATATACTTGGATGTAGTTTGTTAGAAAAGTGTGATAGGAAGAACCCTGGAACTGTCTGCTTTGTCCATTAACATTTTCCTCAACTGGAAATGACTTGCCAATTCATGCATTTTATAAACTTAAAAGAAACACTTAACAAAACAAAACAAAAAATCCCAGTACCGGACCTTGAAGTTGCTGATTTTGAGGTTTTGTTCTTGTGCTTTATGGCATCACCAAAATCCCCAAGACGTTTCAGATACTGCTGTAACCCACCAGCTTTCTGTTGAATCATGATTCATTTATGATATGGAGACTTATCCTAAGCCATTGAATGCTTGAACAATAAAGCTTTCTCCTGCCAGTGTGTTTAACTTGTCATTTTAAGTCCTCATTATGTTTGTTGTCAGAATTCATTATCTTGAACTGACTTAACCCACCCTGTTACTTTTTTCCTTCTCTGGAAAAATTAAAATAATTTAAAAACATGGGGCAACTATGTCCGACTCATAAAACGTATTTTTTTATGTGTGATTTTCTTCTAAAAGGATGTTGATTGCAACCTCTGTGTTATGTAAAACTAATTTGATTTGATGAACAACATTTAAAGGTTTTGAATATTACTTAAAATGCATCATGAGTGAACAAAAGGTTTTCAGACAATGAAAAATAACAGTATCCTTTTGAATATGTGGCATAGTTCCTATCTATCTAGGGAGGGAGGGAGGGAGGGAGGGAGGGATGGATAGATAGATAGATAGATAGATAGATAGATAGATAGATAGATAGATAGAGATATATGATTTATATTTAAGTTATGTATGTCCTAATTAAAGCAATCAACTTTACTAATACTGAAAATATATTTAGTTTGAAACATTCTCAGATTGGTACAACCGATGAACCCCTTCTTAAGCAGCAAGAATGATCTTTCTCTGATAAAAAGAGGGCTCTGCATTATTTGTGACAATGAAGTGTCATTGTAAGGACTGAAACCTTTGAGCTCAGAACCATTCAGCCATCCAAGTTCCCTAGTGTTCCCAAGAGGCTTACCACTGTAGTCAGATATTTCTCTGCTTTGAAGGAGATCACATAAACCAAGCAGGCACCAGAGAGCAGAGTAGGCAGAGAAATTAGGAAGAAATTACAAAAGGTAATGAAGAGGTAAGATTGAGATGAGGAAATGCAGACCTGTAGGCAAGGGCTCAGCAGGCTCACTACTGTTGGACTTTAGGCCTCATTTTCTTTTTGATCTGTATTGTTCTCTTTTCACACAAGTAAGAAAGGAAAGAGATAGCCCTCTGTTCCAGCAGAGAGTGCAAGGAGTTATCCAGTATTGTATCCAAAGAAATCGATTAATACTTTGTAATTGTTGATGTTAATACATGCAGGGGACACACATGAGATGTGACTGGTATCTAATTTGTGTAATTACAAGTTTATAACAAATGCCCTTGGAACTGAAGAATGTAAGCCAAGAACACATTTAAGAGCACAAGACCTGTCTTGAGTTGTAAACTAGTTGAGCCAAAACTTGCATACTGCTTTCACTCAAGCAACATCTGGCAATGCTTAGTCTAATCATGTTTAAATGCATTTAAAAGGGGGGGGGGAGCATGTGTAAACTGTTAAAGAGTAACAGTGAAGTGTAAACTGGTAGGCAAAGGAAACACCATTTTATAGAGTGATTGAGAGAAAGAAAAAGAAAGAATAGGGACAGGAAGCTAATAAGAAAGGATCTGGATGATTTTGGCTTCCTTCTATCAGGGCCTGACAACAAGTTATATTTACATTTTATCTCAGTTTTTGGACCTTCTTTTCAGTTGTGTTTTTAAAGTTTCTTCTTGTAGCTACAGTTCAAAATCCATTTATGAGAGAAGATGCTACACTAAATTCCCTTGAGAGCTAATCTAATATGGTGCTTAAATTTGGGCTTAGATCTGGAAGCTCAAGAGTCAAGTTCCCATTTGAAAAGGTAGCTCACTGGATGACTTTGGGCCAATTGCTCTCTCTAAGCCCAATTTACCACACAAGGTTGTTGTGAGGATAAAAATGGGAATTGAAATTTCTATACGCTGTCATGAATTTCCAGTGAAAAAGTGTGATAGAAATGCAATAAATAATTGAATGTCTAAATACATATTCACAGGATCACATTCTTCTTGTAAAGATACAGCATCAGATATGGCAAAGAAATACAACTTGAGACTCCAACAAAACTTGTGTGATGGTACTTCCAGGTGGCACTTCTACCATGTGACCATCCTTTCTCATTGTTGGAAGTTCACTGGTGTGTGTGTTTGCATCCAATTGACACGAGACTGACACAACATAGATTTCCACCATATATTCCTCCACCACTTCTTCCATAGGCAATAAAGAGGGAAATAAAAATAATAGGGCTGAGCAACGCATTTAAAGAGGTGCTTCACAAAGTGCATTAGCCTGAATAAAGCACTCTCCTTGAAGCATTAAACCAGCCATATCCTTTGGAAGGCTTGTATGGCTGCTTCGAAAGCTACCCCTGGCTGGTTTTGCACGTGTGCTTTCACAGGCACTACTTTATGCTTCAAGGGGGAGTGCTTTGTTCACACTAACATGTTTTATGAAACACTTCTTTTAATTATTTAGCACAGCCCTAAAGAATAACATTTTCTTCCTTTCTCTCCTTTTGCTTTCTGGAAGCCTGCCTTCTAGAAACACCTGCAGTGTAAAAGGAAAGGATAAAATAGAGATTTGGCTTTGAGGGAAATTTTTAATTCTGAGAGGTTTCTCAAGTGAAAACGTAAATTCTGTTAAACAGCATTCAGCCAGCTGCATTGTTAAAAGCCATCCCTTAAACATTTAATGCATGGGCAATTAACTGGGTGAACTGGTTTGCCAAGATTCGTCCTTGGAGTGATCACTGTTGACTGCTAACTAAGTCAAAGGTAAGTCTGACATTTTGTAAAGTATTTTCATAATAAAAGAATGTGCAAGAAAAATAACACAATAAATTATTCTGTTAAAATAATTCAAAACTATAAGATGATCTGAACTTAGTGTATCACTAATAGAACGCTGATTTGTGTGTGTGTGTATGACAGAGAGAGAGAGAATAAGAATAAAGTAAGTACCTTTATGGCTTAGAAATTTCTTATTCTATTTATGACTTCTTTATTATAGATTTTTTTATTTCTGAATGCTAATGTCCCTCTCTTAGTTTCTGAAGTTTTTCTCAGATTTCCTTTTGGCTGAAGGGTTGAGTTTCACACGCTTTTTAGATCCCCCTTGCTTTTCTCTTGCTGGCTTTTGGGGGTGTTGGAAGTGCTGGCGACTGCTCAGCAGGTCATCTGTTAGCTGTTAGGAACTAAATTCTCAACATTATGACTTCATTGCAATGAAGTAAAGAAAGACAAAGGTTTTTGAAATCAGAGAAATGGTTCTGCTCAAGACATAAAATTTCTACCCAGAAGAGGAAACAAAGTCTAATCAGACTTTGGATGAAGTCAGAGTTCCTAGCTGTCAGGTATATTCACATTTGCATAGCAAAAGTCCAGGTCCTGAACACCTGACAATTACCAAGGACTTTTTCCTTGAACTAAATGTTGAGAAAAGAAACCATCATGCAAATTTAGAATTCAACTCGTGTTCCATAATGAACAACAGATTGGACTTGGTGCAAGAAAGAGAGCTGACATTTAGCCCACATTTAAATTTCAAAAGTATGAAATTGCAGAATCGTTCCTTATGAATTTCCATAATATACATTAAACTTTGAGTTTGATCAGTTACTTCCATTTCAGTACTAATGCTTTATATGTAAGACCCTGCTTTAAAACATCATGGGAGTTCTACAGTTTTTGGAACATCATTGCGAAAAAGAATGACTGGACTATATTCAGAGCTCTGACCTTGGTTAATGCCATATATCATGAAGCTCGTCAGAATTCTATTGTGCATGTTAAAAATGTTCACAGTCAAAGATCACAGATTTATGGGGAGTTTTTACCCAAAGTTGCCAGAAAACGCTTATTCCCCCAGCTGTCTGGGACTATAGGAAATAGTGAGAGAGAAAATTGGTAGATAGAGTATTAGCACAAGTTTCTCCCTTTTACTTTTACCTTAGTTACAATCCAGAACAATCCAGTTATTGTGAACAGTGTTACTCTTCTTGAGGAAAATTTATCATTTCCCAAACTATGATTATACTTACTTTATATTTGCTATTTATTTTTACAAAAATCAATAAAAATGGGACAGATAAAGCACAGGCTAGTGTGTAAAAGAGGAGGTATAAAATTCTTAACAAATTTAACCCTTTTACCAATGAGTCCTTAAAATAGGTAAGTTCCTGTAGCTCCATTGTGACATTGTTCTCTAACTGCTGAGTAGGAAACTCTTCAACTGAGATTTATGTGGAACTGTGAAATGTCTGCATTTCAGACATTTGCTACTAGCCGTGCCTTTCACTTGCTCGTAGCTTGGGATCTCAATTTTGTGTTTAACCCTGACTGCCTGTTTGAGAACTGACCATGATTACGGTTTTGGATTTTTTATGCCCCCCTGGATAGGAGCATTTGGCTGGCTACTAATGCTGTTGTTACTGGCTTTCTGCATAAGCGACTTGGTTATTTGCTTTCTGTTCAAGAGCCCCAAACAAGACAAAATGAAAACTGGAAATGGAGACAAAATCTCTAACTCCTCAGAACTGGGCAAGAAAAAAGAGCTTGGAGGGAAGTCATAATTCCCAGCAACTGTTAGGTCTGTTACTGAAAAAGTCTTAGGCATGTGTTGAAGAACAGCTTCTTGTAAGTGTTTGTGTCTTCTCTTTCCTGTGAACCAAGATACCCCTGTTAAACCTTGGGATTCTAAATCTCATAGGATTTCTCTGCTCTGATATTTAATACTGTATATACATTCAATTTGGGCTAAACCTTTGTCAAATTATATTAATGGAAATCTGGTATAAAAACCAGAATGTTTCATGGGAACCAGTCAAACAGTTGCAGGTGTAAGTTACATGTGAAGTTTCCTGTTTGCTAGAAGTTGGAAAAGATCTGTGTATCTGTTTCCTGTTGTGAAGAAGTCCCTGGCTTGAGGGTTCAGGTTTTTAAGTTATGGGGTTGTGGATTTTTTTTTTTTTTTTGGTAAAATATAACTCTTGGCCACTTGTTATATTAAAAAGAAAAACTCCTCAAACTTGTCTGTTGTTGTTGTTAAGTTGTGTCCAACTCTTCCCCAAAACAAGGACTGTGAGAGTGGGATGCATGTGTTTCTCCTCTGTACTTGAATTCTTTTTGCTGTATCACAAATTTAAACTTTTTCTTGAAGCCTACTTGCTTCCTGTATCATTCGGGGGGGGGAGTTTCCTTTTTCCAGAGGAACACTTAGAGCTTTTTAAGAGAGATAGGTGAAGGACAAACAAAATGTTCCTATGGGATTTCAGAGAACAATACTCATAGACTCTTTAGTTATGATATGACTTTGTTGTACATTTGTGATCAGATGCCAAGAGGAAATCTGTTCCTAGTCTCTAATAAATGCAGTGAATGGAATTGGTTGCTAGCATGTAGTTTTAATACAGTCCTGGAAGAGAATCCCACCCCAAATTGGACAGTGCAAATGATCATAGTGGATATTGATAACAAGTACACTAGTGCATGGATTAGGCAGAAGATAGAATTGGTGAGGCTATCATCATTTTAACTGTGCTCATCAAGTTTTTAGTAGTATTCACTGCTGCCCTCTTCTCATAGCATTGAAAAATGTTTTTGTTACATCTGCAGCTTGCCTAAAAGCAGTCATAGATTTCCCCATAAACTGTAATGGCCAGAATTATTTGTAAAAAAAAAAAAATCCAAAAAAGTAAACTGATAGAACTGTACTCCCTCTGACATTGTTAAATATATTCCACATTCATTTGTTTATTATTGAATGTATACCTCAATTTTCTATATATTCCAATACTGAAGCAACTTACAACAATGAAAGTAAGTATAAAACACTACAAAATTAATATAATTAAAAGCAACATTTAAAAAATCCATTAAAATCTTTAACAGAATTCTGGCAGAATAGGGTGTTTACTATAAATTGTTCAAACAAAATCTATTATTGCTTTTAAATATTCCAGTAACATGAATATGTTTATGTATGCATACTTTCGTTATTTATTAAATATTCTATATCCATTGAATATTCTCTCTTGTTGATTCTTCATTCTTGATATATTAGCTACCTTTATAATCATCTGTGTGACTCTTTGCATTTAAATCTTCTTGCTTCCTTTACCTGCAGTTGCTTTTTAGTGTATAACGCCATGAAGCACAGAAAATTTGGGTATTTCCATTTGCTTCTTTAGCAGGACAGCTAATCCTTGCTCCTTCCCTTAACATATGTTGTATATCATCTCTGTACAGAGTAATTAACTTTTTCCAGCTCAAGTTATTATTAGCAAAATACTTTAAAAATCTGGTTGATGTTCAAGACTGTATCTGACCTTTCAAATGTGTTAAATACATTTAAAATGCTTCCTGAAATATATCTTTGGAGAAAACTAGCACAGATGAGTACCTCTGGATGTCACACAGATCTGTATTGTCCTCCACTCCTGTGCTGAAATGAGATGCTGCCATATTATCTGCAATTAATTCTTATCAAATGCCTTTTCCCATTTATTCTATCTTAATATGGTTGTCTCAGAATCATAGTCCTTTTATTTATTTTAGGATTGCATTTTTCTAACTCCTGGATAGCGTTATTCATTCCATTCTGAAAACAAAAAAAGAAGAATTAAGACTATTTTATCTTTCTTGGCAGCGGAAATTCTTGAATTGGCTGGAAATGCAGCACGAGATAACAAGAAAGGTCGTGTCACCCCTAGACATATCTTGTTGGCTGTAGCAAATGATGAAGAGTTAAATCAGGTGAAAATACATTCCGTTGTTTTAGGGGTTAGGGTTTATTATTCATTCTTCTTTCTTTTTTTAAATTCCTGCTTATTCTGCTTAAATAAGTAACACAGGATCTGTCAAATAATTTGAAATTGATTCAGTTTAATTATATCAGTAGAAAATACATCAGTTAAGTCTGAAATTTGCACACACTTTCATCACTCAGTAAGGACCCAACTCTTAATCCAGGTATTTCATTAGCCTTCTTTTCAGAATCAAGTTTTAAAACCCCTCAGAGATACCTTTTTGTTCCACTTCCTTTTAAGCTGTTGAAAGGTGTCACCATAGCCAGTGGTGGTGTGTTACCAAATATTCACCCAGAGCTGTTGGCGAAAAAGCGGGGATCAAAAGGAAAATTGGAAGCAATCATCACTCCACCTCCAGCCAAAAAAGCAAAGTCACCATCACAGAAGAAAACCACAACAAAGAAAACAAGTGGAAAGAAAGGAGCAAGAAAGCCTAAGGTATAGTTACATTTTTTCTTTTCAATCCAGTCCTATGCATTTTTACTCAGAAATAATTCTCATTGCCCTGAAATAAACAAAGTTAATGTACTTTATGTAATGTACGTTTACGTAACATATTATGTAATGTAGTATAATTTAACTAATGTAAGTTAAAGTATAGGCAAATCTGAGAATTTCATTAAAATTTTATTTCAGTAGGATTTTACCTCCATTACAAATTTGAGAGAAAAAACTTTTCAAGTTTGCGATCTATTTGTGTGTTTTGTACATTTGTACATTTTCCCCCTAATACGGATTCTTGTGGTTATTTCCTGACCTGCAAACTGTATTCCAAAAATATGGAATGTGTAAATGTTGTGCACAAGCAATTTCTGATTCATGTCTAGATTTGGGACATATGAGTCGGATAAGATTATATAAAAATTCAAAGCGCATAGAAAAAAACCACCTGTATGTTATTCAAGGTAGTGAGGCATATAATTCCTTGAATATCGTTTACTTTGAAATAATCAGTAATGGAAAACTAACACAGAGTTTCTAATAAATGTCTTCCAATTTGAGTTTCTTTAACTTGATTATATAAGCAGAAACCTTCAACTGATATCTAAATCTTGTCACATATTTTATATTTTGTTAGTTAAGAAAATAAAATTCCACAAAAATACCACAATACCACATCATGCTATTGTCTTTCCTGTAATATTGCACATTTAGAGATGTCCCTCATCAGAATGTGATGTGGGATAAACTATAATTAGGACAATATGTGGTACAATTAAGCCATAAGTATGATTTACTAGAGAATCAGCTCTTCTACCAGCAATCCTGTGACAACTGCCCATGGTTTATTTTAAGGTTAATGAATTGTCTACAGGATACTTCTCTGCACCACTCATCATATATTTATATTTAGGTTTGTTACAGGGTCAGTGGCACCAGAAGTACCCTGAAGACAATGCAATAAATCTAAAAAAGTTTACTTCTGATTCCTGTTCATGATAAAACTAAGACTAGAGGAGGAGAAAGTGGGCAATCCCAGTGAGTTGTAGTTTGGGCTCCTTGTGTTATCCAAAGTCAACCACAATTGGTCAGAGACTCCCATTAACTTTGCTGGATAACTGGCAAAATATATCCCCAATCTAATGTAATGTAAAAGGCAATTACACTGAATGATTCTTGTTCAGAGGCATATCTACATTAGATCTGGGTACTTAAAGAGTAAATATGTGAATGGTTCTAGAAGTTTTTGCTCTTCAGCATTCTATCTGCCTATAAATTCCAGTCAAAGATATATATTTATTTCACTATACAGATGTAAAAGTATACAGTTTTGAAAGAAGCTAAATTGGCTTTTCAGGTACAAACATTGATAATTCAACTTCTTTTATAGATTTAGATTTAGATATATAGATAGACTATAAGACTGTATAGATTTACATTTTCAGTTCTAGTTTGTCTGCTGGTTCATTCCTAGCTATAGAGAGAGTCCAAAAAGCCACTTATTCTTGGTGCTGTTATACAGATTGCTGTTTGTTTTACAGCACAGGCAAATAGATGCAGTTCCTGAAAATATGATGTAGGAGGGATAACATGGCTTCACCATATAAGTTCTAAAAAACTGAGATTTTGCTAACTTTCTTTTCTCTCTGGAATATGCTCATCCCGGTGTATAGTTGCTACATAAATATATATTTTAGTTGTGTTATGTTTATTTAAAGTTGGACTTGCTAATAGACTGATTGGTTAACTGATTTATATGTGAAAAGAAACAGGGAGAAGTCAGTAAATCAGCAAGTGCTGACAGCACAACAGAAGGTACCCCAACAGATGGTTTCACTGTCTTATCCACCAAAAGTCTATTTCTTGGGCAAAAGGTAGGTTTGTGCATTTATTCAAAATACTCTGTGTGTGTGTGTGTGTGTACGTGCACTTTATTGAGCCTAGAGATATATTTCCTTGAATAAAAGGGCATATCCTCACCACATTTTACATGTATTTTAAATTAAAAGTATTAAGTACAGAATGCCATCACTATATAAAATGTTTTGGATTTAAAAAAAAAAGCACAGCTACCAAGGAGAGTGAAATTTAAACAGAAAGGAAACATAAGAATAATAATTGATGAATATGAATCAACAGAATTATGTATACTTAAACTCGGTTACAACTGGAAATAAAGATTTGGGGGTTAATCCAAAAGTCTTTCAGAAAAGGTAGCTCTCTAGGAATTTGAAAGAGGAAGACATACTGCCTTATATTTATTGAGTGACTCAAGAAGAGACAGACAGGAAGAAAAAGTGGTCTTCAAGTGGGTGATTGGCAGAGTAGAAGAAACCAAAGACTGGCCCGAAAGGGGAAAAATAGAATGAGAGTACAGCCATGAAGAAGTAAAAACCTGGAATTTGTGTTGGAAATAAAAGAGAATGAGAATCTAGTAAAGGATATTGATGAGGGACACCATGTGGCCAAGTAAATGATTCATAAAACTGAATAATTTTGGTAGTGATTTTGATAGAGATAAAAAGCCTGAGCTATAATTATAAGGAAAACGTTTCAGTAATCCAGACTAGCAATAATTTAGCACAGGAGAGAGACAGAGGGAAGGTGGGAGAAATCAAGCATACAATTAAGGTTATCTTCCTGGGAATAAACTGCAAGCATCAATAGAGGCAGTGGGGGGATTAATGTAGTTAGTAATCTATAGTCACAAACAGTAAGTCTGCTAGTGGTGGAGCATCGGCTTGCTATAGAAGCCTCCAGATTATCCACACACAGCAGATTTGCAGCAGTAGATTTACCACTTGTCAGTCTAAGCTGGAGCACTCCAGAGACAGGTCAAGGACATTCTTGAATCAACTGGATTCAAACCCCTTGCCTCTCTAAAGGGCTAAACTAATATGTGATGACAATAAGGTGGCTTGACTGAAAGGAAGCTGCCCTTAGTGCCAGGGTCCCATATGTTCTCCTGCTTTACTGTCTCCACTGAACATGAAAGTTTGAAATGAAACAGCACTGTCTGGGTTTAAGCAATCCGGAATCCTGAGCAATCCTTTTTGTTTTTTCTCTGGGACACATGAATAGAATTTAAGATGAATAGAAGAAACGTGCATCAGTTTCTGAAAGAGATGTGCTACTATATTGTAAATCAAAGCACTGGAAAGGGGGGATATTGCAAGAGGATTCTGCTGAGGTTTTTCTCTACAGCCACAATCCAAAGACCTTTCATAATGGAAGGAAGAATTGGTGGGTGAGAGATGTGTTAAGCAGTTCTTCCTACCTGATCTCCCCACTTCTTAGGTGTTTCAAGGCATATGTGGACTTAAAAACTCTTATTTGACAGTTCACATGTTGCAATTTAAAAGGTAGGACCAACTTTCTCCAACCTGAATTACAGCAAGAAAATGATTAAAATTAAGGTGTGCCACACTTAGTTACAACAATTGTAAGCAGTAGATTTCTTCTGTTATCATAATGTCATATTTCATTGACTAATTATATTGCATTGAAATAGTATTATTTTCCCATAAGGAAAAAGGGTTTGATATACATGTAAGAAACCTCCAGAGAGAAACTTTCACAGGAATAGAGAAGGTTGTGTATATGTGTGGAAAATAGTTGCCTTTTAACATGCTTCTAATCATTTTATTCTACTGACATGAAGATAATTCAGATGCTTTGTCAAGCCACTTCAATAAATATTAAGACCTATTTGCTAAAGGTTGAACAATAAATACTGGTTTATAAATATTGATATGTGGAGAAATACAACATAATATGAGACTGTATCCATAGCAAGAACTCATACATTCAAGCAGTGAATTCTTTGTATCTAAGAAGGCTTTGGTATATGTTTAGCCATATTTACAAAGTTTAACCCTAAACTTTCCATGACATACTGACTACTATTCTAAATATTATTGTGTGTTTGTTACCACAAAGGTAACTCTTTGAATCCTGATCTAAATATTTATATTATATTATATTATATTATATTATATTATATTATATTATATTATATTATATTATATTATATTATATTGAAAGAATTCAATTATTGGAAAATAATGTGGTGTTCCTGAGATAAATAATTTGAAATGTTCTGTTTTTTACACAGTATTCCAGATTTATTCCCTGAGCATTTGGCTTAAATGTATAATGGGTAAAATTACACTTATTATCTCTTTAACTGCCAAGCTCTAGAAAGTGCAGCTCTTAAAAATGTCTGCATGAGACAAAAAAGAAGAAGAATATGTTACATATCAATAGTATTTAAGTGAAAGTGATGTCTTTCCACTGTTACATGGGGCATACGTAATCTCAGCCCTCTTAATCCTGTTAATGTCATGTTATCAGGAGTTTGGTGTTCTAACCATATTCTTTTCACAAGCTGCTGGTAACATACATGGAAGCCCTTAAGAAGTCTAAGAAACTTTAGACTTCGTTTTTGGAAAGATGATAGTCTGAAATGGTAGCAGCAGATAACAAGAACAGTAAAAACAGCTCTTTTTTCAGCTGTTGTATAATTGGAATTATGCTGCGTACAGACTGGTTTAGACTAACGCTTATCCATGAGGTCATGAACCCATATAGCTATCATATACATTTCTATTAATGTTGAAGAGAAAAATGGCTTTTGTGGTGGTGGGGAGAGGCTAAGGGACAATATTGCCATCTGTCATGCTTTCATGGTCACAGTCAGTAGCATTGTTACAAATCCTTTTTACAAGCAGGAGAACGTTCTGCTGTATAATTGGGGGAGCAGGGGAATTTTATGTATCCACCGAACATTTCCTTTGAGAAAAGAGAGTTGTTTTGCACAAAATAGCCAATCTTGTTCATAAATTTAAGTGTGCAAACACTCCAGGAGCACTAGACATACATTATTGTAGGTTAAACACAGATTCTTCTCCTGTACCTTTTTATTGGGTCTAAATGCTTAATTGGAAATTTATTTGAAAATTAACATCCTTGTCTTGCTGGATTTGTGCAATAGGCTGTCTTCCAGTATCTGCTTATTACTTACGGCAAATTGAAAATAGTGGAATATAAGCAATGGATTGGTTCAGCCGTAATGTGAGTTAATTTGACTCACATTAGTGAGTCAAAGTTCAGAAAGCAGGTGTAGATCACTGGAATTAGCATTTCCATGCTTTCTTTGCTTTAGGCAAATCTGCTCCCTTACCTATTGTTTAGTTATGAATGTCATTATTAAAATAATAATTCTGACTGTAAGCCAGCCAGAATTTCCTACATATATACATATATATATTACAGCATGAACCCTTCTTTCATTAATATTTCATTTCTTTTTAGATCAGTCTGGTTTTTTTTCCTCTCCCACCCTCCCCCCGCCCTTTTTTTTTTTTTTTTTTTTTGGCAATCCGAGTACAAGTTTCAAACAACAGAACATGGAAAAACTCAGAAAATATTAGAAATGAATAGAATAATTTGCCATGTCTCATGGCAAATGGACATTTACAATCATATTTAAAAATGGACATTTACATCATTCATTTAAATTCAAAGCTAACCTTTTAGAGTGGAAGTATTATATTCAAACTTTCAGGACATCTCTGCCCTATTTACAGTGCAGTTTATTACATGTCTACTGTGAAGTATATCCTGCTGGCTTCAATTGAAATGACTGAGTTTGCAGCCTTAGGATGCTTTTACTGTACCTCTCAAAACTACATAGTTTTGTACCTCTCATGTACTCTGCCAAAAATCTGAACAAAAATGACCTCTCTACCAGTCCCAAAGAATAAAACACAAAAAATCTGAAGAAGGGATATTTTTACATCAGTATAAACGGATGCCCTCCGTAATCCCAGCTCTTATGATCAAAGGATGCCCCTAGGTTGCATGAGGCTGACTTGTGACAAGCCCCAGGTTGTAGTAGCAATTCCTAGAAACTTAGCCTCCTTGGGCTTTTCCAGACCCATCCCCATCTGGCATTACAATTTGTAATCTGAGTACTGTCCTATCAAATTCTGACTTCCTATGTGCAAAATCAAGTTAGTGTCTAGGGTCTGAAACATATTCTATGTTTGTTTATTTATAAGCAACCTCCTTTATGACCTGCTGTTTATTTTTGCACATTTGCCTGCAGAGATGCTATCCTCATCTGTGTTGCAAAGCTTACTTTACTGCAGCTTCTCTGTGATTTCCCAACTGTCCTGTTGTTATTTCCCACCTCATGCTTTTCTTTTCAGCTGAACCTAATTCACAGTGAAATCAGTAATTTAGCCGGCTTCGAAGTGGAGGCCATTATCAATCCCACCAATGCTGACATTGACCTTAAAGATGATCTAGGTAAATGGGGAATGGGTGGCTATAACTAACAGTCACATGAAAATTATGGAATTTGCAGATTATTTTCATGTAATAAATTTAATATTTTATCGTGCAATTCTATGCATGTTCATCAGATATAAATCCCATTTGATTTCACGGGGACTTACTGCAGGTAAGAAGATACAGGAGTGCATCTTTAGTCCTCGAAATACATAATGGAAAGATTATTAATATGTGTAGCATTCTCCAGATAATACTTGCATGAAAATGACTCTCTGAGTAACTCCAAAATCATTTAAATGTTGTTCCATAATAATCAGATGTGACTGTTGGTTCCCATGGGAATATTTTGCATATAAATTCTTTGAGGACTGAAATAGCTCTCTATATCATCAAGCTGCCTTCAAACTAAGCAGTTTCTCCATTCTGATTTCAGTTTTCTGTTTTCACTGTTTTAGGTAAAGACAGAAATAGAGATAGATAGTTAAGGATGCAGTCCTACACAGACTTACATGGGAGCAAATTCCATTGAATCCAGGGGGAACTGCTTCTGCATACACATGGATAGAATTGCACTATAAGCATTGGTTCCTTTTTTCCAGTCAACTTTCTTATCAGTTATGTGATAGCTATTTTAATGTTAAAAATGGTCTATGTAAATTGTGGTTTTAAATATCATTTTATCAAAGAGAAGTTACCAGTCATACAAATTTTATTTTTGTGATAGAGAGAGAAGGGTCTGTCATTCCCACATTACACAGGAGTTGATTAAAGTGGAGATACTAGGTTGTTTGCATTGATCTAGATGTTTTATGAATAATGTCTTCAACTATATTTACCATCTTGGATGAGAAATTGCATTATTTGGTTGGAGCACTCAATTTCACAGCATTGAAATTCCTTAAGCCTTGCTGTTTCTGGTTTTTAAAAAAGCCACCTCCCATTCAGTGCCAGGGATAATCAAATTGCATTTTATTGTATATCTTGATTTAATAATTTTTTAATGAAAATGTGGATTTAATTTTAACTACTTAAGCATTTTTTTCTGAATGCTACCATATATATTAATTTGCAGAAGGAAGGGATAAAAAATACTTTTCTTTTTTTTTTCTTATATTTTAACTTAAAAAAATAAGCTAACAAGATGCATGGTAAAATTAAACATAAATGATTAAAATATAAAAGTAACATGTTTTGGAACTTAAATTATAAAATTAGCACTTTTCTCATTAAAAAGAACAAATATGGTGAGTTCCGTACAATAAAAGCACAATCCTATTCTGTTTATTTAGAAGTAATAGAACACACATTACGCTCAAATACCCACATATATTCATCCTTAGATCTTCAGTTCATCAGTCATAAATCTACCAGTGGGAACTCTAGAGTAGAGGCAGCTTATAATCAAAACATTGTTTACAAAGTATCTACACTATTCAAAGACCCAGCATTGGGCCATATAGTTGTTTCCCACTATTTGTTTCAGGGGGAGAATTTAAGAAGAATTTTGCTTCAAAATCTCCACTACCATTGCTTGTTCTGGCCAGAATGAGCACAAAGGGCTTTGAAGGCAGAAAGCTATCTTTTACTTCATTCCTCCCCCCCCCCCCGCCCCCGTGCCATTCAGAATTTATCTCTGCCTCTTTCAGTGAGGTTAAATCTTTAGTAAGTAGATATAGTATTGCAAACTGAAAATGCTGTCAGTAACATCTGAGGAGTTAAGCTACACATTGATTTCTGTAGGTCTTTAAAGCGCATAAATATTCCCAACATGATTAATACATTGTTAGAGAGAAATAAAAATCAAATATTGCAAAGACAGTCTATCAGAATGGAGAAACCGGTTGCTTTGTTGGATTTGATGATCCGGATTGGATGGTGTTATCATCATGTTCTTTAAGATTACATTTTTACAGGTTCTGCAAAACCAAGAAGATGCTAGCTGTTCTTTATACTTCCTTCCTGAAATGCAGTGTCTTTGACCTGTTGGTCAAGTACTAAAAGTTATGTATTTGATGTTTCTCTACCTTCTCCTTTCATTCCCCCTTTTCTCAGCACACACCTGTACACAGATTTTAGGCTTTATTGTGATGGTTTATTGCACATATTTTGGAGCCCAAAAGGTAGGATAAAGAAGGATGTTGGTATGTGCATAAATGTAGATCCTGTTCTGGGTCTTTGACCAACATGGTTGATACACATTTGTTTACCTGTTGTAGTTGCAAGTTGTTCAGGCTGACATTGCCACAATCGACAGTGATGCTGTCGTTCACCCGACAAATTCTGACTTCTACACCGGTGGTGAAGTAGGTAATGGACAGTTCAGTGCTGCAGACTTTGTGTGTGTATGCATGACCAATCAGCAGCAGCAACCTTGTCCCTGCTCTGCAGAGCTGCATTCTTTTCTCACTTCCAGCAGTCCACCTCAATTCCAATGGGAGCAAATTCCAAGTGGTTGAGTGAAAAAGGCTTTTTGATCAATGCAAAGCAACCTTGACTGATCTTGAAAAAACGCTAAGCAAGGACGGACACAGTTGGTGCATGGATGCAGCACCATCAGAAACCCCCATTTCTCTAGAGTAAACTAGCAAATTAAAAAAAAAAGTTCTAGAAAGAAGCAATGGGAAGGAAATTATCCAGATGTGTTCCTGTAGTTACCAGTAGTTAATTCATGAGAGGTTCCACCTTTACCTCTATTACATAAACAGTGATTTTGCCTCATTGCCTAGTAGGAAGGAGTTAAGTCTCTGAGCATACAACTTGAGAGACTTCCCTGCCCTAGAAACTAGAGCTATGTGTGGAACACTAACAGAGGCACCATTTAACAGAGGCATCTCACCAAAGTGTAATTCTTTGAGAGAATGTTAATTTCACAGGCTTAAATCCAGTGTTGATTGTTTGATTATGTGCCTTTAAGTTGGTGTCAACTCTTAGAGACCACATAGATAGGTTTTCTCCAATACAAATATTAATTATTAATAATTGTGAGGATTGAGTAATACCATCAAAGCCTGATAATACAGGGTGCCTTTTCCCAATTGATATTCTGGAGGGGTGGGAGAAACTGAAGAGAGAAGGATTTGGGAAGTCTAGTTGGAAAGATGATTCTGTGAGAAACACGGATTGGCAGCATACAGATGGGTTATAATATTAACGGACCCTTGATAATAAAATAATATTTGGGAAGCAAGGATTCACAGCACAGCAAGTTACAGTGATGTAAACCCCATCCCCAAAAGGCCAGGAACCACTGTAAGACCAAGATACAGTAACATTGGTTTTTGAATGCCAATAACAGTATGTTCTCCTTAACTCAAATATGTTAACAATCGTACCATAATCAACACATTTACCACCAGGTATTCTAATGCTTTAATATCTGAAGCTCTTAGTTTAGAAAATATATGACAAGCTAACCAGGGATGCCCTTTCAATGAGGCAAATAAACCTTTAAAAATAAAAGTCCATCAAAAAGTTCAAAGGCCATATTATATTTCTATATATGTTCTCAATATATAGCCACAAAATACTTAGAAGATTGTCTCAAAGAATCTCTGTGGTAAAGTAAATACCTGATTCTTTAGAAGATACAAAGAATGTAATTTTGGTTATATTTGGAAAGGTTTTATCCCTATAATTTATCAGTTGCAAATTTGCAATTTTGAGAACTATGTAAATTTTCATTAAGCTACTATATCCAGTACCCACCTGTTTTTTCCCTGTATATTCTAAGGACACGAAGGAAAAATTGCTGAAACTAGCTTTTGTGCAAAAATTCACATGGAATATCATAGATCAGAAACCACCTACATTTTAAAGTAATTATTTGATCCAGTCTAAATTAGTTATGCTCATTTCCATTGAAATCAGTGGGAAATTTATGTATGCAATATGTCCTTTATTTTGACTTACCAAACCCATAATTTCTAAAAATAGCAAGACATGCTTGGGTATCAGTATTTGATTTGGGAGAGGGAGACCTGGATTGTTTCATTCAGTATCATGTGGTCTTCTAATAGCTTGTGGCTGCTGGAAGAAAGAATAGAAGTGCATACATGCTTAGCTTCAAATGATTAACTTTTATTTATATAAAGACCTTTCTAACCGCAGTGTGTGTTGGGGAAATATTTCACAAATTTTATAGGCATCTGCTGTTGTCACCATTATACAATGCCTGCTTCGACAGCATGAAATAGTGACATTATTCTATGGGAGTAACACATATATTTATGCTTGTGATGAGCAGAGCCACTTAGCTGAAAGCTGTAGAGCGTGATAATAACAGGAAGACCCCCCTTCAGATGTAAAATGAAGACAGCATTTCATTCCTTAAGTACAAGTTAACGCTTCTGTAGTACAATTATAATATTCCATCAATACTAAAAATTGCTCGTACATTTTAAAGTCGTTATCAAAATGACAATGTAGACCCAGGCAAGATTTTTGAATGATAATTTCAAAGACCATGTCAGTCCAGCCTTAACTGGCAAACCATGTGTGGGAAAATTGTCTTAGGAAACAGATAAAAACCCTCTTTACATTCCTCAAATCAGCGAGCTACCCATTTTAAAGTGGTGAAAGGATAATGAAGATGTATTTTCCTTAAAATCATTTCAGACTTTCAAAACCAATTCCTGCAGAATGTTCATATTTGGCCAGTATATCTTTCTAGGAATATTTTCAGTCATCTTTGAGGAAGTTACATAGTTCCTTTATAGTCACTGGGATCACGTATTAGTCTGACTCCCGGATGGTTACTGTTCACAGAAATATTTCTGACAAGTTTATTGAAACTGTCTTAGGCTGAGTCAGACCATTTCATTTAGTGCTCTGTGCATTGACTGACAGCAGGTTCACACATTTCAGATCTTAGACTCTCCCTGTCTTTTCAGATATTAGGGAGAAAACATGGGATCTTGTACATGCAAAACATGTGCCTTACCATACAGTCCCCATTTCTATTTGCTATTGCTACTGTGAAAATTGTTGGGAAATCAGGTCTCTGTTGATCTGGGGTTTCCAGCTGTAGTTCAGCAGTGTAATTTCTGAGGAGCAGAGAAGCAGTTCCAAAAAAAAAAGGATCAGGAGCCACAAGCAGCCTATGGGCTGTGGACTAACTAACTACTGCTGTATAATTAATATTTTAAAATTGCATGAGTCATTTAGATTTTTTTCATTCAGTACCTTGGTTTTGCTACTCCCCATTCCAGTTTTCCAGGAACTGAGGATGCATGATAAGGCAGGTCTGGATCTGGTCCATGCTTGGAGGGAAAACCACCTGGGACTCTCCTTGATGCCTCCATGATGGAAGGCAAGCAGGATATGCATGTATTAAATCAGTGTTTTTCAAACTTGGCAACTTTAAGATGTGTGGACTTCAACTCCCAGAATTCCCCAGCCAGCCAAAATAAGATCAGTAAATATATTCTCAGATTAGGCTGTGATGTCCAGGAAACCATAATAGATTTCCAATATTTCTGATACTTGGTTTGGATACATACTACCAAGTTCAGAAGTATTTTTCAGTGAGCATATAATATGTGGACTTCCATTAGAAATTGCAGTCCCCTCCTCTGTATCACTTGAGTGAATTCATTTTGCAGAATATTGTGACCTTCAGTACTAAAAGCCTGACCCTATACATGTTTACCTGGGAGTAAGCTTTCTTGAGTTCAGTAAAGGTTGCAGCCTGAGGCATCGCTCCTAAGTATCCTTGCAAATTCTTTTGAAATAAGCCTGAGTTACTTCCTAGGTCAATATGTTTATGATTAGGCTGCAGAGATCAATTTATAAAGTTACTTCTTTAATCTGGAATAAATCCAGTATCACTGTCACTGTTTCTTTGCCTCGCTCCTTGTATAATCATGAAACAAAATGCAATGTGATTTGGGTGCTTCGTTAGGAATCAACCTTTTTCAGCTACGTTCTATTTCCTATGTATTAAAGTAAAGCTGCAAAATAAGATCTAAACCAGTTCATGGTGGACTGCCTTTGCGCAAACCTCAGACGGTAATTGAAATGATGCAGCTCCCTTCCTGACCTGAGCAGCATTTGTTACACTTCTGTAGCTGTAGTGAAGCAATTCAGTGGAGGGAAGGATGCACCCTAGAGAATCTCCTTATTTCTGAGGCTCTTCCTCTTGGTTAAAGGTGGTTCAACAAGCCGGGCAGTTGTCAAGTAAAGCAGCCAGTTGCACTCACAAGACTGTTACACTCCCGGGGGCCACCTGTTGGGGTCAGGGATGAAGATGAGGTGAGTTTCAAGTTCTTCTTATGGCAACTTTGTCTTTAAAGCAGTCTGTAACAGAAAGGGGGACATTGCCCTCCATGGGAAAGTGTCGGTACAACAGTCAAGTCCCATTGCAGTAGCCCATTCTCTGGAAGACATGTCTGGTTCTATGGAAGCAGCAGCAAGAAATGTCACTGCCCTGCTGGTTGGCATTGCAAATTGCATCAGGATAAATCATGTGGGAGGGCGAATTTTTAAAAAGATGGAGATCAAGAGGGAATTGTCACTTATGGACCAGTCCCCAAAGGTTTAGATCTTACTTTGCAGTCCCCCCTCCCATTTTTTGCTCAGAGAAATCTGCGATGTATAGCCACCTGAAGTGATAAATGCTCTGTTGGATGTGGAACAGTCACTGCTCTGTTCTTGCACAGGAAGCACGTTGGAGAAGAGGGGCGGAAAAGAATTCCTGGAGGCTGTTGTTGAACTTCGCAAAAAGAACGGGCCATTGGACACAGCAGGAGGTGCAGTTTAAATCCTTGGAAAATGGGGAACATTTTATCTGTGTGTACCATGGACTTCAGTTCAATTTAGCTGAAATTCTTTTGAAAATCAGGAATGGCCTCAGCAAGTCATTGATGAGGATTCTGTCAGAAAGGCTTTCTGAGCTGGGTTTATAGGAAGGCATTAACACCACACTGAAAATAATAAAACAAGGGGGAAACGGGAGAAAGAAAATAAATTATGCACACATTCCATTTTAAGTCACTAGTAGTATATGCACTAATTCAAAATGCTATGATTGTAAAATTTTTTAAAAATAATAAATTTAGAGGCACATGGTCCTATGCAGGGCTACTGTATGTGGAAGTGTGAATGATTGGAGGAACATAGAATCCTAGGTAATCCAAGAAAAGTTGAAAATAAATAAATAAATAAATAAAATAAAATAAAATAAGTGGAGCTTCCTATGAGGAACATTCATATAGGATTGCTGCTTAAAGTGTTACCTAGATATTAATGGGAAGCATTATGCCATTTGAGGGGGGAAATCAGTGTGAATTTGTATTTATATTGAATTTGTATTTCACAACTAATCTGTTCATGGGAGTATGACCAATGAGTATGACCAATGAAGTTTCTTGAATATATAGACAGAGTAACTCATCAGTGTGATTCCAAGTATCCCTCCCCTTAACTCTTAATGCACTGCATTCTTTTATTCTATTAGCCCATTACAGCGTATTTCCCAGAATAAAGGAACAATATCTCAAGCTATACAAATGCCTACCCCTGCCATGCAAATATTAGACGTAGCTCATACATGTATTGCATTGATCATATATTACAATACACATAAGAGCAAAATGGTGCTTAGAAATTACTTACTTACTTGCTTGGATTTATATGCTACTGCAATCCAGAGGGAGGTTACATTTCCTCCTTTCAGTTACAAGACTGAAATATCAAATTAATATCACAAAACAACATCTGTCAGTATGTAGCAGTTCATCATGACCTTAAAAAGGATTGCATAGCACTAGAAAAGTAAGAAACATTGCAGACTGCCACAAAATTTAAAACAATAGTAATTAAGTCAACCTCAACTTCAGGTTTCAGTAGCAACCAAATTTCACTAATCAGAAATGTTTTGCTATTCATATTAATACTGCAACTAACTAAAGGATAAAGCAGTAGCTACATTAAGTTAGAATTTCCAGTAAGTCTTTCAGTTTGTTGTCTAAGGGATTTTACACCAGTGTGATTTTTTTAGACAACACAGTAATCAAAGTATCACCACTGATTAGGATTCCTAATCTGTTCAAAAGTCAGTGTAATTTCAAACGGCCGCATGAATGTCATAGGATTTGGTGTAACGCACAGCTGTCATTTTGTCACAGGGCTTGTGCTCAGCCTCTTCTCCATGCCATCTTCCCATCCAGCATGGGCACAAGGAAAATGTCGAAATATTTGTTTCCATCTTCATTTAACCGCCTCTGAACATGTGGCTGTGCATAATAGGGCTGTGCAGCAGTTTGGATTCGAAGGTAGAAGAGTATTTCAGAGGGCACCGAAACACATCTTTCCCCTAGATTGTATGATATTACTACACAATCCCAGGAAATGGTGCTCAAACTCCAAAACATCTTTTTGCTTTCAAATCTGAAGCACTGCATAGCCTTCATTTGTAACTATGGTTTAGGAGGAAAGTTTGGTGCCGTCTAGATTTGTTTGTACTATACATAACCCAATTCCCAAGCTCACATGCGTATGCTGGAAATTATGGGATTTTCATTTCCAACATATCTGGAGGCACACTGTTAGGGTAGGTTAAATCTAACCACAGTTTGGGGTTCTGATATAATGAATAACTGCTGTCAGCTGAAAATATAACAAAAGTGTTTAGTCTTATTGGGAGATGAAAGGAGAGTGGAAAGGCTCATGAGACTCTAAGCCAGGGTTGGGCAAAGTTTTAATATTCAGGGGTTGCACTATGTTTTGGGAGAAGGGAGGAGTAGTGGCTGAAGACCATTTTGAGGGGAGTGGTAACATCATTATGTCACTGAAGACGGCGAGGCTTTTATTTCTAGTCAAGAAATTAATATTGTGGGTGCCTAAAAGAAAGCTTACAGTGTTATTTTTCTATATACAGTGGCAGGTAATTGCATTGTCATTTCTTAGTGTTTTGCCACTGAAACGTAATGACATGATTTCTAGAAAGAGGCACGAGAGTGTTTGGGTGTGTAGAGTATAGGACATAGTTTCCCACCCCAGCACTAAATCATAGTTTAATTTTATGTCCAAACTTAGCCACTGCATATAAATGTAGTCACATTCAGTGTACAGAACAAGTGGTCCATTTGGATTCAAGAACTGTATGTATTTCACTGCTGAATTATACCGTTCCACTTGCGTTTTCCAAAATGTTAAATACACTCTTTTTTCCTCAACCAGCTGTTGTCAGTTCAGGACATGGATTGCCTGCAAAATTTGTGATCCATTGCAATAGCCCCAGTTGGGGTTCAGACAAATGTGAGGAGCTGTTGGAAAAGACAGTGAAAAACTGCTTAGCACTGGCAGATGAAAAGAAGCTGAAGTCAATTGCATTTCCTTCCATTGGAAGTGGCAGGTAAACCTGGACTTCATCCAGTTTGTCTCCAAATATACATTCACACAATATGCTAGGCAATAAAGTTATTCTTTGATGTGGCTTACAAAAATTGGGGTTCGTAATCCAAGGATTGTGTTTTAGCATGATAGATTACCCAGGTGTCTTGGATGTTCAACAAACCATGGTTTAGTGTCACACATGATTCCTGACAGTTCTGCATGCTTCTTGATAACCACTGTGGATTATATTAAGCAACCATTTCCTTCTATTCCTTTAAGAATAGTCCTTACTTATAATTTCCAAACTTAGAAATGTAAGGTATTTTTCTCTTCTATGAAACCTAAATCCCCAGAAATGTGCCATAGCTAGGATGATCCTGAAATACTGTATAATAGTTGCTGCTGTGTCTCAATAAATGCTATGTTGCAAAATAATTAAATCCTTGCAGTGTTCATGTTGCAGCTAACTATAGACTACTCTTTAATATTGGCTTATCACCTCCCCATGCTTCTGAATGGCCACTGTGAGACAGAGGATTAACCTGGATGACCCAGCAGTGCTCTTTTTATTTTTAGCAGGGCAAACAATAATGATTCCATCCATTTCTGTCCACAATCTCTAGTGAAGTCAAACATGTACCCTTGGTAACATATCATTTTAGCCATGGCTAAAGTTATTAAATTTTAGGAAGCTCTGCAGTTAGAGGAGCCAATATTATGAAAAGCATTTTTGCAGGTAAAATGTCTATAAAACACTGTTATACTATTTCCTTAACTCTCTCATTCTCTGAAACTATTATATTTTAAGAAATTGTCCCAAATGACCAGGCACAGGAAGGTCTTAACATTTTTAAATAAAGCAGCATAGAAAAAAAGTGTTTTCCAGTTGATAAAGTTACCTTGTGTGCGGCTGTGTGTGTATGTTGAGGGGAGTTTAATAGTATTTGAATCAGACTGACGTTCTAAGTGAAAATGTTTTCCTTTAAAGAATAACATACTCGTCCTGTCAGTTCAGTTCAGCTAGTCTGAAGAATGGTAAATAAAAATCTTAAAACAAAGTTTTTAAGACCAGCATTTTCTCTCAGATGTACACAGCTGTTCCAGGACGGACATCTGTCAAGCAGACACTACTCATTAAATCTATATAAACAGTTTTGTCCAATTTTATGGATAAAACATGAGTTTACATGGGGTGATTCATTATGTGTGTGTGTGTGTGTGTGTATTTCAAGAAAAGAGGGGAAGGGAGGGGGGCACAATGGCCAATATATAATCCTTATGCCAGATGCTCTACAATGTCTAACTTCAGCAAACCAAATCTGTAGGTTGGCATTAAAAAGTTTTAAGTTCTATATACTCATCTCTAAAGCAATAAGTACAGTTGTTTAAATGTTAGCTTCAGACTGTATCTTCAAAGTCCTTTAAAGTTTGCCTTATTCAGCTATTCTTATTGATGCTGATCAAAAGTCCCCTTTCTTCTCTGCTTGTTTCTCAGGATTGCAGTCACGCAACCGAGTTAGGCATTCCCTGAAAATATGCTAAAAATTATGCAAGTTATTTCCAAGCATGAGTTCAACATTACTACAGCATAGTAGTACACAACATTTTTAAGCCAAGAGGATAGTGACATGGAGTCCACAATCCCCAAAATAAGTCCAGCCAAAAAAAAAAATGTTTTAAATTAATTCACATGTTCAATTTAAAATGACATTAAATACAAGTAATTAAACTTTACTTTGTGAATAATATTTTCCCCCTTCAGATTACAACTCAGTGGGAGCATTTGGAGTAGTTTTGGGGGACTGAACATAAAGCTCTAGGGATCCACTAATTATACGTTGCTGCCTAAGCAGAATTGAGCCATGATTTCACATGCTCTTCCATAGCTTATGTTTGGTTGTTAGTAACGCCTGCTTTACAAGCCATGGTGGGTTAAGAAGCCAGCCTGCAAAGAGGAGATAGGGCTTGTCAAGAAGGAAAGAGCTGCCGTTAATCCCTGCTTTCTGTCTTTGTCTCTGCTCTTCAGATAAGTGAAAAAAAGAACTATGGTTTCCCTCATTTCCTTTTGAAGCTCATCCCCTATATTCCTCCTTCAAGGTTCTGCAAGATGCACAGCCCATGCCTATACCTGTCTACTCAGAGATTTCAGGGGTAGTACTCCCAAGCATGTAGATACAGGAATTCCTAATGAACTCATTGATAGGACCTTTGGGACTAGGAAATGGTACATTTTGTTGCAAGCCTCATTAGGATTTTGAATCACCTTTTTTTTTTTTTTTTTTTTTTACATACAATGAGATTCCTATGCCTCCTTCAGCTTTTATTAAGTGAATTTTAATTATCTTTTTTCTCCAAAACTCTATGAATAGGAATGGTTTCCCAAAGCAGACTGCTGCTCAACTGATCCTGAAAGCCATTTCCAGCTATTTCGTATCAACGATGTCCTCTTCAATCAAGACAGTCTATTTTGTTCTCTTTGATAGTGAGAGTATAGGGATTTATGTGCAAGAAATGGCCAAGTTAGATGCCAACTAAGTCTAGAAAGCAAATGATACTTGCCTCCTTGCCCAGTCCCCTCTCCTTAAATTCCTCATTGTGAAACAGAGAGCCCCTTATTTTAAATTTCATTCATCTAGGGAATAAAGATGGGCCTTTTTTTTTACTTTTAAAAATGTTTTATGTTGGCACTGATAGTTGACATTACTGCTGTTTAATGCACTGTATTCCAGGCATTGTCTGAATTTAGTGTAATCTAGGAGATTTTATAGTTTTATTTTAATGAAGTATGGATTGATTGGAAAGTTGTTAGCAGTACATAGTCTTTTATTTGTGAAAGAAACCGGCAGACCCTATTTTGTAACAGTGTTGTGGTGCTTTTATCAAGTGGCATTCCTTTCTCATCTTTTTAAAGAAGGGAAAAAATGCTACATATCTAATTTGTGTTTATTTCATGTCTTAATGATGAATCCAAGGAGAAAAGAACCCTGTTGCCCTTAATTATATTTGCAATTTGGAATTTGTGTGAATTGATTTAGTAAAATGTTTGAAATGGTCTTGGTGTTGTCTGAGTTAATGATTTGTAAGCTTTAGATATATATGAAGCAGTCTATTTGGATGTTACTGAACAATGACTGAATGATACACTTATGTTTCAGTGATGTACTCATATTAATTCTCATACCTTATGGAAGGATGGGAAGTTTATACCGAGTTATCACATCTTCAGATCTGCCAGGATAATCCATGTGTGACACATGTAAAAAGGGGCAAGGTTTTGATCATGAGGTTATGGCCATCTTCTTGATTTTTTTTCTCTCTCTCTCTCTCTCTCTCTCACACACACACACACCCCGAGACCACTTTTCCTCTGTTTTCCCTTCAAAAGAGAGTCCTTGGGCTGGTGTGAATTCTAAAAGAAGAGCCCATTAAATGAGCTCCAGATTCTGAGGCAAAGCATGATAATTTGGATAAAGTGTCCATCTAATTGAGCATTTTTCTTCCAGAATGGCCACCCAATTGCTTCTGGGATGTCCACAGCAGAGTTAATGAACTGGCTTTAGGTGTCACACAAGAATATCTAGTCCAATTCCTTTTTCCAATTCATGCAATGATCAGCTACATCTTTAAAATTTTACACTGGAAATAGTGGTGCCCTATAATTTGTCCCTAACATCTGGTACTCTTGCAAATAAAGCATTGGTTTTTATTATTACAAAACTATAGCCTATTATTCATAATGTTCTCATTGGTATTAGTATTAACAATATATTAGCAATTTAAGCCATTTGGGAGTCAACTGGCCTAAACTTACTTGGCTCTTGCTTATTCTGAAATTCAATGAAATCAATAAAAAGAATATAGGATGGAATCTAGCCTTTTTCTGTTTAGAATGATTGAATCTAATATGACAAGTTGGTCTAATTAAAATTCCTTTGCTTGTTATGAGTCTCCTCCTTGAACGAGTAATGGTGGATCCAGTCTATAGACACATGCCTAACTAAATCTTCTGTTCATTTCAGTGGAGCTACTTAAAAACTGGATCCAGCCCATAGATCAGAACTGGGGATCTGCGGTTCACATAACCTTTAGCCAGCCTAGCCAGTTATGCATAATGATAGGATAGTGCCATTCTTTTGACAAGAAAACACTAATGCTCAGAGTGGCACAGATTCTCTTACCCCTACAAATAATTCGTAACAATTGCCTTTTAACTTTGGCAATATTAAAATATTGTGAAAACTTTCCCATGTAGTATAGAAACTAGTGTCTCAAATCAATTGAGATTTTAATTATATTCCTTATAACAGAGTCATAATGCTGATATGTGTTAAAAATATATTTAAAATAGAGGATTATTTGCTAGCATAATGTTTTATAATATGCCTGCATTTGATCCTGTAAACTCCACTAGATGTCACTAGAGGGATTGTAAGAATCTGGAAAACATCAATTACTGCTTTGGAATATTTCCTGTAAGAGGCCAAATTTAGTTTGTCAGTAGCTTTCATATGAACATTACAACTGCAATCTCCCAAACACAAATGGAGAATTAGATGCCTTATATGCTATTTGTGAAGAAAATGCTGTGGGTGTGAGAATTTGAAACCACCATAATATTGAATATCAGAATTGTGAAATGACTGGATGCCATCTTGCATCATTTTCAGCCAGTAAATGAAAAGCAAATGTTTTTCCTTCAGCCAGGCTCATTGTGCAATTCAAATACAATAAAGAACAAAATATAGTTTATAATATCCCTCACCCTCAATAAAATATTGATACATACATATATTTCTATTTTTATAATACCTGTGAGGATATTGAGAATTCTCTAAATATTTTGAAACAGACATTTGGCTCAAGTTAAAAATACAGGTAGTCCTCGACTTACAACCACAATTGGGACCAGAAGTTCCATTGCTAAGCAATGCGGTCACTAAGTGAGTTGTGCCCAATTTTACAACCTTTTTACCACAGTTGTTAAGTGAATCACATGGTCATTAAGCAAATCCCATTGACTTTGCTTGTTGGAAGCCCCCTGGGAAGATTGCAAATGACCATCACATGACCCCAGGATGCTATGACAGTCATAAGTGTGAGGACCGGTCATAGGTCACTTTTTTCAGCGCCATCATAACTTTGAATGGTAATTAAATGGTTGTAAGTTGAGGACTACATATATATGTCCAGATACTTGTACTGAGTTCCAGCTCTGACAGATATGCATGTGCTGTTTCCCTCATGCACACCGACAGCTAATGCAGTTGAATCAAATCTTTTGTGTGGCTAGAGGTGAGGACATAGCTTTCAGGAGTGGGCTTACACTAATACTTTTCCTTAGAGATCACAAGTACCATAAATAAGAGTGCTGTGGGGCTATCATTTACAGAAGAAATTCTGGGGTTTCCACCCTCTTCTCACCATTTATGAAATGGGACTTGTCAGTGAGCTTCAACTCATTGCTTTAACTTTGTACACTGCCCAAAGTTGTGTATGTGAGATGGGTGGCTATATAAATTTACCAAATAAATAAATAAAACTCAAGCCAAGGTGTACTCATTTTTGGCCACTCCTATTTTTAACGATCACCCTATGTCAAATAAAGCAGGAGCAGTGGAAAAGAAATCAAGATGATCAAGATATTGCCACAGTTTCTGTAGGAGAGCAGACTTGCAGGGAGCTTTGTAGTGTAGAAGAATGGCAGTCCATGATAACACCTGGGGCCACCTAGTTAAGAGGATTTGTAATATGCTCAAGAGAATTACCTTACACAAGACCTACAAGATTTAGATTTGTTTATGACTGCTCTTTTAGATACTTTTAAAAAGAAATAGTTGTGGATATTAATGAAGGATTGCTTTCTTAACACCTATTAGCTGAAGAGACTAATGGATTCAGCATAATTCTCATACTATATGCTACCATAAAAAAGAGGTGAAAGCCTTCCCCTGTAAATGTTATTACTAAGCAGAGGCGTTTGTCTTAATGAGGTTGGAAATGAGATGCTGAGTCAGATTGATGTTGGTTGGATCTAGTAAAAACAAGCCTTATATTCTTGGATTGTATCCAATCTTATACTAGTGGGAAAGTACATGAGGTAGGAATTATCTGCTAGTGTTTGCACAAACACTAGAAGTCCAACTGACACAGGCCACACCTAGCCCAATGAATGAATGAATAATGAAGTCGTTTGCGCATGTAAAATCAAAGTATTGGACTTAATAGCTACACAAGGATAAAAATGAGGTTTGCATAAGCTCTAGAAGCTTTGTGGTTGCAGGATTATTCTGTTGACTGTTACACTCACAAGAGAAAGGTTGGCTTTTGTTTTTACATGCCTTTATCAGTCATGGTAAAAGCTCAGGATGTTTTTTCACATATCCCACCTTCTGATATGTTATATGCAACACACTAATAACATACAAACCCATTCAAACAGATTTATGACTTGATCACATAGTTGACAACTTTCTCTCCAACACACACACATACTCACAGATATCTTTGAATGCTGTTAACTCCCACTCCCCCCATCACCCAGTGATTGAGAATCAACTGGGAGGAGAATCCAAGCAGATTTATTACTGTGATTTTAGCCCCATTCAGGCATTGCCTTTGAATATTCAATGTCCCACATGTTGGACTGAATACCCAGGAGCTATGCCCCAACAAGCTACAGAGTTTTTGCACAGCAAGCAAGGGCATCAACATCCATTTTGATAGTACTCAGGTGCTTGAGTAGGAGAATGTGTCTTTGTAAGAACAAAGAAGATAACAATAGATTTCCTTCCTCTTCTATGAAATTGTAGGCAAAACCAAAGCATCTTTTTTTCAGAGCCAGAATACACATGAAATACAGACCACAATGCCTTCATTCATACTACAAATCCTATTCACAGAATTTAATATGTTATAAAAAGGGGGAAAAGATTATTTTAATTCTACAATTACATGTCCTACATTTCTGAAATTAAATCATTACATTACTCTTTTTCTCCCTTTTTTGGGGTATTCTAGTTTAATACAAAGTTCATTCTGAAGAAGAATTGAATAAAGCTGATTAATTTACAATTTTGTGGGTTCCAATAAGGATACTATCCTGTAAATGTTTTGTTTTTTGTTTTTAATCTAATGCACCAATATAACAAAAATCATTAACAAAATAATTTCAAATCTTTGTGACTATTTTCATTGTAAGATCATAACAAGACAAGATATTCTTTCTCATATACTTTAAGTTTTAAAATTCTGTCAAGTGCACTAGTTCCTATTATCCTTGATAATTATGGCATTTTGTCTGCCTCACCAGCTCTTTCTCCATTCTAATGAAGAAATTGTGAAACTGATAGCTCTTGAAAAAAGAATGTCATTTTGTTACAAGTCTATGCATTATTCAAACTATAAAAGTCCTAGTTAAATTGTCCAAGATCAGTTTTGTTTGATCTGCTCTAAATTTGTTTCTAATTAGTTCGAAGAAAAATGGAGAGATGGATAATAGGTACATAAAAGCAGCAAAATTGTTTTGTATTTATATATATTTCTTACTTACGATATTTAATTTTACTTCTTTTCTTTCCCCCTGTATGCTGGAGGATTCAGTCCTGATCAACAGTCCTGGGCCAGTAGCAAAAGTATTCCCCTTCTTCCCTTGTCTAGAGTTAGAAATGCTGCAAAGAAACCCAAGATTGGAAAGATGCCTTTTTGGTCATGCGCTACTGATAGGGAAATCCTATCAGTGCCTATCTGATTGCAGGCTAGATAGCTCAATGAAAATATTAACTTAATATGCAGTTGATGTAAAAAAGCAAATTATATGTTAGGGATCCTTAAGAAAACTATTGACCATAAAACTACCAAAGTTGGATTTCTTCTTATGTGACCACACTTGCAATAACATGTACAATTGTAGATGCTAAATTTTAAGAAGGAAACTCTAGGATTGAAAGTGGCAAGCAAAATTATTAAGGAGCAGGTGCAACTCTCCTATGAGGAGTCCAACTTTCTACTTAAACTACAGATATAGAGGACAGAGTGAATGGCCTTGAGGGACAGGAGGAAATGCTGCTACCAAGATAGTGGTCAGATAAAAGAGGACTAAGTCCAGAGCAGGAATGTAACCTGAGAAAAAAAATCTCAGGCAAGCCCCTTCTTAGTGCTCATTAAGATAAAGGGTGGGAGAGGGGAAGCACATTCAGACTTCCAAGATTCTGTTACAACAGCTTTACAACAATAAGATAGCCCTTCAAAATAGATCTGACAACAGTTCAGGAAGTGGGGACAGAATATATAAACATTCATGGTAAGGAAAAAGTGGATGAGGATATTCACAAAAAGAAAGGCTGCTTAACAGAGTCATAATGATACTTGCTAAGTTAATGGTTTTAAGGGAGAATTATACATGTACATGAAGGATTATTGTGACTGCATTTTACTTCCAATAGCAAAGGCACTATGTTTCCCCACACAAGATATTTGCAAATCAGACTGGGATCATGCTATTATAGTGCAGTCTTACTTATGGATACTGGGAACTGAATTGGGGACTATCTGGGTGTTTAGTCTGATCCAGCAGAGCTCTTTTATGTCCATAAAATTTGAGGACAATGTATTCCTCAACAGGGCCAGATTAAGGCCAACTGATGCTCTAAGCACAGCCCAACAATGGTGCTCCTCGCCCTTTCTATTGCTTGACTGACAAGACATTAAAACTCAGTATGTGCTGAAAACTAAAATTGAGTGTGGTAGTGAAAGAGTTAAGGGCATGATAGCTACAGGAAAAAGCTCTGTGTTGTCCCCCTTCCCTTGCTGCCCTAAGCACATGCTTATTTTGCTAAATGGTTCATCCAGGGCTGCTCCTCAATAAAAGTCCTGGCCTTGCTGAGGACACTGAAGAAGCCAACTAAGGCTTGATTACTTACAGATACAGTAATTGAAGACATGGCAGATTCAGCAGAACCAGGGCCTTGGAGAATTTACTGCAGAAAACTCATACAGTATGTTATCATTCAGGAAGAGAGCTGTTGTTCCAGCATTTATCTGTGATCAGGTGAGGTCTTAAGTAGGCTGTAAAGTCCAAGTAGTGCCTCAGCTTCACCCTTAGTTGCTGATGACCTCTAGAACTAAAAAGTCCTTGGCCCGTTCTAAGTTCAGGTTCCTACATGCCTGAGAAACTGCAGAAGTGTGGAGGAGTCCTTACCTAAGATCTCAGATAATGGGAAGGTATTCTGAATTGCCAGATTTCTTATCCTGGAGACATCAAGGATAAAAATAATGAGAGTTCAAACAAGCAAAATTGTGTTTGGAGGTCTTATACTACACCTGTGTTTTGTATTCAGGCACTTGGACTACTTGTTTATATTGAGAATCTTACTTGTTTGCCTTTTTTTTTTTTTTTTTTGTGAAATGAATTTCTGTTGAAGCAGAAAAAGGAAAAAAAAGATTTGTTTCTGGACAACCAGACTTTACAACTACTAGGTATTCAGGTTCTTCAACAAATTACTTCTAATTAGTTTGCTTTTCTGTGAAATGGACTTTTGTAGGAACAAAAATGATGGCTTAAAAGGAAGAGTTATGTTATCATACTGATGCTTAGACTCTCCTCTGCCTTGTATTCAGGTTTATGGATGAGCTGTTTTTTATTCTCCTCAGTGAAACAAATATTTTCTCACTGTGGTCAACATGGCAGATATTTTGTTTTTATGCTCATGATACTTTTTCAAAATATTTATTTCCTGCCTTTTCTTCAAGACCTTTTACCACTTTATTTATCTTCACATGAAACCTGCTTCATCAATATGCACCTTTGCATATAATTTCTAAAAAATATCTGCAAGTTCTTCTGTAATTTCCATTCTCATGTATAGTTTTGAATAAATATATTGAGGACTCTGCATTCAAAGAATTTAATGAACAACATAGGCCAATATTAAGTAAATCTATAACTGTTCAAAAAAATCAGAGAAGCAATAGAACAAATTAAGCTTGGGAAGAATTATGAAGAATTGGAGGATGAACTACTAGAATTACTGACAAAAACCATGAATGAAATCCCAGAGACAAAGGCAATGCCACATACATGGGAAGAAGGAAATATAACTTTGGTTAATAAAGAAGGGAACTATCTGGAGAAACCACAGTCATGTAGGCCAATCTCCCTACTGAATATTGATTACAAAATATTCACTGCAATATTAGCAGAACCCCTAAAGAAGGGTGTTCTGGACATAATACATACACATCAGACAGGTTATATTTCCAAGAGGAACAGCAAGGACAACAGTGGATGTATAAGAAATGCAATAGATTGTATCAATAAGAAGGTGGAAACAAGTAGCAATGATTTTTCTGGATGCAGAAAAACCTTTGAGAATTTGGAATGGCCATTTTTACTTGCATTAGGAGTAAAATGAACAGCAGAGAAGAATTTAAAGCTTGGGTTAAAAGCATCAATGGCTAAGAGCAAAGATCATAGCTAACAGAACACTTATTATAAACTTTTCATTCAGTAAAGATACAAGATAAGAATGTCAAATTTCCCTATTATTTGTGATTGCTTTAGATGTATTAGCAAATATTGGAAAGAAATGAAACCCCCATTTTTTTCTACAAGGAATCTTTCCAGAACAAATAAACAAAAAATATCACATTTTGTTAAGATATATGCTAACAGCCACAAGGACAAATTTGGCCCAACGTTGGAAAAGCAATAGCGTGCCGACAATACCAGACTCAGAAAGCAAACTTGGTGAATGACTTTAGCTTTATATATTCAATTAATTATTTAATCAATTGACAAATTGTAAATTCTCTGTTTATTTACTGAAATTTTATTTTCCATCCACAATGTTCTTTTTAATATTTCTTCTTTTTCCTTTTATGTAGTCATTTATTTGGTTCCTTAAATGTTTTAAAATAAATTTAAATAATTTTTAAAAAGATACAGTGACTGGTATAAAGTCGCTCATTGAGTTCTGTGGCTGAAAAAGGACTTGAATGTTGATGTCCTCAGTCCCAGTTCAAATGTTGGAGCCCTTTAGTATTTTTGCTTAAAACAAATACCGTATATTATACCAAAACTTTATATTCTACAATTCCACACAAGAAAAGAGGAAACAACAGTGTTTGCTCTTGAGAATCTTGTATTTCCTTTTTAGAGAAAACCACAAATTTCCAGCAGTTATAGACTCAAAGAGAGATGTTTTGAATTGGGGAACCTCTGTCAAGAAGACAAAAACAAGAATGCATGACAAAGTATTAACAAGGTGGTTTCTAAATTTCCTCAATGTGTTCTGAACTTGTATTAACCAAGCATGGGGAGATCAACTTCTCCACGACTTGAATGCAATGCTTTTTTTTTTTGTAATTAATGAATGAGTCCATTGATTCTCAAGGAGTATGCTGAACAAAATTTAATTCAATCAGAATGGAATATTGATTTGTTTATTCATTGAGACATTTTCCCTGAAAATACAATTTATGTTTCAGTGCATTGGGAACCTTGGAATCCTGCTAGTTAATAAATCTTTCTTGCACCAAATCATTTGCCTTCTCATCATTGTTCTAAATCTTGTTTCCAAATCAGTAGTAACCCAAATACACCGAGGCCCACCATCAATACACACACACACACACAATGTTATTATTAGTGAATTTTAAAACAGGTATTTCCTTATCCCCTTAATATCCCTCATTTTATTTCTGTATTATTTATTGGTGTAGAAAGAAGACTTGGCAGACACTACATTCAAAGCATTACAGAATTAAAATCAATAGGGCTGTGCCAAACTTCAAAAAAGTGCTCTGACTTGAGGAAGCTTTGATTGAATCCTCCAGAGTGAACAGATTCATGAACTGAAGGAAGGATGTACTTCAAAACAACAAATCAAAACAGAGGGCTCCAAAGCACTAAGTAGTCTTTTGATGTCCTTCCTAAATTCAGTGGCTTTTCTACTGTTTCCTGAGTTATTATCAACAATATGTAATCTTCCAATTATACCTGATGCTCTCATCACGCAAATGCCACTGTTATGTACTCGCATTCCAGCACTGATGTAAGTATATAAGTTGTGGCATTTGCATGACGAACCATCACAGGTGCCATTGTTTGCTCCTCAGTTGGCCATCACAGGAACTGATTAGGACATGGCAAGACTACAAATGCCTCTCATTCTGTGCTAGCTTATTTTTCTCATCATGTTGACCTACTTCTGCTACCAGCCTGCTTCTGCTGCCTCTGCTGATTACCTAAATAACATAGAGCATTGCCAGCATGCTTCAGCTTTGATGCAGCTGAGCTCTGCCAGTGAGGAGGGGACTCTTCCCCAAAGAAGCAACCAGCTGGCCAATCCCCTGGCACCCCAGAAAACCCAATGATCAGATTCGACAAAGCAAGCAGCTCCACTAGAGAAACCTGTGGTCCTTCTTCAGTGTCATGCCAAATCTAGCATCACAGAGAAAGCAGTGGGAAAGTAAGAACTTAAAACTTTAAAACACTTAAAACAGTGTTTTCCAATATTTTGTGTTAAGTTGGGGTAGGAAACTTGCTGCACTGGTTCAAGACAACTTAGCCTCTTTGCTGAACAATTTGGATGCTAATCAATTGTTTCTACCTCTGTCTTAAAAGATGTGCTAAGAGATTTCAAAAATGGATTGTGGTGAACTCCTTGAAAATATCCAGCTGAGTCAAGGCAGGGTTAATGTCATCTAAATAGCCAACCTTCCCTGCTATATTCATTCCAATCTGCCCAACCTGAAGCAGCTGAAGACATCTGATGCTTCCCCATTGTAGCCCATGGTTCATTTTTATTTTTCAGACTGGATCATGAAACTTGAAGCAGCTTGAATAGAATCAGTTTGCCCTCCAATCAGGACCTTCTGCTGAATCATTCCTTTTCTAATCATGTCATGTCAGCAACATCTGCAGGGAAGTAAAAAAAACTCAACATGGAGGTTATGATTGCAACCCTTTGTATGTTTGTGTAACATCAGCACACACAAAAGGGGTAATTGCTCAGTTACAACCACCATCTTGCCTTTTGTGACACCCCCTTCCATGGATACCCCTGAATCATACTTAAATCAGGCTTAAAAAGTAGCACAATGATTAAAGTCAAACAAAGAATTAATAGAAAAGGAACATAAAAACACTGATTTCCACTGATCTATTATCAGCTTGCAAAACCCTATCTAATTGTGAACTGATATGGCTTGTTCATTAGAAAGAATGGCTGTCTTAATTGTTTTCAAAATGTAAGGCAGATGACTCTTTGGAGATGGGCCATTGTCTTCTTGAAGTATGAAACTTCCTCCAATTCCTCCCATACAGAGTTTTGTCAGCCTTTCAAGGTAGGCCAAGTCAGGAAATATACTCCACAAATTTTGTAATTCTACTTTTTTGTTGCAGAGTATAATAACAGAATCTTAGTATGACATAGTTTGTCTCTCTCCACTCTTATACCAAAGAGGATCAAAGCGGAGCAATCTTGAGTTTTTTCCTCATCCTCTCCTCCCTTTTAGGGTTCAGCTGGTGTTTACTTAACAGCTGTTGAATTCCTTCTTCAAGGCCATCTCTGTACTCCTCTACAATGTTGTCTTTTGCAATTCAGTGAATAAAAAATGTAAATGGAAGTCACTCATGTAACTCTATCAAAAGTCTAGCTCACAACACATGTTTATCACTGGACAACTTTAAGCTTAAGTGCTGATAGAAGAACAGGTCAATATATCATCTCAGCTTAATACTGCACATTGGACTTGGATACTATCTCAGGCAGAAGAGGAATGCCAGAAGAAAAGCACTCACAAATGCAGGGTGTTAATGTGGGAAGATGGAACCCCATCATTAATACTGAGACATCATTTCTGGCAATACCCCTTGAATTGTTACTTGTGCAATGTTAGGCCCTGAACGCTTGCATTTTTTTTCTTATCATGTCTACTCAATAAAAGCTAAAAATACAGGAAGAAAATCTATGAGGCCCAAAAAACCAATATAACTGTTCAGTATTTGTGAAGCTGATGGACTCATCGAAAAGGTTTATTTAATGCAATGTTTCTTAAACTTTTTGCACTCAGGACCCCTTCCCATTTGTAAATATTATGGAGAACCCCAAAAGAGCTTTTCTTTGGTATTTATCAATATTTACCTTATTAAAAATTATAATTGGCACTTTTGTAGAATATTTATTTACTGAATCATGCAAAAATAACAATATTAAACCCATTAGATATGAATATAAATAAAATATTTTTCGTGAACAAAACCTATATTTTTAGCAAATAAAAAATAATAATGAGAAGAGTGACATTGTTTTAAATTTTTGCAAATATCTTCAATATCTGGCTCATAATTTTGATTTTGCAGACCTCTAAGAGGGTCATGGGGGGCCACAGGGGTCCTTGGACCACACTTTAAGAAACACGGATCTAATGGTTTAGACAAGGAGGGGATGAAGAATGTCTGTGAATGGATAGGGTGGTCACTGGGTGAGCAGAACTGCTATCATCTGAAGATGGCTGAGGGTGAGAAGAGGCACAGTCCTATCCATGTAGAAGTTAACAGGTTGGGAGGCAGCACTCTTATAGCTACTGAGAAATTATAGGCTGCCTCTTGTAGATAATTGAGATTTTCCAGTTGGTAAATGTCAGGAACCCTGTGAATCTCAAGACATCACAGCCCTGATAATCTGCTGAATTTGACAGAGCCCACTTTGCTTGATGGGGGTAACTCATAAACAAACTCTGTACCATGAATATATTATACTGCAGAACTTAATTGCTTCAATGAGCATAAACCATGTCCTTTTTTTCAAACCTTGCAAGCTGAGAACACTTCTTATTTCTGAGATATGAATGTGATCATTTTAGTCTGGCTGTTAGTAACATTCAAGAATCAGTCTTGCTCTCTACACTAACTAGCCTTATACTTTGTTCTGTATGTCCTTTGCAGACAGCCCTAATACCTAAAGCTGGAACTGCAACTCAGAAGCAACAGCAGCATAATTGATAGGCCTGAAGAGTGCAGGTAAGTAGAAGGATTGTATTTACATCCCTGCTCTGAACCCCACTGGGAACAAGGCTGGTGCATGAAGGCTAAAAAACTTGAAAATTGCCACAAGTTCCTTTCTGTGTTTTGTTCTTCAGAGATTTAGTTCATTCCTCCATAGAATCCAACTTAATGCCTTCACAGCTCATGTTTAACCATTATCACTAGCAACCAGTTCATAAATGTCTTTGCTTTTGGCTGGATCTCACAAATAGGAATCAAGGGGAGATGATATTTGCTGTTTTCTAATAGCAAACGAATAGTGACAACATCTCCAAGTGTAGCCTATGAAATCCCAGCTCTGCCGCATGTGTTTTTCTGCCAACTTGGTTAACACAGGAAATTTGATATTTCTGTACCTTGAAATGACTGGGCTTCTTAGGCTTAGGAGAATAAATTAAAGTTGAGCCAAAGTATGCCTCAGCTGCAGTAGATGGGCAGATTGATTTGCTTTCCATCTGGGAGATTAAATTCTACTGCCAAAAAATGGCACCGGCATAATTGGCTGTCAGTCAAGCTGCAAAGAGACAGACTATGTGGGATAATTGAAAGCCCTGCAGCTTCTCATTACTTACTACAGTAGCTCTATTTGCAAATTTCCACCTTGAGGTGGTTCTCAAATGTTGTCAGAAATTATAGTCATCCCTGCTGGCACATTCTTCCCAGTGCAAAAGACGAATATCGGCAAGGTGTGGATTAATGTTAAGTACATTTTCACTTAACCTAACTTTATTGTAATGTATTTGTCAACAGCTGTTGACAGCTCCACCAGGCTTGAATTACAATCTTATTCACACGGTGAGAAGGAAATCATGAGTGGTCCACCACTTTGTATCCTATAGGCATTTTGTAGGCATAAAATTCTCCTCCATGGTTGGAAAGTGGACAAAATAACATGACCTGATGTAAACATTTCCTGAGGGATAGTTGTATTTGCAACAAAACTCACCAAGAGTTTTATATGGCATCTTGGAGATTAGCAAAATATGATGGTATAAGGATTTGTGGACTCTTAACCATTCCATCAGATGCAAATGAGGTGTGGTGTTTGACATGTGTTGATGGAAAAACTCATATATCTGAGATGTCCCTGAGTGAGCTGATGACAGTAATACTGAAAAAGAGACCATTACATTCCTCTCTGGGAAAGGTGCTAGAGCAGAAACTTCATTAGAAGGCATATGACATGAGCTGGAGGCCTCGCTCTCATTAGATATTAGACAATATGGGGACTGTTGATCTGAACCAATTCAATGATTTAGATCAGTTAGGAAAACCAAGCAAATTCAATTCAAGGCTTCAGTCCAAAATGTAAAATCGGGTTGATTTGATTTTCCAAATTCAGAAATGTGGACATTGGGAGGAAATAATAAGGAAAATGTGTACAGCCATGAAAATAATCTATAAAACCCTGATTATAAAACCCTCAAGAAATCTGTATGCAAACAATGCATAAATTAAGAAAAATGCACACGAAAGGCTTTTAAAAAACAGTTGCAACAATGTGGGAAAAAAGCAAACTGACCTTTCCTTGGAAAAATGAAAAACTGAGCAACAAAGTTGCCTGGTTGATCATTAACAACTATCCATTCTCAAAATGTACTTATCCAGACAACTGCCATATCTCATCTCCTGAATAATTATAGTTTCCCACAGAAGAGGGAGCCTATGTCATAACACCAAACCTGAGAAGACTCTCCTCTACCACCTCTAACTTTGCTGCACTGTTGATTCCTAATCTAATCATTTGTTTTAAGAAGCTTTTTATGAAAACTGTAATTGAACATCTCACAATGCTGCACAATTCCTAGTTTCTTTGGTGCAGCAAAGGCAAGTCAGATATTCAATTTTCCTAATTATCACCTTCAGCAAATGCCCTGAAAAAGGCTACAACCTTTTCTTTGAAATATAAATTTCAGTACTGACAGAGATTTTTACACTGACAAAAAGTCAGCTCTGAGAGTTCCCATTTCCAATCTGAAGTGGTGCAACCCAGAAACAGGTGTAGCTACTCTTTCACTTCATCTGGTCTTCGTCAGCAGGAACTTGCCAAATTATAGTGCCACTGTCAATGAATGTTTTCCATAGAAGCAGGATGTAACAATCAGGAAAAAATGGAGAGTAAAATGAATTGGCTTAACATCAAAATTTTATGATAGCACTGATCTTATGTTATGGTATTCAGAAGGTACTATGGATCTTCAGCCTGATTACAACAGATTGTTAGCCTTGGAATAAATGAACTAGAGACAAGCACAACAAACAAAATTGGTTTTCTCCGTTACAGTTCCCATCCCTTCCTAAACCCTACCAGGTATGTATATATGACACAATCCAAGACAGAATTGAATGTTCTTTAGCTGTAATAAAATATTACATTTCCCTAACTCTAAGTCATAATGTATTTCAGTATTTATTATTTGATTTTTAATACATGCCACGTCTTCTTTCACCATCCAGCTCCATTCAGGTACCAACAGAAGCTTTGAATGGGCAGTTGTCCTGAACCCTCATGTCGGAAGACAACAAGATAATCAGCAGGGTTCAGATTCCACAAAAATGAAAAGTACGAGTGTTGTCGTTGTTAGCATTTCACAACATTTCTAGAAATACATTGCAAAAAAATACCGTGATTGACCAGTCTAATATGTTAGGGTCCTGATGATGAACAGTCTGAATATTCATTAACAAGCTCCTTGCATTTCATACTAATATTTAAAAGTAGTCATGTGCCTGCATGCCCCACCCCACCTCCACAATTTAACATATACAATGTCCCTAAGTTCATTAAGTACCTCTGGGGGGGAAATCAAAATGACAAGTACAACATGCCTGCTGCAGACCCCTGGTGATCTACATTGCTATATTCTAATCCAACTGATTCTTATATTCACTGTTGCTTTTTCTGCTCATGCACTTTTTATGAATACAAGAGCAATTTTTGTGTAGCTTCTGAATTTTTTTTTAAAAAATGACAAAAAGGTACATTTTCTAACAACATTGCAAAAAGTAGTCTGGCTAGGTAGGCTGAAGGGACAATGATAATGCTTCCTCGAGGAAGTTGCCTAAAGGATTGGAATCCTTGGAGACATGAAGTGGAGACGTGGCTTTGCTATGCTATTTTGCAGGCCCAATCCAAATGGTGCTGGAGACGGCAAAACCCCCTTTCGCTGTGAGAGTCCTTAGAGCATAGGCGTCACTCCTGTGATGCCTTGGTCTCACGGAGTGAAACCTCTCCCTTTCCTAACCTTCTTACACTTAGCAGAGCATTAAATAAGCGGCTTCCGCAAGGAGGCTGAGCTTCTGCATTGATTTCTTGTTTGCCTCCTCTTCATTAGACTCCATGGTGAAGTGGAGGCAAGTGACTTTTAGAGGGGTCCTTTTGTTGTCAGACAGTGGCTGCAGCAGACGCTTCATCTTGAGTTTCAAGTACCACACAGCTGTTCTACAAGCAATTAGTCTTCCTTTGCGCACATGAAACTCCATCATTTTCCTCTTTCCTGTCTCCGCCTGATGTTTGTTCAGTCTAGCGACTTGTCTAAACTCCACATCTGCACATGTCCTCCATAAATCCACCAAATGCACATTGTGATAACATGACTCCTAACAGCTTGGTAAGTACAAAATAACTAGGCTGTGTTGGACTCAGCGCATCGTTCCAAAGGTTTATTTGCCCTTTTCTCTTAATGAACCTTCAGGCATGAGCTCATTTCTCGCAATAGAGGAGTAATAGCTTCATGGAAGCTGACAGAAATTGTGTAAACAGAAACACAATGAGTGGTAAAGTTTTATCAGACTAGGATACGGTATTTTCCCTTTAAAAAACCTTTGACCTTTTCACCTATGCTTTAAATGTGACTCTAGTAATTCTTAATTGGCAAACTGTTCTGATTTTCTTTGTATATGTAAATGATAGATTTTGGCCTGTTTCTTCTGAGCCTCAAGACCCGACCTGATTATGCTTATGCTTGCTAATTTCATTTAATTTATTATCAGTGAGCACACATTTTTCCTAAGCCTAGGAATACTGCTATATTTTTAAAAACAATGTCAGTAATTTTAAAATATGTGGATACTTTTTTTTTTTATTTTAACGTTTACAATTTAAAGCTTGTGGCTACATTTTTAGATGGCAGTACTAACTGAAGGATCTCAGTAAGGCATCCCAGATTGTGTTTTGCCCTCCCAATTTTTGCTAGATCACATCCAGCTCCACAATTTTTGGATCCTGAAGCTGATGAGTTTCATCAGCTTTTCTTAATTCTCACCTGTAAAATCTCAGTAGCTTCCTTTCTCTTTTGGAAATTCTGTTCTCCCTTTTCTAACTTCTTTTTTTTTTTTTTTAGAATTTCTCTCATCACATGCAAAATATGCTCTGGTAAGGATCTAACTAGACATTATTTTATAGATGGTCCTGTATTTAACACACTTTTAAAAAAGGCAAATAGAAATTTCTGATGGCTGGTGTGGGTCTTCCGGGCTGTGTGGCCGTGTTCTGGAAGTTTTTTTTCCTAACGTTTCGCCAGCATCTGTGACTGGCATCTTCAGAGGGCAGGAGCACAGACAGGAGCAGTTCTCTCTGTGCCCAGGATGATGTGACCCTGTTGTGGGTATTTATAGAGATATCTATACCCACAACAGGGTCACATCCTGGGCAAAAAAGTTTCAGGAGGAGAAATTTCTCAGAACGATAGCAGATATGGACAAGGTTAAATAATAGCTCATCAATTATTATTATTATTATTATTATTATTATTATTATTATTATTAAATTTAATAATTATGATTATTAAATTATTATTATTATTAAATTATTATTATTATTATTATTATTATTATTATTTAGAAACATTCCCTTGGAGGGAATGCTAGGAGGGGAAATTTATAGATGACCTATGGGGCAAAGGAAGGGGGGGGTAAAATTTGGAATGTCAAATCTATATTAGTTTTACTCTAGGGAATGCTGAATTGTTCTATTAATAATAACGATAGTAATTTAAATTTATTATTTCCCCAAGCACAATATGGTGTGAAAATTGGCATCTTAATCCTATGCCCCCATTTACACAGAACACAATTTATTGATCCTATTTGTATTTTTTTTTTAATCTGCATGTTAAATGGTAAGACAGTGCTTCTAATATCACCTTCTTCTGATGCTAAATAATAGGACTGAGAAGGAATCAAAAGTTTCATACCCAATGAAGTTTCCCTGCCTCCACCTGCCATTTTCTATTTTTCTTATAGCAGAGAAAAAAGTTTGACAGTAGTTTGAACACATATATGAATCCTATAGACTGGCCACTGATATTCCATGTGGATTATGTGAAACTCACCCAGTTCTGAAAAAATATGTTTTGCTCTTATTTTAGGACCAGATTAGACCAGTTGGTGTTTGTCCATCATATTTTGTTAATACTGCTTGCAAAAGGACCACATTTCTATACCAAATAGGGGCACTGGCAGAACCTGTCCTCTCCTTTCTCTTAATAGCTTCCTGCATCCCCCACCCCTGCCCCAGCCAAAATGGGTTCTTCCATTGAAACTGAGGTATGGAAAAATGAATTGACTGAGCAGAGCCACTGGGAAGAAAAACATGAGATAGAAGAGTTTGCTCTCATCTGTCTTTTCCCCATCACAGCTTCTGCCTTTGGCATTTCCAGATTGGGAAAAGCCAATACAAAATTGCATTTGTTTTACTTTCCTTTATTAAAATGCAATATGGTCAATATGATGATTTGACTCTAGTCACATATATAGCCATTGTCCCTCTTCTGCCATGTCCCATAGTACAGCTTGGAACCAGGTCTTCAGGGTCACATGCGACTGTGGGACCTCAGTTAACTGCCTTAGTTAAAGCAGGACACAGCGGAATGGCTAATATGTTTATTTTATTTATTTAATTAGGGCCCAAGACCAGTCATAAAAAAGAAATTCAGCAGATACAGTAAATAAAAAGATAAGATTACATGAACATCCTGAAACAGCCCAATAGGGAGAAGATGATACCAGACCTTTCTGAAAGCTGTGGCTATCAAAGGGAGTTTTGCAACCTTCTTAGAGATTTCTGATGACTGATGCCATAAAAGAAGAACAGAGACCTCCTAATCCCAGGAGCAATTAAAATTACTGACAAATGGGACTATGAGTTTCGATTGCTGCTGGGTATATAATGGACATCTGAATAGCATGTGATATATATTCAACCTTTGTATCTGAGCACAGCCAAGTGCAGCTTTCAGGAGGGAGGTTAATGTATATACTGATTATCATCCTAATGGGTCACATCCCAGTTTGTGCCATGTGAAGAGCATGCAAGAGAGTAAAGAAATATCTAGGGACAGGCCAAGGCAGGGGGGCAATTACACTGTAGAAAAAATGGAAACACTCCCTTCATCAGTCTGAATATCTAAGTCCCAAATCCTTTGCTTCAATTCAAGTTTTATTAAGGCCAAAGTCAGAAAATGCCTGCAAGGAAAGGCCACGTTATATCAAATCATTAATGTGTTTCCTTAAGGTAGATCTAAACCTGTTGTGGGGTGAGATGGACCAAGAAGGTTCACCAAAATACTTGCTTCAACCAGAATTTAAGACAGCAGAGTCTTAGTCAAGCCCCAGAGGAGATGCAGCCTAGTTTTAACAATTTTAAAGCATTAGAAATCAAGTAAAGAATGTGTGTTATAGTTTTTACAAATCTTGATTATAGCTTCTAAGCTTGGGTGTCCTTTACAGATACACAGCTGAGACCCATATATCATTGAACCCAAAACTTTGGCTTTAAATAATTTGATGGTTGCCAGGGCATAACTATTTCCAGATTGCCTGTAAATTTAACAATATATTATGACAAACTTCTCCCTGGCCACTAGAAGGCAGTATCAAAGTAACATGGCCAAATGAAAGGAAGAAAGTCAAGTTCTTCAGTTCCCCCAACAGAAAAGCTACAGAGAAACCAGTTTGCCCCAAGGGAAGGTCAGAACAGGTATGAACAGCTTGGTGAGCAGTGACTATCCAGCTTTCCCCAACTGCCACCAGAAGGACTTCTGAGGAATCACCTTGTTCTAAGGCAGCCCAAGACCCAATGAGGTGCTCTTTTGACCATGATCGCTGACGGCAGTTTCCTGTCATTTGAAGGTGGGGAATGGATGAAAAATATATCATAAGCCTTCCAATAGCCACATCACAGTTAAAAAAAGACAAAGAAAAAGAAAACCACCCAAATTCCCAACACAGAGCCACTGTTACCTACCCCACCAACTTTGTGGCCCAATTCTTAAATGTGGCCATTGGCCCAATAAAACTGCCTACCTCCACCCTCCAGGCAGAGGAAAAAATGCAGATGAAGTTTGGTCACAACAACAGGAAGCAAGAGCAGATTGAAAAGAAGAGATCAACAAAGAAAAGGCAAAGCCAAGCAAAGAATAGATGACATGTAAACAGCGCTATAAACTAATAGCTGGCTTATGTGATAGATAGAGGTTATTGCTGTATCTCAGAGCTGTAATCCAAGGTCCTGCAATTCAGTGAATCCCCAGTAAACCACCAAAGACCACCAAGTATGACAGGTAATAGGTGAATGACAAAAGGGGCCCCCATCAACATCTAGGCATGGTGCTAATACTGCTGGCCGATAGCGTCTTCTCTTACCTTACCTGACAGCACCTGTTCTTTCTTCTATAGAATATTATTATTCTATACATATTCATGATACTATTTTATTTTAAATATATATTATCCCTATCTCTTGCAAAATGGTACTTATGCCCAAGAAAAGTATGTTTAGCATCAGGGCAGCAAAAGCACTCTCTAATTTATTGTCATATTCATGATAGTGCCATGATTTTAAGTGAAGTTTAAACACCAAATTGCATGTTCTCAAGAGATTTTACTTTTTTAATCAGATCTGGACAAGGAAGAGTGATTGGGAGCGGGGTGGAGATCATTGGGAGTCTAAGCATCAGGATCGCAAGTGGTAGTGTTGGGTGGGGGGAGAAAAGAAAATTATTACTCATGGATATGGTTATCCAAGAAAGGGCATAGGAACAATAAATTCAAGGTCTAAAGTTATCTAGTTGTACCACCAAGGCAGTTCCTACATAGTTCTGATTGGTGGGTATGCATGTGAGTTTTACATTCTCCCTCCACCGAAAATCTTTTGGACAAAGGGTGTGAAAGAATGCAAACTGAAAAGTCAGATGGGAATCTTTGGCACTATGCCTTTCACTCTGCATTTTAAAAGTTTGTTTTGTCTTATTTGTGTTAATGTTATTTTCCTACAGATACCACATTCAGAAACAGCTCTTCACAGAACTCCCCATAAGCCTAAAACAAAAACAATCTAGATAATTAGTAGTTTATATTTTTAAATGTTCAAAACATTGTACACTACTTTTTTTAAAAAAATCTGCTTTCAAAATGGATAGCATGCAAATCAATTTTTGCTTTGGAGTCTGGACTATATTGCAGATAAGGGAGGAAACATCACTGTTAAGGAAGGGTTTACAGGAAGAGTGATTTAGATTAGATACTGAGAAAGGTCTCCTAACCGTAAATGCAATTGGGCAATGGATGAGGTTGGCTGGGATATTTCTGGAATCTACTGCCATAAGGGTTTCAAAGAAAATATGGAGCATCTATCAGGCATTACTTAAAGTCTTTTATTGAATGGCCATTCACATATTGTCAAAAAAGGGAGAGGGACATAGGGATTTTCCTGCTTGAAAGTCCTGGCTCCAACTGCTCTGTGAAGTTCTTCTGTCTCTTTTCCAGATCTGAAAAGTTAACAATAGAAAAGCATAGGCCCCAAAGGTTAAAAAAAATTGCCCATTTCTAGTTCCAAAGTAGGACACAGTCACCCTATCTGATTCTATACATTTCTTTACTAGCACTGTCAGTCTTTATTTGTTGATTGTTTAACTACATTTATATGATAGAGTTGTGCAGTATTCAGATCTGCAGTGGGCAAAGGGGCTTCAAATCTGGCACATGCACCCTCCTTGTATCTGTCAGCTGCTCCTTAAAAAAGCTTGCCTTTTTCAAGACTCACATAGTAATCATGTAGATTAAGGAAAATACATGGTATTGGAGTTAAGAAGGCATTATGGAGGTAGCAAGAGAAGCAAACAAAATTCCCTAAAAAGATTTGTGGGGTGGAGGGAAACATTGCTCTAGCATTCCTAGTGGGAAGGTATGGGTGAAAAGGTGAGATTCAATAGATGCCCAAAAGATGTTACAATAGATGCCTATGTTTGGGGGAATGTATTCCAGAGCATAAGTACCCCACCCATAAAATTTACCTATAAAAGGCTGCCAGATGATATTCCAGCTATTGGAATATGTGACCAAAACACCCCCGATGATCTCAGAGGCTGAAGACTATCTGACAAGTATCCTGATGCCAGATTTTTCATGGACTTGCATGTCATACGTTTGTCTGATATTATTATTTTCACTGCTCTGTTTTTATTGTAGTTTGATTTATTAAACACCACAAAGAGTCTCTATGGATTGGGGCAACCAATAAATATTGATGAATGAATGAATGAATGAATGAATGAATGAATGAATGAATGAATGAATGAATGAATGACCAAAACTTGAACCTGACTCAGTAACTAACTGAACACAGGGTCTTTGAAAACTCTACTTTCTAGCAAGTGGCAGTACAAAGGTATTATCAAACCTACTCCTTGCTCAACAGAGCTTGGTTAAGCTAAGCCTTATAAATGAAGATATTATTGATTGTCCTAAGCATATCCTGACTTTTGGATTTGCTTAGTCTTAATGCAGCAACAAGTATGTTGTATTGATGGAAGGTTGACTTAAAAAAAAAAAGTACCTATTGGTTTCAAATGCCTTTTTCTATTTCCACTTGAGACTAGCTCTTTCAAGCATAATTTTACAAGTCAGTTTGATTGGGTCATTATCATAATTATGTGGCACCTTTTAGAACCCAAGGCCCTTAGTAAATGTAACCCCAGGTAGAATCCAAGTTCTAGGAGATAATACCAATTAATGCTTTCTAGCTGCCTCTTCCTTCATGGCTGGAGGCACCAGGATACTTTGGCATTATTTCTGGCTGGAGGCATGAAAGCTGAGTGACTTCTTTTAACCGAATTACCATTTTTGTATTACTACCACCTAGGTGGTTAATACCTGTGAAAAGGCTCATTTGTCTCTGAGAAACCTTGTGACTCCAACTGAACAGCTTTTTTATAGACTTGTGTAATCTAAAAAGTGAACTTGTAATATGTTTGCAGTTCATTGGCTTAATACATTTAAAGAGAAAAAGTATTTTCCTGCTTAACCAACCAAGCACTTTGAGAGCAAAAAGGTACTTTGTTAAGGACAAGGGTTTGAGTCAGGTATCCTTTTGTCATTGTTAAGGAATAGTGTTATGTCAAAGCAGTGATCCAGTATAGATCTGAGAAACAAGATATTTGGAGTTTTGTCTTGTTTTTGTTTCCCAGAAAATAAACCTCCTGAAGACTGGTAAATGACTGCAAGTGGATTTTTTTAAAAAAATTGGTTACTGATATCTCACTTTAGACAATTCAGGGCAACTAAATCAGCAACTAAAATGGACAGCTAAACTAAAGAGTAACACTTACATTGAAAATCAATTTAGAAGTATAAAATAATTACTCAAAATAAGATTTTATTCTCATCTGACTGATCCACCCAGAAGAAAATAGTTGATGGATCAGGGTAAAACAGCATCTGGAAAAATAAGGATTTGGTTTATAAATGAGATTGCAAACTATGAATCAAGAACCTTTCCATTTGAATCTCAGCTGTGCTGGTTCCTTAGGCAAACCTTGGTCATCCACCACCTCCTTCCATGGAAGGTTCCATTTTTCCTCCTTCACTGGAACAGTGGCTGCTACTGCTGCCGCTGCTGCTAATGATGATGATGATGATGTCCCCTTGTCAGAATGCCTGCTAGGAAAAAAAATATGACAAGCTTGGAACATTAGGAAATATCTATTCACTGTTATTATTTATTTTATTATTTAAAAACATCTGCTTGTTTTTATCTCACATATATTATTTGTCTCCTAAAGCTGATTGCACAATGACAAGGGAAAACTACATTAGAAAATCTGTGGCAGTTCTCCCCATCCTGGGAGCTTCTGGATGATTACAATTCCCAGTCAGCAAGGGAAAAGGTCATCCTGGCTATGAGCTACAAAATGTGAAAGCCAACTCTGGAAGGCTTAAGGACAGGGAAGGCTGGCTCATTGCCAAACATCTTGGCCCATAAATGGTGTCTGTGAGAAAGATAAATGAAGAAAGCACAAAAAGAAAACGAGGGGTTAGGCAAGGCATGGAGCTGCTAAGGCACAGTGACTGTGCAGAGAACCAAGAAATTGCAGAAGAAGAAAAGGAATTAACTAATCCTGAAAGAAGAAGAAAAGAAGAGGGCTTCTTACTTCACTGAAAAAAAGTGGGGCTGAGCAAATCTAGCCCCCTAAAGGGAAAATCTCTTTGTGTCTGCTAAATACCCAGAGGAAGAATTAGTTGTGATTCTCAAAAGGTAGGACTTGGATGGACTATCTCCTAGTTGCCTCATTTTCTTGGATTTGAAACATGCACACATTGGACTCCAATCTCTCTGAAGGATGGTGAACACCACAGAATCCCCAGCCAGCATCCTGAGTGCCAGGTTAGCTGCTTTAATCCCACACTCAGGTTTTCCTTCGAAATATTGCTCTGATCTGTTAATTTGTTGGACTAGAAAGCCATTCAGACAAGAAGACATTTGAACTGGTGGGAACTATAAGCTAGAAAAACCTTCCATTGAAAAATGGTCCCAGACTAGATCTGTGGATTCTTCTTATATTTATTCAGTAATTTGCCACTTAAAAGAGATTGAAGTTATGGACTCTGGCATCATATCCTGGGAACAACTTAGGTCTCCTTACAGTGAAGAGTTCAGATCTTCTTTCCATGTGCACAATTTGTATGGTTTTCAGTGGACACCTCTGGGTCTGAACTTATGCAAGAAAGTACAAGAAAAGCAGTTAGGTCTCAGCTTCATCAATCACTTCAGCCAGTTCTATTTGAAGCAGCTGTCACCTTTCCCGAAGGATTTTATCAGTGCAGGATTTTTTCAGGCTATTGCTAGCAATTTACATTCTAAAGGTCATGCAATCTCTTGAACGGTTACACCTATGAATGTGAAGGCTTGTGGTCTTTCGCTAGCATCACAAACATACTCAAGGCAGTGTGACAGTAAAATGGTATGAGCTGGCATTGCTTTGTGGGCAACCACCATCTTTCCCTGACACCACAAACACAAACAAAACCTGCTACAAAGTGAAAACAAAGGGAATGGAGAGGACTAAAGTCAAACGAGAAGAAATGTTTTCAGTTACCATGATTTTCAGTCTACCAAATGAGAAGAAAAACATTTTGGTTGCCCACAAAGCAATGCCAGCTCATACCATTTTACTACCTTGAATATGTTTGTGGTGCTAGCGAAAGATCACAAAGCCTCACATTCATAGGTGTAACTGTTCAAGAGATTACATGATCTCTAGAACGTAAATTGCTAGCAATAGCCTGAAAAAACCCTGCACTGAAAAAATCCTTCAGGAAAAGTGAGAGCTGCTTCAAATGAATCATTAATAATATTTTATATTATCTCCCCCCACACCTGCCATCCATTCTTCTATCTCCCCTGCATGTAAAAAAAAAAGTTCAAATCATGTGGTTAAGAAATACAGAAGATATTTTGATGATATGATGCTTTTGATGCTATTTCAGCATTCCCACTGATTCAGTTCCAAGAGATTGACCATGTACTAAGTTGTATTATTCTTCGGTTAGTAAAATATTGCTTCATCTTACTGCCTGTTTTACCAAAATAGCTGTAGTACAAATGAAAAGAAGTCTGGAGAATAATTAATCTAATTTTATTTATACTGCTAAATATGTTGCCAGGACTAGAACCTCACTTTCACATTGTTTCAATTATCTTTGGTGTCGCAACTCTTTTGGATATCCATGAGTAATTGAACAGACCAACTTGCAGTTCTCTGGTCTTCCCAAAAATCATAGCATTTAGGTGGATAGTTTGTGTCCTGCTTGGACATATTGCACAGAACTGTTATATGCTGGGCATTCCTTCAACATTTAGAAATAATAGTGGGATTAATGTATATTTTCTTTGAATAAAATGTTCACAGATTAAGAATTTATAGTGTAATAGATTAATTACTTATTGCAATCTTATTAGAATGTCCAGGAAGGATTTGTGAGTAGCATTGTGATTTTTTTATTGGCTGAATCCAGGGGTATTCCCAGGCAGTCAAAAAAGTCAAGATGGCAGGCCCAACTGTCCAGTTGAAGCCCTTACCCCTTTTTAATGTCTGCTGCTGAATCCTGGCTGAATGCAGTGAAATTACATAAAAATTGCCAGATTTATCTTTCTCGCTGCAAAAATTAATCAAATTATTCAATTTAAATTGTATTGTAATATATGCCTTAGACCAGAGAAAGATGAAATGTTATTGGATAATGGTCATACTTGGCTTTATTTGGCCAAGAGTTATTTTCAAACAGCAAGGCCATGATACAATTTTGAACAGGGCTAAAGGGAAAATTTAAAAAATAAAATTCAAAAATATTTTTTAAATGTTTAAACCTTCCCTTTCCCTAGTTTGTTGTTATGCCAAAACAACTTAAAGCAAGCAAAAGACTAGGGTGGGAAGATTCTAGCAATTATTTATTAATTTAATATTTTGAAAGAATATAAATTAAGAGAATATGAGTAATATATATAGAACATATGAAAGCAACAAATAAAGTATAGATAATTATCCTTATCTGACTTTAAACTGAATGTACTTGGTTAACCCAGTACAGATCACTACCAAAACTGCAAACAACAAACAATACTTATACATCACATTAAAGTATAATTCTATAGATAGGAAAACCCAAATGTCTGATGTGGCACAAATCCATATATAACATTAAAATCGAAGAATGGTTTCCAATTAGAATTAAATTCTGCATCAGATTTACTTTTTCTGTATGCAGTCATTCTTAATATTGAACCATACTCCTGTAATTTAATTAGCTATTCTTCCAAAGAAGAAATCAGATATCTTTTCTAATATAAAAATATAAAATATAGAATCCTTGCAACTGTTAGTATATACAATGCTAGTAGTTCAAAAAATTTGGAGGGATATATGGTATGGCAAAGTTTAATAAGAATATCTCAGGTTGTAATGGAATTGCAATCCTCAAAATCTATCTTATTCTACCATGAATCATTTTCCAGTATTTTTGGGCTGTACGACATTGTACCATATATGAAAAAAGGATCCCACCTATCTGTTACATTCCAGCATTATTTAGAAAAAAGAATTATTTGTTTTAGCAATCAAGTCTGGAATAATGTACCAACCCTAGAACATCTTATAACAATATGCTTTAAATATGTTGTTCAGGGTAAATTTAATATTGTTCGTCCATTGAAATTCCCACTGTGCATCAACAGTGTTCAAGTTCTGCATCCATTTAATCATACAATCATCAACTTGTTCAGATTCTGAATCATACTTCAGTAGTAATTTATAAATTGTAGCTAACAGATGTTCAGTATTATGATTGATTAACCACATGGATAGAAAATATTATGTATTATAAGATTTTCAAATTCAGTCAAATCTCTCAATGTTCCCCTTGTTCCTGTTGTTCTTTGATTGCAATGCTACTTCTTTTGAAGTACTGAAACTAATCCAACATAGCAGAGCATTGTGTGGTAAGAGACACAAAGGTTTTCATCTTTGTCCTGTTAAAAATGAAAACTTGCAGTCTAAATAAGTTGGCTTTCCACTGAGCGAATGTCTTAGTATCTTCATCTTCATGAACATAAACATTAGATTCTAGCAACTATTAACTAACCCTGTTTTACACTGATTATCTGCTTTTTCAACAAGTCTGGGAAGGTATAATAAACTCCTCATTGTAATCATTAGTGCTGTGCCGCACTTCAGATTTGAAGGGCAAAAAATGTTTTGGAACACATGGGGATGCTCACACTGAAAGTCGAGAGCATGGCTCACCAATTTTCCCAGAATTTCTCCAGCAGGAAAAAAAAAAAAAAATCCCCCACCAATTTCTTAAGGAGAGGGTATTTCCATAGCAGAAGTAATAGCACCCATGCTGAAAAAGGCCCAGGGAAAGCTTCCCATGGGATTCAGTTGAACTCTGGGAGGTCAGGAAGAGATTATTGTATAATGAGAGTTTTTCCAAGTTTATTTTTAGAATGCCTTTCAAGTCTTTGCAAATAAATTTGCTTTCATCAAATGGAATCTTCACTTGTAGAAAAGACATGCAGGAGCATTTGTCCACCCAGCACAGTATTGATAGGATATCTTGATTGCCTAAATCATATTGGCATAAGGTTTCCCAGGCCTACGAAAGGCTGATGTCATTTTTTTAATTATGAAAATTGCCCAGCAGATTGAGAACAGGTTTGAGATGCAAATGTATTTACATTGCCACAGAATTTGGTTGCCTCTAACAGGGACCCAGCCTATTATTGGAGGCCACATTGCCAAGTGAGTACCCATCCATGCTGCATCTTCAAAAGGCTGCAGATTGGCCCTGGAAAGCGATTCCTTGTGACGATGGGTCAAAAGTAAGCAAGTCATCACTGAATTCTAGTGACCTGGTTGCATACGCAGACCTCTTCTTCCTTCCATGCAGCAATCTGATCAAAAAAGTGAACCATTGCCTTAATATGAGATACAGTAAATCAGTAAAGAGAATAGATCCTGGAGAACAGAATTCATCTCTTGAGATGCGCTTTATACATGGGAATTAATATTTCTTATTAGTCTTTTGTCTGTGTTCACTGTAATAGAAACTCCTGTCTAGACTGAATGGCTACCCCACATAATCCCAGTTAATATCCAGCAAAATCACTCTGAAATGTGATAGCCATAGTTATCAGCGAGAGGCAGGATTAAGTTGATTGATTGAACAATGGACTTCTGGTTTTTTAACATCAGTATGGGTCTCAGAATCTAAAGTTATATAGGCATACACATGCATGTCAGGGGAGGAGGGAGAAATATTTTATTGCAAAATAAGTTATCATAATCAGTAAATGTACATGCCCTAGGAGGGGAGGACTTGGCAATATTGCCAAAGAAGATAAATGGAGAACAGACAGAAATAAATGCTTTCTCTCTCAAAAGCAGGCAATCAGGCACTCTCATGCATTCAGCATGAAGTCATTCATAGTAGCTAGCCTCACTCTTTTTTCATAATATAAACCTGGCATGTTCCATAAACTCTACAGCACCCTAGGCTCTGGAAGAAAAAAATGTTCTGATGCTTGTACTTCATCTAGTAAAAGCAGGCTGTGTTGACACACAAGGTGGCCTTCTGCAGAATTCCACTTAGCGCATCCCCCTCAAACCATTTTTTTAAATATTCAAAATATTGTATCTCTTCTTTTTGGGATGATCTCTTTCTATATAACCATACCATGAGGCTTTTGAACTTTTTTTTAACTTGCAACTGCCCACCCACCCCCCCCCCCCACAACTCCCTTGTGCAGTGCACAATTTGCACACTGGGTTGCGGTGGCTCTGAGTAAAAGAATATTGATACTGTTATTGTTCATCAGCTCAGCCATAATGAGGAAAGAAGCATTACAGTAGCATTTTGGTGCCATGGTTTAATGTTCTGAAATGGCTGCTTGGACAAGATGGTTTAATGTTCTGAAATGGCTGCTTGGACAAGAGACAAGTGGCATCTCAGAGCAAAAACATTCTAGTGGTACTGTGTCAGTTTTCAGTCATTTCCTGTAACAACATTAATAAGATTTGCCTTTCTCTCATACAAACAGAGAGAATTCCAAGTCCACACAGTTGCCTTCATGATCTTCAAGTCCTCTTAGTCAGGTAATTTCCAACACTAAAAAAATAATCCCTTAGTAACGAAAATCCCTCAGTGCTGGAGGGTCCTCATCTCCAAGTGCATTAATATACTATGAGGAATCTTTCATGGTTTTCTTCTAGAAATCACTCCCTGTTCAGTCAATCAACTCAAATTTAATTGAGTTGGCACATAATGGAAATCTTGTGTTCACTCTAGGAACCCATTTAATTAACTTCATTCAATTGAGGCGCCTAATGAAAATCTTGCGTTCATTCTAGGAACCCAAGTAGTTTAATCCTAGCCCAGTGTCATGGCCACATTTTTTGCTACTTGGCAGTACTCTATTTTTGTCGTGATAGCCTTTCCTTCTTTGAAAATTAACAGATGCAGTTTTTATCTTTCTTCCTTCTTCTTCATCCTTCTTCTGACCACTCAAAATCATGCCCATTAGGTGATCAGTCATCTGACTCCAAAACTCAAATTTCCCCATTGTGATTAAGACTAAATCCTGCATCAAGGATTTCCCCAGAGGTTGCAGAATAAGAACAAAGGGTTCACCATTTTTTAAAACTATAAAAAAGCAGTTGAAATCAAATCTGTTTTTCATGTTTGGATGAGAAGCACAGATGCTTCATTAGATAGAAAACAGAACATGATTTCATTGGTAGATTTTATTTTAATATTAATTTAAATGCTTTGATATAATTAGAAGGTGTATAAACAGTCCATAGGAGTCAAATCAGATTACCTCACAGGAAAGGAGTACATGCCATAACAGCATAGCTTTCATAAAATCTTCTTCCCGCAACATGAAATTTCACTTTTGACCAGTAAGCCCTCGGAACCTGTAATTGAGAGTAAGTGTGCTTTAAACACCAGCTACAATTTTCCTCCTGAACTTCATTTTTTGGTCTATTTTTTCCCTTACTGCCTTGTCAGATGACAGGTTCTTAGAAAGCTAAAACCGAGCCCCCTGCTTTGTAAACCTGGAGATACCATAATAAAAGTATTGGCTCAAGGTAGATCGTAGATGTTTTGTTTTCTCATCGTCAAAATGGCTGCTTTGCTTTTCCTGTTTTTTGTCAAAGGATTGTTTTGATATCTAGGGTAGTTGTAGTGGATGATGTAAGAAAATCTCTATAGTAAGAAGATGAAAGTGGTGAAATCTGAATAGGAAATGTTTCCGAGGTGGGTGGATGTTACCTGTGCCTGTGATTATGGTTGTTATTAAAAAACAAAACAAAAAAGAAGTTAGCACTCACTTGTATATGACATCATCTGGTAAATTGATTTATTTACTGGTTTACTTTCTGAACATTTAAAAGTACAGCCAAGTGGCATGGATGTCAACAAAGCACAAGGCTTTAGAATGAAATTGATTTAACCTGTAAGGTGCTCCTAAGGGACCATTTAAGAAGACCACCCATGGTTGCAACCAGGGAGGTACGGTGGATGTTTAACTGTGTATGAAAAATCAGCCTCAGTCCCACCTCTGATCTGCAGTATCTACAGCAATTTATCCCTGGAGACTGCTGTAAGTTACTTTTTTTCCCAGCATCACTGTAATAGTGGTATAACTATGAATCAAATGCAGGGATGTTGTATGCCATGCCTGGTTGTCAGTGCAACTTTCATGATTCTTTCTCTCTCTTTCTCTCTCTCATCTTCAGCTCAAGCTCTAAATCTTAGGAAACATTATGGAAACATTTCTGAGTCTGATCTTCAGCCTTCTTTATGAACTGTGATGTGGGGCAAAGTATCAGTCCATGCCAACCTACACTACAGAGAAAAAGGGGCATTTGGGTTGGCATTTTCATTTAGCAGGGACTTTTTTTAGATTTTGAAGAAAAGAACTGAGTTAAAAAGAGGAGGACGTATTCTCCCTGCCCCTATTATTTCAAGACATATTTCAAGGAGAAAGGAGTAAACTGCTGTCTAGTTCCAATCATATAGCAACTGGATTTTGCTAGTGATTTCTTTCAGCTACTCTGACTTAGATCTTTGGGGATATTTAAAACAGTTTCTCACTGTGAACCAGGAACTGCTGTGTCCATAAATGAGAACACTCTCTTTCTTTTTCTTTTTGTTCCTCCCCTTTTTATTTTCTGCCTAGTTGTCAGGTTTTGTTTTGTTTTGTTTTGTTTTTCAGCCTGTGTCTCTCAAATATCTTAATATTTTATGCCACAGAATAGTTACAGGATGTTAGCACCTGGTATTTTTCCTACTGTGTGTGTGCTTGACTTGGGTGCTGTTTTATGACATTTGTTACCATTTAATTATGTCTACTGCAACAATTGGTACAACAGTTACTAGTTGTTGAATAACTGGGATTGTATACTATACAGAATTCTTGGGTATCAGTGCATGAATACTAAAAGGGAGTATTTATATTTATTTATTTTTTCAGTTCTAGCTTTATTGTACATGTCACATTTTTTACATTTTAGAATTGTATTTTCTGAGGAATAGATCTACTTCTTCTATAAATCACTAGACTGACCGCATCATGTTGAGTCATTGCTTAATTATATGTCCCTGCCCTCTTCCCAATCTATAGACTGTGAATTCCCATATTAGTTGCTGGTACCAGTTGCTCAAGACACACAGCTGCTACCACCCTTTTGTATGTGAGCTTCCCGTGAGCATCTGGAAACAGAATGCTGATTCAGAGAAGTCTTTCATCTAATCTAACACAATACTTAAATTCCAACTTTTATTAAAACATAATTGCTTTTTCCATGTTATAAGACAATGGTCACCATGTCTTATTCTGTCAGAGTCATAAAGGACTCTCTTTAAGGTTCACAATGAACATTTCCAACCTTCAGCACAGGAAAAGCCCCATTTAATTATGGATCTAATTTTACGCATATTTATGTTTGCTTTTGGTAGAACTTTTGTATGTGGAGCTCCTATGAGCTTTTTGTAAAGATTTATTTTTTCCAAATGATATCCTGTTGTATCACATTTTTTCTCTTATTTTGCAGATAGATAGATAGATAGATAGATAGATAGATAGATAGATAGATAGATAGATAGATAGGCAGGCAGGCAGGCAGGCAGGCAGGCAGGCAGGCAGGCAGGCAGGCAGATAATAAATAGAACTTTATTACAATCATAAGAATGTAATTAAATGATATTCTTGAATTACAGTAAATCAAAGCTATTATGGGAAAAAAAGATTGGAAATGTCACAGCCAATGTCTATTTCTGCCCCCCATAATCTCAACTAATGCTATTGAATGCTAGATCTGCCTATAACCTCACATGTCTAACTGAGACCTGACTGGATGAAGAGGAGGATCCCACTCCTAGAGATCTGGCTGGCTGAGTTTTGAGTACAACATCAGCCATGACCCAGGAAAGAAGGGAGTAGCATTTGCTTTTTAGGAGACCCTGGCAATCATGAGAAGCATGTTCTGCAGGTGGCCAGATATGAGGTCCTATTTGTAAGGTAAATCAGAGGGACAAACTAGGGAATCTGCTTGTGTACTGTCCTCCCAGCTGTACGGCATCATCCTTGTGTGCGCTGTGATCTCTTCACTGTGGTGGTTGTGAATTCACAACCAGGCTATTGGTCCTAAGTGATTTCATCATCTTTCATTGGGACTGGAGGTGGCTCAAGCTGCTGTGATAACCATGGCCTTTGGCCAAAGTAATGGCTGACTGACCAGGCCACACACAGAGGGCAGATAAGACATGATCAGGTGGTAGAAAAAAATTCCATCAGTCATGGGCAGATGGCATTTGAGGAGCTTCCCAAAAATGTGAAAGACAGTTCTGTCAGGTACAGTATCTAGTTGTCTGTCACTTGGATCTCTGTTCTACCTGGATGATCAGGACTGCTGGGAAAAGACAAATAGCTGGGGAGTCAATATCTCATTCCAGGAGGAGAAAGTCCTTGCTGCCTTGAAAGAGGTCCAGGTTTATCCCTCCTCAAGAGGTCTGCCTTGGACCCAGCAAATTTAGACAACTGTTGCCCTATATCTTTAGAGGAAAAATGGTAGAAAAGGAGTTGGTGCAGCAGTTACAGTACAAAGGAGTCTGGGATAAGTGGATTATCTGGAACCATGACAGTCAGGATTCAGGTCTGGGCGTAGGATGCAAATTGCATCATGTTCTCTCATGGATGACCTATGGCCGAACTTGGATGAGGGTTTGTTGTCCTGCTAGCTCTTTCAATGCTCTTCGGTACAGCTGATCATAGTGCCCTTCTGGGGTCCCTGCAAGGTTGGAAGTCAGGGGCACTATCTTGCTGTGATTCTGCTCCTTCTGGAGCAGACATGCCCAGTTGGTGATTGTGGGGAAAGAGAGGTCAGACCCTCAGACGCTCCCATGCTAGGTACCCCAGGGCTCAATCTTCTCCCCCATTTTACTTACCATTTACATGGAGCCACTGGATGAGGTAACAATAATATGCAGTTCCTTATCCCAAACTGTTATTACCAGTTAGATACTTCCACTCCAGGTCAAATGGCAGATGCAGTAGAAATCCTGACCTGGTGCCTAGATGCTGAGAAACAGGCTGAGATTCAACCCAAGCAAACAGAGGGGCTGTTCATTCATGATCATACCTGGAGGTCCTCCTAGATTTGCAGTTCTTGCTTGAAGAGCAAGTGGAGGCTGTGGCCAAAAGGGTCTTTGCCAAGTTTCAGCTGGTGCTCAAGTTCCAGCTATTGCTGGAATGGAGGGCACAGAAGACAGCCATTCATGCCCTTATCACTCTTTGACTGGATTACATTTAATTTGCTCCCTTAATGACCATCTGAACACTTTTACACTCAGAAACTTAAAGCTGGTATAAAACATGGGTGCACATGTGTTTCCTGGCCAGACACTTTACTGTGACACCGCTGTATGTCACACCGTATGAGACCTGCATTGGTTGCCAGATTGTGTTCTGGAGGTTTTTCAAAACCTCGGTGTTCTGGAAAGCCTTGGGGACCACACTCTTTAGATAATGTGACACTGCAAATAAATGTTGATGGTTGAGTTTATTGTATTGTGTCAATATTATTGGGTATTATGAGAATCACGGTATTGTTTTAGACTGAGGATTTTATGGAATTTTTTTTTTCTTTTTACTGTAAACCACCTATAGTCAACTATAATTGAGGCAGTATCAAGTTTTATAAATAAAAAAATAAATCTATCAGGGCATCCAGGAATATTCCTAATCATAGGTAATCTTATGCTGTTATGTCTATCTATATCAAAGGTACAATAAAACAAATACCAAGCAAGAAGGTTCTATCATTATTGGGGGTGTTCTTGAAACTCTCCAGTACCACTGAAGAAATAATAATACTAAAATGAATGAGTATAAGTGCTGTTGTGCCCTCAACAGAAGTGGGGAAAACCTATATTGAAGCTTTTTCTCTCAGATCTCATGCTTTCAAGAAGCTATAAAACTGCTGGCGAGTATGCAGGGAATTAGGCCCTGTAGAAAGAGGACCATTTAAAACCATTAACTGAAACTATTATGCCATGCTCTGGTCTTTCTTTGCTTCTATATGGGAGGCTACATTGGAGACACAGTTGGCTCCTGAAATGAAATTCTCAATGTTCTCTTCTAGGTTGTCTCATAACTGGCTAATACAGAATGTGGCCCATGTTGATTGATGGATGGATTATGTGCCATCAAGTTGGTGTTGACTCTTAGCAACTGCACAGATAAATTATTTCCATGACCATCTGTCCCTAACTTGATCCTTCAGTTCTTCCAATGGTGTACCCATTGCCACTAGCACCACTTAATATCCAAGATAGGAGTTATTAACAAAGCTTAATTGCAACTGGATGTAATATTCTTCAAAGAATTGACATGATACTGCAACTGCAAAGCTCTTTGTGCCTTCCATGTAATATTTGGCATAAATTGATATAGTTTTATGATCTTGTGTTTGTGTTTCATTTTATTGAAAACTAGCCCAACCTCTAGAAAGGCATTCGTAATGCAATGTAACTGTGCCTATGATTAGCTTTGGTTGGTATTTCTTGCAGCACAACATCTTCCTTCCGATCCACCCCCACCTCCTCACCTTCATGAGGTTATCAAGTTCCATCTCAGGAAGTCTTGCCATCCAATTTATGGGCCTTTCTGACATCTACAGTATCCTTGGTATGTAGTGACCCAGTCTGGTGTAAGTATAAGGGCTTTTGTTTTCATTGCATTAACTGCTAGATCAGTGGCAGTAGGAGAACTATAATCCGGTAGGATTAAATATCATTGAAACAACTGCAAGGTTTTCTCACCCAAATGTCTCAGTAATCCCAGTTCTCATGGTAAGTGCAAAAGCCTAGTTCAAAGACAGTGACAAAGATTCAATTTCATGTAATTGCTGAGTGCGTGGCAATACTTGGGGATGAGATATATGATGTTTCCATTACAGTAATAATGTTTCCTAGATCCTTTGTGTTGTCACTGTGATGCTTTATTAGAACCATGTAAACCAAAACATTTATTAATTCCAAGGAGAGGAATATGAGATGGCAATATATCACAAATCTAATGAACAGGCGCAAACTTTGTATGCCTGCAAATAAGATCAACTGTTATCCAGGTTTTATATTCCGGTCTGGCTTCACCAGGTGGCAATTTCTAAAATACTTTAACCTTAATAGAAAAAGGAGGTGCAACTTACAAAAGTAAGTTTTTACAATGGCTTACAAACTGAATGAATTAATGAATAAACAATTGAACAGACAATGTGAGAAGCTGATAGAAGAGTCCTTGTGAGTGTATAACGAACAAATAATATAGTAGAATACAAAAACCAAGGGGGAGGAATCAGTATGTTTCTACTGTATGTCAATTTTACAAATATTGTTTATTTTTCAGAATGATTGCTAGAAACATTTAACTCTTTCTTTCTCTCAGGAACTAAGCCTAAGACCTTTTGCATATTAACTAATTTGCACTTCAGAACATTGTTATGAACATACTATTATCAAAAAAGCACTTCTTCCCAGAAGCTCTGTAAGACCAAACAAAATAACATCTGGCATAATGTGCAATTAATTTTGAAATTTGCTGTCATAGAACATGATGGTGGTCACTGTCTCAGGATAGATCTGGAGCTGGGCACCACTGAACATGAATAAATAAATAAACATTGAATAGAGGGTAACTATGGGGGACATGCCTAACATTGGATATTGGTTCACACAGCTAAATATAAACTCCAGATTCAAATCAGGAGATCTCTAAGTCCAATAATTTGAGGAACTCAGATGCAACTAGCAATTCTACTTTTTGCTCAGAGAGGGAGGACCAGTTGAGTGATACGGTGGGGTTGGTTGGCCATTATCACACAGATGGTCTATATATTCTGTCTTTCAGAGGGCGGTTTCTGTTGGAAAGGCTGTCCAGTCAAGTCCTATTTAACCATCAAGAATCATTAGATGGAAGCAACTTGACAGCAGACTATGTAGGCAAACAAGTCGCTAGGTTGCAATTTTCCCCAACATGGGGAATTTATGGTAATTCTGCCTAGATTTGAAAGGATAAATGAGTGCATGCAAATCTATTTTAGTGATGCCATTTCTTTGTTTGGGTGACTCATAAATGGCCACCCTATTTATATATAATGGCCACCCCAGTGATTCATGCATAACAGGGAAGGTAACACCAGCAAGCAGCTTTGGCAGAACTGCAGCAGGTGCTTGTGTGTGTGCTGTGTGTTTCTTTATGTAGCTTCCATGTGACTCAGTCTTTGCTATCCCTTTTATATATTCACACCTTGGAAGATGTCACATTCTTATATTTTGGAAAGGACATTTGTTCTGTATTTTTGTTGTAAGAACAGCAAAATCATCTTTCTCCAAACAACATTCTAACATGGCTTCATGTTTATATCCATTGTCCAACCATGATTTGGACTAATACCTCATTGAAAAAGGGTTTCTCTCTTCGGGTATATAATGCTCATACTATGCATTATATACCCGACTGCACTATTTATGCAGTCTCTTTTACTTCTGGTTGGTCACCACATTTCCAGGATCTGACATTTTCCAATAGGGCTTACTGACTCTTGACATTCCAAGCCATTTCTCTTTTTTACCTTTCTCCATTCTTGTCCATAATCCTTGTCTTTGTGCATTTTCAGCATTTTCCCAACCTCATTTGGCTTTGCCTCAGCCATTTCAAAGTTTCCACTCATGCTTTTATTCATATGCTAAAATGGCTAATCATAGCTCACTACCATAGCTATCTATGGTGATTATAAAATAAAAATCGTGACCTCCATTCACAGCATAAGACTATGACTGAGTTATACCTCCATTGTTTGTTTTGGCTTAGAGGTCATCCATTATAATAAGAACCATTTTTCCTCATCATGGAGAATGAGAATCTGCTTGAATCCTTAATTGAATTCCCAGCTTGATTCAGAATGATTTATGTCAATTGAGACAATTTAGGTTCAATCCAGATTAGGTTCAAATTAGTTGATTGAAGTTCAGCCCCTTTCCATGCTGAAGTCTCACCATATTCTCAATGCTGCTGGGAGACAGAAAGGAATCTTAAAATCTCTCTGCAATAGCCACCTGCTTAAACCCACTTTGTGTGTGTGTGCGTGCATGAGCGTGCCTTAAAGTCAGTGTTGAATACCTGGACTAGTTCCTGCAGTTTTCTTGGCAACGTTTTCAGATGTGGTTTGTCATTGCGTTCTTCCTAGGGTTGAGAGAGAATGACTGGCCCAACGTCACTCAGCTGGCTTCATCCCTAAGGCAGGACTAGAACTCACAGTCTCCTGGTTTCTAGCCTTGTGTCTTAACCACTACACTAAACTGGTGCTCAAGCCCGTTTACTGGATGATTATATAAGGTTTAAATTTTGTAATACCAGTGAGCAGGGACATCTTATACTTAGAATACTATAAGCTTCCAACCCACTCCAGTAAGCCTGGAAGCATTTGAAGCTATAAATCCCATCTAACCAACAAGCTTGGACTTACTTGGTGGAGCATCCCAGGGAATTAAATACTTAATGATTTCTAGCTAGCAGATCTGGAAGCATTTAGACTAGAACATGTCTTCTAGGACATACTGTCTCAGCCTCTTCATCTTATATGACCATAAATTTATCTACCATTCATAACCAGAAAAACATTTCACAAGGTGACTAATCATATATTACTATACCTGTATTTTACTCATATACTGTATTTACTATACCTCAGATTTATGAGCCAGCAAAATGCTTTTGTGAATCAGAAAAATGTTATATTTGATTGCCTTAACAAGCATACATAAACTCAAAACCTAAAGCAGTCTGAATACAGTGGAACAAAAGAAATGTTTACCGATTTTATGGAATTAGGAGAACTATAGGGGGAAAAAAGACTATTTGAAATTTAAACTTCATGGGCATGAAGACCCAGCTGTCATCTGTAACTCTGGTATAGCTGATGGCATTAAAACCTGTTTCCAAGTAAGTGACTATTTTATGATATGATGTCCAAAGGGAATGTTGATTTAGTTTCACATTTCATGAAAACAGAACATAGTAATTTCATGGAAGCTGTAAGAAGAATCTTTCACTCAGGCCACAGAAAAAGTGTTTCTGAACGCTGGAAGAGGATATCCTGTCAGCATGGAAATGCCCATTCCTCTTTGTGAAGTCAGGATGATTCAGTATACAGAGAGGAAGTACCGCAAAGGGTTCAGTGAGGGCAAAGCTAACTTGTCAAGATCTGAAATGGAACAGAGGAAAAAGTGAAGCTCATATGCTGGATATATAATCTCAGCATTTCCACTGAATAGTCTTTTTTCAAGAAGAGACAGGGGAACCATGCTCATGAGAAAAGGAGCCAACTGCCTAAGCCAAGGCTTCTGTTTGAAGGTCCAGGCCAAGCAGCCATGGTTGGATCATGAAGTTGGACACCCACAATTAGCACTTGGATAGCAGGTTGAATAAGCAAGAACACATCTCAGCTAGTGATTATCTTCTCTATTATAGAAAGACATGTCTCATTTCTATTCAAATATTTGAAATGTGCACCTACTGTAGCTATGCATTAGAAGAAGTAAATTGTATGCAAATATGTATCTTTTTATAATGTTTTCCTCTTTTGATATAACAGCCACTCCAATGGCATGCCAAATATTTCTTCAAAAACAGGATTTTTTTTTTCAAGGCTTAAGCTGAGGCACTACATTCTGTTTTAATTGGTTTCTAAGTGCAGGTGTTCAGCTATGGTACTACTGTGCAACAGAATCTCAACTGGATGGATATATCAGCTTTCTGGATATGTCTTCAAATGATAACCAGAGGGCCTTACAGGAAGAAGAAATCCATGTGGGTATAGAATGATTGAATTAGAGAACATTTATCAATTTTGCATCAATGTCTGAGTTTTAGCTAAAGGAATGTAACAGTTTTCTTCATTTACAGATAAAGGAGTGTTACAACTTTCTGCATTTTGCTAACTAGTCTACTTTGAGCTAGAGCTTTTGAAACTGTATAACCTATTTAATTTATCTCCCTATAGAAAGATGTAATGTATGTGTCTATGTTCATTAGTGAATATGAATATATATTTGTGAGCGTGTAAATATGTGTGTGTGTGATATATACATATATAATCAAAAGCTCTTGGTTATTCCTTGCTTTCTAGTGAAAACTTCAGATACCTTCCTCAATCCTTTGGTCTATCAGAGAATGACTGTGCTAGTTCTTGCAACATCTCTTTGGGACGTAATGAATTGAAAATGAAGGCAACATTTAAATCACAAACTCAGATTTTCTACCCAGCAGAAAATCCGGTTTGCTCCAGTGTTTAGGGGACTTCTGAAGTATTGTTTGAGTCATTTCGGTTGTGGTCTACTGCCCTGGCACAATCAGCCACTTCTAACATCTCTCCCTGAATGCAGTATTTGGCATGCTTGCATAGGAGACTTTGTATCACTGCAGCAACCAGAACTCTACCCAGGAATGCAAACTCTGCAGAGACGCTTGCTCAGAGTATACCTGTCATTCATATAAGCCAATGTAGTTTGAACACATGCAGTAAAACGGTGAGAAGCCAAGTAACTTTTCTGCCAAAAGAACTACTACTTAAAGCTCAAGGAAGGGTTCTCCAAATGGCTTTCTATTTTTCCTTGGTAAGTTATTAAACAAAAAAGCATCTGTGTTATTTTTCTTGTAAGTACTTTGGAACAAACCCTGTAATGATGTCATCGGCAGGAGACCCAACCAAACCAGTTCCCAGAGATCCAATTTAAACAATGAGATGCATCCGTGTATCTCATTAAAGTCTCATTTATTTGGATGCCTGAATCAGATTCTTCTGAATTTGGCAGTTGCTGTAAATTATATTTTCTCCAGAGTAGAATTGTGCATGGTTACAAAGTACAAGGAAAACAGACAATGGTTTAAGGTTGCCAACTTTTAATTTAAATGTGCTGTGTATCTGGAAAGGGCTAGAGACTGCATCCAACTGAGAGGGGTGAGTAAAACCAGGAATAATATGCTGGATCAGAGAGAACTGGGCAGGATGAAAAATCCTCGTCATGCCAGCTCTCAGTTTTATTGCCAGAAAAAGCAATTTTGACAAGATGGACAGGTTCTGGCAAGTTCTGTTGTGTGGGTATGATCCTTTATTCAGAAAGAATTCCCCTTCAATGTCATAGTTTGATTCAAGGTTTAAAATATTAAATAGGTAACATGTAACTCGTTTCATTATATTTTCATTTTATTTACTTTTGAGTAAGCATGTAACAGAGGCTTTTTTATTTTTAATGTTCATTGGATTTTTGAACAGGTTAAGCACCAGCCCCAACCTTTCTGATCCAAACTGGGACACAAAGCACACATTCTAGAGTTTAAAAAGAAAGAGGGGGAAGTTCATAATTAATGTAGTATAATCTTATATTATTGCTTTGGATGGCGATCTTAGCTGAATATTATACATGCCAGGGTCATAACCTTGTTCTTTAGCATTTTAAATACTGATTGTTTTCTTTCAGTGTAGAACATTCCTCCTAGTGATAAATCAAAATACGAACATACGGAAGAGTCCATTGCAGACTCTAAAGCTGTGTTAAACTCAGCCATTCATAAGCAGCCCCCACCCACAATTAATAATCAAAAGATGCCTGAATGTCTAAAGAAGCTCTGATATAAATGCAGACCAATGACTGTCAAAAACAAAAAAGATGTTTATTCCTTAACATGAAACACCTTACTTGCTGGAAATTGCAAGTGGCAAAAAATCCTGCTTGTGGAACTGCTGAGAATTTAAACTTCATTTGTTGCCAGCCAGCAACAAATACGTGGTTGCATATTCTCACTCCAAATAGCAGCAGTGACCCAGCCATCTGAAGCAACGCTGCTGAGAAGGAAGAGAAAGCCTAGATGGCAATGATGCAAAAAGGAAGGGTTTGTATGCATGTCTACGTGCAAATGTGACGTGACCCCTCAAGCTGTCAGTGAACAGCCTACGCAGCCCCCGGATTCAGAAGGCTGCCCATTGACCTCATGGCTGAGGACCATCCAAATAACACTTGCAGAGATGGGTGATTATGGACAGCTGCAACTCTTCTTCTCATGTGCCTAAAATCCAAAGTTACACAATTGAAAAGAGTTGATCACAAGTACTTGTTCATAGTAGCAGCACCTCCACACACCAAATAACAATAGTTCATAGTGAATTCCATGGATTTATTGATTACTTATTGATACAATTAGCCAGTTCTCACATTTGTCACATTTATATAGCCGCCCATCTCACACAAACTGACTCTGGTCTATATAAATGTAATAAATCATGTGTATGTGCCTATCATACAACTATCTATATCCATCTCCTTGTCTGCAGGTTTTGAAAATTCATGTACACACACACACACACACACACACACACACAATAACAGTTTATCCTTTCCAGTGGTTCAAAATAAATTTTTTATAGGATTCAGATCTGTTCACTTACCAGTGGTCACATGAACTTTTCTCATCACAGGTTATGCTCTTCGCTCTTTAGGTACATTGGACTAAATATGGAGGCGAGTTCCACATTGTAAAATGGAATTGATAAGGTTCATTGAAGAATACTTTAAAGCAGTGGTTCTCAAAGTGTGGTCTGAGGACCTGGAGGAAGGAGCAAGACTCTTTTAGGGGGTCCACGAAGTCAAATAAATAAATATTTTAAAATTTCTCACTTTTAATTCCTAATACAGTGAATATTGATAGATACAACCCACATAAATCAAAGCTCCTTGGGGTCCTCAATCATTTTTAAGAATGTAAAACGGTTTGAGAACCACTGCTTTAAAGCAATGGTGCCAATGGGGAGGGCTATCAAAAAAGGCATGATGGTAGTTGTGGTAGCATAGTTGAAGCCCCATTCTTTTTTTATTTGTGCCAATGTCACACACCTGTACAAAGGGGCAGGGCTTCAATTGTATCACCACAATAATGATCTCAACTTTATTTACAACCCCCCCCCCATGTTTCTGCTGTAAAACTATTCAGACCTTCTTGCTGAGGGTTCTTTTAAAGGGATTAGAGCAGGGTTCCTCAACCTTAGCAACTTTAAGATGAGTGGACTTCAACTCCCAGAATTCCCCAGCCAGCATGGTTGGCTGGGGAATTCTGGGAGTTGAAGTCCACCCATCTTAAAGTTGCTAAGATTGAGGAACCCTGGATTAGGGTACTCAAGATGGGACCCAATTTCTGTTTTCTCAAAGAAATTGAGTGGATAGGAAACAGTGTTAAATTAGTCTACAGACTTGCTGTATTTGATCATTTTATTTCATATAGAAATAAATTGTGCTAGTTACTTCCCTATTATTTAATGATTGGTGCAATACAGGAGGATATTTTGCACAATGCACAGACTAAATCTAGTGTAATTCCAGCCCCCATCACATGTTGTTCAACTCTTCTGGACTTTTGTGAAGCATTAATCAAGGCAGGATTTAACAGAAAGTATATGTTTATAAAGCCTATGAAAATCTGCAGCAGGGCCCAAAGTTAATTTGAGTAGCCAGCTAATATACAGGTCCTTGGGTGTAAAATAGCAACTTAAGATTTTCAGCTGACATCTAAACTGGAAGAGATGCAGAAACATGTAACTTTCTTAATCCAAAGATTTCATTGCAAACATCCCCACTCAGTGAAGCGTTTTGATTCAAAAAGCCAGAGGTAATGAGCTGAGAGTGATTAAAGTAGCAAAACAATATTGTTTAGAAAATCATTAAAAATCAAATCTCTGCAAATGTAATTATTTAAACCGTTGGGGGTATTGTTTTATTGTTTATGGGGGTATCAATATTTGAAACAGAGTAAGGTCTCCTACTGTCTATTAATGGGACTGAAAACACCTTTTCTTCAAAACATTCAGCATTCTATTTTTTAACCCAATCAACCAGTCTATGCCACATTAAACCTTGTGGAGTCCTTGGTGTTCTCTGAGCTTGGTTGTTTTCTTGCAAACGTTTTGTTACCCAGCTAGGTAACATCTTCAGTGCTAGAAGGGAGTGGGATTATATACAGTGGCTTGCCCTGCCAGTGTTGGTGGGGGTGGGGGTTTTGTTTTATTTTGTTTTTCCCCCTCTGGTAGTTCCTTGATTAAGGCATTGTTTACTGCTGATTGTACGTATGTCTGGTGATAATCTTGGTGTTAATCTCTGCTTGTCTGAGTGATGACTGTTTATCTCTATGTTAGTGAAAGAATATTCCTGTTGAGCATTCAGATCTTCAGCAAGAGTGAATCAACAGTAGAAGCCAGACTGGGGAGAATTCTGTTGCCTTCCATCACAGAGAGATGGCATCTTTTCCCGGTCTGGCTTCTACCAGTGTTGATTCACTCTTGCTGGAGATCTGATATACAACATCTACACTATTCAAAAGAGACAATAGAAAGGAAAACAAAAGATCAGAATGTCTCCTCACCAGCAATCATCACCCAGATAAGCAGAGGTCACCCCCAGGCATACAATCAAGCAGTAAACAATACCCTAATCAAGGAACTACCAGAGGGGGAAAAAAACAAAAAAAAACCCACCCCCACCAACAGTGGCAGGGCATGCCACAGTATATAAACAGAGAGCAAACCCCATTCCATTCTAGCACTGAAGATGTTACCCAGCTGGGTAACAAAATGTTTGCAAGAAAACAACCAAGCTCAGAGAACACCAAGGACTCCACAGTTCAACCCTGAGCTACACATATTCTCTTCTATTGGTACATTAAATCTTTTCTCTTGCTTCCCGATTATTGTTTATACATTCACAAGAGAGGAGTAGTGTCGACTGGAGCTCTGAAATACCTGACGCCTATCTGAAACTGTATGAATGCTTCCTGAAAACTATATTTTTCAGTAACTCATTCTTAAATCCCCTTCCTTTCCCTTTCACACACACAAATACACATGCACACAAATATAACCATCTTGGCTAATCAAAGACTCAAGTTCTGGACCATATGCAAATATGTCACTTCCTTTCAGACTGATAAGATTCTCCCATTATTATCTGGACTAGAAGAATATAGTTCTCTTTGCACTGTATTGACATGTTGCACACCAGTGCTCTAGCAGCCTACTCCCAAATGACCACAAATTTAGCATCTGGAACACCACCAAGTGGACCAACAAGCAGTGTGAATGTTGCCAAGCTGCTGAAAATGGTTCCAGTAACCACAATCCTTCTGTGTAGATCTTTTGTCTACTCATCATTGCAGTACTATCCATAGTGATCTATCCGTGTCTATAGAACTGCTGTCAGTTAGTGATCCATCTCTCAGATACATTCCAAGACAATTGGGCTTATGTTTGTTTTAGAGCCCAAAACTTTTCTTGCCCCCAGCTGGACAGCTGAAGGATGCCTTCCAATGGGTGATTCGGGTGACCTTTTTTATTTGCTCCCATTTCTACCTTGGAATTATTTCAGATCCTCCTCAAACCACCCCAAAATTGTGTCACTGAGAGAAACCATCTGCCTATTTCTGTAGATAGATATTGTTTATGACAGTCATTGATCAACCAACATAAAACAACAAAGCACATAAGGTAGATACATACTCTAATATTAGCTCATTAGCCCTTGCTGAATTTTACAAAACATATGGCAAATTTTTGCAAAGTTTATAGAAATGGATGTATTTCTGCTAGAGAATAAATAATTCAAGTAAAACAAATCTAAGTGCCTTGGGAATGTTATTATTAAAGGCAAAAATGTGGGCTGTGATTTCAGTGGTACCAGCACTGCAAAGACAAAGTTTAGCCACATAAGGAATTCTCTTACTTTCCCCTCCATAACCCACCTGGTGAATGTGTTAATGTGAACTAAGGGTAAGGCCCTCCTGAATTTTGGAATTGTAATTTGATAAAAAAATACTGAACTGATCTTAGGTATACAACCTAACAATTCACAAAAACAGGCAAGGAGACCTAGTCCATTGGATCTTCCTTATCTAATACCTGATGCTCGAGGGTGTTCTTGTTATTCCTGAAACCTGATTTTTTGCAATGCAAGTCCACTGTGGTTCAGCATATCTTATATTTCCATTCAGAGAAAATAGAGAAGCAGACTACTCACAAGCCAAGATATTTCCTGCCATGGTCTACCTGTGGCTATTTCCAGTGCTTCAAAAGAAATGGAAAATAGCTTCCCAGACTTTTCTTTTGGGACTGATGGATGAACAGTTGGAAAAAAATTATGGAACTTTGTTTTTATATATGATAATTGCAGCAAGTTTATTATGTGCACAAAGGTAGAAGGATTCAACACTACCCACAATGGAGGAATGGATAGTGAAGATGATGCAACTTGCTGAGATGGCTAAATTGACTTTGATCAGAGAAAAGACAGTATCTACAATTATTGCTGACTGGAAACCCCTTATGGACTTTTTGTGTGAAACAGAAAGAAATGAACTTATGATTTATGGTTTTGGTGATAAGAAAAAAATAGATTATAGAAAAAATGAGAGTTATGTTGCAACCATAGAGTAAGAGATAAATTTATACTTATAACTGCTGTAAAGAAAATTGGAAGCTACTTCTTTATATTTTCGTTCTTTTCTTTTTTCAGCTTTGTCTTTCTTTTCTTTCTTTTTTTCTTTCTTTTCTTTATTCTACATTAGTTTGTTAGTTTTTATCTTTCTTTTAAATTTTTTAAATAAAAATTATATGAGAAAAAGAAAATAACTTCCCAGACTCAAATTCTTCAAATAGTACTTGAATAATATATTCACCCAATAATAGCCGGTTCTCCAGTTTTATGTTTGCTCATAGAATGAGTACATTGGCACTCTCAAATTCAAAACAGCTGTCTTTTCCATAATAAGTAACCAGCATGCATATAAACTTTAAGATTTCAGGTGAAAAGTCTTTGAAACACCAGAAATGATGAGTACTGTTTTGGTAATCTAAACGATTTCATTTTTTACATCTCATGTTTGCAGAATTTACATTAGAAGAGAGAGTTGAAAAGCAGTTCCCCAATCTTGTCATTTTTTCATGGGGCCCTTTTATTTTTCATATTAATGACCCTATTTTCCAAACGTCAACTGTAGAAGAGAGAGCATCGAATGCTCTGCAACCCATTTGCTGCTCAGTTTCTGAGAAGCCCACTTTTTTTGCACCCTCCTCTGCCACTGTAATGCATCCTCCACTGGTAAGTGCTGATAACAGGTTGTTTCTCTAGGGTCACATCAAACTGGCTCAGATTCTTTGTCACACCAGATTTTAATACCCTTTCCTTTTAGCCCCTAATGTCAAGGTCTTGTGTGTTAAAATAAAGCAAACAAAACAAAACCTTAGCCTGTCATAGTGACTCTCTCCCAATTACTCTGACAAAAGTCAGTCGCTGAAGGAAGTCCTGGATGTCAGGCATTTTATCAGGGTGATCTAATCAATCCTGCAGCAGTCAACTTGTCTTCATAGGTCTTTGCACCTTGCCAGAAAGCTCACTTGCACCTTAAGTGAGCATTTTATCTCACTCTCTTTATTTTCCCTGGAAGAAATGCAGGACGCAGAGATGAGATCTTGCACCATTCTTTTTCAGTACATCACCTGCCAACAGTTTCTTTCTTCTGACACTTACAGCTCCACTTACAGCTGGATAAAACAGTCTCAGAAGCCTAAAGACTGGTACATACTAACAGCATAGATCTACTGAACGGTAGTGTCCTCTGTTTATAATTTGTTACCCTTTTTATGTAGTGAAGTCAAGTATACCATTTTTTATTGTTAGTTGTTTTTTCCCATGAGAACCATGAATGCAACACAGAGATGATCAGAAGATTTTTGCAAAATTCTGGGTGCCCATCAGTGAAACCTGAAATGATTCCTGGCTGCAATGCATTAAAAATCAGGCATAAAGAAGCAACGGCAAATACTGACTGCAATTAGATTTGTACTAAATCTTTGCCTTTATAAGGCTTTCTTTTTCTCTGGGAACTCTGCATGCACAGTTTTAATCTGCAGCTCTCATTCTCAGCCCTGAAAAGCACTGAAGCAGCACTAATTTGGTTCATCAGAATACTGAAGCTACTGGTGATATATAATTTTTTTTTCATCCGTTCAGTTGTATCTGATTCATGGAGACTGCCTGGACAAGTCCCTGCAGTTTTCTTGGTAGCATTTTCAGAAGGGGTTTGCCATTGCCTACTTCTTCCTAGGGCTGAGAGAGAGTGACTGGCCCAAGGTCACCCAGCTGGCTTTGTGCCTAAGGCGGGACTAGAACTCACATTCTTCCGGTTTCTACCTTGATGCCTTAACCACTACACCAAACTGACTCTACTGATATATAATTTAACATCTTGCAAAACTGGAACAATACTGAACACTAAAAAGTGATTCTATTTTGCAAATTCAGTTGCATTAAACAAAAATTCAATCATCTCAAACATGAGTTTAGATAGCAGTAGAAAAATCTTGGTCGCTTCTGTATCATAGTGGGAAATATTCCATTCACACTTTTGCAAAATACTTCTTTCAGTCAATAAATTAATCAGGTTGTTTGAGGCCAGAGAACAGCTATGTTTCTGATGGACTGACCCTTGCTGATATTGGAGAAAGATAAATTTTCAAGCTATCAGTATTCTGTAACTATCATTATGTTGGTACTTTGGCTAGAATCCATGGTTTAAGAAAGAATGATATACCACTCAGAAGTTTGCTGCAAGGTTTTAAACTTAGTGTACAGACTAAAGCTTGGGATATGAGATAAATTCTCATCCCTCCCTTGTTTGCTTTTTCATTAGATTCGTTTAATCTGTTTTTAGAGAAAAGGACCTGAATGTCTGTTCCCAAATGCTGGAGTTCAGCAGAAACTTCAAAAATGAGGTATCACTAAACTTGTACCCATTGCTGAATTTTCAGTAACAGCAATTTGGCTCTGGTGGCTTTCCAAATGCTTGGTTTTACCAAAGAGATGGCCACACTATGATGCTTCTTCTCAGCTTGAATGCATACATATCTCCCAGGGGCATGGTAAGAAGTTAGCATAAAGATGACTTTTTCCCAAGTTCTAGATTATCTCAGAGGTAGACAACTTCTGATGGACAGAGGCCACACTAAATGTTTTGGAGGTGGCTGAATGTTGGATAGGGTGATGATACAAAGTGGGTGGAAGTTTTTTTTTTCTTGGTCTGAGGGACATTTTTTTTTAATTTATAAATTACATTAATCCTAATTTAGACCCTACACAATTGGGGGGAGAGGTCTTATCACCATCAAATGGCAGGAAACCAATTTAGTCAGAAGTGGGTCCAGGACTGCAAAAAAAAAAAAAAAAAGGAACTCCAAAGATACCAGTGGCCCTGGGTGTCAGATTAGCTCTCCTTGTAGAACTTGGTTCCTTTGATCACCCATTAATCTGGGACAACATCTCTGGTTCCCTGCATTTAACTCCCCTGTATGTGTACTGACCATGTGTCACTTGCACAAATACATGAATGTTGCCTAGGAGACAGCACACGTGTCTTTTGAAAAGAGCCAGTTCTAAAAACAACCAGGATATTGCCCTGGTGATGTGATACTTTGCCTTGTACAAATCACACTTAAATGTGTTTTTTGAGTTGACACATTCTTTGCTATAGGTCCTGCAGGCTTGTCTGGCAGCAACTTTGGTCGAACCTCCTCTGCAGCCATCCTGGGTCTCTGAGCTTTGCTGTTTGCCAAGTTGAAGGGTCCAACCTCCTTCCTGGCTTTCTTTACAGCCTTTAAAAGCCATCTCTTTTAACATGCTGTAATGTTACTTCTGATTTTAATTCTTGGTATAATTCTCCATTCACGCTTCTATTAATTTATTAGTTTTATGTCCTGTCTTTATTTTGTACAACCCAAGACAGCATATATAATGCTCCTCTTCTTATTTTCTCCACAGTAACAACTCTGTGAGGTGGGTTAGGCTGAGAGACAGTGTTTGGCCCAAAGTCACCAAATCAGATTAAAAGTTACAATCTCCTGGTTTCTAGTTTGGCATCTGAACCGATACATCAAACTGGCACTCACTAACTTAAACCACCAAGAAACATTGATGGTATTAACATTCTAATAAATAAAACAAATACTTCTTGACACCATAGTAGTTAGTAAAGTCCATAAAATGACTTATCTGTTTACCAAGAACTTCTTTTTGTTGGATAAAAACATCTACAAAATAGGCCCTCAAGAGCTTTTAGTGGACTAAAGCACTGAAGGAACATTTCAATCATTCAGGAACTTTTGAGGCACACTAACCTCTCCTCTGAGTGGACTATCTCAATCTAGTAATTTATCCTTGAAAATTAACTTTACATTTAAAAAAAAAACCTATTCCATTATGTATCAAAATGCATTACAAGTACTCCCCAGTTTAAGAACAAATTCTGTTCCCAAGGTATGTCCTTAAGTCGAATTTGTATGTAAGATGGAATAGTATTATTGTATAATGCTGTAAAAGTAGTATTGTGTAATGAACTCAAAACATTGTGTATTTAACTTGAATCAACTCAGATTTTGCCACAATAGGCTCTGTTGTTAACTATGGGTCATGGGTAAACTGGGGACTACCTATAATCTAAGAGAGTTTAATTTGGATCTTAAAATTCAAGTTGGTTCCTTTCAAATGAGTAAATTGTACATATAAAACCTGAAATGGCACAGAGATTTCAATGTGCAGGACCCATTTTGAATATTTACAAATACTTCAACTGGGCTTAAGTTTATAAAAATAAAAGAATATCCCTGATTCTTTACTGGCTGAAAACAGTAGCAGCACATTGAATGGCTTGTTCTTTAACTGAAAATTACTTTGTAAAAATAGGATTGTATTAAACCTTTTTTGTTTTGATTGGTCTGAAAGTGAATACTCAGTTCCAGTTTTCTTTATTATTTGGGCTTCATCCCCTTGTAATATGGTTATTTTATTTTAGTTTCCAAATATTTGAGGTTAAAGTGAATAGTTCATCTTTAATGGGATTATTTCTCTCTTTCAGTGTTTGCTTTCATTATAGTTCAAATCACTCTGAGCCTGAGAATCTAACCTCACTGGAAGCATGTTTTTTCAATTTGATGCAACTTAAATTTAACCTTTGACCACAAGCAATAAAGATACTACTTTTTCATCCACTGAAGAACGGAGCTTAAAAATCTGCCATTTTTCCATTTCCAGGATTCTAACCTTCCTATTAACTGAATTTTGGTTGTTTGTAGAGCAAAAAAGTCAATTTTCTTTGCAATGGGAGTTGTTTAGGAAAGGACTATGCAAGTCTTAAACTCTTCCCTAAAACATGTTGCCAGCTCTAAATCAGTGTTTGATACATTAGATCTGGTTTCCAATAGGTATGATTGTGTTTTACAGATAATGTTCCATTTCTTTTCTTACTTTTTTTATTTTTTGGAACATTGTTTTTAAAAGAATGAACTATTGCAATTGTCTATCAGAATGGTTGGTGACCGTGATGACACCAACTAGTTAGGATTATAACTGAATGAAACATTCAGTGAACATTCCTTGACCTGTGTCCCTTTCAGAATTGTAAGTTAGCTCTGTGGGCCATTTCCAAGAATTTTCTAGTTCTTTTGTAATTGAGAAGACCCACATCTACCTTAGATGTGATTCTGAATGCAAGTGTTAAAGAAAGATACAGAAACTAACTCAGGTGCACATCATAATAATCTACTGTATGTGGATGGACTACTGGATTTCAGTGGTCCGGGGGGGGGGGGGAAGGGAAGGGGTGGAGTTGTCACTTTAGTTTCACCCTAATGTGTGTGACTATGCAATCAATGTTCCTGGATTCTTTTTCTGTGTACAAAACTCTTCCCACCTCCAAAAGCATTCATGGATCTGCAAGAAAAAAAAATTCCTGAAGTATCTTTATCTCCTGGCCTTGATCAATGCTCTTTCAATTCTGGACTAAGTTCTGGTCTGTTCAGACTTAAAACTGCCAAACTACAGAAACACTAACTAACATTGGCTGGCTGGTCAGTCACATGCTAGTCAAGCACACATGCACACATTCACCAACTGCATATATCTTTATTAAAGTAGAGTGGTTCTGATTAATATTTTCAGACATTCCTTTGATGTTCATATTGCACAGGGCATCTGGAGTGAAACAAATGTTAGACCTGGAACCTGCCCTCCCTTCCAGCTTAAATGTAGGAGAAAGATAAAGCAAACTTAAATTTTCAAATAGTAATACGTACTGTGTTAATAAATGGACAGCTTAGAAGCATTTCCTGTTTATACAGTTGGTTAATAAACATCCATCACTTGTGTCACCCATGCTGGACACCAAATTCAAATGTCAAACAAAACGTAAGAGGTCACACATTTTCCTTTGCTAACTAAAAGTGTAATTCATAAATATTATTGCTACCAAACTCTCCATCTTCGACTGTTGTTTAAAAATATGCACTGTAATATAAATTGTGATTAAGTTTAAATGGGCATATTATTTCCTGTTTTAAGGGTGAAAAGCAGTAAGAATTATGTTTTACTCAATAGGCATTTTTATTGAAAAATGAAAATATGAGCTGGCAGGCCTTGTCTAGGAAGTTCAACTTCACGAAAGGGAAGATTTTTATGAGCTGCCACCCGTGTTTAACATTGCTTCTCCATCTGCTATTTTCCCCAGATGCACTGAAATAGCTTTTCTTATACTGAAATTAAAAACATTTGGTTAAATAGTGCAACTGACAAAGCAGTCACATAGTCCATTCAGCCAAGTTCTGTCTATGCCAGCTTCACTTTCAAATATTATTTTAGGAAATTGTCCCATGAAGCTATTTATAGAAGCAGCAGCAAGTGGCGCATTTAATTTCAACATTTTAAACAATGTTACTACCGTTTGGTCAAGAGCTGGGAAAATAATAGAATGTATGGAAATAATTAAAGTAGCACCAAGAAAATGGTGTAGAATTTTGTGATGGTGGCTACCCTGCACTTTTTTTGTATGTTGTTCAAAAGGCTCCCTGATTGCTTTTGCATTTAAGTTTTATTCATCGTGATCATCTATGGTCCAATATTTTCAAGCAGAAGGCCAATAGCTTCTAAAATATCCGTATTTTAGTTTGGATTCCTGCAATGAGCCAAGAGTTGGACTCCATGGCCTAAATTTCTCTTTCTAATATTATAAGCCTAATGTAAAATGTTGCTAGGATTTTTTTTAAAAAAAAACTATCCTAGCAACATAAATAATCCCTGAACAATCTTCTGACAAATTCCAGCATAGGAATTACATTAATAAATAAGATATTCCACTGTGTCTTCTCTTTGCTAGTTTATGGACAGCTCACAAAGATCAAGGATACCCTGCCTTATTTTCCCAGAATATCTCTAAATATAGTATCTTAAATGGGCAAGAGAAGAAGATAGCTAAGATCAAGCTCCATCCAATTTTCCAAGTAAAGTAACGGAAATGGATTTTTATAAAAGATACTTGGGATATAAGATGAACTGATGATATGAGAAGTAGTATCAATTTCTGAAAATAAATATTCCTAACTGTTGAAACTGGACATGATTTCATTCTGACAATGTCCTTAATCTAGATAGTAGCTCTCCATAGAGAACCCATGAATGACCTTTCATCACCAACTGGAGAGCAACTTTCAGAGTGTGTTTGGGGCGGTGCCAAGGCTTGAAGGCCATGCATCCTTGATCTAGAAAATCTGGACAGCTATCATATTACTGTGACACATAGAAAATACCTATCCAGAGGATACAGAACCTTTAAAGAAAATTGGTCATTTAACAACAGGATGTGGCAATTTGGGGCAATTTAACAGAGGAAATGCTGCTCATTTGGAAGGTTACCTTTAAATTGTTCACACTAAATTCTCCTATTGCTTTATCCAAGGGATTTAAACTGCACTCTGAAAATTAATTCCTAAAAGGAAAAAAAGTTATTTGCTTTCCATCTCAGCATTTAGCCAACATCATTAATTGGAATTGGAGATTTTCTGCATCTCTTTGCAGACAAAGAGACTTTTTTGCAGCTCTGGTAGTCCTAGAATACAGGCCATATATTCTGATCTGTTAAAATATAGGTCAGCAGCAGCCACGTGGACAAGGTCCACATCAGCACTCACCTTCCCTTCTCCAGAAACACCTAAGCTGGAGCAGCCAGATTCCAGCATGTTGCCTTCCATTAACCTGCAATTATATCTACACTTTCCTTGGAATAAGTGTCACCATACTCCAGGAAGTTTGCTTCTGACATGAACAAGAAGGCATTGTTAAAGTTAAGCATGTACTTAAATATATCGTGTTAAAGCGATGAAGCAGAAAAGGCAGTAAAGAGAATCAAATAACCCTTCTGTTATTCCAATGCTCAAGGACTTCGCAATAATAAAGCTTTGAAAGTATAAAATAAAACAAAGTGCAATTAAAACCAGCCATTAAAATAATTAACAGTTAAAAGCTAAGCAGGAGATGCATGCTTTATAATCTCTTTAATTACTGGGAATGCCCGATGCACCTTCTTAGGAAATATATTCCATAGTCTTGAAACCTTACAGGAGAAGGCCCTTCCCCATGAACCAGATAATTGAGCTTTTGGAGGGAGGGACATCTTCCAAAGCGTGTCTCTTGTTGATCTCAGTAACTGGGCAGGTCCATAGCATAAGGAGTGGTATCTCTGTTAATCATTCTCTAATCTGTTTAGGACTTTAAAGCACCTTAAAATGTGTCTACTAGAGACCGTATGATTCCTGTTCTTTGCACTGGTTAGCAGCTATTCAGCAAACAACTGTAATTATTAAACATTTTTCAGGAGTGATTAATTATGTGTCAACAAGTTGGTGTCAACTCTTAGCAACTACATATATAGACCTCATCCAGGATTATTTTCACAGTAGCCTCATATAAAGCATATTACAGCAGTCAAGGCACATAATCAAGGAATGAATAACTTGCTAAATCCAAATGTCTCAGAGAGGGTCACAGTTAGGATACTGTAATTGTGCCAATGTGCTCCATACCACAGTTGTCACTGGATTTGCAGCTGCCACATAAAGTCCATTGACGAGATTCAAGGAACGCCACTAGACAGTGAAGCTGCTCTTCCTGGGAGAGTGAAATCCCATCCAGAACAAACTTTAATCTCAATCCTAGAGTCCATCTTTCTCCTTACCAAATGCATCTCTACTTCATCTGGTTTTAATTTCAACAAATTCATTTTTCCCCAATATTATCAAATTTATACTGTAGGAACTGCAGTGAACAATTAGTATATCAGTTGATTGATTGATTGATTGATTGATTGAATGATTGAATGATAGATAATGTGACATCAGTTCAATGCGACCATGTACTGTAGATAGACCTTCTCCAGGATGAAATATGTCAGCATATGTGACTATATATATGCAAAGATGTTTCCAAGATAGGCATGTTTTATCATTACTTGTCATGAACAACTGTTTACAAAGCCCAGCTGTAAATACTGTTGAAGCATATCAAAGTCTTTTTCAAGAATATAAGAATGCCACACATTCCCATATTATCTACTGTTTTAGAGCTTTGGTGGGGGGAAAAAGAGATTTAAAAAGCCAATAGGGTCTGGAGTTCTTTTCAAAGCTTGTAAAAATGTGAGTCTGAATATTTTGTTTTATTAGTCAAAGTATGGCAAATAGCAAAGGCCTGTAAGATTACCATAAGGAAAAGGGTGCTAAGTCCTTTAAGATAGTGTAGGGGAAAAAAAACAAGTTCCATGTTCTACATATCACAGACAAACATTGACATTATAAACGGATTGAACTATAATACAACACAGACTATTTTGTGCTCTTTGATGTGGCTGATTTTATGCAGTGCTGGAGACAGAGACAGATTAATCCAAATGATACTATGTGGTATTATGCAAACAATGTCCCTCCCCCCACCTCCACCACCTGAATTTTACTTTACTTATGGTTTAATGACAGAGGAAAGCTTTTCACCCCATTGTACCTCAATACAGTCAGGTTCCTGAACAAGTGGGTCTGCAGGCCACTTCAGGCTAAAAAAGTGTTATTTGTCAAACTAGTTTGTCCATTTCTCTTCTATTTTCCAACACCATTGTTCCTAATACATGCCAGTGCCATCCTAACTCCTGTGCTACCTACCCTTTCCCTGTGTGCAACAAAAGTGTGCGACAAAAGTGTGCCACAGAAACAATGACAATTATGAAAGAGCACCTTTTATAGGTGAACATGTCTTGGTATGGGTGGTGAGAGAGAGAGAGAGAGAGAGAAATGCCATAAAAGGGGATGGGCCTCCAAAAGTTGAGGTTCAGCCCCAACATCATTCCAGATATGTCTGATATCCTTCTGGATTGAATTGCAAGTGAGATTTAATTGTCAGACAGCAACAGCTCCCTCCCTTTGCTCTTTCGTTTTGATGATCTCATCACGATTCCAGTAGTACATAATTTTTATTTATTTTTCTAGCTAGGAGTGCCATGGTTTTATTTTGTGCCTGCATCTCGGTAGAAACTCTTTCAATAAAGAAAATGCAAGAGAAATAAAAAACAGATGCTAGATTTGCCAAAAGATTGTTTTTTTTTCCCTGACGCATTTCAGATGGTAATGTTTTGCCAGTGAATGTTCTTAAAATATGACAAGCTGAGAAGCCTTATTCTACTGGGCACTTCCAAATGTTAATATAATCAACATGGTGAGCAGTTCCATGCTAATGACTGCCACCTGCCCAGACCTCAGCTCTCACCTTGGACGTGGACTCCGTTACTTTTCTTTACTTCTCTCCTTAGAAGAGGAGGTTTTTTTTTTTTTGTTTTGTTTTGGTTTTTTGTGCCTTCAAGCCAGTGTTGACTCCTGTGACTGCCTGGACAAGTCCCTGCAGTATTCCTGGCAAGATTTTCAGAAGCCTCCTTCCTAGGGCTAAAAGAGAGGGACTGGCCCAAGGTGACCCAGCTGGCTTTGTGCCTAAGGTGGGACTAGAACTCCCAGTTTCCCAGTGCCTTAACCACTACACCTCTTAGAAGAGGACTACAGGTTTCTATATGTTCAAAGGAGAGTCCACTAAAATCATCAGCTGTTGCCATAACCCTGAAGCAGCCACACCAAAGGGCACAGCCCTTCTGAAATCATTTTTGTGGGGTTGCCCAAACCGAAGGTTGGCAACTCACTCCATGCAGCAATTAAGTTACCTGGAATATTTGTAACAAGTGTTACAAATGATCAGAACTTTAAAACTACTTTATATGAGGTTAGGCTAAATCAAAACTGGGGAAATCAGAAATTGTGGAATATATTCTCCATATTCCCTGCCTTGTCTATCCTGGCTTTCCCTGGTCTAGCTGGACCAATTTATGGCTGAAAAGTATAAATCAAGGTTTTGTTTCTGTTGTGTAAAAAAAAAAAATCTTTAGTCTCACTCAGGTCAAGCTCAATTCCTAGCCATTTCATGGACACTTCTATTTAAGTTTCTTGCAATAATGTCAAAGTGGCTTACCACTGACTTCTTCCAGAATGGTTTTTACACTTCCCATTCTAGACTATAGTCCAGCATCTCCTGGTGGTTACCATACTAATACTAATACTAATACTAATACTAATACTAATACTAATACTAATACTAATACTAATACTGGAAAGATTTTCTAAGGTCTTCTCCCTGTTGAGCTTTTTCAAAATCAGCCAAAATTTCCAAATATTTGTCCCAATGAGTTTTCTGAGAGATTTGCATAGCTATAATAAATTGTATAAGGCTTTTCTTGAACTGCAGAGTTATAATATCCAGTAAAATGAAGGGAATGCAGCAAATATTATTTCCTTTGATTGGCAGTGGCTCAGAAATCTGTTGGGTGAAGGCCTTCCTGTCAACTGCTCATTAATTGCTTAAAACCTGAAATGCAGGAAATTGAATTTCAGATATACAGGATGCCAAGAATGTGGACAACCATTGACCTGTATCCATGTTAACACAGACCCTTCAAATGACAGAGCCAGTGGCTATCCACATAGCCTTTAGAGTCAAAGCTACTGTATGTGTGAAATACCCCATACTACTGTATAGTTCCCCCTTTTAAGGCATGCAGTTCATTTTTCAGAGTACAAACCTATTCTTTTAAAAAAAAAAAATCACATCAGAACAGTGCTAGAAAATAAATATTCTTATAAATGGCTTCAAGTAAAGGTATTCTTTATCTGAGCAGGTATCACGATAATCCAGGCTGATACAGATTCGATCATATCAACATACAAAGTGACCAATTACATCATATTCATAAAAGACAGTTTTTAAAAGACATAATTAAATAGCTCGAGCCTCTAATACACTCTGGCCAGTTATCAAGGTACTTTGATAACGCCACTTGTTCTCAAAAGAGTCACTGTGGCATCTATCTTGATCAAGTATAAAGATGACCAAAGAGTGATCTTCAAACCTTGGCTCATCGTTGAGGGTTTTATGGACAAAAGACAGGAAAGAGTCATAGCCACCAATTAATGCTTTTTAGGAGCAGTGAGGTATGCAATCAGTAAGATGCTAAAGCAAGGTAGACAGGATCACATCACGTCCCAGGCAAGAGCCAGGATTCTCCATTAGGAATGGAATAATGTTACTTCTTGCCCTGGTCTAGCATCAGTGCCATCTCTGGGCTAAAGTGAGCAGTTACTCTTTCCCCCAGCAAACACTCACATAAAGTCTCTATATGCAGTCTAGAACCATAGTTAAACCAGTATCTGGCTACAAATGAAGCCATTTACAAGTGCAACTTTCAGTGATGGGAATTTATATACAAGAAAAATGATGTCTCAGAGTTAAACAGCTTTCTTCTCATACCTACAGTCCAGATATTTTGGAAAATACTTAGATAAATGTACACTGTTTCATCTACACTGAAAACAAGGGGGTGCCAGCATTTTCTTTTTCCTCTTCCTGTGTGAAGAGGGGGCAAGTAATTTGTGTTATTCCAGGAGCTGCTGTAGCTCAGGGAGCAGTGCAAAAACAAAATGATGATTGGGACATTCTTCTATGGGTTGACCAAGAAAGCATGACTGACTCATGGTGATCTCTGCTGGTTCTCCATGTTCCAAGGATGGCAGGAGTCAAGACAACTGCATAACTGAATTCAAAATGTCTTGGAGGGATTGGGGGGGGGGCATAGAAATGAAGCCATTTACAAGTGCCCTGTGTTAGGAAGTTATTCCATTGCTTTTTCTGTGTCTTCCATCTCAGAACAGGGCAAAACCATGCAGCCAGCATTCAGCAATCCTGTGACTGACGTTTAATGGGGTAGTCAGAGGAGGCTTCTGAGGACTGCAAAAAGGGGTTCACAGTCCACATTTAGCCCTGTGTTTTCCATCCTGCAATGCTAGGCTAATACATTAAGGCTGCAAACTTAAAGGCAGGCTTATTTCTACGCAGTCATGTCCAAGAGTGCAGCATAATATCAGAATAAAAAATAACAGTATTCAAAGAGGTTTACACTTAGGTTAGTTCAATACAAAAGAAATCAGGGCCACTCTGTTTTAAACCACTGTATAACAGAGAGAATTTCAGCAGATCAGCCATAAGCCCCTGGATAGTATTCCCCCTTCCAAGAAGGTTAAGTAAACTGTGGTGCTCCACATGTGGCTGAACTACAATTCCAAGTGCCCCTCCCCTTGTCTCCTTCAAAGTAGCTGGAGGACAGATGTTGAAATAGATCACCAGTACGCATTGATTTCGAAAGCTTTATGACTTATCCATTTGTTCTCAGGACAATTATCAGGCAAGGTTAGAGTTAGGGTGACTTGCCTTCAGAATGGTATCCTTATCTGTACTTGAGCTGAAGGTAAGTCATCCTAACCTCTCCACTTCAGCACCAAAAACTCTTCTAATTGGGCTTACAGTAGTCACTTGAAATCTGTTCCCTGTTGTCATCCAATGGTACTGTCCTCCCTCAGCTCCCTTGTATCTAGCTGTAGGTTCCTAAATAAGTAATAGTTACTGAGATCTTATTTCATGGGGAGATTATATCATTATAAGGCCACGGAAACAATGCCAGAGACTGGTAATAAAGAGAAGCCAAAATGACACAACCTTTAGGGAAGGCTCCTCAGGGAGTCCTCAGTAACTACAACAGCTGGCATCTAAATCCCAGTGACCTTCAGCTGGAGCCGAGCTCCAAAATGCCATGTTCCCCTTTGAAAATCTAGCACAAGGCATTCACATCAGCTCCAACAGCTCGTCAAAACACGCAGGTCAGTCCTGGTCATAAAACACTAAGATTAAAAAACAAAAAAAAATCAGATAGGACTTTCACCCATAGTTTAGTTTTAGTTTATACAAGTTGTGTTTTCATCAGATTGGGTAGGATCCAACTATTGTTTCTGTAAAAACGTGCACCTGCTCTGTCACTTCGTTTAATTGCTTTTTAGCAAAAAGCACAAACTCATCATAATAAGAATAGTGAAAAGGATGTGTTGCACTGCAGTAACAATAGCACACATTTGGGGGAAGAAATAAAAAGAAAAGAACAAGGAAAAACAGGGAGGGGGAGGGGGCAAAAGAAGATAAACCCTTTACTGTAAACTTGTCTGTTAAATCTATAAAGGTTCAAAGAGCAGATCACCCACCAAAAATTGGCTCTGTACATGAAAAATGTTTCATGCTGACAGGAGATTATACACGCATATATACAGAATATATTCATGCTGTACAGTAAACCAGAACAGATGGAAAGATAGGATTTATGTTCCAGAGACTAATTCAGTTAACAGTATCCAAATGATATCCAAACGAACCAGGAGTCCTATACGATATTTGCAATGGAGACCTCTGTATTTTTCCTCTGTCTAACTCACTGGTGCTTGTCTGTACAATGATGTTGCCAGTTGCACAATTTGTAGAGTCAGATGTTTTCCATGTTATGCAATTCACATTACATCCCAGTTGTGCATGAATAAAACATCATGGCACAGAGCAGCACGCTAAGCAGATCTGTTCTTAACCCTAATGTTTGAGACATATACAAAGGAGAACACAGAACATTTATACAATATAACAAAGCCTTGCGAACTAGACATGACTTGAAAAGCTGGGGGGGTTGGGCCATTAAAAATGCTGCTTCTACGATTCCAGATTTTAAAGAAAAGGCAAATATTACGTTCGATGTCAACTAAGCAAAGATACAGCATTTTAGCCAGACATCTTTATGGTGATAAGGATGTACTTTTCACAAGTCAGAAGTGAGTGAAACTCTTAACATGCTTAACAAGCAAAGGTTGTACAGATCAAAGTTATATTATGATCCACCATCATACTTCAATTAATTATTCCAGCAATTCCTCAATTCTCATTTAGAAATTTCAAGAAAACAATAATATGTCATATGGTTTCAGAAGGGGTTAGCTTCTCCAGTATTTATTCTGTCTTGGGGCAAGAAACTACATTATTCAGGCACATCCTTGTAGGGAGCCCTACATTTGCTCAAGTATGACAGTTAACTATGGATGGAGAATCTATTCTGCTTGTTTTAAATAATTTCTTTATCTGTCCAGTACTATCTGGGTTAGGAGCATCTGGTAGAAATGAGAAAATTACTATCTAGAGGCCACAGCATCCTTAGTTCTCCCTCAGCTTGTGAAATGGAATTTGTTCTATACTATCGCAAACAGGTTAATGAGAATTTGTATTTATTTATTTCTGAAATGTATATACTGTGTCAATTACAGAGGACTCTAAGCAGTGTACAAAAGAGTGTCAGCAACACAACCAGATTAAAAAATGAACGCTTAATATCATAACCACAATAATGTATCTGGTGCATGCATTTTGTAAAAATACATGTCTGTAAAAAAAAATTAAAATGAAATTTCAAAGTGGACTATTTGTCTATGAGATTTTGTTTTTATGCCTTGGTATCAGATGCAAAAGATGTTCAGAGCATAGAAGGCAACCATCTGTAACTTTGACATGAAAAGGCCTGATTTTTTTCCTCAGTAGCAGAGCTATTAAAGATATTGATTCCACAGCGGGTTGCCCAGGCCTTTTGCCAGGGAGATCCACCTGGGGAGTGAAGGGCATTCATACTATCTCTACATTTCATGCCTACTAGAGAACAAGGACTACTTCTTTTGTCCATACCAATTAAGGGAGAGTGGTATATACTTACAGTCTAAATTCCTCCATGCAAAATCTTCCAGGCAAAATCAAGATTTTGAACTCAGCATCCTAAGGAAACATCTTTTACAAAAGGCAGCCAGGCTTGCTTTCTTGCTGGCAACCATCCATTGCAGAACTGGCATTTGTGTAGCAAACATATTGCTGATTTTTATCTGATCTTATTCTTTCCCCCACATCTCTCTCTCTCACATACACACACACACACATTTCAGTCTCTCTCTTTCATGCTAAAAAAAAGTACAAAGGAATGGATTGAGAAAATAACGCCACATGTTCTTGAGTGCGCCAGATGTTGAGTACCTTTAGATTTTTCTGGATAGAACATGATTTAACCACACAAGTCTCTGAAAAATAATTCTAGTTTTTATCCTATCGAATCCCCATATAAGGCTATACAAGCTACAAGAAATGAAATTTCCATGGCCTCTTCAAAAGCCAAGCTTTATTATGACAATCCATTTGAAAGCATCAGCTGTTATAGTTCAAGACGTAGGCTTTGTATTCTGACATTGGTGGCTATGCCTTAACTCTTTCTCCACTTTCTCAAATATCTCCTCAACTCAGATGATCTCCTGATAAAATGTAATCAGCTATCACGTAAAACTATTACATTTGCATTAGCTATTAGTCACTAAGCATCTGACCAGACTGAAGCTGAGAATCTATAATAATGCAGTGTGAGACTTGTCACTTTGTTTGTTTGTTTTGAATCTTTATTCATGCGAAATTGTCCCTTGCCTGTCATAATCAGAAACAGATAACAACATTCTCTTGGTAACGTTCTCTAAGCCTACCTGAAAATTCAGTTTTCAGAATTTATTTCTCATACTTTGCTTCCATCAACACCCTCTATAAGTTGCTAGTCCCTCCATGTTATGGAGAAACTGCAAATCAGAGTAGGGATTACTGTATTTTTCCGTCTATAAGACGATACTTTTTTCTAAAATTGTTACACTAAAAATTGAAGGGCGTCTTATGCAAGGAAGTAAGCCGAGGAGAGGACCGCATGGTTGCGAAACTGCCCATACTTTGTCTTTGCAAATAGGCTTCCTCCTATCACTAGCCTCCATTCACAAGTGAAATAGCTTGTCTCTGCAAACAGACTTCCTCCAATCACAAGCCTTATGTAACTAACATCAGCTGATGTTGAACAAACCAATTGGAGGAAGTCTGTTTGCAAAGACAAGCTATCGGCAGTTTCACTCGTGATTGAATGTAATCAGTTGTGCAAAAGAGCATGGAAATAGAGCTGCAGAGAGACAGTTTGGACCTCCTCCCACTGAATGTATCATGTAAATGTTACCTAATTACTAAATAAAAATGTGTTCTGCTTTATCTTTAAAATATTGATTTATTAATTTTGGGTTGGAAAAGTGAGGGGCGTCTTATACATGGGGGTGTCTTAAAGATGGAAAAATACAGTAATTGGAGTTCCCAGTATCCCTGGTTCTCATGGTGTCAGGCCTTCAATGTAGGCCAGGTCAGGAAACAGTCACCACAAGGATTATAGGAGTTGTACTTTACTGTTGTATGGTATAATAACAGAATCTTGAAAGTCTGTCAGAATTTCTCTCTGCTCCATCTTATACCAAACAAAATCAAGGTGAGGTTATCTTGAGATTCTTTCTTATGCTTTCTGCTTCCCCAGGACTGTACTGTATTGCCATTTTTTCTCCCTTAACAGCTCATCCTTTCCTTCATCAAGGCTATTTCTATATTCTTTTACTCATGGCAAAGCCCATTTTAATCTCTGTTGACCTTGGAGACAAACTATTGACAAGAACAGGAATACTCTGGACTCTGTGTTCTCCTCCTTTACAAAATAGCCAAATGTCAAGGACAGCTTGACAGAAAAAAAGATAGAAGTATATACTGCTCCTGTCTTTGTTTCTTCACATCTCACTTTCTTCCATCGTAGAACTGAAGGCAACCTACATGGGATGACCAATTACAGCTCCCATTCATGCACTAATCAGGCATATTTTTCTTCATAAATGTCAGAGTTTAGAACCTAGTATTAAAGAATAAACTCCACTGGATACAGGGTATGTTGCTAACAATCTGGCTGGTGATAAGTTTCAGTCAGCTTACAAGAATGTTCACTGTGTTATTCTGTGGAAAATTTATATGCCTTCCTTTGAACAGGTTAACTCTAAAGATAATGGTGTTTTTATTTAAAACATCAACCCTCTGAGAACCCTTCCAACTCAGCTGGAATGCAGTGAGATAGTATGTGAAGTGGTGATTCCTGCATTTCAGGATATGGACAGACTCCTTGAGTCTAGACAAGAAGAAGCCAGAATTCTTGAGATGAATTTCATTCGTGGGATACCAACTAGAAAGTAGAAGACTTATTAGAAGACCTTCCAGACATCACAATGTACTTATGAGATAATGGGTAGAGTCTTCTGTATAAGTTTGTATGTTTTGTCTTTGAAATGGTGATCTTCCCTAATGTTAGAAAATTTGCTTTATCATTGTTTGTTTCTTTGTTTCTATATAACATAAGGAGGGATTTAGGGTATGTCCTAAGACCGAAGAGACACTGCAACCAGGAAAGAAGAAAAAAGGGGGTTAGGAAAGCAGTGGGGAAAAGATACAAAATGGAAAACTGTGAAGTGTTGTGGCTATAACCGTTACGTAATAAAAATTTAAGTTTTGACTTCCCCTGGAATTTGTCCTAAGAATCCAGGATTCTTTAAGAAGAAGAAAAAACACAACAAATATTACAGTGGCCAGATAAAATGGTTTCTGTGTATGGCACTTCTAGAGAGAAGAAGCCAAATGGAAGATGCTCCTAGCCAAATTGATGGAATGGTTTGGCTATCTCACCTCTTCCTTTGACACAGTAAGGAGATGATGTTGATGGAAGCAGTTCTGGAGGAGAAATCAAACTAAATTACTCCAATTTAATTTACTCCAATTAAATTGGAGTAAAATACTGTATGATAAGAGGAGAGGAGATTAAAATGCTTAGAAGTGTCACAAAAGATGAATGTGAAGTGTGACAAGTGAAAGAAACGTTTCATGAATGTCTATTATAAAGAGTAGACCACATTCAAACTAGATCTCTGGCCTGTTGGATGATGTGAAAGTTCAGCAGTGTTGCCATGCAATCCATAAATATCATTAACTGGTTTATAAAGCTCATTACAAAAAAATGCCCAAAGAAAAAATGAGATCGTTATTATAACGTTAAGCTTCAGATTTGTTTTAAGACCAGATTTGGCTCATTCATCCTCCTCATCTCCATATATCTTGCTTAATAGTTCTAGTTCATACTAAATATTATTCTCATGCTAACACAGAGCATCTGGCCATGTCTTTCTCCACTTCATGTGAGCCAGATTCCTTGCTAAATGCAGCATTACTAGAAAGGGTTATTTATCAGCACAAACCTACAAGGTCAGTTTCCATCAGGCAATATTAATAATTATGTTTCTGTAACACCACCCACCCACCCCCTTTGCAAAAAAAAGTACAAGTGAGATGGAAGCCCGCACAATGTTTTCTGGTCAAACAGAAACTGAGTGGGTTGTAGCTGAGTCTTTCTAGAAAGGAATGTATTTAATGTATTCTTTTGTACACAGTTAGCTCACTAGAATATTATATTTCAAACTTATTTCTCTGGTGACCCATAGAAATCCATGGATCAAGAGGATTACTTGTGATTCCTAATTTAACTCAGCTCAGTGTAAATACAAAGTTGTAGGTTAAATAAACTAAGCTTTAAATCAGTAAAACCTGCAAAGTGACAATCCAAAGAAAGACTGGCAAGGGAGCATCTACACTGGTTTTATAAAGCATTAATGTACAGTATCTGCTATCTTGCACTATTCCAAATTCTGTTATTTTGTTCGGTGTTTTAAAAAAAAATCTTCTGAAAGGCAAACAATCAGTTTACATCAGATCTCAAAAATGTATGTATTGTTTGGAATTCCTGAAAAGCTGTTGGAAACAATTCTGGGTTAGATGAGGGTTGGGATAGATGAGTTTTGGAATAGCTGAGGGTGCAGAAGCTGAAGCTTGATTGAGGCAAGACAGAAGCAATGAATGTAAGAAAATGTGCTAATCTGAATTAGAGGGATGGTAGTCCTGGCTTCATGGATCCTTTTGGGCTCAGTGTTGATTATGGAGACATCATCAGTAGCAAAAGGCCCACCAATTTGGCTGGTATGCTGACCACAGTCCCATCAAAGGAAAGTTCTAAATCCTTCCTTCGAAGATGTCCCCAGTTGTATTAGTGCCATCAAGGCTGGAATACTGCAGTGCATGAGGCTGATACTGACATCAAGGTAGAAGCTATCCCTATGTGTCTCAACTGGAGAGAGACATTCTGTATCACTGAAATGGATGCTGAGATGTTTCTGGGCCCAGTTCAGAGTAGCTTTGACCAGTTTAGCTAAGATGATGTGAAAGTCTATTCAGCCACTTATAGTAAAGATCATCACTGGAGGACAGACTGGGTCAGCCATAAGAAGAGTGGCACAGCTGCCTCAGGCAACAGATTTTGTTTGCCATGAAGCCAATTATTATTTACCAGTTATAGTTATGATAGTATTTTTACTGTCAGGTATGAGGACAGGAGCTTTATATGATTTGCATAGCTTTGTAGCCTAGTCTAATTACAGTGGAAGGTGAAGTGCAGGGGCATCCACAGGGAGGAGTCCAAAAAGTCAAGATGGTGGCTGCAGATTCACGTTCAAAGCCTTGCCTGCTTTTTACATGCCTTGTTTGTAAATAGAGGCAGGGCTTTGATCCTGCAGTCATGACTGCTGTTGTGATTTTTTTTTTTTTTTGACTCCCACCAAATCGATGCCCCAGGCAGACCGTCATCAGAAATTAGGCAGGATTGCAATTGCTAGGGGTGGAAAAAATTCTCTGTTGCTCAGATTTCTTTCTTTTTATTCTAAAATTCATTCTCTCCCATTTATGCATCAATCGGCAATCCAGCCAGAAAAAAAAGTCCTCAAGAAATTAGAACAATTATTTTTGTATTAAACCTATTTGGAAAACAAATCTTCTGAAGATGAGATATTTCTGTGGGAATTTTCTCTTAACATTTATTTTGTGTGCCCTAAAGCCAGATATATGTACTGTCATGCATACCTTTGTAAAGTACAAACTACATTACACAGCCCATTAAAAGTGTGGATGTGAGCATAATGAATATGATCTAGTTTATATAGGGCCTGGGAATTAGATAAATGTCAGTTGAAAGGCAAACTGAATGAAATTTTCCTACATTCAGAATTTGCACAAATCAGTAATCCAGAAAAAGTGTATTTAGCTTTGCATTCAAACTGTGATTTCTGGCTTGTCCCTCACAATCAAGCCTAAACACAAAATGTAAAATTGAACTCTTGCTTTGGCTTGTTAAAGGAGAGGCAGATTGGTCTGCCTTCTAGGGCTAAGGATTTTACTTCCTGTTAGTTCATAAGAAGCCAGCTACGGTGGAAGGAGTAAAACATGAATCCACCTTCTGTGGAGACCTGGTTTTATTGGCCACTAATACAATTTGACAACAATGGAAGGTTTATTTGTCAGTGGATCATAGGGTTATAAAGATTCTACTACCTTTAGAGACATTTTCGATATACTTCCCTTGAGGGGTTGCCTTTAGAAAGGCATAGCTTTTAAAAAATGCACTAAATAAACAAATCACCAATTGTAACCTTGAGGCAAGCTACACAAACATTTATGTACAAATTGACTCTCAGTTTGTGTTTGATGAATAGGTTTGCACTAACATTTTAAGTAGTGCTGTGGCAGTAGTTTGCATTAAATGTTCATTTCTAAAGTGGGAATATTATAATGGTCCTATTTTTTTTTATTATATCAATCTTCCTAGCATGCACCATTTTCTCCAATATTGTTCTTATGCACAAGTGAAAATAAATTTACAAATATAAAAACAGTCCAAAAGTATATATAAAAATAGCCTTTAAAATTATACTTCCAGGGGAGGTATGGAAAACTGAAGATGGCTCCGCAAGAGCAGAGCCAATGACAGTGGCAAAAACCAAGGAACCAGTAAGTAGACTGGTCTCTTGGAACCTCTCTGGATAAGATGTGGACCGGAGATCACCCACATGTGCTCCAGACAGCTGCTTTTCATAAGGAGACTGAAGGATAGGAGTTTTCCATGGGTTTGAGTGCCAAGAGACGAAGGGATTAGCCATCTTGCTCACAACTGTGGCAGAGCCTTTTAAAGGACACTAAGTTCGCAAACCTCACTTTCTAATCACTTTTGGAATTGCCTATTAACTATCTTAAAGCTATTAGAGACCTTCAGAATGACAAGTTTGAAAAGACTTCATCGTGTTAATTTATCTTCAACTCTGAACAAAAGAAAAATTAAATATAAACTTAAGAACTTAAAGAATCTGAAATAAACAGCAAAAATCTAAATAACATTTTGATCTTAGAAAGTTAAAAATGGACTAAGCATCCAGATAAATTTGGAATATTGAAACTTTTACAATAAAACTTTGGAATTAATTATAAAGAACAAACGGCTTCTCATGGGAAATAGATCTGTTTTGGTTTTGGGAAGACATAACAGAGGTAAAGAATTTCATGATTTAAAAATTGGACACTAGAGGGGACTAAAGATTTTAGGTAGAGGGGAAAAATGCAAGCCTATCAAATTCAAAACATTAAAACAATGAAAATACTGAAGGAGACTTTTGAAGAACAGAGTCAGAAATTAGTAGCCACAATATCAACAATGTCAGTAATGATGTCTGCTTCTATGGAGAGACTATGTCCAAAAAATGTTGTTGAAGAAATGACAAATGTAGAACAATTTTTTTCTGACAAGATAGAGATAGTATCGAAAGTAGACTTACAACTGACAGGCCAAGATAATGACTTGGAAAACGTCGTTTCACTGGATCTACCAAAGAAATTGGCTGATGTTTTAAAATCCAAAAGAGAAATACAAATGTTAAACCAAGAGAGTGACCTGGACAATTTTCTCCTATTGGATTTACAAAAGAGGCTTGTTAAAGCCTTGAAGAACTCTGTGATGAGACAAAGAAATGAAGAGAAATCAAATCCTACAATATTTGAATGAACTAAAGATTAAGATTGTTAGAAGTAAAAGGAAGGAATATAAAGTTGGTTTATTTAATCAAGATTAAAACAAGATATGTTGTTACTTCTGGCAACCCTTTATGGACTTTCTGCTGACACCAGGACTGAATGATGATGCTTTATGGATTTGTTTATAGATAAGGGATGGGATATGGGATGAAGAGATAAATGTTTGTAACCTTAGAGAGGGTGAAGAACCACTAAATTTGCTTATACTTGTTGTGATAAAGGTTGGAAGTCACTTCTTTATATATTTCTTTCCTCTTTATTATACTCTTACTTTTTTCTTCTTTCTTTTTTTCTTTTTCCTTGCACCTTTTATCCTTTATTTCTATTGTCATCTTTTTCTTTAAGTTTAGTTTGTATTAGATTTTACTATTATAATCAAAATTCTTAATAAAAGTATATAAAAAAAATAAAATAAAATGACACTTCCCTGAAAAATTAACTTGTAGCCTTGGTTAAGCCCAAATTGATAAAATCTGTCATAAACATGTTTTGGGAGATTATCTGTTTGCATCACAATTATACACAGTCTATTTGATATGTCTGTAATTCAGATAAAAAGTTATAATTTCCCAAAGGTTGTTTCACAGCTATTTCAACTCCTGAGAGGCCTTAATTTGAAGTTATTAGGAGCTTAAAAGAATTCTAAAAAGCCCCCAAGGGGTAAATTTAAGGACTTCAAACATTTTTACAAAACAGATTATCAGTTTTCAAAGATATGTAAAATAAATTATGTTCTAAAGGCTTTCCTTAGGCATTATAGTATTTTAAAACTCTCTTTGGCAACTTGTGTAAACAGTCTAATATAATATTTATTGTATGGGAGGGCAACCTTAGTAATCTATTGATTGGAAAAATCCAGTTTCCTAGCACCTAGCATCATCTGGATGCCCAGAGGATAGGAGAAAGACATGGGACAGATCAACTACTGAGGTTGAATTGGACAGTTCTGGGAAGATTGCCTGGGAATCCATCCATTCTAAGTCTGCACAGCTTTGTGACATTAATTTAGTCCAAGTGGAGGCCTTTGAAACATTGTTGGCAATCTATAACAGTGTAGATGATGCCCCATTTGGGAATCCTATGGCAACCCCTCCATGGTATAAATGGAATCACTTGTTTGAGATGGGCAGCGATATAAATTGAATAAATAAATAAATAAAATGTGAAGTACTGGTAGACTAATGGTAGATAAATTGTTTAACGTAGGAGAATCTCCATACATGTGCAAAAGTTGCTGCCAAATTATAATTTTTAATGTCACAAATGAGGAGAACCTTTAATGAAGAGGCCTTCATCCTGAACTGGATTTATTCAAAATAATTGTTGTTATTATTATTTAAATTATTAATTCAATTTAATTATTGAATAATTAAATTTTGGGGAACAACCACATTGGCTGTTCTTAATGTAATGTATTTTACATTTTAATTTAAATTAATTCAAATAATGTTTTGTCATGCCACACACCAATTCTTTGTTAAGATCCCACATACTTGGTGAACACTAGCCTCCAACATGGGTCTCAAAAGCCAAGTGTGGGTCCTCAGGCCCCAAAAGATTGCACACTTGTATATATCATGTTCATAAATGATAGCAGCAAAAAAGTTTCCTTCCTCATGACAGTGAATCTGGTTTCCCTCTGGCTTCCATACTGGAAGTGAGCTTAGTGAGAAAAGTGTCCAAAAATCTGCATGTAGATCTTTCCTCCTCCGTACAGACTGTTGGCCTCAAACAACGTTGTGGATGAATTTCATATTTCTGCAATTTGGAAGGGAAAGAAAAATCCAGGTGATGTATATTCTGTAATGCCAGCAGAGCTTTCCTTGCAGTCACTGACAGTCTGTAAAATTCCACCACATCCTTCCCTCTTTCACCGTTCTCCCAACTCTCTCTGCAAGAATGAAACTGGAAAGCAATTTACAGAGGCGTCTCTTGAGTGCTCAAAATAATATTAAGTGAGAGCAACATACTTCAGAAGATGATTCTGTTCTAAGTTTACTCCATGTCCTTGCTTGATAATGGGATTAGCATGCTAATCCTTTAGAGAAACTCTCTCCACCTTTGTTGATTCTATTCCCAGAACAGAACGGGAGATTGTCATTTCTCATGTTGAGGCCCATGCTCTAATGAGTATCATAGTCATAGACCGTGTTACAAAATCCCAACTGCCACAAGACAAACATCACAGCTCTGCTGTATCTGTGGGTTGCATGGATGCATATGTCACAATGGTGAGAGTAGTATAGGTCTCTTTCTATTTTAGTTGAGAGGATAACCTTGCATAAGAGCTGGAAGAGGATCCCTCTAAATGTGGATGTCATCTTGAGTCTGTTTGATTATTTCCTTATTATACATTTTGGACCCAAACCCCACAGTTTCCCACATTTTGAATATAAGAAGCAATTTTTTTCTGAACATTTTTCATTATTATTCCATTACCACCCATCCCTCACCAACCCAACCTGTGACTGATTTCACTTCTGCAGGATTCAAAACACTGAGAACAGTAAGGACCATGAGCGTTGATGCTGAAGGGCAGCATGGTAGAATTTTTGTAATGAAGCATCTTTCACAATTGCTCAAACCATGGTTGTAGGCTGCAATGTAGAGCGACCAGATGTCAGGCTGGAATTGCCCTAAATGTGGCTGATACAGTGAAGCAAGAATTCAGTCCATGGTGCTTACCCAAAAGGCACGGGCAGTTTTTTCCATGGATTACAAAGCTGTCTGGAAGATTGGGTTTGCTGATTAGGTAACTTGTATTCTGAATAGCATAAACACTGAGCAAGGACTTCATTGTGCCCAAGAGCTGGGAAGTAAGAAAAAGCCTATGGAAAAACAGCTCTAACATGGGGGGGGGGATCCACCCAAAAAACCCCAAAACCAACTTCCCATTTTGCTCTGGTTTCAGTCCTCAGAATAAGAAAAATCCAGGAGATGGAGATGTATATTCAGAGATTTCCTTTGCAGTCACTGGCAGTCTGTGAAATTCCACCACACCCTTCCCCCTTTCACTGTTCTCCCATCTCTCTCTGCACGAGTGAAACTGAAAAGCAGCTTACAAAGGCGTCCTTTGAATGCTCAAAATAATATTGAGAGCAACTTACTTCAGAAGATGATTCTATTCTAAATTTACTCCACGTCCTTGCTTGATAATGGGATTAGCATGCTAATCCTTTAGAGAAACTCTCCCCACCTTTGCTTTTTCTGTTCCGAGAACAGAAAGGGAGGCTGTCATTCCACAGGGATGCACTGGACAGGTCTGGAACCAGTCTAGGAACAGCACAAAAAACATGCACAGAGGTGTATTTTTCCCAGAGTCCCCAAAATGTACATTTAGTGCTTGAAGTGTAGAACCACCACCACCACCACCACCACCCCCAATCCTCTCTTTATGAGAGCGTAAGCGTAGCCCTGATGGATTACATCAATGCCCATCTTAGTCCAGAATTTTGTTTCTTACAGTGATAAGACAGGTACCTTTGACATGGTCTCCAGCATGAAATGGGAGCTAAACCTTCTCCTACCACGGTCCCCAGTTCAGACATAACATTGAGTCATCAAGACTGGTCATCTTTAATAGACCTGTCCTCAGTGAATTTAAACAATCCCCTTTTAAAGCTATCCATATGAGTGGCCATCATCATGCCTTGTGATACTAAACTGCACAGGTTGTTTATGCAGCTTTTGAAGAAATGCTTTCTATTGCTGGTTCTAAATCTCCTTCCAGTCAGCTTCATTGAATAATGCCTGATCCTTGCACAGGCCAAGGGATGGAGAACATGAACTACTGTCCATATTCTCCATGCCATGTGTGATTGCAAGGACCCCAATCATGTCTCCCTCAGACTCCCTTTCTCCAAGCAAAGGTGTCCCAAACATTCCAGTTTTTCCTTATAGGGAGGGTGTCTGAACCCCTCTGATCATGCTGGATGCCCTCTTCTGCATTTTTTCCAGTTGCACTATATATAATGCTGCTACCTACTATTAGCAGCCATTGTAAGTAAAGGAACTGATTATGCTTCTGGCCTTTTTTCTTTCTCCCAAGAAGATTAGAGTAATATCAAGGTTGTTCTCTTGGTGAAAATAAACATTGCTACCATGACTGCAGAAATGTGTTTTATGTCTCGCATCAGGCTGAAATCTTTTTTTTTCTTTTTTTGGCATTGATAGTAATTTTCATAAATTGTATGAATTATAGTCTAGCACAATGTTTCTCAACCTTAGCAAATGTAAGATATGTGAACTTCAACTCCCAGAATTCCCCAGCCAGTATGGCTGGAACTTAAAGTCCACATATCTTAAAGTTGCCAAGGTTGAGAAACATTGGTCTAGCATGAGCACCAGTTGGGGTGAGCTGGTCTAGCTTGTGAAATTACCAAACATGATTGAATAAAAGCAAAAATATTTCCTCATGTCTTGATCAGTTTTTACAACTCTGAAGTTTAGAATCTCTTCCTGAAATTCCTGTCTAAACCTGCTTGTAAGAATTTATGGCACTACTACCACCACCCCTCACATTTCTCTGTACAATCGTGTGAAAAAGAAAGGACACCCTCTTTGAGTTCTATGGTTTTACGTATCAGGACAAAATAAAAATCATCTGGTCCTTAGCAGTTCTCAAAAGTAGGTAAACACAACCTCAGGTGAACAACACACATGTTACCCCATGTCATCATTTATTTTACAAAAAGAAAGTCAAAATGGAGAAGCCATGTGTGAAAAACTAAGTATACCTTATGATTCAGTAGCTTGTAGAACCACCTTTAGCAGCAATAACTTGAAGTAATCATTTTCTGTATGACTTTATCAGTCTCTCACATCATTGTGGAGGAATTTTGCCCCACTCTTCTTTACGACATGGCTTCAGTTCATTGAGGTTTGCAGGCATCTGTTTATGCGCAGCTCTCTTGAGGTCCCGCCACAGCATTTCAATCCGGTTGAGGTCTGGACTTTGACTGGGCCACTGCAACACCTTGATTCTTTTCTTTTTCAGACATTCTGTTGTCGTTTTGCTGATGTGCTTGGGATCACTGTCCTGTTGCATGACCCAGTGTCAGCTGAGCTTTAGCTGTCAGATAGATGTCCTCACATTTGACTCTAGAATACTTTGGTATACAAAGGAGTTCATGGTCGACTCAATGACTGCAAGATGCCCAGGTCCTGTGGCTGCAAAATAAGCCCAAATCATCACCCCTCCACCACCCTGCTTGATGGTTGGTACGAGATGTTTGTGCTGATATAATGTGTTTGGTTTTCACCAAACATGGCGCTGTGCACTATGGCCAAACATCTCCACTTTGGTCTCATCTGTCCAAAGGACAGTGTTCCAGAAGTCTTGTGATTTGTTCAGATGCAACTTTGCAAACCTAAGCCGTGCTGCCATGTCCTTTTTAGAGAGAAGAGGCTTTCTCCTGGCAACCCTTCCAAACAAACCATACTTGTTCAGTCTTTTTCTAATGGTACTGTCATGAACTTGAACATTTCACATGCTAACTGAGGCCTGTAGAGTCTGAGATGTAACTCTTGGATTTTTTGCAATTTCTCTGAGCGTTGCACGGTCTGACCTCAGGGTAAATTCGCTGGGATGTCCACTCCTGGGAAGATTGGCAACTGTCTTGAATGTTTTCCACTTGTGAATCATCTTCCCCACTGTAGAATGATGGACTTTACATTGTTTGGAAATGGCCTTATAACCCTCCCCAGATTGATGGGCGGCAACAGTTGCTTCTCTAAGATCATTGCTGATGTCTTTACTCTTTGGCATTGTGTTAACACACACCTCAATGCTCAAGACCAGCAAATTCCTAAAACTTCGGCTTTTATGGAGGTAGTCACACTTGCTGGTGATCAATTGATCAAGGGCATTTGATTAGCAGCACCTGGCTGCTCCTTAGCCTCTTCATACCTATGGGAGCAGTGAGGATGTACTTAGTTTTTCACACATGGCTTCTCCATTTTGGCTTTCTTTTTGTAAAATAAATGATGACATGGTGTAATATATCATCTGTTGTTGTTCATCTGAGATTGTATTTACCTGCTTTTGAGAATTGCTAAGGACCAGATGATTTTTATTATGTCCTGATATGTAAAATCATAGAACTCAAAGAGGGTGTCCTTTCTTTTTCACATGACTGTAGTTACAACTGTCAAAGAGCCAGGGTTGATAGTGGTACTCAATATTATCTGAAATTTGCTGCTACATAATATGTATAACCATTCTGAAATTGAGTAAAAAATTATTTATGCATATATTCATGGGGTAGAAATCTATGTATATATGTTTTCCAGTCTGAAAATCCAGGGCAAAGTAAAGTAGATGGACACAGGTATGTAGCCATGGTTTGATGTTCTTATTAGGGTAGGATCAATTCATTAGCAAACCAAAGAAGCAACACCAAATAAAAGTTTTTAGATATCCTGCAGTTCATGCACTTGACTTCACATTTACATCAGAACAGGATTGACAGCCATGTATAGAGTTGAAAAGTAAGCATGCACAAAAAAAGTGCCAGTGTATTTTATCACCCTTACAGACATTCTGTGTTAAAGGTTTTAAATATCACTTAAGACCCAGCAATGGACAAAAGTAAGACATTTCTGGAATAAAATCCCAACAATGTTGACTTCTCCAAGAAGCAGAGCAAATATTATTAAAATTGTTAGCTTTCTTTTCTTTCTTTCTTTCTTTCTTTCTTTCTTTCTTTCTTTCTTTCTTTCTTTCTTTCTTTCTTTCTTCCTTCCTTCCTTCCTTCCTTCCTTCCTTCCTTCCTTCCTTCCTTCTTCTTTCTTTCCTTCCTTCTTTCTTTCCATCTCATACTGTATTTCAGAAGCCTAAACAAGATTACAGCTGGCTCCACAATCCTCCCCTGCCTTGATAAGAAACTTTCTAGAGCACCTCATAAATTCAGTCATAAAAGACACTTGAGACTTAGTGACAGATCCCAAGTGTAACAAGAGTGACCTTGAAATATTTTCCTTTGTCTCCACTGCACCTATGAAGCAAAGGGCTCTCTTTGGCCATTGTCTCACTTGCCATACAATGTGTACGCTCAAGAATTGTGGCAAAGAATCCGATAACAATTTATATGGAAAGAAAAATAAAATATAAAGGATGAATGATTGAAAAGCCCTTGGTGGAGAAGGGGCAGTAGAATGTAAAACAGTAAAGCCTCCTCCTGGGCACATCCATCTGATTTTCTTATCAAGGTTAGCCATGGCCTTCTTGGGGAATGAGATTGTCACAATAAATAGTTGTAGCACAATCAGAAATAATATTCACCCTAGACTTTTTTCTTCTTTTCCATTAACTGTTTTATTGAGTTTTTTAAACAATATAAATAACAATACAGAATAAAACATGTCATTTAAAAAGAGGAAAAGAAGAAATGAGCAATAATACAATGCAGTTAAAATTTTGCTACTTTTCTGCAGTATTAAAATAGGGAAATCATTAAAATTCACTTTTTAAACAATAAATTAAACAAAGATTGTATGGAATTTTACTGTCCAATCTGACTTCTCCATCTAGTTCAACCTAAGCTAGTTTAGACTAAGAACTGACAAGTACTGTGAAGCCAACCTTTAGAGTCGAGTACACAGACATCCTACCAGAGATTCATAATTACCTTTTTGGGCAATGGTCCAGCCACACTATATTAAAAGTTCCTCATAAATAGACAAATGCCACATTTTAAAAATATAATTTAATAACATCTTAATATCTTTAAACCTTAATATCCTTCCAAGAACCTAGTTCACCATAGAAATAATATCTAATTGATAAGGAGCTACCAATGCACATGTCCATGTACTTTCAAATTTTTTACATCTTTAGCATAAAAAAAAAATGGCCAACCTTTTTTGAACATACATGGAAGAGCCCAATCCCTCCCACTCCCCCAAACATTGCTGAAATGAATTTTTAGATCATGCAAAATATATTCAACATTTCTTAGAATATGAAACTGCTGATTTTGCTATCTAGGATAATTCAATTCTCTCGTCCAAGTTTCTGTATCCTATATTATCCAAATTTATTTTTGGTTTTTGGGTTTTTTTTAATGAAAATATTGAATTACTAGTGTAGCCTCTAAAACAATACATTTTTAATCCATAAAATAAATTTTACAAGAAATCCAATTTTCTTCATCATTTGCATGGAGAAACTTGATTTGCACCATATCAAAAGCTTATTCTGCATCTAATGATGTCAAAATAGCTATTTCATTTTTCTTATCATATAATGTTAATAAATCTTCTAATAATCTAATGTTGCCAGAAGCTTGAGTTGCTGAATGAACTATTGAAGATAATTCCTTCTATAATCTTCTTGTCAAAGGAGCTGTCAGAATCTTAGCACCAACATTTAACAAAGAAATCTGGCAATTACTCAAACAGTTCATAGGATCCTTACCAGGTTTCAGAATATGTAAGTTCCCTAATATGACCTGGAGCATTTATTTATTTATTCATTAATTCATTATGTCAATAGTGTAAATATTTCCTGTGAAGTTAATGATGCAGCTAAATCCCACAACTGGGCCACAGAAATGTCAGGAGCATCTGCTTGGTAGATATTTCTGTATTTGCAGAATATAAAGCTTTATAAAACTCCAAATGTTGAACATTATTTTCAGTGTAATCATTATGAATCTCCAAAGAATCCTTTATTGTAGTTATTATCTTACTTTGTTTCAGTTGTTTCAAATGAGAAGTCAGTACAAGTAGTTCTCACTTAACTACAGTAACTGGGACTGGAATTTCCATCACTAAGCAATGTGGTCATAAAGTGCGATGTCGCGTGACCACACCGCTTAGCAAATGGCAGTTAAGCAAAGACTGAGTGGGTCATTAAGCAAGGACCTCAGGTGATCAGAACTTCCAACTTCCTGCCAACTTCCTCATTTTGCTTGTGGGAAGCTGGCAGAGAAGGTCACAAATCATGGTCACATAACTGCAGGACACTGTGACGGTCGGAAATCTGGGCCAGTCGTAACTACCACTCATTCAGCACCATCACAAGTTCAAATGGTTGCTGAATGAGTGGTCATTAAACAAGGATCACCTGTAATTTACCAGATTTTTCACTCTGTTGCCGTTACAACCGTTTAAAACACTTAAATGAATATTCAGGATTCAATGCATAAAACTGATCAAGTGACATTTTAACTATTTTTAATAGTTACTTTCAGGGAATGGTTTTTGAAATATATGTTCAAAGTTTTTTATTCCGTTTTATAACACTTTTTTTTTTTTACTCCAATAGATAGATTGTTGTATTGCCAATGCTAAATATTGTAAATGCATCCCAGACAATCCCCATCGGAGCCAATTCTCTCTTTATTTGAAAATAAAAAGGTGTCTGTGTCCAGGGTTGTCTAGCAATTAGGTATTAAAATGCTACCTCTCACTGACAGTATCTTTATTTTTATTTTCCTCCTAGAACCATTGACATTATTATTGGTGCATGTCCAAAAATTTTAATTGAAACATTACATTTATCAACTAAATTAACCATTAATCAAGATATTTTTAAAAGAATCAGTCCTGAACATGTACCTTGTATACTTATAAAAAATATATCCTTGCTTATTTAAATTTAATGTTATCATATATATCCACTCAATTAAATTGCCAGATGTAGCATGAAGAACATTCCAATTCTGGGAAATCCTTATTTTCTTGATATTTATTTATTTGCTTGCTTTGGGTTCTGTGCGGCTCATTCCAAAGCAACTTACAGAACTAACATACATAGGATTAAAAACAAAGCAAAACCAAATAAACACTGGCAAGATCTTATTCCAATCAAATAAGGGATCCAAAATTAAATTAAAACCCATAGCTACAACCTGTAACCCCAAAATACTTGCAAAGTCAGGCTTGTTTGGATCATACAAATTTATTAAGGCCATTCAGCAGTCTCCATTTTTAATGACCAATAACATGTAATGTCCTTCAGAGACCAAATTTTCTTGTTCTGCTACAAAAAATAGAGGACTACTTAATTAAAACCACTAATTCTCTGGTAGATTTCAAATTTCCATTTATATAAATCTGATTAATCAGGCTTTTAGCCAAAATATATTTTTCATTGGGGAAAAATTGAGTTTCTTGCAAGGAAAAAATTTCAGATTTCATCATCTTTAATTTCTGAAAAATCTTTCTCCAGTCAGTAATTCCTTTCTATTGTTTCACATTCCATGAATCAAATATTGTTGCCATTTAACAAAATCAACAATATTGAAACTATGTTACTTCCTGGAGTGGAGACAGGACCAGAACCCAGGTCCTGACTAAATGCAACTATTCAAAATTTCACAAAATTGAAAACTTCTATATCAACATAATAACAATTTTGGGGGGGGGGGGAATACCTGTAAAATAGAATGTTAAAAAAACACACATAATAATAAGTCCTCAAACCAGGGACAAACACAGCAAGCTGGTATTTCATCAAAATGTTGAAATGCTGTTGTGATGTCATAACACAAGCTCCGCCCCTTATATATTTCAATGCAGTGTCAGTCACCATCCAAACACAAATGGGACATGGCATGTTTTGTCTCTTGTCCCCCATGGATGCTTCAGAAACAAGCCAAAAGAAAGAAAGAAAATAAACAAAAGAAAAACTAGCTAAAACAAAAATTTAAAACACTAAGGACTCCCTGGTGGGACATGCCAACATCACTGACACCTCATCTGCTTTTCTGCCTAAGCTGTAAATGTTAAAAAAAAAAAAAAAAAAGAGGGAAGGACTAATCTACCCCCTTCCATGAAATGTGTGTAGAAAATCCACCCAATTAACTCTCCAATCAAATGAATAAATTTTTCAGTGGACTGTTGTTCCTGTGACAATTGTTTGTTTAAAATAGTTGACAGCCATTTCAGGTCAATTCCAAATTTTCATTGCATTATTCTCAGCAGGTTGTTTTTATCGTATCTGAAAAAAATGAGTGAACAAGGTTTCACTAGCTAGCATAAACTGCCCTGCTTATTTCCACATGCCCATACTCGGTCCTCATGCTAACTTTTGCCACTCCACTTCAAACAGAAGCAGATTGTGATAACCTTGTTCTCCTCCATAGCTTCTCGCTGGCTCTTCGCATATCGTGCATTCATGTAGATATCCATACCAGTTTGCACTTGCATTTCTGATAAAGAACTGAATGTAGGGGTTAGTTTAGATTTTTATAGGAAAGCTCCCACAGGAGAAGAAGTTGACTCATGGAGCATTTGCCTGGTACCTAAAGATGCTATAGTGGCTAAAATAAATTAGAGAGCTTTATGAGCTGCTGAAGATGTACTGTTTGTCTACTGGTTTCTATCCAGAATAAGACTAGCTGTTTGACCTAAAATGGACTGAGCAGATTTATGGAATGCTGGGTGAGCATTCTGAAAAGTTTTAGGGGAAGAAGAGTACTGAAGAGGAAAAGTCCCACGGGACACTCTTCTAGAAGGCCTTGGGCCAGAAGATAGAAAGAAGAGCAAAAGATCAAAGGTTTACCTGTCAGAGGACCACCTTAGTCTGATAACGGATTATAAACTGCCAGCTAATTTTGTAAATCCTTTCCTTGAATCTAGAGAGGTAAATAGAAGTAGCACTAGCAACTAGGGATAGGGGATGGGGGGCATTGGCATACATACTAAGAACACACATATGTTAGGCACACGTCAACATTGTGTTAAAAGTTGCCTACTTAGAATGCTTTTGATAGCAAACACAAGTCTAGAAGGGAAAAAAATGAGTAAAGTACAGAAAGCATTGCCATTCTAAACCTGAGAGGGAGGGAGATTCACCCAAGAAAGAATATTTTAAAAATCAGGGAGGCTAAGGCCAGCAAAGTTAAAGTGCTCGTCTATTCTGAAGGCCTGGCTTATACTATATCCAAACTGCTTCCTTATGTCTCTATTTCTGTATAAAGAAGAAGAAACCCTTGGAACCTCTCTGGTTCTGCCTGTTTCATTTAGGCTTTGGAACCCCTATCTGTGCCCAGATTGCAATGCAGTTTGAGCAAATGCCTAGTGAAACTCTAAGGAAGCAAAGATGAGAAACATAGAAAAAATAGGAAACATATTGCATGTTTTCAAATTAGCCTACCTGACAAAAGAAACAATGCTCAGATTAGGCTCATATTATACGGTTTGTTGAACCAATCCTAGTGGCCTGGTGCATACCTAACTCTAAACTTTAAACCGCAGTTGGGTTCACACATTAAACAAATCACACCATGGCTTAACATAGTTTTGAAAGGTTGTAAGCAAGAACTCTGTGTCTTGTGTTTAACTAATCACACAGAAGCTACTCAGGGTACCTTTATATCTTCAGATATTACAAGAAAATGAATGAATAAGCCTAAATTTTCAACCAGCTTTTACTTCTCAAGTTTCTTGATTTTCTTCTAAAATGTTATAATTATTGGTGTTGTTTTATTCAACTATGCCTTTTAAAAAAAGGTTTTGGAAAGTTATACCATATTTAAAGATAATTAGATGTTATTTGCTTCATTCTAGACTTAATTTCCTTTTAACAAAGACAAGGCTAAACTGTAAATAAGAGTTCTGTAATTTAGAACTGCTTGGACATTCAAAAACAACAACAATGCATGAAATTAAAACTCCACTTCTACACATTTAGCAATTGAATCCTTAAAGATTTCTGTAAGTTATTATAAGACAACAATAGCACTAAAGATGGAAAGTTTAAACCAAAAACAAAAAACCACAGCCTCCTTTGTTACTGAAGCATATTCCCCAAATACATTGACTGTTTCCTTTCCAACTGGGATTAGATGAAGAGCCTTTTCCAATCCAATGATACAATCCTGAAATAGACATTTGCTTATGTTCAGGAAGCCTTAACATTCCATGTTCAGGTATGCAAAAATGTCCCTTAGAGGAAAAACATCAGGTTCTTCCAGACATGCCCTGAATTCTTAGCCCTGAAGTATAAGCACTTTTAACTCAGAGAGATGCTCACAAATGACATATGGACAGTTTATGTCTAGAATTCCATCACAGATTGTTTAGATTGCTTCGTTTAGTTCTTCAGCCAGGGAACCTGGGTCTGCTCTTAAGGGTTAAAGATTGGGGGATAGGGAGCATAACAGGAATTCACCTGTTTCTGAATTTTCAAACGCACAAGTAATAAGCAAAGCACACATTTTAATGGCAAATAGAATTTCCAAATGGTGACGTTTCTGTTCCCAGTTCACACTAGTGCTAATGGGTTAACAACTCACCTCAGACCCAGAACTGATTAGTGATTATAAGCAGCATGAAGAATACAGGGTGAGGGTGGGAATGGGAGAGAGAATTCTGAACTGAATCAAAATGTTACCTGCACCATGCTATATTGCTTTGACATTTCCTTTCATGCCTGCCCTGGTCCCAGACAGTAAACACAGGAGAGCTAAAGCAAATGAATCCACCCCACCCTACCTGTCCAGGCCAGGAGCATTTGTTTAACAGTGAGCTTCTGGGGGGGGGGGACTTTTGACCTCACATAAGCCACCAAATCAAGGCAGGCTAAGGTGAAGAGCTAACAAAAATGCATGAAAAGCTTTGCATAATAGACTGTAGGCATTCTTACTTGGGGGTAAAAACCATTAAGCATGAGGAGTTGAACTGTTATTCTGAATTTAACTATAGCTGTTTCTCAGCCCTGCTCTTCCATGAACCAAATAACTGTGGCTGGGAATGATGGAAGCTGTGGTATGACACATTTCAAGACTGCCAAGTTGGGAAATGTTGCTTTATTAATATACTCACTGAATGGCAAAACAATATATTGATAAAAACCTAAAACATACTTGGGAATCAATTATCATCGAGGAATCTAGGGCAAAATTGCATGTTACTTTAATCTCTGTCCAAGTTACCAAAGTAAAATGACAACTATGTATTATGGGAATACACCTGTTTTTATGTTTTTGGAATGGAAGACATCAGACAACTATATACCCAAGGATATTACTATTCTAATTTTTTGATATATGATAATTATTGTAGAATTATATTAGCAGGGATGGTCTGTGGTCCACAAACATCCTTGTAACACAACCTGGGCTCAAACCTTCTCAGTGATGGCCCCCACCTCTAGAATAACCTACCCTCACATTTCTGGACCCCCTCCTCCCTATTATATTTTCAAAGAGCTGTGAAAATATGCCTCTCCAGAAAGGCATTTGGGGATCTATGCAGATCATGCTACCCTCAAACACTGGCACATTAAACTTATGAGCTGTAATTCATATTTGTTATTTTAACCTTTCATATTGTTACTTGTAAGTTACTCAGCTTCTGCAGGCAGGCAGGCAGGCAGGCAGGAGATTATCTTTGAGTCAGTTAAATGAGTGGTGACTTTTAATTTCATGCTATCATTATATTGTTCAATTGCAGATCATTTGCTTTGCCTGAAAATCCCAGGCTCCACCCCTGAACTGGGCTCATAGAGGGCTGAGAAAGATTCCAGTCTGAAATCCTGGATGACAACTGCCAGTTAAATGGATGAATAATCTGCCTTGGTATAAGGCCATTTCATACATTCTTACACTCCTATGATATGTGTTCTGCTCCTCTCCTAATTAAGCCTCCTTCTACAAGCAACAGCAGCCTGCCACTCTGTGTTCCCATGATACCATGGAGCTTTTGCAAGCTGAACCCACTACTTTCCAGCTCAGCTGCTACTCCAAAGGTAGTTTTACAGTGTATTCTCTGAAGCTGCATAGCAGGCTATTTCCCATCGGCTGAAACTCCCAACTGGTTCCCAGCTCTGCAAGTCACCCTCCCTGTCCTGAAGTCAAGATCTCATTGTAGCTTGCTATAGCCACATTCCTCCCAATTAATCTGAGGAGCAGTTTTGCTCCTTCCTACATGTTGGGTGGGGTTTTTTCCCCCCCTGGCAACAATATCAAGTGCAGAAGAAAGAGTAAAGGAGATTGAAAGTTGCAATAATGTTTTTTGCATTCTGACATGGCCAGCTTGAGGAAATACTCATCTTTTGATGGAGTTTATTGGGTATAAAGGGAGTACAATTGTTAGCATGTTGGGAAGGGCAAAAACAGCAGCTGTATGGAAGCATCCTCCGTATATCTAAGCTGCTTGAGCCCATTGATCTATGTGGGATTCTTATATATGATTGCATCAAATTGTCCTATCTGATTATAATTTGGGTGCCACCTCAGAGAGATATTGCCAACAATGCCAAGATGAAAGCTTTGCAAGAGTGTCTAGGTTGATGTTAACCTGTCAAGGCAATCCATATCATTCTTTGGGAATTTTAGCTCATACACTGTTGCTTCCATCTTATTCTCCTCTCCTTTTTCTAGCACAGAAAAGTCTTATACTCTTGTGGCATTCATACTGTGTAGGTCATAAGTCTTACTTAACATGTGGCAATTGTTAGATTGGGGCAGCAATCTGATGAGGTACCCTCCTTTTTAATCAGCGGCAATGTAGGTTCTCAGTCCTTTGAAAATCATCATATTCTAAGAACTAAGATTATCTGAAATATCAAACTGCTTTTCATGGGTAAAAATTAACTCTTCTTAAAACTGTACATTTAAGAGGTTTCAGCTATGAGTAACACATGTCTGGGAGATATGGGGAAAGTAACACATGTCTGGGATATATGGGGAAAAGAATAATTAATAAAATTCTCTGGCAATTCCTCATTTAGTCTTTAACTCTAAATAGGAATGTGATGGTTGTAAGAGAAAAATGTGTGCACATTAGATGCAGATTGTAGATCTTACAGATGATCAAAGGATTGTTCATAGGATTCTTCCCTTAGTAGCTAAAACAGGTCTGATTTGGATGACTGATAAAAAGTAAGACAGGAACAAAAACATGATTGGCTTTGACCCAAACACATGTTGTTAGAACCTATCCAGTCCCTGAGAGACACTAAGCTTTTCTTCAGATGTGACAGTGAGTAATCTTCCGAGTTGAGAACAGCAGGGAGTGACACCAGTTAACTGGCTAATTCATTACAATTATCTCTTTGTGGCCATCTTCTGCAGCCTCCTTATTTATTCTGGGGCTGCTGTACCCATTCTCCATATTGGCCTTTTTAATGCTAATAGGCACAGAGGGTTGAATACTGGAGTGGATTTCAACCACAATTTTCTGAATGTTTAGGCCAACCCTAAACCAGGCAGTCAAACTTTTGGCATGGAAGGGCTTTATGGCTTTGTTTTGGGAGAGTATAACAAGTGACACAGTGATGCAGGGAATCTTTTTTTATCAGTTTTGACGATTTAGAGGAGCTTAGTAAAATCAATGTGCTTAATTTACTTCCGACTTTTTTAAAGCTGATTTTAAAAAACAGAAAATCAGTGTGATCTTATGGGGTTTCCAAAGATCCTAAAAACAGTCTAAGAGGTTTTCTGTGGCTAACAGAGGTTGCTCACCATACCAATAATCATGACAATATCACAATCTCTTGTCCAAGAAAGAGTGTTTCATCTCAGTGCTTGAACAATTTATCAGAAAGAGCAGGAAGAAATCAGGTGGACTTTTTCACCATATCTATTACCATTATGGCAATTCCTCAGAATCTACCTAGTCCAAGAATATCTACATGTTACAAATGAAATTCTTTCTGATAATGATGATGATGATGATGATTACTCTTTCTCCTCAAAGTGGTAGTAGTGGAATATTAGCTTTCGGTCCATCTAGTAATAAACAGTAGACTTTGCCATGCAATATCCATTAATAGTATTTTAATGAATGTTATTTTTGCTGTTAACCACCCAGAGTCATTTCAACAAAATGGGTGGTGACAAATCTGAAAGATAGATAGATAGATAGATAGATAGATAGATAGATAGATAGATAGATAGATAGATAGATAGATAGATGACAACTTAAGTGAAATCTTGGGCACTTGATCAGAAACATTCCTCCAAGAGTTCCCAGATGAGAACTCGGACAGGATGAACTCATTTGTAATACAAGGGAGAATAAGAATCAGAAGAATATCAGCATCTAAGGGTGACATGAATTGGAGAAGGAGCAAATAACAAGGAACAAGGGATTTGAACTTTCTAGGTACCTGGGCCAGTGAATGGAAAATTAAGACTAATGTAGAGAAACATGAAATAATAAATCTGGGGCCAGCAAACTAAAACAGGAGGATATTATTCTGTATGGCAAGGCAGCATTCTGACTGGCAAAGGGATTTGTAGGTCACTGCTGCAAAATCCTTCAAGCTTTAAACTCAGTGTTGGCTAAGCTGCAAATGGCTAAAAGGAAACCAGCATTCATCAGTGAAGCCTCGAGAATACAAATGAGAAGGTGGCTTTGGGAGGTTGATGTTACTCAGAATAGGCCTTCCATTTGCAAAGCTGTATAATCAGGTTCAGTTGCTTTCAGACACAGAGTAGGTGTCCAGAGTCCTGATACAACAGACAACACAATATCCTTAAGAAGAATATAGCAAAAGGAATATTTTGATCACATAAGATGAGAGCAGGAGTGCAGGTCAAGTTGAACTATGTCAGGGGCAAGGACAATGAAGTGTCAGAGTCTCTGGTAAAAAGAATGAGTATACTTTAATTATCCCTCTTTCCTAGCCTTTGAATTGTATTTGTGCTATCACACTGCTTTTAAAGACAAATCATGACTGCGTTATTATCATTTTCCTTGCAATTTGCCTCTTTATTTGGTCAGGACTGGATATTGAGTTGCCGAAACTGATGTGGTCATCCCACTTGCTAGCTAAAAAGTTATACATAGATCTAAAATAATGAAAGGCCATGACTACAGTTTTAAGGGCTTAAGGTTGAATCTCACTGGGAAAGGTAAGAAATACTGAAATGCTGCATATTATATTTTTCACCAGGTTAATATTGGTCACTTAATTTTACATTGCACTCCTGACTATTTGCTCATTGATATATTCTTGTTTTTGCTCACATATTATGGAAAGTTTATTTTTCAGTAAAGCTCAGTATGGTGTCAGCATTCAAGGCCATTTTCCATTAATCTGCACAGCAAGGTAGTGTCATCTCCAAACAGACATTAAGAAGAAATCCTCTGAACCTGATATGGGACTTCTGCTTGCTTTTCTTTCTTTCCTTCCAATTCATTGGAATGGAATGAAATATGTATCCAGGGATACAGCATGATGTGGGACTAAGACCCTGACAAGAAGAAAATTAGCCATGAAAATCTCATTGGAGAAAGCAGGGCAGTCATTCCAAAAAGAGTCACTTGCTTGAGATGGGTGGCTATACAAATTAAATAAATAAATAAATAAATATAAATAAATTTTTTAAAAGCCAGGAAGAAAATCAAACAACAGTAAATCAGCCATCTTGGGGTATGGATCCAGAGCTTCTCCTGCCTGGCTATTCTATATTATTCTTATATACTTCTGGGGGCAAAGACACCCATATAAGCATATTTACATGCCCCAAAGAATGGAACAATATTTTCATAAAGCTTTCTTACTTTCATTTGAGTACTATATCAGCACAAGCAATTACAATAACACATTTTCTATATGCCAACCTAGTTAACATAGTGATTTATAGTTTGTGCTTTAGGCAATCTCTCCTGCTATTTCGGAGGTTTAGAGGCATTTTATTACTAAAATATATTGGATTTTACAGGTTCTGTGTGGGATGAATATTTACAATAGCAACAATGCCACTTCTTCTCCTTAGCAGTCCTACTCTTTACCAAAACCACCATAAAGCATATCTCACATTTAAAACCTTTGTAAAACAACAATGTCCCAGGACAGCTTGGTTAGTACTTGAGTGAGAAAGCTTCAGGAAATCCCAAACTAGGCTGAGAAGTAGACAAAACATGGAAGAAGGTAATGGCAAAGAACGTCATCATTGTTACCAGGAAAGCAGTGGACAGTCTAGGAGTCAAATTCAGTTGGTGGCTTTACCTACTTAAAACAACAATAGTTTGCCCTTTTCACAGAGAGAAAGCTGAACGTTTGCTTAATGAATATGCATCTACATGCAGCCCAAGTCCAGCCCATATGATAGATTATGAGTAGTCATCACACTGAATGCAGAGGTTATTTGCATTTTACTTGTTTTCCTATTCTACAGCACCTATTTGTCCATCAAGGCTTAAATCCATAGGATAAGGAGTTCTGCTTTAATGTCAATCTTATTTTTGGAACACTGGAAGTCTACACTCATATCTTCATGTCTGGGGCATCTTCGGGGGGGAGGAAAAAGTCAGGGGGGGGTGGGGCTCTAATCACATAGTCACAGTCACAATCTTGATTGTTTTCACACCCACACACTTAGCAAAATCAGAAATTCAATAAACGAAATAGAGATTTTGGATTTTGACTCCCTTGTGGTCAATTTCCCTCAATATGTTGAAAGAGTTTTGATCTTCTTAAACTTCACTCAGGTTGTTAATGATTTGTTAAACCATTAACATAACTCAGTATGTTAATGGTTTATCACATTGGTTTAGTTTTATTTCCTGCTGTAATTCTCAAGGAGCCCCACAAATCACAAAAAGGGATTGGAGAAAGCATTCAGCCCTTGGACCACTGGCTGCTCATTGCTGCTTTCAAGTGAATTATTAGAATGAACATTCTTCAGAGTTTATCTCTCTACACATAGAATTGGTGCAACTAGATAGCAGCAGTGCAGTAAAATGCCTATAAAGTAGTAGCAAAATGTTTCTGTCTTATTGCCAGGAAAACAACATGGACATCTCCATGACAGCACCAGGAGTGGAGTGCAACTGGAAGGAGACTTGACCATTTTGATCTCCTTACACATTGCAGCAGCCATACTCTGATGCTGTGGGGTCATAGAATGCCTGTTCCATGTGCCTTTTGTGTTCACCCTAGCAGGCAAACACAGGCAGAAGCAGTGGGGGCAGCTGGATGAAAAGTGATAGGTTGCTGCCCCCAAAGTCCGGTTTGCCCCACTGCAGTGAGTCTAATGTTGAAGCAACCCTTTGCTGGACCTCACGCTGACAGGCACAACTTACAGGAGAAGCAGGTTAGAATTCAGCTCTTGAAAGACAAAAATGTGAGTGGGGTGCCCTCCTCTTCCTCCCATAGGTATAAATTCCAAAAATGGTGCACTATTGAAAGCATCAAATAAAATAAAAATGGCAGACATCTATAAGAATGAAAGGGGAAAGTAAAAGCAAAAGAAGTAGTTATGCATACTGTTTTACAGAAGACAGTCTTGTCTTGAAGGCATTCTCTACGTGATCATCCTGCTTTTCGGGAATGAAATCACTTAAAGAAAGCTGTAAGCCTCTTACCCAGATCCGTGATACGATAGCAGAAGAGCATATGATATAAATTCACAATGCTGGGCTGGGCAGAAGAAAGATGCTACTCAGTCAGTGGGCAAGATATAGATTGAAAGATATCACTTTCAGAATTTAGTTCCCAATCAATATTCTCTGAACCCCAGATGGTCCCACTACAGCAACTTCAATAATATGCTCTATAGCAATAGAAGCTTTGAGAGATTTGCCATCTGGGCAGGTTTGATGACTAAATAACATGATGCCCAAATAAAGTGCTGATCACACACACACACACCCATGCCTTTTTTGCTATTTTGTGGATTCATGGCCTATTGTCAACAGAGTTTAAGGCAGCAGCCACCTGTGTCATGTGTGCTTCAAGTTCATACTGGCCCCAGCCCAAGTGTGTCTGCCATGTGAGTGACATTTGAGAAAGTTGCATTCAGGCGGCAATTAGTTTCTGACACAGAGCACAAAAATTAAAAAGCACCTCAGTCAGAGCTGGTATTTGATCTACAGTCTGATTACCCAGCTGGCAGTTCAGCAACCTTTTGTTTTGCATATACAGTCAATGGATAGGCAGGCCCTTTTCCAAACCTTAAGAAACAGATTATTTGAATACCCAGTTTGCTGCTTTCTAAGTTATTGGATAATGGCAAAGGCTGTTGTTCCTTTCTCTAACTCAGTAGACATCTTACTGTGGTTTTTTTTTTAATTATTATAAATATTATGTTTTCAAAAAAAGTTAAAATACAGAAAAATCAAGAAAAAGGAAGGGAAAAAAGAAAAAAGGAGAGGGAAGGAGGGGGGCATAAGAAAGAAAGAGTAGCTTCTGACTTTCCTTGGTACAGGTATAGATACAGAACATATTCTCCTCTTACTCTAATATCTAAAAGTTTACATAGTAAAAAATAGTTTTATTCAAGAAGATCCCTAAAATCAGTCTGGATAATACATATAATTTGTACAAGATATTTCTATAAGTATGACATCAGTCAGCAAATCCCAAAATCAGAACTGGATTTTTTTGAGTATCAAGCAAAAAGTCTAAGAGTGGTTTTCAGTCAGCAACAAAGTTAGATAGTGCCCTGTCTTTGAGGAGAGTGGTAAGTTTCACCATCTCCACCAATTCCATTAATTTCAATGTCCATTCTTCAACAGTAGGTATTTGTAAATCCTTCCAGTTTTGCATATATGGGAGTCTTGCCACAGTTATCATATATAAAAATAAATTTCTGTGCTGTCTTTCCATTTGTTTATCCATCATACCTAAAAGAAAAGTCTCTGGTTTAAATTGCAAGTCTATTTTCAAAATCTTTTGAATCAAAATACACATCATATTCCAATATTTCTTAGCCTTTTCACAAGTCCACCATAAGTGACCTTCACATTGATTACATTTCCAACAAATGTTTGAGGTTCCTTTATACATCTTTGACAATTTATCTGGTGTCAAATATCAACAGTACATCATTTTATAGAAATTTTATTTCAACATATAACTGAGAGTGAACTTTAACCCTTTATTCCACATATTTTCCCACTGGCCTAACATTATGTTATATCCAAAGTTTTTGCCCATTTAACCGTACAGTCTTTAACATATTCATCTTCCAAATTCATCTTTAATAAATATTTATACATTTTACCAATAAGATGTTCATCTTTAGTACACAAAACATATTCAAACTCAGTGTTCTCAGTGGTAAATTCATACCTTTTCTTATCTAGTTTAAATCATTCCAGCAACTGTGCATATGTAAACCGTTGGCAAACAAAACCTTCCAATTCTAATTCTTCTCTCTTCTTCAGGTTAGGTTCTCCTTCAGAAAACGATAACAAAGTTGCGTACATCAACCATGATTGCTTAACTGTCATTTCTCTTCTATAAAAAGCTTTCTGGGGTGACAACCACAGAGGAATTTTTGGAGACAATCTTGTCTTATATCTATTCCAGATTCTCAGTATAGTATTAAAATCAATGCTAGCTTTCACTTTGTCATACCATAAATATTGATGCCCTCCAGATTGTAACTCATGTCCTTATAACCTCTTGTTTTGTAAAGTCATCCATTCTTTCATCCATACAAGACACAGGCATAAAAGTATAACTTTAAATCTGGAAGACCTAACCCACCTCTTTCTCTGACATCCTGTAAAAGTTTATATTTTATTCTTGGTTTTTTACCTTGCCACACAAATGTAGAAATATCTTTCTGCCACTGTTTAAATGGTACATCATTTGTCAATATTGGTATTGTCTGAAAGAGAAAAAGCATTCTAGGCAAAACATTCATTTTAATTACTGAAATTCTACCTAACAATGACAGTTGCAGTTTACCCCATCTTAATAAATCCTTTTTAATATCATTCATCTTACTGTGATTTTCAATATGTGAAGCTTCACTGTTTTTTGTCATGAATATAGTATTTGTCTTTTACATAACATATTTGTCTAATTTTTTTAATATAAATGGGACCTCTAAGCTAGGCTCAGATGGAAGCATTGCAGATAACAATGGCATCTAGAAACACACCAGATAACTATATAATTTCCTATTCTGTAATTGTATTACAGATATAGGAATCCAGCCTTTGCACCTGGGCATCATAATTCCATATGGACTAGAAACTTGGTTGGGATCATATTTCAAAATAAAGTAATGGATGGTAATCAAAGCCTAACGGAGGCAATCTGATCCCAGGTCTTGGACCCCATGGAAAGTTAGGAAAAATGAAATAGGGGTAGATCAGGGAAGTGGTACTAATGCAATATGTTTATGGCCAATGCAAAAGAGAGAGAGAGAGAGAGAACGAGGAGGAGGAATAACAATCAAATGGGAAGGACAAAAGATTTTTTAAAAAGAAAATTAAGGTAAGCAAGGGAAACTTTTATATAAAGTTGGGTAAAATAAAAGACAAAGAAGACAAAGATCTTTTGGAGAAAGAAGATATAAAGAAGAGATGTCCAGACATTCTGAAAAGAGAAAAAATATGGGTCCTAGAAAATACTGCTAAAAACAAAGCTGTAGGAATGGGTGAAATACCTGCAGAAAACTGTTTAAAATCTTTAAGATGAAGTAGTAGTACATGACATTTATAAGTGGCCAAGGGACTGGAAAAATCATTTATAGTCCAGTAACAAAAAAGGATAGTTCTAAGAAATTGAACAAACTATTGAACAATTGCACTTATCTCATGCTCAAGTAAGATATTGGCAGAGATTTTGCAACCTAGACTTCAAAATACATGGAACAACAACTGCCAGATGTATAAGAAGATCATATTGTTTATACCTAATGGACAATGAAGAAGACAAGGGAGTTCCCCCCCCCCCCAAATTTTTTTGCCTTACTGTTTATACAAAGGGTTTTGACTGGGTAGACCACAACAAACTGTGGATGGCTCTTAAAAACGTAAGTGTACTGGACCATCTCATCTACCTTCTGAAGAATTTGTATGATGATCAGGAAGCCACAATTAGAATAGAAGATGAGGCAACTAAAAAGTTCCACACTGGAAAAGGAGTGCACCAAGATTGTATACTCTGCCCTTATTTATTTAACTTATAAATATAAGAGTATTTATAAGGGTATAAGAGAAGGAATGTGCAGAATAGAAGAAATAGAATTTAAAATTAAACTTGCTGGAGAAATATCAGTACTCGCAGATATGCTGATAATACCACTTTGATGGCTAGAAATGAGAAAGACTTAAGGGATCTCTCATTGAAGGCGAAAGAAGATAATGCAAAAGCTGGTCTTGTGGTCATTATTAAAAAGAAAAAAATAAGATTATGTCATCCGGCATTGGCACCCAATGCAAATAGTTGGAGAAGAAGTTGTAGTAGTAACAGATGTTATCTTCCTATGTTCGACACTTCACAGGGATGGTAACTGTGGCCATAAAATAAACAAATGTACTACTTGAGAAAAAGGGTATGACAGATCTAGTAAATAAGTAAATAGTTTATTGAATAGGCCTCCAGACTATTTCAAGTAGTCTGGCAGATCTAGATAAAATATTAAAGTGCAGAGACATTGCACTGACAACAAAGATACATATTGTCAGGGGCATGGTTTTCCCAGCTGTAACATGACTTTGAAAATTGGACCATCAGAAAGGCTGAATGAAGAAAAAAGAAAAAGGATGCCTTTGAATTGTGGTGCTGAAGAAAATTGTTGAGAATACCTTGAACTGTAAGGACAAACAATTTAATACTAGATAAAGTAAAACCATACTGCATACAAAGAAGCTAACGCTTAAATATTTTGGACAAATAATATGAAGGCAAGAGTCATAGGAGAAGACTTTGATGCTTGGAAAAATTGAAAGCCCTTGAAAATAAGATTGACAGAAGAGAAGGTGGCTAGATAATATCACTAATTATAGAAGCACAGAGTTGTGAGGGATCTCAGAGGATATCTAGTCTGATCCCCTGCTCAAGCTGGATTTGTAAAAGCATTTCAGGCAGATGTCTATCCAGCTTCACTTAGAAGACCTCCAGCAAAGAAGCACATACCACTTCACAAGGAAACCTATCTCCCTAGTTGACAGCTCTTGCCACCAGGAAGCTCTTTCTAATATCCGCACGAAGCTGCTTCCTTATCATTTCAACACATTGCTTCTGGTTCTGCCCTCAGGGTTGAGGGAGAACAAGTCTACTCCTTCCTCTATATGACAACCATTTAGCTATCGGAGAATGTTGTCATAGATCCCCTCAGTCCTTTCTTCTGCAGGCTAAATGTATCCAGTTCCTTTATGGTTGTTTTTAATGGACTATTAGCAGCTCAGAGTTGCATGGTGAGTGGGCAGCCATATAAACTGAGTAAACAAATAAACAAATTTCTTCAAATAAAGGAAAGAAATTACAAACTTGGCAGCCTAAGATCTATATTGGGCAAAGTCCTTGAACAGATTATTAAACAGTGTATTTGCGAGGGCTTGGATGGGAATCCAGCAGCTAACAGAGCCTCATTGGTTTGTCACAAACAGGCCAGACTAACCCCAACTCTTTTTTGGTCCAGGTTTCTAGCTTAATAGAGTGAGGAAGTACTGTGGATATAGGGTGCCTGAACCTTAATTAAATGTGTGATAATGTGTCTCATGATGTTCTTTAATAACAAAGTAAAATATAGATTAGATGATACGACTGTAGGATAGATTCATAATTGGTTGAATGAATTAATGTAGTCGTAGTATCAGAGAAAAACAGATAATGTCACCCCTTCATCACTTCCACCCTTTTAAGTCAGTTATGTTAGGGCTTTACTTTTGTCAAAAGCTCTAACTTTCTTTCCTTTGGGGCAGAATATTAGGGTTGCTGTTCTTGAAGCATGCTGGATAACAGTGTAATAAAATAAATGATGATGTGACCAAATAGTGTCCGTGTGTTGATGCGGGTGTGGGTGGCCTAATAGGACACCAGAGTCTTTCAGAGCTCTTTGACTTGCAGAAGTTCAACTGCTTGTTTTTCCCCAAGGAGGGAGGTTCCAATAATGAGTCAACTGAATTACTGTTTAACATGCAGCTGTTTTTAGAGGCATAGAAGGCCAGCCAGAAAAAAAGGGAGCTAATCTGGTTATATATTATATGTTTGGTTATTCATTTCCAAATCTTATCTTCCTGAAACCTTTGGTTATAGAACAAACTAAAAATCAGTGAATGTATAAGTGCATACATAAGCACTTCAGTGATCTCCTATTTAGTGTGGTACCCAACTATCCTTCACTAGCAAAAAAAACCCTTCACTCTATGAAGGAGGGGGGTGGTTGTTTTATGTCTCTTTTGTAAAGAATGGAAGAATGCCTTTAAAATCTCACATTAAAAAAAAAAGTTTGCAAACCAGCTAAGAAAATCCAAGTGCCCACTGATACATGGGCATTCCAGGAACCTCTGCCAGGCTATAAGCTAAAGAACACTGTCATATTGCAAACACATAATCACATCTTAAATTTAAACAAGAAAGTATGTGGTTAGAAGCCCTTGCCCTCCTTATACACTTAGAACTATAAGCAACCAATCCTCTCCTATAAAATGTTAGCAAAATCTTTCTTGGTCTTGCTCTTCTTTTAGTTTCACACTCCTATCCCACACACACACACACACACACACACACAAATAGCAGGGGGCAGTGACAGATTCAACACAGCATCATTTCCAGAAGGTTAATGAACTACTCCCCACTAATGCCTTTCTTTCTTTCTTATGCAAATCTGCTAAAACCAGACAAATATCAGTTGTTAAGAATTGAAGGATTCACAAGAACTTGTTTGCATGTCAATATGAAAAGTAAATTTCTAAATCTAAGAATAGAAATGTGTGTATGTGTATGTTTACAGAGGAAAGTCAGAAAGGACTTTTTATGTAGATATAGATACCATATATCTTTTCCAACACAGTCCATTTTCATTTGCAAATAGCAAAGTGTCTAGTGTATATCACTGAGAACTATTTATCTTAATCAAAAGCGCCAGGAAAAACTTTAACATCCTCCCGCCCCATAAAATACACAATGTTCTTAGTTTTGTGTTTCACAAGCCTCAGTTTGCCAACAGGTGGCAGGGCAGACTTCTAGTTTATTTGCAAATGCACCAAACAAGATTCATCTGATGCTGTTAGTGATCTATATAATTACATATATTTTTGATATTTTTTGTGGAATCCTTCTCAACCACTAGAAGAAATGACAAGAGAAGACATCAGAAGTGCAGATATAGACTGTCAGAAATAAATGTTCAAAAGCAAAGCAAATAAGGTATTTACATGCATTACAATTTTAGGCATTACACTTGTTTTGCCTAAGCCATTTTATTCATTTGAAGCTTTTTTTAAAATCCTACTCCTCAGCTGAAATAGCTCCAAGCAGCCTGCGAAGATTAATATCACAAGTAAAATGGAACAAGGGGAAAACAAGTCACAAGCGAACCACGATCAGCTGAAATTCTCTGGTGAGTCCGCACTTCTTAACTTATTATTAAACTTATTATACAGCAACCACTGCTATCTGCCGGTTTATAATAATGCACAAAACCAAAGTTGAAAGCAGAGATATTAAAACTAATTAAAATAGCAATTAAAAATAATTAAAAACAACCATTAAAATGTGTGTTTTTTTATTTTTTCCCACCTGACAAAAATTTGGAAAGAAATTAAAGAGGATTGGGAGTCTTGCCTGTCTGTCCATCAGCAGGATACCTCTCCAAAAACAGAACAGGAGGGGCTGAATCTGGTGTTGAGGGAGAAACCAGCAAAAGAAAGACTGAATTTCAATATGGTTTGGACCTGGCTGGGGGATGTAGGGATGTAGGGATGTAGGGATGTAGACCTTCCCTATGGGAAAGGTCTCTTAGCAGGAACTCCAAGCTGGGTCACATGACTGGGGGAACAAGGAAGCAGGCTTATAATGGAGCTGTTGGCAGCATCCTACTGCCCACCAGTCATTCCCATAGGGAAGCATGGGAATGGGGGGATTTCTTCTGGAATGTTTTTCTCTACATCCCCCAGCCAGATCCAAACCATATTGAAATTCAGTCTTTCTTTTTCTGGTTTCTTCCCCGACATCAAATTCCAGAAGCTGTGCTTCTCCTGCTTTCTCTAACTTCCTAGGATCTTTTAAATGAATTAGGCTCCTCAGATCAGCAAGGGAGGCATTCTGTTAGAAACAGAATAAAGCTGTGAGGGACACCATAGCTCCTATTTCAAGGACCACTTGCTTCCAAGTGATACCATTTGAAATCTGTCAAGAGATAGAGACAGAATCACTGCAAAAGTGGGCCTCAAAGTCTCACATTTCTCTGATGATCCAGAAGGATTCTGTGGCTGATGGCCCTGAAAGCTGCTAAAATGCCAAAAATTCCAAATATCCTGCTCTCGGTCTCCAGATAAAGATCATCCATCTGAGCCTGTAATCCAGTCTAAAGCCAGTTGGAAATAGGTTGTGAATTGTTTCATTTGTCTCTGAATGATACCTTAAGCTGCCTCTGTTCATAAGTAGACCAGTTCTAGACTATGTGAAATATAAACATTAAACATTTATTTAGTGCAAAGTGCTGTACAAAATACTGAAGCAATCCAATAGTTATATTTGGTCATAGTGTTAAATTATAACGTGCAGTATAATGCCACAGAAACAAGCCCAGATAATCTTTGGGCTTTTGTTTCAACTGAGAAGTAAGGTTAGCTTAAGAAATTAGCCAAGATCAGTAAGCAACATTTGAAGTTGGTTTGTTTCTTTAAATCATTCTTATTTTTACCTGCTGCTTGTCTGAATTCCATCCTAAGATGTATTTGAAAATTAGATGTATCCTCCCAAACTTCTTCCATAATAGTTTATGGGAGTCAATCTAGTATTTCTAGAGGACATCATATTCAGCAAGTGTAATAGCATATGAAATAAAATGTTCCTTCCAATCTAGATTTGGAAAAATGGAATCAAAATATTTAACAATTGAAGTATTATTATAATTCCTTAACCAGCTCCTTTTAAGGAATTGCAGTTATATTTTATTTATAACATGAATTATATATTTTTCTTTCCTAATTCCATTACAGATTAAGGTAGCTATGTCATGAACATAGTGTGTGTGTTTAAAGAAGCTATCTAACATATTTAACCAGTTTTACCTTATAACATGGCAATCATTAACATGCTACCTTTCTAAAAAGTATTGGGAAAAGCAAGATTAGAATTTAAATGTTATTCAGCTTGACTTTATTTGACATTATCTCCCAAATGACTTTGCTTTGGACTGTAATGTAACAGTCCATTTTTCCCCCCTTTTTTTAAAAGCTGTAATCCCATACCAATTTATCTGGTAGTAAACCTCATAAACTCAGTGGGATTTTCTTCTAAGGAGAAATGTAAAGGACTGTGTAGCAAGGCTGTATTTCATTTCTAAACATTCCTGGAAGGCACTTCCAAGGAAAAAGCCAGTCAACTTCACATGCATCTATTTTGGATTAACTGTATTAATCATTGCAGTCAGTGATGACCTTCCAGTTCCTTGTATTTTTGGATGGAATCACAAAGGTGGTTTTGGCACAAACCAGAATTCAGATTCATTTTCTGAAGACCACCCTCCATAACTTCAGGAAACTCAACTCTCCAAGGGCTTCATAAAGGAAGTAGCTTGCCTGCTGCTAAAAAAAATTCTAAAGAGCCCCACTGTTCTTTTATAAAATACTGCACACAAATGAAGACATTCTAGCACATCACTCTTGGCCTCCGTGCCTAGTGGATATAATTTCAAAGAGCAATCATAACATTTGTAGGGCCATATAAACCAAGATGTTTTCGTTTTTAAAAAACTGGTATGTGATGCATAGATCTTTTGGAGTCATACAAAATAAAGCTAGTAGGTAACTGTAGCTCAATGTTCCTTTGTAACTATAGTCCTCCTGTCCAGAAAAAAATGATTAAGAGTAAGCAAGTATAAAGTAGAGAACATCTCAAGGGGCTAGAAGGGATATTAGGAAATAACCTTTCTTGTTGCTTTTTAGAAAATAGGTATTATCTGACTGGTTATCCTCATCATGGCAGCCATTTTGGAAAATCATCCCAAGGCAAGTTGGGAAAGTTTCATACATCACCCTCAACTCTGTCCAAGTTACAAAGGGGCCACCAGACCTAAAACTCTGCTTACTGCAGGTCTATGCCCATATGTAAATTGGCGTATGTTAAAAATAACTGGCATATGTTAAAAATAAAATGTGCTATGATCAAACTAAGACAGATATTTTAAAGTTTAGATACAAAGTTGAGAAACATATTAGGTTCGCAAAGTAAAGGCTGAAGAATCAGAGTCTTATAGAGGGGGAGACGTTGGAGAAAGAGAGAAAGTAGGAAAGCTTTGACTATATGCAGGTTCTACGGTGACTCTTAGGCCACCAAAGGGGAATTAGCATAGGAGTTGCTCTGTAAGGAAGATGACACAACTTTAGATATGCCTATCCTCTGCAGATATCCTGAGGAAGAAGAGGACCTGAAGATGCAAGAAGGAAGATCCAGGTTTTGTTAGCAGTGTAAAAGTGGCCAGCTAAATATTAACCGAACTCTTTGATTAACTCTTTGGGGAATTTAGTTACAGCTACATTTTAGGATACTGTCATTTTAGCAGAAGTATTACCATTGCCAATGGGGAGCTAAATAATCTTGGAATGGTAGAACAATTATTCCATAAAGAAACTGGCTATACTGTAAGCTCCATCAGAGGGAGGCAAAAGGGGAGAACTGTAAATCACTTTGCATGCATCTGCTGAATTCCACTTGCATAGTTATCAGACTGGAAGGTCATCCTTTCAAAGAAACTGTTGTATTTCTAGCCTTGCTATTGTAGAAATTTTAAAAATGATATAGTTCAGAAGAACAATCATGACAACCCTCAACGCTCCTGCTGATCACATTCAACAATGAATCTCTTTGCCAGTGTTCATGCTTGGGTTATGCTAATGTATGTTCTGATTAACTACTCAGTGGGAATAGGATAAATACCACTCCTCCTAAATGACTTGGTTGGTGTTATGACCAATATTCCCAAAGGTTTATGGGCTTCTATTAGAAAGGGCAAAAAAGAAGGTTACAAAACCATTTGTGAACATCTTTCTCTTTTTTGCCATTGATATTAATGTACAGCCCTGCTTCTATACATTTATGCTTCTACATTTAATTGGGAGGGCCACAGTTCAGTGTAGAGGACATGCATATGGACCTAGCTCAAACTTTAGTATCTCTAGAGAAGGTTCTAAAAATTCTTCCTAAAACTCCAGAGAATTATTTACTATCTCATGCTAATAATCTGAATCAATATAGAGCAGCTTCTTGTGTTCCAAATAATCATTAATACTTCTGTTTCATGATTAAAAATTCAGACCTAGTGTATATCAAACAGTATCATGGTAGAAACAGGCCTTTGGGGAACTTGTCAGATTTGACTGGAGTATGTGCTTTGTCAAATGTCTGATTTTTGCCAAACCCTAGCTTCCCAACTTCTTTCCCTTTTTTCTTTTCTTTTTTCTTTTCATGTCCAGTCGAAGCAAGTCTTTTTAATAAGACAGGAAGAAAACCCTGGATTCATCATGGGGAAGGCTGATTCTGTCTGCAAAACACATTCCCCTAATCCTGATCTTTTCAACTTTATAAATTCCATACTAACAAGTCTTGAAGCAACTCACAAATCAATGTTTAGGATGAGCATATCTAATTCTGTGCTAACATGAGGTCATAAACAGGAATGCTTGGCAAACACTGCTGTTTTATTAATAGATGTTTAGGAATTGGGAGCCCACACGGCTGCGAAGTTTCCTTCAGATGTGGATGAGAAAAATCACTCATTGCAAAGACCTTTTATAACTAGGAAATGGAGGAGATCTCTATATATGGCAAGCTAATTTATTGGCTTGTTTGGACCTTGACAGTTGCTGAGATGCGCTGATGTTTCAATTTTGTGAGGACCACATTAGATACTTTATAAAATGCATACATGCATTTAGGTTGCATCCTTTGTTTTCTTCTTTTCAATAGATATGGATAGAATCATGCAGTTAAAATGTTAAGATTTGATAGTTCTGGTTGTCTTATATGCTTTAACCACAGACTCTGGAACCCCAGTCAACATTCACTGAGCATTTGGTGGTGGGGTCCCATCTGTGGAATGCCCTTTCTAGAGAGCTTCAGTAATCATCTGTATTGTAGACTTCAATGTGCCCGGTAAAACATCTTCAAAAAAAATGCACAGGCATTTCAAGAACCATTGCTTTTCCTGATGTTTAGCTGTTCTGCTGTGTTATTCTCCGTGTGGATTTTTGTATTGTTTTTCTTTATATGACACGTTCCAGCTGACTGAACCTTTTTTTAGAGAATTCATGTTCTTGGGTAGTGTCAAAGTACAATTAAAAAATAAATAAATTTACATCCTCATACACTGAAAACAGACAATAGTAAAACTGGAATTAGGACCAAATAAAGTAATTATCATTCCATGCCTCTCCTCCATGCTTCTAAAACACAGCACAGAGTAATACTATGTTTTTAAAAAGGCAACCCAGATGCCAATACTTCAAATAGAGCTAAATTTCCTTCAAATATATTGCAATCATTTTATCTTATTTTATTTTTACATGTAATAAGTGCTGGCTTTTACTGCACAATCAATGTCATTGCCCTTATCACATTTAGAAAAAAAATTCTGCTTTAATAATTGTGGTGACTGCAAAGGGGAAGATTATTGTCTCCTATCCCAATTTCAGTGATATTTGCCAATGCAGATAAATCACAGATGATATTGGGCAGAAAGGTGTGGGTAGCAAACTGCATCAATTTTATTTTAATCTGTATTATACTGAGCAGGAAGCATAGACTTGTATAAAAGAGTTTACATTATAGATGTTGCAGGGAATACAACAGAGGCTGTGCCTGAGGATCTCAACATGCCTTCAACTCATCTATAATCAGCAGGACAGGACACTGGGCTTGTGCATGATACAGACTGGAGTTTGAACATTGACCTGAAATGCAATAATTAGTGGGCTGTTTGTGTTATGTTTCGCGGGTGTCAATCTCCTTTCAATAACGCCTTGCTGTAGGATCCATCCTGTTTTTTATCTCCTTTGGAGCCAAAATGAAGCACATGATTAGCTGAAAGCAAAAGCACATGCTCCACAGTTTTACTGAATAAAAAAGAGAAATAAACAAAATGAAACGAGGAGAGAGAATTCCCTAGGAAGGGCTGCATAAATGCAAGAAAGTGCCGTTCATTATCTTTTTTCCTACCTATTTTTCTTTTACAACAGCCACCAGTGATTCAGGGCTTTTATTTTGAAATGCCTTGTCTCCTTGTTGGCTCCTTAGAGCCCAGGACTCAAAGCTGTTTTGCTAAAACTGAGATGGGCAATGAGTAGCCTGCCTGACAGTGTTGAACCATTTCCCATTAGCTCTAGGCAACATAGCCAAAGGATGAGCGATGCTAACAATTGTAATCCAGCATGTAGGCATCCAGAACAAGCCATGATAATATGAGGTAGGTCATGACATCATCTTTCAAATTATATAAATTATGTAATTTGCATCATTTGTGTGATATCATGATAGGTGTGATGTCACTTGCCACCTTTTCCCTTCTACAGATACCCATGGTCCACTAATAAATAGAAGGCCACAGGCTGAACCAAAGCAGGGGTTCAGTATTAAATTTTTGCAGAAACTTGATTTCTCTGCATTTTCCCCCCCAGATGCTTGCTTCCCACTATGCAAAAGCATGTACAGGGAAACGTTCTTCAAGGAAAAGCCAGGCTGGCCAGTGGATTATGAGGATGGAAATCCAGACAATAGAAAATATGTACTATGCCAGTGCATGCAGAAATGACCCAATGTTCTTTTGTTACTCAGGAAAAAGTCTATACACAGGAGAGTTTTGTTTTAGGTATCCCTACTTCCCTATTATAAAAGTGGAAAGAAAAGGTTTTCCATTGCTGCCAATGGAGGGTTTTTTGTTTGTTTGTTTTCTAATTTGGCAAGGAAAGATTTAACTCTCCCCGACATATCCCATAACATGTGACTCCATGCATTTACCATAGGGTAAAGAAAAACCAAGGGTTAGCTCATACTGATGGAACATTACCTTGACCCTTAGGCAGAAAAAAAGTAGGATGGTTCACAAGTTCTATCTGCACATTAATTGTTCTACACGGAGTTCATAATAGGTCTCTTTAGATTCATATGTTTCACCTTCATTCTTCTCTCTTGACTACAGAAACAAGAAGGGAGCTTCTGTTTTCTATTTCAATTAATTTGGATGATTCAAACCCAGTCAAATTAATAATATTAACTATAGTTTACAGAAACAAAATTATTTCAAAGAATGGTTACCAAAGCTCCTCTTGTTCTTTAAACCAGTTCTTTAAGATCAGTCAACATTCTCATGAACTCAGAAGGAGGTTCCACCTCAAATTGGTATGCTAAAGGTCACCAATGGACAGATAGTAACCAGTTCAAAGAAGATCAAAGAAAGGTGGAAGGAATCTACTGATACACTGTTCAGTAGAGATGTCAACATCCAAGTTATCTTATAAGATATTCCTTACTTACAAGAACCTCTAGTACTAGAGGATGAAATTAGATCAGCACTCCAGGCATTATCAAGTCAGAAGGCTACAGGAATGGATGCAATACCCACTGAAATATGGCAAGCAACAGAAGAACAATCAGTCAAGGTTCTAACCAAGCTATGCCAGGACATCTGAAAAACAACACAGTGGCCAACAGATTGGAAGAGGTCAATCTACATTCCAATATCAAAAAACAGACTGTGGAAACTATCATGCAATATCCTTAATTTCATATGCTACCAAAATAATGCTTAGGATCATCCAATGCAGATTAGAGACCTTCATGGAAAAAGAGGTGCCAGACGTTCAAGCTGACTTTAGAAAATATCGAGAAACATGAGACATTATTGCTGATGCACAGGGGATAACTCAGAAAGTCAAAGAATACTAAAAAGAAATCAATACGTGCTTCATTGATTACAGAAAAGCCTTTCATTGTATCAATCATATCAACCTGTAGAATGTGCTTAGAAAAATGGGAATCCCAGAACATTTTATTGTCCTTGTGCAAAACCCACATACAGGTCAGGAAGCCAGAGTACAAACAACATGGTGAAACAGACTGGCTCCAGGTCAGCAATGTAATGACAAGCCTGTATATTCACCCTTAATTTATTCAATATATATGCTATATATTAAGGGAAGTTGGATTGGAAGAAGATGAATATGATTTTAAATTGGAGGAAGAAACATCAATGACCTGTGCTATGGTGATGATGCTATTCAATAAGCAAAAATGCAAGGATCTGTAAGGTCTAGTAATAAAAGTCAAAGAGCACAGTGAAAAATAGGACTAAAAGTAAATGTAAAGAAAACCAAGCTTATGACAACAGGTAGAACAACCAGCCTTAGAACTGGTAGTGAAGATACTGAAGTGGTAGATAGCTTCTGCCTTTTAAGGATAAACCATCAACAGTAAAGGAACAAACAGTCAACAAATACACCATAGACTAGCACTTGGTACAGCAGCCACAAAGGCCTTGTAAAAAAACGTTCACATGCCACGATGTGTCTATACCTACAAAAGCCAGAATAATACAAGCAATGGTATTCCTTGTGACACTTTATGGAAGCAAACATTGCTCTTTGAAGAAGCAGAATAGAAGGACTATTGATGCTGTTGAACTTTGGTGCTGAAGAAGACTTCTGAGAATACCATAGACAGCCAAAAAAATAAACAAATGGATCATCAAACAAATCAACCCAGAGTTCTCGCTCGAGACACAAATGACCAGTCTCAAATTATTCTACATACACACATTATGTGAAGACCTAGCTCTCTGGAAAAGGCTCTAAAGCTAGGAAAGGTGGAAGGAAAGAGAAGAGGACCAGCAGCAAGGTGGATGGACTCAGTTACAATAGTTAGTGATGCACCTGAAAGACCAGATTAGGGACAGATGGTCATGAGGAAAATCTATCTATATGGTCACTAACAGTCAACACCTACTTGATGAAACATAGTCAATCAAAGTTTCAACTCAGACATTGGGCCCTTTCAGGTTTGATCCTCTTAACCACTGCAGCCAATCTGCAGTGGAGAGAATATGTCCTCCACTGAACCCATCAGTATTCCCACTATAGGAGGGCCCAACCCTCCCTTTTCCCTCACACATATTTTCTTTGTGAGGGAAAAGTTTTCTTTCTTATTTTTTTATTAAAACAACACAATCATTTGATGTGTGAGGCTAACAGTAAAGTCACCCCTCAGAATGACTTGAGAGAAATGGGGGATGGTATTAAGTGCCATGGTGCTTTGGCTACAGGAGAAAAGGGAGAAATCCTATGAGCCAAGCCTCACAACTCTGCAAAACTGGCTTTGCAACATACAGGCAGTCCTCGTTGAATGACCACTTGTTCAGCGACCGTTTGAAGTTATGGTGGCACTGAACAAAGGGGACTTACAACAGCATCTCCACAGTCACATGGTTGTGATTCAGACACTTGACAACTGGCTTGCAATTACAACAGTCATAGCATCCCACAGTCATGTGATCACCATTTGCAACCTTCACTGCCAGCTTCTGACAAGCAAAATCAATGGGGAGGCCGGCAGGAGGTCACAAACGGCAATCACATGATTTGGGAATGCTGCAACCGTGCAGGATTCACCTATCGACAGCAACTGGGAACTACTGTCATAAGTCGACACGGTCACATGATGTCACGCTTTAAGACTGTGTCACTTAGTAACAGAGTTGTTGGTCCCAATTACCTTTGTTAAGTGAGGACTACCTGTAATAGATTGGGGGAGCCCCCATGTGTTGAAGAGCCATAATGAGTAACTGCTGCCAGGTGAAAACAGCCATGCCAAAGGAACAAGTACATAACATTTGCTGTTTCTTATACATAAAATAAATTAATTAATAAGCAATGGTTTAGACTGGATGAAATATAGCTTAGGTTAACCATAAAGGTGATAATTTCTCACAAATCTTATATAGGACTAGCACATTTACTTTACCCTGCTGTTGTTAAAGGAAAAGCTTTCTTTGACAATCCACAATTCCTGGATGGTCTTTCTCTTCCTCTAAATGTGTTCTTCCCCTACTGTGATACATGCCATCATCTGCCAGCCATGCCCCTATGGTTTCTACGTAAGGCAGACAGGCCAAACTTTGCACACAAAAAATTAATGGACACAAGTTTGACATCAGGACTCAAAACAAGGGCAAACTACTATCAGTGCATTTCAGCCTTCCAGAATATTCCATTACAAATCTCAAAGTATCCATCTTGGAAAAAAAGAAACTTTGCCAGCACAATTGATTGAGAGATTGCTGAACATGCATCAAAAAGTTTCAGGCTACACCATGCATATCCAGAGTACTTTGTAAACCCCTCGCACCGCCTAAGAAGCAAGCTGTTCTATATTTGAGAACCTATTTTAAATCTAAAGCTAAAAGAGCAGTTATCATTTAAGCCATGCCTGCAGTTGTTTATGTACTTAGGATGTATGAAGATGGGCAAATAAACGTTTCAGCCTCTGAAATGTTATGTTAGCATGCATGCCTGAATTCTTTGCCATTAAGAAATATTCAGCCAAACAGAGTAGAGTTTACCTCAAGGCTCAGGTTGATTATTCTTATGGCAGTTATTCACATGTGCTAGCAATTATGATACTGCTTGGTCGGTCCATCCTCTGATAGTGGCTGGTTGCAATGAACTGATATACTGCTGTCAGGAGCCATGCTTTTACATGCACACACCATAAATTAGAATAATGTGGAATGCCATGAAAGCAAATAAAACCACTCGTTGCTGTTCTTGATGGAATTCATAGCACACATAAGCAAAAATTTAACAGTGCTTATATTGAAGACTTTATGGACTAGGAAAATAGGTTCATTAGGATATTGAAGAAAGACTATGACTGTATGGCACCATTCCTTCACATACATTTTTTTCCTTTGGCCAACATTATTAAAAGGAAAGCACTGATAATCACCATCCCTAACAAAAACTAAAATGATCAGTAGGAAATACTAGTTGTGATAAAGGATGATCAAGGAAATTGTTAGCGTAGGGAAACATTCCAGACTCATACTGGTGTGTTTAGCTGAGAAAAAAAAAACTGATATTGGGTAAACAGTTCTTTTATTTATTATCTGTGTCCTGAGATTTGTTAGTTTGTAAAAAAAGCATTTAAGCTCTCTTACAGAATAGTACAATCAAAAAAGTGCCTGTCCTCAGGCTTATAACCTAAAAAGACACAGCACAGAAGGAAAAAGAACAAGAAGAAAACTCGGGTACCTATAGTTAATGTTTCTTGATTCTCATAATGCCTAGCTATGATGGAAATCTACTTAGGTAGCCAGATGTCACCATTGCCCCCAGAGAATATAGTTCCAATGGCTTCTGTGAAGAGGACAGAGGGTCTTAAGTCCAGCTGATAAGAACAATAGAAAGCAGAGATACGAAAAGAAGAAAAATCTTGACCTGCTTAGTTCAAGCATACTGTTCCCGCAATGGTCATTCAGGTGCCTACAGCATTTGTCATTGTGTCCTTATCACCTGGTATACAGAGGTATACTGTTTAGCTACTGTCATCATAACTAGTATCCATTAATAGCTTTATGCTCTGCCATATTTTTTCAATACACTAAAACAACCTTGCATGAAGTCAACATTTTCACTGAATGTTGAAAACATTTATATTGTTTGTGATTAGTTACCATCTGCTCAGACCCCATGGGCAAAGAAGTGATGTAAAGATTTATTATTATCACTATTATTGCCTCAATGTGCATCATTTTATATTTGTTTACCCTGGACTGAATCAATTACTATTCCAGAGTTTGGAAAGATTCTCCTGGAGCACTTTCCCCACTGCCCCTTCCTGTTTTAAAGATGCTGAGTAATTTGAGCGCTTACTGCTCATCCTGAGCTGAATTATGAAGGTAATTCAAATTAGGAATATCATAGAGCTCTAATAATGCTTCTGTTTGGGGCAAGCTAAAGGTTGTTTGCATAGGCATGGGGAAAAGCTCTGGAAACTGACCTAGAAGGCTACAAGACTGAAAGGAAGAGCAGCAGGATATGGCTATTTAACTCTTTTCCTGAGAGCTATTTTGCTACCATAATCAGTTCCAAAAGCTTATTTTTCTCCAAGGCAAAGGACTACCAAGGGGTCTATACTGATCTCAGACAGCAAGTATTTTGGGAAGAGTGATTTATTAGAAAATAGCTGGAGAAGAATGAGTTAAGTATATTTCCCCACAAACAACTCCATGACGAAACATCACATCTTCCCAATACCTCTCCCAATTAAAATTCAAAAACCTTGTTAATAGCAAGCAGACATATATAAATCCATCAGGTGTTCATGCACAGATTTTACTTTAAGATGTAGTTTGCCTCAAATCCTAGTGAAACTAGTTGTAGCCAAGGAAGATCTAAGAAAGAAATGGAGTAGACAACTACAGCTGATCAGACTTATTAGTTTCACCAAGAAATGGAGGAGAATTGAGGCTGAGTAGCCATCTGCATATGAGACTTAGGAAGCATGTGATTGAGACTGACAAGAAGCGTCTTTTATACTCTGATGAACATTTGGAGAATGAAATATTATTGATATACATTTACTAACATATGTTGACAATTTTCAGATTGCTAGACAAAGATGCCCGTAATGACAAACGGGGGGGGGGTGTTTTGAAATTGTAATTGTTTAACCAAGACATGTTTCAAAGTTCATGAAATGTAGTTACATAAACATACTAGGCATAACAATGTTTTTCCTAAATACAGTGACTCTCATCTAATCAGCGTGAATGTTCAAAGTGCAGGATGATGGAATCAGATGGTGCTTTACATGAATGTATAAATGCATTTTTGCCAAATAGTAACAAGTGCTTGTTGCTATTCTATAAAGATGTTGAATATAAAAAAGTACAAACCACAAAGAAGTCCAACCAAACAGCCTCTACCCACCCAGAGTAATTAATGCAATTAATGTTCCTTTTTGATAAAGATTTGTTTCTAGTATATTCCTAGATATTTTGCATCTATTCTGAAAGCAAAAAAACACAAATATCTTATTTGGCTCCCTCCCATTTATACCACTCTCATTCAATCATTCACTAAACACACAATAATATATCAACAAGCCTTGGAACCGATTCAGACGTATATTCTGAACATTTGAAAAAATAATGAACAGGACAGCATTGCATATAACTTTGACAAATATATATGTGACAAAGTCCTAAGGAGAAAACTAGAAGAAAAGATATCCTAAGAAGAAAACTACTGTTGTTTACGTGTGTAAAACTATCTCTGATCTTATTCTCAAGCAGATTATGGCCAACTGGAGGTTGTTTGTACTATTTCACCAGTTATGGGGCAACATAAAAAGCTTATTTATATAATCTAATTTACTGTACTTTTCAGATGATTGAATTCATCAAACTGACAGAGATTCCAGCTGAATGAAAAATTATACGATTTAACTGCCTTTGTAATATAAAATATAATATATTTTATTTTCATAGGATTCAAATAAAATATTGGATCATATGATCAAATGTTCTACTCCATTAATAAAACCAGCATTCACAAAGGGCTTTCAAAAATGTGATTATGTTTGTTTCCAGTTCGGCAGGTGAGTCCAAAAAACAGCAAAGTCAAACAGATTTCAAATGATGCCGTTAGTACTTTCATAGAAAAAATGAGTTTCAAAATACCACTTTCAACTCAAATTTTATGTCAACATTTTTGAAGCCTACAAGATTAGACAGAAAAGTCTACCCAAGCCCTCCCCAAAATACAAAACATAAGAAAATAGCAAAAAAATGTACAAGGCAACTATAAAGTTAGAAAATAATATTCTCATGTCAAATATTGAAGAGAAACATGGCAAGATAGAAGTCGGCAAATTTTCCATTGGAAATTATACTGGGAGATTTTCTGGCAAATGTAGTGACATAAATTCTCATCAAGCTAAGGGCCGTACTATAAGCCATGTGAGAAATTGTTAAATACGTTTCTCAAAAATAGCACATAGATTGGGCTGTAGTGCATGGGAAGGGTAATTGTTTTTCCTATGCAAATAATGCAGTGTCTTCCCAACCAGTAGTAGAGCCATAAGTGGAAAAATATTAATTTGCACCATACGGTCCAACAGAATCTCCTGTTTAGTATCTTAATGGTAAGAAATTAGGTACACACACCCAAGCAACACCACCAAAACACAGTAGATTTTACACAAGGGGAAAAAAAGGCATATTCTTAAATTGACACCTACATGTTTAAAAGCAATCAAACAAGGAATCTAATCGACCATGTTAACCTAAAAAAGAAAAAGAAATCTTTGTTCAAAATAACATAGTGACATTGTTCCTGGCTGGATTTCTTGAGTCCAGCTTCATGTGCTCATTGTCATAAAACGGGTAGACCTCAAGGGACCGTTGAAACTAAAAATCATACCAGCTTTTTAACAGTGCAATGCACAAAATATCATGTAAGCATTTTGCAAAGAGTTGTAAGCTTGTAAAGCTTACAAAGAGTTGTAAGAGTTGTGGACGTTATATCAGAACCAGCTCAAAAGGTTTCATTATGGCATTACATTTCTGAGCAGTGTTTTGGTTCTTCAGTTTATAACTGCATTTTAGTATAAATCAATCTCAGAGGTGCTATAGCTATTTTTCCCTTTTTTTTATAGCTAACAATTCCATCCCTTTTAAGCTTCTGTTGTGCTATAGTGCAAGTTAAGATATGAAATGCAAAAAAAGGGGGAAAAAATTAAATATACTTTTTATTCTCACTAGAGGCTGGAAAAGCAATCCAAATTCATAATATGAAAATGCCCTAATAATAGATCTTGCACGTAGGGAGACATTTTTAAAAAGCATAAAAATCTTTCTGAACTTCATTTGAAATTCTGATTTACTTTATTTCTTTTGCTCCATGTTGACCACTGTTGACATGAAAAATTGTTTTTCTTTTTTCCCTCAGTAGCAAATGGTGATTTATAACAGGATTTCTTAGGAATATACAATTCTTGAACTTTTGTGTAATTCATGAACTTTTTGGGGTGGCAGCAACCTGATTTGCCAGATTTAGAATAAATGATATATTCTGATCCAGAATTCCTCAAAAAGCACCTCGAACAAAAACAAAATGATGCTTTGCCAGTTACATTTTAATAGTCAGGTCATGAAAAAGGCCTTGGCATCTTCTACATTTCTTGCTTACCATTATTCTGATATAATTATGCTTTGCAAGAATAATTGAATTGCTTTCTGTCAGTATATAAACATCTGAAAGGTTCATATATCATTCTGAAGCCATTTGAGAAACTGTGTGCTAGATCTGCATACCAAGATCCAATCATCAGTATGAGACAACAAAGCAAATATAAATAAAGAAGCCCAAGTCCCTTTTATAGCAATATTAGAATTCCATTGTTTATTCTAGAGGAAAAGACCTCCCAAAAAGACAATGGTGAAAAGCAGGTGGTTGCCAAAGTGTTTGGCACTTAGCTATGGAGGCTAGGGAGGGAGTGGGGATGGGGGCTAAACCACATTTTCTAAACTGCCAAGCAAAATATTTTCATTCATGAGTTCACCCAGCCTAAACATGTATCTAATCCTCTGAAACTGACAGCAGCTGAAAAGCCAGCCGTGGCCGAGATAGACAAACCATTCACTTCAAAGGAAAAAAGGACTGGGGGATTATTAGCATTATCACTTATCAAGAAATGACCATTGGCTTTAGGAGCAAAAAGCTCCACCCCGTCCACTTAGCGAACCAAGGAAGTGATTCTGTGTAACCATGTTAAAAGGATAGAAAATCCAACTCATCGAGCCCCGACTCTTTCAGCGTCAAGGATTCAACAAAAAGACTGTCAAAAACCCATCATTCTAATGAGCAGGAAAAAGTATTGTAGTCTACAGAAGGTATCTATAAAGACTTACAAAATTAACAGTTAGGGGAAATATTATTTGTAATGTGTAAATCCATCTCCCCCAACAAAGAAAATCCTTAGAACAATACAGCCATTAAAAAAAAAAAAACAGGTATTTCTTTTCCAGTATCCTGATAGTCATATTAAAAAAGAAATACATGTCTGGCCACAAGTTTGTTTTTCTACAGCCACACAAGCACAACATTCTTCCAAGCATTTGGCCAAAGGATCATCTTTACAGTCAAAAGCAAGAGATTCATCCTTCTGTCCTTTCAGTTGTGACTGACTTTTAAGACTGGGAGCACTTTGAGGAATTGTTTCAATCAACATGAGACAAGTATAAAATACAGTGACCTTATTAATGGACTTGGTAAGTAATATGGAGGAGAAGGACGAGGAGGAGGAGGAGGAGGAGGAGGAGGACAAGAAGGAGGATTTTAGTCCAAGATTAGGGATGCAAAAAGAAAATATTACAAGCATAACAACAATCAACAAACTATGAAATAAATAAAATAAATTGTAAAATATAAAATACAACAGCAGAATTGGAGTCAAATCTATGGAGTTCATACCATAGATGTGGGTTCTCCAAAGGGGTCAATAGCAACCCCAAGGGTTGACAGGACTATCCATTATTGTTGTTGTTGTTATTACTATTTGTAGTACTATTAGTTAAAGTAGTATTTATTAAATTATTGTCATATAATAAATGTTTGGTGGTCAATGAACAATCTGAAACTTCATGCAGGGGTCGATGAGCTAAAGAGTTTGGGGACCCTGCAGTGCAGTTTTCTAATAAGCACTTTTGCCATCTTATAGGTAATGATTGGATTTGAATCAGATCAAAGGAGAGTGACATAAAATGTGTCTGATCTGTCCAACTATTATTAATAATAATAATACCAAAAGAGGTATTATTAATAAATTTGTAGAAAGTAGTAATTATTATTATTAAATAATTATTAGATAGTAATTATTTTTTCATGATATTTGAACAGAGCTATGAAGTTTTCCTAAGTCCTTTCTTATATTTAAACAAAATCCATTTGTTTCATCTGAATCGCTGGAAATGTGAAATCAGTTCAATAGACATTTGCCATGTAGGTGGGCTCAGCCTCTTCTTTCTGAACAATGCTTGGACCTTGAATACATCTACTTAGAGATAATTGCTTCAGTGAGGCTTATTTCCCAAGAAGTTGCATGTAGACTTAATAACTCGTGACCATACAGCACCAATTGCTGGAAATAAGACAAAAATGGAACGTCAAGATCTAGGAATGGGAGATCCCGATCAAAATGTAGCAATGCAACAAAATGGAGTGTGAAAGTGTTTCCCAACTAAGCTTTTATTGGACAATCACTTAACTTCATTTGTAGAATTTTAAAGAAAAGTTCCAGTGCTCACAGCAAGATTTTAACCTTTCTGTGTTTTTCAACTATTTGTCTTTTGTTTAACCATAGAAAGACTATTAAAGGGTTGCTTCTCTCAATTTTTGCCAGAGACGAGAGCTTTCTGAAGAATAAGAAATGTATACGCTGAAATTATGAAATATCAGAAAGATGTCCTCCATCCTGAAATTAACAGTGTGGATAACTACACGGATTATCAGAATAAGCTGAAGATGTTAAAGAACTCATACAATGGGATTCATTTACGTATGTATGGATCTTTTCTATTTTATATATGTATGAAGAAAATTCATTTTATCAACTTCCAGCCCAACAACTTATATTATGGAAAGACAATTTTTAATGTTTAAGATTATTATTTGTATAAAGTGTGTAGAATGTGTTTGTGTTTATTTGCATGATACATTGATTGACCTATTTTTATCTATTTTACTTTAAAAATTTAAAGTAAAGAGGTAATGACAGGAACAGCTGGACAATGTCTGAATTTATGGTATGAGGAGCCATCCAACTGGAAACATACTTAGTGTTTAAGGACTTACCGCAACAGACATTGCTATTCATTTTCTGGAATTTAGTTCTCTTGACATATTGCATAATTTTATTTCTAAATATACCTAAATTGTACCTGAAAGTTTAACACAATATATAGACACATAAATGAATTTTCTTGCATTCTTCAATCCATGCAAAATAAGCAAACATCCCCCCCCCATTAGTGGGAATATACATGAATAGAATTTAAAATATGTATTAGGATAATGAAGTGGAGTTTCTTATTGAACAATATAATATTTGTATTGTTCAATACATTTGTATTGTATTGTATTGTAATTAGATAATTATTATATTATAACAATATAATAATTATACAATATATTATATAATATATTATAACAATATAATAATTACAAACTATCTTTAAATCAAGAAATAACACTGTAATATGGTCAGTAAAAAGATGTCTTAATAATGGTTTATATTTATAAAAATGGTTTCTATAATCCCCAAAAGGAATCACAATTATTGTTAGTATCTTACTTAAAATTCTGATTTCAGTAACAGGAAACTACGCTGTTAATTATTTGAATTTACCCAATAAATGTGTTTCTATTAATGATCTTTCCTCCACCCCACCCCATTCTGTCTTGATCTTATATTCATTATAGAGATTGATTTATTGTCAAAATTTGACAAATAGAATTATATTTCCTCTCAGTAAGATCTGAATTTTGATATATAAAAGATCATGATCTTTCATAGTTGTTGTTGTTTTTAATATTGTGGATCAACAGCTCCGGAGTACAAACACTTAATCATGAAAAGCCATTTTCTTTTTCTTTCTTAGATACAATCCCAAACTGAATTTCCCCCAGTTTGAGCAGTTAGAGCCTACTAAGATTTCTTGGGCTGTACATTGGGGTGTGAACCAGGGTGGCCTGTCCTATCCCAATACATCTCCATTCCTTGGCTGTCCTGGAACTCAGCCAGTAGATCCATTATGCTAGGAATGAGATGCCATGAGGCTCAGGGTGATGCAAACATGATTTACGGGGGTACATGTCTTGGTAATTTTGCTGACCGTTGATCATCAATAAAGCCTTCCATAAGAAAAAAATGGGGAGAGACAATTAATGCCCCATCCAAAACTCCACCTTCATTCCACTACCTTGTCCTTGAAATGTGCTGAAACCGTCGAAAAAGTATTAGTTTTCAAAACTTCAAAGCAAAGAAGATGCATTCATTAAAACAGGGGCTTCTAGAAGCCACGAGTGGTTCAGTCATTAATTTCAAAAGACGAGGGGCCTAGATTAGTTTTATTGGTTAGTTTATCAATGAAATTATTCCGGAAGGGGGAGCCCTGTGCCCACATCGTAGTTCCTTTTCATGAGTCAATGGCGTGGTAAGGTACAAAAATGTATCCACTGAGTGCACTTGCCATTCATGAGCTGTTGGCCAAATTCCTTTTCAACATAGTCTATACAGGTTGTTCCTGCAAACGCTAGCTTTCAGAAGACAAACACAGAGAGAAGATGTCAACGCCCAATAGTCCTTTGCCCATTTCATTCTTCATTAGCTGACTTACCTTCCTATCTAAACAAACATATAGCGCTCTGCAATCTGGATGCAATTTTTAAGAAATCCACCCACCTGTGAAAAAAGGAAGGGAAGCTACACATCAATAATTACCTTATTGTTGCATTGCCAAAAAATAGCATCTTCTACAATGCAGAATTAATGAGTCACTATATGGTTGAAATAGATGTCAATTGTCAAGCATACAGTTTAGAGAACTTGTACAATATAATTTATTTGTCAATGTCAGGAATGTGTATTATGTATTATGATTATCATTGGGAACAGGATATTTTGAAGTTGAAGCTACTTCAAGAGATACCGTGTTCCTGTGTTCTGGTCAGATACTTGGCTCAGGTGAGACTGTAGAAATGGTGTCAGGTGCTTGACATTTTGCCAAAAGACAGATGCCAACCAAGAGCTTTCAGTTGTACTTCTGTATATATTTTCCCACTAACAACATATGAATGAAGGAAAGTTTTCTTAAGAGCTGGGGGAGGAGGAGGTGCTCAGCCTTACCACAGATTATTTAATGGAATGGATTAAATCTCTTCTCATTGTCAAAAGCCAAGTGGCTGAAAACATTGCATGACAATTATAAAAAGCAACACAGATTTAAAAATCCAGTACTGAAAAGAATGCAGAGCAATAATTAGGGACTCAGAATTTTGCTGTCCACAAATTTTACTAATGCTCTTAAATTTGGCACTGAAATGTTTATCTCAAATGTTTAATCAGTCTTTATTTTTATTACTATCTCTTTAGCGGTCAGCATAATCTCATGCTGCAAGAATTTTATGTAGTGAAAAGCTGAGACATTGGGGCTTGACAGATGCATGCACCAAACACTTAGTTCTTATTTATTTTATTTTTATGCCACGATAGAATAATATTTCCTGTCTTTGCAACAATGTGAATCAAATTTTGGGGATTTCAACAGCCAAGCAGCATTGTACAGATAGATGAATTGGAACAACACAGTAACAAAATCTTAAACAGGAGAATAAAAGTAAATTTGATTTGCCATTCCTGCATTATTTCAAAAACAATTTTGAAATTCCCTTTCTAGGAGTTCTATATAAATAGATAAATCTCAGGTGATTAACCTCAATCTCTTTTCTCAAACCTGACAAGGGTAATTACTCTAAATTATCAGATGTGACAGAAGTTTCAATGAACAGCATTTAACTTATACACAGGATATTTTAAAAAATCTCTTTAGAAAAGGAAAATGAGAGTATCATGCTAGAATGGAGGACTGAAAAATTCACTTCTAAGAAAATTAAAGCACAAATATCAATATCAGTTTACTTGGCTCACTAATAGGATTAAAAAGATGTAGGACTTTCTAATTCCATATTTTTAAATATGTTTGTACTTGAGGCAGATTTCATGCCCTTAAAAATATATCTTCAGTTTTAGGGGAACATATGTCATAAGTTTCTAAATAGGCAATCATTAGCTTTTGGGAAGAGTCAAGGCAGCACATGATCCAGAAATAACGTCCTAATTCTGCTCCATCCACAGACAAGGACTATTCATTCTAAGCTGGCTATGGGTATAATATGTATTATTTACATACTAAATGTGGGCACACATCAGCCAGATCCATAAAATCCAGTACACATAGTCTTATATTTCTGGATTTTATTACACTCAGACCTAGCCATGCAGGAAAAGATGGCCATTATTGATACAGAGTCAACCCTTACAGAGTTATAGAAAACAAGTATCCATCTTATTTCTAACTCTTATCAAGTAGATAGAGGTCATTGTTCTTATAGAAAAGTCTGCCGGCTACCTCCCATAGAACAGTTTGATAGCACAACCAATTACTAGGAAGGTGGTCGGCTCCCTTCACTGCATGTGTTTAAGCAAAGGATAAACAGTTACATGTCAAGCAGGCTCTAATTTTGATTTCTGTTCTGAGCCGGGGGTGGGGGTGGGGGCTGAATTTGTTGGTTGTTTGTAGGTTTCTCAATTCCTTCCAGCTATATGCTCCTGAAGCTCTCGTGCGCAGTCAGATGCAGGTGTGTGAGTCATAAGCACAACCTCTGAAAACAGAAGGTTCCAAGATTACAGAAACACAGAAAGTGCACAAGTGTTCAGGGTTTGGTTCTGGTTTTGGTTTTGGTTTTTTCCATGTACTGTTCACATGGAACGGAGCAGAAAAACGATTCCATTGCTAGATCTCAGATCCTGCAGTGAGAAAGAGTGAGAATAAAATATATAAAATGGGCATAAAGTTAGAACCAGAGAGGTAAAAACAGGATATAAAAAGTTGGGCACCAGCCCAACTGACAAACAGAAGCTGGAACCAGCAGTAACTATATGAGCCTACCTGAGAATCTAGACCTCAAAGGAAGAAACACTTTAAGCCACAATATTTTCAAATGAGGAAACAGATTATCAGGTTTTGCAATCAACTGATTACCAGGACTTGCCAAATCCTTTAAAAGCATTCCCGGCCCACCAAAACTGTTTCAGCAGAGCGACATTTGCAGTTTGGATTTTGAGATGACTCTAAGTTTACAGGGAGCTTTATGACTTCCAAAGGGAGCCTCCTCCCCATCTATTAGAAGGGACTGAGCATCCGTTAACAATTTCAGCAGAAGCAACATTCTTCCATAAATACCGATCTACGCACAGTTTCATGTTTTGTCAATGTTAAGCTGGATTCCAAGCTGAATAGATCCATTCCTTTCCATTCTGTGTTTTTTAACTGTCTAGCAAATATCAATCCTTTAAAAAAGCTGCAGGAACAGCTTCAAATCAAAGTTCTTCAAACTCTTTGAAGTTATTTACTTTTGTGAAATGTCTGCAATCTTTCTTGGCAAGCTAATTCTTTTCCCCCAATACTATGCAACATATTCCTATGCCCTCATCTGCACATCCATATCACAGAACCTGACACATCCTTAGAGAATTCATCCCATTAATTGACTGTTATGTCCGCTCACATTTAATTACCCCTTTTGTGTGTGTCATTTTTAGAAGCCTTCTAAATACATGTACCTCTGATTCATAGTCTTGTAAATGTTTACTTAGCTATACTATATTCTAACAGTAATCCATTGTAGCAATTCAACCTGTATCTGTATTATTTTTAATAAGCATGAGATGTGACTGCACATTTGGGGGACGCAGTTTGATGACATGCGTTTTTCAACCATAGTGGATTGCTTACCAAATGTAAGGCACAAGGGGCAGATTCTGAAATCCACAGCTTTAGGGCTAGAGAGCCACAATAGCAGGGTCCGATTACAGCAGCAAATTGGTCCATTACTGCTTGAGGAAAATGACTGCTGCTAGTAATTACTGCTAATCCACTAATGAGCAATTGTTTGGTGCAGGTTCCTAGAGGTGAGACTAATAATGTGAGTACAGTACAATAGACTCACTTCTCATCTCCACCAAAAGACCCCCACTTCTGCTAAATCAACTTAATTGAATTGATGCTTGCTTAGCACATGTATTGTGTATGTGCTTCATATAGGCCTGTTTTAATGGAAACATGATCTTCTGCAGTTCAGGTTTTCTTCACCTTAAGGCAACTCTGAAAGACAAGAAATCAGGTGCTGATTAATTTGTTATTTTAGGACCATTGAATGCATTGGGGCTCTTCTTCCCTGAGAACGGCTGGCAAGATTAAAAAAAAAAAGTCCAATAGCTTTGAAAAAAATAAGACCAAAGTAGATGAAGCCCAATGAAAAATTAGGACAACCATACCACAGTCTGCTCAATTTTGGCTATGCTTAAAAACATGCATTCTTTTTTTTTTTTCCTCTATTAAGCTTGCAAAAGGTATTGTACATACTGATTTTAAATGACTCCAAATACAGTGACAATTTGGTTTAAATACAGAACAAAAATAATAAACCCATACCTTCACAAGATCAGAGGTATTTCCTGCAACAGATGAGCTGTTCAGCTTGAACTGAGATCTGGGTTGGAACTTTATAGTACCCTGATAGGAAGTCAGGTAGAACTGGAATAATTGTCATGGCCAAGTCTGATGTAAAGTTAAATATGTCACATCAAGTGCTTTTATTCTCTTTGCACGTAAAATCAGAGCATGCAGCACACTTCTGTAGTTACATTTCCATGAGTCATCTTCTTCATAGGTTGTTGAGCCTATTAAAACACAAGATTCTACTCTGTATTTGTTTTCAGCTTAATGACACATTTTAAAATGTGGATAAATTAATTCATGTTCCTATTGAAGAAAGGAAAAAATAATAATCACTCCATCTTTTAAAAATAAATTGCTATGTATTTGTGACTCTGCTACGGTTATGCATCCACTGTGTACTAATAAGAATTGTTTATTCCTTAGAGCTAGAGTTGCCACATTTTCTGGAACATGAGAAGAATGTCCAGCGCTTCTTAACAGAGCTGTTCATGTTTCAAAATTATTTGGAAGAAGTGCTTCTGACTTCATGCAAATACAATGTGCCTCTCCTATTCCACAGTAGCCTGATAAAATGGTGTGTCTACTTTAAGAGTTGTATTAACTTTAATGAGTCAACACCTTGAAAAAAGACAGGATGCTTTAACAAATAGCAAAGATGTGCTGTGTTTTCAGAATGGCTGCAGCACTTCTGAATTATTTTTTTCAATTCTGCACAGCCCTATTACTCAAGTGACAGAAACACCATAAAGACTCATATTCTCTAACAATAATAGCAGCGAACCTATAGAAAAGGGCAATCGTTGCATTATTCATCTCAGAAATCTGATGTAGTTTTCCTAACTTGCAGTTGTATGCCTATTTGAAATAAGTTTTTCTTTTTTTTTTCTTTTTTTTAAAACTTGCTGTTAGTTTTTTTCATAACCAGCTTTCTGTCAACAAAAGGAAGTAACAAGTTTCAAGTTTTTCTTTTCTGGAAAGATTCCTAGACATTTAACAGTCACACAATAGGCAGAAAATCAGTTAACTAGGCTAACCGGGTTTACTATTCAAAGTATTTCAACATTTAAGACTCAAAGAAATCTTGTGTCCTGCTGAAGACTGTCCTGATTATCAGGACTGTGTACATTTTTCCTCAGTCATAAATGTCGTGAGCCTCCCATGTCACACATCCTTTTAATCCTGTTTCAGTGGTGTGCTGGTCAATGTATAACAAATGGCTCTGTTTGACTGCACTCCTGTGCCCTGCCACTAGCCACTGAACAGCTGATCGATGTGCTAGGCATCCCAGTTCAGCTCTGCTTGTAAAATTCCATAACGTTTCACAAGCCTGCTCCAGCACACCACTGAAATGTTTCCACAGCAGACCAAGAGAGAACCACTGCTCCCTTCTCTCTCTGCTTGAAGACCATTCAGAAGCTTCAGGTGGCTCAAGATACAATGGCCCAGCTAACTGTGGGCACACCAAGCTTTGCCTGTGGAATACTACTGCCACTATGCAATTCAAGGTACACAGCTGAGGGCCTGGATACCTCTGAAACCATCTTCTCTGGGTTGAATCTGCCTGTCCAAGGAAATCAGGGAGAGGGGGCCATAGGTTTGTACAGCAGCCTAAATAAAGCTTACTCAGCATAGAGATACAATAATGAAAGTTTTTGGTCTGTTGAATATCTTCCTATTATTCAACTGAAAAGATATAGAAGTCCTATCAACATAAAAGAGAGCCAGTTTGGTGTAGTGGTTAAGGCACCAAGGTAGAAACTAGAAAAAGGCACCTCTACTGCTAATCCCCAGCATTTGGGGGTTATCTGGGTTTATCATTCATATTGGTTTCATGGTTAAAGCACCAGGCTAGAACCCAGGAGACTGTGACAGGCTCTAATTTCACAAACATGAAGGCCCAAAGCCAGCTGAGTGACCTTGGGCCAGTCCCTCTCTCTCAGCCCTCGGAAGGAGGCAAGGGCAAACCACTTCTGAAAAACCTTGCCAAGAAAACTGCAGGGACTTGTCCAGGCAGCTGCCAGGACTCAAAGGCAGAAAAATAAATGAATGAATGAATGAATGAATGAATGAATGAATGAATGAATGAATGAATAACATCAACATAAAAGGTGACAACCCTAAAAGAAAGACATCTTACCATACTGTTAGAACTTTTATATAGCTTAGAGCATTATATAAACTGCCTGATGTTATGTTACGGTTTTTATGGTGATATTACTATTATTAAGTTGAATGCATGTTGATAGTAATTATTATTATTGATGTAAGTGATCATTTGATTCCTTTTAATCTGTTGTAATGTATACTACGTCTCATATGTGATGCTGCAAGCTGCTGAGAATCGTACGACTGAAGCAGCAAGGAAGCACTGGAAATAAATAAATAAACCCTTTCCTCAGTCATTTAGGCCTATTCTGGAATGACTAATTTCTGGGGTTTATGCAAATACAATTTTTTTTCTGTCATTGTCTAAGGCAATGCACATGCTACTTCTAGGATAATACTGTACCTATTACTACCGATTCAGTAAGTTTTCTGGGACTGCTTCCGAGCAAAGGAAGGATGGAACTACTTATGCAGATTGCTAAATTTATGCTACCAAAATAACTATGTATTTAATCTCCCCAAAATATGCAAATAAGCTCTGATTCACAGGATGCATGACAGTGGAATGACCTGCAAATTGATTTAAATAAGCGCAAAGAGAATCTAAATTGTGCTTTATTCCCAACCTTTTCAGGGCCCATTATACTTTTTATTAACAAAAATGACAGAGCCCATCGCCTTGAGCACGGCAAACCGTTTCAACACTCTAAAATCAGCAGAGCCGTGACTTGCGCTTACCCAGCCCAATATTTTCTAGCTTTCTTCCTGCAGATCTGTTTTCCTGCCGTTGTATCTGAGTACGTGCTGATGATGACAACATATCATGATGAACTGCATGGAAATTTCTCCCAGCTCTGATACAGGAAGTCATGCCATGGTATGGAGATTTATTTGGCATGACTTAGGCCACGAGAGTATAATTAAGTATGATACAGACCTCTGCAAAATATACGGCCCAGATTAAAGGCCTGTAACTACTTTTAAATAGAAGGTCCATACTGTTCTGATTGCTCAGAAGAGATACTGCATAACTTTACCGATCACAATCTTGGCAGTCAGCAACTTCTGCAAGACATAGAACGTGAACAAAAAAAAGTTAAAAGTGGAAGGTAAACAAAAGAAAAAGGGAGTCTAATTAAATCCACTTTACACCAACACCATTCACTACATCTCTTGTAACTTTCTATCTTTGCAAACCATCGATATATCAATTCATTTACTGCCTTTTGTTCTTTAAACTTCTCACCCCTCTCTTTTTATGGATCTCATCAACTCCATCCAACCATGACTTTCTGGGACTTCCCCTTGCTCTCAACATATTCACCCTTCTTTCAGGTATTGGTTTTGCAATTTGATCCTCATTCATGCTCTCTATATAATCGAACCACCTCAATGTACTTTTTTTTCATATTGGTCATATTTGTATTAAATCCTCATTCACTCTGCACCCATTCATTCTTGACCATGTCTGTTCTTGTTTTATAACACACACGTTTTAAAGTAATGCATCCCCACCTCGTGCAGCTTCCATGTTTCCCTTGACATATCGCATTCTCACCTCCATACAATGAAGTGAGCAGAAGCCTACTCTTACACACAGCCATTTTCTCTTTTTTTGACCTACCATCATTCCTCACAACAGATCACAGCTGTAGCACTTCTTTCAAATCATTTTCAAAGCATGGATCTATACTATAAGGATAAATCAGGTGATATGTCTCTGTGGTCAGAAGATGTGCAGGAAAATGAAGGTGAACTAGATAAATTCAGGCTTCCCCCTTAATTGTCCATAAACTGATGAATCTACTTTTACAGCCACTGTAGTAATTAATATTAATTATTGCAAATGATCACAATGTGTGTCTGATTTAAAGAGAAGTCCTGCTAATCTGAAGAAGCATAGATAGACTATGTGTTTGTAAGCATGGTGCTTAACTGTGAAAGAAGCATCAGTTGTCACTTGTTCCATTCGGCTCTAAAACATAAATATTTGCCAAAAAGTTCTGGATATTTGCCTCATAGATTTCTAGGAGGTATAAAAACTGAGCAATTCCAAGCCATGAAGCAGGAACAAAAGGCACATCCTGAATGTTTTGAAGCAGACACTTTCACAAAGAAGGAATACATTCCAAAATTGAACCTGTACACTCCAATTAGGGACAGAGGTCAATTCTGACCCCATCCTTAGCAATTGCCTTTTGCTGCAGATAGTTTTGAATTCATGCATTCCTAACTTAATATATTGGAAGAGTGAATAAAAACAAAGGATTGTTAGTGACTGCTCCCAGTGATGCATGACTATGGTTGCACTTTATGTTGGAAAAAGAGAGCATGTATTTGTCACAACTGAAGCAGTGATCTTTTTAAGGGTGAGAGCAATAATAGCTGCCAAGTGTTTTTGAAGTGAAAAAATAAAGATTGATAGGAGCAGGAGAAGAGATGGACTTATACAATAATGGCTGCTTTGATTTAGAAATGCACACCTTTTTCTGTCAGATGTATCACACAACATTCCCCACACGTAAGATTGACGTCAGATCAGATTGTAATTGAGAGGGCAATTTACACTTCTCTGGTCCTTAAAATTCTTCTCAAATCCCCCAGATAAGCTTGAAATGTTTTGGAATAAAAGGGGGCCATCCATAATTTACACACATTGAAACATTCCATATGATAATAAATCTGTCTTGCTGAGGCATATGTATGGATAAACAAATTATTCCCTATTCATATAGTATAAATGTTTAGATTCTGACATCCCCCTACTCCCCACTCCTTAGAATCAGCTTCTACAAACATGGGAACAAAGAAACCACTGAAATATTTTTGTTTCTATATTGTGTTTATGCTGTATGTGTATTTAAAGTGATTTTTTTTAATCATTCTTTCCAGAACGAAACAAAACAAAAATACCTCGGGGGGAGGGCATTTTTAAGCTATTGTGCATAGAGAATCCCATTCTAAGTTAAGATAAGTGCAAAATTATATCTGGGAGCTCCATATAGCTTTCCATTTGAAGCATATTCAATTCACACCATAATTCTGTCTGTGTGGACCATCCCATGAGTTTAATTTCCTTGTTTGCCTTCAGCCCAGATATTGGTGTTAGAATTGAAGTTCAAATGGATGTTAACATCTGGGTTTGGCATATTTCCAAATGTTAATGGATTATTCCAGGAGCCAGTTTATAGCAAAGGCAATGCAGATAAAAATCCAAAAACATTTGCTACAGAAACACAAACATATAAGCATGTTCCCGTGCACATGCCCATTATACTGGGAAAGCTCTCTGTGTGGTCTGATCCACATACATGGACCTCTTGAAAGAGATGGAATGGTCCGCATTGGCTTCAATGAAGTGGGGCCTCTTTCATACTACATTTGAGTATATTTTTATACTTTATGGCTTGGAAGCTCTGCTTGGTGACCATGTATCAGCTGTTAGGTAACTTTCGGATATTGTTACATAAATATTGGAAGTCATGCACACAGTGCCAATGGATTGGGCCAAAACCTGTTATCAGACAGATAATTTAATGAGGGACAGAAGAAAATGCTCTATGCTGAGTCAGACCACTGAATCATCTTGCCCATTTTCATCAGCACTGACCAGCAATGACTCCTCAAGCTTTTAGGCAAGAGTCTTTCCAGCCCCATTTAAGGAAGCTAGAATGGATGTCAGGGCCTTCCAAAGGCAAATCATTAGCACTACCATTGAACTACTGTTCTTCCATACAATTACAGCATATCTTTCTAGAAAGATCATTTTAGAGACTTTTTAAATGGTCCATCAGAGAAAACAGGAATAGGCACCTGTTATTATTTTATGGTTATTACATTATGAACATACTTTCCTAGATAATTTGTTATAGTCATAACCTTTAATGATGCACTAGTAATGGATCTACCCTAGCTTCCATCCAGTGTAATGAATTTTCAAGGTTCATGGATTGCAATAGGAGAGATTTCAGTAGACATACATAATATCATTTGCAGAAAAACTTTGATTTAACAGACAAACCCTTGATTTAAATGGAGGAGAAGTTCAAATGAAAAAAAATGTTCATTGTAAGTGAAGTAGGTGTTAGATATTAAATGAAGACTTTACTGTATTTATGAAATTTCATTTTATTAGATTGGCAGTTCACAATCTGGTATATTTATGAGTAAAAGCAGCACTTTGCTCCTTGAAAGAACACTGGGAAGCAAGAGGAATGAATCATCATCATGATCTGAAATATCACATTTCATCCTCTGTTTCTCACAGCAGTAACATATCTACATCTCTCAGATTCTTAAGTAAGACCTATTTATTATCTTAAGTGGTATTTACAAAAGCAATTTCGCTGTCCTTTCTTCTTCAGTTATTTTGAGTTCTCACTTATTCAGAAGACTCCAATGGTATGCAACATTAAACACAAGCTAGTTGCCCTGAATCTTTGTCCTTTTCTCCTTCACATTTCTAGGTTTTATTCTCTGTCAAGAGTGGAATCAGATGTATTTTAGTCTCCTTGACTATATTTGCAGCAAGTTACCAACCATGTGAAATTACACTGCCTCGTTATGACTATTAGATAAAACATTATCTAACCACAGGAGCTAAAGCTGCCACAGGAAAATAAGGCAGAACTTTGGTGGTGGTATTCCCATTTCTTGGAGCACCGTAACAAGACAATGGGCAGTCAACTGGTTTACGTATTGACCCACAAAACCCTACAGAAACATAAAAAATAATTTTGTGGTGGTGTATGCAGGCTTAACACAAATATCATCTAATAAGTATTTTCCTCTCTAGTCCATGCCTTTCTGATATAATTCTCCAATAAATTAGAGTATCTATGCTCCATGTACTAAAACAGGTCTGGTTCTTATTACCTTCTCATAGGGGATTTATGAGGTTTATGTTGATCTCAACCCTGTTTTGTGCATATGTGCTATGTCATCATCCCAAGGACCTGGAGCTCTGCGCAAGACCCAACTTCCAAGCAAGTTAGCTTCTACCTGGCACTGCTTCATAAAACGTCTGGCTTTGCAGATTGAAAAAATATATATTTCCACCATCACTTGCAATTTCCTGGCTCAGATGCAGGAAAGTGCTGGTCGTAAACTACAAGAACTACTAGGAAGATACATTGCCCCACAGAAGGTTATGATATCTCAGAAGGCTGTGAAGAAATCCTCCCAATGCTTGGGTCTATGTGAACACATGCAATTTATTAGAGGGCATATTGCTGTGGTTAATTCTTTAATTGTTACTTAATTCATAGGATCATGTTACTTCTCTGATGGTAGATATGATGCTGGTCATTCGATTTTTGTAACTCCATATTCAATTTGTTTGTATGCATTGTATTATGACTTTCATCACATGAGATGCTGGAATTCACTTTATGAAGAAAAGCAGAATCAGAACAACCATCCAAATTAGACTTTGTGGCTTTCTGTTCCATTGAGGTCAAGATCAGTGTGCTGGCCTAGAGCACTGGCAGAATACCAGTGTATTCAACCTCCAGAAAAGACTTCTACAGGCAGAGGAGATGGGCATATTTACTGATTAATAAGACAATAAGGGGAATTGTCTGAACTCCACTGAATCTGAGAGCTATGCTCAGCTGTAGGTGCCCATTTCAAACTATGATGATGCCAACATGACAAAACATGTGTCCTGACTTCAAGCTGAAAGCTCGGTCCTTTTGTACTTGTGCTATGACAGTATGTAAGGGGCACAGAATGCATCACAATGTTGCAACACATGTTTCATCACACCTCCCTTTTTCTCCCAAGTGGATGTCAATGAACTTAGCTATCAGATTCCAGCAGCCTTCCATAACCTGCTACTCCAAGATTTCTAAAAAAAACATTAATCAAACAAGTTAAATATATGCCCTTTTGATAAGGCCTATTCCAAACATTCATACGTTTTGTATAAACTAATTCCGTATTCACCTAAAGACTTACATGAGCTAGTAGAAATGGGGAAAAAGAGCATTCCTTTAGACCAACTATGAAAAAAGCTCTTCTTCCACAGCTCACTGCTGTAAGAGGTAGTAATGGTCACTAACATTGGTCAGTAGGTTCCCAGTCTCTAGCCTGAGAGGATATTGTCAGTGATCCCTGGTGCAGATGCAAAAATTTAAAAAACAAAATAAAAATGACTGACAATATTATTATTATTATTATTATTATTATTATTATTATTATTATTATTATTATTTAAATTTATATGCCGCCCAACTCCCAGACACTCTGGGTGATTTACAATTGTTAAAATATTCAAAACAAAGAATAATACAAAAACCACAACTACAGCACAAGACAAAAGAACAACGATGGCAGAGAAAATAAACCCAGAAGGGAACAGAAAGGAAGACAGGGCATTAGTCATCCTCTCCAAAGGCTTGGGCGAAGAGCCAGGTCTTTAAGGCCCTTCGAAATAACCAGAAGGGTGGGAGCTGTTTGAATTTTGGTGGGGGATCCTCATTCCAGAGGACAGGCGCTGCTACAGAGAAGACGCACTTCCGGGCTTTAATCAATGGAACCCGGAGTGGCCAACCCTGCCAGATTGAATCGGCAACACTTACCTCTGATTAAGTTTTGAGTAATGAATATATTGTTATGATCTTACTGTATTTTATTACCATAAGCCATCTGGAATCTTGTGCTTGTGCAATATATCAATTTCTGTACTAAATGAATATCCAAGCCTTGCCAGCTCAAGCCTATGAGCTATTTCAAACTTCCTTTTATCTAACTTCAAGTTTCTTTTTCTTTGGAGAAGGTAATTCACTTTGCCATCTCCTGAAAGCTGCTACTTTAGAGCCTCATTTGTAGACATGCTAGGAAAATGAGGGTGCCTCATTTCATCCTATGGATCGAAAACTGCTCTCAGTCTTCTCCTGACCCATCATGTTTTGGCCCCTAATGTCATGAAATATCACTAGCGATCTGTTCACACTCAAAGATATTTACCCCAGAAGAACAGGAAGTTCTCCAAGGGCCTACAGGCAAAGCCACATGTAGGCCTCTTCTCTTTGGCAGAGAAGCAGCACTTCCCTTGCTCCTTACAAATCCTCAGGTGGGCTTATTGTCTGCTTTGGGACTGGAATCTGATGCATGCTATCCTATCTGTGCCTACAGTGAGTCCAACTGAGTCCAGTGGGACTCATTTCTAGATAAAAGGCTTTACCTTAATTATTTAACAAAGTATTTTCTCTCCGACTTACTGTTTCCTTTACATGCAGGGAAATTAATGATGTGGGGGTGATGGGTGGGAAAAGGCAGACTTGTGAACACTGATTACAATTTACGTATGTATTTATTATTCAATTCATCAAATAAATTTTCTGGTAAAACAAGATCTATTAAGCATTTTCGTCACCTAACTGAAATCAGTGAAAGTTAATTTACAAAATATTCAGGATCAGAGTACTAACTGAACTGTTGTAACACATATTGCCAAGTTTCTGTTGACTACAATCTTTAGGAAATACTTTTATTTTCCTGAATTCTAACAATTATGGACAGGCTTTCCAGCCACAAAATGGGGCTTTCCAACTCCGCTCTTTCTTCTGTACTCTTCTGCTTCTGAGGACAGAGAGGATAAACCACTGTACCACAGTGGTTTATCCAGTTTTAGTTCCCTTGAGAGTCTTCTGTGCAAAAAAACAGGATTGTTGTCGTCATCATTATCATTATCAGCAGCAGCAGCATTTCAGCAGGAACTATATTTCCTCCGCTCAAACTGCATTTCTAAATTCACCTTCCAATATCTGCCTATTATCTGTCAGTTTATACTAAATGGTTTAGTTATTGTATTTTCCCCTCCCCTATAACTGGTAAGGCATGATCTGACATTACAGTGTTTTGCTGAGAATTTCTGGTGACTGATAGAATCTTAATAGAACAAGATATATTCTGATTAGTGTGCTGTCTTTTATGTGCAAATCAGAGTCGAAAACTTCATTCAGCAATGACACAGAAGTGTCAGCCATGTGACCTGATGACAAACCACTGAGATATGCCCATATTTGAAAAATAGAGGATAAGTAATCCTCTTGACAATAGCACTGCGATTCTAACCTTAGATGTCATTAAGATAGTACTGGAAAGCCTGGCCTTCTTCAGATTCCACTGTCATTTAGTGTAGAAAACAGCAAATTGAACAATGGTGCTATGCTTAAAGAAAAATGTCTCAGCTTCCTGGAAATAAGTAGCTATTCCAGAGGAGAACTGGGTCTTTATATGTGTACTGCATCTTCATTAACAGACCTTTGCAAATATTTTTCAGTCCTTCCCAATTATTATACTTTTTCATTAAAGGGCAGAGTAGAGAATTCAACAGAATTCACGTCTATTAATTGGCTATTTTGTATACAGAAATATTTTAATGACAAATCTTCCCTATGGAAGATTCCATTCTCCCCACAAATGGCTCACCCACCTTGAGGATAAAACTCAGTGGGAAGTACACAAGGTGTACGCTCACAGTGCTTTTTAAAAAGGAAAGGTTAATTGCACCAGAAATTCTAATTAATGTGCTGCTGCAACATACTACAAAAATATTCTGAATGTCATTTGTGTACCTACTGCAGGACTGAAGTCATAGGGGTATACTTGATACATAAGACTCACTGGGAATATATTTGCTTCTTTGAGGCAAAGACAGGGGATCTGAAAAAGTGAGTTTGGACAAGGTGGCCTTCAAAGCTATTCCATTCCAGGGGTGAAGTCTCCTCTACAGGCGTCAAGAAAGAGAATCTTGGGCAGTGGGGGAGAGGGAGAGGGCTCTTGGGAAAGTAGAAGATGTCTCCAAAGGGATCAAATCCTTGTAATTGGAACAATATCCTCTTGGGATATTGCTCAGACAGGTGAAGCTTCCTAGTAATAGATAATTCAATCATTAGACAAAGACAGAACTGATGCCTGGGATGAGTATTAATTAGGTAATCTTTTATGTAATACTGGGGAAAAGACATGATGCCATTCAGCACCAAGGAGGCATGAACACAACGGTGAGATGGTTGAGTAGGAAGTTGAAAGTCAGGGTCAACCAAAATAGCTTTCTCTACCTCAAGGACAATTAGACAAGGCCTGTACTGCCCTCAGTATCAGATAAATATCCTTCTACTGTCAGTTGAAAATGAGAAACTCTAAGTTCATTTATCCTGAAGGCAATAATGCAGATTGTCTTCCTGATACTATGTCTAATGCTCCAGAATACAACTGTAAGTAACTAAAGTAAGTAACTTCCAAAAACAATCTTCCCTACACACATAATATGGATTGATCCATGCATGCCACAGTCTGTTGTACTGGTAATGATATGGAATGTCATTCAGCACTGAATCATACACTTACTATGTTTAAGTACTGCATATACATCTCCAAATGGGTGATTGGTTCTGTCAGGAAATGCCAATTATGTATGTAGATAAAGAATGAATCCAAATTCTCACTCCCAATAGATGATCCTTAATTTATTTGTATTATTTTATAGCTGAGCTTGGTGGTACCACTAAGTTGACCTTGGTTGATCTCAGAAAGCTAAGCAGGATTGGACTTGATTAGTATGTAGATGGGAGACTAAAACATAGATTAGACTGGGAAGTTGGGAAAAAGAGTCTGCAAGAAGGCAACACGTAATGATCTGTGAAAATGTCCTTGAAAGACAAGAAGAGGAGGAAGAGCTGTAGACTAGGCAACAGTCAGATAAGAGGCAGCTTAGCCTGCAGAAGCAATGGTAGTGTGACAAACATCTCAGAAGGGACCCTACCTAGTTTCTTGGACTCTAAAGATGGGCGGGGGGGGGAGATGTACTTTCAGACTTGCAAGATTCTATTACTGTAACCTTACAATAAAGATAGTGTTAGTACTCATGGTTGTGCTTCTTATATGGACTACCTTGAAGGGCTGACACAATAGCAAACCACTTCTGTATTGCTTCCAAGGGAACTACAAGGACATCACCCTGAAGTCACTGGGATCTGAGCTCGACTTGGAAGCTACCTTTGAAACAGAATGAGAAATAAAAACAATATAAATAACAAAGTCAATAAGACAATATAAATAATAAAGTCAATGTAAATAACTAAAACCACACAGTACAAAGTACTAAGGATTAAATATGTGACTAAAGAGGATGGTCTGAGCATTATATCTAAATATATGCAGAGACAGCACCAACTTGATATTCTTAATGACTTTCTAATCTCACCTTCACATATCAGGAATTGAACCCAAGACCATCTGCATGCAAAGTTGTCACTCTTGCTCTTCCCATTCAGTGCAAAATTCCTTAGTAATAAGTATACAAAATATAATTCTTACTTTCCTTTAGTAAGCAGGCGCATTTGATATTAAAGATGTTAAACTTCCTTTTGACCCCAGAGATTTTTTTCAAAATGCAAACAACTCACTTATGTCATGGAGTCACCTTCTCCCAAAAATACATTTTTGCATGATTATGGCAGTAGTTTCAACAGAATTTAGGAAACATTTGGGAACATAATTTTACCAATTTCCAAAAGTAGTTTTAGAAGTGATTTTCTCCAAGACGTGCTTCCAAGAATGACACTCCCTAGATGACATCTCTCTTGCAGGTGAGGAATAATAGCACAGCCTTAAAAACAAATTTGGCATCTCCTAATAGCCTATTATTTGGGGAGGTACTGAAAGCTTTCTGGGAATGGCTTAGCTCATTCCTAATGTGTTTGCAGTGCAAATTTTAAAAAATTAGTTCTGCTAGTTTTTAAGGGTGAGTTGAACTACATAAACTTAAAATCCATTCACAACAGGGTCTGCACTGCTAAAAGCATGTTTATGAAGCAACGTGCTAAGTGACCTGGAAAAGTACACAGTAAACAAGAATCTTGTCTATACAGGAGCCTTTCATTGTATCATCAATCTGAGTTGCATGTGGATCACAGTGAATGGGGAATTATTGACTTATTTCTGTACATAATTCCACCTAAGATGAGTCAACAGCCAGTGCAAACAAGAGTTTTATTGGTGCTTGTCACCAAAAAGGAACAGCCACAAAAGCTGACAGTTGAAACTGGCGGGCAACGTATGCAGTACACCATCCTCATTGAAAGGGACAGTCTGGTACTTCAGGGCCTTGGTCTTTGAAAATCATTGCTACTCCTATACCACAAAGTTCTAAGGCTCCCATCTCATGACAGAGCAGGAGGCCTTGTAGGGTTGCCATTGCCCCCTGAGGAAGTCTTTTTAAAGCAGACCTGGAGACTTTATGACCCACAAGGAGAACACTGCTGTTGCTGTACCCTCCCAATCATGTTCCTCAGCAACTGATGTTAGGGGAGAGGATATATAGCCTTATATCCTATGAATGAATCTAGGCATTTATAAAAGCCATCCAAGATGATGGCTTTTATTACATCTGTAGCAGTAAATGCGGTGGTTAAACTATGTGTTGGGTGAAGCAGCTCTTCCTTTTGTTACTCCTGAATCTCCCAGTTTTTATTTGCCTTGTATGATCTGAGATTCGAGTTACTGGAGTGAAGGTTTCTTCCAATGCTTTTTCCGAGATGTTATCCCAGCACCTCTAATCATAGTTGTAGAGTTCAGCAGCATCTGAAATGTGAGAGAGGCTGTGATAAAGTATAAACAAAATGCACATATTTCTTTCTATGCTTCAAGAAATGGTACTCATTGTAAGGAGATATGGCTACCATTTCCACTTTACTGGAGTAACCCAAATCCTCTCATCCCTTCCTAGAAAGAAAGGAGAAAGAGACATTTCATTCAGAGAAAGTTCATTTCTGTTTTTCCTTACAAGACCTGCTCTAGCTGAGCATCCCTCTGGAGCCAGGAGGAAGGCAGATGCGAGAGTTTTCTCCAATAGAAAAAGAGCCTGCCCAAAAGCTCTGAGAGTTCCACCTTTGTAAAAAAAAAAAAAAAATAGAGTCTTCTCTCTTCCCCCCCTCCAGTTAGAGTTACTTTGCAATGAGCAGAAATAAATCAGCTGATCTCTCAATCTCATCTAATCCCATGGGACAGAGATCCCCAAATTCCTGGTGAAGACTCTTCTTGTGGAAGTGCCCTAGGTGTGATCACACCGTAGATCCAGGTAGTCACACGATGATATTGGCCGTTTTATTTTCATGTTGTTGTTGTTGTTCAGTCGTTAAGTCGTGTCCGACTCTTCGTGACCCCATGAACCATATTGCGCCAGGCCTTCCTGTCCTTCACTGCCTCCCTGAGTTTGCTCAGTTTCATGCTCATTGCTTCAGTGATGCTATCTAACCATCTCATCCTCTGCCATCCTCTTCTCCTTTTGCCTTCAATCTTTCCCAGCATCAGGGTCTTTTCCAAAGACTTTATTTTCATAAGGATCCTGAACACAAAGTTTACTTTCCTCACCACAGTCACACAGTGATATTGGCATAAATTTATCATCTATCACAGTCTTAATTATCTCTTTCCTGGCCAGTCTGTGCCAGCCCAGACCAAAACAATTTAGATGTGAAGTTAAATTCTTCCACTCCATACATCAAATCTTATTTACCTTTTTGAGCTTCATTCCCCTGTTTTGAAAATATTTTTTACAAGTATTTATGATCCATTTTTGTTTAAACCAAGCTAAATAGATAGTATGGGTGGGTGGGTGGGTGGGTGAGGTTCTTCTGCTAGGCATTGGGGCCATGAAGTTAGATGAACTGGCTGAATATATGAGCTGCATGTTGATCCATGCTGCAGCACATTTTTGCATTCTTATGTTTTGTTTTGCTGATAATTTTCCTTATATTGGATGCTTTCACCATTTTTAGCTGCCCAGAGTCACTTGGTGAGTGTACAGCCATATAAATTGGTTAAATGAATAGTTACATAAAATGATCTATGCTCTGCATGCTCACTCCATCACCACCATCACCAGTATCTGCAATGCAAGTTCTACACGACAACTCCTTTTGCTGTCTTTGCTGTCTTTGTCTAGACCACACCTGTACAACATGTGGCACACCAAGCAGCCTTGTACAGCCTGTCAGGGTTTTTTGAAAACTCAATAAATCCACTACTGCCAAACATCTCTGCTGTAAGGAGAGATCTGCCATTGCCGCCTCCCAAAAAGATATGCTGCCAAGCACCTCCAGTGCCTCCAGGCTTCACCAACACTGCCAGCTCCATTGCTGCCACCAGACCACTGACCACCAAACAGTTGATTAGCGCACCAGCTATTGCTTTGTGGCCCATGATTATTTTTTTCCCTTCAATGAGTTGTGCAGGTCTGGTCTCGGCCATGTCCTCATCTTGGGGTCAAACTTGATGCATCTTGAAGTATGTGATTCAAAATTGTCCTTAAACTTGCTACATCTCTCTCTCCCTCTCTCTCTCTCATGATAAGAAGTAGATATAAGAGTTCAAGGGGATACAATCTATACTGAGATTATACCTTTCAGATAGGAAATATCTCCCCTGCTGCCATATTCTGGTTCTAAATCCTCCTCCTCCAAAACTGCAATTAAATAAATTAAACCTTAAATTGAACATTAGGGCTTAAACAGCTTAAAGCTGTATGATAACACTCAAGATTTCATTCAAAATGTTTTCAAAGCAACTTATAAAAATATGCTAATTAACAAGAAAAATGCATACACATGACAGTGTTAACTATGCAGTTTAACATCAAAATTAAAATAAAGGCCTGGGAAGACTTTGATATACAGAACAACTCCTCAATATGTGACCAAAAATACTTAAAAGCCCTCTTTTGTGGGGAGAGGGGTGTCAAAACACAAAACATTACTTCAAATACCAAGAGGCAACACATTTCAACAATCCATGACTGTAAACCAAGTGTACGTTTGTTTTTCCAATCTATATACTACTAAAACTCTCGTGTCTGTAACCTTCAATTGGGCAAAATGGTGCATCATAGGGCAACAATTTTTGAACCAACATACCTCAGATGGGCTAACTTACAGAATGCAACTGAAATCCAGGACCCATTCCTCCCATAGGATTGAAATTTGGCAAAGCTGTGGCCACTTCAGCACTGCTACAATACTGTGCCACTGCAGTCAGCCCAGGACATGTATTCATCGAAGGAAGGAAGGAAGGAAGGAAGGAAGGAAGGAAGGAAGGAAGGAAGGAAGGAAGGAAGGAAGGAAGGAAGGAAGGAAGGAAGGAAGGAAGGAAGGAAGATTTCTGATGCTCCCTGCCAGCTTCCCACAAGCAAAGTCAATGGGGAAGCCAGCAGCAAGTTGTAAGTCACTCACTCTCCCACTTTTTTTGCCCTTGGTCATTCTGTTTCTCTGTTTAGGTAAGGAAATATCTCTGAAATGATGACCCAACAGGTTACAGGTTGTCTAGTGTTGTATAATAATTCTTTTGGCCAGCCCATGTCTTGATAAGGTCCAAACACTGGTGATGTAGTAAAGCAAAGCATACATAGTCTTAACGTGTATTAACTGCCTAAGTTGTCAACAATCCTCTGGATTTTAAGACAAAATGAAGTGACAATAAGACAAGATCAGCTATATGAGGTAATGCTGCCATTCCCAGCTTGCATCTCAAACAGAAAAGTGATTTGTATCAATGCTTACCACACATTCTCTGGTATCTAGTATACCCCAAATATTTTTTTTTCTTGTATTAGCCTCATTTTAAGATGAAAACAAATTAATATAACTTTATATAAAACAACCTTCTACCAGATTACAAGAATGGGACATTACAGCTATTGTCCCAAAGGCAGTATATCTCAATTTCATCGGCTTCCATTATTTGCTGATAAAAATATCTTGCATCCATGTGTATATGTGTAACTTCATAAAGGTTCAGCTAAGATTTTGGAAAATTATTCTCTCTAAATAATTGTTTCTGTTCCCCTTCTCCCCTGCCTCATTGGCACCCAGCACAATGGAAATATTTTGAAATACACAAATGGATGCAGAGAGAAGAAATGCCATCCTCTCCATTCTAACGATGAAAACGTTATTGTCATTGAAAAACAGCATTTAATTTTACCCAACATGTTATTCCATGAATTTTCTCAATAAAATAAGGGAACAGATTTTTTTTTTTTAAAAATGCTAAATTTGGGCCCAGTTTCATCATGTAAGATCACTAAAATATATACATGAATTCTCTTCAGAACTGAAATGTAATATTTATATCTCAGTAAGAGAATGTGTCAAGATGGAGTATGAAGGATTTTTTTCTTCCTCTTTCTTCAGTCAAATATTAGCTTTTCTGAGTCTGAACTATTGTTAGAACACATTGCTGGAAATGGGACTTTCTAAGCAGCTGCTTTGTCACAGAGCTGGAGCCCAGACAGGAAAATGAAGTTGTGGTTTTCAGGATAAAGAATGCTCTGATCCCAGCTTACAAGGAAGCAGAGCCACATTTGCAGTGAGTTTGGTTTTAGTTCTGTTGAAAATTCAGCAATGGCCAGATTGCTGTGGCTGCAATCCAACCATTATTTGTGTGTGCATGCATCTATGTTATGTGTGTGCATGGACTGGGTGGAAAAAAGACACACCTAACTGGCTTGTTGCCACATATCTCACAGCACCAGAATAATGCATTTCATTGTATTTAAAAAGTACAGTCCATACAGCACCATCAACATTAATAGAAAACTAAGCAGCAGTAGGCCCTGATGGATTATACTTCCAACTGTCAAAAATGAAGAAGTTAAGCTGAAATTATGAAAGCAAATTAAATTTAGCCAAAAGTCTCATACCAAATCTCTTAATCTCAAAAGGTACGAGTTCTAAAGCAAACTGGAATACCTCTGCAGAGAAAATAACATCTCCAATATGATATCTACAATTGAGGAAGTCGTGACAATTTGATGTATTAATTGCAAAAGGCAGGACTGAGGTTTTTCTCCACTAACTCACAGCAAAATAGTCCTTCAGCATTAGAATCAGTCCATCCATCGTCATCTTCTGCACAAGAATCTTCACAGGTTCCTCTGGTATTTCCATACATCCCATAGTAAAGCTAACAAAGAAACCTTTTAAGACAAAACTTGGGCAACAAAACAGCTGCAGCGTAGAAATCTATTTGGTTTAGGAAAGAAGCAATTGCCAAATATGCCGTCTGAAAGTAAAATGAGTGCTGTCCCTGAGATTAACCAGAATCAAATAAAGGTTTGTTATTCAAGAGCCAGTCATGGAGAGTGAGAACTGAGCTCCTTCTGTTGTTGTTGTTCAGTTGTTAAGTCGTGTCTGACTCTTCGTGACCCCATGAACCATATTGCGCCAGGCCTTCCTGTTCTTCACTGCCTCCCTGAGTTTGCTCAGTTTCATGCTCATTGCTTCAGTGATGCTATCTAACCATCTCATCCTCTGCCATCCTCTTCTTCTTTTGCCTTCAATCTTTCCCAGCATCAGGGTCTTTTCCAAAGAGTCCTCTCTTCGCATTAGGTGACCAAAGTATCTGAGCTTGAGCTTCATTATCAATCCTTCCAATGAGCAATTAGGGTTGATTTCCTTTAAGATTGACTGGTTTGACCTCCTAGCAGTCCAGGGGACTCTTAAGAGTCTTCTCCAGCACCACAGTTCAAAGGCATCAATTCTTTGGCGCTCAGCCTTCTTTATGGTCCAGCTCTCACAGCCATACATTACTACTGGAAAAACCATAGCTTTGACTATGCGGATCTTTGTCGGCAAGGTGACGTCTCTGCTTTTTAATATGCTATCTAGGTTTGCCATAGCTTTCCTCCCAAGGACCAAGCGTCTTTTAATTTCATGGCTGCAGTCTCCGTCTGCGGTGATCTTGGAGCCCAAATAAATGAAGTCTGTTACTGCTTCCATTTCCACCCCTTCTATTTGCCAGGAATTGATGGGTCCAGATGCCATGATCTTAGTTTTTTTAATGTTGAGTTTCAAGCCAGCTTTCTCACTCTCCTCTTTCACCCTCATCAAGAGGCTCTTTAGTTCTTCTTCACTTTCGGCCATTAGGGTGGTATCGTCTGCATATCTGAGGTTATTGATGATTCTCCCTGCAATCTTAATTCTGGCTTGTGATTCTTCCAACCTGGCATTTCTCATGATGTACTCTGCATATAGGTTAAATAAGCAGGGTGACAGTATACAGCCTTGTCGTACTCCTTTCCCTATTTTGAACCAATCGGTTGTTCCGTGACCGGTTCTAACTGTTGCTTCTTGGCCCGCATACAGATTTCTCTGATACAGATCATTTACAGACAGGTAAAATGGTCTGGTACCCCCATCTCTTTAAGAATTTGCCACAGTTTGTTGTGATCCACACAATCGAAGGCTTTTGCATAGTCAATGAAGCAGAAGTAGATGTTTTTCTGGAACTCTCGTGCTTTCTCCATGAGCCAGCGAATGTTGGCAATTTGATCTCTAGTTCCTCTGCCTCTTCGAAACCCAGCTTGTACATCCGGTAGTTCTCGGTTCACGTACTGCTGAAGCCTAGCTTGTAGGATTTTGAGCATAACCTTGCTAGCATGTGAAATGAGTGCAATTGTGCGATAGTTTGAGCATTCTTTGGCATTGCCCTTCTTTGGAATTGGAACGTAAACTGACCTTTTCCAATCCCATGGCCACTGTTGCGTTTTCCAAACTTGCTGGCATATTGAGTGCAGCACTTTAACAGCATCGTCTTTTAGTATTTTAAATAACTCAGCTGGAATACTGTCATCTCCACTAGCTTTGTTGTTAGCAATGCTTCCTAAGGCCCACTTGACTTCACTCTCTAGGATGTCTGGCTCAAGGTCAGTGACCACACCAGCATGGACATCAGGGGCATTAAGATCTTTCTTGTATAGTTCTTCTGTGTATTCTTGCCACCTCTTCTTAATCTCTTCTGCTTCTGTTAGGTCCCTGCCTTTTTTGTCCTTTATCATGCCCATCTTTGCACTAAACGTTCCTTTGATATCTCCAATTTTCCTGAAAAGATCTCTAGTCTTCCCCATTCTATTGTTTTCCTCAATTTCTTTGCATTGTTCATTTAAGAAGGCCTTCTTATCTCTCCTTGCTATTCTCGGAAATCTGCATTCAATTGCTTATATCTTTCCCTTTCACCCTTGCTTTTCACATTCCTTCTTTCCACAGCTATTTGTAAAGCCTCACCAGACAGCCATTTTGCTTTCTTGCATTTCTTTTTCTTTGGGATGGTTTTAATTGCTGCCTCCTGTACAATGTTACAGACCTCTGTTCATAGTTCTTCAGGCGCTCTGTCTACCAAATCTAATCCTCTAAATCTATTCATCACCTTCACTGTGTACTCACAAGGAATATGATCTAAGTCATACCTGAGTGGTCTAGTGGTTTTCCCTACATTTTTCAATTTAAGCCTAAATTTTGCAGTAAGAAGCTCATGATCTGAGCCACAGTCAGCTCCTGGACTTGTTTTTGCTGTCTGTGTAGAGCTTCTCCATCGTTGGCTGCAAAGTATGTAATCAATCTGGTTTCGGTATTGACCATCTGGTGATGTCCATGTGTAGAGTCGTCTCTTTTGTTGTTGGAAAAGAGTGTTTGTTATGACTAGCTTGTTCTCTTGACAGAACTCTATTAGCCTTTGCCCTGCTTCATTTTGTACTCCAAGGCCAAACTTGCCTGTTATTCCGATTACTCCTTGACTTCCTACTTTAGCATCCCAATCCCCTATGATGAAAAGGACATCTGTTTTTGGTGCTAGTTCTAGAAGGTGTTGTAGGTCTTCATAGAACCGGTCAACTTCAGCTTCTTCAGCATCAGTGGTTGGGGCATAGACTTGGATTACTGTGATGTTGAATGGTTTGCCTTGGATACACACTGAGATCATTCTGTCGTTTTTGAGGTTGTACCCCATTACTGCCTTTCCCACTCTCTTATTGACTATGAGTGCAACTCCATTTCTTCTAAGGGCTTCTTGCCCACAGTAGTAGATATAATGGTCACCTGAATTAAATTCACCCATTCCCGTCCATTTCAATTCGCTGATTCCCAAGATGTCGACGTTCAATCTTGTCATCTCATGTTTGACCACATCCAGCTTGCCTTGGTTCATAGATCTTACATCCCAGGTACCTATACAATATTGTTCTTTACAGCATCGGACCATCTTTTCGCTTCCAGATACATCCACAGCTGAACGTCCCTTCGGCTTTGGCCCAGCCGCTTCACTCTTTCTGGAGCTACTTGGAATTGCCCTCTGCTCTTCCCCAGTAGCATATTGGACACCTTCCGACCTGAGGGGCTCATCTTCCAGCGTCATATCTTTTAGCCTTTTAACATTGTCCATGGGGTTTTCTTGGCAAGGATACTGGAGTGGGTTGCCATTTCCTTCTCCAGTGGACCATATTTTGTCCAAACTCTCTGTCATGACCTGTCCATCTTGGGTGGCCCTGCACGGTATAGCTCATGGCTCCACTGAGTTACACAAGCCCCTTCGCCACGACAAGGCAGTGATCCATGAAAGGGAACTCCTTCTGTAGAGAGATGCAATTCTAGAAAGGAGATGCAATTCTCTATCACATTTTGGAGCGCAAAAAGGTCAGATATAAGCCAGTAGCCCTGCTGTTCTCCCAAAGCAGTTGTTCAACCATAACAGTTTATGTCAGTGCATATAAAGGGAAAGGCTGACCTCCCCTCTAATGTCTCTGTGTGTTGGCCATGCTCCTCAATCTCCAGCCTTGCTTGTTGAAGGGCAAAAAGGGAGGGAGACGAATTCAACTTGCATTCAAGCAAATGGCTTTAAAGTCTCAGGCATTTAAACATGCCTAAACAAGGTTAATGCTGCCAATAAAATTAGATTCCAAAATTGCCATGATGTGGCCTTTTCTCAGGCCTGTTGGGAAGATATCTGTGATTTTAAATTATAAAATATTTTTTGCTGCACAAGAATAAAAATGGTAAAGCACTTTTCTCCATCACAAAACACTATCTGGATTGTGCATGGACCTGGCCTATGTTTTCAGTCTATCAGTAGAAGCCCATTGGGCTCTCCTTAGCAAGCTTAAATCTGGGAATCATGTTGCTGATGAGCAGTTGAAACTTGGTAGGAGAAAAATGGTCTGGGAATAAAAGACAAACAGAGCAGTCGAGAAGCATTCTCAGTCCTTTGCCCACAGCTTCTTCTCAGTGTCTCCCTTCTCACAATAAAGTTTCTTACTTCACTTAGAAAAGTAACAGACATGCCTCAGAGCCAACTTTCTCACCCTTATGATTTCACAGCATTTTGAGTTTTGTTGTTTTATAGTTGTATTATCTTTTATTGTGATGTATACCCACTCTGTTTTTTAAAGTATGTCATCCTAAAGTGAGATTTGAAGACAAGTCATAAGTTGAATGAATGAATGAATGAATGAATGAATGAATGAATGAATGAATGAATGAAAACAGTAGTTTTCCTTAGTGGTTTTCAGCATAGCTTCTTCTATTTCCTGGTAAGGCATAGAGTCTCACTCAAGAATCCTGTTTTCCCTTTTTGTTCTCTTCCTCAGACTTCCAGAGCAATTTCTCCTGAGGTAGCCTTTGCTGACAGATGTGTCTTATTAGAACAAATGAGCCTTACATCAAATCACATCTAATGATTTGTCCATGAATATACTGAATGCATAGACAGTGCTTCAGCTGGGAGAAAATGAGATGGTTTCTATTTTTCCCCCCCAGTGGGGATAATGGAGGAAACTCCAGTTCTAAATGGAAAGGGCTTCTTTAATGGCAAAAGGGATCATAAGAGCAAGCTGCCAAATACTTCATGATGTTGAGAGACCCATCCATGCACATCAGCACTCACTCCATCATTTTATAGGGGAGCACCATTTGCCTTCTCTTCTGACTGCTCTTTTGTTCAATATTCTCAAGTGATGGTAGCATTGCCTTCTCAATACAACTAACCCATCCATATTTTTGTGACCAAAGTTACCTAAACACACCAGAGAAAGTAAGGGTAGACTTGCTATATTCACCTTGGCAGCAGCAGAAGCATAGAAAGACAAATCTGAGCTGACAGACTGATCACTATATTGGCCAGGCTTTGATTCTATTTTGTTTTAGCCACATGAGCTGGATCCTAGGTAGCCTTCTGGGAATGGAAAAGCTTTTTCCATTCATGGATGGGTCAGAGAGTCAATGGAGAATCTTGTCTGTGGAAGGAGAGGAGGCATATTTCTCACTTTCTCCCATTTCTATGCACCTCCTTCTCCATTTTCCTTGTAAAACCCAACTATCTTGATTTTTGATACATTAATTTTTATATCCATAATCCTACCTGCGTCATACAATCTATTTAATATTTATTGCACATCATGTGGGCTTTCAGCCAGTGAAACAACATAATCTCCACAGGGAATACTCCCACCAAACAAATAAACCAAAGATAATGTATATATTCTATGTCATTTTCAAGATCTGATCAATCATAAGCAATGGGATTGGAGATTCGGTTTTCCTTCACATGACACAAATAAGGTCAGAGAGCAACTTGGATCAGTTCATCCGCTGAAACTCTAATGCTCCCAACAAAAGTACACATACAGTACATTAATTTCCCAAACCAACATACCTTTAACATCACCACAAGCATTCCCTAGACATTTATCTATAAATACATTAAACAAACGGGGGGAGGGGGGATCATGCATCCTTGTCTTATGCCTTGCTCAGTGTGGAACCAGTTACTAAGCATTCCATTTATCCTCCCATTGCAAGTCTGAATGTGCTTCCCTCCTTCTCCCCTCCCTCACTTTATCTTCATGTGAATTAGGGAGGGGCCTTTCTGAGATGTTTTCTCAAGTTAGTTTCTTGGAATGCACTTAAGCCATGCTTCTCTGATCATTGCCTTGGTAACAGATCTTCCCACTGTCCTTCTAGGACATTCCCTATGCCCTCTACAATAATTAATCAGCAACAACTGATTATTATTACAAAATAACACATATAGTATTTACTATTCCCTGTTTCTCTGAAAACATACAAAAAATATTGAAAATCATATACAATATAATTTATTACTATTATTTTTGTAGAAGGAGAGGCTCAAGAAAGCAAAACTGCCAGAGGCCCACAGAAATCATAATGCAGCCCTGCCCCACACATTTAGTCTGCTTATATCTACTGTCCCCTTCTTTTAGAATGATTTTTCTCCTTTCCGCTCCCAGGCAAAACCTGTTGCTTCTTCTAAGAAATGCACAGGAAAAGCCAGTGGGAAATAAAAAGGATATATATTTGTGTGTTGAGGACAGCCTACTTCTGTCTAAAACGAATTATGAATTCTATTTCTTTTCTCTACTCTACAGGAGAACCTATTTGCTATGCCTTATACTTGCTGAAATGTGAAAGTGTAGAGCATACAGGAAAAGCAATCTCAATTTAGATAATGCTCATTAAGGCACTCTCGATGAGTTAGTTTCACATTCCTTATTTCACCTATCACTGGAATACTTACATACATAGGGTGTGTATCTCAGCTGTTTACGGAAATTAAGGATAGCCTGCTAGATTAGGCCAAAGCCTATCTTAGTACAGCATTTGGTTCCCACAATGAGACATATTATCCTCAACCTGGAACACTGTAACACTGAGACTTCAAGACTTGGATAGACCTGTCTTCCATGAATTTATCCAGACCCCTTTTAAAGTCATCTAATTTAGTGATGATCTCATCTGTGGTAATGAATTCCACAGGTTAACTATGTACTTCAAGAATAGTTTCAAGATGTCTCAAGAAGGATTATTCTTCTTTATGATACCACCTTAAAAGTAGCACTTTAAGAAATGGAATGATCACTCAACATTCACACTGTTATCTTTTGCCTCCTGGAGCATTCATATTGATATCTTGTTTGTGTGTGTATAAAAGAGAGAGAAAGAGAGAGATTATATCATCTCCTCAATCATTAGATTTCTCTTTTATTGGGAACTATATCTATTATATTCTTAATTATACAACATTACCAGCCACTGATATACTTTGAGTGGCTTCTGTAAATGAGTAGACTTTCAGATATCCATGATTAGATTAAGATTTCCCAGTTTCAGTAGCTTTACTCAAAATATAACAAAGATTGGATCCAATCCAAACTATATTTTGTTATTGCTTAATAGACTTCGTTGTACAGTATATTCCTTTCTGTGTTTATTATTATGAATGAATCATTTAAATATTGAGTTCTACAACATACCTCCCCCCCCCCGAAAATTTATATGAAATGACCATCTTGTACAAGGGACAGAAAAAAAATTGATAGCCAGAGAGGCTACCACTTTTTAAATTTATTTATATCCTGTCAGAAGGTATATCAGAAAATACAAACTGGTATCATCAAAAATGCTATAGTGCATATAAGAAAGAAGAAATCCACAGGTTAATCATACTTGCATGTTATGCTCTAGTGAATGGTGACAACAGAATGACCAGAGATGAGTTTTGGGGTAACTGTGCAGCATTTTGAATGAATGAAATGTAGTGGAATAAATTATCCTGCTAGTTGACATGAATAAATGGACCAGAGCTAGACAACAGAGTACTGAAAACATAATAAAAAAGCATTTGGTGATTATTCATTATTCATTAATAAAAAATTAATAATAAAAAGCATTTGGTGATTATTCAGTTAGAAAAAGGCCCATTTGTTTCAAATACGTAGTTTAATCATAAGTTCATTCACCTGCAAAAGAATTGATATAAGTTTTAAAAGCATGATTGAATTGTTTATGACAAAATATTGAAAGAGGGAATTAATGAAAGATACAAGGGGAATGAGAGGTCCTCTAGGACAGGCCATTTTTAGTAGTGTCAAGAGGGGATCTAGGAAGAAAATGGATAGGAAATAAAAGGTAAGAAGTGAAAGAAAAGTAGTAAAAGTAGTAGTAAACAGAGTAAAAGTAGAATAGTTGCTTCAATGTACCTCCAGAGGGAAAAAGTGTTTTGCCATACTGTACTCTGCTTAACCAATTTATCTGCAAAATTCTTTTCTTGACAGTGGGAAGAAATTTCATCTGAACAAAGAAGTATCTGAATTTTGCCTGTAGAACTATGGACATTCAGCCTCTTATTTAGCTTAGCTAAATATTTTCCTCATGGTCAGAATAAATAGCCATTATGTAAAAGTTTACCAAGCCAATAGCAAACTGTATGATCATTTCTGGGACCTTAAGAAACCTTATAAGATTAGATTCACCTGAGACAACACTAAATTAATTCACCCATTTTTAATGGGCATGGAGATTTCCTCCTCATTCATTCATTTCAACACATCTCTTTTCAACAGCTTTTACCTTATGCCTTATAATAACAAACCAACCTATGGTTCCATAACTCTTATTCTCATTGTAGATAAATCATGGGCAACTATAGGCTGCTATGTTATTCTAAGGCAGAGCTAATAAAACATATGGGTTATTCTCAGGAAACTTTCCAGTTTCAACATACTCTATCAAACTTTAAGGAGTCCACTGGAGTTGGGCAGCTAATAAATTCAAATAAATAAATAAAAGGATGCCCCATGTTGTCTTTTTACCTTTGGACTATGGGGTTTTGCTTTAAATATTTTCATCTTGAGAACAGTTCTTCATTTTAAAATCTTTGCTGACTTACATGAGAACAAAATAACTGAGATTATAATAAGTAGTTAATACTTTTAATAAACATGGCCTAATATGAAGTCAGTCTAGAAGGACAAAGACATCTATTTAGCATTAGCAGTAAGCATTTCAAAAGTACAATAGCTACAATCTTCAAACAGTTGACCAATCTTAGGTAGGGCTTTGTTCTCATAAAAATATATTTAAAGCACAGGCATATACTGTAGTTCACACATGAATATACCTTGTGATTCTTTGATTTTCCAGTGCATGATCAGTGTCAGCTGAATGCATATACCATCTGCTGAAAAGCTGCTGTTGGTGATATGAAAGTTATGTGTGTTGATCAGTCTGTAATAATCAAATCAATAAACAATGGCAGTTACAACAGTTTGACAGAAAATTGCAAGTTTATATTTTAATACACAGTATGCCTGGGGGGGGGGGCAGACCTACTGATGGGATAACCTTATCTCATAAATTTAAACCTTGTAAATTGCCACATAGCTATTACAGATAGAGAAAGAAAGAGATCTATTTTACATACACACACATACATATATAAAAATATGCATTAAAGTACACACACACACACATAAAATATGCATTAAATATGCATTTTATCTTTTTATAATGCTTGTTTTTATTCACTTATTTTATTTAATTGCTGTGCACCGCTCAGAGTCGCTTTGTGTGAGATGGGTGGCTATATAAATGTGACATATAAATAAATTAAAGTACCCAGAATAGCAGCCTTGATGGAAATATATCAGGGATTGGTAGATTTCAAACCAAAAGCCAAAAGTACTCGAGAAATGTCTTATAGTGTGTGTGTGTGTGTGTGTGTGTTTAAGTATGTGTGTATGTGTGTATAGTTATATATTTATTATTTACTTAAATATACACTATGGGAGTAATTGATGAATTAGTCTCTATTATCAGAACTACTTCAAACATGAAGTGCAATCACAAATATACTTCCCTGGAGCACGTCTTGTTGAGCCCAACTATACATTCCCAAGGAAACATATTTGGATGAATGTGGATAGCACTTCTTAAAATGATATATCTCCTCATTTTACATATCATATATCCATTTGAATAAGCTTTCTTTAGAAGACCAAAACACTACTTTTCCTCAAATTGTCACGCCCAGATGTCAATGTCAACAGCTTCCATAATTCCTGGCCAAACTGTGCTTCGGGAAAATCAATGTTTTAATCACAGCTTGGCTGGTATACATTAGCTAGAATGTCCACACCTTTGTGATGCTTGGTCACAGCTACAGTACTAAGTAGGCTGGTATCAGATCTAAAATTATGCCATACTCAGTGTTTTCTGATTTTGTTATATATTCCTTAATAAATTGTCCCCCTTTCTTTTTTCTGGGAGACAATAAAGAAGTGAGGAAAATATGACAGCTTTCTAACATAGTCCCATGTCTTTCTGTGGGAGAGATATGAGTTGGACTAAACTGAAACCATGAACTCTAGATTTGTACCTCTGAAGAACGGCACATTTCCATTGACTTTTGGCACTTATGTTTGCGATGTTCAAATTCAGTTCTTTTGATTGGTTGTGGTGATTTATTTGATTTTGTTGTGATGTTATACTGCTTTGATATAATGATGTCCTGGAAACTCAGCAATTCCATGCTCCTTTGCCTAACTCCGTTCCCTTGTGGGAAGGTTCCAAAGTCTCACCAACCAAAGGAACAAAAGGGATCGAACAGTATCTAACAGTGCAAATGTTTGATGAGGTTTTTTTTTTTAATCCATTGTACCTGATTGCTGAACGCACAAAGATGGAAAGATTTGGCAATACCTATGATGGAGGCATGGTTGGTGAAGATGATGGAACTTGCTGAGATGGCCCGATTGACTTCTTTGATTAGGGAAAAGACAACATCTACGTTTATTGCTGACTGAAAACCCCTTATGGACCTTTTGAGGAAAACAGGAAAAAAATGAACTTGTGATTTATGGTTTTGATGATTAGACAGGATAAATTATAGAAAGAAGAGAGACATGTTGTAACTTTAGAGAAAGATAAATTTATAATTGTACTTATAACTGCTGTAAAGAAGATCGGAAACCACCTCTTTGTATCTTTTTTCCTTTCTTTTCTATTTTTCTTTTACTTTATTTTTTTCCTTTCTTGCACTTTTAGCTTTCTCCTTGATTTCTTTCTTTTTCTTTTTTGTTCATTACTTTATATTCATTTGTATTAGTTTTTATCTTCCTTTTTAAAACTTTTAATAAAATTATAAAAAAACCAAAATCCATTGTGTCTAATGGGCTGTTGTTAAAGCAAATTGTAAAATTAAAGAATATTCCTTAGAGGCTCACTATGAATATTCTTTCTTCCAATGTCAGGTTTTCAGGTACATAAGTGACTTAAATGAGAACTTCTGGGCCACTGATGTATATTTTTGGAAGCAGAGAGTAGCTACGTATTTTTCTGCATTGTGCCTTTCCATTTCTCTTTATAACAAGGAACATCTTGAACCACAATGTGATTTTTGAAGAACTGCCAAAAAGCAGCTAATATATTATTTGCTGACAAGGATTTATTGTTAACAAAAAAAGCATTAAAACTTTGTAATATTAGAAAATGGAAAACAGATTCTAACAGCACAATCCTGTATATTCTTTCAATAGAATTCACTGGACATTTCCAGGATTGCAGCCTAATTGAAATCATGTGGAATCTGTTAAATTATATCTATGAATCATAATTAATTTGTGGTTTTTACAGTAATAAGTCTTAAAAATATTCTGGTGGGCTATATTTCTACCAGAGTGCAAAAGAATAAATCTAAAAGAAGAAGAAGAAAGTGTGGGGACAATTTAGAGGTACCCACAAAGAAGGGCAAATGATGAAAGTATCAGATCCTGCAGATACCTGTGGGCAGGGGTGTCCATGGGAGGGAGGTCAAAAAAGTCAAAATGATGACCACAGTACTAAAGATCAGCCCTCCTATCATAGATCAGAAAACTTTTCCAAAAATTTTCAGTTTTGACTACATTCCACAATCAATGTTAATTGGAGAGTGATTCTCTACCTATCCTCTGGCAGATCATCTATGCTCCTACAGATTTTATGCCCTTTTTCAAACAGCAACTAGAATGGTTTTTTGAGAGATTTTTTTTTTTCTGAAGGCAATTTGGTGAAGTGATGGAATAAACATCAATCAGTCTTTCCCCCATTTCCTAAGCAGGGGAAAACACAGACACATTTCCTCTCCTGAGATGCCAGTTCATCAGGCACTGTCTGACACCAAATGATCATCCAACAGCCAGAATGTAGCCAAAGAGGTAGGAAGAAAGTACAGTGGTCAAACATCTGGATTTTGTTAGTTTGCCCTTGGTCTACCTTTAGCCTCTGGCAAACTCACCTTTTTTGTCTGCTCCATTTAACTCTCCTTTCCCACAAGGTTACCAGATCTGGGCTGCAAAAACCAGGATAAACACTAAATGGAAGCCAAGAGTTAGGGCTTTCTGGTCTCCTTGCTGCCATCATCTAGATGTATGTTTCTTCAAAACATCTCATGGGGTGAGACCTGGAGGCAATCGGATTGTCTTGGCTGCTCTCCAGGGAGCCTGCATGGTGGTGAGGCAGAACTGTCTAGGCAGGAAGAAAGAAGGCAAAGCCAAACCAAATCCTGAGACAAGCTTCCAAGTGTTCCTTCTTTCTCTTGGTGGCCTAGTTCCTCTCTCTTCTAGATTTGTGGCTGTTTGTGGCCATTATGAGATGACAACTGAATGACATTAAATCATTATATAATCTCCATAACATTAAGGACTTTTGCTTCAGTAACTTTGTTCTCCTTTATGCCTCATCTTTTTAGATCATAAACTAACGTTACTTATCCATAAGATGTCTAGGAACTGCGTTTAATGCTTTAAACAAACTTTATTTTAGAAACTAAAAACAGCTTCTTGTTCTGTTCTAAGAATGATCATAGGAACTTAATCTGTGGGAGAAGCATAAAGGATGATATTCTGAAAATGATTTATTGAAATATACGTTACCTTTCTGTTTATATAAGCAGTGTGTTAGAAAATAAGGTGCTTTGATTAAATTTAAGCATTAGAGGTCTCTTCCCTAAATCCCTGTTTTATAAACTAGATGCTCCTCTTTATTGTAACACTTGGCATAAATCCTTTGAAATGCAGAGATATGTTATGGTGCTGCTTGGGGTAGATCATGAAGTAGAAGTCCCGCCTAGAGGGGCCACATTCAGTGATAGTTATGGCTAAGTCGGCTGATTCTGCTCCATTTCCCCTCCACCTTCTTCCCTAGGGATGCCCTGGAGAAAATATATGTATGGAATTGCAATCCTGTCTCATTTATATGGTGAAATGATTAACTGTACATAATTTGCCACATGCAGAGCTATCAACGCAGACACCACTTGTGAATGAAGGAAGTTCTGAAAAAGTACACACTGGCATTTTAAATTTCACTACCTCCTACTTAGCAGCTTTTGGAGTTTATCTTCACAGCCTTAAGGGCTAGAGAGTTGGTGTTCAAAAAGGGAGGGAGGGGAAGGAGAAGCTGAGATTAATAAGCCTCTATTACATTACACAGTACTCCAGAACTCACACTTTTAGAGCAATCCCACAATGGAGAAAATCACAAAACCCTTATTATAGCATTGGCTCTTGATCAATCAACAGCGACAACCAAAGAAATGTTTGTAGTGCATTGTGAATTGTCTAAATTCCATTTCTGCTATTGTGTAGATGGCAAAGCCATGAATAATGTTTCAAGTTTGTCTCTTATGGCCAGCCAGTTTGAGATACTTTATATCAAAATATTAAAGGACAAGGAATTTCTTAGAGTTACTGCTGAAAATGGCAATAACAACAAAGAAGACTGGTGGGTGCAAACCATTCATTTTAGACATTGTAGAACAGACAAAGCAAAAAGAAGAACCATTTAACAGAAATCAGACCTATAGTAGGACCACTGCATGCCTCACATTGTGAAGCCCCCTAAATAAATCCAAGCCATTATTCTGAGATTTCACATGAATTTTCATCTAAGAGCCACTGAATCTGATGCCTCCTAAAAGCTGTGATCTTCATACTTAAGTAACATTCGTTTGTCAAAAACCTTTCTCTATATTGATTATTCAAAACAACAAAATGTTTGTCGATCAGCTGTAGCTGAAATGACATGCTATTAAGAATAATATTAAAAGCAATCTCAAGGAGAAGGAGGAGCCCTGAGAAAGATGACAGAATTTGAAACACTTATACAGAATCAAGATCATTTATTAGGACATATTTATAAAGTGTTACCCAAATATGTCACAGAGACAGAACAAATTAAAAATGTTATAATAAAATGGATGCAGAATTTCAAAGTAACAGTGGACAGCGGAACAATGGGAAGAACTGTGGGGGGGGGGAATCAATAAAATTTACACCAAGCTACAATTTGAAGGAAAATTGATACAAAATTTCCTACAGATGGCATATAACTCCATCAGTGACTGCCAAGTTGGACAAATCGTACAATAAATGTTGGAAATACCACAACAAAAAAGGAACATTGTATCATATGTGGTGGTTATGCATTCAGACTTACAGCCGTAATACAGTCTTTCCTATGATAAACATAACTTATGCCCTTGTTTGTTTGGGGATCAGTCCCAAATCCTTGAAAAATCATTCATTCAGGTAAATTTTTTATTTTGTTTCATGGTTAGTCAAAGTGAGGTGATAGACTGAGGCAGTAAATACACAAGGAATGAACAAAGAAGAAAATATTTTGATCCATTCGTATTTATGCTAGCGTTTATTGCATAGATAGTGAAAGAAGCATAGCTATGGAAATGTTCATTTATGTGTATCAAACAGCATGCCTTAGCATCTGATATGTTGAACATATCTGAAGTTGCATGATATTACCAATACAAGAAATAAGATTCAATGTGTTCTCTATATATTACATGTCACACAGCAAGGCAAACTCAAATACTTAGAGTACAGTTTTTAAAGGGGGAATGTCTGATGGAAAAATAGTAACCAGAAACAATTTTAATGTTTACTAGACAACCCTGTGACCATTAGGTCATCCTTTGAGAGAAAGGTAGTGCAGTCTAATGTGACCAGAATGAACATTAAATTTTAGACTGACCATATTTTTTTTTACTCTAGTGCTGGATGGTCCCATGATCATCTAAGAAGAGGTGATAAATAGAAAAATAATTGTAGTGGCAAACAAACTTCAGTAAGTCAGTATTTACCAACCTAAACAGAATGACCATAAGCAGGCAAAAAAGCAGTGGGAGCGGGAGTGACTTCTGATTTCCTGCCTGCTTCCCCATTGACTTTGCTTGTGGGAAGCTAGCAGGGAAATGTTGGAAAACATGGTCACATGACCACAGGGACACTGCAACTGCCACAATTTTGTAAATAAAAGTGGTCTGAACATCGTGGAAATTTCAATTCCACAGGAGTAATGGGTCCCAGATTTTTTACGCATTCTTTAGGTTAGCAGATTTTAGGTGCCTTGATTCAAAAATTGTTGCAGTATAATGCATCGTTTGAGCTAATTTGAGGGTACAAGAATAATCTATTTTTTTGGTATCTAGTAGGAGCTTATTTATTTGCTAATTTCAAAGTCACTTAATTTGTTTCCCCCTGAAAATTTGAAATATCCTGCTGTGAGAAATTTTGTCAGGAGAAGGACATTTTGATTCCTGGTATTATCCCAAGTTCTCCCATTCTATTTATAGAAATAAACCTAGGTCAACAGCATCAAGGAGAGGGGAGGGGACAAAGGAACCATGTCCAAAACAGAGGCATGATATAGAGATTTGAGTTGTAACTATTTTAGTAGTTACAATTTCACTACAGGTTTCATCTCAATCCATCTTCCACACTTCAGCCAATCCAGCTACTGGCCAAATAACCCAGCCCAGTCCATAAGATGGTAAAAATCCTTGGAATGACAGCATGAGCAATCACATGCTGTTTTCTTGCTGCCTCAGAACAGACCAGATCCAACCTTGTGGCCTTGATCCCTTAAGATGACCCCTCTCTACTGGGGAGCAAGGTGTCTTATATTGTTTTATCCAAACCTTGTACCCTCATGTACAAGATTTTACATGACATCCATATCCTCCTTGCAAGTATGGGGATTTCTCTGTCTTTCCATAGTAGATATCCTGTGTGGTGCTCTTACTTATACTGACCACCAGTTAACAAATAACAATAAATAGTGGGAGAAAAGAAAAGCTGTATAATATTTTACAAGAATGCTGGTATTTGTTTAAAAAACACAGTTTAAATGGCTATAGCTATGCAAATGTGACCAGTGTACTAATGACAAACAGTACAGGAGGGGTGGGGAAATGGCAATGAAGTAGCAACACCCTTCGCAAGAAGCTCGAAGTAGAAAACAACTTTTATCTCTGTGTCTACCTTTTGTCTACCTGTGCAAGCCTGGTTTTGAGAAATGTTTTGTCCTGCTTGTACTATTGAGCAAACTGGGTAACAAGACAGTAATGTGCCCATTCACACGTTCTCACTTGCAATAAGACATTCACAAACTGGGACTTCCATTACTACATTTTTCTACTTATTTTTAGACATCCATGATAGAAAGTAGGTGGACTATGTTCCAAAGGAACTCTGGCTCTTCCACGGGACAGAATGAGCTGACTACTTCTAGCAAGGGAGAGGCAGGCAGTCCCTTAGCCATTCTTCCTGAGTTCTCTTTTTTGAGCAGACAATGCAACGATATGATAGGGCCATTTTTATCATCTGAACTGAACTGCTGCCTCCAGGTATGGTGGCTAACATTGTTCACTTCTGTGTGTAAAATTGTGCCGGAGAGAGCTTATTGTTTTTTCTTTCCTGCAACATGACTGGGGATGGCTCTAATAGAAGATACAAAAACACCTGCCCTTCAATACAAATGCCAAATACAAATCTTCCCCAGTCCTAATGTTGGAGAACATTTTGAATGGACATGGAACCTGATGCTCAACTTCTGAGCAATGGCCTTTTCTTGGGAAAGGTCTTATAATAATGAGACCAGAAATTGTTTCCTTGCTTCTAGTAGGTCAAAGTGTATATACATTCCTCTTGGGATCCACATTCTGTAATAACTTCCCAAATGTCATGCAACTATAAAAACCTGACTAACAATTCAGCTAAACTGCTTAGTTCAAATTAACCTGCTCATATTTATCAATCTCAGGCATTTAATGGATTTACAGCATCTGATTTCAACTGTTATTGAAACAGATAAATATATTTTATAATCATTCTTTGTGTTTTCTTGTCTCAAGAATATATATCTACTCTTCACCTCCAAAATTAGTTAAATTTAGCAGGTACCACATATTCACATTCACATATCTTCCATCTTGGAAAATAATAACTGCAGAATATGCTGCGGTCACTGAATTTTCCCACATCGGTTTTATGATTATCTGATCATGGAAAATCAGACTTTCTAATTCTCTGCCCAAAACTTTTCTATGGTCTAAAACGTGCAACTTCGGTTTTCTTTGACCATGCGTATGAATTTAATTCTTTTATGAGTTCCAATATTACTCCAGTATTATTCCTTCCTCTCAGCTTTCGTAGTGATTTGAGGCATACGTGTTTGGTCTGTATTTTCCCCATCAGAAGATACCAACATTTAATGTATGATTATAAAATATCTATCCAAATCTGTTATTTCAATGCCATTTGTGGAATGGCATTGAAACATGTTTACATCTTTTCCCTCTATTAAATATAAGCAATTTTTTTGTGTATATACTCACACACCAGTTATGCAAACTGTTTTATATCAGTCTTTGAAACAGCCATCCATTTTGTGAAATGTTAGTTTTCTGGTAATATAAATAAATATACCACTATTAAGATTATCTTTCCTTCAATAAATTTTTAGAATGTGTAGAGTTTTAATCACTTTTTCTATTTAGTTGATATAAACATATGCTAAATATGCAATATCTTTATCCAGGAACAAAAACTGACTGAAACAGAGCCAGTGTCAATATATACTATATGAACATTAACTCAGATTATGAAAATATTTCTTGATATTATAAACCAAAAGGATCCCATTCTCTCTCAATTTTTCCAGTAGTTTAATTGCAAAGATAACTCTTTGTGGCAATTTTTCATCAGTACATTTCAATTACGTGCAAACTTGGCAGCACTACTACTGTTACTACTATGTACAGTTAAATGTACATAGATGAATATTGTAAGGTTAATTTACAAATTAAAGGAAATAAAAAAGAGATAATTGCCTATACATCTTAAATTATATGTACGTTAAGCACTGACTAATCCATGACAGCGTAGATATAAGTCTGGACCATTCACAGTTGATGTTTGGGATAATGTTTGGTTCTATTTCTGTATGAATAAATAGGTTCCAGGTTTAATTTAAGTCTGAGATTATGTTTGGTTTTCTGGAATAACTTTAATATAAAAATACTTGATAGCTTTAGGAGAATGCTACAACAGTACAGTACAATCTTAGGTGGATCTACTCAGAAGCCAGTCAGTGGGGTTAGCTTTAGGGTTAGAACTAGAATTAACACATACACACACACACACACACACACACATTCAAGGGCACTCAGAAGTTGAAGTCCTATACCAAACTACTTGGGAGTAACTCACATTGAATTCAGCTAATTTCACATGCTAAATCGTTTTCCACACATATGTTTTTCAAATGTTTCTCTTAAACCAAAAGACTGGAAAATAATTAATCACATAAATAGACTGAAGTGTTATCAACAAATTAACCAATTAAATCAGTTTGATATTTTAAAGAGATCTTGAAAAAATATAGATATTTAAATAAGAAAAAGTGTACATTAAAAATAGTATACATTTCAATAGATTATGCTTAGGAGAGTTTCTTAAGGATTTTTTGTACTTTCAAAACATCTCTTTTACATGCCATTAAAAAGTACATAGATACTGTAACTTTCAAAGATAGAGATGCTTTACCATGACACCCATGTTCCCTTGTATGCTCACTAATTATATTAAAAGGCAGATAATACAAAACCTGGTGTTCTAATTAAATTATTTTTATTAATCTCCTGTTATGCAAAAAGAAGTGGGAATCTTCATATAACTGCATACAGATTGCTTTTCCCCCAAAAACAGCACAGTTAAAAAACATAAGATTCAAAGCCATGAAGGTATATCAGTAAAGGGCATCAGCTTTAAGTCAGTGTGAATATATTATTTATGAATATTTCCATCTTCTCTGAAATAAAACATTCCAATTTACAAAGTACTTGGCGATCAGTAATTCTTCCCTTTACCTCAACCCTAGACAGCAGTGACAGGACTGAGAGGAGTTTATAAAACTTGAGAGGCAGGTAATAGGAGCACAAAGATGATACATTTTTCTTCCTTGTGGTTCTTGATGGAGCTCATTAAAAATAGAGTGGGGAGGGCACACACACAAGTCCTGCAAAGAGGAGAAAATATTTTGAGTTTTTTTTCTTCATGTCCATGTAAGGGAAGAAAGGGAGAATGAAACACCAGTATGCATTTCTTCATACATCAAGGTAAGTGGTTGTTCTAAGGCCCACTGGAAGGAAACTTGAAAACCAAAGTTTCACTACTGTGGTTATCATCAAAACAACTCAAAAGCCAGCCCTGAAGAAGTACAAAGTCCTTTGGGTAGACATATCAAAAAAGCACAATTTCTTAGAACCAAGGCAGACCAAACATGTCCAGAATTACAAACACATGTCTGGAATCCTGCCCCAGTGTCACAGGATTCTGTGATAAAGTCTGAGTGATATTACTAAACGTCAAAGCACCATCTAGTATGCATTATGATCATACTGATACAGTATTGGCCTTGGAACAGGAGAAGCAAATCCCACCATTCTTCCCATGGAAGTTCCACTGAATCAGTAGGAGCCCACTCTCCTGCTTGCTCTTGTTCCCTTCTGTGTGTTTTCTTGAAGTGTATTCAGGATAACCTCTCCATGGATTTTGTTTTTATTCTCTGTGTTTGGGCATGCACTTGTGGAGGCGGGGGGACAGGTGAGCCAGTGGGACATGTATGTCATGCTGGGAGCCCCTGAGGGAATGAACAGAGATGGCGGTAACATGCATGAGCCTTTCAAAATTCACTCCATCTGGATTTTGTGTCATTCAAAACTTAAACAACTAAAGCTCCAAAACGCAATGGCTTGTTCCAAGCAAATTTTTGTAGCTGAATTTACTGCTCCAAAAATTTGCCAGTCAGTGTGCAAACTCCTTCATTCTTTTTGTCCTTCCAGAAGGAAGTCTAACTGGCTATAAAGATGGTGGGGCATTAAGTAGAAAACCAGAAACAAGATGTGTCAGTACATATGTCCATTTTGTTCTGTAGTCCTTGACCTGCTCTCTCTGTGATGGCAAACTTGGATCTCATCTGAACCCAAATGCCAATTAATTTCACATTATTTCCACATTCTACAACAACCTCCCAGGTACTTAAAGTGGGTAAATGGAATCATAGCAATACCTCTTTCAAAAATTATAAAGCGAAATGGGCATTCTTAGCCATATTTCTTTTACTATATATAGTAATTTTATTAAACATTATAATTACAACAGTAAAAACTATATAAACTAAAAAAAAGAAGAATAAAAAGAAAGGGTAGAAGGTACAGAAAAGAAAGAAAAAAGAGAAAGAGAGAGATAAAAGAAAGTAAAGAATAGTAAAGAAAAAGAAAGGAAACATATAAAGAAGTGACTTCCCACCTTCATCACAAGTATAAACAATTTTAGTAACTTATCACTTCCTCTTAAAAAACAACAAATGATCTCTTCTTCCCATATCCCATTTTTTATCTATAAACAAATCCACAAAGTATCATCATTTCAGTCCTGGTGTCAGCAAAAGTCCATTAAGTGTTACCAGAAATAGCAACATATCTGTTTTAACCCTGATCAAATAAACCAATGTACATTCCATCCTTTTACTTCTAATGATCTTAATCTTTAGTCCATTCAAATTACATCATAGAACTTGATTTCTTTTCATTTTTTCTTTGTTGCTTCTCATGAGATTCTTCAAAACTTTAACAAGCCTCTTTTGTAAATCAAATATAGGAAAATTATCCAGATCACTCTCTTGGTTTATATCATTTGTAAATCCACTTTCAACTCAGTCTCAGTCTTGTCAAGGAAACCTTGTTCCTCTTCCTCCATCTTTTAGACACAGTCTCTTCATAGAGGAAGATGTATCAGTTGATACTATTAATATTAACTTCTGAGTCCATTTTTCAAAAATATCCTTAAGTATGTCCAATGTTAGAATATTTTGCTTCATTCTGTAATTGTAAGTCAAGTTTAGGTGTTTTTCTCCTTTAATTGTAATCTTTAGTTCCCTCTGGTGTCCAATTTTTAAAATCTTACCTTACTATGCTTTTTTAAAAAATTCAAAACAAAACATTTTCCTATGGGAAGGATTCCATATAATTAATTCCAAAATCTTATTTCAAATTTATCTGGACCCTTAGTCCATTTGTAACTTTCTAAAATCAAAGTTTTAATCACCCTTTTGCTGTTTATTACCAAAAAAAAAATTAAGTTCTCAAACTTGTAGTTAAAACTTTCTTTTCCTAAGGATTGAAGGAAACTCACCTGGTGCTGTCAGACTTGTTGATCCAAAGATTTGTAATAGCTAAAAGGAGTTAGTAAGCAATTTCCAAAAGTGATTAGAAAAGGAAGTATGCAAACTTAGTGTCCTTTCAAAGGTGCTGACCACAGTTTGAGCAAGATGGCTATTCCCTCATCTCCCAGAGCTCTAAACCCACTGGAGACCGCTGTCTTGTAGCGTCCTCATGAGGAACAGCTATCTGGAGCACTTGTGGGTGATCTCAAGTCCTCTCCTTGTCCAGAGAGGTTTTGAAAAGTCAGTCTACTTGCTGGCTCTTCATTCCATCATGGTCATCAGCTCCATTTTTCGTGGAGCTGTCTTCAGTCCACATTTCTTCCTCCAGAAGCCAGCCAATTATTCTTAGCCATATTTCTTGATGTGATCATTTGTGAATACAAATTTAATATAAGGTTGGAATTACATAAGATTACATTTTTTAAAAAAAATATAAGTAAAAATTTAATATAAAATTGTGAGATTGCATCTGCCAACATACCCTGGGAAAGCAGGAAAATATTCTTCAATGAAGAAAAAATAAGATGTTTTGATACTGTGCTTTCAGTTTTAAATTCTAAACTGTGAAAAAGCTCAGCAGAATACATACATATATGTATTCTGAACTAGTAAGTATATACAACTTTGGTCCAAAGAAAGGCAACAAAGATTATCAGAGATCTAGAAACTAAATCCTATAAGAAGAGATTGTGAAAACAGAGTATGTTTAGCCTTAAGGGGTGATAGCTGGCACTCTTCAACTACCTTAAGAGTTGTCACACAGAAGAAAGCCATGATTTGTTCTCTGTTGTCATCCCAGAAACCCATGACCTGCTCTCTGTCATCCCTGACTGCAGGACATTAAAAGTTATAGAAAGAGAGATTACGGTTAAACGTCTGGAAAAACTTACTAACGGTGTATGCAGTTTGTCCAAAGTTGTAGACACTCCTTCAATGGATGTCTTCCACTGCAGGGTGGGGAGGCATCTGCCAGGTATCCCTCACTGCAGTCTGGATTCCTGCAGTGAGCAAAGTATGGGCTTAAATAATCTAAATCAGTCTTTCTCAGCAACTTTAAGATGTCTGGACTTCAACTCCCAGAATTCCCCAGCCAGCATGCTAAATGGTCTAAATGGTCTGTTTCAACCATAAGGATCTATTATCCTATGAATAAAATAATGTACTTTAAAACAACATCATAAAATCAATATAACATCATACCAATAAAATAACATCATAAAATCAACATAACATCATAAAATCAATGTATATAAATTAAATTAGAATAAAATGATTTTACTTGTCAGCAATGATTCACCCTACATTCAATGTAGTTTTTCAAGGAAAAATAATATGTAAGAGAATCATGGACAGATTTCACATTCATAAACTAAATTATCAGTAAATAATTGGGAGGAATTTTATCCCGTGGGGAAATGAAATTAAAACTCAAATTAATTTTGTAGAAAGTTTAGAAAACAAGCACTCGTTGTTATAGTTAAATTATTTCTCACTTGCCTTTTTGTACTTCAGAACCTTTGGATGGTCATTTGAAACTTATAGGAGCTTTATGAGGTTTGAGGAAATACAGAAATATTACTAGGCAAAATGAAAGTCAGCTATTACAAACACAAAATAAAGTCACATATTGGGTAAATGGTCTTTTAATAGGACTCGTGGTTACAAAAATGAAGGGTGGGATATTTTGTTTTGGGTTAGTTTTCTCTTTTGTTAACAGCCAATCAACAAAATGTTGTTTAATATCAAGCTAATTTCCTTGTTCAGCTATCCTTTGCTCAACACTAGCCTGACAGGCATTGTCTTTGAAATACAAATTTAACAAACGCAGATCTCGCAAATGACTAGACTTCGTTCAGATTCCACCACACACAGCAAAGACCTCAACTGGAAGAGTGTGGCTAATGTCACGCAAACCAGCCACATCTGCTTGCATTTCATCACTAAAATGGCAACATTTGACTTCAGCCTGACCTTGAAATTCACAAGCTGAAGTGAAAAAGAGGAAATAACTGAAAGCAGCTAAAAAAGAAGCCAGAATGAAAAGAAGCTGAGCCCGTAACCACATGCTGTAGAATGAATTAAAACCAAACGAGTAACATATCAGGATGTGCTGTTTAACACAAAAACATCAGTTAGATGCTTTCCTGCACTATTAAAACCATATTTTGGTGAGATCCAGTGGATTTAAGCTGAAATAAAAAGAGTTTTGTTTCCAAATTAGTGCAGAAAGTTAAGGAAGATTTTTCCCCCCCAACAGTCACTTGGTTTTGTATTTCTCCCTGTTCAATTTCCCTTTGATATTCAATCTTTGGCTTGATTTTAATATTTCTGTTGAATTATTCCATCTATCACTTCTTCCATTTTTTCCTTTCTTTTAAAAATTAAATCCTCCATTTTATTGCACATTTTTTATTGGTTTTCAGTTTGGTAAGCTTTTACTCTGACCCTCATTTTAGGATGCTTTTATTTCATGTCATCTTCTTTAATTAGTATTGCAGTTGTCAGAAAAGTTAATTTAAAGAGTGTTTTGTATTCAAAGTATGCATATTCATAAATCAAAGACATGTCTCACATTGCATTTCTTTCGGATTTACTGTGGCACTGGATTTATTATTATTTAATTTCTATACAGCAGGCATAGTATAAAACTTATCAAAACAACATCACCTGCTAGTTATATATTGTGACTTCTGTGATATATAGGATGGTTTCTACCATTTTTTATTTAGCTTGCAGAATTAAATTTTGAAGCGAGTCTATTGCCATTTTAATGATGTTTTGATATGTATTTCTTTTATTTTATTGCTGTCCTTTAATGATGTTTTGATATGTATTTCTTTTATTTTATTGCTATGAGGCACTTTGCATAACTCACAACAACTTGAAAATGCTAGATATGCTTATCAAGTGCTGGATGAGTCCACGGACTATTGCTGGTGGATCCAAAATTCTGAAGAACAGTTCTGTAATGCAAAACCACAAAACATCCATCTTCATAGGACACCCTGTCCTTTCCCAGTGCTGTAAAACTGGCCACTGTCCCTGATCAGTTATGGCAAGGATGATGATCCTGTGATCCTCTAGATGATGCTGCCTCAATGCCCAACTTTCCTCATCACTTATCGTGAGGATAAGGACCTCTGGGAACAGTGCAGCAACATACGAAGAGCCTTCAGATGTGGTAGGCTAACATTATAAAAAGCTTCTATCCAAAAATCACCTTAAAGGCCAGGAAAAGAGACTGTTTTTCTGCTATTGAAAACTAACTCATCTACTTCTGGAAAGTCTTGGAACACAGCTACAGCAAATCAATGTTAGACAATGGCAGGATGTTACTTGTTATACAGAATACAAACATTGGTTTATATTTTTGTTAAAATATTTAATATTTTGTTAAAATATTTAAATTTGAAACTAATAAACTAAATTTGAAACTAATAAAATATATGAACCAAGAGCTAGGACTCTCTATTTAAATTTCACAATCACTTATAACTTAGGTTATAAAAGGCAAAGTGAGATACAAATACATTAGAAATATATTGAATATTAATATTGCATACTTTTAGCAAACAGAGCATCAAACTCTAATACCAAAGTATATCAGCTACTTCCAACTGAACGCTATTGCATAACCATTACTAAATACTAGCTAACATTTGTTAAATAGTCAATTATCTCCAATCAAAAAGGAAATATTTGAATGTTTCAAATATCAATTGAAATGAATTATCAGAAAATTATCAAAATAAAATTCTAATACTTGATAAATATTCAAATACTCAAAACATATAAATATGTTTTTCTCATAAGACTTCCTTTGAAACACATCAATTTAATAAGTCTACTTATATATACTTTTCTTTGTATTAAAAAGATTTCAAATGATATCCTAGAATTCTTTTGAATTCTTTCTTCACTATTTTATAATGGTCTTCCATCAAGACAGCTGCTCAATATTATGGAGATAGCTTAGTGCTTTAGTTTCAGCCTTAAACGCAGTGGCCAAGTCATGTTTTTTACTACTGCAGGTAAAACAGAGTCCCCAGAGCTGAAAGCATTTCTTATCCCATATTCCAGCTGGGCATCTAAGATCTAGGGGGAGGCATTCACGGAGGGTGTCACATCTGCTAGGGAATCTCTACCCTGTGACCCAAGAGAAGACATATGCATGTCCCATTTGGGGAATTCCTTCCCAGTTCAGATACAGTTGCCTTCTGTTAAACTTTCAGTGCAATTTAAGACAGATCATTGGTCCCCTTGGGGATTCAGTTAAAATGGTGAGGATCTTGTTCAGTACTGTTCTGTATCATAGCTGAAAAACTGCTTTCAGTTTTAAGCATGCCATTTAGAAGGGTGTTTCTAATGTTAACTAGTTCTAATTGTTTTAAATTGACTGTTCTCTCCTTTAGGATCAATTTTCCAACATTGAAAAATGCATTATTTTTAAAAAATAAATGTTATCAAATGTATTGGTGAAACAAATGCTTGGCACCCCCAGCCTCTCCAGCTCCTAAAGGCTATTGTTATATGTCAGAAGACTTCTTTTCTTGCCCACCTCTTCCCAAACAGATATAACAGTCTTTATGTGGCCCAGCAGAGGGATGTAAGCATCATGTTACAACTGATGGGAGCCATGCCTGCAGTGAACTCTGAATGTGGGTGGATGATGTTCTGGACCTGGTAAATCAGTGGGGATTTGTTGTGGGTCACCTGACACACACACACACACACCCCACAACAGCAGCAACAAATTATTTTCCATCAAAATAAGACAGTTGAAATGAAGAAGGCTTACGATCATCAGAAGTGGCATTTTACATGAAAGGGCGATGACCTTTAGTCAGTGCTCTACCAATAAAAAAAATAAAAGAACCCTAGACTGAAATTACGCATTGCTCATGAATTCTAATTGTACATCCTGGGCCCTAAGCTCTAACGGGTGGATCTTGGGGGTTTTGTGAAACAAATCAATCCAATAAGACTGAAGCCTGTCCATCCTGTCCATCCTGTTGAAATCTGGCAAATTAGAAAGGGGTACAACCTGTGCGGTCCTGGCTGAAGGATGAGATTGCAAAATAATGGACTAGGTCTGCAAAGATGCCAACTGAACAGCCGATGAAGGACTCAGATGTGAATTCTATAAACACCTGTGAATCAGGCATGCTTTCTAATCTAACTACTGTACTGGTTTCTGTTACCTGTCACAGACTTCCTTCTTCCTCTCCTAGAGCCTTGTCTAGCTTCCAAGACCTTGCATTGCTGGCTTGGCAGGAGCCAAATCTGACAGTAAGACAAGACAGGCGCACATAAATGAGGATGCAAAGCTTGAAATTAGATACTGCCTTGGATCCGCCTGTCATTTAGCCAAATAATGAAAGATAGAATATATGGGTAACAGCAGATGATCTTTTGGCCTGAGAGAATATTCCACATTAAGATCTCTAACATATTATTATTGCATCAGTTATGCAAATGGCATTTCAGAACCTCATAAAGATTTTTCTGGAATAATTAAGATGAAAGCTCAAAGCCTTTTCAGCTTGCATTTTACATAGACATTGAAGTGGATGGGGTGATCCAAATTCAGCTTTCAATCATTTGCAAATATTGTTTCCAGCATCTGGCCTAATGAACATTTACAATCTGATCCTATACAGATTTCTATGGAACTCCCACTAAATTCACCAGTGGGGCTCACTCCACATTAAGGTGCATGGAATTGTACACTTAATTTTCTTTGGGTAGAGAGGGTTTACTTTCTCTCTCTTTTTTTTTTTTCTCTGAGCACATCCTAGCCATTCATTGACCTGGCTTCCACTGACTATTTAGCCAGGGAGGAAGGACATTCATACTCCAGCAGTCCTCCATCTCAACCTGTTACCATTGAAATGGGTTGCATTATGGGTCCCATCACTTCCAGGTGACATGGCACACTCATGTTATCTAAGGATATTTCAAGGCAAGGGAAGCAAACAGTATGCCACAAAGCTGAGAATCTACTGTTCAAAAATGTTGATAATCACTAACATGAAGTAATTGCAGCAGAGGCCAAATATGGTTGCTTTCCTCCTGATTTTTTAAAACATTTATTTACAGGCTAGACTTTATGATGCCAGGGTCTGAACTCTTGATCTTTCTCATCCAATCACTTTCATTCAGCAAATTGCAACAGTGTCATATTTTTAAACAAATGTCCCCAACAAAATTAATCCTCCCTATAAACGAGTTGATTCAAATTGAGCTTTATCCAACATTTTAATGTCTGCCTTGTTCCATGGGGTTGCCCCACTATCTTCTTTTTTTTTCCACATAGAATTTAACACTAGCCAATCAACTCTTAAAAGTTGCATACATCTTGAGTCTAAAGCAGCTAAAAATTAGAGGGAAAGAGGAGGATTTGCCAAGAACAAAACTTCAACCATATAGTAGCTTCAAACTGTGCAGGATGTCCTGTTCAGAACAAAAATTGCCTCTTGAAAGTAAAATGTGCACTCTCTAAGCTACCAGAGTCTCTACATACATAGCCTATAAATCTTTACATTACATTGCACTCTGATCTTACTTTTGGCTTTTCCTACCACCTCCATTGAAACACAGCAGATCAGGGCCATGTGTGCTATTTTAACTCTCTCTCTCTCTCTCTCTCTCGAACTAATAAACACTTAGTGGTCCCCTTCAACCATTTCTCAATATAAAGGCAAGTAAGAGAAAAATGGAAAATTAATTTGCAAAGCTTCATTTGGAAGCATGGGCTTCTTGTAAATCACAGCCCATCCTCCTTGCTTCACAGAAGACTTGTTTCCAAGTTCACCGTTGTATCTTTGCCCATAGCAATTTGCAGCTGGGAGATTTGCAGCAGTTATTGGCAGAGGCTAAGAGAGAGATTTCCAAATGCTCAAAAGAAAAGACAGACAGTTACATCTGACAGCTGTCCATAAAATATAATGGATAAATGGTGTGATATAAACTAGTGAGAGAGCTTCCAAAAGCGTGGCTGGGGAGAAAAAAAGGGGGGGGGGAAATAAGCTTGTTAGAATTCTCTGTATTACAGCCATTTCCCTTGACAGTTTGCCGTATCCTAATATGCTCAACAAATTGGCAACCTGTCTTTATGTATTTGCATCAGGATTCCCTTAAGGGAAATGTCTCTATTATTCCTGTTTGGGGAAAAAGAAAGGCTCTTGGTATGACAGGTAGGTCAAGTGTTTCTTTAATAAAGCATATGGTAGCAAGAAAGAAATAGGCTATTGTCCGTGACTTGACAAATAGGTAGATTTGGGATTGGTTCCTTTGGGATTAGCCTGGCAAAGCTACTGGATAAATCACCCTTGTTATTTTGATTTAACTCTTCCACTGCATCGCAGGTTTTCCTCCCCTACTCAAAGCAAAAGCTGCTGTTCTGTTTGCATTACCAGCCTCTCAGGTCTCTTCTATCCAGCTGTGCAGCCTCGAAAGGGTTACAAAATCTAGTGGTCATCCAGAGTTTTGCAGGCAAGATAGAGTAGCCTTGAAAGTTAAACAAACGTTATGCATAGAGTCCAAAATGAAACGGACTGTATGTGAAATGTTTCTTACTAAAAGCTGTGACCTACAATACCTTTTTGATTCAACAACTATGTTTTAAGATTATATTTAAAGTAATTTTAGAACCTATTAATATAATCAAGCTGATTTTAAGCCAATTCTCCAATATGCCCTACTTTTATCTTTAAAACAAAAATATCTTTTGGACCAAGTCCAAAATTAGTCATGCTTAGATTGCATTCATTGAAAACAATGAAATTTAAGTTAGTCATGACTAAGTGTAGCTATTTTAAGCATGCCTAAATCTAGACCTAACCCATTTAATTAATATAAAATATACTCCTTGGATAAGAATGTAATCTGAACATGCATATTTTATAAATTTTTCAACATGTGGCTTGAAAACTCACCAGGTGTTAGTTGGAAATTTAGTTATTATTTATATATCAAATTAAAATAAGGTGCATCTCAGCTTTCTTCAGTGAGAATAATGGGAAAGGAGGTACTATATTAATTTTTAGAAATTCATGTAATAAGATAAATCATGAAAAGACATAAACTGAAATGTCTGTCATTTTGTGATAAGTATTCTAATCCATTTCTGATTAAAACGAAAGCAAACCGAAGAAACTGAATCAAAGAACTACATTCATCTGATATCAAAGTAGATGAGACAATAGAGATTCATGATTAAAATCCTATTTTGTTAAATCTTTCTAAAGACATAAATATTTATGCAGTTGAGTAAACAGTTCTGGGAGAAGGGAAGCTCTGCTTTATCATTTCTCCAATGACTTATGAACCTCTAGAGAAAACTGATGGCATACATCTGTACAAGACAGCTTTTAACTTACCCTTCTGCATTTGAATCTACTCGCACCAGAGCTGAGTTTCTGTAGGTAAGCATCCATTAAGGAGCAGGGAGACATTTGGTAGTATGCGAAGGTACAAGCTTAAGATCTAGCAGCAAATATTACCATTTGGAGGAAGGTTGGGCTTTCCATACAGAATCAATTCCCACACTCCATAAAATAAGCAAAGGGCATATCAGGCATGGAATGTTCAAATGTTCCAAACATTCTTTACTCCATTGATCAACAGGCAGTATCAGCCCATATCATTGGAACTCTAGTAGGATGGAGTAGAATTCTGCTATGGAAAGTATAGAATTCTCAGAAGAATCCATGCTTACTCTAAGAAAAAAATACCACCCTGCAATCATACATATTTTCCTTCCTGTTGTTGTTTTAATGAAACATTTAGTGGAAATGAAGGAAGATATTCCTTAGATGTAGCCTTTCAAGAGGCAGAGCTTTGATTACACCATCAGGGTTATCATCTTGATTTTTCTGGCCATAACCTGTGGATACCCATGCCCTCCACAATTCTTCTCCAAAGAGCTGGGAGGTATTCCGAAGCAACTTCTGGAGGCACAAAGGAAAATGGATCAGGAAGGAGAGCAGATGGAAGTCTACACACATAATGTTGGCTGTAGCCCACTGTGTTTGTTAGCACTTGGGGTTTTTTTAATAGACATACTAATATTAGTTCTATATATAGAAGCCTACTTAATTCATAGTTTATGATCTGTTGCAGGGGGGGTAATATTTAAGAGTCTTTTTATAATGCATTTAAAGATTATACACTATTTACTGTGGGAACTATAATGTGAAGTTTTAAAATATTTTTCTGAATATTAATTCTCAGCTAATTCAAAAGCAACAACAACCACCAAGACTGAACCAACCAAACACTTTTGCAAACATTACTGCTAGGAAAGAAGATCTACAATGCTTGTGATTTTATGGAGTCCTTGGCATTAGTTAAGAAAATAAGAAATGTGAGAACAAAATTTATTTTATCATTTGGCACCTGCTCACTGCTTTTTTATTCTTGATCTAGAAAGGCTGTTTTCAAGTGTGGATGTGTGTTTATCACAGAACCTACTAAGGTATGCTGAATGTGGAGTATGAGGGAATTTTAGCATTGCTATTCAACTCACACTGGTGAAAGACACATTTCCTTGTAAGGCAGGGAGTAAACAGTGATTCATATCTGGAGAAAGACAGGCAGAAAGAATATTTCATTCCTCACAAACGCACAACCTTCTTAATGTAATATTCAGCCTGGCAATACAGGAGAGAGATAAACCAGCAATTCCTATAGATCTTCCTCTAATCCCAGAGGTTAATCAAAGAATACTAATTGACCAAAATTCCTCTATCAACATGTTTTAGATTCTTAATTTTTTTTAACAGACCAAACACTTCACATATTTTGATAAGAATTGAGGAATTTTTTTTTTTAATTTTCAATACTAAAACATTGCCAAAACAATATTTGGAAATTGTAACAACAGTCAAAAATATGTATCTGTTCCAGAATAATATATTAATTTTCAGGACCTTAAACTTGCAAGTGAAACTAAGCAAGTGAATGAAAATACAACTTATTAAAATTTTATATTCAACAATTGGGTTCACATAATTCTATGATTTTAAAAAAGTATCTTGTACTTAACTGAAGGGAAAGCCAGTTTGGCGTAGTTGTTTAAGGTACCAGATTAGAGGCTATGAGTTCTAGTCCTTCCTGGAGCACAAAACCAGCTGGGTGACCTTGGGCCAGTCACTCTCTCTCAGCCGTAAGAAGCATGCAATGGCAAACCACTTAAAACTGAAGAAAACTATTTTGAACCAGCTAAACATTTAAAATACACACGTATCATTTTGTCATTACATGGGGCCATCTGAAATGCTGAAAAAAGATGAAAATGAAAATCTTGCTGGGAGGAATGTACATTTTACTTCTTTCGCCACACATTACAGAGCTATGAATGGAGAGAAATCTTCTAAAAGATTCTCATGAATTATGTATTATTGATACTATTTGCAGGTTCTTCTTATCCTAATAGCCATATGTTCATATAATAATGACTGTTTGCTATTATGCCCAAAGAATATGATTTCTAATGTGTTCCCCCCCCCTCATATTTCCTCTTTTTCTCTCTCAGGCAAGGAAGATGCTAAAATAAAAGGCTGCCATTTCATTCTCCAAGAAGTTCTGCACCACTGATGTAATTCCCATCGATGGACCCAGTATCGAATCCCTGCCATTCAGTCTATCGACCTGTTCGGCATTGAATCCTCTTGTGACGCATAGCCTCTATGTAGTGAACCAGAACTAATAGCACTAATCTGCTATCAGAACTACCATGCAGTGACAAGGTGATTACTAAAAATAAGTCTGGCATTCAATTACTTATGTCATGAGGATCTACCACTTACATAATACCTGGTGGGCTGAATGGAAGAATGAAGTTATTGTGTAATTAGCTTAAATTCACCCTTTGCTTATAAGCATCCTATTTGGCTTAAGAAGAGGGAAGGAGATGGAAACTAACACAGTTCAGGTAGAAAGAAGTCTTTATCCTTAAATAATTACAGGGGCTCATCTTGCAGAGACCATTACCATCTATGCTTTATAACTCTAGCTCCACCGATAGCATTTGATGCTCATCAGTCCTGCCATTATGTGGAAATTTTACATATTTGCTTCAGGCCAACAGAGTCAACATTTCCACGTTGTCATTTGTTCTTTCTCCCCAAGTAGCCATTTCTACTATCCCCTTATATATAGTGTGTATATATAATCCCTCTCAAGCTATGTCTGGTTGTTTGAATGGACAAGTGTTGTCATCTTTTCTCATACGTAAGTCGCCCAGTCTATATATTTTTTTTTTCCTTCCTAGCATTTTTCCCTCAGGTGCAGGGTCTGCTTTTTTTTTTTTTTTGGATCGACCGAATGTTGATACATTGGTTGTGACAGAAATTCACCAACCGGCTTGTCTGAGCCTGATGTCATGGGCTGAGAGAAAGTGACTGGCCCAAAGTCCCCCAGCCAGCTTTCATGCTTAAGGTGGGACTGGAACTCACCATCTCCCGGTTTCTAGCCTGGAGCCTTAACCACTAGACCAAACACAAAATGCCTCTAGAGAGATGGGATAGAAAAATGAAACAGAGGGAACCAAGGAAGAGTTACGACATCATAGGTCTCAGGCCACAGACCCTGAAATGAAAAGTAATCTGAAGGACAGTAATCTAGTCCTTCAGGTCTGCATTTAGTATCCCAAATCCTTAGGCATGACCTTCTGAGGTTGTACCCGAATGTGACAGAAGAGAAACTTTTAATGTAACTTTAATGACGTATATTAAATCAAATCAAAGCTTATTTGTTGCATTAACTTATCACATATGCACACAGAGACACAGGCTGCTTTGTTTTGTCCCTCATTGACATGCCACTTAAAGACCAAGTCTAAAAAATTGTATACCGCTGCTATAAAAATCTAACAATTCCAAGTTTTCTAGGACTATATTCTAGCTGGCTTTTTTCCTTCGTCCACTGGACAGGTGAGGCATTGTCCGCCTTTGCCTGCTAAGGGATAGCTTCTATGCAAAAATATTTTAAGGCAGCTACAATTGGATGGAACTATTTTTTGTTTGTTCAGCAGCAGCAGCAGCAGTAGATTAATCAAACAATCGTTCAAGTTCTGACAAAGCAAGCCATAACACTGGCTTTCAAGTAACCTGTTTATAAACAATATAATCTGTAGGTCTGTTCTGTCATGTTGCACAGCTGTCTATGTGCATGGCCAACTGATGGATGAAAAACTTCATTCATTTGTGTTTTGCTTTGTGCAAATAATGTCAGGCGGGGAGGGGGGAGAAATCCTATTCTTCTTATCCATCATCACCCCTCCATTTTGCCCAGTGCATTCCATAAGGACTGCATGTTTTGTAGCCTGCTTCTATCACCACAAGCAGTCCCTTTAAGCCTTCTAATGACTCTCTCAGCCACACACAAAAACATACAATAACAAAATCAACAACCAGGAAAAGACAGCAGAAAGCAACCCATATCCTTCTGTGGCTTTCTTCTGTCATGAGTGTGCTGGGCAAACAAATAAAGAATCTTGCTTCCATTCTCAGATTTCTTGGGATATGGGCAGCACGACATTCTGGAAACAGGGACATCCTTGGGACCAGAAAGTAAGAAGCTGAAGTTGTCCTCCAAGCAAGTACAACGTGTGCCACACTGTCTGCTTAGCCTTGCTTCTTAGATTTTGCTATCTTATTTTCCATTTCTCGTCCCTGTCTCTCACTCTCTTCCCCCCATCCCTTCCCACTTTTCTGTTTTATCTTGTTTCAGATAGAAGTATAAAGAAGCAAAAGCTTTAGGGTAAAATCCCCAGCAGAATCAGGAAGCACAACCCCAGTTTCTTTCCCATCGAAAGGAAAACAGAGTGAAAGTAGATCCTTGCTTGTCCAAACCAGGGAAACATCTATGGTTTTTCCTCTCATCTACTCACAGTCAGCTCAACATCAGTAGCACGGGGTGGTACAGTGCCTGTCGTTTTCTCCTACTTGCCTTTTTTTTTTCCTATCATAGTCAGGAATCTGATGCAGCCATTATAGGTACATGTCAATTTGGGGTCCCAAACCTTTTCCCGACCCGTTACAGGAGTCTACTGGAGGGTTTACTTCCAAAAAACCATAAATCTAAGATTCATTTCACATTTCACTTTTTTAAAAAATAATTATTTCTAGCCCTTTTAGAAAGAGAAATGTAAAGCAAAGTTGGTCACTCTCCTACCCACCTGTACCAAAAATCTGTTTCTACTTTTTGATGTTTTAACCAATGGAAGACCAGTCCTAACAGTGATTAGTATATATACTGTCTGGAGAAGAACATTTTTAATTTTTCCTGGAGGGAATTTAGGTCACCTCCTAAAAACAATTCAGAAATCCAATGTTTTTCCTGATTGTTTATATTATCCTAATCAAAGTGAATGAAATGACATAGGCTCAACCATCCCAACTAGAATACAGTTGTTTCCCAAAAGATGGAAGCATAATTTTTATTCTGAGAAGGGAATCAAGTTCTTCAACTGCAGGCTCCTTAACAGAAGGGCAAAAAAATACTTTTATAACATAAATGTTGCAGCAAGCATAAAATAAGTGCAGACCAGTAGTTCTGCCTCTTCTAATACCATTGTTATTCTAAAATAAGTGTTCGGCATTGGGATATTTTTCCGGGAGCATTCCCCCTCTGCCCAGCACAATATTCACTCTTTGTTTTTTAGAGTTTTTTTCAGAGTAAACCAAACACTACTTTTAGTGTGAATTTAACCCAATCCTAGTATGACTTGACTCAATTCTATAGATTTGACTGGCTGGGTGTTCAGATGTTTCCACATCTTAATCTATAATCATACAAGAGGAGGAAATTTTTTTTAAAAAATCTTGGATTTAGATACCATTAGTTAAAAGAGCTTCAGGATATTTTTTTACTTTATACTTTTTTGATAGCCCTGTCCTTCGGAGGAATATTTCTAATCTTATTGTTCTTCAAATTACTCAGGGTAACATTTGCTACAGTCTTTTTTCCTTGAACACTCTCTGATTAGCTCCTCCATATGGGACAAAGCCTTTCCAATGTCCAACTACATACAATATTGCATTTATCATTTGAAATCATGCTTCATATTTTTCCTTTTAAGGAAAAAGCAACTTTAGGGTCCCATAGTTTCTTACCAAAAATTCATTTCACTAGTATTTATTGTTGTTGTTCTTTTTATTTCAGTTTCAAGACTGACTTCACAGAGACAGTGGTGGCTTATAATTAAAAAATTGAAAAGAAAACAACATATATCAAAGAAAAATAATACAGCTGACCAAAAGACAGCACCAAAATCCAAAGTGGCTCAACCACCATCCTAATCCAAGGCCTGGGAGAATATTCAGGTATTCAAATATATTGTTTCCTATGAATCAGAATTTAAGCCTCCTTGATAAGTCTTTGTCTGAAAAACTTTAAAAGGTTTTTTCATTGTAGTAGATACATATTTTGATGTACTTAAATTATTGCCTAGAACCAATGAGGTGTTCCATAGCCTTCAGCTCAGGGCTTTATTAGGGAAGAAGAAATCAAAGAGCAAATTAACCAAAATTTCTTTTCCTTTTGAGACTGCCCAAATCCATTCTGGTAGTGCTGACAGAAAAACTCTTGCATTCTTCAAGAATTCTGAGTGAATAGGAAACCACTAAAAGGGAATTTCCCACTATGGAAAAGTGTACCTGTTTGTATCATTTGGGAATTTTCCACCTCCTCTTGGTTCCTTGTCCAAAACCAATTTTCTGGACACTCGTCTCTAGAGATGCACCCAACAAACAAACAAACTGTCCTTATGCATTAAATGCTAAATCTTAGGGAGTAAGTCTCAATTTCATTTCCTTCCTTCCTTCCTTCCTTCCTTCCTTCCTTCCTTCCTTCCTTCCTTCCTTCCTTCCTTCCTTCTTTCCTGTGAGATTCAGGCAACCTGAACATTTCTTTCCCTCTCTTTATCCTCAAAGAAGAGCACAGGATACAGATTAATCCCAATGGGTGCATAGTTCACAGATTTGAACCAGGATCTCTATAGTCACTTTGGTACTATAATCAGTATACCATACCACACAGGCTCTGTGTATATAATTGAATGTATCTAACATTTATTTTCCACAGCAGAGCAGTGTAAAATGCAGTCCAGCCACATATTTCCTTTGAAGGACAAACCCCTGAAGAAATATCTCAGATGGGATACCCTTCCAATTATTTAAAAATATGTAAATACTGACACTGCATTTAAATATAGTTGTGATTGAAGCAAAAGTAATAATGTGAGGATCAAAGCAAGAAAACACAATTTGCCCCATTGAACTCAAATTCAGCCTTGGAAAATTACTGGAAGTTCCACTTTTCCAGTCCTTTAATCTGCCAAGAGCAATTGATACAAAGCTGATGGTGGACTTTGTTCTCTCCTCAAAAATATTCCGTCTCTATTCATTTCATATAGAACATACTGTAGATGGTGCACAAGGGAAACTGATAATTCCCTAGCTACATTTAAAGTTGTAGAGTACCTTGAGAAAATCCTTTACACCAATTTATACTTGATTATATAAAATGCATTGTAGAAATTGGCCAACCTGTGAATCATCTCAAGTTTTGCCAATGAGTTAAATAAAGGTAGTGTTGGTAGTCTCAATCATGCATCACCCATACTGGTTTCATGAGGAATTATCACAAGGATGTTATCTCAGTTTCAATACTAAATAAATAAATAAACAGAGAAAACAAGAAATGCAAGCCTAATCAGTACTCTGACATATCTGATCCCTGTGGTGATTTTTATTTTTATCTGTAAAGCAGAACGGTGAGAGGAATGAAATGACTTTGAGGTGCCTTTAATTCCTTGGCATATGAAGAATGACCGTGCTGGGAAGAAAGCAGACTGACAGAACTAAAAAAAAACCTCCAAATAGTGACTTCATTTGTCAAAAAAAGTAAATAAAAGGTCCTGCGCAATTATCATAAAAGGATTAGATGACTCACATAAAATTTGGCTCTCTTCTATTACCAGTATGTAGCTACACTTTGTGTTGAATCTAGTGGCAATACAAGAGGGCAACCAAAGTATATGACATTCATTTTTCAAATGGACAAAGAGACAAAAGAGAGACGCCCTCATCCAGCCCAACAACATCAGATTCCACACTCACCAGGTGCAAATAAAGACACTGGGAATGTCAGACTTGTTGACTTTGCTCTTATGTTTACTGAAGTCTTAGCCATGCAAGAGTTTTCAGGGCTAGGAATGTGTCTCCTGAAGAAAAAATGAAGAGGAAATCATGGAAGCAAATGTAATGTGCAGAAGAATGGCAAAGTATCTCCTGATTTCTTGGCCATTATTCATGGCTAGTTTGTAAAAAGTCAGAAGGAAATAGGTTGTGACAACCATTTTATATATAACATTTTCTTCAGAAGCCTATGGTTTCAACAGAATTGGACTTGTTGTGTCTATATTGGTGGTTTTCCCTCTCCATCAATGTGGCCTACCCTGATCATGAAGAGAGGAGTTCATCTAATTCAGCATAGAATGATATAAAAGGTGACAATATGAGGCCACTGAGAAGCATAAACAGAAGCTTTCCAATGGTGCTTTGATGGCTGTTTTCTCATTAAATTATATGAATCATACTGAGGAATGTGTGGCTACTGATAATCACTGGTAATTTTTTGATTAGCTAAAAACCTCCTATGACATCTGGAATCCTGTTCCAAGCTTGGAGGACTACCTAGAGCAATATGAGAGGTGCCCATGGAGTGGAAGAATATGGCTAAATCATGAAACATTGCCCCTCCTATGTGCACCCAAACAGACATCTTTCCATCAGTAGGGTTGTTCTATGAAACCCTTCTTCATATGGCACAAGATAAAATTAATCACACAAGCCACGTTTTCTGTCTCAGTTATTTATCTTCAAAAGCACTCCGCATGAGTGACTGGAGATTATACAGCAGTCACCACTCTTTTTACTTACTTCTTTATGGCAACATAATTGAAATCCATGGATTTTAAGCTAAATATTAACCAAGTTTTAATCAAGTCAACGGTTTATAACAATCATATGTAACTTGGTTGCAATTTGTATTTCTAGTTGAATTCTAGATATATTCCATCACACTAGCCACCCAAATTTGAATGCCTATACCAAATAAATAAAATAAAATAAAATTCTCTTTGGTGATAAACATTATGCAAAGTACAGAAAAGGAATAAAAATAGTAATCAAAGGAAACTAAAATATGAGATAAGATAAAATATTGTTTGTATCAACATCACCTACGCCATCTCTACATACATCTCTGTTCTTGCAAATCACACATGCTTTCCCATGCCAATATACTAACTCATCTGTTGCCATTTGTTCTTTACACTTCACCTGCCTTTGAATTCCTCATGTCCAGAACCTCTTGTTCTCTTCTGACCTCGTATTTTCTTAATTTCTGGGGTACCGTTGGGAAGTTCATATAGTATTTTCTCTGGTCCAAAGCATTTTTATATGTTATATGCATAATTTCCCCTTCATGGATCACTGCCTTGTCGTGGCGAAGGGGCTTGCGTAACTCAGTGAAGCCATGAGCTATACCGTGCAGGGCCACCCAAGACGGACAGGTCATGACAGAGAGTTCTGACAAAATGTGGTCCACTGGAGAAGGAAATGGCAACCCACTCCAGTATCCTTGCCAAGAAAACCCCATGGACAATGTTAAAAGGCTGAAAGATATGATGCCGGAAGATGAGCCCCTCAGGTCGGAAGGTGTCCAATATGCTACTGGGGAAGAGTGGAGGGCATTTCCAAGTAGCTCCAGAAAGAGTGAAGCGGCTGGGCCAAAGCCGAAAGGACGTTCAGCTGTGGATGTATCTGGAAGTGAAAAGAAGGTCCGATGCTGTAAAGAACAATATTGTATAGGTACCTGGGATGTAAGATCTATGAACCAAGGCAAGCTGGATGTGGTCAAACATGAGATGACAAGATTGAACGTCGACATCTTGGGAATCAGCGAATTGAAATGGGCGGGAATGGGAGAATTTAATTCAGGTGACCATTATATCTACTACTGTGGGCAAGAAACCCTTAGAAGAAATGGAGTTGCACTCATAGTCAATAAGAGAGTGGGAAAGGCAGTAATGGGGTACAACCTCAAAAACGACAGAATGATCTCAGTGCGTATCCAAGGCAAACCATTCAACATCACAATAATCCAAGTCTATGCCCCAACCACTGATGCTGAAGAAGCTGAAGTTGACTGGTTCTATGAAGACCTACAACACCTTCTAGAACTAGCACCAAAAACAGATGTCCTTTTCATCATAGGGGATTGGGATGCTAAAGTAGGAAGTCAAGGAGTAATCGGAATAACAGGCAAGTTTGGCCTTGGAACACAAAATGAAGCAGGGCAAAGGCTAATAGAATTCTGTCAAGAGAACAAGCTAGTCATAGCAAACACTCTTTTCCAACAACACAAGAGACGACTCTACACATGGACATCACCAGATGGTCAATACCGAAACCAGATTGACTACATACTTTGCAGTCAAAGATGGAGAAGCTCTATACAGACAGCAAAAACAAGACCAGGAGCTGACTGTGGCTCGGATCATGAGCTTCTTACTGCAAAATTTAGGCTTAAACTGAAGAATGTAGGGAAAACCACTAGACCACTCAGGTATGACTTAGATCATATTCCTTGTGAGTACACAGTGAAGGTGATGAATAGATTTAGAGGATTAGATTTGGTAGACAGAGTGCCTGAAGAACTATGGACGGAGGTCCGTAACATTGTACAGGAGGCAGCAACTAAAACCATCCCAAGGAAAAAGAAATGCAAGAAAGCAAAATGGCTGTCTGATGAGGCATTACAAATAGCTGTGGAAAGAAGGAATGCAAAAAGCAAGGGTGAAAGGGAAAGATATAAGCAACTGAATGCAGATTTCCAGAGAATAGCAAGGAGAGATAAGAAGGCCTTCTTAAATGAACAATGCAAAGAAATTGAGGAAAACAATAGAATGGGGAAGACTAGAGATCTCTTCAAGAAAATTGGAGATATCAAAGGAACGTTTAGTGCAAAGATGGGCATGATAAAGGACAAAAAAGGCAGGGACCTAACAGAAGCAGAAGAGATTAAGAAGAGGTGGCAAGAATACACAGAAGAACTATACAAGAAAGATCTTAATGTCCCTGATGTCCATGCTGGTGTGGTCACTGACCTTGAGCCAGACATCCTAGAGAGTGAAGTCAAGTGGGCCTTAGGAAGCATTGCTAACAACAAAGCTAGTGGAGATGACAGTATTCCAGCTGAGTTATTTAAAATACTAAAAGATGATGGTGTTAAAGTGCTGCACTCAATATGCCAGCAAGTTTGGAAAACGCAACAGTGGCCACGGGATTGGAAAAGGTCAGTTTACGTTCCAATTCCAAAGAAGGGCAATGCCAAAGAATGCTCAAACTATCGCACAATTGCACTCATTTCACATGCTAGCAAGGTTATGCTCAAAATCCTACAAGCTAGGCTTCAGCAGTACGTGAACCGAGAACTACCGGATGTACAAGCTGGGTTTCGAAGAGGCAGAGGAACTAGAGATCAAATTGCCAACATTCGCTGGCTCATGGAGAAAGCACGAGAGTTCCAGAAAAACATCTACTTCTGCTTCATTGACTATGCAAAAGCCTTCGATTGTGTGGATCACAACAAACTGTGGCAAATTCTTAAAGAGATGGGGGTACCAGACCATCTTACCTGTCTCCTGAGAAATCTGTATGCGGGCCAAGAAGCAACAGTTAGAACCAGTCACGGAACAACCGATTGGTTCAAAATAGGGAAAGGAGTACGACAAGGCTGTATACTGTCACCCTACTTATTTAACCTATATGCAGAGTACATCATGAGAAATGCCAGGCTGGAAGAATCACAAGCCAGAATTAAGATTGCAGGGAGAATCATCAATAACCTCAGATATGCAGACGATACCACCCTAATGGCCGAAAGTGAAGAAGAACTAAAGAGCCTCTTGATGAGGGTGAAAGAGGAGAGTGCGAAAGCTGGCTTGAAACTCAACATTAAAAAAACTAAGATCATGGCATCTGGACCCATCAATTCCTGGCAAATAGAAGGGGTAGAAATGGAAGCAGTAACAGACTTCATTTATTTGGGCTCCAAGATCACCGCAGACAGAGACTGCAGCCATGAAATTAAAAGACGCTTGCTCCTTGGGAGGAAAGCTATGGCAAATCTAGATAGCATATTAAAAAGCAGAGACGCCACCTTGCCGACAAAGATCCGCATAGTCAAAGCTATGGTTTTTCCAGTAGTAATGTATGGCTGTGAGAGCTGGACCATAAAGAAGGCTGAGCACCGAAGAATTGATGCCTTTGAACTGTGGTGCTGGAGAAGACTCTTAAGAGTCCCCTGGACTGCTAGGAGGTCAAACCAGTCAATCTTAAAGGAAATCAACCCTGATTGCTCATTGGATGGACTGATAATGAAGCTCAAGCTCAGATACTTTGGTCACCTAATGCGAAGAGAGGAGTCTTTGGAAAAGACCCTGATGCTGGGAAAGATTGAAGGCAAAAGGAGAAGAGGACTGCAGAGGATGAGATGGTTAGATAGCATCACTGAAGCAATGAGCATGAAACTGAGCAAACTCAGGGAGGCAGTGAAGGAAAGGAAGGCCTGGCGCAATATGGTTCATGGGGTCACGAAGAGTCGGACACGACTTAACGACTGAACAACAACAAATGCATAATTTTGTATAGCCACTCCAAAAATTAGGTCCGCATTATCTCATACTGTTAGTGAAGAGGTGAGGCTAAATGAACAATACATTTTATAGGGTTTCATAGTACGTTTATGACTCAGGTAAGATTTGAACCACAGACAACCCTGTTCTCTACTCTTAGTCATTATGTTACACCAGAAGGTACCTGTGCTTGATCCATTTTTACTAACATCATACAAAAAAATCTTCTGCATTTTTTTTTACTATTCTTCATGTTGATGAGAAAGAAACTACTTCTGATAATTTAAAAGAGAGAGAAAGGTAAACCTTCAGTGAAATTCTCAACTGTAGTGCAAGGTTCTTGTGCTTAACTTCATTATAAGATGGGCAAGTGGTATGTACAAGTCTCCTGTCTCTCAAGATATTATTTCCCACCCCCACCCCCAGAGCTCCCTGGCTTCCCACCCTTCTATTCAAGTTTAAAGAAAGCCATGGGGAAGCTCCTTCAATAGAGCCCTTTCAGAGCAGAAAAAACAGCCAGTCAGGGAAGCTGTAAAAAGATGGAAAAAGAACGAGATAAGGGGGAAAAATCACTCTTTCTCAAGGGAAGAGGACTTTCAGGAAACTGAAAGGCAGATTTTGGCATGGTATGAATAGATCAGCTGATTTATAAAGGGTTGTTTCACGGGCTTTATCATGCAGGCATGCTGTAACACTTCATGTTATAGATCTCAGCCATAGCTTGTCACTACAGGTTATGAATCAATGTGTATTGGGGCTCCCAATTTGATTTATACGCCTTTACTAATTAAAAAGGGTCAGTAGAAAATGGCCTGTGGTTCACCAATGTAATACCATCAGAAACATTAATGTATGTAAAGAAATCAATGTCTTCTGTAAATCTGAACACATGGCCACTCTAGGCCATGTAAAACGCTGAGCATAATGTCATTTGGGAAGTCCGCAAATGCTGAGATAGCGGATGTGACAGGACTAGTCAATAGCAGTGGTAAACAAGGATCCGAGGTCCATTTATTTCAGCATTCTGGGTCACAAGTAGAAGAGTATGACAGCCTCTTCCATTGTTGTTTCCAGCAGAGGTATTAAAGGCATACTGCCTGGGATGCTGAAGGTAGCAAACAGCCACTAACAGACTAATGGTCCAACCATCCACAGTATATGTGTGATATTTTAAAAAGGGCCTCCTTTTATTCATTCTAAAGCATCATTCAGGGCATCACCATGAGGAGCTGAAATCATACACCAGTGTTGTCCAAACTTGGCCACTTTAAGATGAGTGGACAACACTGTCATACACAGTCCTACCTCCACAGATTCAGAAGGGAGGCCTGCCTCAAAAGGGGAGCTGAACCTGCATTGGCTTGAGTGCCTGTTGCCCTTTTGGCACGATCCAGGGCCTCTCTATTCAAGTCCTAGATCATAGACAAGCCAAAGCAAGTTTGTTTGTTGGTTGGTTTAAAAGACTGATATGGCCCTTTTAAGTCAGGTTCAAAGATAAAGAAGATGGTCCAGGAAGATAACCTTTACAATTAGTATTTGGAGAACAGATTGAGATGTTACTGAAACCATTACTTGCACACTTCTTCACTAGGGTGATATAAAATGCATTTTTATTTGAATTAGAGTAACTGCTGTGGGTGACCAGAGAGCAGGACAAAGGGGTGCTAATGGCAAAATATATGGCCCCGCAACATGAACTCCATCTCTTTTGCACCTGTGTCATGATACCACACACAAGTAAGTAAGGGGCAGAGCTGGCATTGTAATGTCATGACATATGTTTCATCTTTTTGATAAAACCATGGCTTGCTGCAGATGCCCCTGATAATTACATTCAAATGGGCATCTACATACTTAAATGAGCTGATGACAATGCTGTCAGTCATGTAACATGGTCAGGTTATACTGTAGGAGCACAACAATGGCAGCTTCTGTAAACAAGCATTTCAAAAACAAAGAAACTCACTTTGTTTACACAGGCTCATTCACAAATGGCTGGAGAGTCAGCTGTAGATGATTTAAACAGAAAGTGAGAGGGAGGAAGTTTGCTGCAAAAATGCTGTAGTCCTCCAATGATAAAGAATTTAGAGTGAAAATATCTGGGTGTAAAACTAGGCTGGCCATAATTCTCATGGGTACCAACAGACCCCAGGCATTTCCTTTGCTTCCTACTAGGCTCCTTGTTCCATCTGGCTTTTTAAAAAATTCTTTTAATTTAAAAATAGGAGACCAGCATACTACAAAGCAAAACAAAGCAAAGCTAGGATCATGTTTCTTTACAGTAACACCTTTAGGCTCCACAAAAGTTCCACTAAAATAGTAGAAAACAACCCAAGGAGCTAGTTACTTCTGAGAATGTGGTGTGGTGTGGCTAGTTGTGCCTGCTATGGCACACCATTTTGAAAACAGGCAAGTCCCCGTGGCCACCATTTTTGGGCTCACAAAATTCCAAATGGGCTCTCAGCTCAAAAAGGTTTCTTGGCCTTAGTTTAAGGAATGCATTGTTCATATGGGCTAAATGGATGCACATATAATAGGGTTTTTCAACCTTGGCGACTTGAAGATGTGTAGACTTCAACTCCCAGAATTCCCCAGCCAGCCATGCTGACTGGGGAATTCTGGGAGTTGAAGTCCACACATCTTCAAGTCGCCAAGGTTGAGAAACACTGTATAAGTTTAAGAAAGCTTGCAGGTGTTAGTCTCCCTTTCTTGATGAAGTCTTCGTGGGGTTCTTCCTTTATTCTATTGGTGCAGGCTATGAAATTGAGACAGGGCAGCATGCAGGTCCCCAGAAGTTTAATCTCCCTCATTCATTGTGATTATTCATATATATATAATAGAAATGCCTGAGTCTTAAGTATGTGGCTTGGAGAACACAACCAGTAAGCAGGGCTTCTCCTAGATCAGGTATACTTGGTTGCCATTCACAGGTTGGAAGTTCTTTAGAAGTTCAAGAGTCCTCTTCTGGTCAGACTTAAACCTACTGCAGAAAATACCAAACAACTTCAGAGACAATATGATCAAGCTGAATTTGGACCATGCTACTCCATCAACGTCTCTAAGAAAAAGGACAGGGGAAATGCCTTCACATGAAGTGTTTGGAGCTTTCTTAGCAAGGTCAGATCATCACAATATAATCTGCTTCTGAATAAAATACAGCTGCCTAACTGGGTGTCCTTGAGCTGTTCTTGTACCAAATGCAGACCAAATTTCTGCTACTATGCAAAGGAGAGGAAAATGTGAAAGTCACTCCCATTGATCTGAAATGTTTGAACCAGGTGTGTCTACAAAAAAGCAGCGCTATGCATGACTGTATAGTTAGTGTTTGCTCTGCAGCTGGTGATGATAGGCAAGTGACCTGAGAATAAAGCAAACAATAAGCCTGCGAGTGAAACGGCATTCCAGGTTATAAGAAAACAAAGTAAACAAGGCTTTAAAATGACAACATAAAGATAGCTAAACTAATCCCTACTTAGTAATAATTTCATTAGCTACTTAACCCCAGATGAAGTGCTTTCTGCTTTAAAGTAATCAATGAGTACTGTTAAAATTTAAGCATATATTATACAGATCAACAACTAAGGATAAATACAACACAACCCACAATACGTATTCTTTGGAACTTGCTAGGAGTACAAAACAAAAATCTTCTGGCCCAGCAAATGCACAATTGTAACGACCACAGTAAATTTTAAGCTCAGAATTTGTTTCCAGTTTTAAAGGGGGATAAAGATCATGTTAGGAGAGAGCCTGCCTCTTCAGCATTTGGAGCCTTTTGGGCAGAGTTTTGCCATGTTCAGGCCCCCGCCGGCCAGGTAAAAATTAAGGCCAAAAATAAAAAATAAAAAAGCGAGCCCACTGCCCATAATGAGATTCTAGCACTGCTGTGCAGAGACCATTGTAGCTGTGGTTCAACATCTCCCAGAGTTTATGGGTGTGAGTGGCTATAATAAATTTAAATAAATTAATAATAATAATAACAGTAACAACATTCCTGGAGAGCTCCTCATTGGGAAAATTTGGTCGACCACAAGGGAGACTTATTAATGTATTATAGACTTATTAATTCTAGATGAATGGACACCTACTTCTTGCCTCCAGTTTACATATAACTTTCAAACAGCCGTTCATCAACCACTCAGCTGAATAGCACTCTTCTTTATCTCACTGTCTTCTGGGAAGCTGAGTCAACTTTCTAAAAATTAACTAGAAATAAAGACTGCATTTTTCCACAACTTACTCTCAATCAAGTTCTTCTGTTATGAAAAGTGTTCTTAGAGAAATAAAACCAAAACATTTACTTTTGATGTAAGGTGTTTTACTTTTTAATAACAATGATCACCATCGTGTTTTAGTGAGGACCAGATTGTAATGAAGCTTCCTGCTTCTAAAATTCTTTAATAACTTTTTTAAACTGATAGTACATCTCTTTCGATTATTTCCTAAACATCTGGTTTCCCATAATATATTGAGATCACTTTTTTGTTGTTGTTTTTACTTTTATGGAAACTACAGAAATCATTTTTCAGGTGGGATGAACTTAGGGCGGGAGAGGGGTGAAACATGCAGCCCTCCGTATGCTGTGGACTACACCATTCACCATTCCTTTGAAAGATGGCCAGGGTTGAGAAATGTTGGCACTGTAGTTCAGCAGCACCTCAATTCCCCACCCCTGGCACACTTACTGAGTTAAGCCATAGAAGCAGGCAGTACACTTTTATTGGACTATTTCTAGAAGATAAAAATCATTAAAATTGTTGGGGGGAGGAATCAATTTTCAAAAATGTTGGAAAGAATAGGCAACAGATTGCTGAGGGGGCAGCAAATGTTCTGTCTGCCATGTTTCGTATCAACTCAAGGATGGATGGATACTTTAACTCAGTACTGGGGCAAAATAGATCATTTCTTCATCCCAACGGTGGTACAATATCATTGGCTGAGAACCAGTCTACATATTTTCAGTAGGACTTTCTTACTAATTTAGGCATTTACTTCAGCTTTGGCAAATCAGCTCTGGTTAAACTGTAATTGGAGATTCCAGTTCCAAAGATGACATGATTCAGTTCAATTCAAGCCATTTGAGACTCAACATTTGAGATCAAATGGGGGTGGGTGGAAAGATTCATCCTTAGATTATAATGGGATTTTTTTTTTTTAGCAATATGATTAAAATGGGAGGTATAGTAATCTCTTTAGAGGAAATTAATAATATCAAGTTTCAGATGTCTTTGAAGGTTTCATTGCAATAAGCATTTGAAATATTCCCACTGCACTTCTTTTAAGGCAGGAATGGAATTTTAAGAACAAGAAGGCAGAGCTTGCATTGTCACTTATGATGCACATTTTGCCTTTTTGGTTGAAATATCAGCTTGCTGCTGACATCCCTGAGACCAGGAATGAGGAAAGAACAACATTGCAACCTCTAAATTGTCCAACAAAGAATATAATGTCTGCTCACTGAAGCAATATAGAAAGTCCACTCAAAATTAAAATCTTCCTTTAAAGACTATGGTAAAAGTTCATAGCAAAAGGAAAGGCACAGAGATATTTTTTTTTCTTGTTTTCAATGCTTTTTACTTGGGAACTGCTCAGAATTATTGTGAGTCAGGTGGTATATATAAATTTAATAATAAATAAAAATAGAATTTATTTTATTCTAAAGAGCCAGTTTGGCCCAGTGGTGAAGGCACCAGGCTAGAGAGCAGGAGGCAGTGAGTTCCAATCCCACTTTAGGCATGAAAGCCGGCTGGGTGACTTTGGGCCAGTCATTCTCTCTCAGCCCAACTCACCTCACAGGGCTGTTGTTATGGGGGAAATAGGAGGAGAAAGGAGTATTAGGTATGTTCGCTGCCTTGAGTTATTTATAAAAATAGAAAAGGTGGGATAAAAAAATCTTTAAAAATTAAAAAAAATAGAGACTGGCCCAGAAACAGTGGCATGCAAAGTCTTGCTGCAACCATCTCATTCTTAAAAACAGTAAATATTCCATCCAAGGCCTGTAGTAGCTTGATATCCATTCTCAAGATACTTGCCCACTCCTGCAAAATGTAACAGGGAAGTTTGTCCCAACAGTGCTTAAGGAACTTGTCAGCCTTGAGACCAGTTTCAAAGTGGATGCTAGCTTTGCCACTCCAGAATAGCTCTGATCGGCAGAAAGTTTAATGTGGTGATAAAACTAATTGGCTGGCTACTTTTGTCAGAGAGTCAGTCCCACCATTTCTCCCCCCATTTTTATTCTCCATATATTGAAAAACAAGTTGCAGTGCTATATATTGTCTATCATGATCCCAGAAGCAGAAGATCCATCAAGCCAGCAAACTGCTCCTCAAGACTGCCAAAGACTCTGCAGATGCTTGATCTGTTCCATTGTATCGAAGCAGGACTCTGTTTTAGTTTGTGAATCTGCTTCAGTGGGTGTGATTACACAACCCTTAATCACTCAGGCACTTTTTAGGGCTTTACACAGTCTTCATATTGCTTTTAAAAAAATAACTCTTTCTAATACATATTTTTTGTATGCAACCTTCTCAAATATTCTTCAGTTATTGGTGCATCTACCTCAAATACATGTGAGTTTTTTGTGAGAATCTGGGAAGAGAAGATGACAGCCTTAAGAGAACTCAATTCACTGCTTCCTATATATGTCTTGACTGATCTGTTTTGATGAATCACACTGTTTTTCTCCCACAGAAATCTATGGTGGATTTATTCAACATTCTTGTGTGCCATATTATTAATCTGTATCTGAAAGATGTGATCCACTAAACCACATTCCTCAGTCCAATGCAGGGAACAGGGTGTAAGAAGAACATACGTAAATGTAAAGTAACTGAAATGTTATTCAGGGCTGAAAATATGCTGTAGAAGAACACCCATTCTGAACTTTAGGAGGGCCTAATAGCAATAGTAAGAAAGCTACAATAAATTTGAGTTTGGGCTCAGCTAAATCAATTTATTTATAATGAAAAATTATGTATTCAATATCCATGAAATCTGGCTTAATCATAAATACATGAACATCTGATGCAAAATCTTCTTTGATTCGTATATGTTTAGCATATGAAATTCTCACAAATGTTTTGTTTTTTCTACATTTCACTTTGAAACTAGTTTATGTCAGTGGAACTAGTCTCAGGTCCAGTCCTTGATATCGTCAATCAAAAAGATCCTAGGATTTTTGAGATCCTAAAGAACCGCTGCCAGATGTACTGGACTAGATGAAATGTGCTGATTCATTATAAAGTAAGTGCCTCAGTAAACAGCATTAGCTCAAGGCTCTGTAGAAATCTCTCAGTTTACATTCCCTGATGCAGGACAATAGTTATAGCTCTGTAATTAGGCAGGCCTATCAATTTGCTTTTCTAAGAACTGAGTCTACCCTTCTGTGATCACCCATCATAAGAAGAAAAGGGAGAGGGGGACCCTGTAGCTGCTATGTTAAAACTTCTACCACATATTCTGAAGGGATGTCAGATCCTCCTAGATTGCTTAGTGCACAAAGCACATTGCATCATATGCAGCCAAGACCCCATTTGAAATGTCAGGATGTAAAGCAAGGACCTTATAATTAAGTATTTCAACTGGAGACCTATGAATATTGAACAAAGAGCTGAAAAAGCCCAACTCAGTGATAAGATCAACAATAAATGCCAAAGGTTTTATTTCTAATGATATATTCCCAGTTTTACAATCCTCTAGGAAACCACTTGTGCAAGCACATGGCAAAACAAAAGGAAGGATTAGACTCCAAGGAATAAAAGATGACAGATTTGTTTTCAGTTTACCAAAGTTTTCATACAACCACCTGAGCATTCAAGGTTTTAAAACACCTTGAATGAACAAAGAGAGAAAAGAGAAGAGAAGAGAAGAGAAGAGAAGAGAAGAGAAGAGAAGAGAAGAGAAGAGAAGAGAAGAGAAGAGAAGAGAAGAGAAGAGAAGAGAAGAGAAGAGAAGAATGAATTTAAACAACTGAAGTAATAACATACGCATTATAAACTGAAAGATAAACTTGGGATATCGTATAAAAAAGATCTGTTGATATTTTTAACCAACACAGAAATTAAAGAAAAGCCAAAAACCTTTCTTTCAAGAAGGGTATTGATAACCGTTTTTTTTTTTTCTTTTTTTTAGACTTGCCATTAGATTCCTCCAAAATCAAATCTGAGAGGGTCCATTCACTAGAATGGAAGCAACCATGGCTGGGAAAGCATTTAAAATAATCACCTCTAAGTATGAATCCCACTTCTAAAATTTGCTCTGTAAAGCACAGGCCAACATAATTAAAGGGTTAGAAATCCTTCACAATTTAATACCAGAAAAGGAAAATGTATATAGGAAGAGACTGGCTCACAGTAAACTGGCAGAGAAAAAAATAAAGAATAATACAGAAATTGTAGACACTATCAAATAATTAAATGTTCTAAGTATTTCTAACTGCTTTGGCCCATGTGGCAGACTCAGAAAACAGAATCCAAAAAATTAAAAAGATAAATTAAAATTAATGCTAAAATCAATAAAGTTAAAATCCTGGCAAAAGAGATGAGTCTACAATTTTCCTAAGCGCTGAGACAAAGAGATGGAAGGATGAACTTCCAAGGGAGTGCATAGAAGAAGCCCTTCTCCTGTGCCAGACAAATTCCTGTCAATCCTAGGAAGCTGGTGAATTTGAAATGTTTCCTGGCAGCATTTAAGAATTTTCCAGTAACCTCTGCAAGCAATTCTGTTGATGTCCTAGTTTTCAATGCACCATTTCTAAAGATGTAGATAACCCGTGCCTTCATTATAGCCCATTTCAACTACCTATACAGAGCTTCCTTTAAAAAGTGCTCAGAAGCCTCTGCTGGTTTAGAATGCAGCAGCCAGCTAATTGCAACATTTAACTCCCTTATTCAACGGCTTGATTGGGAACCCTTCTATTTCTTACCATAACTGTAATTAAGGCTACCATATCCAGGCTACAAATATCCAGCCCCTATTATATGGTAGCAAGGAGTTAAACTTTCCTGTGATTCTTTCCTATCAATGTTTAACTGCATCTTCCTCCCTTTTTTCTCTCTCTCTTTCCACTGCAATGAGAACAGAATTGAATATTTTTTACAACAAATGTCAAATGACAATATGCCAAGCAAAAGAGGAATGTGAAACCTGGGCAAGTTTCACGATCTTCAGGAGAGTCCATTTTCAGTGTCCTACTGCCATTGAATATACTGAAGTTGGTAGGAGCATAAGAGATCAGGCTACCTCTATCTTTGTTGTTCTGTTTACAAAGATGCTTTTATTCGGACAGACTTTGCACTTTTGAAGCTCACTTTTTTGTAGATGAGTTTTATGTGGTAACAGTTGTTCCTTTCTTTTTAAGGATATAATTCTCGTTGCATTTTAACTTATTTGCTTTTAAGTTTTCATTATAATTCTGTATTTTATTTGTATATTATTTTAGCTGCCTTAAATGTGTGTGTGTGAGACAGACAGAGAGAGAGAGAGAGAGAGAGAGAGATAATCAGTGATCTGCAGAAATGGAGATTATAAACTAAGACAATTTTATTGATCCTAAGAAAGAACATAAATGCACAATGCACAAAGATTCACAATAGTCAATAGAACTTGAGGTTCTGGGGATTTTCCTTTCAGTCTCATGTTCATGCTGGAACTGTAGATTCATAAGTATGTACATGTGTATGTTTTCACCTTCTTTTAAAAAGAGAAATGAGTCACATTCCAACAAATCCTTTTAAGATTGTAAGAAAGTTTCTGTACCTTCTTTCGTTTCTTCCTCTCTTTCTTTCCACAGCAGTAAAACAGACAGGAATGAATGTTTTTTACAACAAAACAAATGTCAAGTGACAATATGCCAAGCAGCAAAAGGAATCCAAGCAGCATACTTCTTGAAGCGTTAGACTACCATATGTATATATGAAAGACATCAGAAACAGGAGATTGGCTGTGGGAGGAGACTGTTTTTTAGGTGGAAAGAGTTCTAAAGGAAAATAAGGATTCACTATAGATGTTAATTATTTGCTTCTTTCTTCACTGTGGCTGACATAGGACCAATATTTGTGTTCTAAAATGCTTTTTTTTTCTTTTTTTTAGGAACAGCATCTGAAGAATTAAGGCAAATCAAGATGATGGATGGAATCCTTGGGATTAATGACAAATAAAAATCAACAAGATAAAACTGTCTCCAATGGCAGTTTATAGAATTCAAGTGTGGATGGAATTGCTGATCTTCTAACAAATGTATACACTGTCAATACATCCCAATGTCTGGAAAAGTAGCCAACATAGGATCATTTAAAAAAAAAAAAAGGAATCACAAAGAAGATTCTTGCTAAAGAGGAATTAGCGGGGCTTCTGCAAAGGAAAGTCTTACCTCACTAGCTTTTTAGTATTCTTTGACAGTGTCAACAAGCAGAAAAATTATTCAATGCATATTCAATATTATTACTCCCAAAAATCATTTAAGCAAAGGTTATAGCATAAGTTGTATCAAAAAAGACATACAGGTCCTTGAAAGCCTGGCTCTTTCTTCAGACATGGAGCTGGGAGGTTGGGTGGGCTTGTCCATGTGGTTTTTGTGGGCACAACTGTGATTGTGTGGCTTGAGTTAGTTTGTCCTCAGGTACCATTATGCTATTACTGCATTTGTAGAGCTGCAGATACACAGATGTTAATATTCCTTTTGGAAGCATTTTGATGAATCACCTCCAATATGACTCTTTTTACCTCCTTTCCACCCATTTCTTTTCATACCAGTTTGCATCAAATAACTGTGGTTGCTTTAATTCTGCTAACCCCACATTGCTGTGCCATATTACAACACTGTGTTGGCTGACCAGGATGCAGATAATATACCACAAAATATTACTAATTCAGTTGACATCACATGACTTTCTGCTTTTTGAAAACAATGGTAGTATTAGATCAGCAGATAGCTTTATTTAGGAATCATTCATAAGTCATCTGCTGCCTGTCTAATCATAATATCTCAGACATAGATAGCACTGCAAGAAGTTGATGGGTAATAAAAAAAAAAATTAAGAATACAAAGGAAACAATAGGTGGTTCCTTGAGTTGAGCCTTATCTATCACCATTCCTCGAGAATGAGGAAGTTTATTTGTCACAGCCAGACCACAAGTCCAAGACTCAACCTGTTGTACGATTAGTCAACAATGAGCATATTTTGCTCATCAGACTATCTTAACAACAAATTAACACTGAGTTGTACTGAATTACACAATGCTAATTGTATCATTGTGTGGCAGAATGACTGAGGCTTTAGAGTAGAAGGCTAAAGATCTCAAATCTCCTTTCCCAGAGGCCTTCTAGATCTTCATATCTGATTCAACCTTCTGCCTTGGTGTAGTGGCTTTGGTCATTCTTGATGCCACCACTTCTGGGGGAGGCTCACCTGACATCCAACCTCTTACCCCAGTGTATGAGAGAAATGAGGATGTCATCATGTGCTGCCTTTCTGCAGATTAAAAGCTAAAAATGCAAATAGTAAACTTATTACTATAATATCATCATCATCATCGTCGCAATCTGCTATGATGAGGCATGTGACTAAATTTACTTTAATTAATTTATTTAAGTATTAATTTAAAATTATGAAAATTAATTATTAATTTCGATAGCTACCCATCTCAACAAGTGACTCTGGGCAGCATACAATCACAAAAACATAAAACAATTAAAACAATACAAAATAAATATGGTCGCCAAGTAAAACTATTGCCATAGATGTCAATATAGCCAAGAAATGGGGCCCTTAACATGCTTGGGGCCCCAGGCCTGGACACACAACCAGGTCTTCACAGCCTTACGAAAGGCCAACAGGGTAGGGGTCATCCTAATCTCTGGAAGGAGAATGTTCTAGAGGGCAGGGGCTGCGGCAGACAAGGCACATCTCTTAGTCCCTGCCAACTGGGACAGGACTCATAATATGCCCAACCTGAATGATTCAGATCTTCTTTTCCTCCTTGGCTGATAGCCCAATTTCATCAGAGACAAACAGAATCAAACTTTATTTTAAAAGAAGATATACAGGTAGTCCTCGCTTAGGGACCACAATTGAGACCGGCAACTCTGTCACTAAGCAATGTGATTGCTAAGCAAAACATCATGTGACTGCAACAGACTGAGGACATCCCTTCCCATTCAATCATTAAACAAGTCACTGCAGGTCATTAAACAAGATATCATGAGACCGTGACTTGCGATTTTACTGCCAGCTTTTCCATTGACTCTGCCACCTATTCTTTTCCCCAGAACAACAACCCTGTGATGAAGATTGAGTTATAACAAAATGATTAGCTTAAAGTCATTTCAACCTGGGATTATCATTTGCTTTAATCAGTTTGTTTCTTTATGACTTTATGGGTTTTAAATCACCAGTAGTACAGAAAAAGAAATAATATCTAAGTAGAAAAATAAATTGATCATACAAAGACCAAAAAGAAACAAACCAGAAAATATTTGAAATGTAAGGGGGGAAAGGAAAAATTAAAATAAAAAAATAAATTAATACATAGATAAATTTTGTTATGAGCACAGACCAGAGTTCAAAATAAAACACATTAAAAATAAAATAAAATAAAATAAACAAAAAAACAGGATAAGAATGTTACACTTGGTGGTAGATTGATCAGTGGGCCGGCAGTGTGTCTAATTTACAGGCAGTAACTATCAGCCTGTTACAGTAAAAGAATTTAGCTACATTCAGGGAAATGAAATCACACCAATCTGATAACAACAACACTACAGAAAAAAGATCCAAACTTTCTGGGTGTTTTCTCAGGTAAGTAGCTATAAGATGGTTCCTAGGATGCTTACAGAGGGTACAGTATAGTAGGGCATGAGCCGTAATGTCAATAGCCCCTTGTCCCCGAGGGCATTGTCTTAGTTCTTAGGGGACTTTTTTATACTGGCTCTCCAAAACTGCTGTGGGAAGAGTGTCGAAGCATGCTAAAGTTAGTGCTCTTCGGAATTTGGAAACTGTTAGCATGATGTAAATCTCTCACTGATTTGAAAAACTTGGCTGCTCAGAAAAACATCCTGGGATAAAGCAGACTGGTGTTGTTGGGCTTCTAGATCTTTAATACATGGTTTAAATGCACTAAGTGGGCACTTACAACCCATCGTTAAGAACACCCCCTTAGAAAAGCCGAGATGTTGAAATTTTTGTAAAATTGTCCTGATCCATACTAATTCATATCATTTAATACGTATTAAAACAATTACATTTGCAATTATACTCGTCTTAACATATTAAAGCTTGATTACATATTGACATTTGATTACATATTACATATTACATACATGTTTACATTTGATTACATATTACATTTGATTACATGTTTACATTTGATTACATATTAAAGCTTGATATTTTGATCACATATTCCCTGGCATCAGTCTATTTGTATGTACATAGTGTCCACATATCTTCTATCTAAAATTTTGAGTCAGATACACCAGAATCTTATTGTCAGAGTAAAATAATCTCCTTAGCAGGCCCAAAATATACAAATCAATGTCCCTTGTACCATATTGCACTTCAGCCCTTTTTATACATCCTCTGGACTGTCTAATACATTTGAAAAAGAATATTTTCTAGAATTAATCTGATCTTAATGTAATACAGTACTGATTTAACCTTCTTTAAGACCCATTGATTTACTACAGGATATTCCAACAGTATTCCAAATTACCTTCAGATTCCCCCTATCTATCTTAATACAATTTTTCCATTGTAAATAAGAATTAACTGTAGGTTTAGGAACTTCAAAAACTTCTCCTAATGATATAAACAGTTTAGGAACATCAGACACAGAAAGAGATGTTATAATTGCATATATTGCTATTTTTGTAGTGTTTGATAAACCAAATTGAATTTGCAAACCATCATGTTTTGCTGGTCTAAAGTATTAATGTCTTTTTTCCCCATGAACCCCGGAAAAATGATCTGCCAGCAGTTTTCCATTATGTCAACTTCTTATGAGAATTTGGAACAAATTGAAATCTTCCTCCAACTATATTCCAAAAGTGTCTTGCAGTTTTTAAAGCAGGAAAAAACAATTAAATTATGACTAAAACCAGAACCAAAATTCTATACTTAGAAATTGGGAAAATTAAAAACCCCATAAACATATGAAAGTCATAGTTTTAATCAGCAAAATCTAGGGGTTCGTCCTATTAAAAGTTTTTCATCCTTAATCTCTTTAAATGTACCTTTCCCCCAGGGTAACTGTTCTGATTTGAAGGCACCCACAGTCAGGCTTGCTTGATGTATAGCACAAGTCTTCCCAAGGCCACAGGCTTTCTAGACTATGTATCAGCTATATTTGTAGATAGACCACCAGAAGAAAGTGGCTTACTCTAAACAGGAATGCAAGAAATGGGGCCTGTCAGCATTCCTTTTGCAAACTCCAGAACCATTCCCCCCATGGGCACATGTCAGCTGGCCAAAAGATTCCCTCTTTGCATGGGGGAAGGGGAATTTTAAATGGTGAACTGGGTATTTTAACAGCTGCGCAAGGTTAGGGCACACACACCATCCCAATCCCCAAGTCAAACCCTTTTGAGATCCCAGGCATACTCACTTTGGTGTACATGCTGATGCAAATTGCATACCCCTGGTTATGGAAAATGAGCAGAGGGGTCTCTGCTTCTGTTCAGCCCCATATAATCCACCTTAATTCCTTCTACTCTTGATCTATTGTATGAGAAGAGTAGCTTCAGGCTGCTAATCCAGTTGATGAGAAGCCATTCTTTAGCATTTATTTAGAGTGGTACAGGTAGTCCTTGTTTAGCTATTGCCTCATTTAGCAACCATTTGCAGTTACGACAATGATGAAAAAGCAATTTACAGCCAGTCCTCACATTTACAACCTTGCAGGTCTGTAAAGCAAAGGAAAACTGAAGAAAGATTGTAAGTACAGTCCCAGCTTCACTTAGCGACTGCTTCGCATAATGACTGAATTGCCATTCCCAATTGTGGTTGCTAAAAGAGGACTACCTGTATTCATTAGTTCTTCCTAATGTTAGAAGCCTTTAGACTCTTTTCAGTCTTACCTTTAGAGTTCTTTCTAAGCAGTATACCCTAGAGAAGATATTCCAGCCTGATGTGGAGTCCCTTCATTGAGCTTCTTGCTTAAGATAATCCTGTGGCCTGACAGAATGGAATCTGAAAATACTTCACTGCCCAAGATGTTCCAGGCTTCAGATCTGGTCATTTGTATAATTAGATCATCTTAGACATTAAATTTCATTGCCTGAAAGAGAAAGGGAGTTCTCTAGATCAATATTAACAATGCACAATACATATGTTACCACCATCCATTCTGTTTTCCTCACCCCTGGTAGTTTAGATCTTGATGTGTTTTGCTTTGTTAATGTTAAAACATGCATTTAAGTCTCCTACTGCTTATTCCACTGAGGGAAGCCTAGATTGTTGCCCTCAAATTCTACCTTGAAGTTCGTGATATTAGTGGTTTTGGTACTAACTCCCAAAGGGCAAAGCGCAACCAGAACCTTGGCACAGCAGCTCCTGGTATCACAAATAGTTATAGCACAAACACAATCAATGTTCCTTTTATGCAGTGTGGGTGGCAGAAATATGCACACTGGCTTGTGGCTCTGTGCAAGGATTTGTACTGTTTAAGAGTAGAACAGATCTTGGTAAAGATACATCACAAACAATGTTAATATAACATGACCTTTTTGTAATATTGTTTAAACATTTAGGGGAGGGGGTGTTAGGATAAACAGACATTGTAACCATTTATTAAATGCTTATACTTTGTTTTATTGATACATCTAAACAAATCTCATTTTTCTCAGCACTTTCTCTACTGAAAGAGCACTGCTGTTCTGCTAAGAGGGAAAGTGGGGGAGGATTTACATATGGAGAAGGGTGGAAGTTGATGGCCAGCAGTGACAGCTGTGAAGCTTCATCAGAGACAAGCTCGGAAGAACAATGACCATGATTCCACTCTCTTCTGAGCATCCTTCCTTTTGTGGATAAATGCTTATATTTGGTTTATAAATCAGAAGCAAGATTTTAGAACCACCAAGCTGCCACACAAGAAGGTGACTTGTACACTTGCGGTGACAATAAAAAGTTCCCAGGCTCATCTATTTTGTCCCAATCCTCCCAATAAAAATAAAATAATGTGGACTCCTTGGGGTTCTCTGAGCTTGGCTGTTTTCTTGCAAACGTTTCGTTTCCTGGCTAGGTAACATCTTCAGTGCTAGAATGGAATGGGGTTTGCTCTCTGTTTATATACAGTGGCATGCCCTGCCAGTGTTGGTGGGGGTTTTGTTTTGTTTTATTTTTTCCCTCCTTTGGTAGTTCCTTGATTAGGGTATTGTTTACTGCTGATTGTATGTCTGGTGATAAACTTGGTGTTAATCTCTGCTTATTTGGGTGATGATTGCTGGTGAGGAGATGTTCTGGTCTTTTGTTTTCCTTTTTATTGTTTCTTTTGAATAGTGTGTAGATGTTGTTTATCTCTATGTGCCTGTTGATGGCTGCCTTGTCTGAATACCAAGCTTCCAGGAATCCCCTTGCATTTTTGGATTTAGCTTGGTCTAAGATGCTGACAGTTTCCCAGTTGAAACTATGGTTAAGTCTGTCCATGTGTTGTGAGATTAAAGAGTTTTCATCGTGTCTTCTGACTGCTAGTTGATGTTCATGGATGCGCTCTGCCAGCCTTCTGCCTGTCTGTCCTACTATGTTCTATGTAGTAATTCCTAAAAACATAAAAATATAATTGTTATTTCAGCACAACAATGGTTAGATGACTCTAGAAAAGGCTATTAGTCATGAGTGTGGAAAACTTCTGGCATGATTAAAAATCCTTTCTTTGATTTTTTTTTCAAGGTGTCAAAGCCATGTTTATTTCTACACAGTTCCTTCCATTTTATTCAGCAAAATGAATTGAGCTTTATTCATACTGGGCTCTTGAGGAACTATTCCATTTCCTTCACATACATTTATTCTAAAACATATTTCCTCATATTTCCCCACCTTCAGTGGTATTGATTCTAAAAAAGGAGTGTGCAACCACATAGAAAATTGTTCATTTTATTTCTCCTTCTCCAAAAGGTTTCTGTGCATAAGAACCTGACTCAGATGCTCAAAGGAGGAAGACAGGTTGAACTACCTTCCTTCCCACAAGTATCTGGGTGGGTGGCATTTGCAATTTTTGCTTGCTTTATACATCTGTTCATCACCTCCAGGAAGTATACAAGTATTTGGCCAGGGACAGGCGTAAGCAATCTAAATTCCAGTAATTTCAACTTGAGGCTGATTGAGACTTAAAACTCATTCATTTAGAACAGATATATAAAATCATGCTGGCCCCAGAGACGGTGTCTTTGTACGACTCTGCCATCAGTCCCATGGTCCCTTTCTTGTCTGTCCCGAGTGGCTTGGCCTTAAGTGGACTTCTACTCAAGCATTCTTTTGAACATATGTACAGCCATAAAGCCAGTCCAGCATAATTGTTAAGATACGGAACTAGGATTTGGAAAATCCAAGTTCAAATCCAGTGTCACCCAATTATCCACCACAGTGCTAAGTAGATATAAACCTGCTAATATATAATAACATGCAATAAACAGTCCATCAGGAACTCATTAATCCAGCAATGTTTGATTGTTTGGCCCCAAGCTCCATAAATGAGGTTAAATATAGGCTTACTGGCCCACATAAAATCACCAGCTCATATAGGTACTAAAAATCAGGAATGCACAAACTTTTCAGCTAAAGGATACACCTGGTCTTTGAGTGGTCTCCTTCAAGCTAAACTTGTAAAAGGAAGCAAGGCTAGGAAAAAAAGTGGGGTCCCATCAAAAGTAGCAATAGATTTCATTTGATTAAGTGTAAAATGTCATTTAAATAAATGAATTAAATCAAAGGACATAATTCTTTCTACTCTTCCTGTCCCGTGAAAAAAATAACAATTGAACGAAAACTCTTAGAGCTGCTCTGAAGACCATTCCTAAAACTTGGGAGTTCTGTATGCAGCCCTGTAGCTGCAACTTGTGTGCTTCTGCAAGAAAGCTGTACAAATTGCTTGGGTTTTAGCATTGTGGCTCTCTGATTATCTAGATGAGACAGGGTTTGTGTGACAGTTGATACTGGAAGCTTTCATGGCTGCCTTGGAGTGTGCCTGAAAGGATGAGTGGACTTTGTCTGCTGCTTTGGCCCCAACTGAGACATGAGAGAAAAATTCTACGGGTGGCAATATTGACATTGACTTAACTTTTTGCAGTCTGACTTAGTTATGAGGAATAGAGTGTGAGCTGACCAGTGAAGAACACTGCAGGCACAGAACAAACGTGGGTATGTTGCCTGTTTGTATACTACCTACCAAAATGATACAATAAATTACTTATCCTGGATATTACAAGACTAGAAAATTAATATTTTGAAATGATTATTTTTTGTAAGCCTATATTTCCCTTTTTTAGCTTTTTGTGGGTTGGATTTTTTTTTTCCTATGTTTGCTGTCCTATGCCTCTACTGCTTCTGCGGTAATGCATCATTCTACACAAGTAAGTCAGTTCAGAATTTTAGTCTGAAATGGAATGCAAGTATTTTCCTCACTCTCTGAACCCTGGAATATGTTTTCCTGCCTTCCTGCCTTCCTTCCCTCCATATTCTCTCTCTCTCTCTCTCTCTCTCTCTCTCTCTCTCCTTTTTTTTTTTTTCAGGAATAACTTGTAACTGAATGCATTTCTTCAGATAAATTCTTAAATCAGCCATTTTTCATAATGACATGCACTTAAAAACTGCATATCTGCTTCACAAAGACTCCATATATGCCTTGGCAAAAGGCTGCCTGGGTATAAAAAATATATTTCACAGAAATAAGCCAACAAGAAGCATTCCCATTTCATGACAGAAATTGATATTTTTATGGGAAGGACTTGATTTATGCTAAAAACTGGTCCATTTTCTTGCCACTCCCCTACTTGGAACAGGAAACATTTTCTCCCAGCCCCAGAAGAGATACGATGGGGCTCAGGAGGTAGAAGTAGCTGAACGCAGTCAGCCCCATCCAACAGCTCCCTTGTTCTGAACAAGGACTAAAACTATTTTAGTCTCCCAATTATCAGCAGGTTTAGTGTGATACCACAGCAAGTTGTTTAAAATTGTATGAAGAAAAGCAAAAAAAAACTCCAAGCACTAAGAGTAGGAGGGGGTGTCAACTTTGGACATTTTATTGGCCTGTAAATTTTTTTTTTACATTTATTACACTTTTAATGAGATCTCTTAGAATCAACAGTGGAGTAAATAATGAAAACAACACTAATAAATGTCCCAATAAACCTTACACCAGTCCTTTGATGCTAATTTGCAGGTCTCTGTCCCTCTTTCTGTTTCTCCTGGTCCACATTTCCTGACAGCAAATGCCAAAGTCAGGAATGCACTTTTTAGCTTGGTAGGTCAGTGCTCTGGTACCAAAACAACCCTCCATGATTAAAGCCTGTCATACCTTCTGTATCTTCAGAGAGCAAATTCCCCTCTTCACTTTTCAATTATTGCAGGGTGGGCTACCGCAGAATAAATGAATTCAGGCTAAAAGCAAAATAAATATGCTTGCTGCTGTCTGCAGTCATAGAGGCAGGGCTATACTGCTGTAAGAACAGCGTAGGGTTGTGGCAAGCATTTTCCGCTTTCGTTTATGAAATTTACAGGGCAGACAGGCACAAGACATCACTTCTCTGAGCATACCTCTTAGGCAGAGTTTGCACAAGTTCTGACATTGTAAGCCAAGCATGACTCACTAGTCATTATGGTTACTTATTAAGGACTCAGAAAAAATCTTGGTTTTTGGAGGGAGGGTGTCACACTTCAGATGACTACAGTACATAGAGAGTAAACTTTATTCAGCAGGATCTTGCAAGTTCGCCTAATATGGTGGAAGTGACCAGAAGGCAGCTGAGATTCTATTAGTAGATCACTGGGTTATTTGTAATAGTTTACAAATAGCCCAGAATTACTTTGTGTGAGATGGGCAGCTATATAAATATGATAGAGAGATAGAGAGATAGAAAGATAGAGAGATTTATACAGTTCTGTTTCCAAAAAGCTTAAAGATAGAAAGAACAAAGTGACATCTCACAATCCCAAAATTATACTATGGAAATGAGAAAATGAGGGATACCATGAGTGGACTTTTGTGTTCAGTTCCATTCATAGAGATTCATGATCAGAACTGATCAACATCATCTGTCTGTTGGTCTGTTGCACCTATACCTGGTTGAGTGATTCTAGTGAAAACCAAAGCAGATCTTGCACCTGTGTTCTGTGATCTCAGAGATGGCAGCCCTGCTCTGAAATTGCAAGCCACATTTTAAATTGTTATTGAGGGTATTGAGGCTTCACAGTAATCAGCTTCTGGTGAGGATTGTGGAGAACTAGATGTCTCCAAAGGAAGAGGGACGACATAGTGATGGGGAATGGTGGCCAGAGGCTGAATGCTAGCCAGCAAAGTCTCGCCGGATAAAGGAGAGATCATGAGATCTCCTACTTGTACTCAGGACAGCTGGTCCTTGTGAGTAAACTGCAGGAATGGAAATTGCTGCAGTTAGCTCATGAGTCAAGCAGCTGGAAGTCAAGGGATTCCATCTAAGCTCACAGCCATCAACATATCCTTTACAAACACAAAATTCAGCCAAACCTCATTTCTTAATCACTTTTGGATCTAATTAATTTACAGCTAAAGAGGGATTTTCTGAACAGCAGAATAAGATTCCACTTGGTTAGTTATCTTTTTTTCTGGATTACAAAGCAATAAAGAAAAAAAATGGTTTCAAAGGCTTAAACACTTCTGGCAAAAAGCTTAACAAGGAGTTGAAGTAAGAAAGTTTAAAGTAGATAAAGGGGACAGTTATTTTGAAAGATTATTTTTAGTGAAAGTGCTTTTGAATAAATTGTAATTAAATTAGACAAATGAACTGGAGTTTCATGGGAATGTTTTCTGTTTATTATTAAAGAGTGCAGGCACTTGGTGGATTTTACAAAACAACAGATAAAGGTAATATGAGTCAGACTGTGATGCTGACTGTAACTATGAAGTACCATTTGAGATGAAAGTATTAAAGGCACAGGAAGATAAAAGACAAAAAAGCAGGGGGAGCTTGCTTTTTCCTTTTCCCTTATTTGTGGCACTTTCACTTTTGGGCTATAATATAATGGCAACTATTCGAAAAGCAATAAGAATGGAGGGGAGGGGAGGATCATTAGAACAACCTGCAGAGAGAGGAATTACACCAGATTTACGTCAGAAAATGTTTGAGGAATTAGGCAATAAGTTAGCTGAATCATTTGATACTAAATTGACAGCTTTTGAAAAAAGAATGGATGAAAGACTTGTAAAGATGAAAGAGGAGATGAAAGAAGAAGCTAAGAAGATGGAAAGCTCTGTAAAACAAATGACTGGAGATGTAAAACAAATTAATGACAAAGTGGAATTTTTGGAGAGTAAGACAGCAGTTATAGACAGAGAGTTGGAGAGAGAACTAGATAATTGGGGTCTGTTGGAATTGAGAGAGAAGGAATTCTGTTTGACACTTAGAGCTATTCAAGAGGCTTCTGATGAAAATATTAGAGAAAAAATTATTCAAGTCTTGGCAATTTTTTTGTATTGGGAAGAGGAGGATACAGAGACAGAAATTGATAAAGTTTGAGAATAATTTCAAGATTTGCAAGAACAAGAAATGTTCCAAGGGATGTTTTGGTACACTTTGTCAGGAAGAAGACAAGGGATCAAGTTCTACAACAGCATTTTAATATAAGACTGAAGATTGATAATACAGGTATAATTGTTCTTAATTTTTACTTTCAGACAACAGAGGTTTCAACTGAATTCTTTCCAAAAAATGAGAGAATTTGTAGAAAAATCCAAGAAGAATTGGAGGAGATTCAAATGGAGGTGTCCACAAAAACTCCAACAGATGCAAGAGGAAACTGAAAGGGATGATACTGAACTAGGTGCTACTGGTATGGATTTTTCTAAATTTTTGGCTTGATTATAGATTACAAATATTTAACATGGAATAAAAATGGAGCAAATAAATGGAGCAAGAGAAAAAAATTAATTATCTGAAAAAATTAAAACAAGATATAATTTGCCTACAAGAGAAACATATCAGAAGAAAAGGACATAAAATATCTGATTTATAAAAATTTGGGTGAAATAAAAATAAATTATGTAAAGCAAAAAATAATAATAATAATTGAGTTTGCAAATAAACCAAGGAAGTGGCTAACATATAAATTACAAAAAGAAAAAGAAAAGAAAATGAGATTGACGTTACAAGAGGGAGATACTGTATTAATGGACAATGTGGCCATACAAAAAGCATTTTATCAATATTATTCTAATTTGTATAAAAGAAGTGACATCTCTTTAGAGAAAATAGATGAATATCTAAAGAAGCAAAATTTACCAAGGATTACAGAAGAACGGAAACAAATTATGAATGGACCTATAAGGGCAGTCTCTGAAGCTATAAAAAAGATTAAACCAGGAAAGGTGCCTGGACCAGATGGACTATCAGGTTTTTATTATAAATGTTTTGAGGATGAACTTTTACAACCTCTACAAAATACAATGAACTCTATCCTACAGGGAGGAAAGATGCCAGAGAGTTGGAAAAAGGCTAATATAGCACTAATATCTAAAGAGGGACAAGATTTAACTTTAATAAGAGATTATCACTATTGAATAATGACTACAAGTTGTTCACAACGATCCTAGCTGATAGACTGAAAATAATTTTGCAAGAATTTATTCATGAGGATCAATGTGGGTTTTTACCTAAAAGATAGTTAAAGGATGTTAGAAATGTGTGGACATTTTGGAATATTTTGAGCAACATAAAGAAAAACAAGCCACATTGATTTTTCTTAGATGCAGAGAAGGCCTTTGACAATTTGAACTGGGCTTTCATGTTCAAGGTTTCGGAAGATATGAATTTTGGAGAGAATTTGATAAAATGGGTAAGATCTATTTACACTTCACAGAAAGCACAAATAATTGTTAATGGAGATCTAACAAAACCATGTGAGATACAAAAGGAGCAAGACAAGTATGGCCATTGTCCCCTCTTTTGTTTATTTCAGTTCTTGAAATACTGAATAGAGATATAAGACAAGATGAGAGGATTGTGGGAGTAAAGATTAAAAAAGAGGCTTATAAGTTAAGAGCTTTTGCAGATGACTTGGTGTTGGTTTTGGAAGATCCTTTAAAGGGAATTGAAACATTAATGGGTAAATTAAAAGAATTTGGTGCATTAGCAGGTTTTAAGGTTAATAAACAGAAAATGAAGACGTTAACAAAAAATATGAAAATACAAGATCAAACAGAACTGATGAATAAAACGGGTTTTAAGATTGAGAAGAAGATAAAATATTTAGATATCACTATGACAAATATGAATCTATGTTATCTCAAAATAACAATTTTAAGACATGGAATGAAATTAAAATGATATGTTAAGATGGGAGAAACTATAACTGTCATTGCTGGGTAGAATTTCTGTGATTAAGATGAATGTTTTGTCTAGAATCTTATTTTTGTTTCAGACAATACCTGTTTTGACAACGGATGCACCATTTAAACAATGGCAAAAGGATATATCTAAATTTGTGTGGCAGGGGGAAAAACCACAAGTTAAATCCAAGGTGTTACAAGATGCAAAGGAAAGAGGAGGATTCGGTTTACCTGATTTAAAATTGCATTTTGCAGCTTGCTGTTTGGTTTGGATGAAAGAGTGGGTGCTGCTAAGAAATAGAAGGCTTTTGGAGTTAGAACATGACCTGAGATTTAAGTGGCATGGATATTTGTGGTACAACAAAGTTAAGATTAATGTAGATTTTAAAAATAATTATGTTAGATGTGCCATATTGAGTATATGGAATAGATACAAACACAGGTTATGCCTGAAAACACCTTTGTGGTCTCAGCACAAGAAGCATTTTATAGATGAGAAATAATAGGCTAACACAAATGGCTAACTTATTATGAGTTATTAGAATTTTGTCAAGGAGAATGTAAAATAAAATCAAGAAACAATCTGGTGGCAGAGGGATATACTTGTCAATGGTTTTCTTATTTACAGTTATTAGAAAGATTTAAAGTAGATAAAAGAATTCATGATTTTGAACATTGTAAGACTGAGTTTGAAATAGAAATTAGTACAATTGATGAACATGTGACTGGTAAAATGTATACATTTTTATTGAAATTTGAAACAGAAGAATAAGTGAAACAATGTATGATAAAGTGAGCTAAATTCTTTGGTTATAATATACAGATGGAACAATGGGAAAATATGTGGCCCAAAGGATTGATATTTACATTATGTTACAATCTTAAGGAGAATTTTTATAAAATGATGTATCGTTGATATACTGTATATCACCAGAAAAATTGTCTAGAATGTATAAAGGTACTTCATATTTATGATGGAAATGTGAACAACAAGAAGGAACATTTTATCATGTTTGGTGGACATGTAAAAAAGCCAGAACATTTTGGATTCAAATACATACACTAATTCAGAGGATTTTAAAGATTAAAGTACAGTTGAAACCAGAGGCTTTCTTTTGGAACTGATGAACAAACAGTTGGAAAAAATCATGGTACTTTGTTTTTATACATAATAACTGCAGAAAGATTATTATATGCACAAAGATGGAAAGATTTGATATTACCCACAATGTTGGAATGGTTAGTGAAGATGATGGAACTTGCTGAAATGGCCAAACTGGCTTCTTTGATCAGAGAAAAGACAATATCTATGTTTATTGCTGACTGGAAACCCCTTATAGACAAAATGAAGTTATGATTTATGGTTTTAATGATTAGAAAGAATAGATTATAGAAAAAATAGAATTATGTTGTAACCATAGAACAAGAGGTAAATTTATAATTGTACTTATAACTGCTGTAAAGAAAATCTATTTCTCTGTATCTTTTTTCTTTCTTTGCTTTTGCACTTTTAGCTCTTTCTTTGATTTATTTTTTTCTTCTTTCTCCTTCTTACTCTGTATTAGTTTCCATTAGTTTTTATCTTCTTTCTTAAAATTTTAATAAAATTATATTTTAAAAAGCAGCTTCACATTAGCAACATATAATAGAAAACTGACAAGAAAGAAGTAACAATCTAATAAATAAAATTAGGGGGAAAGGTGAAGGAAAGCAAAAAATAAAACCAAAAGCAATGGGGAGACAAGAAAACGTTCCAAGGGCTTTTCCAAAAGCAAAGGGTCATGGTATGCACAACTTTTACCATTTGTTAGCAACTGCAGTATTAAGCTACTGAGTTAAGTCCATTCAATGAGTATGAAAAATAGGATTTAAGCTGGTCATGTCTAAGGTAAGCCTCTTTGATTTCAGTGGGTAAAAGACTGGAGAATAACCTAGGATTATTTTCCTGCCTTGGATCATAACTTCCCTTTCTCTAAAAAAAAATCACCTTTCTAAAATTCTATTGCCAATGAATTTTATTAGCTTACCATATTACATTTCAGATTTTCACCTTCTTTCCTACACTATTTTTTGCCACCCGAAATACATAGGCTACAATTTAAAAACTAAACACAGAGTATGCAGAAAGTATAGACGTGTACAGTAGGATCTTCTTTCTAAGTAAGTCAAGTTTGTTTATCAGGTTTCTTAAGCTACAAAAAATAATTTTCAAATTTAAAAAAATTGGATAGTTGGTGTTGCACAAATACAGGAGGTGTTAGTTAAATCAATGACCCATAGAAGGATTATGATAATTTCCACAAACAGCCGTCTTTATTTGCCTAAAAACTTCAAAACATCTTTGCTAAATCATCTTTGCAGACTACAGGCACACGGATGCTGATGCTATCTGGCAGACCAATTTCTTATCATGTGCTCCAGAACAACAGATAAACCTTCTGGGGAGCAAGCAGAATACACACACTGTGTGGGCTTCTTCCTACTATCAGATGTACACTATGTTTCAGATCAGTTATTAGGGGAATACAGACATGAAACTCCCTTCTGAACATGACACCTGGTTGATTGATCCCTGAGTGTCAGAAGCACTGCCTAAGTACAATCCACATCACAATGGCAAAACCTGCCCTGATTTTAATGCATCTGGGAGCACCGTTTTAGAGACTCCCTCATGACAGCCTCCTTGAGCTTTGTCGTTCCTTTGCTTTCGGGCCTCTGATCCTCCTCCTCCTCCTCCTCCTCCTCCTCCTCCTCCTCCTCCTCCTCCTCCTCCTCCTCCTCCTCCTCCTCTGTGGTTGGCTTTGAGAGTTTTGCAATTCTCTTGATGGACAAGATAGGCTGCTTTACAATGCACTGACTAAAGCGGGAGACCAGACCAGAAACATTATTACTGCTAGTTTCATACAGAAAGAATTTGAGGGGAAGGATTTGGATTGGGTTTTAATCATTGTTCTCTACAAATGGTTGTCAATTCTCTGCCTGTGTAATCTCCATGTCTGAGAACAGAAAGGAGTCTGCAAAAACCTATGTAGACACCTTCACTCATACCTCTCCCTGGAAAATCCCCAAAGCTTTGTTCTTTCCACACGCTGTTTCATAAAAGCTCCTCTGAAAACAATGATGACTCCCCAAGGATAATTCTGGGAGAGCCTATTTCCCAAGCAAAAATCAAATCTCTTCAGCCGAAAACATAGACAAGGTGTCTTCTGTTTCTCTATTCCGGGGGGATGTGGAATTTACCTTAAGCTTTGATTTCAAAGCCAGTGTTACTGTGCATGTGAATTAAAAAGAAGTGGGGCTTTTATTCATGTAACTGCAGTTCCCCTTCCAGTTGCTACAGGAACCTTCATTTCTTGGACCGTAAAGTTTCAGACTGACACCGAGGCTTCCCCTGGCCGTTCAGTCTTTTTCATACCACAGGAACCTAGGGCCAGATTCAATAAAAATTCCTCCCAGGATCTGCTACACAGAAACACACCCAGCCCTTAACAAATCACTTGTGTGGTGGTGGTTATGGTTGTGTGTGTGTGTGTGGTAGTTTTTTGTTTGTTTGTTTTGTTTTGTTTTGTTTTTTGTTTTGTTTTAGTGCTTACCCAGCTGTACTTTGGCAGCAGCTGCCTAAGGACTGGACTGGTTCCAACTGGGCCGTCATGGTGTGGCTGTTAACATAATTGGCTGAATTATTCCACTTTGCTTTTTGTTTTTTGTATGTGCACACACAAAACAGCACTGTGTCACCTCAGCATGCTCTGTGAATCATAGAATAGCTGCTCAGATCAGAGGTGACTTCACTAGCTTGTTGTTCAGCTAAAGAGTTTTTAGACTCTTCTGAATTCAGACTCAGGATGTTTTGAGTGTGTGTGTGAGTGTGTGTGTGTGTGTGCCTTCACATCACTGTTGACTCCTGGTGACTGCCTGGACAAGTCCCTGCCGTTTTCTTGGCAAGAGTTCAGAAGAGGTTTGCCATTGCCTCCTTCCTAAGGCCGAGAGAGAGTGACTGGACCAAGGTCACCCAGCTGGATTTGTGCCCAAGGCAGGACTAGAACTCACAGCCTCCCAGTTTCTAGCCTGATACTTTAACCACTACACCAAACTGGCTCTCTGAGGATGTTTTAGCCTCCAGTACAAGTGTTTAGTTCTTAGAAACTACACAGAAGAAATGCTAGTACCAATAGCCAGATCATCTGCTGAAAGACCAATGAAGTTTCACAATAATGATCTGAGATACAGCATCACGCTCACAACTTCTGAGTTCACACTTCTGAACTCAGGCCTGATAAATGAAACGCAGGCATGCATGCAAAGAACTATATACCACTTCTGTTCTTTTGATGTTGCAAGATGGAGATTAACCATCAGTTCCCAGAGAGCTTTTTAGAAATGCGATAATTGAGCAATTATGTGGACTTACGCTAAACAATATCACAAATTAAATATTTGTGCCACTCCTTACCACACCAATGTATCATTAAAGATATGACAGTGTTGCATTATGTTAACTTAAAGCACCTCAACTGACAGGCCAAAAATGGATGATTTCAGAGGAATTCCCATGCAGGCTTACCCACTCTCATGCCTCACTTTTTACTTTGTCTGCAACACAGCGGTGGCATAAACTAGTCATACTCTCAAGGCAGCGTATAAATACCCGCTTAAGAATAGGATCTTGCTGAGAGTTACCGTACATGGTGCGCAGTAAGAGTCCTGTTGTGCAAGCTTAGAGAACATAAAAGAAACAGTGGTGGTGGGAACCACGGAGAAGGAGAACTTTGCCCAAGACTGGAACTACACTACATACAGAGTTTGAGCTCAGAGCTCATTTAGAAAGTATTACTAATATAGGTATGTTAGTGCTCAAGACACAACCTGAACAGATGTCAGTGTCCAGTGGGATGATAGCGATAGGGCTGGGCAAGAGGGTACGTGTACATAGAGGAGATGTGGCTAAATGGGCAGGCATTTCTTTCCCAAATTGCCACTGATTCTAAAAAGAGTTGTGGAAATAAATCAAGCCATTACACATAGCCAAAAAAAATATGCCTAGCTACTGTTTTCTGGCAGAAAGGCAGTCAAATGCCTTACAAAACTAGCAAGAAAGATCCTTTACTTTTGCATAGCAATAGGTCCAGTAAGGGCCACCAGACATGTTCCTTCAGTAGATTTTACTTTTCTCTAGCAGTAGTGGCATGTGAACTGAATTGCTAGATTTGTGGGACAGGAATGCTGTTGCCATCACCACATAAATCAAAATATGCTGAGAGCTCAGAAACTTCAGCAGAACCAGATGGTTTCATATGGGGCAGATAATGCAAGTTTTAACAATGTACTGTACATAACCCTCCTGCCATCTTTCCAAGAAACAAATGCTGCTGCTTTTGCACATAGCTATACAAACACAAACACACTTACCTATAAAATGCATGCTGGTCATTTAGTAGTGCCACTCCAGAATACGATGCTTATTATCAAGTTTAATATGCTTATAAATGAGAGTCTTTAAGGGTAGAAATATATTACTCACGGTGAACTAATTTTAGGATACATATAAGGAATTATAAAAGAACTCTATTTGTTTTTTTCCATTTAAGGTATTGGTTGATAGTCCAAACATACAGTAATTACTATTACCATCTAATAGAGATGAATCATAACATAGTGTTAATTCCAGATTTTCTGCGCAGGTCACATTTTGCAGATGTAGTGAATGGGAGATGTAAAAATTAATTCTAGTGATTCCTAAGTCTAGAAGGAAGTTTGGGCATGAGTCCAGGCACCAGAGAATGGAAAAATGAAGGATATTGGTGGCCCCATATATGTACAAATATCTTCCCAGTCTTGTAGGAATGTGTTTCTGTAGATGTGGCTTCACAGTCCTTCTTCTTTGCCAGTTTGTCCTCTGTTTATATCTTGCTGTGCCACAGTAAACCAACACAAAAGACCAAACTCAAAATCCCATATCCCTGGATTATAATCCTTAATTCTACAAATAAAATTGTCCTACTTAAGCAAGTGAATGCTTGCCTCTGATACAGCATGATAGCTGGCTTTAGATAGGAGCTATCTGATGCAAAAGATGAATGACAGCTTCTTAAGATGGTAACTCAGCAACATACAGCATAAATGGCTAAGTAACATTGCAGTGAGGTGGGGTTCACACTATATCACTTGAAAAAAGAGAGAATTTCATCTCAGTGAGAATATGTCAACCAGAAATAGGGTTTTGCTTAATAAGCTTAACCAGTTCCCGTGCTAATCGCAAAACACCGGCACAATATATCTATTGTCTGCACTGCTTGGAGCCATCCTTGTCATGAAACTATTAAACTTCAGAAACTATTCCTAAATCAGTCTGTCATTATTATCATCATCATCATCAACATCAAGCTTTTCAATAATACTTTTCTCTGAGCAGCACTAGTCCTTAAGACTGGTCAAATTAAATTTGATCAACTGAAGCATCACAGTGAGATTTACTTCTAAGTAAATAGTCATAGACATGCTTTTACAACTTTAATTTTGCACACAATGGAAGCACTTTTAGATGTGAAATGCAATCTTTCCACCTTTTCCACAGAATTTTTCAGGTAGTCTAGATAATGTAATGTTCCATTTACAGTATACGCCTCCTGTGTTTTCCCATCATTTCTTCTGTCTTTCAAGCAGGAAAACTGAAATCGCAGGCCATTTCCTCATAGTCTCATAGAACTAGGACTTTACATTTGGAAACATCCTGAATAATATGTATTAATGTGATATGTTGCAATTTTCCATATCCCTATAATACTATTTTTAATTGTTGGAAAATGTGAAAATCTTTCTGTAGATATTTTAGGCAACAATCCATGAACTGATGAGACATAATCTCAAGATTTTATTTTCTAGTATCATACTCCAAAAGGCAAGAAAAACTTTCATGATATTTAACCAGCCTTTCATATTCAGAATTATCTGGATTTTCTTCTGCAGAAATACATTTATTACTTTACATTTCCACCTTTTATTCACTTCCATTTCAATCTTTCCAGGAATGAGAACAGCACACAACTCAATTTTTTTGTGACCTGGCACCTCTCCTTTTCTTAATTATACACTGATTAGAAATCTCACAAGGCTGCCAGTACTAATTAAAGTCATGCTAAAATTGCTTTGAAAACACCTACTGGTGTCTGAACCTGCAACAATTAACAAACATGATAATCACCCCATTAGGCTGAGGGTGATGAAATTCTTGTCAGTTGAACAAGACTGATAGGATTAAGGCCTTATCTGGCATTTCTGAACAGGAATGAAAGATATCATTAAACATACTCAGGGCATTGCTACTGTATTTTAAATAAATTTCCTTGTCATAATATTAATGAGGATGGAGTCATATGAAAACTTCAGGCATTCTGATTTAGTATAAAGGATTCAAATTTCAAATGAATCAATTCTATTAAATAGGACAAAAGTAATCCTAAAGGAACATCATGTTGCTCCATGCTATTATAGGCCAAAGGCAAATTTAACATTTGTAGAGCAATGAAGCCTGCTGAGAAGCCCCCTCACTGCATTTAGTTCAAATGGACTTTTGTTTTCTGTTGCAAAACTGAAGCCAACTGTAGATTCTGTCACAGATTTGGATTAATAATGTCTGCCATAGATACTTTATGGATCCATCTAGCTTCAGGCAAGCACTTTGGGATTTCCCTGAAAATCTTGTGGGTGAAGTGGTAGAAGGCCTGGTCCACCACTGGCAAGAACAGGTGTCTAGAATCCTTGATAACTTTGCCCCCAAGTGGCCTCTGTAGGCCAATCCCAGTTAGTTTCTTGGTTCTCTGAAGACCTCCATGAGATGAAGCGGCAGAAGCACCACCTGGAGTATAGGTGGAGAATGACAAAGATTGAATTTTACCAAGCATAGGCACATATTTAAATATGGGCAACTCCATGGTGATAAGAGAAGTGAAGCATATTTACTTCTCTTATTGCATCAGCTGGTTGTCATCCGGTAGCCCTTTTTCAAGTGGCCAAGCAGGGGCCATCCACTGATTTACAATGGGGATAGTACGTGTGTCCTGGTCCTTTGGGGCCTCTCAGTTCAATACCGGTGGTATTGAATCCTTCTGGACGAGCTGTGGGGATTGGAGGCACTGTTTTATAGTGGTTGCACTCCTTCCTCAGCAGTTGGTTCCAGTTGGTGGTGGTGGTTTGGGGGAGAAAGTGGCCACTCCCTTTGGGATGCCGCAGAGGTCAGTTCTCTCCCCCTTGTTATTTAACATCTACATGCAGCCATTGGAGGAGGTAATCTGGGGGCCAGTACCATCAATATGCTAATGATACCCAACCATACATCATGACCATAGGTTAGGCTGGAGATGCTGTCAAAGTCCTATCCTAGTGCCTGAAGGCTGTGTGGGTCTGGAGGCTAGTGAACAGGCTTAAATTGAACTCTAGCAAGACGGAGCTGCTATTTGTACATCAGGATTCCTCTAGCTGCCTGTTTTGTCCACAATTTAGGGTCCTCCTGGACTTGCAGGTCCTACTGAATCAGCAGGTGGGAACTATGTCCAAGGGGCCTGATGCCATGTACAGTTTGGGTTTTTAAGTGTATTATGTTCTTATGTTCTTGCATTGCTATTGTGTATGCTTATTTTTGTGAGCTGCCAAGAATCGTGTGATGGCGGCAGGATATTAATTTGATAAATAAATATTTCTCTCAAAAAAATAGAAATATGAATATATTAATAGGTGAATCTAAATGTAGCAGTTTAAAAATATTCTTTAAAGTAACCTGCCTTTGACAATGTAGAAGAGGGGCAACAGCTTGATGACCTTATAGTTTGGGAGAGGGACAAATGGATTGGTGTCCTTTCCATTTGCTCCTAAGTTTCTTATAGAAGGCTGTCACAGTGTGACAGGATTCATTTTTGAACTGGAAGTGTATTTATTTGCAAAGGTCATAATGGACACAGAAAACACATGACCTTGGAGGTTTTTATGCTTTTTACTATATATAGTTATTTACAGCAGGTATTTATGACAGATATATATAACACAGTCCTGGTGTCAGGTTTCTTCCAAGGTCTTCCTCTCAGCGACTTTCCCCCTCTATCTCTCCTGCTTCCTCCCCTTTCTCTCCATCTCCCTCCCTCCCCCATTTCTGGCCTGGACAAGAGACTGAGTGTGCGTGAAAAGAAAGGAATGGAATGGACTTTACCTCGTGTGCTCAGCATGGCTTGAATTTTCTGCTCAGCCAAAACACCTACTGCTTCTCCATTGGGGGATGAACCTCTCTCAGGACCTTCTGCCCAGTTTTGCCCCAGAAACCAGGGCTTTCTCTACCAGCAGCCAATTTCCTCCATCCCCTCCAGGGTCTTGGGTGATGCGGCCACCTGCAACCAGCCAAGTTACTCCTTCCCCTCCCAGGCCTTGTCCCTCTGGGTCTTCACTTCCCTTCTTCTGGGGAAGCCGCCCCTGGACCTCTTTTCCCCAAACAGGAATTAGCAACTGCTCTGCATCCTTCACTTCTCTCTCCAACCTCTCTCTAGCCTTTCTCTCCAGCTATTTCATTCACTCCAATTACAGTCTTTTACTGTCCTCTCTCTCTCCCTCCCTTTCTCCAATTTTTGGTTAGACTTGCAGCATGTCCCATAGCAACTGAGGAGGTGGGTGTCCCCCCAGGACTCTCTAGTCCCCATCACCTGTATACTCACTGCTAGCAGCCAGGTCAGCTCATCAGGGCTCATGACAGCACAGCTGCCCTTCAAGGCCGGAAGATGACTGCTTTTCTTCCTCCTCTTCACTCCAATGGCTGGCTCACACCAGCAGAACACAGGGCAGGCCAGGCCACTCAAACCCATATGCCAAAAAGGCATCCAAGAACTATTTCTTATTGCTCCATTTTTATCATTACAGTGGGACATTAAACAGTCCACTGTAACAGACCAGTCCTTGGACCAGGGGTGTCCACAGGCCATCTTGACTTTTTTAACCACACTCTGTAGATACCTCTGCCTCAGATTCAAGATTCATGCTAATGCAAGCTAGAAATCCAAAGATGGGCTAAAGCAGAATCTTGTTCTAAAAGGTAATTTCCAATTTAAATCATGCAAATATTGTAAACCAACTGTGAGGATGTCAATGTTTAACAGCCCTGGGGATGAGAGAGAGAATATTATTTTAGGAATTTCACTAAATATTAGCTGTGCTGTCCCTGTTACACTTTTTTCCTCCAAGCGAAAGCAGTACTATTCAAATGCTTATTCTATCTATCTATCTATCTATCTATCTATCTATCTATCTATCTATCTATCTATCTATCTATCATCCTACCTACAATTGTAGAAGGTAGAGGAATTCTACTGATTGCACTTTCTAAGCTCATCCCATAACCATCTGAAAGAATCTATACATAGAAAAATTACAGATTATTAAATATTAGATATTAAATCTAAAGTTGATCTTCATAAATTACAGGACACTTACTAAAGCAATCAAGAGCAAGAGGAGTGGTTTTTATCAATTCTGCCTTTATTATGAAGTGTCTCCCATCTATTCCAATCAAATTTTCAAAAGTAAAATGTTACAGTAAAAAATGATGGATTTGCAAAAATTATTCCCCCTTCCACCTATGGGATCATCTAACATATATTGTAAAGTTCTGCTTCATGCCTCCCCCAATCCAATCCATATTCAATATCTAGTAGTCAGCTTTCCTGTCTGTTCAGTGATCCCTGATTATACAGATGGAATGTATGCATGTATAGCTGTCAGACATCATGCCAAATGAGTATATGAGGTGAGACAGATTGAAAAATAAACATCATGTTTATTAAACTTATTTCGGTATGGCAAATGGGAAAAAGGAATGTGATGACTATAGAATATGTGCTTCTTTAATTTAAAATAAACCATTCATTTAAAATATTGTTTACATGTCTATTCAGAAAAGTTAATCTTTATATTTTACTAGCCAACTCATAGTCATTCAAAGGAAACATCATGTGATGCCACACACTACAATTTTAATTTAATGAAAGACTTATTTATCGAGGGTCTCAACATTCAATCAACCTGACCAATGAACTTCATAAACTTGTGGTTGTCTTGGTATTTGGAGACATTGTCTGGATTTCAGGTCACATCCAACCATGCCAGGATAATCCTTGGATCCATAATCACCATTAAAAAGTCTGAATACCTCCCAAAAATTTGGGTCATCCACTACCAAGTATTTTCCTCCCTCTGTGCCTTCTCTTATTCTTCCAAGATCCTTTTTGATCCAGTCTAGTGTATCCTGGATCTTCTTCAGTGTATGCTTTCTTTTATATTTGGTGTGATGTTCAATCATCTTCAGAGTTTTGTACTTCCTTGAGCAAGGCTTTGGTATCTTCATCATAGCCCCAAATACAGGCTACAGCAAGGTCTTCAGCAGCCTCCTCCCAGTGGCCCAGAAGCATATGTACTTTCAATCTCCAGTTGTATGCTTGTGCATCATCAGGGTTGAGCTCTGAGGCTTTGTTACAGTCTCTAATGGCAGCATTGGGCTTTTGCATTTTGACAAAGATACTAGTTTGGTTGGCATATAAGATTGAGGACTGTGGATTCAAATTAATAGCTCCTGTAAATAGGTCAATAGCATCCTGCAACCATCCTTCGTGTAATGCATTACAGGCCTCTTCCTTCTTCTGATCAGCTTTGGTTTGCATATCATTCGTCTCTTTCATATTTTGATTTCCCATTACCTGGAAGTCATCTTCATCTGGTATGATAACTCCTTCCTCATCCATCTCTAAATCACTCTCCTCACTGGTAAGCTGTTCTGGTGGCTTCCCTTCCTCTTTATCAAATCTGAGAGGAAAGGCTTTGATTCTCTGGAAACCTATGGTGTCCCCAATACTCTCCAATGAATCTCTTAGGAAACTCAACTGTTTTGCTCTTAGGACTGTTGGGTCCTGTTTGTATAGACTGAAGATAACCAACACTTTTAAGATCCACTAGACAATCCATGGCCCATTGGGTCATCGTTTCAGAGATATTTCCTTACCTAAACAGAGTTATCATGAAAATTAGAGGCCTTAATGCTTTTAATTATTCATTTGTCATTATAAAGAGTATGCTTAATATTATTAGCATTTTTTTTGTACTTTGGATTTTTTTTAATGAAAAAATGGATATGACCTTTGTAAACTAAATGACAATTTGATTTTAAACTGGAAATAGTACTACAGCTTTGATTATAACTATCTCTTCTCCTGCTTTCTTGGATTATATCCAAAATATTTCACAACCAGCTTTTGACTTGTCTTTTCTGTACACCTGATTCTCTTCTACTGTACCTACAGAGGTATAAAGTGGTATGGGTATATGATCTGAATTCATCAAGGCCTCTCAGTCCAGAATATTTGATCAGGCAAAACTTTAAATATAATACTAAAGTGAGAGGAAGAGACTGAAAAAGCAAGCAAGGACCTACACACAGATAGACATTTGTATGTTAAATTGTTTTTTAAAGTGTTTTATTCATTTGCATTAAAATTAAATGTGTACATTAAAAAAAACAGAAAGTTAAAGGTAGCAATTTTTCTAATGTTTCCAGTTAAATTCTATTGTAGAATTGGAACTTTTTAAAAAAAGAATCCTGCTTTATTCCTCCAAAAGAGTGAGTTGTTGAGTGACATTAAATATTAAAAGCATATATAATAACCAGTTCAATGAAGAAAAAATATATTAAATGTTTAGATTGGAATGTAGGATTTTGGGCACAGTAGTGGTACCTCAGGTTACGAATGCCTCTGTTAACAAACTTTTCGGGTTACGACCAGCTCCGGCTGCAAAAATTTACCTCGGTTTGCGAACTCCGCCTCGGGGTATGAGCAGGATACGCAGCTATTTTCCCTCCCATGACACGGTCCGCGGCCATTTTTCCGCCCCTGACACGTGGTCTGCGGCCATTTTCCGCCCCTGACACGTGGTCCGTGGCCATTTTACGCCCCTGACACGTGGTCCGCAGCCATTTTTCCGTCCCTGACACGTGGTCCGCAGCCATTTTTCCGCCCCTGACACGTGGTCCGCAGCCATTTTTCTGCCCCTGACACGTGGTCCGCAGCCATTTTTCCGCCCCTGACACGTGGTCCGTGGCCATTTTCCACCCCTGACACATGGTCGTAGGGAGGGGGACTGTCCCTCCAAGCAATAGCTGCCTCCCTGTCCTCCACGCCAGAACGGATTAATGGTAATTACATTGAATCTTATGGGGAAATTTCCTTCAGGTTGCGACCAATTCAGGGTGCGACCAGAGTCACAGAACGAATTAAATTCGTAACCCAAGGTTCCACCGAGGTTAGTGACATATTTCAAAGCATATAATATGCTCATTATACTTAAAGTTTAAATCTTGAATAGCAGAAATAAACTGCTAGAATTCATACAAACTGTTCCTACAAACACTGTCTATATGATCTAGTAAACCTGTAACCGCTTTTCCATAAATTCCATCAAATTCAGTGAAATCCATTGCTGAATATTTATCTTACTTATTTAAAACATGTTTATCATTCATGCTAATTTTTACAGAATTCCTGGAATGGCTTAATCCACCCACCCCTTTTTAAAGAAAAATGCTCTAATTTCTGCTTTTTGCAGCTTCTCTGACTGAAAAAACAGTTGCTGTTTACAGTAGAGCAATTGAAAAATGTGAAGGCTAAAACATTAATTTGCCAGTTTTAATATTTCTATTTTCTTAATCATTGTTATAAATATGTAGTATATGCTATTGAATGGCATTCCCTTTCTCTCTGATGCACACACTCACTTGTGTTGTAAATCATATTTATATTCTGCCCTTGAGGTGTAATGTGCAGATACCTCTGCTGCGGGGATGCTGCAGGGGGGGAAGCAGAGGAAGTCCCAGATAAGGAGCACAGCAGTGCCGCAGGGAAGTGAGGGAGGCTCTGGAAAGCCGCGTGAGAGGAGGGTACTGCAGTGCGTGCAGGGAAAGAGGGTGCAGGGTGTGTGCAAGCGCAGAGAGGCCCAGAAAAGAGTGTGGTGTGTGCACGTTCACAAATGCAGGGAGGCCCAGGAAGGAGGGCGCAGGGTGCGTGCATGTGTGTGTGGGAGCTCAGGAAGGCCAGGGAAAGAGGGTGCAGGGTGCATGCGAGCACAGAGAGGCTCAGAAAGGAGGGTGCTGGTGGGTGTGTGCATGTTTGCAAGCACAGGGAGGACCAGGAAGGAGGGCACAGGGTGCATGCATGTGTGTGTGTGCGAGCAAGCAAGCAAGCAAGTGCAGGGAGGCCCAGGAAGAGGCATGACCTTCCTTACCAGCTTCCCCATTGACTTTGGGAAGTTGTCAGGGAGTGTTAGAATGAGGATCATGTGACCATGGCTGGCCACAGCAGCACAACAGTGATGAAGCAGCCACAACTTTCCCAAATTTCATTCTCACAGGAGTAATAGGTCCTGGCATTCTGTAACTTAGCCCATTTGAGGTATCTTGCTTCAAAAACTGTTAGCCTATGACGCACCATTTTGCCCAATTGAAGGTTACAAACAGGCACGAGAGTTTTAGTAGTATATAGGTTGGTAATTGCAAATTATAACAATAGGAATAATTACTCTGCCTCAATGTTTATATAAATACTTCTGAATTTTATCCATAGAAAACCACAGTAAACTTAGAATTAAAGTAATTTTCTAAGAAAAAATTAAATCAGTCTTTGTTTTCTTCTTTTTTTACTAGCATAAGACTACCAGTTGTGGCCTGATTCTGATTCCCTAAAAACTAGGCCCTGATGCTGTCTGTAAAAGACTTATAGATCTTAATGAAACCTTCAGAAAAACAAACCATAGTTATTAGGGGGTTAAAGCACATACACACACATACATATCCTCACACATAAAAATTAATGAAAGCAACTTTATGTAGTAATGTGCATACTGTATTCCGTGAGCTGCAGCAGCTAAGGCAAGGTGTAATTCCTGGAGATTTGAGGTCAGCTGAGACAGTAAAAGTTGGACCATTAAGCTCAGCCAATCATTTTTCCATTACAAACAAAATTAATATTCCTAGTATCAGCTCAATATTATGCTTTAAAATTACCTTGTAGGGGTAGAAATGGAATAGACAAGACTGGGTTCTATTCTTTACACTTATTCAAGATCATTCAATCCACATAAAACATTTAATTTCCTCTCTCTATGCACAAGTAGGAAAGCAGCCATAGTCAGTGTATGTAGATTATCATAAAACTTTCAGAAATCACCTACCTGGATGGATGGATGGATGGATGGATGGATGGATGGATGGATGGATGGACGGATGGATATATTCATAAGTAAGTCTACCGTGAGGCTTCTCCCAGGCAAGAATATAGAGGATTATAGCTTTAATCTCTATTTGTATTCTTGCATTAGCTCTAAAAAAATTCCAAGCAGAATTTAAAACAGCCATTAAACAATTATACCCAGTTTATTTTTAAGGACAAGTAGTACCTAACTGCCTTCCCACTCACCCCAGGAAAGACCATTCACTCACTTCAGATACCATACTTTCCAATGAACTTGATTTGCATAGTTAGCTGCCAGCCAGTACAACCCTAAGGAAATATTGGCTATATCCATGGGAGAGTGGGGTTAACCACCCTGGGTCTGTGTCCTCTGTTGCTCAATGTTCAACACATAGGAGCCACATGCATAAACCTTACAAGTTTTCCTTATTGATTTTGAGATTGGGTTGCTCCTTTAATGCTGTTGATAGAGAAGGGAGGCTGATTAGTTTAGCATAATAAAGTCAAGTCATGCATAGACTCCAATAACATTATACTTCTATGCAGAAGTTATAACTAATATTAATGGTAGTTAATGTAATCAGTATTGCATCACATATGGTGAAGTACACAAACATACCCATATTCTCTGACACAGAACTCAAATAGGTAGTGCTCATGTATAAAGAAATCAAGTCCTGTATCTTTTGGCTAAAAGAGAAAAATAAAGAAAGATATGCTTTTTCAGAGAGTTACTCTGGTTTTTGAGGGAAGATCTAACAGCTTTATTCATGAATGATACTTCAGAATGCTGGGAGCAGCATGGAACGAAAACTCCTGCAGGTCAAGCCATCTGGTTGGGACTGATTCCTTTGCTTTTAATGGGATTAACTTTGAATATCTAGTTCAAAGGTTGGAACCAAACCCAAGTAGGTCCAAATTAAAGAGTAGCTAACCTAAATCTCTGCTGAGCAAAATTGGCTAACTTCATACTAAACTGGTTCCTATAGCTTGAAGGATAAAGCACATTTCTTTCAAACCTTCTTGTCATCTTTTTATCTCTATCTGTAGCTGCTCAGTCAGCTGTAATACTTGTGCTCAAATTCCAAATATTGAAGGGATCTAGAGCATGCTTCTTTTTTATTATCTAATATGATTTATGACCTAAAATAGCAATGAAAAAATGCCTAACCTGTGGCCCTTTTATGGCCCACAGAGCTCCCCTCTGCCACTTAGAACAAGGTTTGTATTTGGGGATTGGGTAGCTAAAGGACCAGTAATCCTCCACAAATTGGGGCAAACTTTGTGTCCTAAACTGTGCCCTCTAACATGCTACTGAATGCCAAGATGGCTCTTGAGGTGGCATAATCGACACACTCTGGCCTAAAAGAAGACTTCAAAGGCCAGTATTAGTTTATCATTAAGCAACCTGAACTAACTCACCTGAATCAATAGAATATGAGGAGAAGAGAAGCCTTCTACAATGCAGTTTTATGGATGTTTATGGGAGTCAGTCTCCCTGTTCTCAGCAGGGTTCTCTCATTAAAGTGTTCGTGACTGCAATTTTATTTAATGGGACTAAGTACCATTGGATGTGATGAGATTTGCTTGCATCAGATTGCATTTTTAAAAGTTGGCTTTAGGCAGTTCTTCAGAATGTGCTAAATGATACCATAAATGGCTTAATGCAAGTAGGGGTAAATTAAGGTTAAAACTTTACTGATTACCACTTCACAATAGATATATTTTCCTAATTTAAAAAAATAATAGTCTTCTGTCACATGATTTTTGTAAACACTCATTTGGGAAATCATACTTGTATGTTACTGCGTACATATATAGCCTCAATAGAATATGCCAGGTTTCCATTTAGTAAATAGCCATTTTCATCACAAAAATAGAGTTGCTGGGTGAAGTTGCTGGGTCAGATCGACATGTTCAAGCCTGGGCCAGAGTTTGTTTATTTGCTTTCCTTTAATTTGTGAGACAGGATAACAACAGATAATTTGTCTCAGTAAAGCCATTATATCTCCTGAACTAAATGCAATTAAGGTTGCACATTAAGTCTCACTAGCTTCAAATGAAAAATTAAGCTGTATTTAAATCTCTGCCATTGAAATCGATCAGATTTAACTCCTTAACTTGCACTGCATTATCTGTTTGCTATTGAGGTGTCCACATCTTATGCAACATGGATGATGTTGTATTCATTTAAGGAGGATCTCAATGCATTTTCAAATAGCGATGAGATCCACAATCACTTGACAGGTTTTAACATTAAAGACTTCTTGGTTTAATTTATTAGCGATGCTTTAAATGTGAATTCAGTATTCAGCTTTGATCTTTACTTGAAAGCGGTCTGGCATTTCTGCAGGACATGGTCAGAAAAGTCAAAATGGCAACTCTGATAGCGTAATCGAATCTTGGCCTGGCTTTTTATGTAAAAAAAAAAACCAGGTGGATCTTTGATCACACTGTCATAGCTGCCATCTTGACTTTTTTGACCACATCCTTAAAGGTGATTACATTTTTAATTAGATTAAAATACATTAAAATGTTAATGATTCTTTACTGATCCTTATCCAATGCTAATAAGAATGAATCATGTATTGCTTTAATCATTTGCTTATTACATCTATATTCTGCCTTTTCTCCAAGGAATACAAGCTAGTGTAAAAGGTTCTTTCTCTGACTCTTGATCTCACAATACCTTTGAAGATGGGCTGAGAGGGAGAGAGAAAATTGTCCAATTCACCATTTAACTTCATGAGACGGAATGAGGATTTCAATCTGAGTCTTTCTAGTCATAGTCCAATGTTATAACCACATACTGCAAGGTTACATCTTCAAATGAATAACCCCACTCCTATATATACCCGAACATATATGCATACATAAATATATAGAAAGAGTAGGGAGAGCATATGTCTTACAGTATGCGTGCATGTTTGTGAAAAGGTCTGCAAAAAAGTAGTATAAAGTACAGTAGAATAGTTGAATTATCATAGCAATATTTCATATACATAGAGTAGGAGCATTGTTTCTCTACTGTAAATTTCAAGAAATGTTTCCCATAAATATATGGAATAATAAATGCAATGCTTTCCATAAAGACCACTCATTCAAATCTGGATGTTAACGGAGGCGTCCAAATCCTCTTGGACAAGGTGACACTATCAATTTCTTTCCTTTTTAGAGCAATTTCATTTGAAATTACTTCACGTTCTAGTTGAAGTTATGACCCAATGCAATTAGACACTTGGATACATGATCCCGCTGATCTATCAAAGCAAACCTACTCTTTCGCTTGGGATGTTGTTTTTATGCTGCCTGTTACACATTATAATGATGTATTTTCCATACATTTCATATCAGCCTCAAAGATGTGCCAACAGGTGTAGATGTTGAGCTGCCTGCTGGGTACAGATCTGAGGAAGCTGTACGGCATAACCTATTTTTTTCAAAGTCAGTTTTAAACTACTTTTTCCTAACAGTCATCCACCGGTACTCTTGATCTTGAAGCACAGCACCAAGGGAGATCTATGGAAGTTTCATATGTGGTTTATGTGGAGAAAAAGAGTCCCTAAAACAAATTCCAGCTCTTTCTGTCTCATATTGCATCTTATATTTCTGCCTATGCACAATATTAAAATAATATGTATTCCTTTTTATAATAACTTATAGTATATCAGCTTCTATTTTCAGGATAGGTCATTCAATCTTAAGAACCCTCAAGATGTATAGATTTAAAATTACCTGTAGCTTAAGAGGTCTACCTCATAAATCATGAAAAATGATTTGTCAGCCACTCACATTTGGCTGGTTATTAAAACTGACACAAAAAAAGGTGCAGTAGCACAATTTAGAAAATGCAATCTATCGTTTCAAAGGACATCATGTGGCCCTTCAGCATGCAGTGCTGGCTTCTTGCTTTCAAAGGAGGGGGATCCAGGGAATAGCAAGAAGAAACAAAGCTAATCATTTCTTGCTAGAAGAAGCCTATCTCAGAGATCCAGAGAGACACAGGTCAATTCCAACTTTTAAAGCCCATGTTTGTGTGTATGTGTGTGCGTGCGTGTGTGTGTGCACGCACATGCGCGTGTGCCTTCAAGTCAGTGCTGACTCCTGGAGACTGCCTGGATAGCCCCTGCAGTTTGCCTATAATAAAAATTAAAAAATGATGGCATATGAAAATATCCATCACCACCCAAAAAAGCATCTGTGAGGCACAATTTTAGTAATGTACAGTATAAGTGAAAAAAACAGTGTCTAAATTTGAGCCCTCTTTTCAGCTTGAGGCCTGGCCCAAATGACCATCCTACTTTCCCACAGTCTGATTAGCTCTGGCTGGAGAGATCATTCCACGAAAGTTTGTGCAACAGCTTGCACAAGAATTGGAGGATTATAGGTAATCTCATAACTTTTCTTGTGCTGCCACTTTCAAAGCTTTTGCACAAGAACTGCATCATCTTTGGATCTAATTTCATCTTTTCACAATGCTTAAGCTTAAGAACAGAAGATGCTTTCCTTATGACTCTGAAAGTGAACCACTGTTGTGGTATTCCTGATTTTTTTCTTAAGACAGTTTATAGCTCACCATTTATTAATTCATTATTTCTGTTTATGTCCTGCAACTCAGATAATCTTTCACAGAATTCTGAGGGAATATTACAATATTACAGTCTTTAGAACTTTCTAAAGGTGTATCAAACATTCATATTAACATAGTCATGACTGTCAACAATGATTAAATCAATGCCATGAGTCAGAGGTAGGTAACTAATGGTACTCCAGATGTTGCTGAACTACAACTCCCAGCATCCCTTGGAAACATGACCAACAGGAATGCCTGTAGTGGTAGTTCAGCAATATTTAAAGTACCACAGGTTGCCTATCCCTGCCAAATTATGATTCACAAAACAAGTGGCAATGTAAGAATAATACATTTCGACTTCCTTTTTAATTGCTTTTTCCATTATTCATCCATTCGTAAGTTCTTCGTTCAATATTAAAAGGTATTTGGGGCATAAGAAATCTGAAGCTTTTGTAAGAAATAGTCTAGGTCAAGAATTTTATTAGATCCTTGGCTTGGCATGGGATAAAGTTTTAGTGACATGTTCCTGTAATTCAGTTATTCGAAAGCATCACTAATTGTCCTTAAATTACTTAGATTCTTCTTAATTAGGAGTGTGAAGGATAATTTTGAGATGTAAATTGAACCAACAACTAAGAAAAAATTTCTACTAAAATCTTCAGGCAATAAAATTTGAGAATGCTACAATATGTGAACAGAATTTTGTGTTGAAGCATGCAAATCCCCATGAACTCTAATTTTCAAATTGTTCAGTCCAATTATATATTATTTTATTGACAATATGAGCCCTGTGATGGGCAACATGAGATCCCAGGATTATTTTGAGCTCCTGTAGCTCCCCTGACCAAAATCTCTAACGAAATCAGTGATACTCCTTTGAGTTGGAAAATGTGATGATTGTGGTAACAGCTCTAAAATAAGCTTAGCAAGCTTCATTGAAAAAAAGAAAACTCCCCTCTTAAATTAATGAAGAATGAAAGCCTTGACGCCTCATATGTACATGAGATCACCTTGCCCATTGTGACTCTTGAGCCTCTCTCTCTCACACACACACACACACATACACACACAAAAATTAAATGCAGCCTTTGGCCATCAAAATGTAATTCACTTTGCTGGTGATATGGATAATGATCTTTGGAACACAAGAAGTGGTTAAGCTTCATATGCCATACAGAATTTGATTTTAATTATTCAATGCATTGACTTTTGAGGATGTAGATATCACACGAGGTGCTACATTCTTCCATAATTTACAGAATGGAACCATCACATTTATGAATGGTTATATTTTAAAACAAATATAAATTAGTCCTTCTGTTGAATCCTGAGTTTAGGTAACCTTTTCTTTTCACATCATTTATCTCCCACATTTCCTGATATTGCTATGCAACCCGCACTGCCACCTGTTACTGTATTTAGTTGGTAACTAAGAATACTCTAAATGCAAGTTGCAATTTTCCATGCCTCAGCTGTAGATCCTATTCTTTATCCATTACTTAATGCACTCCTTTGGCCCTTTATCTTTCACTCCTACCTTCTCTATTGAATAAATGCCAAGGCCACCCAAAAAAAAAAAAATCTAACCTCAACTGTTGCCAAGGTTCAAAGAAAAACACAGCACAGCTAATGTACACTAAGCTATAATTAGCTAATAATTGCAGTTGGAAAATACATTCCCCAAATTCATGATATATGTATGTATGGGGGGAGTATATTACATTAAGCTTTATGCACTATTTTCAAAAGATCTAATATAAATCATATAGTTTAACAGTATTTGTAGCACAATTTGTATTAATCATAAGGATAATTTAAAAATATTCCTCAAGTGTTCCCATCCCCTAGGGCTGCATGGACCTCAGTGATGATGTCCAGAGAGTTGAGTAGGTAGGTACAGTAGGTGCATGGATGGATGGATGGATGGATGGATGGATGGATGGATGGATGGACAGAGATAGAAAATAATCATCATAATTTGGGATATAAAGTTTTAAAACTAAATAGGACAGAACGGAGAAGATAAATACAATTTGCCATCCTGTCATGTAATCAGCTGATCTACAAACTCTACTTGTAGTTGCTAACTTGATTCTGGGAAATAGGTGAGAGAAGAAAAGATAACAGTTATCACACAAAGAGAAAGTAGCAGATCCATATTTTCAGTTTACCCCACACAAGAAGGAGCCATTCACCATTTCTGGAGGGCAGGAATGGCATGACATCCATCATTTTCAACCCATTGCTAGCCAGCAGTTAACATAACCTGCATCCATGTTTTCTGGCTTGACATGAGAAGTCGTGATCGTTGTCTTACGCTGGCTCAGGCCCTGCGTGTGGTTTGTGTGCTATGCTTCAATGCCTTCTAAGCAAATCCTCCACTCCTATTGGCTATTGCAGTTAGTGGTGGGATTGCTCCCTTCCCTCCAGTCACTGGTCACTGCCCTTTGTGTGTTTTTTAACACATTCATTGATAGAACAATGCAACAATGAAAATGTCTTTTTCCTTTTTTGTAAGTTCATTGATGAAAAAGTGCAAGGAAGAAACCATCTTTGTTTTTCTTTTGTTTTTTATCAGATAGAATTGACAAGAATTCTGCCATTTTCCCCTTCTAGCTCAGAAATGGTAAAACTGGGAGAAGGTTCTTTTCTTCTACCTTTTTTTTTTTTTTAGAAGAGAGGGAGGGAGGAAGGAAGGAAGGAGCAGGGAAATCCATCAGTCAGAGGTCATGGTAAACACAGACTATGAAGCCATCATTGTGGATAAAATAAAGGAAATAATTGAAATCTAGAAAAAGACTTGTTTAAGCCTGCTTATGCACAGGAGACAAGCAGTTGAAGGCTGCAGTCTTTCATAGAGAGGAGAAGTTGAAAATGAGTTAAGGAGCTCACAGCAAGCACCAGTGTTGGAGTTAGACTCACAGCAAGATAAAAAGAAAAATGGTTAACAAGCAAAGATGGAATTAGGCAAAGTCCTGAAGAGATGTGGATTCCAAGGTGATTCGAGATCACTGAAGAGGAATCACTTTGCAAGAAGGAAAAAGATGCCGTGTGGGATCTGTCTACTTGACACAATTTCCAGAAGGAGAAGTAGAACTGTAGATAGCAAAAAGATCAAGGTAGCCATGACTACTTCCAGCTAAATTTTAATTGAAGCCCTTAATTAACTATTTGGAGAACTTAGTGCATATCTAAGTATATTTTAAAGTAGGCCCACTGTTATTTTTACAGAAGAAAAACTACTGCAGAAAAGGAAACAGTTACTCTTGGAATGATAAAGCAATTAGGCCATAAAGCAATTTGCTACATTCTCTGAAAGGCATTCTTCGAAAGGTAGGCAAGGGAGAGCTGAAGCTGCATTTATATGCTATATATATTCCCTGTAATATATGAATGTCACTTGCATAAGTATGTGATTGAAAGAATCAATCTCATAAAGAAATTAACATCTTTCTATCCTTGATATGCTACAAATAAAAACTTTGTGTGTGTGTGTGTGTGTGTGTGTGTGTGTGATTCATGCTGCTTTGTTTGCCCAATTCTAAAGAACTCACAACAAAGTCCATTACAACAACAAAATTCCCAAAAGAATTCATCACTAGGCTGTTGAATTTCAATAATGAATTCTTAAGGGCTTCTGGAAACCATGAAAATGGGACTAGTGCCACATTCAGCCCACAGTCTGAGGATTGCCCATCCCCGACCTAAAGTAATATAAAGAAAATGAGATTTCCTTATCAGTAATTCCTTATCAGTGGGTCATATTATTAGGTATTGCAGTCAAATTGAGTACAGGAAATTTCTCAGCTGGTAAAATTCCTAGAGATTCCAAGATAGTTGGGAAAATCCACTATTGAAGATGCAATTTCTTTCAGTAGCTCAATCCCTCTTCACTCTTTTGAAATTGCAACTCCTTTTTCCTTGCTCCCATACATAGGAAAAAGACTGAGACTATAAATGGGCTACCCTGAAAAGTGAATATGATTTGTTTCGTACCAGAAAAAGCTGCACTATAGATCTAAAGTGGAGTTTGGAAGATGGTCTGAGGATTATGTGAGTTGTATTTCCAAGATACCTGTAAGACATCAAATGGTTGAAGGCTGAATTATAAACGTTCACAACTCATTTAAATTGAAATATGTACATTTGAATCAAGCTGATCCAATTTACTATTTGGCATATTATTATTGTTATTACTCTTACTGTTATATATAAGGTAATGACTGGATGGTAAAGCAGTTATCAAGAAAAATTTTATCAATGTTTATCAGTGAACTAGTTCTTCCTCTGTACGTTTTCCTCAGATTCAACACTGTACTGTCCTGTATAATCTGAGGAAAACGTACAGAGGAAGAACTAGTTCACTGATAAACATTGATAAAAATTAAAATAAATAAATCATAAATACTGAAATAGTTTTAAGTGTGTGTGTGTGTGTGTATAAACTTAAAATGTAGGATTCCTTTAATTTGCCTCTGTAGATCAAGCTACTTTTTCAGTCAGTATAGTAATGCTGACTATTCCTAGAAAGAATTTCTAGTTCTAGTTCACCTTTTCTCAAAAGTGAAGCTTCCCTGTTCTCTGCCATCTTGAGTTGCCATCTGGAGAACTAACTGGTTTTGCACTGTCTTTTCACCTCATCCATCCCATCCTGGTTTTACCTCACTCCATCTGATTCCACCTTCCTCCCAACCCTCTCTACAGATGCCTTCCCCAACCTAATCCCCACTGGTCCAGCTATGTTGAACTGGAACTCCCATCCTGCCAATACATCTGGAGGACATCAGGTAGAGGAATGCTGTTCTATAGTTAAGTATTTGGTGCCCTGAATTTACTTGTTTGCTATTCATGTTCTGTCCCCAATAAAACTGAAAATATTTAATCCTTTAAATTGGAGATGCAGGCAGCTGAATACGGGGATTCTCTTCATGCTCAGCTATAGCCCCACCACCACCACCACCAAGCCAGCAACCAAGTTCGGAGTATCAGGACCCAGGTTCATGCTCATTTCAGCTCACTGAGTGATCTTGGGCCAGTCACTGTTGTTGTTTCATATGGGAAAATGGGAGGAGGGATCACTAAATGTACTTCAGGAAGAAAGGCTGGATATAAATCTAAGTCCCAAATAGAAAGGCAGTTCCACATAATGGAAAGACAGTGCAACATAATCATTTACCATTAATTCATTAATGGGGGAGAGGAAGTATTTATTTCCACCACAATGTTCACTGGAATTCGCTCTGCTCCTGTATCTTGAGTCTGGTATATTTTGCAAGTCAGCAGCGGAGATCCTACAGAATATGTGACTTTCTCAAGGACAAACAGCAAATCAGTGTTAGGATTCGGAAATTCCTGGATATAATTACATTATTTACATTACTTTGGTTTGAATTTTTATCCTTCTAAATATACATTTCTAAATGTAAAACAGGCTGTTGCAGGCTTCCTACAATTTAATTTCCTCCTGTCAAAAACAATTATATTTTATGTGTATGCCATTTCAAAGTGCTAATTTTACTTTTATATTATTTAAAAAAACACATTTCATACAACATAGGTGAAATCTATGGAAAAGATACTGACAGGGCTGTGCCTCATTTAAGTCAAAACCAGATGCAGAGTTGTCTTAAATGAGAAGTTGAATCTGAAAATGCAAAACACAGCTAGTTTGGAATTAATATTGCTCTAAGCAGAAACCAGTTGCCATTGCCCTTAAGAGCTAAGTCTTCTTCAAACTGCTGGCCTATAAGATGTGTTGGCCATGCTGATTGAGGATGATGGAAATTGTAATCCAACTCCTCTGAATGGTACCAAGGTAGAAAAAGCTATTATAGATAGAATCTTAGAGAATAACCATTTATTCATTCATGCACACATGTATGAGATTTATGTGCTGTGGGCACAGGAGAGAAAGACCAACCATTTAATCCAAGAACAATTGTTTTTAAAACAAAAAGTGATTTTTGAAAATCCACATTATAACTGTAGTATGATGGGAACAATTGGCATTTCCTTTTTGTGCTCTTTTTCTGTCTCAAACTACAACCCTGCTCCCCACCTCCCATGTATTTATTTGTTTTAAAAAAAACATTTTGAGAGTATAAACTTCATGTGGGAGCAGCTGGCTGACCTTGTGGGACTTTAAAAGCTAAGCAGGGTTAGGCCTGGTTAGTGCTTGGATGAGAGACCTCCAGGGAATGCCACAATGGTTGTAGGCTAGACTAGAAGTCAACAGTCTTTCCAGAAGTAGACAAACCATTCCTGCATTGTTGCTAAGAAACTGCATGGAGAAGTCTACGGAGTCATCAGGAATCAAGCTTAAGTCAAAGAAGACTTTACCTTACTTTATTTATTTTAGGCAGGAAAGCACTACAGGGGGAGTGAAATATATACACACACTCTCAATCGCTCTTCCAAATCAGAGCAAAGTGCAGTTGCCTTCTGTAACTTTAATAAGCATACCCACTAAAGCACGAGCTTAACTTAACATGCAGTTTGACTCTTGTTCATCTGAAAAATAAGAAATCAATTTCCGTTCAGACCACATAAAATTCCAGGTCAAAATGGAAATCAGAGATTGCAGTGGAACTCTAGACCAAATCTACAGAAACGTGAAATTTAATCAGAAGGCACTTTATTCAAAGAGAGCAGTACAATAGCAAGGAAGAAGGAAAGAGACTCAAGGTTAACACATCAGCTAATTGTTGAAGAAGGCTTTGTTTGTACTTCTTGGAACACTGAAAAGGTCTGCTAAAACTCTGAAACAATGGCTTGCTATTGGGGGATTGACCTAGTTTTGTCTTACCTTAACCAGGACAATGAATAGCATTGGCTCTGCCACTAGGCAGAAGTGACGCAGCTGATGTAGGCAACAGGTTTAGAATTTCATGAAATGCAAGTAAATCATTATTTATTTAACTTATTCCCATCTATTGTTTCTGCTAGGGAAGGAAATAAAACGTCTGCAATTCTTCTGCCAAATTACTCCACTAACTTGGCTTCTGTATATGTTGATTTAAAGAAGGGACACACCATTTATGCACTGACTCAAGCAACTGGCTGGAGAGATTTGTCAATTTCAGGAATAATTTAATGAAATACTTTCTGCCTGTGTATATTTCCTTGTGCGTAAATCCTCCTGAACTCACTGGGAGGCACAGTATGGGAGCTACCTGATTCAATATCTACTGGATTGTATGTTAATCTGAACATTCATCCCGCTCAAAGCATAGATTGTGCGATTAACATTTTCTTAGCTGTTTTGTTTCATGTGATTGCATGGAACCTTGTGTTTATTATGCCTTTATATTTTTAACAAAATTAATTCAATCACTGGCCTTTATTTGAAAAGATAAAAGTGCATCACTTCAATAAAATAAATGGCTTTCATTCCGTAAAAGTATGAATTTTTCTGTTGGTATTCAGATCCTGTCCTTTATTGGCATCCAGTAGCTAGCTGACAAAGAAAGCAGCAGATGTTTTGAACTCAAAATTCAACAATCATTTCAGAACTGAAGTTTGAAAGAGAACAAAATGGCAGCCACTCTATAGTAAAAGAGCAACCAATTTCATAGTGGATGGAATGAGTAAGAAATGGATCTTCTCAGTCTGAAATAGTGCTGTATAAATCAACACGATTAATAAAAAGATGCACCAAGCTATGAATGCCAGAATAAGGAACTCATCAAATTTCTCAAAGACTGCTATTATCATATATCTCTTCTGGTAGCTTTCCTAAGTTACTATCATGTTCTCCCTGCCTAAACAAATTTCTTGGGAAGCAGATGGCTGTAAAGCAAAATATTTATTTCTTGGGTGGGGATGAGGTTGAATAATTTCTATCATAATGATGCAGCAACTCTGCATTGGTAGTTCCTGCTATTTACACTGTTGGATTATTACATTATTAATCTGTTTTATTTATTTATTTCAATTGATTTATTGTTAAATAAAATAAACCAAATTCCACCATCAGCTGATATATTGAGCAGAAAGTAGTATTGCAGTAGAATCAGCCTCTTTCTGCTTTTTATACTGCTCATTAGATAGCTATTCTCCAAAATATAATAAAAATGAATTTTAATATAGGTACTAAAAACTTTATATTCTATTACCTGTATTAAATTCATTTTTATTTTAATGTTATTTTGTAATATTAAATGATTTTAGACAAAAGGAGAATATTTTCATTCCAAAACCAGCACAGATTGTTGTAAATGCCTATTTGTTGCTTCAAAGTGGATATAAATTTAAGGAATAGTATAACATTATAAAACCTGGTTCCTTCAGCTTCAATAGCTAATAGTCATATATATAGCAGCCTGTTTTTGGAAAACACAAGCAGGACAGTGATGTTCTATCCTGTTGATTTCCCATAAACCTTGTATTACCCATTGTGAGAACAGAATGCTGGACAAGGAGGGACTTTAGTTTATCCAGCAGAAAATTCTTCATTTATTCTTATGACTTCTCAACAAAAAGGATTATTGTTAATAGTTTCTATAATACAACTTTTGAGTTTAAAATATTGATGGGACTAGAAGTTATATTTCTCTCTGCCACACATCTCTTGCAATATCAGCAACCCCATTTTAGGAGGGAAAAGGGGAACCAACCTATTCCAATTTTCCATTGGACTTCCAAAATAACGGTGATAGGTTACCATTATTATTATTGAAATAAAACAGTAACTGCCAAACTGGGCAACACATTAATTATATATCTATTGTGCTATGGTGAATTTTCATCCAACAATATTTCTCACCATTTTCACTATCCTGTAGAAGCAAAATTTTCAGCCCTTGTGACTTTGATAAAACACTACATAACTCATAAAAATACCTTCCAGCCATAAAAGCTAATTTAAAGATGACCATAAGGCTTTAACTTGTATTGATAAAACAAATTGATCATAATCTGCCAAAAGTCAGCATTTTTAACTTCTGGCAAAAACTGCAAAAAATACACTGAATTTTCCCATTTAAAATAATGGAAAAAATTGAATAAATGGAAATCAATACCTTATTTTGAAACAATAAGATATCCCAATACAGTGCTCTATAATAATCTACCTCTTATTTCAACATTGTCATTTCCATTTTAATTATGTGTGAGAAATGCTAGCTGCATTGTAAGAAAAGAGGTAGTAAGTAACTATTGGTGTATTAGCAGTTTAGCCTTTGCATTTCGAATGTTGAGTGAAAATGCAAAATGATCAAGAAAGTTGGCATTTTCTCCTGGCTCTTCATGCAAAGGTTGTGTTCTGCAGCTTAAGGCCAAGGGATTCCGGGCCTGTGATGAGAGCAATAACCATTCCCAAACATGTATAAATGGCCCTCTTAACTGTTTATGAGACTTTATCTGAGGTAAACCAGTGTAGGAGAAATAAACTTGAAGTAGGAAGAGCTGGCCTGTCTCCCAGATGGAGCTTGATAAAATGTCTTTGTCAGTGTTTCTTCTCAATTTTATGGCTGCCTTTAACTGCTTGGTGTTGAGGATTTTTTTATCAGAGGATGGGGAAGGAATAGATCCAAAGCAAAGGGGCTTTCCCAACAATATTCCCCAAATGACTTTATTTGAGCAGATACTGTGTTATCTGACTATCAAGATAGCACCATGTCTTTTCCTTGCCATGGCAGCCTGTTGTTCATATTCTTGGTTCTGGTATATATAAGGAATTCCTCAGAAAACCAATAAATTTTGAAAGGGTATCTGGTTCAGTCAACTCCCTTCTTTTAGTGGACCTATTTTACAAAGCAAATTTATATTTAAAATGAATAAAGCAGATCCTTTATGCATGATTAACCCTGTCATTTGACTGCCTAGAGTTTTCATCCCAGTATGAAAAGGGACTCCACAAAGACCAATGTTGCAGTAGGACAGGAGTTCTTTCAATGGACTTTTTATAATACATTTTAGAATTATAACCCACATTCATTCATTTCAGGGGGAGTGCTCCAGTCAGGACTGCCCTGAGAGATTTTTCATCTGCGGTCAAGTTCAACCCTACATGGCAATAGGCCTGGTTATGTGAGGGACCGCCTGTCTCTCAACGTATCTGCCCAGTCAATCTGATCTGGCAGGGTTGGCATGCTCCGGGTTCCTTCAATTAAACTATACCACCTATCGGGACCCTGGAATTGCACCTTCTCTGTCACAGTGACTGCCCTCATGTTCCCCCTTCCCAAGATCCAGATGGCCCCCACCCTGCTGGTGTTTCAAAGGGCCCTGGAGACCTGGCTCTTTGACCAGGTCTTTGGCAAGCATGATTGGAGCCCCTTTTCATCTTTTTCTTTGTTCCCATCTGGGTTTGTTATCTCTACCATCTTTGCTCTTTTTTGCTTAGGGTTGTTTTCTTCTTTTAATTTTTTTTTAATGTTTTGTAAACCACCCAGAGTCACTGAGAATTAGGTGGGGTATAAATTTAATGAATAAATAAATAAATAACTCAAGAGATTCTTTACCCTTTTTAAGGCAAAAGTCAAGATTATATTGTCCTCTTCCCAAGTTTTATATACAGAAGCCAAATGCACTGGAAGTTGAATTTAACTTCAATATTGGGCAAAGTGAAGCCTTATTGTAAGTCAACATATCCAAAAAAAGTCCCAGGAAGACTCTCCTAAAATCCCAAGACTCCTGGAAAATCAAACTCGTGTACTTCAGTGGAATCCCTGAGCCACCAACTCACTTTTGGTCATCCAAAACAAAAAGCAAAATATTAAAAGGGCAGCTACCAATCACTAAAAGATTACCCTCTCCTCCCCCTTCTTACATACATTCTTGGGCTACTTCCAATGTTATTTAATTAGCAATGGTTCAGCATGCTTCAGAATGTGCTTAATATTCATAATTTTTCTATTTGGGGGGAAAGAAAATCTGTTTTCCAAGAGCTCATAATATTGGCATACCCCTTCTGATTTTGGATATATCATATTACCTGGACTCTGGATGGGGCAACCGCCACATAAAATATGTACAGGAAATTATCAGGAAAATTGACTAATTCCATACAAAAAAGATTACCCACACAAAAGACTATTTAGTTAGGTAATCTGGCCACTTCATGTCTCACTGAACATAAGTGGTGAACCTAAATGAAGTTCTTCACCTAATCTACAAATAGAATCTCATTTAATGTTCCTGAAAAACTGTACTCAATTCAGAGCCTGGGTAAGCATTAGAAGAAAGACAGATGTAAATATTACACAAAATCATAATGCATATTGGTGATATCAGTAACATTTTTAAGGTCAGTGCTTTGAGTTCTGTAAAACAAGAATGTCAATAAAAATGTTTTATTTAAAAAAAAGCAAAGAAATCTTTATTATGTTGTAATTGAAGGTTCAGGCCACTTGCTGAAGGAAAGGAGTAGTTAATATTTATTAATCAATATAAATATATTCTTAGTAAGATTTTGACCCATCCAGATTGTGCACATCAGAATCAAAATGAGCCTTGTGGTTCATCACACGCAAAGCTAGGTTTGTCTTCTAAGTCTCTGAATATATCACTTTAAAAAAAAAAAAAACAGCTTCAGTTCTGAGTTTATCTCTTCCTGATCTGACAAGAAAAGTAGAACATATACACAGAAGCTCTAAATGTTTTCATTGCTGGGATCACAGTTCAGAGCACTGGAGTACCTTACCTCCCAACATGCCTTCAGATCTTGAGAACTTAAGCACATTTCTAGCCTTTGTGACGGTGGAGAAATATATGAAAAATGATGAACGTTTCTGACCTGCAGCTTTTATAGATTTCTGTGTAGTTTTCTCATATTGAACAGTAATATTTCACTCATTGTATATCTTGGTTTTTGCAAACAACTTAACCCCCACATCCTGAGTTCTCCCTTATACCTTCCCTGCTCTCCACCATGAGTATAACTAATAGCTACAGATAAAGTGCAAATTAATGATCTATATTTTTGCTCTGTTTGTATTGCAATTTCATACAATCAAAGCCATTCAAAAGCCATAGAAATGGGAAATGGGACATGAAGAAGACCGTTATGTTCCATTCCATTTGCTGTGCAGAACTGGGAGATCCTTTGAAACAGTATGAGAAGTAGCACAAGAAAGTGTGTATGAGAGGAGAAAATAATCACCCTCCCCAGGCTGCTGACAGGAATCTTTGGTGGATCCAGCAAGTGATGGGGCACCCAATGAATACAAACTTAACTGAAAGAAAGTTCTATCAAATTTAGACTCACCAAGTGACTTCATTATCTGCTTGTTTTATATATTTGTGTCATATATCTTCAGTGCCATAACATTTTCAGGGTGAGAGAGAGAGAGATACACACACACACACACACATATACACACACACACACACACACACACACACTGTACATACATTATTAAGCATAACATGGTGAGAGCCAGTTTGGTGCAATGGCTAAAGGCACCAGGCTAGAAACTGGGAGGCCATGAGTTCTAGTCCTGCCTTAGGCACAAAGCCAACTGGATGACTTTGGGCCATTCACTCTCTCTCAGCCCTAGGAAGAAGGCAGCAATGGCAAACTCGTTATGAAAAATCTTGCCAAGAAAATTGCAGGAACTAGTCCAGGTAGTCACCAGGAGTCAACACTAACTCAAACTATAGATGTATAAACATAACGGGATCAATATGAAAACAGTTAAGAACAAAGACAGTAATAAGAATCCTATTGCCATCTCTTTGAAAGCCTGTTTATTTTCTAAGCCTTCTACTCCGACACAAAGTGATATCAGAATAGGTGCCAGCCAAACTTCCACAAGTAGAGTATTTCAAAACTTATCTCTTTGTTCTAATACTGAGGATATTTCCTGATGCTCAAAAGGGGAAAATTCCCATATTTGATGAGTTTTCCTAACCCATTCATTTCTTCTTAAAATAGCTATTGCTTTTTTTCCATTCTGCCTTTCTTTCAGTAATGCTTCAGTTGAATGGTTATGATGTTGTCTGCTCTGTTCTTTCCTGTGCTCCAGTCAGTAAAATAGATTGCATTGTGACTTGTGAGGCTATTCCTACATGGAATTGATGGAAGTATATATGTAATAAACAGTGTAATAAACAAAATGCATGTAATAAACAATACTCAATGGACTTCTAGGTCTTTCTGGTCTTTTAATGAATAGGTTATCTAAGGACGCTATATAATACTGCTTCGGTCTTCCAGAGAAATTCCTCTATACCATGGTCTTTGTGGTTTATTTCTTACTTCCCCCTGACCCATGCCTCACAACAAAATAGCACTCAGGACCCACTTTACATTGGTTCTTAAATGTATGTAGTCCACAGGTAGCCCAAAAGAAAATAGAGTTACTTGAAATTCTAAGTATTCTTCTGAAGGAAATGCAAAAAGCTTGCATTTTCACATTAAAAAATAGGCAATTCTCTGTCTTTTTTACCATTTCTAGTTAGACACTGAATCCACACATAAAGAAATGAATTCCCAGATGGCCGTATTAATCTTATGCAATCTTATTGCCTTGCTGACCACAGAACCTTATATTCTGTAGGGAGTGCCTCAAAGCTATTCTACCTGAGCACACCTAATGAAATAAGTTGTCTGTCTAGTTATCTTTGATGGTGCTGACGACATGATCATCTACACTTCACACTTTTTTCAGTCAACGCAGAACAGCCATTGCCACCCATCTCTTATCCATTAAAATTTCTATTTGCTACTGGTTGGAAATAAGAGTCCCTCATAACATGATGACAGATCCCCATGGTGACCCTGAGAAGTGCATAAACAGTGGCAAAAAAACAGCAAAAGCCGAAGGAGCTAAGTCACTAACTTGGCTTTCACCAACCTTTCTTTCTTTCAAATGTGTTGAACTACAAGCCACATCAACTTCAGCCAGCATGGCCAACTTGGAGGAGGCCAAGTTGGATAAGACAGCTCTAACTCATCTATAAAAGAGCATCTGAAACTGAAATATGTTGCTTGGCACTTTATGATGAATTACTTTCCCAGGAATGACTTATATAAACAGAGTTTTAATGAAACATAAGAACGTTGGTAACCTAAGGAAAACTTAAGTAATTCTCCTTCAGAAAAAATATCACAGTACAGTACCAAAAGGGATAAACAAGGAAGAAACATATATAGACTATATTATAATATAGAACTATTTCTGAAAACATATTAGGTATAGAAATATGAAACATTCCACAAACCCACCAGATTAATTAAATAAGTAGGTATTTGTGAAAAAGCCAAGTACTCACAAGCATGGGCCTATGGAATGCCAGTTCTGCACTTAGGTTTCCAGGATTAGCCAGACTCTAAAATGCAACTTAGACTCCAATGTTTTTCAAATCCAGGTTTAAAATGAAAGATAAACTATCACAGAGACTTCAATCTGTGGCCTCAGTATAGTAAACCAGTTTAAAATGCATAGTTAAAATACATAGTTAACAATACATCATTTGCTTAATGTTTGTTGATTATTGTTATTCATGTTGCCCTCTTTTTAATACATAAAAAGCTATGGTTTAATAGAATGACACTATCATTTGCTGATTTTGCTTTGCATGTTTTTACATTTATGATTCATACTAATAAAAACGTACTGATGCATATTATAATAAATGATTGGTATTCGTGGTCATAGTAAACATTTGTCAAAGTCACCTTAATAAATTTACCTTCAGGTTTTTTCACCTTTTTGCTTTGCATGAAGATAACAACCCGTTTTTGGCTTCTGGCTGCCATGGCTAGTATTGGCCATTCTACCCTGGTCGCTTTTTCAGTGAAAATGCTCTGGGTTTGTTTGGGGACAAAAGTTATGTTCTAAATTTGGCATATTAAAAAGAAAAAGTTTGTACTAATGGGATGAGCAATGCAGCCAAAGGCCAGACAGCTACTAAAAAAATCAACTGTGTAAATTATAACTAGGGATACAAGCATACTGTACATAATAGGCATACCCTCAAATTCTTCCCAGTCTGCTTGATATATTATGGGTGGAAGACTTTCCTCTAAAATTCAGGATATGGATCTCTGCCAGAGAAGGCAGGATTTCAGATATGATGGATCAGACGTATTATCTGATTTGGTTTTTAATTAATAAAAGCTCCTATTATGTCCATATGTTTACTTAAATACGAAGTAGAATAAACCTGAGTCTTTAAAAACAAACATTTAAATCAGTACTTAATCCAGAAGAATACACATCTTGAATAGTTTTGGCGACTGTAACACTTGATCAGAAATGATGAAGAGTAACACGGTTTCTTCAGAACAATGCATCTGATATTCACCAATTCGTTGCCAAAACGGATGTATCCAATGAACTTCTACCGTGTGCATATCTTTAACGAAAGCACAAAGAATTTCTAATGGGTGGAACGCATGGGTTTAAGTTAACAGCCCTAAGAATTCAGAAGGATGGTAAACAAAGTTAAAATGCCCCTAATAAATTTTTCATATGCACGTGTGCGTGTACATGAGCAGGCATTTATGTGTGCGTAATATATAATAACAAGCATCAAGTGCATGGTCTGTAATTTTCTGTTGCTATCATCTGCAGATAGCTTTTGAAAAGAGCTTGTAATTTCCTAACTCAAACAACAATCAACATACTGTGTGGATTATCTCACTCTCTCTCATTCTCTCTTTTTGGTTGTTTTCTGAAAAGAGGAATCCTAAATAACTTATTATATTGCTGTGCTAGAGGTGAGCAATTTACCAGGCCAAAGGGCCATACTAATACTAAATGGCAGGCCAGGGAACATACTCCAAAAATACTGGGCAGGGACAGGACAAAAGCTAGATTTGATTTCATTTGCATATCAATTTAATTAAAACTGCACAGAACTACTATGACTACCCTTCAGTCATGTATTCTGAAATTTTCTTCTACTGCACTGAAAATTTCAATTTGATCACAACTTTTGGAGGCTATACATACAGTACTGGAACCTTAGATTATACGCACTTCTGTCTTAGGATAAAACTACAAGTCTTGATCCTGTTCACAACCCACCATCCAAATGTGTATATATGTGTATAGAATTAGTAGCCAAGACTTGTCATAGATTACAAATTCTGGTTTCCAAAAACCAGAAATGGGGACCACTTTGGGTATTGATGGCACAATCAGCCTAACACTTAATATTGAGGAGAAGTAAGATAATGGCATATTCACACTTAATAACCTTTTTTTCTCTTAGAGTGTTGTCCAAACTCAACATTCATTGATTTGGCTGCAACAGAGTAACATGCCTATCCTTTAGAAACTGGGGCATCACATGATTACAAATAATGCTTTTTGTTCAGTCAAACCATGAGATTAACTGTATTGTTTCATAGGATAGTATGATATATTTGGTGATTATTATTATTACTACATTTATATCATACTTTTCATCTGGAAGTTCACTGTGATATATATTAGCGTGACAACCATTTTATCTTCACAATACTTTGGTGAAATTGAATAGACCCAGTCATGCAGTAAATTCCATAGCTAAGAAGATATTGGAATCTTGAACCTGGGTCTCCTTACTCAAAGACTCAGAGGCATAAATATAGTGAAGGCAGAGGAGGCAGCTGCCATGGGTCCCACAGGCAGGTGACCCTACAGGATTCCCTTTGCCATCAACCGCTTGTCCCATACTTTCAACAAACATGATCACGCATGGTAGGGCTACCAAATCTGGCTGCAAACAGTATTAGATAACTGCAAAGAGCTTCTGTATTTCTTTACTGCCATGTCTAGTGAACATCAGGATTTTCCCAGCATAGTTATGATGGCCAAGTGGGATCCCAACTGGAGCCTTAGCAGAAGAACAGCACAGGAGGAATCCCTGCTAGAGAACCAGGCACTGAGAAGATACGGCGCTATTTCTCTTTGGACGTTTCCTACTGATTATCACAGAGATCTCTAGTTTCTCTCCTTTGCTCACTAAACTTTGTTGGTGAAATCATCCTTCCTCCCTCACCAGAAAATCAAGGTTGGATTATGCACTCAGGAGTATATTTGCCTTGCACAACAGACAAAACACTGGTAAGCTGAAATGCAGTTTGTTTGGTCTGGGCTTAGAATATTGCGTGAGTTGAGCCATTGTGTTTTGTAAATCATGGTTTACAATTTAGTACTGTGTGGGCCTAGACAACTGTGGTTCATTCAGTAAACCATAGTTTAATACAATGTATGCAATTAATCAAAGGGTCCTGTTGCAGCTCCATATAGGGATTCTAGCCACTACGCTCCCAATAAAAGGAAAGAGGGGCAGCACTTCAATGGTATTACTCTCAGTGTATTCATCACATGCTCCAGGGTTGGATCTACTGTATATTAAAGTACAGCTATGAAAAATATATATATATTTAAAATGCACATGATAACTATGGATGTTTGGGCTATTTTAGAAATAACTTATTGAAACAATTGCTGGAAACAAAATATAATGCAGCTGTGGCATAAGCTGGATTTACATTCACGTTCCTTGAGCATCTTCCATTTTGTCTTCATCTCAACCACAAAGTATGTTGGACCAGCCCTGGACCTGCTAAATGTGTTAGCTCAAAGTCAGTATGTTGCAGCTTCTGAACATTACTAATTCTTGTCCCCACATCTCTAATGCCTCTGTTGCCAATCCCGAGGAGACTTGGAAATTGCTGTATTCTCAGTTCCCAGTGCTAGGAAGAGAAGGTAAGGTCCACTGAAAGACAACTGTCAATAACTACTGGAGATGGAAATTACCTTTGCATTTTTAAAAAAGGTACCATATTTACAGGTTTCTGGGGTTTGGCTGATTTGCATCAGCCCAAACTGCTGATTTATACACGATTAGCCATTTACTATCCCGGATCATCATCCACCAATTATTTCTGCAGCATTTAAAACCAAACTGCAAATATGATATACTTTTTGGAAAGTATGTGATGTGCATAAATACATTAGATTCCATCCACATCACTCCAGAAGCTGCTTATTTCCAATAGATTTCAAAAGGATACTGCAAACACAGTGCAATTACAATCAAAGCATCAACACCTTGGCGTGCATTATTCAGCTGATTCTTATATAAAACTGCAGCGCTTTTATGAACTGTTTTCATGACATGAATGGCGGAACTCGCACTGGTATGGAATGGTTAACAGTTATCGAATGCAATCAAGCTCCATGTAATGTTTAACAGTGGTTAAGAAAGTTTCTATCTAAACACTGCATGGCATTTTATATAGATAGATCAATGTCTACGCTCCAGTTCTTTGGGCAAATGCTTAAATCCATCAAATCCTATCCTTTGTCTGAAAAGCAGAAGCAGACAGAGATCTGTACGGTTATTTCCAAAACGACCCTTGGGATTGCTAGTGATGGAAAACGGTCTCACAACAACGACTGCTCATTAGTATCTAGCACATTTCATGCTTTCCAAATCCTTCATGCATTTTATCCCAGGACTGCTGCTGCTTTCCCAAGAACAACCAAACTATTCAGGATGGCAAAATAAAAGCTGCTGTAATAAAAGGGTAGCTTCAGGATGGCAAATAGTTCAGTTCACTCAAATAGCACGTGCTCCTAGAGACAAGATGTAAATTAACAAAGAAACAACTATTCATCCGGCAACACAAGGCATATACTTCTCAGTACTGTAGGTGCCCCAGATGACTTAGGAACAATCTCAGATAGTGCTCTGGGTCTAGTGCAAGAAGGAAAAGTCGTCACGCCTCTCAGCACTGCAGCCAATATAGTCAACATATATGTATGGAGAAAGTGCAGGGGGAAAAGCTCATCATATGATTCACGTGTAGGGGACTTTCAAAAAATGGACATGGCATTTGGGATTGTGCTTAGAAAGCACAATTAACTTACTAGGACATATCAGAAGTTAAACAAAATTATGAAGAATGAGTAGTGTAACCATGGCACTATCTGAATCTTATAGGTACATTTAAAAGAGACAGCTTTTGACTTTCCACTTTGGAATTGGGAGTTAGAAAACCTGAACACTTTGTTTGTTTTAAAAGAAAAGAGACTCCTTTACTTAATTGGTCACTTTAAAAACAGCCACATTAAGTACTTAGTAACTTCACCAAATTTTCCAGCTCAGTTCAAGTGAATTGAAAGTCTACATTCAACATTCACAGAAGCACAGGGGTAAGAAGTTGTAGCTGACTGGGACCATAGTTTCTTGGGTCCTCCCTCTTCCCCTTTTTGAATATTGGGACTATTTGTTCCTCTCCAGTCTTCTAGCCACCTCAGCAGGTACCTTCCAACACACACATCCTATGGTTCTATACAAAATTCCTAGCCAGAGTTTCTTGGACTCACAACAGTGGCCCACCTTGAAATATGCTTATCATCATCATCACACTACTGCAATGCACTTTACTAGGGACTGCCTTTGAATAGAAACCTCAGTTGGTATAGAATGATGTACGCTAAAAGATGAAAATCAGTGCAGCAAAGTAATACCACTTCTTGGGTCACTCCACTTGTTACCTATGGTTCTGGGTACAATTCAAAGTGTAAGTCATCACCTATAAAGCCCTTCATATCTTGGGTCCCAATTACCTTCAGGACCATCTATTGCAGGTAGATTTTTCCTATCCTACACATTTGAGCAGGGAAAGTATGCTGCATATTCCCACCTCTATGAAGCTAAGGGTGTGGGGAGCCAAGAGGTTTGTGTTCTTTATGCAAACCCCATCCTTATGGACTAGTCTATATCACTTGTCCCAATAAAAGGACGACCCTCTCTCTGTTAACATTTGGGGGGGACATAAAAACAGCTTTATTTTCCCAGGAGTTTCATCTATAATTCATGGGGATGTTGCTATTGCCATGTATTACCAGTCAAATTTATAATTGTATTTTTTGTTTGTTTACTTATTATGGTTTGTGATTTTAAGGTTTTTATATTTTTATTTTTTTAAGCTGCCCATGTTCTTATGATTAGGGTGGCATAGAAATTGTGCAAAACAAATAAGTGATTGATAATTATTTACGCATCAGTATTTTGCCTCCGCGGATGACTAAATTAATTCAGTTGTAGGATATTTGGGGCCAAAGATAAAGGATGCTCAGGGACGAAATGCAGTCCAAACAAACTTCAGCCAATGTAATATCTAAACTGGATATATCAAGTATATTTGAGTTCACTCAAGTAGCACATGCCTTAATCTCTTAATTAAAACAAATGTGGTTTTATGCAGGTGTTACTACAGTACCTCAAATTTCCTTCTTAGAGTCAAATAGTACCAGAAGCTGGGCATAATTTTAAAGTCCCATCTCTGACTAATGAGGATCTTCTCAGCCTTCCATTCATTTACATTTTCTTCCCTCTTTTCTTCCCTTTTTCAATATTACTTGTAAGCTTCCCTTTACAACCATAATAACTGGAACTACTTTTTTTTTCAGTAGCAGAAAATATTTTCATAACAGCAAAGACCTCATTGGAAAATGGAAAAACTAAATTAATATTCTGAATGCTGAGTTAATAACTGTTCCCAGATTTGTATCACGTAACAGCAGAATAGCAACATTTGTGGAAAGAGATTTGCTTTGTGTGAAATGATGAAGCACGTGCATTATATGCTGAAAATCCCAGGTTTGCTCTCTGGCATGTAGCATCCCCCATTAAAAGAATCAGCAAGCAATTGGTGGGGAGGAATTGCCCCTTCAGTGTACCTGGACTACCAATCAGAATAAACAATAGAGAATAAATCAGTGGCAACCAGTGGCACATAGGCTACATGTGGTCCCAACTCCTTTTTATTGCCCCCAAAGCTTCTCAAGATCATACTGTCAAACGTTCCAAAAAGCTTAATGCATCTATTTCAGTAAGAATCCTTTACCACAACTATCTCAAAAAAGCTCCCCAAAATATGATTATTTTGGGGGGAGGGGGAAAGGAGAGAATAGGAGAGAATAGCTCCTTGTCTTTTAGAATAACCTAGTAATTCTTCATCAATGCAATGCATTGATGTTGCTTTAGTATGAAGGGCCAATGTATTTCAGCTGCTTCGCTCGCGTGCATATATCAAGCACATCCACCCTGAGCATGAAACTTAACTTCAAAATAAGCAGACCCCAAGATGGAATCTTTAGAATGTTAACACAGGAATGTTGCTGTATAAATGGTTATGCAGTTGCAGTTTTGTCTTAACTATGGCACTAAGCCACCATGCACTCTCCATTTGAAAATGTACCTTAACAACCGATTATTAAGCCAGCCTTCCCTAGAGCTAATTTATAGTAGTTCCCATGTGCAGTAATTGAGAAGAGAAAAGAAAAATTCCACTGGAGCCATTAAAGGTCCTGGGGGCTGGAGTTAAGGATTACGTTGCTCATTATGGACAAGAAGAACAAGAAAAAAGGATTACTAAATACAAGAGAATTCCCTGGTGTGTGGGCTGGAAACCTTACTATCACGCTCTCCTTAATTGTATCATCATACAAAATATGTACATGTCATTTTCTGAATCACTTCAGTGACTGCATCTCAAAGACAGATCAGATACAGTATGTGAAAGCAATATTTATTCGTGTGTGAAATGCAGAAAGGGGAGACCAGCAAGGAGGATACCTTTGAAAGATCCTTTGTGGCTGGAAACAGTTGGGGCATGTATGATTAATCTGCTAGTAGATAATTATCTGGTATACAGAAGTTAGAGATGCTTCCTGTTAAAGAGTAATAATACTACAAGCTTTCCCAAAACATGACATCACATTCTCTAGAGTGTGATTGCTCTACACCATTCTGGGAGTTGAAGTCCACACACCTTGACATTTCTGAGGTCGAGAAACACCTAGAGCAGGGACGTGCAAAGTTCAGGCTTGCAGGATCCACTTTATTTTTACTAGAATTCCAAAATCCAAGTCCATAGCCTGCTGCAAGATACATATGCTTGGAATTAAAGAATTCTGAAGCCAAGATTTGTTTTGAGTACCAGAACTGAATGGAATTCATATTCCTTGCGGACAAAAATTCCTCCTGGTTACTCCAAGCTTAATTTCAGAGACATAGCTTCAAGTGAGGTTATTGCTGCTGTTCCAGACATCTCCTTTCTTCTTCTCCACTCTTGTATTAAGCAGTGCACAGAAAACCTGTAGCAGGTCATGCAAGGACCAATATACGTTTGGGGAAAAAAACACTTTCCACCTAAAAACATAAACAAATAATCAACAACAAAAAGCAGAAAATGAGCATCAATTTCAACTAAATGAACAAAGTATATTATGAAATATGTGAGCTTCATTTGATGCACCTCAGTCCTAAACATATTTTAGTTAAAGGCACAGTCCAATTAATATCTGCATGTGTCTTGCGGAATGGTCCTTGTGTGGCTTAGTCTTTCTCGTTCCATTCTGAATCCAAACACACTACCAAGAAGTTGTGAATTGTTAGCCATATTAACTGTTTTCAGCCTATCTTTCCTGAATGTTTTTCTCCCGGCACCCCTTCCTTCCCACAAAGTTCCTGGGATCCCAGACCACACCAGGAATAATCCTCCTTTGTTTCTCTGCAGATGTTTGCGTGTGATAATTTGAACAAGGAAGGAGAAAGGAAGCGATGTGTTTTTAAAAACCTTCCTAATAACATGTTATTAAGCACCGATTTAAATGCAATCCTCTTTTGCTCTCTTTAATTTCATAGTCCCTTCAAAACAGCTGCTCCATTGCAACTTGCACATCTAGCCGAAAAGGAAATACATTGCTAGCTGTCTGCCTTAAACTAGTAGAAAGTATTAATTTATGAGCTGCTTTTGGTGACCTTCATACAGCCCTGATGTGCTGGGTAGGTTCTTGTGCCAAAATCTCTCACACAGGGTTATGCTAATCCAAATCAACCTTACTCCTTCAGTCACATTAGAAAACTTGAGCAGCCCATGTTAATACTAACATTAATATTATCACTCCATTTCACAATTGATTAATGCCTTGTATGTGAATTCCATTTACTTCTTACTTGTGGAACAAATGGCAAGGCTATAATTAACTGTTCTTTATTTAATCTCATTTATCCTCTTTAATCCATTCCATATTAGATACCTACATTTTACCTGATATGCAGGGAATCTGGGAAGTTCTAATTTCATTATGGATCCCTCAGTAAATATGACAGTTTTTTTGTAAATATGTATGCATGTATTCCCTTCCATGGGGAAGATTTGTAAATGCTTGAGTAATCAGGAACCATAACTAAACAGGGAAGCATTTTGATCATTTCTGAGACTGTAGTCAGTCTTAAATTAATAGATAAGAGGAAACATTTCTTAATCCTATTCTGAGCATCTCTGGGTCCACACTTCTTACTGATGCATATACTTAAGTGAGCTACAAATCTTTTCCTGAATCCGTCCATTCTTAATGGTTGCAATATGACATGACCCACCCCAAAAATCACATTCATTTCACCTTCCATAGTTATGCAGGATTATGTTAAACTTGTAGAGAAATGAGGTGGGATCTGATACAATGCTACAGTGACAAAAGGAACATACTTAGGTCATTTTGGAAGTCACAATGGCATTGTATCTGAAAACTTAATCAAATAAAAATAGGTATAGATGTTTGTCGATTTCTGTTATTCAAAGCTTTGGAAAATGACCAAAAATGAGAAGTCAGTTCAAAACACCAAACAACCTGCTATCTAACATGCCAAAGTAGATTCCAACATGCTGTTTTTCCTATGTATGCTTCTAAGATACACACCAGTTTCACCAGTTACAGTCTGGCAGATTGCAGCTTGTTTTTTAAGTGACAGAAAGCAGATTGTAATATTAAATCCAGTTTATAGTAATATATCATTACACATATTCTACACTATGAACATCCGAAACTCGAACAGTATAACTATGATTATAACTTTTTACTTTCCTCTTCCATTATGAGCAGTATTTCTATTAATTACTTGTGACATTACAATTGTATTACTTTTCTCAAATAATCTTACAGTATTCTCTAATTAAATTGCATATGGTAAGAATTTTCATATCCAGTTATAGAGATATATGCCTTGTGGATTTCCTTGGATGGATGTCCACAGCAAGTTCAGTAAATTGTAGCTCCATGTAAATGAGTACAGGACAGTAATCTTATGTTCTTAGATTTATATTAATTTATATCCAGAATCTTAATATGCTGAGTACAGTTCAGCATGTGATTAGGCTCACTTTAACAAATTAATTAGAGTAAGCTAACTAAGTGATAGATTATGGCAATTATGAGCATATGAAATTTTTCTCATTTCAGTCTGCCTTATTTCTAAATATCGGTATGCTCCTATTTCATTTAACCCATAAGAGCTTTGCTATTTTTTTCAGTGGATACAGATTGCCCCAATGTGGGATGGACATGATGCCATCCCCTCTATTTCAACATAATAATATGGCATGGACAAAGTCAGCCTAAACCCATAATATGCCATTAGAGGAACTGATTTTGCTAGAATCTCTTTCATGGAATGTGGTCATGGTACCTCCAGTTTGTACATTATTTCCTGAATTATTCCCTAAAATTCATAAAAATGAATTTATTCATTTTTCCTTGAATTAAGTCAATTGCCCAAACTTGCAGTTGACTGCACATTATAGCTTAGCACTTTGTGGCAACCCGTCTAATATATACATTATCCTGTTGGATTGTTACTGAACATGTATGACAAAATTTGGGGAAGATACAAGTGTTTTAAGTGCATTTTAATTACATTATTTGCAAACACATAATTGAATCTGTAAGATAATTTGGTAACCAGTTTCGGTGTACAGTGGATTTATCTCAGTATAAGATGGATTTACTTCCTAGCAAATATGTGATAGGCAAGCTGGCTCTGTTCCAGATCCTCTTAGACTACAACTCCCATAAGCTTCACAAACATTATCAATGACTTGGGACTATGCAAAGTGTAATCTAAAACATCTGGACGGCATCAGGTCGCCTAGTAATTTCATGGATGTATTGCAAATGAGTGCAAATGAATTAAAAAGGGCTCAGATTCGGTATTATAACATGTGGTCTTTGTTCTCACATTCATGTCAAATTCAGGTTTTTTTTAACTGAAACTGCCTTTGTACAAAAGGCCTCACTCCTCCCCCCCACCCCCAAAAAAGCTAGGCATTAACCCCTGGCCTTCCCCCAACTCCGCAGAATCAACCTTTCCCCGACCCTTTCAGCCTCAGCTCACGAGCGTCCTAGTTATCGCGAGATCAAGCGACGTGATTTAAGAGCAAAATACTATACGGGACGGCGATTCCGTTTAGCCTCCCTCGGGCTCTGTGAAAAGTTTAGTTCGTGGGGGCAGGTCGGACTAGAAGGGCACCGTCCTCCCGATGAATCTCGCCCCGCCAAAGTAAAAGAACACGGCTTTGCCTCCCTTTCTCCACGCCGGACGCTAGAAGTAGCGTCCGGGCGAAAGGGGGCAACGCTGGAAGAGTTGGGAAGGAGTCTGGAAGCCGCGCTCGGTGACCCAGGAGGAAGGGTCCGCTGGGACCGACGGAGCTTAGCTGCTTTTAACTAGAGAACTACTCCTTGTATCAGTGCGGAGCAAAAGTAACCGCAAGGTTAGCAGGAGAGGCTCCGTGCCTGTCCGGCAGCAGCCCTTTTCCCCTCTCCCCGGACGCCTCTCGCTCGCCGGCCTCTTAGGCTCCCTTTCGCGGGGGTTCCCGCATCCTCTCACTGCGCGCTGTAGCCAAAGGCTTCGCTAACTTGAGAAGGGGAGGATTAGGCCTAGCAAGAGAAAGGCATCCTCGCTTCCAAATCCCCAGGCAAAGAGCTTGTTATCCGCTGCCCGGGTGAGGCTCTCCGTAATCATCATCCCCAGCAAGCAAGAAAAATGTTAATGGGTCTGTCACTAGCAATAGGGAGCCGGGAACGAGCCGGCGATTGTGGCAGGGCGCGGGGGAGGGAAGGGGGCAATTTAAGCGCGCCGGGAGGGAAGGAAACGAAGGCAGCCAATTTGTAGAACCTGCGCCTCGTCAGGGCCGCTCGGGGCCTCCACGTTTGGTTTCTGATTGGGAAGAGGGGAGTACAAGAAGGGCATCAGACAGGAGCGGGGAGGAGCGGTCGGGCTGGGGTCAGCATAACAAGCGGGAGAGCGGTTGCGGGAGGAAGGCCGTGGGTGCGCTGGGCAGGCGAAGGTCGCCCCAGGATGGACGGGCAGCCCTCTCCTCTTTGGAGGAGGATGCCCCAGCTGTAAAGGAAAGGAACTCCTCCGAGCGAAGTCTCGGCTGATGCCTTCTGCATCAGGAATTGGCACACCTCTCCGTTGGGGTCGAGAGATCCCGGAAGCCTGGTCCCTCTGGACCCGGGAGGCGACCTCCGGGTGACGGGGCGGGAGCCGAAGGCTGCTAGGGGGGAGAAGGGCGGCGGGTGCAGCTAGGTGCGGCGGAATCAATCAAAGGGGCCAGGCTTTCCCACCCCCAACCGCCCAAATCTTGGTGCGTCTCTGGCTCGCTCGCACTCTCCCCCTCGACAGCGTTTGTCACCCTGGCTGACGTCAGAAGGAACCGTGGAGATCTCCCGGAGAAAAGCCTAAAGCCCCTGCTCGGGCAGCGCATACCTAACTGGTGGGCTCTCGGACAGGAGCAGGCGGAGCCAGGCGCTGCTGGGCTACGAGGGAGCTAAAGGGAAGGGCCTCGCCAGCGCCCACCCGCAGGCTTCTCACGCAGGGCTCCGCGAGCGGAGCCTACATGGACCCCAGGAGTAGTGCCAGAGCGCGCTGAGCGGAGGCGACCCAATCTTTGCTTGGCTGGGATAAATATCGTGACAGCACAAGAAGATCGCGACACCAGGTAAGCGCTTCTCGGACCGAGGCGGGCGCAAGAGACGGACTGCAGAGAGAACTGCGGGATCCAGATTTCGCGCTCGCTCTAGCCCCCAGGAAACTTGGATTTCTCCATTAGTTGTTTGGGGATATTGGGAACCTGTCTCTCTCTTGTCCCCGCGCCCCGCCCGATCCCACTCCTTATATCCCCTCCCTACTTAGCTGTCTCTCCTAGCCCCAGAAGGCAGTGCTCGAACCCCACTGGCTTCTGGGGTGCGGGGACTTGGGGGAGGGGATGGACTGGTCTTGTGTTCCTGCCATACTTCAAAACGGTCTCCGCGGCCAGAACTAGTCCTCGGCCAGCAGGAATTCTCCTCTCTCCCGTCCGAGCGGAGTTGCTCAGCGCCCCGTCTAGTCGCGCCAGAGCTTGGCGACCTCCTCCCCCATGGGGAGCGCTACGGATCGCTGGGCAGCCCGGTCCGCACCCCGCCCTCCGCTCCCTTCCCTGCCTCAGCACTTTTTCCCAGTCAAAGTCGCCGTCGTCCCCGCGGCTTCCCTAATTGCAGCCTGGGCTTAGCCTTGAAGTTGCAAGTCCTTGACATCTTTATACCTTGTATAAATTCTCGAGGGTTCCTGTGCTTCGTCAAAGCTGACAAATATACCCGAAAAATATAATTCCAAGGGGGTTACCTCATTTTGCATACAGCAAGTCTGAAATGAAACCAGAACGCCTTTGCTTAGGGGAGACTCTCGCTGCAGCTGTCTAGCGTCAAGGTTGTGAGGAACAATGTTATTCCCTGCTGCTCCCGCTGGATCAGCATGACAAGGAACACGCTGGGACGTCGCTAATAAACGTTGTATTTTTATGGAATTCGATTTTCTTTTATGGCAACAGCTACTTGATCTTGGAGTATAGAATTATATATATTTATATACATACACACGCATCCATTCAAATCTCTTGCAGTTGGAAAAGACTAGTCTAATATTTCACACGTGTATTTTTTAGGGGTTATGAGAATACTGTTTATGATCCAAATGATTTTCTTTCAGACAACTATTTTTTCTGCCAGACTTCAATAATTTGCCAAAAGTCTGTGTTGATTTTTTATAAACCAAATAAAACAGAACATGAATTGCCCCAAAATGGAAATCAAGGAGGAATTTAAATCCTTACAAAGACAATTTTAAAAGACAGAAATAAATATTTGTTTACATTATTTAATAGGAAACAGGCATTTTAATAAAATATATAGAGGCTCAGGCACACTTAAACATTAATAGAAGTATTTATTGACATGGAGGAAACCAAACTTTCTTTACTTAAATTTAAAAATCTAAATAGAAATTATGGTATTAATAAGAATACAAATAAATAGATTCCACAATACAGAGTGTTTTACAGTAATTGCTGTCATGTTAAAATGCTGTTCCGCATAATACAAATTCCTCATTAATTTGCCTTTTTGGATTCTATATATAGTTTAAGACAGAATACTTAGATTTAAGCAGATTTAGATTTAAACCATTCTCTCTAACTTAAAACATACACATGTTGATAGTACATCTTGGCATTATTTCGATGGATCCATATTTGTTTGTTTAGGAGTGCAGTTTTACTTGGAAGTAAATCCCATTTCTATCAAGGGTACTTGCTTTTTAACAAACATATGTTTCAAATTGGAGTGCCAATCCCACAATCAGTTTAAATCCAAACAAAACTCTGGTTTAAATGGACTGTGGATTTAAAATACTTCTTTCCTTGAAATAAAACAAGTACACAAGCAATTATTGTAGACAATCAACAATTGACATGTTTCTTTGGAATATGACAGTCTGCTCCCCACCCCACCCAAAAAGTTGTATATCTCAATATACACTTCTGTGTCACAGTTTTCAATCTGTTCTTATTGATCTGAAAATAGCACATATCCTGGCAATTTTTGATACTACTCTGAATGTTGGAAGAAGGGGAACATTTTCATATTAATGCATGGAGACATATTTGTGAAGGAAATATGTATCATTGATATATATAATATATGGCTATGTTTTCATTCCATTTAATATTTCCAATACTGGTTGTAAAATGAACTGGAAACTGCTTTATTGGCTTTTTCCATCAACCACCTGCCTTTGGCTTTATATAATGTTTAGAGTTTTTAGTTTCAAGTGTCCACAATTCCTGATTATCCCCTAGTTCAGAACTCCATTAGGTAATAGTCCTGGGAGAAATCCGGGGGTTTTTTGGGGGGGAAAAATCCTGGGCTTTTCTACTTTCTTGGCCATAGGGCTGGCAAATAACTGGAAGTGGGAAATCCACTGTTAATTGTAGATTGTATTGATACAGTATAATTCTCTGCATATTGACTCAAAGGGTGCCTACTTCCAATTAAGTGAGCATAAGGCTGCAGCCCATAGCGATTTATACTTGCTGGTGTCCCTGGGGGATTTCCATGTGGCAGGGACTTAAAAGGAGCTGCTGGTAAGAGGCTTGCCACAGCCATTTTAAAGCAGGATATTGACCTCCCATTTCACCAGCAGCAGAGGGTCTCCTTTCCAGATAAATCTTAGGCAGGACCCTTCCATGCCCCCTTGCCTTCCGCCAGATCGAGCTGAGCATAGGCTGAACCCGAGAGACATCAGTGGGAAAACCGAGCTGTTTTTATTTAGGGCAGCTGGATGAGCTCTTCCATATCTGCACAGGGATGTTGGATAGCGCTATAAATCTTGAGTGAGCAAATGGCCTAAGAAGGGGTTAAATTCAGCAATAATAATGCAGAGCGATTTTTTTCCATTCTAAGATATACTTTATTTAATGTTGGCCTTTTCAGGACAATTCAGTAAAAAAGGATCTCCGACACCCCCCCCGCCCCTCCCTTATTTTTTATTTTTTATTTTTTTTTGGTCGTTGGTAGTATTATTATCTGGCAAAACAAATCCCTAAGATAGTTATTTACCGTGTGTTTTGTTGTTCACAGAGTTTGTGCTATGGAGCTCGGTCGGTCCAAAAGTATTCCTCCCTATGCGGATTTAGGTAAGCTGGGGTATTTTCGCAATCGGCTGAAGTGGGGCGAAGGGATTTCGAGGTCTGAGGTCCGCGTTTTCTTTCATGGTCTAATAAAGCCCGAGAAAGTTCAGGTTGGGCGGGTTCCTGAAGACTTTAATTAAAATTCGTTGTTTTTATTTGCTTCCAGCCTCCGCATCCCCAGGCCGGTGTGCGCGGCTGAATGCCCGGGCTCCTGCTTCCCCCCCCCCCCCGCCCGCCCGCCCGCCCCCAATACTTTAGCGGGTGGCTGCGTATATCAAGCGCTTAAGATCAAGCGGTTTTTACAATACAACCACGGAAGCGGGTGGAGCAGGAGCAACCCTGGTTTTTATTGCCGTTCTTGCTCCCCGGGGCTGTTGTTCCCGCGGCTGAAGGCGCCCAGAGCCGAGTGACCCATCAGGCCTGATGACCAGGGTCAGGCGATCTGGAAAGGGCTGACTTGTCTCAAGGGAAATGCGTGTTAGTTGGGAGCTACCGGTGGGCGCGATGCGGTTGGCAGTGCCTTCCAGGGAGGGTGGCCGTTCCTGGGGCTCTCGTTGCATGAAGTTTCCACTCTTTCCCGCCGAGACGAGCAGGATCCGGCGGAGTCCTGCATCAGATTGGTTAGAGGAAACGCCCCGTGGAGTTGGGTTTAATTAAGCCGATTTCCTCGTTAGGTCTGCCTGAGTTGGATTTGTTTTTGTGCTTGTTTTCGTTTAAATGTTTATTTTATTTAAGGTGACGTTTTATTTGGGGATCATACAGCCGAAGTTTGGGGAAATGTTTATCATTGGCCGTCATGGATTTTCGTCTTTTCTTCTCCCGACCAGAATCTTTGGTTTCTCCGCTTATTTTTATTTAGCGATATCCTAGGTTCTCCCCCTCCCCCCCCCCGAAGGTTACTTATTTACCTGCTTCGAGCAGGAAATACGTTGGCTGTCCCAATCCTCAAACTTAAATCTGACCACATTAAAACACGGGGCATTATTGGAAAACTTCAGCTGTTGCTCCTTCCTCCCCACTCCCACCCCCCTCAAAATATGCCAGCAATTAAGAGCTGCTTGAATTAAGCATGTATAAAGGAAGGAGGGGGGAGAAAGGGAGAAAATGTGGAGGCGGTGCAGGGGAGGCAGAGATAGACCCCAAAGGGAAATATAATTTCTGGAGGCTCCGGTCTTTTCAGCTTGGGAAAGGGCCCTAACGAAAAGGGAAGGCTGGCTCTTGGGCCTTTGATTACACTGGATCAGAGAGAGCCTGTTAATTCAACACATACACTCCACGCCCACAAAGGCGCACCAAGTTCAGATGAAGAGATGCCCCGGGTAACCTGAGCAGCCCGCTTAATAAACTCCTCTGCCCTGTTTTCTCCATCCATTCATTAATCTAAAAAGCATGTTCTCTGTGGGGGCAAGCCAGGAATTCTAGAGGGCTCCCGATCCTGCTGCCCTTCTTCACTCCCCAGCGGTTTCCTGCCTCTCCTTCCCACCCCTGTGCTCCAGAAACCCTTCTCCTCTGCAGATCAAGAATGCACATCTCTGGCTTGGTAGAGGACCACTGCTGGCCCTGGGATGGTGGGTAGGGAATGGCCTGAGCAGCCAAGGCAAGAACTACATTGGGTTGGATTTCATTTGCATGGAATTAACATTAAACATGGTTCACATAATTACTTTTTCTTGTATGTAATTCTTTCTTCCTTTAGCTCCATTACAAATTGCAGTTTGATCCCACATCTGGGAGATCTCTGGGACCTGTGCCCAAAACAGACCAGTGGAGCTGGTCTGGGCAAGTGGGTTGGCCACTGTGACCCTAATGGGTGATATGGTGGGTGTGCCTTTCCTTGAAGGGCATTTGGTTGGTATCTTTTAGTGAGGCGTCTGGCTCCATGGGATTGGACTGCGACAGGAGCTCTAGGAGAAAGGGTGGCAAGAGCGCATCTAGAACCGAAAGCCTTGTCATCCAGACCTGAGCTTCCAAGCAGAGGAAAGCTGAATTCAGAGCATTTGATGCCAACAATATTTGGCATCCATTGGTGCCCTTCGAAGGAGGGCTTCATTTTAATTCCCATTGAGTGAGGGGAGGGTGCTCTTCGTTTCCCTTCTGATAACAATTCTTCGTTGACTGCATTTGCACACTAGTATCACTCTGACAATGCATCACTGACACCTACTGCTTAGTACCAATTCCAACGTAGCTAGATGTCCCATTGAAAGTGGAGTTCAGGTCTGTGGTGTTAACCCTATTTGGGATCGTGTCCAAATTTTCCAAGATGGAGCTGGAAGGCTGCTGTGGTCAGCCTGTTTACCCACATTTGAATCTTCATCTTAAATGGAACTTGGACTTTTCTTTGAGGCAAGCTCTAATCTGCTGAATGGGACTCAGAAGATGCCTTTACCGAGTCAGCCCATCGTGCGTGCCCTGATATCTCTGTCTACACAGCTGCTGCTGCCTTCTAGAGGTTCTGGGCTTCAACTCCCCTCATGCTCAGCCAACACAGCCTTTGGCTGGTTGGGCATGAGGGGAGCTGATGGCCATCCCATCCCAAGAACTCCAAGTTCGGGAAAGTGGGCTAGACGGAGTGGCTCTTCAGCATTTCGGACCGGATTCAGGAATCTTTCCCAGCCCGCCAACGACATTTCAGGGACAGGACCTTCTGATTAGCTAAGACTCCTCTCGCTAAGTCTTGCTGGGACTAAAGCGCGCGGTAGGCTAAGGATCACCCCTCAGATGTTTTTTCCCACTTTTCTTCGTTTTCTTTCTTTAAAAAAACGAATGAGCGATCCAGGCGTTTGTGGGTCTCCTCCCCCGAACCTTTCGTGCTGGCTCCAAACCTGTCCGCCGCCACGCAGCAACCTGCCTCCAGGATCTAGGAGGGAACGGGGGAATTATTTGGGCGGAGCGCTCTGGAAGTGGCCTACAACGAAGCCTTCCCACAGTTCTTTAGTCCCCAGCAGAAACTGACCGCTGAAAAGTCAAAGATGCCGCTGGTCGCCTTCTTCCGAGGCAGTTTTTTGTTTGCTTGCTTGCTTGTTTGTTTTTGAACTTCCTGGTCTAGCCAGGTGGTCCCTATCCAAGCGCTATTTGTCTCCGTCAGAGAACATTAAACTTCCCATTTTAGCCCCCCGCCCCAAGGCTTTCTTAGGGGCCGCGAGTGTATTATTAAAAGTCCCCCCCCCCCCGCTTCGGAGCAGGCCTGCATGCCCGGGGTCCTCCTCTTTCCGGCCAAGCTTCCTCGGGGATTCCCCCAGCTTTCCCTGATATTCCTGCGGGAGGGGAGGGGAGGGGGGGCTCCCAACTTGTGACGACCTGGGGGTGTGCCGGAGGGTGCCTGGCCGGGTCGAAAGCGGGAAGGTAGGTAGTGCTCCTCTTGGCCATTTCGTTCCTCAATCGGCGCTGATCTGATCCTCTTCTGGATCGTCCGGCTAGAAATGGCACCTGGACGGCAGGGTCGGCCAGAGGACGCCCTTCCTCCCTTCGGGCGCGCGCCCTCTAGAAGGCAGGGGCTTGCAAGCAGGGCCGCGGCCCGAGGGAAAGAAGAGAGCCCAGCCGGGGAGCCGAACGCCGGCAGGGAAGGCCTAGCCGCTGTGAGATTCGGAGCGTCCCTCCCGAGCAGCCCTGGCGCTCCCAAAGGAAGCCGGGCACTGCGGCCGGTCGCCATGGTCGCCTCCCCCTTTTCTCTCCCTGGGCGATTTCGCCCGGCCGTCGCGAGCAGGCTCTCCAGCGAGGTGGGACCGCAGGTTGCGGCGCTGCTGGGGAAGCTAGGCCAGAGCTCGGTCAAAGGGAGCCCTGGCTCCTGGGCCGCCGCTGCTTTCCTGGCAAGCGGCTTCGACGGAGAGCCGCCAAGGATCGCTTCCAGGCTCCGTCGCGCTCGGCCGCCGAAGCTCCGCCACCTCGGGCCACCGGTCTCGCTCTCCTCCGCTCGGCTTTTACCATCCCGCCTGAAGGGAAATACTCTCGAAACGTCCTGGCTGCCTGCCTGTCCTTACGGCGATCGCTCGGACGGGACCCCCTCCACGTCCCCGCCGTCTCGCTGGCCCTGGCCCTCCGTGGCGGTGCGGTGAGCCCGAGCCGCCCTGGCAGGAAGCTGGGCTCCGAGGGCCACGGCCCGCCCGCCGGCACCGGGCTGGGGAGGTTGCGCGCCCTAAGGAACCTCGCCGCGAAACAGGTTTAGCCTGGATGTTCCTTCAGGTGCTTTCTCCCCTCAGTCCCGCCTAAACGTATCATCTGTAAATCTACTTTCCAATCCCCGGAAAGAATAGAAAGGCTGGGAATAGGTATAGGTCGCAGCTTGAAGAAGGGGAGGGGGACGGTCGCCTTCCACCCGATGCAACGATTTCTCTTCCCTCTCTGGGAACTGCTCAACGCACCCACGCTCGGCAGAGGTGGTTGACTTTTGCCCTATGAGGAGTCGCGGTTTGGCAAAGGCCGCTTTTCCTCTTAGCTTCAGTGAGATGGACCCTTTGCTTTATTTTCACGAGGCTGTCTAAAGTTTCAAGGGCCTGTTTTGCGTTTGTGTGCACGAGGGCATGCAAACTACAGATGTAATGCCTTTAATCAATTTCATTATAGAGTATCCTATCTATCAAAGTAAGGATGGATGGAGTTTATAACATGAATTAAGCCTATTGTGTGTGTTCTGCTAATATTGCAGAATTACCCCCTACACACACACACACACACACACACACACACACACGTTATGATAGGCATAAGTACAATTAAGTACAAGCATGCAAGTGTAGATACATAGATAGTGGAAGCAAGGATGGTTTGCAGAAAGTTATGAAGAGGTACAGAGAGCCAGTCTGGTGCAGTGGTTAAGTCATCAGGCTAGAAACCAGGGGATTGTGAGTTCTAGTCCTGCCTTAGGCACAAAACCAGCTGGGTGACCTTGGGCCAGTCATTTTCCCTCAGCCCTAGGAAGGAGGCAATGGCAAACCACTTCTGAAAAGCCTTGCCAAGAAAACTGCAGGGACGTGTCAGAGAATCAGACACAACTGAACATTTTTTTAAAAAAAATGGAGAGGTATAGTGGTATTAGTATATTGGTATATACTAATTTTAGCTACATTTCCTATTTCTAATGGCATGCCTTTAATTTATCTGGATTTTTTTTTTAATTCCAAAGATTGCTTATCCCAAGGGAATAATGTAATGAGCATGTATGTATGTATGTATGTAGCTACTGTATACAGAACTCTAAACAGATTGTGAATAACTGAGTAAAACTACCCCAAAGCAATGAATTCTGATTCCGTGTCTTAACCCAATTTGAATTTGATCGGTTCAAATATCAACAGTGTCATTGAACATGAGGCTGTCAGTGTGCTGTGAAATATGTATAAATGTGTGCAAGAAGCTAAGAAATCTACAGAAACTGACAGTGTGCAATATAATAAGATTTCTGAGGATAAGCATGGATACTATGGAAGGGTTTCTCATTTTCCCCAGAGATTAAGACAATGAGCTATTATATGTGGATATATAAAATAGACATGAAAATCAATGTTACGGCCCTAAAACTTAGTGGGGAAGACATTAAGAATGACCTCAATAAATCCATCGCTAATGAAAGAAGTGCAATGCAATCCTAAACAAATTTTCAAGGAAGCAAGCCCCCTGATATTGCATTCAGGAGGACCTATGTCTGAATAGACATTCATCTGTCCGTGCTGTGAGACACATTTCAACTTCTCCCATTAAAGAAATGGGACATGACAGTGGATCAGCCCCAACTTTTACATATAGGTATAAAGTCTGTGAATGCTTTTGTTCAAAGTACTGTAAAGTATTTTATTCTGATCTTGAAAAGCAAAATGTTATGAGGTCTTTTATTATGAGAAAAAGATCTCAGTTACAATTGGAGCTACTATCCAGAATGTTCAGAGCCAGGCCAATCCTAGAGTATTTAGGCCGATATAAGTGCCATTAAATTTAGTGAGGGTGAGGCCTATTAAGTGTGAATATAAGTCCAGAATCAGAAGATTTTCTCTCTTCTTTTTCTTGACTTTCCACTGCTAAGACCATGGTAATAAGATAGTTGGGGCAGAGTCCATTTTAATTACATGCTTGCATTTTGTTTTGCTGGTGCAATGCTGTGAAACGTTGCTTCTATTGACAACATCAAATAACTAAAAGGTGTCTTCTACAACATGGTACCCTCCAGATGTCTTGGACTAACACAGCCATTTTCCTAGCAAGCAAGGCTATGGTGCTATGTTCCTGGCAGATATCACTTGGGGAGAAACTGAATTAAAGTTTAAGAAAAGCTCTTAATGGTAAAGAGCTCAGTTGCAGTTTTTATTCTGCTTGTCGGTTGAGTATTTTTCTCTTTTACTTCATTTCTCTTTCTCTTCCCAGCCTCTGTCTTCTTAGCTGCACCCTTGAAGAAAGTATTTTGCATTCATTAAGCCAATGATTTGTCCCAGTGCGTATTTTTAGATAGAACTTATCTTTTCTCCACAAGATAGAAAATAGCCATTGTTCTTTTCTTGTTGTCTGCGAGAGGCTGATGGGCGCATCGTCATTCTATGCCACACAGAGATTCATTGTCCTCTGATAAAATAGTTACATATTTCCCATAGAAATCCTGGTGTCGTTTTGTGTTGACGAGAGGCACACAATGGAGTCCAGCTCAGGAGCCTGACAGAGAAGGGGGAGCAGACCTTCCTTCCATGATAAGAAGTCAAAGCCATTTTTCGCAGCTTCTTGGATGCCCTTTACTCTAGACCACCCTTCCTCAAGCTGGCGCCTTTCAGATATCTTGGATTACAACTCCCATAGTCCGCCAACCAGTGATCATGCTGGCTGGGGGACACTTGGAATTGCAGCCTTGCTCATCTCGAGGCCACTAGGTTGGGAAAAACTATTCTCCAAATGGAGCAAGGAGACCATTCAGTTCAACTAGTGTCCATGATGGCTTGTTCCTCCAGCCCAAGATGACACTTGACAAAGGTTGCAGTTGAGGGCGCTTCTGAAAGACTTTCACTCATGTGGCATAAAACAGGCATCAAAGCCCTTTCCTACAACCCAGATCAATTTCTTCATCAACTTGGGCATTGGTATATCTGTGGGACAGCAGGGACTGAGTCATTCCTTCAATGACTGGCCCAGTTTGGATCCTATGTGCAACTGTCCCACTAAACTGAATGGTAATTTCTTCCCCCCCCCCACACACACACACACGCACACACAAATGTTCTTAAGATTCAGTAAATGACAATTTGGAAATCAGTGAGGACTTGTCTTTGCACAGTATAGCAACGACAGCTAAAAATCAAATGCCTGGACCTATGAAAAGAGCCCAGTGTCCAGTTCAAGTCCCATTGAAATCTATCTCTTGAATGCACATGTGTGAATCCAGTGATCAAGTGCATCAGCCCTTCATTGCTTTCACTAGTCTCCAAGGTCTCCAGATCATCTGTTCACTGGCATTTGGACTGGAGCCTCCTGCAACCCATCCAACCAAGGTTTTGTCTTCTAGAGACCATGTCACCATGCCAAGCAGGAAACATATGCTCACAGGGTGGCTTACTAAATTCCCTTAAAAAGAGCATAACATGAAGAAATAAAGAAACAAGCATGTCAGAAAAGTGTCCCCCACCTTTTTTTTTTAATTACCAGTTCATTATAATAGACTTCTTGGCATTTGTCAGGAAACAGTGTCATTTACAGGTTAACAATTCTCTATAATTTATCAGCGAAATATGAGCTTCTTTAGTGTTAATAAACCTGCACAAAATCAGCCCAGGCAGGGAATGTAGTGGTGCCCTACCAGGTGGTTTGGGAAGTGAATTGCCTGGGCCAGTCATTTTCTTCTAAAGATGCAGATACAGATAACTCCTCATCAACATTAGCAAGGATAAAACATGTTTGCAACAACTCTGCCGTTTTTAAGTCAGTTGCTCCCAGACTCTCACAAGTGGTATGCATGCGTGAAAGATAGAAATGTTGCATCAGAGTTTTTTCTTCTTCTTTTTAAATGACTGATACCAGATAAGAAGTTAGATTTGCAACCACAATTCAGCTTCCCTGCATTTGTTGTGAACAGATGTTTTTTATCTGGATCACACTGTTTGAGTGCTCATCCGGGCCCATTTTTGTTCCCATGGAATGGTAGGCATTTCAGACTGGTTTGTCACATTTTAACTTCTCTTCCTGAAGGGAAAGGGGAGAAAATCTGGTCAATTGCTAATGTAGGTTTCTTTCACTAAACTTCTATCAAGGTCCAGACTGGTTTCGATTTTTTTTTTTAATGGCAAGGTTTCTTTTTCAAAAGTTCAAAATTACCCACCCCAAACAATTGCACTTAAAAGTTTGTGGCTTTTCTCTGGTCGCTATTAATCTATTAATGCAAATATTCTGTAGATTCTAAATGTTTGTTTGATTAATAATTTAGTTTAAACTCAGATTTCAATTTGAGCTGCCATCTATAAAGAACCTGGTATCAGTTCTTTATAGATGTCCCTTATTTTATAGATTATTTATGGATTATAGAATATTTATACATTATTATCTTTATAGATATGTCATTTATAAAATGACAGATATATCACAGTGCTGTGAACACTTACTTATGGGAAATTCTATGACCTTTACTCATAAGAAATTGCATGCAAATGTACACAATTACCCTGAGTAAATATAAACATGACAGCCTTCTGTGGAATATACTTTTGGTAACAGTGTGTATAGGATGAGAAGAACAGAAATTGTTTTCTTGGGTAATATTTTTGAAATTGTCTACAGACAAGTTTCACTTTCAGGCAAAACAAGTGATATAAGTCTTATAAGTTCCTGATTTTAAGAAGTGAGGTTTACAGAAATGCATATAATAATTTGGGTCAAGGGAAAGTTACCTGCTATAAACAATGGTCTGAGGTAATATTTATGTGGGAAGTAAATAGTTAAGTAAGTCAGAATAATGCGGATTTTCAGTAGGAAGGTTATTGGAATTCCTTGAATGCAAACAAACCTCAGTTTTCAGTAAAAAAAAAAAATGGAATTGCATTGACCTTTGTATGGCTCTGACCCACAATGCAATTAAAAGGGGATGAATGCTGATTAATCTGTTTATGGCAATTTGAGCCAAGTAGACGGTGCAATGCAAGTGTTCTAGCTGAACGGATGTAGGCATTAACTTGAGCAAGCAGATTCCTTGGTGAAGTTTGACTTTTACACTTTTACCAAATCAGGTTATAATTATTAGGGTGGTGGTGGTGGTGGTGATGGAGGAGGAGGAGGAGGAGGAGGAGGATTGCTAGCTCTGTGCCTACTGTTAGTATTAATGGGGGATCTCGGTTCTAAGCGTATTCACTTGAAAGGCAGAAATGCTACTTCCACAAATACGCAGCTGCAGGTGATCGAGCCCGGCCCTGAGGCTGTTTACTTGAAAGTAATCCCGCGATCTGCAATCATCGAAACTCCCCACCCCCCTCCAAAAAATAGGATTTTATCCAATGTATGTTAGTCTACAGCATAATTTATACACGTTCACCTAACTCTAAGATTCTCTGAGTTCCGTAAGGTTGACTTTTGCGCAGAAATGAACAAACCTATGCGGCGCTAGCATCCTTTCTTTCTTTGATGGAGTGGATCCCAAGATTGGATTGGGACGGGACGGGACGGGACGGGACGGGACGGGACGGGACGGGACCCGGGGGGGGGGGATAAAAAATATCTCCTAGTTTTGTGTGCATAGAAAGAAACTTTAACGGGAAAGGCGCAGCTTCTAAAATGCAACCTTGCTTAAGAAGGCGATCCGGAAAGCAGGCACGGTTCTGTGATTTATTCTGAGGGAAGGGGGTACATCGTGGAATTTTTCTTAAGGCCAAGAAAGCTATCTTTGTTTTTTGTTTCAAATGCAGCCTTGCAGACCTCTCTCTTCCCCTCCCCACCACGTCCTCGTGCACTGCATTTAATCCATCCTTCCCGGGCTCCAGCATCTTCGGTTGCGCCCCCTCTGCAGCTTGCAGCCACCCCCGCGCCCCTTCCAAGAAGCGTCCCAAGGACCGCGGCGCGCGCGCTCCGAGCCTCGTCTCTCCTGGCCCCGCCCCCAGCGCTACCTGCCTTTGAAGGAGGGCTCTGAACAAACCAGCATGAGCCTCAGAGAGCAAAAGCTGGTGTGCGAGCTTAAGGCACGGTCGTGTGAATCCTCCTTTCCAAGGGGAAGGTGACGGGCCAAGCAAAGCCCCATTCGAGCTTTCGTGCCGGTGGATGTTCCGCTGCTGGCGCCCCAGAAAGCGGAGCCCAGGGGGAGGCTGGCAGTTAGGGTTAAATGACCCCTCACGGGCGTCGCCCTGAGGCAGATTCTCGGCACAGATGTCTGAGAAGGGGAGCAAATGATTAAGGAAGAGGAAAAAAACAGAGGCATTTGGGGTTCAAGCAGACATCCTTTAATCATCCGTGCTCCTCATAGTATAGGGCTTATGCGAAGATAAGATTAAGTAACCCCAACCTGCGATCTTTGTTTTCTTCTGGTAAAAGGAGACTCTGGGCTAGGTGTTCTTTGTAAGATGAAACAACAAGTGGTTTCTAACGTCAAATTAGAATCAAAATAATCTGCGGCCAGTTCTTTTCAGACATCTTGAGTCAGCCTTTCCCAATATGGCACTCTCCAAATTTTAGAATTCTCAATCAGTATGTTGGCTGGGAATTCTGGGAATTGTAATCCAATTTCAGACAAGCACTACATTGAGGAAGGCTTTTAAAAATCTGCACTCAATGCACAATCATAGTGACTAAATAAATATGGGGGAGGGTACCATCCCCAATTATGCAAAGCCACTTGGCTCTTGGAACAAATGACAGCTATTTGCAAGCCAGTTGGTCCAACCTTCTATCTAAATGATTGGGATATTTCCCATTTGTGATTGATTGATTGATTGATTGATTGATTGATTGATTGATTTTGGTGCCTTCAAGTCAGAGTTGACTCCTGGTAACTGCCTGGACTACTCCCTGCAGTTCTGTATATAAAATGCATTGTTCTAAACTCTATAACTTCATCAGATTGGTCCAATATATAAAAGAGAGAGAGGTGGTGCAGATATTAAATGTAAAGGTAAGAATTCAGAGTTCTTTTCTTCCAACAGATCCATGGAACTGCAGGTACACAGAACTGTAAGAAGCTAGGTGACTTTCTTCTGAAGGAGATATTCATAGACCAAGCATCTTCAGGATGAAATGCGGTTGAGAAATGTAGGAAAAATAAAGGGCCCAACTGGATAACTGTGATAAAGTGCAGCCCACCTCTTTCTAAATCCATGTCTCCATGGAACTCACATAAGACCTGAGAAGTGTTTGGAAAAGCACTGTTCAGGTATTACGTGGGCAGGTGCCACTGCTGAAGGCAGATGTCTGGCATCTCCTGAAACCCAAGACAGAATGGTTGGATTGTGTCCACAGCAGAAATTGTATTGGGAGAAGAGGGAAAATCCTACGTTAAAACAGGAAGAACTAAAGGCAATTTTAAGTTACAACTGTAGATTGGGGATGAGACAAACACAATGTCACGAGGTCATCCACATTAAAACATTACCAGGACAAGTTAATGCCACCGGCTGGGGATATGAGGCTGTGCTTGCAAGGGAAGAAGAGATATTGACTGCATTGACAATTGCAGCCTGGCTCTGTACTGTTGTACTCAGCGAAAACTGCTAATAACCAACTGACTGCGGTTGTTTTGTTGTTTAGCTTGGAACATTTTTCCAAGCCACAAACCTGAGGCTCCATTAGGAGACAAAACTGAAAGTCATGGATCCATCTGTGTGTGTGCGCGCGCACGTGTGCAGGCTAACAATGGAAAATGCTGCATAACTTTAGACAGTTGGAAAAGGAGGGAAAAGGAGTCCTGCTGCTAGTGCCAGCCTGTTGCTCTTTCTGTACGCAGTAGTAGTAGTACCCAAACAACAGAAAAACACAGTATAGCACACATAGTAAAAAGGCCAGTTTTCATGCTTGGGCAACTTTGCAATTAACAAAGCACAAATATTGCAGGCTACAATTACAAACTTAGCAACAGCAAGAGTTACTCTAGGATCTTTATGCACCAAAAGAAGCTGTGCATAGAATTCTTTCTGCCCATGCAGGAAAATAGACTAAAAAGAAGGGTTGGTAACTCCTTACAAATATCTCAGTAAAAATTACAATAAAGCAAAACTTGAACTCCTGATTCAATATCACCTTTGTCCTTGAAAAAGAGGATCTGCTGATAGATCAATCTGGAAGGCATCCGGAGGAGAAAGAGGAGCTGGGTACCAGCTCAGAACACATTTGGGGCACAGTTGTCTGAACCATTTGGTAGTATAGCCTCTGAATGAGCTAGCTAGCAAGATCTCAAGTTTCATGCGAAGGTATAATCCCATCTCCCTTGACTACCCAGCATCTTATTATAGCGGGGAAGAGGACAAGAAAAGTCAATAAAAGGAAACAAGGACAAGATCATTTTCCCACCTGAGCAAATTACTGTCCATTTTACAGTAATGAGAGCATAGTGGAACTAGCGGCACTAACTATGCAATTTTACCCCAGCCCTGCCTATATCCCTCTTCTTTCTCTACCTAGTTTTTGTATTTTCAGCATCAACTGTCTTCTAATTTCACAGACAGGATTATTGGGATTTATCTGTTAATTCTCACTGATCCTAATTTTAATAGATCAAGCAAGATTTTGCAAGCTTGTTCTTCCTTGAGCAGGTAGCCTTTATCATGAAATCCAGAGAATCCCTACAAAGAGTTACACTGAAATGATAAATTATCTGGTCTACCTTCCAGTATTAATCCTGAGATATTACTACCTATGCCAACTCTGAGAGGTTGGTAGCCTCCCAGAGAAGGAGGCAACTGAAGCAAACATGAATAATAAGGGACTTTACATCTCTCTTCTCCCACGCTTCTTTTGGTCTTCATTCTAGCTTGCCCCAGTGGTCACTGGGGCACACATCCATGGATCCTTGTAGAGAATAACAGTAATGCCCCAAATGGTGCATCTCTCCTTGCCCCGTAAAATGGTCAGTCATTAGGTTTAAAGAATCAGAATTGTTTTTCATGAGAATCAGACTCTTGTGTCTTTACTGTGTAAATATCTACTTATTTTTCTCCCCTGATCTTTTAACGGCTGTCAAAAGTTGAAGGTAGTTTTTTGATCGCATAGTAGAAGTAGTTAAAGTAATAGTAAATATGCAAACATACTAAGTTAGTTTATACTGAGTCACATTAATAACTGATCATGCTCAGTCCTTCAACTCCAGCCTTCCCCAACCTGGGGAGCTCAGGTAGATTGGACTTAAACCTGCCATTGGCCATGCTGGCTGAGGGAACATGGAAGTTGAAGCCTACCACATCTGGAGGACATAAGATCAGGGGAGGTTGGCCTACTGTAGCTTTTCCAACTGTGCCACTGAATATATATTTTTAATCTGGAAATGCTAAAGAATGAATATACTTATAGCTTTGGAATTCACCTGAACTTTTTGCCATGCTGGATGGCAGAGACACCAGAGAGAAATGGTTTAGACATGATGAGGAAGCCAAATCTGCAGCAGTCTATAGTTCAAATCAAATGATGCAAGTCCAGCTTTTTCATAACACCCAACAACTTTTTCTTTTCTTGTGTTTTTTTTCTTTCCCCCACCCCCTTATGTAACATCCAACATGACAAAAACCTCTGCTAACCTCCAACTTTGTGATGTTCCTCTTGTAATATAAGAAATATATTAGCTACTTCTGATATATATTATATACTTCTGAATAATTGCTAAGAGAGGAATTTCCTCCTTCTCCTTTTGCACTGGTCCAGATCTCTTGGCCTTGCATGTAATATTGACCTTCGCCCCACTAGAATAAATTCCAGGCACTCTTGCAGACCACACTAGCAACTGAAGAGATCTTCAACAATTCAGGTCCTTTGTTTTATTACATTGAAACAATATTTCCTCTTAAAAAAACAAAACCACCATGTAGATTCAGGCTGCAGATGTGAATTACAAGTAAAGTAAAGCTCATTGAACTCAGTACCACTTACTCTTAAATAAACCTTTTTAGGCTTATTTTGATTGCAAAAATGCCTGGATTGATACCTGACACTATCATAAGATGTTACTTCACTAAGAAATGTTTCCCTTTCTTTTTATTGGCATCCTGATACTAATTATTGTTGTCTGCAAGACTGGACTTCAAAGTCAGTTTCACAGTGGCCGCAAGAAAGGTCCTTATTTTGAATCAGGTCTGAATGGCCACTCCTCCAATCATGGCTTTTTCCTAGTTGGTCACCCTGCAGATGCGTTGACCTAGAAAACCCATCATCTGCTATAAGGATGACTCATCCACTGAAAACCATTAGATACATCCTGATTGAAGAGTGTACTGTATCCGAATTCACACCTGCACTATAAGACATAGTGCCTGATCCCCTATCCAACTGTATCCAACCCTATCTAATCCCCTACCCAACTGTACTTGGGTAAAGTTTAGGATCATGAGTTAACAAAACTATGTGGAAAAGCAAATCCAGAACAAACTGGTCAGTCTAGCTCTCGCGTACATGCCAGACAAATGAACCCCTTCTTCCTGGGCAGCCAGAGCTGAGCTCCTCCAAGGGGCTTGTGGTTGCTAGGTCCTCCTATGCCATCCTGGCTTTGGATACGTATCAGGGCTTTTCTGGTCCTCCCAGCAGCCCCCGCAGCCTTCTCCCTGGCCCAAGGGTCCACCTTTCCTTCCACCTTCATCCACAGCCTAGGCTGCCCCGCCACGTGGCCCGGAGATTTGCCTCTTCCCAAGCAGGCCAGCGAGGCCAGCCTTGCAGCCTGAGGTTGAGAAGAGAGAGAAAGAGGACCGGAGGGCAGGCTCGGCTTCACAGGTGATATTCTCCCAGGTAGCCCTGAAGGATGGGAGCGTTGTGGCCCCTAGTGAAAAGGCAGCACTTAGATCTGGTAGGGCTTTCTGTTCTGAACAGAAAACATGGTGAATGAAAAATAAGAAGTGCTAAAGCTTCCTCCTTCCCAAAAGGAGGGGGACAGGGACAGGAAATGAGAGAACTGCCCTCAAAGCTGCAACCTCAGACTCCAAAGCCATTCTCCTTCACCCAAAGATAGGAAGTTTATCTCTCAGATAGCGGCTGCTGGGAACTGGGTTCCCTTCCCTGCAGGCCAATGGGCAAAGGGAGGACACTCTGAACCCACTTAGGGCCATCTTTGTTACTTTGCCGCTCAACCCTGATACAAAAGAAATAGGACTGGAACTTGACACAGGTGAACCCCAATGGCGTCTCTTCACAAGGGAGCCCCATTCATTGCAATGGGACTTTCTCCAAGTCAGGACATACATGACCGTGGCTTGACCTGCATTTACCGACCTGGATAGTGTTGGCCAACGCAAGTTGGAGAGCATTTATTTTCCAAAGGCCTCCAGATGTTTGATCCACTGGCAGAGATACTTCTGTTCATGAAAACAGCAGCATTCTCTGAGGATCCTGAGAAGGATCTCCTGTTGAGGGAGACGAGAGAAACTCTGCGTGAAGGGAAAGCTGAGCGAAATGTTAGTTGGGGCGTTACAGAACTTTGCACTGGGCTTTGTTTCTAGCTTGCTGCCTTCCTGATTTCTGAAATCCAAGAAGCCCTCGGTGTCTTCTCCTCCATCCCCACATGACATTCTGGGAGGATTCTTCAGTGTTATGGTTAGATCACTACAGGCTTAATTCATGGTGCAGTTAGGTGACATGCTCACATCGACCACACCTTCCTCATTAAATGAAAAGGGCTATTATTCCAGGTACTTCTGATGTAGAGAGGCAGCTAAGTTGGGGCTGTGCTCCATTTACTGAAAGGCGGCCTCGACATGCCCCAAAGGCCAGCCCTGGCTGTTGGCACACCGAAACCACTGCAGTCTGTGGGAAGAAGTCAATTTAGGCTATACTATTTGGCATTACCTTAATTTGGTTCCTGAATTAATCAGTTTTATGGGTTCTCATAATATGCTAAGCCACCAAAAAAAAAAAGCCCTTACAAAATAAAACCAAAAATTTAAACAAGAATCTAACCCTAATCAAGCTTCATTGGTTGTATAAATGCGGCCACTGTGAAGCAGGGGACTTTCATGAAAGTTGTGAAGACGCTCTGCCAGCCTTGTGTCCCAATCTTCAATCTTTGACATATTTTCCACTTACTCACTTGGGGCGGGGGGTGGGGGTGGGGGGGTAATAGAGGAGGTCGAATAAGACCAGGATGAAATAGCTGGACTTTGGGAGTTTGTTTAACCGAAACTGACAGTGGGTGGTTTGGTTTGTTGATTATTTGAGCACTTCAGTTGGGGGAATTGTTTCTTCTCCTCCTCCTCCCCGGTGGTTTTCCTTGTCTCTGAACTCAGCATAGGCAAATACTGGGCAGCGTTAAAGTTCAGAGGTCGCCATTTGGGGCCTGAAAATGGGGTGGGGGGGCAGAAGAGAGAGAGAATGAGAGAGAGCACAAGCTGCCAGGAATAAGTTCTAACTAGTGGAGCTAGATCTGCCTTGTGATTTATCAACGGGAGGATGAGGGTGAGGCAGAGATTTCGGTGTTTTGCAATGCCCCATGGTCCCCATTGCCTTGCCAGGTGGTGCTTCTGGAAGTGGTGGCTTACCATTATCTGAAGGGCCTCAGGCTCCCCCTCCCTGGATTAATGGCTCATTGCCTGTCGCTGCACCGTTATGGAGAGTTCTGTTTCCATCTGAGCCAAAGCACGACCTACATACGGTGTATTTATTTAGGGCTCAAAGGCAGTTGTTGGCTTAGAAAGTCTGGGTTTGAACTGCCGGACTTTAATGTGGGGGAATGACTGTCAGGAGAAACGGGGGAGGGGTAATTCATTCTGGAGGGGGGACCCAGATCCCAAGGCGACTCTGGGAACAACTTCCCACCAGGTCTTCTGGCTCTGGAACCACCTTTGATACTTGATGCCGGAGTGGTTCTGGCGACAGATTTCCTCTGGTTTCTCCTCATGGAAGGAGGAATGTGGAGGGAGCCTCTGAGCGCTCCTGGTTAAGGGGTTAAGATGGGAGTCTCATCCAGCGCAGTTGCGGCGGTGCTGCTGGACTCAGACAGGAGAAAGAAAAGGAAACGGGCAGTGAAGGAGCCTGGCTGGGCAGCAGAGAGAGGAGCTCCCTCAACGTTATTCTTAGGCTGTGGATCAGCACTGAACCGCACTCTCTGAAAAGCCATTTGCTTTGCAGTAGGTGCAAGAAAAGTCAGCCCGGCTGCCCTTCAGCCCTCAGCCCTCACATTCAGTGGGGGTGAGGAGGAGATAATGCTGCAGAAGCTCAAGGAGAGCGGACTTAAGGAATGCCACGAACAGAAGTTGGCTTCTCAAGAAAAGGTGTCTCTCCCTTCTCCCCCTCTTTGGAAATCTCCATTCCATGCTATGTCTCCACGTCAGAAAAGTTGTCTGAAAATGACACCGTCCCATGTCCAGAAAAGGCAGACGGAGAAGTTCACCTGATCTTCGGGTAATGTTTTAGTCTTTTTGCACATGCAGAAGTGGGTTGTAAAGTGGAAACATCAGCTTTGCTCCTGCCTGGCAGCCTTGGAGCTAGAGTTCTTCCGAGGCTCCACTCCCAGGAGAGTTGGAGACAAGCGCTCGAGACTTAGAAGGGAAAAAGATCCCAGAACAGAAATGGTCTTGTGTCCATCCCCTCCCCAGTAAACACTTTAAAGGAAGGTTTCCAGCAAGCGTGGGCCATTTGGCCTTTCCTGCAAATTAATGTATTTGGTGCTGGGGAAGACACCATTAAAAATTAGTAGTACTGTACTATGGAAATGGCTGAGGGTTTGCTCTGTAATTTAGATGAAATCCGGCCTCTCTTAAAGCAGAGGGGGAAGTCAGCTCCTGACTTAAGTCCCACTGATATCCATAGGAACTAAGTTCACGTAACTTAATATGAATTCAACCCAAGAGCTGTGTTCACAGAATTCGCTGTGCCATAATATGACATTTACTTGCTTATTATTTAGAGATGTTTTAATGACTCTTGCCATTGCGGTTTGTGAGTCATAATTTATGGCATAGGTTCTTGTGGAATAAATGTGCCAACAGCTAAACAAGCCATGGCTTAGTACGATGTATGAACCGAACCACTAAAGACGTCTGCCTTGAGACAGTTCAAGAGACAGCGATTGTCGGCTATCCCAAGCAGTGGTGGAGGTGCAGTGGAGTCGTTCTTTAAAATAGCAGGGGCAATATTTCCCATCTGATGATCAGTGGGCCTTTTATCTTGTTTTCCTTAGGCACCCAAAGTAAACATTTCTGTATGTCATCATCCGAAATAGAGATTTCTTAAGAAAGTACAAGTAGCATGATAAATCATGTTTATTCTCCAATACCCATTCTAATCAATGGACCCGTTTTCGGGGCGGGGGGGGGGCGCAGAGTGAAAAGCCTGATCCTGATGCATTTCCATAACAGCGATTTTAGAGCGCTCTGCAGTGGCGAGAGAGCAGTAATGAAGGCAGACGTCACATCCCACAGCGATGGCTGGCGGGTTCTGCCAGAGGCTCCGCGCACCTCACGGTTGCCGGAGAAGCCAAGGGTTGGGCGCTGCCGCCTTTCCAACGTCGCGGCTGGGCTTTTGTACGGAAGGGAACTATAAATGCTAGATTCCGTGAGATTGGTTTATCCACACGCCCTGAAACCCCGTGTAATGGTCGGCCTTCTCAGTGATGCTATAGTGAGGCAGCAGCGGCGACCCAAGCCCGACCGCCGGGAGAGAACTGAAAGGGAAACCGACTCGCTGTGGGTCTAAGAGGGATGCGCTGCGCTGCGCTGCGCGGGTCTAAGCTCAAGGGCTTTCTCCTCCGCCTTCGAGGCTGAGTTGCACACAGCACGGAGGGGCCAGAACTCGGGGGAAGAGCCGCTCCCCCCACCCGCGCGAGCAAACTGAGGAGCCCGCAAGCAGCCTGCTAGAGCGGGGTGGAAGGTCAGGCCGGCGATAAACACTTTGGGGTGGAGTCCCTCAAGTGACTCCACACCCGCAGCCCGGCCGCCCCAACAGTAGTGCGAAAACAGAAGCCAAGAGGTGGATCGGTCCAGAACTACAAAAGCAAAGGGAAGGGCTCAGGAATATAGTGCCCAGCGGTCCTTCTGAATTCGTCAGTTCTGCGACGATGCCAGCCGAGCGCTCTGTGGCAGAGTGGTCAGAGCGTTGACTCAGTGCTACTACCTAAATGTCCCAGAAGTTTGTGGCAAAGCTCCCGTTGAGTGCAGACGAGGGTGGGGAGATCTTTAAAACATTTCCCAAGTGAAACGCGAAAGCACCCTAGATTGGCAGCGAGGTGGTTTGAGAGGAAACTCCGCGGGGATCCAGGGATAGGAGCGTGCGCGTTTCGGAGCGTTGTTTATGAATCTGGCAAATCCCATTTATTTCGACGGATTTGTCAGATTGTCACCAGATTTATAGAACTGAAAAATCGCATTTAAGCAAAGGATCCTCAATATCCAGATCAGATTTAAAAATAAAATCTAACGGCTCTTTACTAAGACCAATAATATTAACGGATGTCACCAAAAATTGCGTATTTTTTTAAAAAAATAGTAGAAATAGATCCACCCCGTTTTGAAAAAAAAAAAATATTCCGCCCGGACTTGGAGAAGCCGAGGGATGTGGTTAAAGCACTGAGGCCTGAAGTCTCGATTCCCCCTTCCAAAGACACTAGGCGGGGATCCATGAAAACAAATTCTTCCCACTCTATCCTACTATTATATTTCCTCTCCCCGAACTCAGAACTGCAGGGAATTCCCCTGAGCCAGCGTTTGCGCGCCACCAGAAAATCGGTAAAGAGGAGATCCAGTCTGCGCAGTTAAGGTGTTTGAATTGGTTCCCCCCCCCCCTTTTCCCTGCTTCCTGGGAGCTTACTCCCAATCTCTAAAGTAGTTTATAGGGAACTTACATACGGTCTACTCAAAAGTATTAAGTTTAATGAGGGGCGCTCCGAAGTAAGCCCTATTGACCAATGCGAAAAATACTTCAGAGTAAATCTGGAAGAATTGACTTATTCGAAATCTGAATTCACGTGCAATCACTGAAAGAGTTGAATTTTTGCTTGCTTATTCGGACCCATGTCCTATGGTCTTTAGTAAATGCATTTAAGATTGCATTCTAAATCATTCACGTAATTGAGCAGTCGAATAGAAGGCCGACCTTGCACATATTCCCTGCAATTAAGCCCAATCAGTCCCAGAAGCGACCTTCATCCTGCGCCCAGAAACCACTGCAACCACTGGGGAGCTTTTCCGTAGGACCTGGATGGATACAAATGGCCTTTCTGACTAAAATTCGCCGGGAGGAAGACGCGAGAGAGCTTCAGTAAGACGGGCTTCCATAGAAAACCTTCCTGAGCGAGCCTAACCCTTTCCCCCACCCCCACCCCGGCTCTGGTGATTTAAGGAGCAGGAGTCCCCTTGCCTGAAGCGGACCTTGGATTGAACCACACATTCTGGAGCGGGGCGGGGGGGGGGGACAAGAGAGAGGCGGACAAGAGGAATCAAACTGACTATGGGGAGAAGAGCCACGTTCCTGAAACTCGGCTCTTCCACGAAAAGAAGCGAGCGGCAAGGGGAGGCGAAGCCGACGCGGAGCGGGCGCGGTTCCTTTAAGAAATACGCCAGGCCAACCCTCGGGAGCGCTCGCTCGCTGGGACAGAGAGCTTGCAGGCGGCTCCATTAGGCGAAGGGAGAGCTGGATGGACGAGATCTATTAGCCAGGAGGACGGGGAGGTTTTGAACTTTCCGAGACGGAAGGGGGCGGGGAGGGAAGGAGGGAGGAAAGAAAGCAAGCAAGAAAGAAAGAGGGGGCGGAGTCTTGCTTCAACTTTCAGGCGTTCGTTCCAGGGCAGGTCACTTGAATCTCAGCCACCCTGAGCGACTCGCCTGGTTTCCTCGCCCCCCCCCCCCGCTATCTAGAAGGGGGGCGCCGTTGCCACTTTCCCCTGGAAGTCGGAGCGCTCTGAAGCTTGGCGGTGCCTATTGTACAGTCAGCCAAGCCGAATCTAGTGGATTAAAAGTAAATAAAGATATAAATAAAACAGACTTCTTCCAGCCTCGGTGGAATCGTCCTCGGCAGCCTCTAGCTATCTCCCTATCTATCTCTCCCTCTCTCTTAGTTTGTATTAAAATAAAAGGCAAGCCAAGAGCACGCAACCTAAAAAGGCACGCACGCAGGCTACAACTCAGCCCTCTTCTTGCTTATGGATTCCTTTAAAGGTGGGATGAATTTGGAAAGGCTTCCCGACAACCTGAGACCCCCTCAGGCGTCCCACGACATGGCTTCCAGCTTCCATTTGCAGAGATCTTCCGAAGGCAGAGAACCGATCGAGAACTCGGCCAGCGAATCTTCGGACACCGAAGTCCCAGGTAACACTCAGTTTGTGACGGTGGGGTGCCGCGGTTTACGGGAGGTAGGCAGAAAGACCCCTGCCCTCCCCAGTCCCTGTCGAGGAGGACGCGATCCGGCGAGAGGATTCGCTTTCAGAGCAGAAGCAAGTTAGGGGCGCCACAGAACTCCTTGGTTTCGGCATGGGAACGAGGCATGGCGAGATTAATCGCACCCTCTCGGTTGTGACACCATTTGCGCTCAAGACTCCCGGACTAACTGGGCACTTTTATTCTTTCTCTCCGAAAATGTGCAGCTCCTGAGTTTCTTTGAGAGCCTTCCGTTCGGGCTCCGGTTTTTACAGCACGTTTCAAAACTCATGGCAGTCCTGTTGGGTTTATTTTCCAGTCTGGATAGCGTAGACATGTAAAAGGATCTGTCTGTCGAGCGGGGTGGGGGGGCACCCATCAAAATCCCGGGAGAAGAAGAAGGTGGCGGAGAAATAAGGAGAGCGTTTCAGGCCCGGGCGAGGGAATGCGCAGACTCTTATTCCTCCCGACTTTGCTTTTAATCCGAGATGTTTTTGTCGAGGAGAGGCATTTTCAGGAGAGGGCTCTCTAAAAGGGCACCGGCGGCAGCTTCCCTCCGCCTTTAATCAGCCCCACTTGCAGGTGGACGGGCGTAAATTGCCATCCCCGAAGTAACGCCAGTTACGCTCTCCAACGTTGGCAATTGCTCCGTAAATGCATGAAAGAGCCTCTGCTCCGAAGAAGTGGTTCTCTTCGATTTCAGGGCAAGGGGGGGTTCCAAAACGTCCCGTCCCCCTGCCCCTCATACATGTGCACAGCAGTGCTGCTTGCTTGAGAAAGTTCCCCTGAGTGCTCCACGGTTAAAATCTTGGGAAAGTTAACTCACTGGAAATGAGTAAGACCAACGCCTCGATGACAGACCGTAACCCAGAGCGAATCCTTCATGCTTCTCCTTTCCCACCATCTATGTTGTGAACAGCAAACTAAAACACCTAAAAAAGAGGTGTCGCTGTACTGGTGTGCACCTTGACACTCGTGTGTTGGTGAGACAGCCCAAGCCTAGAAAGGTGTTCTGGGAAATAGTAGATATTATTATGGGAAAGGACTTAACTTTCAAATTAGAGTAGAGTAGAGTAGAGCCCAATTTTCAAACTCCATGCAGGACTGAATAAATCTGAGTTCACTAAAACTGAAATAAATTTAACACACAGTCCTGCAAGTCAATCCCAGTTTATCACTGAATTTAGGCTTGTGCTACCCCGGGACTAGCCCAGCGTAATGTTTACAGTTGCATTAATAACTGCGGCTTAGAAATAATTTCCCCAAGCAAGGGAGAAAAGGGTGAAGAGAAGTAGTTCTTCTCCAGGATATCAAATGCATTCTGGTAATGCCTACAGAACCAATAGGAAAAATAAAACAGGGAACGCTGCTCATTTTTAATATTAGAGATCAGATTAAAAGGAGCCTGGGAATTTGAACAATAACAGGGCAAGTCAGATTGCTCTGAAAAACAACACCATTGCCTTTAGATTCCCTTAGAAATAAATTTTAGGCTTCTTAATGAGTCCACAGATAAATGAGGGAACGCTGGTTCGGGCGGCCCCAGCAAAAAAGTGGCGCCTTCTTGCCAAGGCATGTCATCGCTTTTTTTTTTTTAAAAAAGCAGCTGTTTGCAAGCAGCAGGAGAGCCACGGCAGCGTGTTTTTGCCCAGCAAGATGAGGGTCCTTATGATTGTGTCTGCTTGCTGGTTAGGTGCTAAATCCTAGCTCCGAAGGGCAGAAAGGGCTCCGGTGAGCAGGGCCTGCGCCTTCCTTGCTTAGGCCCATCCGAGCTCAGCTTTCACTTCTTGTCTGTGGAAAACAGCGTGAAGGCCAATCCAAATTAAGCTGGTCTGGGCAATGATTCTGGAGCCGAGTCGAGGTCCAAGGGAGAAGACGGCTGTTCGGAGAAGCCGGGCAAGGCCAAACGGGTGGAGGAGGGCTAAACTTACCACCCCCCTTGGGGACGGATGGTGGGACTTAAGAAGCTGAACCTTTGGAAAGGTCGCCTTGGGGCGGGTTGGCTCCCTGCCACCTCGCCCTCAGTTTCCCCTCTGCCATCCCTCAGCTCCGGCCTCAAGAAGAGCCGAGTCACCACCAACTTGGTCCCGAGCTGAGCCCCCTTTTCCTTGGCCCTGCTAGGAAAAAGGTGTGGGTTGTACGAGGCCTAGGTCAGGCCTTGGTGGGTAGGGAGGAAAGGGGGCCTGGCTTGGAGGCGACAGTCACTGCCTGCACATCACCAAGGTCGGCGGGTCTGGCGGGGGGGGGGGCGTCGTTGGCTTTGCGAGCTGCTCCCTACCAAGAGTGGTCGTCCAAGCCACATTGCAAGAAGACCACCTTGGGTGTTCCTCGGAACTGTTTGTTCTGGGGGGGGGGATTATAGCACATTTATTTAGGGTTTTCAGTATACAGAATAGCCTCCCAAGCTGATTTATACAATGAAGCCGCCCAATACCTTATGGGATCACTTATTTATTTGCAAACAGTAGATTCGGGGTCAGCTTGGTGCACACAGATCAATATGAATTTAATCTCATCAGCGTCTGCCCGTGCTCCTTGTTCATTTTTCTTTCTTTCAAGAGGCATAAATAATTTCTGCATTTTTATGTGGCATCTGATCTTGCAGAAATTAAGCCACTGAGCTCCTCTCTCATTTCAGCAAGGAAGTGAAGTACTTACTTTTATAATCTGCTGAAATCAGGGGAACATAAAGAGCTTATTTTTGGAGGAACCATGCCTACAGTTTGACTTTTCAATATAAAAAGGATGTATAAATATTAATGTGTATGGGGCTTGTGGGTGTTAGGCCTATTTAAGCATACAAATACAATAGATGCATATGACAATACATAAATATCAAAAAAGGGACTTTGCTAAACACCAGGAGAGGGAGGGAGAAAAAGAGAATATTTTCTTAAAAAATCCCTCTGACTTTCTTCAAATACATGACAGAGACCCACAATTCCTTTACTACACACTTTAATTTGAGTCATGCGTTGTATTTTAAGCAGGCAACTAAAGAAAGCAAATGCTGCGGATTGTTGGCCAGGTCAGCTGGAGCCCCCTACATAGAAGGCTCTGTGTAGTCCTAATTACAGTATATGCAAACTGCAAATGGACACACACAAGCATGTTTCCAATACTCTTTTGAAATACTTACATAATAACAATTTAGAAATTGATTGCATATCCAGAGTTGTGTCATCATGATGAATGAATCTATTAATCCTCTTTAAATGCTAACTCAGCCTTGAACTTTTCTCCTTGGATGCAAGTCCGATAGGCTTGAATGATTATTGCTTCCATGTAAAAGCCTCTCCACCGGGTTGCAGCCTATACTACTTCAGTGACGGTTGCACAAGCAATTTAATTAGGAGTACTTGGACTGAGAAGACTCTGCCTTAAGTCATCTCAGGAAGCATTCTTTTCCAAGTCCCATTAGACTCACTAGGATTTATATAGCAGATAAGATCCGGCTGCAAATTGGCTGGTTTGAATATAATTTCGTTATAAAAGTCTTAGCATTAAGGGATATTTAGTTGACTTGTTGAGATGTTTAATTGAATAGCAAGTTCTTTCAGAAGTTGGGTCCACTGAATTCAGCTACACTTTGTTGAGGAGGCATGGATCTAAGCCTTAGATGGTACAATATCCTCTGTGTGTGTGTGTGTGTGTGTGCATGCGCCTTCGAGTCAGTGTTGACGCATGGTGACAGCCTAGACAAGTCCCTGCAGTTTTCTTGGCAAGGTTTTTCTGAAGTGGTTTGCCATTGCCTCCTTCCTAGGGCTGAGAGAGGGGGACCGGCCTGAGGTCACCCAGCTTGCTTTGTGCCTAAAGTGGGACTAGAAGTCCCAGTCTCCTGGTTTCTAGCCTGATACCTTAACCACTACACCAAACTGGCTCTCAGAAGAATATCTCAGAAGAGTATCCATATACTCTGTAACAATTCACTTCAGTTACACAGATAAATTACACTGATATTCTTAACTATCCCTATATCTCATTCCCTCCAAGCAGTGGGAGCAACCTTCAGTCGATTTAACCAGTGAGTATATGCTCTGAACTAATGTGAATCGTTTGCATCTGGAAACTGCCATGCATTTTGAAGATAGGAGCTAAATGCACCATCACACTTCTTGCCCTGAAGCCTATGAAGGTTGGGGCTTGACTGAGGTCTGATCTTGACTGGAGCCTGATTTCTTCCCACCCCCATTTGCCTCAGTGATTAGATTGAGGGCATGGTCTTCATGACAATGGGTGTGTCACTACGAATTTGTACAAACTTTAGCCATTAACGTACAAACACATTTTATGTTTTGTGGGGAGCTTTATGTACAAATGCATCTTTTGTATTTTCGAACAGAGAAAAAACAAATTTATACAATCTCCTTATCTCAAAAGCTTAAACAGAAAATTTGTTTTCTTAATGTTATATCATTTTAACTAAATATAAATATGGAAACTCATATTTATAACTCCTGAAAACTCATCCTGAGGGTAGAAGTTCCAAATTCCCAAGGTATAACTACCCCTGTCTTTTCCTCCCACTCTTCCAGTTTATGAAAAAAAAAAAGTTTGTTCTCTAAATTGTTATATCACCCCTGGGAGAAGTGTATATTGTAATCTTTGTAAGTTTAAACACTCAGCATAATAGAAAAATGCCCCAAGACAACCAAAGTGAGCACTGAATTTCTTATTTTTAGAGACAGCAAAGATTCTGAGATGATTTGTAAATGAAATTTTATATCATCCCAATTTTATTTTTTTAATTACATGTAATACTGTAAAGTAATTTTTAAAAAGTATTTTTCCCTATTTTGTAGCTTTCTGAATCTTCTATACAGAATAGCACTGTTAGATCCAGCTCCAGATTATCTCTGGTCCTTGTTTTTGTAATGGAAAAACCCTCTGTTCTCCAAACTTCAAACTTTTTGAAACAGAGGAGCTGGTTCCCATCCAGGCCTTCTCGCTGCTGTGAAATGATGTATAATTTACGGAAGATTCGGGTTACAGAACAGCAATTCAGACTTTTGAATTAGTCAGCTTGTTTGCAGGGGCAGGGTTGCTGGCGGTTTCTTGGGTTAAAAAGCCTAGAAGTCCTTTGATTTTTTAATAATAATAGTAAAATACTAATACTAATACTAATAATAATACCCCAACCAATCCTTATTTTGCTCTCCATCTCCTGGGCCCTTTTCTTTCTAGAAAAGGAGCCAAGTGGCGTGCAGAAAAGCGAGGAGGGGAGCACAGATGACCCGGCGAAGAAGAAGAAGCAGAGGCGCCAAAGGACTCATTTTACCAGCCAACAACTGCAGGAACTGGAGGCCACTTTCCAGAGGAACCGCTACCCGGACATGAGCATGAGAGAGGAGATCGCGGTGTGGACCAACCTCACGGAGCCCAGAGTCAGGGTGAGCCACCTCCGCGGTCACCTTTCCAAAGCTTTCCCTCGTCACCCCGTCCCTTGCCCCGCTGTCCTTCGAGCTGAATCTGTCGCAGTCCCTCACCTTTCCCGGGTACAGGCTGTCTGGGAGCGGGCCTTGACTGGCAGTCAGCCCATCCTGTCCCACTGGGTTTCCCTCGAGTAAGCCGTGTCGGCCTCGGGCGCAAGGAAGCCGGGAGGGAAATCCGGTGGGAGCGAAAGAGCCTCGAGGCTTACTTGCAGGTTTTTCCCTCCGAACGCCGGAGGTTCGGGCGCGCGAGAGGCTAGGTCTCCGCGCGGCAGGGTGGCGGGCGCGGAGGAGGCCCGCGGGTTCAATCTGCGCGCGCAGCCCTCTTGGTGCAGCGTCCGAGGCTAAGAACCGCTGGACTGTGTTTAAAGTGGGCAGGAGGGAGGCCAGTCCTGATAAAGGCCTGATCAGGGAAAGGATAGTCCGTGTATCTCCTCCCTCTCTTTGCATACCCCGCATTTGAAACGCCTCCAAGCTTCTCAGGTCCGGAAAAGCCCACAGAGAAATAAAAGCAACAATTCTGTGAGCAGATATAGGGGGGAAGGCCCCTTGGAGCACAGCGAGGGTTATTTCCCCTCTTGGCATTCCAATATTATCGGGCGTCGATTACAGCACAAGCATGTGGTACTGAATTGCTGCCTAAATTCGGGCGCCTCCTCTCCCCGCATTTTATTCGAAAGCTCACGGAGGTTTGCTTGCGCGCCAGGATGTCTAAACGGTGACTCTGAACCCACTTACTTTGAAATAAGCTCAAGGGTTACCGGCACCTCACCATTCCTTCTGAGTACAGTAGATGTACTATAGAGAGCAGGTGGCGAAGCCGGGAGAAATTCTACTTAAAACAAAAACGGCGAGTTAAATCCAGGTTTAGGCTCTGCTTAGAGGAGAGCCGCTGAAATCAGTGAGCCGAGTTGTCCACACAGATAAGTCTCCTTGATTTCATTGGGTCTCTTCTAAATAGGATTATTTCTTGATTAGTTGTTGGATCCTGTATTATTTGTTGGATCCAACCCTCTGGACCCAAACATTTTCAGGCCTTAGATGTGACAACGAGGCTCTCCAAATCCGCCAAAGGGGACGCCCAATGCATGCTCCTAAATCTTGGCGGCGCAATTCCGTGGTGGGTTAGTCCTGAAGAAAGTTCCCATCCAATCCAATCCCATCCCATCCCATCGGGGCTTCCGTAGAACTGCATGGAGCATCCAAACGGGGCTTAAGCCTTCCCGGGAGAATCCCTCTAGGCACCAACCCTGGCAGTTTTCAGAAGCGAGGTGGTGAGCAGATCTTGAATGACAATCTTAATCAGCAATTCCTGGTGGGAAAAGGTGCTTCTTCAGATGGCTTCTTGGAAATGAAATCTCTCCCACCTCCCCTCTATTACCTTGAAGTAATAGCCTTGCTAAGATAATGCTAGTAGGGTCACAAGCTTATTTATTTATTTATTTGGTGGCCTGGGAAAATCAGAATTTAGCCAGGACAGACACACATTGTCCAGGATTTACTGTTCTTCCCTGGATTGTTGAAATGCAGCCATTTAATAACAACAGAAATTCTAGTTCATCTTCGGGCGACCGTGGTGGAGGAAGAGAAGATACTCGCCTCCGGGTGGGTGGGTTTTATGAATGCGTTCTTTTTCATAGGAAGGAGGAATCTTTAAAAACACGTAGATTTTTTCCGAAAGCCAGGTGAACGAGGAAACCTTTTTGGTCCCGCTTCCTCCTTGTCTAAAAGGGCGAGGAAGCTTCGGGGACGCACGTGAGTGTTTCTCCGTGGATTTCGAGAGATGCGAGTTTAGCTCTGACTGTAAATGGGAAACTTCAGGAGACGCGCGAATAGGAAAAGATTCGGGGCAGCTTTGTGTCCACGTGCGATGAAAGATGCAGATTACGAGACTGGCTGGCATGGCTGGAAAAGAATCCGAAGATCCCATTATGACTCAGACATTGACCCCTCGATGGAGCTACAGTATGGAGATATTGGGTTTAAGCCCTGGATTAATCAGGACGTGGCCAAAAATGTAGCTATAAATAAAATGCGAGTATTGGGGTTGCTTTGATGGGCAAAGGCTTTTCAGTCAACACCCCCCCCCCCCACCGTGCCCTAAGATATCCAGGCGAATCCAGCCAGTCAGTAGGGCTTAATTTCAAGGATCTGTACATAGTTATGGACTGGGAAAAAAGGAAATAAAAATTCAGTGAGAGAGTTAGGTTGTAATCTTATTCATAGTGACACCGAGTAAGCCTATGCTTAATGAGACTTACACTACTGAGTAGACAGCAGTGTCAGTGTGCATTTAACAACATACTCTTTAGTAAAGGTAGGAACAGACAAATTCCATTACAATCACTGGAAAACTGAGCACACGCATACTGGCAGGATTCAGCAACATACTAAGCTAAACTGCATTTCTTTGAAGTTTAATGTGTTGTGTGAATCTAATCATTCTGGTTTGTGTATTGCAGTTGTGTGACATATCCAACTGTGAATAATACAATAAACCATGATAAAGCAAACCACAGCTTACTGTGTTGTCTGACATGGCCATAAAATTGTGCTAACATTTGGGCAGAATTGTGCCCAATAATGGAAGTAAATCTTAGTGAAATGAAGGCTTTTAGGTGTATTGCCTTCAGAATGCTGTATTAATGTATCTATTTGTATAAGTGTGAGAGCTGTGCCAATGATTTAAAAATAACCAGGAAGGAGTAATGAAATAGAAGTAACATTTTGGGGGGAGAGGGAGAGGCGGGTATTTGGACTGATATTTAGCTACTTCTTAACAGGAATGTACTGATCATTTTAACACTAACAACCAGTTACTATATATGAATTTATGTGCCCCTTAATTCATGCAGACTCTGAGATATCTGAGATTATGCAAGGATACATCACTTCACCACAATGGAGTGATGTATGCTTGCATAAGAACAGTTGCTTGGTAATGGGTTTTGTTAAAATCGATAGAACCTCCAAAGCGTGGGCAAGAGGCAGATTAAAATCAGCAAAGAGGGCAGAGTTACTTGAGATTCCAAAATCAACTAAGTGTTTCTAGACAGTCATGGCTGCCGAGCTGATTGTCATGGATTTCCTGCCTGCAATGTCAGGAATTGCTCAAGTTTGTTTGTTTCAAGGGAACCAGTGGCAGAAATAACCTGCAGGGCAAGCAGGATCGACATTTTATTAGTCATTCTCTTTGCTTGTTTTGTATGCTGGTTTATTGGTTTTTGGGATGTGTCTCCCTCCCTTCAATTTCATAGTTTGCTTTATGCTTTCAGGAGGGCAAATGAATCCTACACCTGCTGAAGGTGTGGGTGTATTTAACTACTGAGTTGAATATAGTAGTTACTGATTTAATAGACTCTAACTGGAGATCACCCTAAAGGTATGACAATATTCCAGAGATAAAAAGTTATTGAGGATTCCCTATAATTTATTGAGACACACAGGAAAAAAGATCTACTGAAGTTTTTTCCAAGAGCAGCCTGGAGTATTTTAGCTTTTTTTATATCACGGATCTTCTTGGGAGACTTGGGAGGAAATCACAGCTTAATTAAGTCCACATAGATTGCAGACTGTTCTTGTCGTCTACTTAAAATCAATGTATGAGCCTCAAATTTGCCCCCCAAATGGGATCTGCAGAAGCCAAGTTCTGATAGTAGCTGAAAAGGCATTGCTAAAACAAAACACAACAAAACAAAACCCAAATACTAGCAGACAGCCAGAGGCTTAAGTGGCTTTAGGCATCAGGCTGTAGGGAAATCAAGAGGTTCATCATTATCATCTGAAAATTAGAACTGTAGCCTATTCTTGTGTCTTTCAAAACTGAAATTAAGTTCCACTGAGTTACATAAAGTTTTTCTCCCTGGGAAAAAGGCAGCCTTGGCTTCCAATCCTGTAGCTGCTTACTGGGAGTAAATTGGACGGAACTCAGAGCAACTGCCCAGGGCCTTCCTGAGACTTTGAGGGCAGATGGCTTATCCAAGCATTTCTTCCAGCCCCCTTTGCTGCATCCTAATTCTATGTATTTTCTTTCCTGCACTGTTTTCTGTCCCTTGAAGTCAGCACAGAAATCTAAAATGCTAAGCTTAGCATTATATTTCAGCTGATTAGTTATGCTGCCTTAAAGAAAAAAATAGTGAACCATCTGATCCTTTCAAATCCTGAATTATACTTCTGATGAGCTCACACTCCACGCGCAGGGGTGGGAGAAATTCCTCCTTTAAAAAGGCCTTGGGGCTGCCTCTTGATGAAGCATTTTAAAAATTGCATGGCAAAGGGCTTTTGTGATAAAATACGGGGGGGGGGGAAGGCAAGACTTTGTATATTGAAAGGAAGATGGCAGTTTTGCAGCAAAAGCAGAGAAATTAAGGATGCAATCCTATTCACATTCACCCCTCAAAATCAACGAGAAGTTCCCATTCTGAGTACATCTAAAGAGGCATATTTCCCCAAAAGACTGCAGCAATATACATTTTTGGTTAATTTTGGCACAATCCAGCCAAAGTTTATGTATTAAAGCCCAGCTGATGCCATTTGGCCCATTTTGTTCATCCCCAATTTACTCAGTATATGTTCTAATTAATTGCTACAGGGTTAAAACCCTGCTGTGATCAATGGGGCTGTATTTTGTTCTGTCCTTGATGTGTCATGATACTTAATGGGTTTGCACTATAAGGAAGGAGCACTTCATGCAAAGTTATTGACCCTAATCATTTAATGTGGAGGCCGGACTTGGCGACAGTAGAGAAGGATCGCTTCCAAATGATGTGGGATGTTGGATGTCTTCACACAGAGGGTAGACAGCCATCTGGTCAGAATGCTTTAATTTGGATTCCTCTACCAAGAAGTTCAATTCCATAGTCCACATCTCTCCCTCCAACCCCGAGATTGTGTGAAGGTGGGGGGGGGGGGGGGAGATCAATAGATTACTCCATTTCCTTCCAAATCTTAGCTCAAACTCTTCTGTAGTTGTTTTTTTCTGAAACTTCAATACGGCCAAATTTGCTGAGAGGTCTTTCTTCCAAAATGTCTAGAGGCCGACATTAAAACGTTTAAAGCCTCATTTTCAGGAAATCGCTGTCTGGAAGTACTTTCTGAGAAGTGAATTACAGGCTGCTTTTCCGCTTTTCCCGCGTTTTCTCTCGCGGAGTTGCAGCGAATTCTTTCCCCCTCCTCCTGCTCTTTCTTGTTGAAACTTGCCGTTTTGTTCTCATCCCCCCAAATTAGCAGACGCGTTTGATATGCAAAGAACTTGGTAATACAGTGGACAGAGTTGGCACGCACAATCCTGTGAGCGTGGCCTCACCTTCAATGGGGCTCACAGTACAGTACTTCCATCCAGGCAGGCCTAGGGTTGCAGGGCAGTCCCTCCGGAATTACATAGCAGCTGCTTTGTTTCTGAGAGTGCCTTTAGGAAAAGAGCGCTCCCAGGGAGCAGCTGGATTCCTAGTTTGGCTGATTTTTGCTCCTAACGTACAGCTTTTTCCGCCCGCTTGCCTTAGCCGATAGCCAACGCCGATCAAATCCTAACCCACGAGGGATGCAGGCAGTTCCGCGGGCCGCTATTTCCCCCAGGAATCACGTGGCTAAGGCCGACGCCTGCGGCTCTTAGAGGACGCGGAACCAGTGCGACTGTGTACTGCTTCGGGTGAGGAATGAGGTGGTTTTCCTGTGTACTTGAATCCCTGGATTTTTATGAAAACAAACTGAAAGCCTTTCCTAAAAGATCACTTTCCCAAAGATTGCATCAGCTTCCCTCCTGTCTTAGACTCCAGGGCATCCAAACTGATTTTCGTTTATAGCAGCAAAAACTGTAAATACTGAATATTCAATGTAAAAGCAGATGCTGCCTTTGATCAAACGCAAAAGATACATGGTAACTGGCTGGGTGTGTCTACCTTTGAGATACTTGCCTCGTCCACTTCTAATTTCCAGGAATAAGGAATTTTTGTTGGTTTTTTTTTTAAAGTTGGACAAAGCCACCAGGATCAGTCTGAGAACAGCAGTTTCGGCAAGAGGTTTGGCCAGAAAGTGGTTAATGGAAGGCAAACAAGTAAATGAAATCCAGAGATCTTGAACAGGAAACAAAGGAGATGCCAAGTCAAGCCAGCAATCTGTAAGCACAGATTTCTCAAGGCCCTGAATAGCAAAATGGAAAAGCCATCTTGAGAGAAATATCAGCTATCCATCTAACCAAATGCTACCCCAGACATTTGAGATAAAGGGCATGTACTGAATGCATTGATGAGGTATCTTCTTCTAGGACAGCTTTCTAAAGACAGGGACTTTCTTTAAGGCAGGAAATTATTTCATAGCAAGCTTCTTTTCAAGGGTGTCTCTTGCCATGGGTCATGATGGCTAGGACTGACTGGTTGAAGTCCAGAACATTTGAAGGGCACCAATCTTCTTATCTCCACTTGAAAGTATTGTAGAAAAGAGGGAGAGCTGGTCTGATAAATCTATCCTTGTTCTCTTTTTTATTCACACACGGTCAGGCATTTATAAGCTGTGATGGCAGCAAATACCCCAAATAGGCAACCAGGATGATTTACTGCCTTTCTTACTAGAGCAGAAGTGCAGATTTCTCATCTTTATTAGCTTGTAATAAAGAGGTTCCAGAATGTTGCATGGGGTTAGGCTAGAAAAAGGGTTACATTTTTTCCCACTGACTCCCAAAAAGCACTTACACTGAAATATTAATTAATATGCCTGTTTAATTTATTGAGTAATGAATCAGTTAATGCATTTTTATTATGTTTTGACAGCTTTAATCTGATTGCAGCCAGAGTTTTCATTATAGCTGCTCCAGAAAGAGTAAAACCTGGACCTTAAGAAATCCAGTAGTAAATAAAATGATCAAAGGTGATGGGACACCTTCTCCACCATTCCTTTGTTGCTGTATGGCCTTTTAGGAACAAGTTCAAAACATCAGAGGGGTGAGTTGGCTGAAGAGATAGTAGAAATCTAGATACAGGCAAAGAATGGTACAACAGAATACAAAATCAGTGTAACAAATTTATACAGAAGTCCAACCACCCTTCAAGTCCCCTTCACATCTCTATGGATAAAAGTTTAAGATAAAGTAGGATATCAATAGAAGGGACCAGGTAAGCTTCACCACACCAGACTTAATTTAAATCTGAACCCCAGAATGTATTTTCAGTGCCAGGTCTTAGCTTAGCCCATGAGAACAAAGATGCCCGGAATATTTTTATATTGCCTTAGATTAGCAGAATCAACTGTGTGTCTGATCAAGGAGAAAGAATGGCTACTCAATAGATATGCATTGTACTTTGGCACCTCTTCTTTTAGAAAGAAAAGTAATTCTGAACTGTAGAATACTTTTCCATTAGGTTCCCTTCCCCTCCAAATTAATAAACCTTGAGCAAAGATCCAGCAGGGGATTTCTTAATTGGACAGCTGAGAGCTTTTAGTCATGCTGATCAGTCTCTAGATCAGGAATCACTAACCTCTGGGCTGGTGGGCACACTTGGAATTTTGAGAGCTGGGGGCAAAAAATACTATGTCCTTTCTTACCCATCCCCAAAGGCTCCTACAAAAGATTGTCTTTTTCTTGAGCAGCATTTCCAAACAGAGCAATGGACTGCAACTGCCCACCATTTTTATTTTGTATACTGATGGGAGAGGCATTCTTAGAAATTAAGATGATACTGGAGACTGGCAATTTAGTTTGCAAAATGTCAGCTGTCAATGTAATGATTAATTCTTAGTGACCACATAGATAGGTTTTCTCCGTGATGATCTGTCCTCAACCTAGTCGTTCAGCTCTTCCAACTGTGCACTCATTGCTACTGTAACTGAGCCTATCCACCCTTGCTGCTAGTTATCCTCTTCGTTTCTTTCCTTCGAATTAAAGTAACAGTAATTAAAACTAAAAAGAAAGTGTGGCAGTGCCATGGCCTGTGTCTGTAGTCACTTCGGGGCCCACAGTGCCATGATGGGGACTGCATCTCTGAGTGGAATCTTTAATCAGTTCTATTAATTATTAGTTGGGGGAGTTGCTCTCGGTTTCTTGCCATAATGCAGGGATAGGCAAATTTCAAGCTCACAGGAGCCTTGCTTTTCTTGGAACCCTTCACTGTATCATGAAAGAGCACCATGGATTCCCAGTGTGTGACTTTCTTTATGCATCTGAACTTGGAGGGAGCTCCCAGTTCCTCTCCATAAAGGTCATCCCTGGTCACCCAAAGCTTTCTTCACTTCAACTCTCTAACTTAGGGCAGGTAGGCAGAGAAACAACCACAGCAACAAAATGTCCAACAACTACGGCAGATGACCTCCCAGCAAATTTCCATTCTTATCTTGTGTCATAAAGGTAAAGGTGAAGTCTCCCTCAAGCTCCACTCCTGGTGAATCAGAGGGTTTTCTTATCAACATTACTGTACTGAAATTATTTGTTTTTGCTTTCCTCTAGGAAGTTTTTTGATGTTCCAGTCTAGCCTATACAGTAGTTTTGAAATATCCTGGGGGTCTCGTGTCCAAGTACTAACCAGGCCCAACCTTGCTTAGCTTCCCAAATAGAAGCTTAAATGAGCTTCCAGACCATTTAATGGATTTCTCAGGGTTGGAAAGACAAGGTGTCTGATCCAGTATGACTTCCTGACTTTGGGGTCCTGGGGGGGGTGTCCAATATATGTTATCTCAGGATGATGGGGAGAGTGGGACCACCATGGACAAACCTGTATTATGCTTGCTAAGTCTCACCTGTTCAACTTCTATGATTACACTTTCAGGAACCCAGATGGACAGCAGGGTGGATCTTGGGCAGCCCCCCTTTTCCCTTAGCTTAGGCAGGCAGCTGCTAATTTTACGCAGGCAGCCCCCTTTTACTCTTAGCTGATGCGTTGCGGGCGGGCGCAAGCAGACACTCTGCGCGAGTGCTGCGGCCATTTCAAGCCTCCGGGCGCCCCTTCTCTTTTCTTCGCCCCCTCCCCGCAGGTCTGGTTCAAGAACCGGCGCGCTAAGTGGCGGAAGCGGGAGCGCAACCAGCAGATGGACCTTTGCAAGAACGGCTACGTGCCGCAGTTCAGCGGTCTGATGCAGCCCTACGAGGACGTGTACCCGGGCTACCCGTCGAACTACTGGCACGCCAAGAGCCTGGCGCCTGCGCCGCTCTCCTCCAAGAGCTTCACCTTCTTCAACTCCATGAGCCCGCTGTCGTCGGCGCAGTCCATGTTCTCGGCGCCCAGCACGCTGCCCTCCATGAGCATGCCCTCCTCCATGGGCCACTCGGCCGTGCCCGGCGTGGCCAACTCCGGCCTCAACAACCTGAGCGGGTCGTCCCTCAACACGGCCATGTCCACTCCCGCCTGCCCGTACGGCCCGCCGGGCTCCCCCTACAGCGTCTACAGGGACACTTGCAACTCCAGCTTGGCCAGCCTGAGGCTGAAGTCCAAGCAGCACTCGAACTTCGGCTACGGCAGCCTGCAGAGCCCCGGCTCCACTCTAAACGCCTGCCAGTACAACAGCTGACCGGCCTCCTCCTCCTGAAAGGGACCGCGGCTGCGCTCAGGGGCAGGGAAACGCGCCGGAGGAGGAAGGGGAAGGACGGGCGGGCCGGCGGACGGACGGACGGACGAACGAGCCATCGCTGGCGAGGAGAGGGGGACGGGCCCGATCGAACCTAAAATACATGGATGAGTTGCAATGTTTTTTCTCCTCTGGATGATGCGGGTTTTGTATGCGTGTTTACTTGAACTTGCACAGGACTTTCCTTCTATAATCGTCCACTTTATACGACCAGAAGATACAGTAACGGTGGAGGCGGGGGGGGGGGCGGAAGAGTGACGAGCCTTGCTGACGAGCCCTGGAGCGCCCTTCGGGTGGGGCTCCCTGCGGTGAGGAAACGAGGCGTGGTTCCGGGTTCGCCCCTTCTGGCGGGGCGGGGCGGGGATCGTTCAACGGGGCGGGGGCGCTGGTGCAAAGCGGAAGGACGAAACCCTCCGAGCAGAAGCATCGCGAGCGGGGCGAACCACTTCTGCAAGGCTCTATTTCCCTTGGCTTTCCCTTGCGCTTCGCCGTTGAATAGGCTGTTGTTTTCCAGTGCGTGACTCTCGATGGGATTTGCTTCTTGAGCTGGAGGCGTCGGGGATCCTGCCGCTCCTAGCACTGCAGACGCGGCCGAACATGTTCCTTTTCCTACCTCTCCTTCTCTCCCGAGACTGCAGTACAGAATCCCTCTAATCTCCCTTCAAAAAGGAACTTGATAGAGACCCCCTCCCTTTCAGAGTCTTACCCTGATAATCAAATTATCATTCGTCCTTATTTAAAGGAGGTTTTTTTTTTAATTTAAAAATTAAAAAGGAAAGAATTCTCCTAGAGAATCTAGGGAAAATATTAAAAAGAAAAGACAAAAAGGAGTATCAGAAATACTGCATCTTAAATAAAGGAGAAGAGTGACCTCATGGATACGTAAAAAAAAATTGGGGGGGGTTAAATTACTAGTTTCTCCAGCTTTGGATTTAAATAAATCAATAAAAGCAAGGAACCCAAACAAGAATTCTTAAAAAAGATGTTATGTGTTAAGTGTAGATAATGCTTAAAAGGATTTTTTTCGTTGGGAAATTTTAAAAAAATATGAAAATGATAAATATGATCGTTAAATATTAATACGCATACAAAACACATATGAAGTTTTCTTGCAGACATACTTGTTACTTCTTCCTGTTGATACTTATTACCTGTAGATGACAAAGAAACCATATAAAATGCACAAGGTACTTCTTTCCCAGTGTATCCCCACCTGTGGTAACCGTTACGCTGGATGTTTCAATAATGCTGTTGTGGAGGATGCAGTATATATATTGTTTTATAAGTTATGTTTTTGTGATTTTTTTTTTTGAAAATTAAGAGCATGGGAATAAAAAAAACCTCTTGAACCTCTTTGTCTTCCTTTCTAGCTACATACTATCTAGATCACCCTTCCTCAATGTGGCACTCCACAGATGTGTTCAGACCATAGTTCCTCTCATCCGCAGCCTGTATATGCATGCTGGTTGAAGATACTGGGATTGATAGCCCAGCACATCTGGTGAGGACCATTTGGGGGAAGATCCCTATTGATCTAATTTAAAAACAAATCTTTTGAGAATATTTTTTAAATGATACTTTAATGTTATAATTTGGTACTTTCAACACACACACAGAAATCCCAAACTCTAAACGTTACAGCGAGACAACATAAACAAAAATAAAATGATAGTGGTCCGTTCATCAAGTAAAACACTGTCACAGTAACTTTCACACTTCCGGTTGAAACCCACAGATTTCACCATGAGGTTGGATGCCAGAACACTGACTTACCTTCTCAAGGATTTCCCCTCCAAACTCAGAATGGGGGTGTCCAACTTCAAAGAAGGAAATCCAATACCAGATTCCTGCCCCTGTAATTAACCCTTCTAATCTCAACAGACTCCGGTTTGAAAGCCCCAAAAGAGATGTAGGGGAAGGTGAAGCAGAGGTATTCCAGAGCAGATGGAACTGGCTGTCCAGTTCCATTTTTGCAGGCTTCAGATTATGCCACCTGACCAGATTTTTAGCAGCAGACACATGCAGAAAGTGACCCCACTGACTTTGTGTATGTAGATTTTCAAAGTTCCTCATCAAAGGCTCCTGAGTAAACTTAGCAGAAATGGGAGCCGAGGATTTGTCCTTTTATGGATTGTTAGCTGGCTAAAAACAAGAAAATAAATGATAGAAATAAATCAACAGTTTTCTCAATGGTGTAAGAAGTGACATCATGAATGATTTTAATTTATGGGTGAGCAGTGAGATGGCCAAGTTTGTATGAATAGCAAACCATTCAGGTTAGTAAAAGCCAAAAGGATCTATTTAAACATGATGAATAGTCAACTATACAGCAAGTGTAGTTCAGTGTATAAAGTGATGCACATTGGGACCAGACAAAAAAAAGCTCCACCAGATTCTAATTTCATGTATACACTGATGGGATCTGAATTGTCTCTAAGCAATTAGGAAAAAGATTATGAAGCCATACAGGATAGCACAATGAAGACACCAACTCAGTATGTAACAACTGCAAGTATATAGAACTTTATTGGTTCCCATACCCATACGTAGGTGTTCCTGTTTTCAAACCCTTTGTAATTCATTTACCTGTTAACACATGACAGTAAGCCAGGCTTCCCTAACCTTGATTTAATCACACAACATGCAAAGCTGTAAAGCATTATGCCTGGATTCACACAAAACTTTAAGCTATAATGTGGCTTAGCAGGTAGTTTAGTGCGCTGTGTGAACCAGCCATTGACAAACAAAAGCTACCTATTTCCAGTCTGTTGACTCCACAATATTCCATAGTATATCTATAAACTTCTAGCATCTAGATAAAAAGTACTGTATATTGAAATTTGCAAAGATAAATTCTACCTTACTAGCCTTCTAGAGTTTTTGAAAGTGCCAGCAAGTACATGTACCAGGGGTCATCCAGTGAAGCTGATCAGACAAAAATAATCCACATAGTACATAATTAAACTTTGGAATTCATTAGTACAAAACATGGTAATGGCCACTAACTGGGAAGGAGATTGGATGAATTCATGGAAGACAAGTCTGTTAAAGGACATTAGTCTTGAAGATTCAACATTACCTCATTACGTCCAACTTGAGGGCAACATGTCTTCAGATACCAGTTCCAGATACCACCTGCTTATGAGTACCTCAGAGGCATTGAGATAAATAAAAAGCTGGACTCAAATGAGCCTTAACCTGATCAAATAGGACAGGTCTTATGACTAAAAGCAAGTTGTAAAGGATGTGGGTTTTACATCCTTTACATCTTGAACCAAATATTTTTTTTCAGACAAGATTAACTGCTGAAACTACCTGTACAAATATAATGACTCCAAAGAAGTTAGCATTCTAAAGGTGAACACGCAAAAATATACATCTACTCAGAAATAAGCCTCCGTGATGTCAGTGGGACTTACTCTCAAGAAAAAGTTATCTAGCATTACAGCCCAACAGACTGAGGTGGTAATGTTAATCATATTCCCTTGAGAGATTTTTGGACTATAAACCCTTTGGTTGCAATATACATAAAGACATCAGTACAAAGGCAAAGATAGGTTGAGGAGGAGATTAAGGTAAAACCATGTCCTGCATTTTCCATATACTCTGCTTTAAGCCCTAGAAATAAATCACAGCCATCAACTATATGAACAAATTGGCTAGGATGATGACTGTCGCTTTTGCAGTAGCTGTTACAACTATTGTTACCCCAACATTGGAATTCACAAATAGGTGGTAGAGGCAGAACCTTTGGTTTCCATCTGAAAATATTGTTTTTTGGGTCTTGCTAATGTATTTTCAGGGAAGGAGCTTCAATCTGTGTGCAAATAAGTAATTTTAATCCCCTACACTTAGTGGACTTCCCAGAGTCCCCCTTCACGTGCTCGTGTACTATCGTCAGTGAAAAACCCATCGCTAAAATTTCTTCCTCATACCCACTGCTATGCTGTGCTTGACAACTACTGAATTTCCTAACAAAAGGAAAGAAAGAAAACACTCATGTTTTCAATTTGTGTAAATTGTAGCATTACTCTCAGTACAGAAACACAAGGGAGTTTGTTTTTGTTCTCTATACTGAACATGTTTACTTGGGAGCGCACATCCCTTTATCATAGATAAAAGAACATATTTTAGAAGTTCAAATAATAAAGTAAGCCTTTGTAGCCATGCACATGCCTGATTGGTCACCCTCCAATTATCAATATGTTAAGAAGATGAGGAAGGAAAAGGAGGAGAAAACGCTGGGATGACCAGGGGCCACCAAGGCTAGAGGAGAAGTCAAAGTCAAGGCCTCAACCGCCTGACAGACCCAAAAAAGAGGGCCTGCTTTTTGTGTTTTGGCTACCCTTTTCCATCTCTGCCTAGCAACTGCAATGACACATTTGCAAAGCACTGAAGGGATTGCTTTGTTTCTTTTGTTCAAAACAATATTTTTTCACAGAGGATCTAGGTCCACAAGTTGCCGTCCCTGAGCAGATGCTTTGGAATACTGTCTCTGCCGTCCCTTTTTTTCCAAAAGGCCCATGTCGTAGGTGTGATTGTTATTTCTGAAGGGTGTTTGGGACTGGTGGAGAAACAAAGGGAGAATCCTTTCCACGCTTCCCATTTGCCCACTCTAAACCGTACATGTCCGGGCGTCTTTTCTCCCTGGGGAGTTCTAAATGCATTTCTTGGGATACACCCAGCTTTGTCAGCATGTTTTTGCAGGCATCCTTTGGCACGCTGCACTTTCTCCACTTCTGCTTGGGGAAGGCTATAGTTTGGCTGGTGAGGGTTTCTGGGAAGGCGTTGAAATAGGATTCTATTTTAGGGCGGTGAGTGGTGTGTTTGTGAATGTTTTTTAATAACTTTGGGTTCTGTGCGTAACGAGAATCCACCTTGAAGCAGAGGGAGAATTAAAAAAATTATTCTTGTTAGCCTAACCAATGCATTAAGAAAGGAAAGAGGAAGTCTTCTTCAAAAATAACCTGGGAATTCAAAAGAGCAGAACTCAAAGCAAGCATCTATTTTGACCAGTTAAGCAGAAGAAAAGAAAAGGGCAAAGCTATGAGGAATTTGAGCAGCATAAGTAGCAACAATGCACTTTTCTTTCTGAACAAAATCAATTACAAAGAGGAAGCCTGCCAAAGAACTACTATAGTCGTTTTTAGACCACCCAGGTGAGAGAGAAGTACTTAAGCAACCCTCAGAATAAAAAGTGGAATGAATTCTTTTACCTCCACAAAAAATGCTTCTTTTGGGAAGGTTTTTCTGCCCTTTACACCATTATTTTTCAATTAAAGACCTAAATAGATTGCCCATAAAATGGCCTAAGGCTACCAAATCAGGCATCTTTCTTCTTAGGAATAACTACTCAATTCATCTATAACATAAATTCCAGATCCACATGTTAGCATCATTTTTTCCTTGAAAAGATTTTTCTGTAGCATAGGACAGGTATTAACCATGTATACAATCATTGTTGGTACAGAATTCAAGTATAGTTATTTGCAGAATCTGGAGAGCTTTTTGTTGTTCTTTTATTTAAATTACCATTATATTAGTTACCTCTTGCATTACATCCACATTTTCTCTGCATTCAAAAATGCTTTTGCAAATTAAGCTAAGGAGAGAGCTTTTTTAACCTCTGGAAATAGGAAAAGAAGCATCTGGTGAGAGAAAGCTTGGCCGCTAACTGGAATGGCACCAATTCAAACTATATTTATGCTTCTATTTTCAAATTATATAAATAAAATTGACTTTACTGATTAAAACAAGACTTTGTGAAAATATGTTATATCCCAATTGGCAAATAATGTGTGAAAAAAAGAATCTGATAACTTCAAAACAGCTTGAGATCCTAACTTATAAATCAAGGTTTACTCATTCAATTTTTGAAAATTAAATTACATGGTAATTTTGCAAACAAAAATAGTGTTTAGCAAACAACATTGAGAACAGCAGTTCCTACACATGCTTTGTATCTGTCCATTAACAGGAGTGTCTTTAGCTGCTCCAAAACATTTTTCTTTTCACACGCCTAGAAGGCATCAAAATTGCCTTGATGCGTGTGTGTGTGTGTGTGTGTGTGTGTACACACACACACACATAATATTTCTTTAAAAAATCCTAAAAACTACTTACATTTAAGACAGCTGCAAAATAAAACAGTTGCAGCTGCAACCATGTCATTTTCTTGTTTGTTTGTTTTACAGTTTTGAAGAAATGAAGAAAAGAAATTAAATGGACTCTTTTCACATGTTCTGAAAACCGTACATGTGTGGTGAAGGAACAGGACAGTATCTACTTTTCCCATCTCACAGTCCAGAGATTCATCGCCTGCACAAAGCCTGCAATAATTCTACCTTTGTGTATTATTGTTATTGTTATTATTATACTCCTGCCCCCTATTTTCCCCACAACAGCAACCCTGTGAGGTGAGCCGGGCTGAGAGAGAGGGACTGGTCCAAAGTCACCAGCTGGCTTTCGTGCCTAAGAAAGGACTAGAACTCACCGTCTTCTGGTTTCTAGGTCAACACCTTAACCACAACACCGAACTGGCTCTCATGCATTTCAAGATTATGGGATTTAGAGGTGGATGAAATTGCCTGCATTTGGAAAGTGTGTAAGCTTTGGTAAGTGTGTAATTCATGTAGAGTCCTAATGTTGTCACTGATTTTTGTGTGTCTAGAATTGCAAAATTAGCTGTTACCTTTTCCAGAATTCTAGATGTAATCTAATAACTGGCATTTGGGTTATTTTTAGTAAAAGTGTTGTGCAACTGGGGGCACAGATGCAGCCTTTATTCAGAGCCTGAAAGCCACCAATGACAGAAAAAATACTGTATCTCTGGGTCTCATTCATGCCACCTCCTATGTATATGAGACTTGTTTATAAGAGAGGGAAGAAAGAAAGAGAGAGAGAGAGAGGGAGGGAGAAAGAAAATGTGTATATAAAAAGGAGTTTGTTTTCCTCATATACAGTACTACATAATTCATTTAAACCTGGCACTCAGTTGAAATGTATGAGGATGCAATTTGTTGTGTGAGTTAAAATGCAATAGTTAAAAGCTAAATTAATTAAGAATAATAATATTCCTATTCAATTAACCCCTCACTTGTTTTAAAATCGTTTTATATCTTGGTGCTTCTTATTGCATAAAGCCCTGCCATTCAAAGCCTGATGCATGCAGTAACCCTGCATATGTCCTCCACCACAGATGAGTCCAGAGGTTAGACAGGTTCTGTGTATTGGCTGAATATCTTCCATCAAAGGAAGCCAGAATGGAATAATTTCAAGCATACATGCATTTCAACGCTTCGTTTTCCACTTCTTATTTTCTGTTTCTTTATCAAGAATCCTTTTGTTAAAAAATAACTTCTGCCTGGCTGTCTTAAAGATGTCGTCTCTTCCCCCATTCCTAAACTGCTACAGGTAGTTCCCAGACATTCGAGAAGGGGAAGCGATGATTACTAGAACGTCTGCTTTTTACCACTTCTCTTAATCAGAAAAAGAGATCCATGTAAGCAGTTCTGGTCCAATGCCACAATATACACTTCTAAGAAAATCACACAGTGAGTAAAAAATATGGATAATCTGCCTCAGCGTCCTGCCTATGGCAACTGTTGGTGCCGGATATTTTGGAACAATTATGAAATAATCCATTCCCATTCACTCATCTCTTTTACAAAGCAGAGATTTCCAAATACTTGAGTATGAAATTGCATCCCACAGTCATCTTGGCTCTCAGCCACTAAAGCATTTAATCACTATGAATTTGTTTAAATCTGTGTTGAATTGAATGATACAGCCTTAACAACGTGCTTTGACAGTGGGTTCCAGAAGTGCTTACAGCATGGAACATGACCTAATTATTTTAAACCTGATACTTATTAATGTCATCATGTTCACCCTGGCCCTTGATTTATGGCAGGGGAGAAATAAGAGTTCTTAATTCATATCTTCCATACTATTTTTGATCTTTTATGGCTCTACTATATGGCTGAAATCTGATGATCTGTCAAAGGACAGTCTGTCAAATTTTCTGTGATGAAGACCCCATGTCAAAGAACTACTGAAACATGAAATTCAGCCCTATCACTTTTTATTTTGCACTCTGTAACAAAGTAATCAGCACATCCCACATGTATCCAGTAATCCAGTCTTAGTGCTTGAGATTTGCCAGCAGTCTTCAAGATAAATTTAAAGGCGTTGCTTGCTGCTAATGCAATTGAATATAAAAAGCACAATCCTGATAAGACCATTCAAGATTTTTTAATTAAAAGCTACATTAAAATGTGCAGAATAAAAGCAGTAGAAAATATTATAGTAAGTCAGTGTATCTCAACCTTGGAAACTGGCTGGGGAATTCTGGGAGTTGAAGTTCACACATCTTAAAGTTCCCAAGGTTGAGAAACACTGCAGTAAGTATTATCTTTTTATTTCTTTTATATCTTCTTTATTTTCTTGAGAACATCAATCATCACCACAAATCTAAGGACATTAGGCTGCAACCCTGTAGTTATTATCCACTGAATTAAACAGAGCTGTACTTCTGAGTAGATGTATATAGGATTACACTGATATGGTGCAAACCTTTGCATGTTTAATTTCAAAAGGGCTTACTTCCAAGACAGTATCTCACATCTGATGAAGCTTGCTTCACAGTGCTTTATCATTACTTGATGATTCAAGAGATGGCACTGGAAAGTCAAGAAATAAGTCCACAGTGGATGAGCAGCAGGGTAAGTCAAAAACTTTTCCCACTTCTGAATCCACTGCAAGAATCATATAATTGGTGCCAACAGTAGCATATATACAGAAATCTATCTATCTATCTATCTATCTATCTATCTATCTATCTATCTATCTATCTGTCTGTCTGTCTGTCTGTCTGTCTGTCTGTCTGTCTGTCTGTCTGTCTGTCTGTCTGTCTGTCTATCTATCTATCTATCTATCTAATCTGAATATATCTATCTAAATATTTATGGAATAATGGTGCAAACAACGAGAAATGAAGCTCATATGTTATGGTCCCAATTCCGATTTGTCCCCAGCTGTTATTTACAAAGGAAAAAGAAGATACACTAAACGAGTTCTCTGGTTTGGCTTTTAGAATCAAAGGTAGCGCTATTATTGAGAATGGCAAGGCTATTTCATTCACCTCTAAACATAAGAAAACAATGTTCTGTTTCTGAGCATTAGAGAACACAAAAGTTGTTCAGATATTTAATCCAAAACTAGGAATATGCCATATAAGATGGTGTTTGCAAAGTGAGTGAGAAGTTTGTGGCTGGTATAGACCTTAATACTGTCATCATCCTCCCTTATCTGGGAGAAGGACTCATGGAACTTAATGGGACTAATTGTTAAATAGAAAAGTAGGGGATCAATCAGGCCCTTGTCTTTCTTTTCTCAGATCTTTCTCTCTATTGCATCAAATAGAAACTGAAAAATTTCATGCATATACACATTCAATAAACAAAGTGGGGAAAGAACTTTAAAGCATCTTTTAATTAATGCAAAAACTCAGTTTTTCAAAGTACATGCAGCTCAAGTTAAACCTGAGTAAAAGTATTTCTGCAGGTGCTAGTCTGTTGCAGCAAAAAGTAGCTCATAGGGCATCATCAACATATCACAGGATGCTATTTAAATGCAAGCAAAAAGGAAAATACACACATCAATACACAGTGCACCAAATCTTCAATAAAAAGATGCATAGGCTGCAATCTTGTCCTTGGAAAAGTGCCCAATAAATTATATAATGCATTGCTTTGCCCACTTTCATGGTTAGAAAGAGGGAGACATCCACATGAGAAACCCCTTCCCAACACTCACAGCTTCCCAGGCTAACTTTGAGCCCTGGGAACATCAGGCATCAGAAAGGATCAAAGGGAGGGATGCTGTGGGAGAGGCAAGGATCCGTGGGATGCAATATCCACAAAGAGGTAAGGGCAAGTATTCTTACTGCACACATTGCTCCCTCTAATATCTTGGGCCAATAAGCACTCACTGAGGAAGTGAAAAATGAACAAAAGACTATTACAGTCTTCTGCACAGACCTAGAAGAAACTATATTAAAAAAAAAAAAAAAGTAGATTGACCATGTCCTACCCTCAGAGTAAGCCCTGGGTCCTGCTTCATGAGCATATTTGGGAGACAAAGTGATCCTTGCAGATGTAAATGTATATGTTTCTTTTGCTTCTGTTAGATAATACTTTCTGAGGTCTATGAAGTTTTTTCCAAACACAGTTCATAAAACATTTCTTTGGCTTATTCCACTTTTCATAGCTTCTATTTTCAACATTTTTTTTTCCTGATTGTCTAATAACCTGTCTTTCCAAGATCATACATGACTATCTTAGGAAGCCGGAGTTTACAGCTCCTTCTCCAATGCCAGGTGTATTTTACTGTTCCACATTTTGATTAATGGGCCAAAACAAATAGAAGGAAATTTAATAGGGTTCTGCATCTGAGGAGAAAAAAAATTGAAAGGGATACGTCTAGGATGGGGAGACCTGGCTTGTAGTACAGCTGAAAAAGTTCTGGTGGTCCTAGTAGTTCAGAAGTTGAACATGAGCCACCTGTGTAATGCAGCTTTAAAAAAAGAAGTGCTGTTTTGCGATTTCTTAATCACATAAAGCCCAGATGATAGGAAGTGATTGTCTCCACTTTACTCTGCCTTGGTCAGGGCCTGCTTGGAATACCATTTTGGGCACCAGAGTCTAATAAGAACATTGACAAACTGGACTGAGTTGAGTGTAGGGCTACCAAGATGGTGAGCAGACTAGAAACCAAGTCCTATGACAAATGGTTAAAGAAACTGCCTTTATTTAGCCTGCAGAATAGTATACTGAGGGACCATTAGACTTTAGATAGCTAAAGGGTTGTCATATAGAAGAGGAAATAGATTTGTTATCTAAGAAGGCAGAGTCAAAACCAGCAGGTTGAAATTACAGAGAAGATTATTCAGAGTAGATAATAGGAGGAATTTCCTGATGCTAAAAGCTATCGGTGGAATATGTTGTTTTGTGAATTGTTATGTTCCCCTTCAATGAAGGTCTTCAAACACAGACTTGATAGCTACCAGTCCAAAAACCCCTAGCAGCTCATGTACCGAAGAGACATTGGACAAGATGATCTCTGCAACCCCTTCCAACTCTATGATTCTCAGAATGTACAGCAAATAGCAATTAAATCTCGGTGATAAACATCCAAATGATCGCTAGCGAGTTTTATTTATTTATTATTTAAATATATTATAGCCGCCCAACTCCAATGGGCTCTGGGTAGCATACAAAATAAAACAAAACAATCCATAAAAACAGATAAAACCTAAAACCACACAGCCAGGACTACAATGATCTAAAAGCAACAGAAATAAAATAAAACAAAATAGAGCCCGCCAAAATACAAGAATACATTAACCCCAGGCCTGGGACCAAAGCCAGGTGTTAAGAGCCCTCCAGAACCCCAGAAAAGAGGGCATTGTCCTTATCCCTGGGGGGATGCTGTTCCAGAGGGTGGGGCCATGACAGAGAAGGCATGCTTCTTTGGTCCCACAAGATGACAATGTTTATTAGAGTGGACCTGCAATGCTGGAATGTACTGGCGAGGCAGAAACTATTGGAGACAAGTGGCCCCTCAGATATCCAGGCCCTATGCCATGAGGGCTTTAGATGTAATAATCAGCACCTTGAATTGCACTCAGAAGCCAACTGGCAACCAATGCAGCTCACAGAGCAATGGTACACGTGGGCATGCTGACAGGCACCCATTACTGCTGCATTTTGAGCAGCTGTAGCTTCCAGGTGGTCTTCAGGGGCAGTCCCGTGTAGAGCACATTGTAATAATCCAGTGGTGAGGTGATCAGGGTGTGAGTTACTGCCTGAAGGGCCTCCCAATTAAGGAAATACAGAGATACAGAGAATCCTAACTCAGTGGTTCTCAATTGGGGGTCATAACCCCCAGAGGCTCATGAGCAATTTAGAGGGGAGTTGCAAAATTGCTTATTTATTTATTTAAAACATTAATATGGCCACCCATCTTGTAGAACATAACTTTGGGCAGCTCACAACAATAATAGACTTTAAAAACAATAAAAGCAAGCTAAGCAAGAGTATTACAAAACTCACTTCTGCTTTGTTTTGACAAGCCTATAGTGGCTTTGTACAGACAAAATGGGGAGCAAAACCATGACCAATTTTTGAGAGATTCCAAACCCATGAATCTAGCCATCTATCAAAACAATCTATCACAACCATTCATCTATCAAAACTATGATTGGTGAATGGTTTCTTGTGTGATTTAGGGCATGGTGTGTTTAGTAACTCCATAGTCTTCAAAATGTCTTTAGAAGTGCATCCATTAATCAAATTCAGTATTTTTATCAATGATTTTACATTTTTCTTTTTTTATTATATTGATTATATTTCTATAATACATTATATTATTTCAATACAGTGGTATTTGTATAGTATTGGCTAAAATTATTGACAGTCTAAGAGCCAGTTTGATGTAGTGGTTAAGGCACCAGGCTTAGAAAGGAAGAGACTGTGAGTTCTAGTTCTGCCTTAGGCATGAAGCCAGCTGGGTGACCTTGGGCCAGTCATTCTCTCTCAGCCCTAGGAAGCAGGCAATGGCAAACCACTTCTGAAATCTTGCCAGAAAACTGTAGGAACTAGTCAGGCAGTCACCAAGAGTCAAGACTGATTTGAAGGCATGCACAAAAAAAGAGAAAGAAAGAAAGGAAGGAAGGAAGGAAGGAAGGAAGGAAGGAAGGAAGGAAGGAAGGAAGGAAGGAAGGAAGGAAGGAAGGAAGGAAGGAAGGAAATGTTTAGATAACTTAGACCATTGAAGATAAAAAGAGACAAAAGTATTATATCAGTATTAATTATGATTTAAAATGTCACTATTAATGAGCATAAGATTATTTAGCTTTTTCATCCAGAACTGAATATAATATTTAAAAACTCCTGCAGATTGCATCAGAATATTTGTTATAGAATAAAGGTTTATGTCTTAAGCTGATTACTTAGTATTATTGTCTCCCCTGTATTGTTACTTAATATTATTACATTTCTAATGTTCACACTGGTAAAATGTTTTTGGATGGTAAAGGAGAAGTTAAAGATGACCAGTCTAGCAGTAGTGCTGATAAAAAAGCCTATTGAGAAAGCATGAGGAAAACTAAATATCTTTCGGCAAGAAAGACTTTTCCATATCTTTTTCCTGCCTTTAGTGGCTGTCCTGAATTTTGCAGCCCAGATTCTGGTAGGGCTATTACAGGCTACATGTAAGAATTCATTTTAGTTCATTTATATTTAAAATGGGGAGAGGGTCTGTGTGATGATTCCATTTCACTATCTCATCTTAAATGAGGAAATGTTGTTCTGGATTAGCTCCAAACAAAGCTTCCTAGACCATAGTCATGATTTATGAAACAGCAGCTGGGTAGACTAAGTAGTTAGTAGGATCCCCTCCTGAAAACAACATGATTCATAATCTTGCCCCTTTGTTTATGTATGATGGAACTGGTCTCCGAAGTTATATGAATCCATAGCTAGTTTCTTGTCAGGCCTAGCCCAAGGAACTCCAAGAACTCCATGCAACTCCATGCAACTCCATGCAAATTCAGTCCAGCTATGTTTATTAGCTACAGCCTCTAGCAAGAATCTTCCCATACTCAAACCCCAGCTCCCAAGTAATGCCAGCCACAATATTGTGAATTCCTCAGGGAGGTGCCAGTCTCATCCTCTTGTATCTCCCACGCTCCTCAGGAGATGTAAGAAAATGTTTTTCTCCCTGAGCCTGGCCTTCATAATTCCGTTCCATCACATTTCTTGAGGTGGGAGTTCTTAGCAGATCTTTGCTATATTGGATGTTGCAGTCTTACTTTTGGCCAAGGAGCAAGGGCAATAACAGAGGCTTTGGGACCTCTTGCTACAGAGGCTCCAATATGCAAAAAAAGTCATTTTATTTCCACCAGTAGCATGCACTGCTTGATGCTGTTCAGTGCTGCCTTAATAATAAACAGAGGTGCTACTGGGGGATCCTATAAGCATTTGTTATTGCATGACTTCTTCTCCAGTGTACCAATGAACTCACTACAAAAGAGCATGCTTTCTGCAGTGATAGTGTTTGAGGTGCAGAGTTCTGTTTACACAGAGCACAAAATAATAGTTCTGGTCTAGAATCCACTGAAGTCTGTGGCAAACTTCCCATTCTGAGGCCATTACAGAAGGAAGAACATACATTCTAATTTCTACCATGTGCCATACAGATATGACATATACAGTATATTGTTTTGGAACAGAGTCTATGCTCTAGTGCTTCTACCACTTGTAAGTACAATGTGTACGAAACAAAGATTCTTTTAGTAAACATAATGAAAACCCCAGCCTTTCAGACCATGCCTGATATGAAAAGAGTTCACAAAACAATTCAGCCTAATTACAACTTGGAGTTTCAGATGTTGCTCTAATTAACATCTTTGCTCTAGATGAAGATCTTAATTTTCCATTTGACTTAGCGTATAAGACATACTAGTTGCCTAAACATCTTTGAGTTAAAGACTCCCTCAGAATGGACCAACAGGCTCTCAGTTTAGGGCTTCATCTTCATCCCTATCTCCCTGAAAATCTTCTCCAAAGAGTCAGGGGGACATTTTGGAACCCTGTGGGAGGTGATGAAATGGCTGCAGAAATATGGGAAATGGATGAATACGTCAAATGGAAAAAGCAATTCTCTCAGCGGAAGAGCACCTTTGGATTAGCACATTGAACATAACCTGTATGTTCATATTAATTAAGATGGCAATGGCACATTTTTAGATTGAAGAAACACAAGACAAACAGAATCTGATTTCCCTTTTTGACAGAGTGACCAGATTAGTTGCCCATGGTAAGGCTGTGGAAATAGCGTATCTTGATTTCAGCAAAGCATTTGACAAAATCTGCCATGAAATCCAAGTATAGAGGATGGCAAAATGTGGTCTAGGTTATGCTACCAATTGATGGATGCAGAACTGGTTGAATAATCACCTCAATGGTATACTGCAGGCTCTGTTCCAGATTCTGAATTGTTCAATGTACAGTATTTTTAAGTGACTTCAGTGAGGAGTTGTAAATTATGCTTTTCAAATGTGTAGATGACAGGACCATATGGAGGATAGTAAAAAACTGAAGAGGACAGTATTAGAATTCAAGAGGAACTTGAGATGCTGGAACAGTAAGCAGAAAACAATAAGGTGAATTTCAGCAGAGAAAAATGTAAAGTCCTTTCTTTGGTTAGGAAATATCATAGGAATGAATATAAGATGGGGATATCTACTGGGCAGCAATCCCTGCAAAAAAAATCAGTATGTCTTGGTGGGTCACAAGTTGAACATGAACCAAGAGAGTGATGCAGTTGCCAAAACAAAAAAACAAAAAAACTCAAATACAATCCTTGGCTATATCAAAACAGAAATATGGTGTCAAGAACAAGAAGAATCATTGTTGCTCTAGTCTGCATTGATCAGACCACATGTAGAATATTGTGGGGATTTTAGAAAGGATGTAGGCAATCTGGAATATCATCCAGCCAAAATAATAAGGGGCCAGATATGATAGCTGTCTTCAATTATAGGTAGTCCCCAAGTTTAAGGATGACCCATAGTTTAAGAACGGAATCTATTGTAGCAAAAATTGAGTTAAATACACAATGATTTGAGTTAAATACACAATGATTTGAGTTAAATACACAATGGTTTGAGTTAATTACACAAAATTCCAGTTTACGTACAAATTTGACTTAAGGACAGACCTTGGGAACAGAACTCGTTCTTAAACTGGGGACTACCTGTACTCAAATGGCTGTCATATAGGAGATTGGATAGAACTTGTTCAGTGACATTCCATAATAGAAGAAAGAAAGTGTTTAAATTATGAGGAAGCAAATTTCAACTGGACATCAGGAAGAATGTCCTAATAGTAAGAGCTATTCAACAATGGAACAGATTACCTCAAGAAGTGGTGGGCTCTCCTTCACATGAAGTATCTAAAAAAAGGATGAATGCAATCTGTCAAGTAGCTTTCTGCTCTCAGCAAGAGTTGGAATAGATTATCTCCAAGGTATCTTCCAACCTTTACATGCTGTAATTTTATGAGAAAGCATCTGGTATATATTATAACTTAATGATTTTAGAACATAGAATGACTGAGGATTTTTAATGTTTGGAGACAGCAATGATTGATCATGCCACATTTCCAGGTAGGAATAACTCTATTTCCAAAAATTGTGAGTGGTGTTCCTGCAAACCTGATTTCGGTTTCTAATATGCCACAAGCATGCTGTTTTCATTCCAAAGATGAACAACTAGATGTTCAGCCTTGCATATGAGCATTTCTGTCTCCTTTGAAGAGGGGAGAGATCTTTCCATTTGAAAGTGTCATAAAACTCAGAATAAACTCTAAAAGCTTTCAGATCAGTGAAGTATTAAGAGGCAAACCAGATCAGGGAAGAATAGATTTATCACATGACACTGTTGCTGATTCAGGAGGACAACACTAAGAAGAAAAAAGCAAAGAATAACATATAGAATTCCAATAATTTGCCAGTGTTTGGAGGAAAAGCCTTTGGGAAACACTTAGAGAAGGATCATAAATTTTTCTTAAGATACACCTAAAGATGTCTGAGCTCACAACATGCATTGCTGCATGGAGTTCACAGTCAGAAAGGTGCATTAAAATGTCCTTGCCAATCAGGTTGAAGCCCATCTCAATTTGACTAATAAAAGCAGAAACAGAAACCAGAAACCAGCAAGTCCTTGTCAACAGCAACAAAAGATGGCCACTTAGTGAAAATCTCAAAGCTATTGTCTGATATATTGACTGATAGATGACCCTGAAAGTCTCCTAGTTAGTGCAATTAAGTGAGTTGGATTTTGGGGGGTGGAGTGGGAGTTTGACTTAAAGTTGAGATTTACCACACTGAGAAGGGAGAGATGTTTGTCCCTCAATGTTCCCCACATTCAAAGCTCCAAACTCAAAGTCTGGATTGTGTGTGTGTGTGTGTTTTAGAGAAGATTAAATTTCATCTTGCAGGATTATGGAGAAGACTTTTAGGGGCTCCTTTCTGGGGGCAAAAACAAAGCAAAGCAGCTGGGAGGGATTAGGCCAAGCTGCAATTCCAAAGTAATTCAATTTAACTCCACAAGACATTGTATGTGAATCCTATTCAAAGGAAATAATTTTCCTTTTACCAAAGGTAAGTGTTCAAAGTCTATTTATACATTAGAGGCGCCTTTAACAAAGAAAAATCTCAAAAAGCACATCGTTTTCCTTTCTGGGTGTCTACATTTAGAAGAAAGACATTTTTAAGGGTATGAATTTCAGTGCAAAGTAGTTTCTGATTTTTATTTTTAACGAAGTATGCCTTGTTTCAAGAGGAGAAAAATCAAAGCAAAATTCACACTTGCAAATTAACATAGCACAATTGTGTTAGATCTGGGGGGGTTTTTTCACAGACTTTGAATTAATGATTGGATTTATTTAATGGTGGTATCATATCATAGGAACAGTTCTGAGAAGATTCAAGTGTTGTATCCAGAAGGGGTACCGTGTTGCTGGAGTAATTTCTGTAACCATTCACACTTATCCCACTGAGTTGTGAGTGTATATTCCATACAATTAAACAACCTGCACAATCAAAGTAAAAATGATACTCATCCTTTTCATGATTTCAACTGGTATTTCTTCTTCACAAAAGGAATGACTGGAAAGAATAAATAAATCATTCAAATTGGTACAAATAGTTATTCAAATAACTTAAGATAAATTTGCTTCTCAGAATTTCTGGCCATCAATTAGATTATATGTTTATGTTATATTAATATTTAGCAAATTTAAGGAAAGTTTTCAAGACGAGTACTTCATTCAGAATCTCATCATCCTTTCAACAACTGTACAATTTTCCCCAAGTAGCAGGTGGGGTGATGAGGGGCTGATAGTCAGCTCCACGATTGAGATATATACTGTTAATTGGATGGTGATCTTCCAATTACAGCTGCATCCAAAAAAGGGAAATGGTTTTCAACAGAACTTTTCTACAAAATCATCAAATAATGGAGTTACAAAACAAAATAAAAAGGTACAGGCATTTGGACACATTCAACTTGTCTTTACAATCTTTTTTTCCTTTCTTTCTCTGTCTCTCTAAAAATACCACTTGAAAATCATGATATGACTGCATCATGATCCTGCAGTTCTCAGTTGTTGTTTTTTCAAAGGGTAGCCACCAGTTATCAGATGGTTTTCTATTTTTGCTTTGTGTAGCATACAAAAAGAGATGAAAGCTCTCATGTATTGTGCGACAGAAAAGGGAAGGAAATATGCTTCTTACTACATTCCTGTGACACCCTGATATTGTTTTCCATTGGGGCAATGGGAAAGCAGGCAAAGAAATCACCTCATAGTAGTCTAGTAAACAGATTGCAAGGGAATATGTTCCCTTCCTTTCCTCCCTTACCAACTGCTTGGTGAATCATGACAATGGGCACTTCCTCATAGCCACCTTAATATGCATTCCTTCTGAAAACTACGTCAACGTAATCTGTGCTGCCCTCACAGCTGAGCTTTATGGTGCCTCAGCAATGAGGCTGGGGAGGGGGATTCTTTCTAAGGAATGAATGAAGGACAGTTTCCAGGCAGTCATACTCCCATCCAGAGTCACTTACCAGCAGAAAAAGCAACCATCCATCAGGCTGCATAACGTGGTGAGGTGAGGATGGAGAACTCCTCTTCACCGCCTGCCCCTCCTATGCCCATCAGTCAGTCACCAGGATTTCTCCCCTTATTGGTCTTCCAGATCATAGTCCTCTTTCAAAAAAGTAAAACAAAAAACATGACTTGTCAGTTGGGATAGATAGATCAACAACTCCCTCCTGCTTCAGCCCACTCTCCTCATATGCCCCACCAACAAGTCAGCCAGATTTGATTTGATTATAGGACAATCCTGGGAGACTGATAGTCATATATCATATATATGGCAAATCAACACAGAGGTCAGGGCCAAGCAAGAGGACAGGAGATTGCTATTCCTGCATTAAATAAAAATGTTTGTCTTCCAGGAGACTCATAGATCCATTAAAAAAAAACCTTCTGACCTGTCATCTGGGAAGGAGCTCACAGGCAGATTGACATATTCCCTTCCTCCTTCCCTTACAGTCCCTCCTAACTTCCACTAACCTATCAGCCAGAATTTGTTTTTTACACGCTTGTATCAGTCTCCTGATAGACTGCCATTCAGCAGTCCTGTTTAGAGTGACCCATACCCTTCTAGGGAAGAATGAGGCAGAAATTGGTTATCAGGCTGATGTGATGAGTTTGCAAGGCATCTGGAGGATAAAATCATTCATATTTACTAGCTGCCAGATGCCAGTTGAGTAAGTCCAATGAAGGTGACAGAGGCATTCCAAGGACAGCAAACAGAAGTTAATCCTGTGAACAAGGTTCTCTGTGTCATCAACTCCACCACTTATGGATTGCTGGTTAGTGAAGGCTGCCAGAGAAGCTACAGGAAGGGTGTGGTTAATGCATCCTTGGGAGACGGGATAGTACTGCCTGTCTTGAAGAAGAAGCCATCATTCAACCCAACTGTTTAAAATAGGCATCAGCCTATCGCTGACTTTTTCTTCCTGGGGAATGTTGTTGAAGAACTGGTGTCACTGCAATTTCAGAGAACCCTGGATGAAACAAATTATATGGCCCCTTTTCAGTCAGGGCTCAGGCCAGGGTTTGGGACTGAGATTACACTGATCGCTCATCAGTGACCTGAGACAGGACTAGGATATAGGTAGTGCAACCTTCCTGCTTTCTGCTAGCTCTCAGTGGTCTTCAGTACCATTTATTATGATATCTTTCTGAACCATCTTAGAGGGTTGGGAATGAGAGACACTGGTTTGCAGTGTTTTCCTTTTCCCCAAGTAGGCAGTTTCAGTCAGTAGTGTTCAAGAGGAGAGAGTGAATCCTTGGGCTCTCCACTGTGAGATGATTTAGGTCTCAGACTTCTCCCTGCTTCAGTTTAACATCTACACAAAGCCACTGGGAGAGATCACCTGTCAGAATTGGGTGAGAAATAGAGTCAAGGTCCTCTCTCAGTACCTGAAGGTTATTAAGATATGGATGGGGAGAAACAGGCTTAGGCTTGGGCTCAATTCCAGGATGCAAAAACAATTGATTTCAATAGAATTTCATCTTTGGTCCTGGGTGAGATTGTGCTCCCCTGTTCAGAGCAGATCCACAATCTGGAAGTCCTTGTGGACTCATATCTCCTGCTGGAAGAACAGAGGGAAGGCTGTGGCTTGAAGGACCTTTGTACAACACTACCATGTGCACCAGCTATGAACATTCCTGGTGTAGAAGGCTTTGTTGACAGTCACTCATGCCTTTGCCACCTCACATTTTAATTACTGCAACTCACTCTAATAGGGCTGTCCCTGAAGACCATTCAGAAACTGCAGGTGGTCCAGGATGTAATATCTTGAATAGCAATGGGCTCAACCTGGTATGTTCATATTACATCTCTAGTGTATTTCAAGAGTTGCATTGGTTTCCAGTAGGTTTCCAGACCTTGGGTCAGTCATTCTCTCTCAGCCCTAGGAAGGAGGCAATGGCAAACCACTTCTGAAAACTTGCCAAGAAAACTGCAGGGACTTCTCCAGGCAGTAACCAGGAGTCATCACTGACTCAAAGGCACACATACATACATACATGGCTTAGGACCTGGGTCTAGTATCTTCAAGAATGTCTTGTCCAAATGAAATCTGCCCATCTGGATTTGCTGAGTCCAGACCCTTAGAGATGTTGTCAACAGAGATCCTAAGGGCAAGCCTTCTCTGTGGTTTCCCCACACTCCTTTTCTGGAATAGCATACCCCTATCCCTGCTATTGTTCCACAAAAGGATCAAGACCTTACCTGCTAGTGCAGATAGTTGAACGGTTTCTGAAAAAGCAGTGTCAGATTACTATAAAAAGAATTGCATGAATAGTGTGATAAGAGAGATTATTTGATTATGTGCTATTTTATTCCTTTCTCTTCTCACTGTGTTTTTAACCTTATTATTATAATGGAAAGTCATTCTGATTACAGCACTCCTAGTAAATAAGCAAAACACCACTAAAAAGGCTGCACGAGTCAGGTCTTTCAACAATCCAAATCAAAATGGCCATAAAGGGTAGTACCCAATAATCAGATGGGAAGGAGGAATGCCCACTGCAGATCTAAGCAGCCAGAAGCACCAGACAGACCCCTGCCCACACTACCCCCAGCTTTGTCACTGAAGCATCATAGATTGTTTATGTAGCAAAATTTGTATTGGAAGAAGAGGACTTTAACAGAACAGCTAAATATTACTGCCTCTGCAGCAAACTGGGGAATGAGATGGAGATGACATCATGAGGACATGTCCCTTATCAAGTTAGCTGAGCATCTTCATGCCATGATAATCAGAATATGAGGATGAACCCTTAGCCAGATCCCATGGAATCCTAGCACTGTAGAACTCCAATGGCCACCTAGGCCATTGAATCCAAGTCTTTGCTTAGTCCAGATTAAAGAGTACTTGGCAAATGTGTAACAAGCCTCCTCTTAAAGACTGCAGTGAAGAAGAGCTCACCACTTTTCTGTAGGATTGGTTGGGCTGGTTAAATAATATTGCAGTGTCATTTTACTTGCAGACTTTCTTTCCATAAGAAAAAAAGAACCAATGAAGCCCTGCCAAGTTTCCTAATTCATCCTTAGACTAAGTTACTGTGCTGCACCGGTTTCTTAGTCACTCTGTTCTCATAGTCTGATGTTCACTACAGACCTTGGAAAATGGGATAGTTGATCAGATGTCTTCTCTCATTCAGTGCCTCATTAGGCATGAATTGCAGGGCTGATGCCATCCCTGACTAAGGAAGTGTTGACACCTGCGGTTTACCCCAGTGTCAAAAAATATTTGGCAGCCATTCTCAACTCCAATGTTGTCAGAAAACAGAGGCTTTCTGTGGTAAATTCTTCAGTGTCAGCACAGACTGAATATAAAAGCAGGAACTGATACACTTTCTAAATACACTTTCTGTGGTAGCCTACAGACTGTCCTCGGGAGAGTTATGAGCTAGTGCTGGGGACAGATCAAGATGGCGAGCGTTTGTCCATGCAATTACCAGGAGCAGTGTCCACCTAGCTGGAACTAACTAACTAACTAAATGTGTTTGAGCACTTAATACCTTTTCCACCTCCCTGTTCAATAATGTCAAAACCACAGTTGCTTGGATATCAGCCTAGAGGGGGTTGTGTCTCTCAGACCTGATATTTAATACCTAGCAGCTGGCTCCTAGCTAATAGCAGGACAAAATTCAGGAGGCTAGCATATGGGAACAATCCCAGCTAGAGTGAGCGAGGAGAAGAAAAAATGTTGGAACTAGTCAATCAGGCTTTGTGTAGGATCCTTGGGAATGGGGAAAACTATGTCTTCTACCCCCAAATGCTCTGCAGAGGGGTTTGTCGCCACTTTATCATCTCTTGACCGTCTCCTGATCTGAAGCAACCTGAAGCTGTGGTGGATTCAGGGGATTTGGATTTCTACTGTACCATGAGTCAAAGGCCCTTCTGTTTGTCTCTCCCATGACACACCAAAATTTACCCTAGAAATTACAAAACCCTTGGAATGACATATTAACACTGCCTGATAAATGAGATTTCAGATCCGTATCTTATGCTATTAGAATACAGTACTATATTTAACTCGCTAAGGTGAGACAAGAGGTTCACATGGAGACATTCCATGGTGCAGTCTCTGATGTCTTCTGGCATAACTGAGAAAACGTCCTAACTGCAGTCTTGAAGAACCACTGTGAGCAACACATAAACCAGTGTTGTCCAAACTTGGCCACTTTAAGATGCTGGCTGGGGAATTCTGGGAGTTGAAGTCCACTCATCTTAAAGTGGCCAAGTTTGGACAACACTGACATAAGCTAAGGATGAACAAATTAGTTAAAGTACAACCTGTTTTCGTGTTACAGATTTTCACTTATTCCATGCTGACAAGCCTTTTACATATTTTTTTTCAGTTTGGATTTGCACTTTATTGATCCACAAAACATAATAGTCCTCACAAGAGAAAAATTGTGGAACTGGAAAATCCAAGTTTATATCACTTCTCTTTCATCTATGCTTTTTATAACTGCAACGACCACTATTCTATATTTTTAAAAAATTGGTCATCATAATCTATGTTTATGTTAATTATTCCCTTTATATGCAGCTTTCTCAAACTTTTGCTCTAGAGATCAATGCTTGTAGTACCATTGTCACAATTCAATGGCAAGATTCAGGGAGTTTGAGGAACTTCATGCAGCTCTCAAGTTACATGCTGCACATCCTCATTTTCTAAGAATCACAAGGAAAAGATTTTTTTTTCCCTGCTGAAATTTAAAAAAAAACTTTTAGTCTTGGACCACATCAACTCCAAAATTATAAGCTATAATCTGGTCAATAGCATATAAACTGTTTATTTCAATTTTTACTTCAGTAATTTCTACAATTGTCTTGACAATATGGAGCAGTTTTCATTTGTCAAGTCTGATGTAACCCCAGGTTAAACTTGGGAAAGTCATGAAAATTCCCTTTGTTTGAAAGCTCATACATAATCTAATGAGATACCTTATGCAAGAAGTTTTCTTTAATGAATCAAAACATGACAGTAGATCTGACTCCCTGAAGCATTCATATCGCTTAAGTACAGTTTTTAAGCATGTCAGCCAACACTTATTTAACATACTCAGGCAGGTTGTTAACATATTTAAACATGCTAGTTTAACCTCAGATATAATCCTTTCTAAAGGATTATACAGTGTCTATAGCACTATCCAATGTTCATCTTAGGGGCTTCTACACAAATGTCTGTAGCTGGCTGGAGAATCAAATGTACATGAGTATTATATGTGTAATTCCTGCCCAAATCATTTGCCAAGATGTAAAATAATGGGTGAAGAGCACTAGGGTCTTGGTTATTTCAAAATGGCTTTTCTCAATTCATTATTTTTACTTTTGCCTTGCTTGCAGAATTGCAAAGAGTCTTGCACATAATGTTTTGTGTTTTATTGTACCACCCATACCAGTGAGCAGATCATGATGCCACGTACTTGGACCTCTATATAACTGTCCCATTTACTTCAGACTCTTTTTCCTTCGAATCACTTATACAGTGGTTGTTGTGAACAAGTGGGTAGAGCAGTGTTTCTCAACCTTAGCAACTTTCAAGACATGTGGACTTCAAGTTCCAGGATTCCCCAGCCAGCCATGCTGGCTGGGGAATTCTGAGAGTTGAAGCCCACATGTCTTAAAGTTGCCAAAGCTGAGAAACACTGGTGCAGAGATTTCATACATCTCCATTTCATAACTCATTAAGAAGAACCAGAATTCATGTTTTCAAACACACCACGTATTCATTATTCCTTGTCACATCTTCTCTGGATTTCTTTAACAATGGGGAAAAAACTGTCATTTGCAACACTGATTAACGTAGAAAAAGAAACATTTTGAAAAGCAGCTGTTCAAACATTATATGCTAAAATGAACGTAGGCAATTTTGGGGTGTTCAGGAATGAGTCTTTTTCTTGAAAAAAAATCTGCAGCTGAGAATGGGTCGATCAGGTTTTGATGTCATAAGAAATGGCAAGGAAGGTATGGTTAGGCTAGGTTCTTCCACTTCTTATGTTTGTGGTGCCTTTAAAACAACTTTACAGACGTGCTAAATTAATTTGAGGTTTAATATATCCATATATCCCTCCCTCCCTCCCTCCCTCCCTCCCTCCCTTCCACTTAGAACTAGAAGGAAAGCTTGCTTCAGTTTGGTATTAAATCTCGGTAGCAATCCAGAAAGGGAGTTCCAGGGACTGCAAAAAAGACAGGGTGGTGGAGTCAAGGCGTGCATGCCAGAAGTCACAGGCTGCCCATCTGTAAAGAAAAGTGTTCTGGAAAGAAATGATAGGCAGAAGCAGGCATAAAGACCAAAATAATAATAATAATAATAATAACAACAACAACAACAACAATTCTTGTGCAAAACAACTGCATGCATGTTCACAAGGACCAATGTGTTTGAGCAAGTGATGGTCATTCCACCTGTAAGGCATCACCCCGCTTCTCCCCCACCCTCCAGAAAGAAAAGAAGATCCAACAAGAAGAAAATCCTCCAACCCAGCTACACTCTTGGAGCACTGTACTTCTGCTTCAGGTCTTTAGGCCTAAATGGATTATCCAGATTGTAGGATAATGGCTGAAAGTGAGATAAAACAAAAGCTGATGACTAAAGGATGAAATTTTCATCTGGATGCTCAGTAGGTATATTACATAATGATCTCTTAGGAGTGCTCAGCTAAGATTATATTATCTGGACCTGCGAGGTAAAGCTAACTGATCTGGCTTCTATTGTTTGTTGGTCTGTGTTTTAATCTAGTACAACATGTTAAATTATCTCCAGGGGTCTCAATATAAATGTTATCTAGTTTCCCACAATTTCTGTTTCTCACTTATCCAAGAATTTATATGTTTCACTGAAGGAAATGAGCACGATTAAATAAACAGATAGATTTTATATTTTCAGAAATAGGAGATGACACTTTTCTATTCTTGGAGGAATCCTAAATGCAACCTAAATTAATTTTTTACCTGGTAAGATCCATTTTGCAAGTTTCCAGTCCACTCCCATATTTCATATGTATATGTAGCTTGTTCATAAGTCATTTTTCCTTTTCCCTCCCTCCCACCTTTTTTCTTCCCTTTTTTTAAAACTTATTACACTTGGTGAAAAGTTCTTGGAAAAACTGAAATTGTGACCTTCATGACCTTGAGTTAGCCTAATAGGATGTTGCTTTTATGTAGATTTTTGGATTTTCTTTCTTACAATCAATGTTGCTTTTTTAAAAAAGGAAAAATGATAGAACTGAACCAAGTACCATGGTTCTAAAAGTTATAGCACAAATGAGGCTCATTCCATAGAAGGCAGGGTTTTTTAATAGAATTCCCATGGTGAATTCAGTGTATGTTGTGTTCAAGTTCTGCTATATCACTCATATGGAAGCAGTTCATACCTATAGTTCCTCCACTAGCAATATGTCTACAATATGTGGAAATGGGACTCTATCTAGCATCTAGCATCTCTATTATCTATCATCTATCTGTCTGTCTGTCTGTCTGTCTATCTACCTATCATCATCTATCTATATCTCATCTATCTATTATCTGTCTGTCTGTCCATGTATCACCTTATGCTCAATAATTGGCATTCTACCAAAAAATAATCACAAATTCCCTACAGCAAATGTAAGCCAAGCTCTATCAGTTCAGTTCAAGGGAACTATTTTATTATGTTGAACATCACCATTGTCTCCACCAAATCAGCAAGACCTATTCATAAACAAAGAACATTGCAATTCTGTGAAAGTAAGGTAACTGGGCTTTGCCTGAAGGCCAGCTAAGATAAGAGGAGAAACATCCCTCAATAATGGGAGGGGGGATGTTAAAAATGGGACATGGTGGGATAATTTGTTTGACAAGCATTACGTTGATGAAGTAACTAAGATAAAGGGTGAAAACTTCAGAAAGATAGCAGGTATGGTATTTTCAAGGCACATTTAAGCAGCTTTCATTCTACTTACAGGGTACTAATCAGATTTTGCCGCAAAGGAGAGATACTACCTCTGGGCTGCAAATACCCAGATGATCACTAGATGGAAGCAACAAGATACAGAAAACTCTGACTTTTTGACAGTCCTAGTTCAGAGGGCTCCATCCACTCCATCTCAGTTATCCTTGCAATAACCCTATCGTGCAGGCTGGTATTACCGGATTGCAAGCATGGCCAACGTTTTTGAAAAAAGATTTCCTAAGTTCATGCCTGAAGGTGGGTAAAAACGACTGACTTCTCCTTCCATACTAAGTTTTAAACAATAAGATGGAACAACTTCAGTGAGTTTTTCCACGTTTTTGTAATTTAAAGAGGAAAATAGGAGGAAACACATGAAAAGCACAATAACTTTAATTTTGGAAGCATGGCTGCTCTGCAGGCTGTCAGAATCACCTAAAATGTCATTCATTTCAAATGTACCCACTTAAAAACACAGCCATTTAAAAACGTTCATGTTTAAAAGCAATCCGTGTGCCATTTGCTCCTGCTGTATCAATGAATTCCATGAACAGAAAACCAATCAGCGGGGCGTGGAGCTTCATCCCTCCATCAAAACATTCGTATCTGAACAGCAATAAAGGATCAGCAGCTGTAATGCTTGTTAAATATATTTCAGGAGCCTGTTTATTACTTGAAAAAAAGAAAGAAAGAAAGCATCTTTGCTGAAAAGAAGTACATTAGACTTTCTGAGGGTTCTTCGTCGTGGCTGCATTAAAATGCTATCCTCCGGTTCTGGAGTCAGTAGAGAAGTAAGCCAGTATAAATTACTCTGCTCCCACTGCTGAGGCTGGTTCTACCTCACCAAATAAGGCCAGCAAGTCGTATAGTCCTTAAATTTTCAGTATGCCATAAGACTATATTCAAAAAAGACAATTCATCAGCTATTTTGTTGCTGTGTCAGCCCGTCCTGAACACTAGCTTTCCAAGAATATGTTTGATTTTTTTATTTAAATGACTTATATATCTATTTATTATATCTCAGGTCAATGACTCTGGGCAGCACAGAAAGATTAAAACCAACAAGAAAAATCAACAATCCAAATAATAAACGTCCGAAATCATTCCAATTACAGAAAAGAGCAAGGAAAACTAATCAGCCAGCAGAACTTGCTCAACCAACCTGACAAATGCTTTGGGGAACAGTCAGGTCTTTAAAGCCTCACCCAAGGCTAGCAGGTTGGGGCCACCTGGATCTCTGGAGGGATGCTGTTCCACAGGGCAGGCGCTGCAATAGAGAAGGACTGACCCCTGGGTCTAGGCAGAGGGCATTGCTGAACAGAAGAGGCCCAGAGTTTGCCCGCCCTCTTAGTTCTGCTGGGGCAAGCAGAAACAGTTGGAGACAGGTGGTCCACCACGCAGCCCAACCCTGCCCGTGGAGAGCGTTATAGCACGGGGATAACCAGCACCTTGAATCGCATCTGGAAGCCCGCTGGGAGCCAGTGCAGCTCATGGAGCAGCAGTATTATATAATACGAGAAGCCAAATAATTCCCCTGCCACTGCATGCTGGACCAGCTGCAACTTCCAAAAGGTAGGCTAGAACAGGCTGTCTCGTGAATAAAGCCCTGCAAAGCTGTCTCATGGCAAATCGTTACAGGGAAGAACCCTCACATAGACACGGAGCCTGTCAGGGAGTCCTCCTTAGATAACAACTCAGGCAGAAGCCTGTACAGAGTGGACCTTCTTAGCAACCTCAATCCCAGACACTGCATAGATCCCCCCTAGAGTGCATTGTGGCAAATACCCTAAAATTGTTTTTCGCAGATATTTCTGCATACATCCCTTGCCTTTACAGTAAACTCCCATTAAACACCTATGGGTTGTGGGCACACACATGAGGAGACACCAGAGAAAAGATGAGAGACTATCACAGAGAATGTAACATCTTTCTCAGCTTCTTCCTCCAGCTGGGCTCTAAAGTGGGTAAGATTATGTATATATTGGCGTGCGATCGGGTTGAAACTTAAGGGTTGGAATTCAGAAATTGGTACAGGGAATTGAAGCTTGCCTATTGATATATTGTGCGTTATTTCTTTATTTTATTTTCTTGGAATACTTACGATGCTTACTGTCAATTTTTCACTAAAGAAGCAATAAAATTCTGCTTTCCAATGAACTTTGTCTCATGACTTTTCCTCTGTACAGGCATTAACTCTCCCATACACTGAAGCAAGTAGAATCCGAAGCCCATCAGGTCTCACAGGAACTTTCTACCTTGAAGCATAGCATCTGCTGTGGGACTTACCCTGATCCTCAGTATAGATTTGGTGTGGGGGGTGGGGGTGGGCTGAAAAGAGGTGTATTATTAGACCTTTAACTTGACAAATATGGGACAAGTTAACGGAAATAATTGGTTGACTCCCCTAGTGTCATTTCGCCTCCCAATAAATGTCACCTGCCAGCAGGAAAAACACCCACCAATCACGCTTCTTAACATGTGGGGGTGGAGGTAGGGCTGGGCAAGGATAGGTGGGTGCCTGGAATGGAGAGCTTAGCCCTTTTTCAAATTACTTGAGTGATAACAGCTCACAGGCCCAGAAGCGCTTTTTAAAAGAAGGACCTAGCACTCTGCTGGATGAGCAGTGGAAAAACAGCCGAACAATGTCCAAAAATAGCCACCTGGCAGGTCACTGGTATGGGAGAGGACTTACAAGGAAAATTGGGAAGCGCCTTTCCACTTCACCCAGCACCTCTCAGCCATGGACTATTTCTGGCAGGAATTCAGCAGTGATTCATTAGGAATATGTACATGCAATTGAATATGTAATTCTCATATTCTCATTTGTCTCATTATTCTGCAGTTTTCTACAAGTTGCAATGCTGGCAGAGAGTGACCAAACAGCTCAGTTCTGACCTTGTATCTGGCAGCACCATGTAGTAAGCAACACTTTACCCAGCCAGACTAATAAAAATGATGGCCATGTGAAATCCCTTATTGGCAGAAGCGGCAGAAAATTTGTAATGCACTCATTTGGGGCAGAACCAGCAACATGCAGCTCGGAGAACCCAGCTCTCTTTCCTAGTTTAAATCAACCTTCTGTGCAGCACTATATTCTTTCAAAAGAGCACTAAACTCATGAATATACACAATCTGTGTGATGACTGGTTGGTGCTCCCCTATGTGCTGCTCAGCAATAACAAGGTCAGGCAATTTTGTGGAAGCCAAGTGCAGCCTCTCCTGCAGTCTAAACCAAAATGGCCAGAGTGGACCCTGCCCAGGGACCGGAAGGGAGTGGCCATGCTTTCAGCAGCCTGAAGTGGCCAACAGGAACTGGGCAGATCTCAGCCCTGACCATGCCATCAACCACATGGTCAAGGAAGCCTCCAAGATTGTGTCCATGGTAAAAAATCAAGTTGGGAGAAGAGGAAGCAACTTTAAAACTGGAACAGCTTAATAAGACTTTAATCTGCCTTCACTGTGGACTGGAAATTACAGTGTCACCAGGACCAGGAGCTTGTGAGGCTTTGTGCACAGTTAGGGGGGCATGAGTGTGAGCCCTGAACCTTGGAACACTATCAACTACACTCAGAATAGCAACAATCCCACATCTCTCCCATCATTAATCACATTAGGAGGGATGATCCTCTTTTCCAAGTTAATTACAAACAAAATCCCTGCATCCAATATAAACAAGAGCTTGAAACTTAGTTTTGTAAGCCCAATAAGTATTAGTAATGCCATGTAAAAGCCATGAGTCAGGCTTTCAAATATCAGGAGAAAAATGATAGCAGTGCTGTACTGAGAGGTATTAAAACTAAATGTTTTTCCCCTTTCATATTTACCCAGTGTTCTCACTTTACAGTATTTAAGGAACCCTGAAGTAACATTCTGCAAGTTTTTCTTGGAGGATTAACTTAGCATTTGGAATAAAATGTATAAGCCCTCTGAATTTAAATAGATCGGTTTTTAAGACAGCTGGACCAAAAGGGACTCTGATTTTTTAATAATTTTAGAACAGAGAGTAATTCAGGAAATGCAGATGCTACAGTGATGGAAGAAACCCTACAGACTGATTCCATTCCATTCCCTATCAACTGCTATAAAAATGCCTTCAGACCAGAAGCTGGAAAAACTGACTTTTAAGCTAATAGGATCAATGAGAAAAATGTAACATTGGCAATTAGTGGCGGTGGGCAGTCTTTTCTTCTGGCCTCCCACCATTTTGTTATACCTAATGAATCAGCCAAGTAAACTCCAAAGTGTTGATTTAAAATGACATTGGAATAGCAGAGTTACCATATACAAAGATAACGAGTTTAGTTTTTTTCCTGGAGACTTGCTCATATGAATACCATACACATCGAGGAGAAGAACTGAAAATATGATTTCACTCTTAACTATTTTTTTCTATGTACCATGCAAATTTTCAGGCAACCGTTTTTTCCTGTGGTTCCATATAAATTGCAGTGACATCAACATGATGACGTGTGGATGTTGACATCATCAGGCAAACACCACAAGTACAGTTGTGTGAAAAAGAAAGTACACCCTCTTTGATTTCTATGGTTTTACGTATCAGGACATAATAAAAATCATCTGGTCCTTAGCAGTTCTCAAAAGTAGGTAAATACAACCTCAGATGAACAACAACCCATGACATATTACACCATGTCATCATTTATTTTACAAAAAGAAAGCCAAAATGGAAAAGCCTTGTGTGAAAAATTAAGTACACCTTATGATTCAATAGCTTGTAGAATCACCTTTAGCAGCAATAACGTGAAGTAATCATTTTCTGTATGGCTTTATCAGTCTCTCACATCATTGTGGAGGAATTTTGGCCCATTCTTCTTTACAACATGGCTTCAGTTCATTGAGGTTTGCGGGCATCTGTTTATGCATAGCTCTCTTGAGGTCCCGCCACAGCATTTCAATCCGGTTGAGGTCTGGACTTTGACTGGGCCACTGCAACACCTTGATTCTTTTCTTTTTTAGCCATTCTGTTGTAGATTTGCTGGTGTGCTTGGGATCACTGTCCTGTTGCATGACCCAATGTCAGCCGAGCTTTAGCTGTCAGATAGATGTCCTCACATTTGACTCTAGAATACTTTGGTATACAAAGAAGTTCATGGTCGACTCAATGACTGCAAGATGCCCAGGTCCCGTGGCTGCAAAACAAGCCCAAATTATCACCCCTCCACCACCCTGCTTGATGGTTGGTATGAGATGTTTGTGCTGATATGCTGTGTTTGGTTTTCACCAAACATGGCGCTGTGCATTATGGCCAAACATCTCCACTTTGGTCTCATCTGTCCAAAGGACAGTGTTCCAGAAGTCTTGTGATTTGTTCAGATGCAATTTTGCAAACCTAAGCCGTGGTGCCATGTTCTTTTTAGAGAGAAGAGGCTTTCTCCTGGCAACCCTTCCAAACAAACCATACCGGTTCAATCTTTTTCTAATGGTACTGTCATGAACTTGAACATTTCACATGCTAACTGAGCCCTGTAGAATCTGAGATGTAACTCTTGGATTTTTTGCAATTTCTCTGGGTGTTGCACAGTCTGACCTCAGGGTGAATTTGCTGGGATGTCCACTCCTGGGAAGATTGGCAACTGTCTTGAAAGTTTTCCACTTGTGAATCATCTTCCCCACTGTAGAATAATGGACTTTACATTGTTTGGAAATGGCCTTATAACCCTTCCCAGATTGATGGGCGGCAACAATTGCTTCTCTAAGATCATTGCTGATGTCTTTACTCTTTGGCATTGTGTTAACACACACCTCAATGCTCGAGACCAGCAAACTCCTAAAACTTTGGCTTTTATGGAGGTAGTCACACTTGCTGATGATCAATTGATCAAGGGCATTTGATTAGCAGCACCTGGCTGCTCCTTAGCCTCTTCATATGGAAGCAGTAAGGGTGTACTTAGTTTTTCACACATGGCTTCTCCATTTTGGCTTTCTTTTTGTAAAATAAATAATGGCATGGTATAATATGTCATGTGTTGTGGTTCATCTGAGGTTGTATTTACCTACTTTTGAGAACTGCTAAGGACCAGATGACTTTTATTACATCCTGATACGTAAAACCATAGAACTCAAAGAGGGTGTACTTTCTTTTTCACATGACTGTATGTACAATATTTGTTTCCCAAAGTCTCATGCAAGAACATAAGTTGCAGCATTTTCTTGATGATGTCATCATATGTGTATTATGATTACCCTTCTTTGCTCCCTCCTGGCAGACATCCATGGACTTCTTTCAACTAAGTTATTCCCCTGATAAAAACTGAGAACTTACAACTGATAAATGTGAAGACTGCAGTACCTCATTACTGCATCAATATATTACCCCTCACTCACTGCATGAAGGCTTCTCCACTTCTTTCTGTACTCCCAAATACAGTGTCTTTTGAGCATGGTTTACACAATTTGAGGAGTTAGGTAACCATTAACATGTATTCTGGGCTACATGATAAGAGTTTCTACTTCCACTGTGGACAGGGCTTTCCCTACCTGGTGCCAATGGAGGTTCCAAACCAAAATATGGGAGATGGCACATATGGGGAAGATTGCTATGTGCTCACTGAACCCCGAAGAAGGATCTGAATTTGGTTTTCCTTGTTAGAAAGCCTACATTTGGACCCTTGGCCTTGCTCATGTCCTAACGGCTTCTTTAACTGTCACCCCAGTGCAGTTCATGAGGGTCCTATTACTCAGAAACAAGAGCTAAGCCAATCTCCCAGTTTTTACATCTTCTGCTAATTTACCCCTTTGATTCACAGCAGCTCTTCATCATCTAAGAATTTTAACAGATCATGAATTGACTCCATGACCATCTGTGCATGAGTATCTGCTAAGATGGAAGACAGTGTAGGCTACGTTTAAGGAACTATCTCCTGAAGTAAAAATTACGTTTAGACTTTCTATAAAAAAGCAGTTACTACATTTGCTTTTTTTCACCTTTTTGTTCATTCTTTTCTTTTAGTGTTCTATAACTGTTATGTCATTAGTGAACAGAAAGGGCTTTTGCTGTTTGCGGATTTCTCTAGAGCACTCAACTCAAGAGGCTCTTTTTAAATTCCTACTTTAAAACACATTTGCCAGAAGCTCACTATCTCAAGCTTCACAAATCATTGCCAGAAGCTCTTAACAACTTACAACTTGATAAAAAATATCAAGTTCTAACTTGATAAAATAGATAAAGCAAGTAGGCAAGAAAAGCAAAAGTAAGGCCTAACCTAGGGTCACCAGATGCCCGGCAAAAGGAAGGCAGGTCCTCCTTTCACCTCCGTCTCCTCCATCTGTCAAGCATAGCCTAAACATCAAATATTGTCCAGCTGTTTTACTGTCTTGTGGAGTTTGGAGGGTTGTTTTCACAACAGTAGTCACTGAAACTTTCATGTACTGTGACCTTGTAAATTGTCTGCTTCTTTTTTTCCCTCATCCGTCCACAGACTGGACAGCCTAGATTTACCTTACTCAATTTATTTCCTGATTCCAGCAATCAGCTTCATTCCAGCCCCTTCAAATCTATCATCGCTATAGTCTATAGATCGCATGACTCATCGTACATTTCTATGCTGAAATTTGAAAAGCAAAATGTCGTCGATTCTATATTATTGCTAGCGTATGTCCTTGAAAATGAAGGTTTGCTGGGAAAATATTGCGGATGAAAAACCAGTCTTTCTGATGCTGGAAAAGGTTATTTCACGTACATGTAAGCTTAAGTACATTTTTTGCAGTTTTTTGCTGTAATTTTTGTCACGGATGGCAAGAAAGTTAAACAATGAGTGTGTCCTCCCCCCCCCCATTTGTCCACCTTTCCAATTGTCTGTGTCCTCCTTTGCCTGTTCAGATATCTGGTAACCCTAGCCTAATCTGATTTTGAAAATTCATATTAAGGCAATGGTTTCATTTGGCAAGCCCAAAATTACAAAAGTGTGTGCAAGCTTTTGAGTTGTTAAGAAACCTTTGCCAGATAAGATGGGGAAGGAAGGAGGGGAAAGAAACAGGGAGGAGGGAAAAGAGTAGCTGATATTCCAGCAATGAGTTTGCATTTCACCCTGCTGGCATGTGGCTGGGAATTTGCAACAGACATGGAAATTATATTCTACTGTGTGCTGGGATTCAGGTTGCACCCAGGCACTTCCTGAGGAATTGCAGAGATGAAGAAACAAGGCAGCCAAGAATGGTGGGATTCACATCATAAAAAAATAGATATAGTCTGTTAAAATCAGTCCCATCTTCCTCCTTCAGCGAAAGAGTTTCCTTGGTAGGGAAAAACAGAAGCAGAGAAAGTCTAGACAGATTTCTACCAATTCATCTTAGATGAAGCAAATGTTAGATTTAAAAAAAGATCAGCAAAAGGCAAACAATCATATGGCAATACTTACTGAGGCTAACGTTCTCTGCACGCTTACACAGCGCATAATGCACAGCACAATCCAAAGCAGGTTGACTTACGTTGATTTAAGCATGGCTTCCTACTGAGCAAATCTGCTTCAGATTGCCCTGCATGACTTTCAGCATTTTAAATACAAACCTGCCTCAGACTTGAAATGAAATAACAACTTGCAAGGATTACTTTTCAGCAGTCAGGTTTCACCTTCACTGTACTTATTACACCAGTGTTTCTCAACTTTGGCCACTTTAAGATGTGTGGACTTCAACTCCCAGAATTCCCCAGCCAGCCATGGGGAGTTGAAATCCACACATCTTAAAGTGGCCAAAGTTGAGAAACACTGTATTATACTGAGTATGCAAGAGAGAGACGTAAATAGATAGATATTCTGCATTGACCTAATACAGGTAAGCAGGCTGTTGTTTTTTCTCTCTCAAAACCTTAGGTCCAGTGATCATCCAATGAGACTGATTGGAATGAAGGAAAAAGCCAAAGAAAGTATTTCTTCACACATTATGTACAGCTGGCTGGGGAATTCTGAGAGTTGAAGTCCACACACCTTAAAGTCGCCAAGTTTGAAAAACACTGGATTATATCAACAACTTTTTCATCCATGCTTCTGTTTCACTGGTAGCCATTTTCATTCTCTTCTAGTGGTTGGATCCATCATTCCCATCCATCAAACTGCTTCTTTTATGGTGCAAGGCATCACCTGGTGTCCTTCTTTATTCTGCTGCTGTTATATACATAAAAGGATTAAAGCTGCAATCACCAAAGGCCCTTTCCTGGGGACACTCCATTGGCCACAGTATTGTTTCCAGTGACTTTGAACAGTTCTGTGTTCTTTTGATATTTAGATAATGTAATTTTTTTGTCTTTCCCTTCTTTTGCCTGCCTTCTTTCCCCCAGTTTTGCTAAGCAACTGTTTTTAGTTTGTTTTTAAATTTTTGCTGATGTTTTACAAATAAACATCAAGCTATACAATACTTTTTGCTAGCTGATCTGTGTGGCATGCATGCTTGCTGTGACCTGGATATAGAGATCTGACACTATTGAGGTATTGTAGCTTTGTAAAGTCTCTAATAATGTTGCCTCTGTTTTTTTCTTTTTGGTATCAGATATTATTGGATCTCTCTGAAACTTGTAAAAATGTACTCTGCCTTAGGATGCTTGAAATTAAAAAGTTTTATACAGTTTTGAGTGTTTCTTAGTAGTTCTGTTTCCAATAGGTCTACTACCTGATTGTACTTTGAATAGTCAATAATGAGCCAATTCATTCATTCATTCATTCATTCATTCATTCATTCATTCATTCATTATGCTTGTGTGACATTTGATATCCTTTTAAGCAAATATTTTCCAAATTGCCTTCCTCTTTCCTTTGGCATTTAAAAATACCTTTCATTTTGCTTCATTTTGTTTTGATTTTCACAAACATAAATTAACCAGAAGATTCCTTAGTTCAATCAAATTCATGACAGCAACTCCATATAAAGTTGGCCATCATTAATGCATGATGTCTTCTGTGTAATCTGCTATGTTGACATAACAATATGCACTAAAAGTGTCAGAGTTTTCTATATCCTTTAATTATTTTTTAAAAACTGGGATATCATTAGATCTTTACTATTACATATAGTGCTTTTTTTTTTTTTTACAAAAGGCTTCTAAGGCAAACTCATTGGTATCAGTAAGTAAACAAGTAATACATGTTAGCCTACAGACCTATTAATGCAATCTTTCTTAATCTGGGGCCCTTGAAATGTTGGACCAATTCCCATAATTCCCTGTCATGAGGGAAGGAAGCAAACCCATCTGAAGTTCACCAGACAAGAGAAGACTGCATTGATACAATGAGATGACAGTTTGTTATTAATACTTCATTCTAGTATTAGAAGGCTTCCTACAGCCTAAACAAATCATATTATGAACATCACATATCAAAGAAACTGGAAAGTACTTGATGCTGAGAATCTGCAGAATATTTGCTTTATCCCCTGCCTCGTCTGACAGAGAGAACATTTGTTTTCCTATTTAAGGGATGCATATTGCGGATAAATCACTTTCTCAGTGGAACTGGTTTCAAGCTTTTTGTGAAATAGTCACTCCTGAATATATATATATACTCTGTGTGTGTGTGTGTGTGTGTGTGTGTGTCTCCAATTTTTGAAAAGTAGGAAGTTTCACAGGCATAGAATCAGAAGAATCAGATTCTTGGGAAGACTGAATACTGGCATTTATTTATAACTAACTTGTAAATAACCTCAGATCCCCCCAAAGCACTCAAAAGTCTTAGGACAATTTTTAAAAAACACCTATCCTTCAACACAGTGGTTCTTAAACTGTTTGACCCAGTTACCCCTTTTCCCAGTCTCAAATAATGTTATTATCCCCCTCCACAAAAATAAGTAATAAATACATACATACATAAGTGTTGTTTTACACAAGCATCTTGGCAGTGGAAATCCCAAACTGGATTCTCAACTCACACACAAGCAATTACAATTTTCTCCATTATCCCCAGGATATGCCAAATCATCCCCAGTTTAAGAACCACTGCCTTAATACCTACCGAGGATTAGCTTTTAGACAAAAAAGGCTTTCACATGATAACCATACATTTCCATTGCTATATCATAAAATGCATAAATATGCGATCACACCCAATCTCAGTCTTTAATGTTTCAAAATGTTGTATGTGCTTATAAAATTAGATGACCTGCCCAAAGGTGGTAAAATCTCACTGGGGAAATTGCCAGCAGAAGAAAAAAATACTGACATCATAAAGACCATAAATGGCTGGAGCAGAACATTGTGGGAGATGCTGACTTCTGAGAGTTTACAAGGATTGAGTAATTTGCTCCTGCCATTGACTTCATCCCTTCTTAAAAGCTGTTGGCCCTCTGAAAGGCTTGCTCTTAGATTCTGGGTGCATTCGTTCCTATAGCATGGTAAAAAAGAAAAAAGAAAGGTCAGCACAAGGAGCATGGCAGAACAACATCTTCTGTCCCAGAAGGTCCTAGAAGAGCAAGCACCTATTCCCCCCAAACTACCTCCTCCTTCTTTTCCTTTTGATGAGGAAAAGAGGCCAGATAACATGACAGAAGCTGCACTTTTTAGTATCAGTTCCATACATATAACCGACCTGTTGAGAGAAAATAGATATACTAGCTGAAAAACAAAAATGGAGAATCTTAGAAATCTGACACCCATTTATTTCATACAGACAACTTATTGTTATTAGGGATATGTACTGGCCACAGCTGCTTCAGACCCTGCTTCAGAATCTGTAAAACTGCCCATTTCAGCCTAAAGCCGTTGTCTTATTTCCAGCCAGTTCTCCTTGGTAGACCAAATCTTGCCTTATCAAGAGTAGTTCTGTAGGTCAAGGGAAATAAGAAGCTCAGGTCAATGACAGAATTGTCCAGCATGGAACACAGCAAGACTACGTCAGCACAGCTAAGATCCAACTGAGGTGCTTAATAGGCAAGGATGCTGCTAATCTCTTCCTGGTTTGTAATCATGGCCCTTATTCAATACATGCTTCATCCTTATTAGTAGGACACAGGACTTGTTTCTACCCAGGCATTCCCCTTCTGACTATGGTCCTTTATCTAAACCTTTGTGCCTGTGGTTCTAGATGTGAGGGGCAGAGCAGGTAAATGGAACCAGTTGTTAGACTTTGGTTCTTCTAATATTTTGACCTCAGTGAGTAGACATTCCCTTCCATCATGATCTCCTCTTAGCTGCATCTTCTGAGTTCTCTTGAATTCCTCCCATTCCACAAAGAGTTCCTGTTCCTCCTCCAAGAGCTCATCCAGGGTAATAAATAGTTGGAAGACTGTAAGGCATAATACCCATATTTTTTTTTTAGATTTGTTATCCCGCCTTTATTATTTTTATAAATAACTCAAGGCAGCAAACATACCTAATACTCCTTCCTCCTCCTATTTTCCCCATAACAGCAACCCTGTGAGGTGAGTTGGGCTGAGAGAGAGTGACTGGCTCAAAGTCACCCAGCTGGCTTTCATGCCTAAGGCAGGACTAGAACTCACCGTCTCCTGCTTTCTAACCTGGTGCCTTCACCACTATTACCCAAATTCAAGGTTTCACAGTTCCCATTGCTTATGGTGATTATATCGTTTATACTTCTCACCAATATTCTAAGAAATTTTCAGCCATACTAGGAGTTGAATTTTTCATCATAAGGAGCTGAGCCTGCCACGTTATAAAGGAATAGTCTAGCAGTTCTGTTAGAGATTCTTTATAACTGAGTTTAAAAAAACACTTGAAACATTATTTATCTTCTGTCAAACATAGTTGCCTGCAATTACCATCCTAATTATTGTTTGATTAAATTAAACTTTATTAACTATATTCCAAATACATTCTATTCAGTATAGGACTATGTGTAAATCTGATGTCCGGCTTTTGATGGTTAAAAATTAACCGATAGAAAGATATGGATCTGAACTACGAACCACTTTCGCAGTTGGAATGCCAATTTTTGTGATTAATTCCACTCCATCTGGTCATGTACTCAAAAAAGCATTTTACAGTACATCCTACTGTACCCAGAATACAATTTTGCCAGATGAAAAACATGTTCGATGATAGTTCTGATGCATGTAGTGACGTCCACTTAGGTACAGGAAAATGGAGGATTTGCCACAGAGATGTTAGATCTTGAATTTGAGAAGTGACACCCTGCTATGACGTGATTGCCCTGCTGTTACAGTGTTTTGAGTAGAAAGCTAAAACCATTTTTTCTCCCTAGCTACAATTTTAATAATATGCCTGAGTCATTTCGATTCTTGCACTAATTTTGCTTTTGCTTTTATTCTGAGGCTGGTTTCATTTAGATAGAATGCTATAGAATGCTTACTTTCATTGTATATTTTACCACAAGGCTTATGCGGTACAGAAATGCCTTAAATAAAAAATAATCCTTAGATTTTTAAAACATTTGCTTCATTCACATATGCTAATCTAGAATACAAAGGGAATAGCTTGAGGACTGTCTGGAATAAGGTTAAGAGGAAGGGAGAACCAGCATCAGTCTATTTTCAGCTGGAGAAATATGAACTCCCTACCCTACCCTGCTGATTGAATGGCCATCTGTTACAAGTATTTGTGCACACCTTGATCAGAAGACTCAGAACCAGTTTTACTAGTCTCTTGCACAGCAAGTTCGTTCACTCCTAAGTCTGTAGCTAATGACTTCCAAAGTTACTTGGCAAAGTGAATGTTGATTTTGTCTGTCTACTTTTCAAAGTGTTTGGGGGAAGACTAGAAAGAGATATGATAGCACTCTTCCAATATTTAAGAAGTGATTACATAGGATATAAGCTCTTCCTTTGCTGTCCCAGAAGGCAAGACCAAGGGCACAGCCCTATGGTCTCATTAATGTGCTTTCCTCCAGGAGCCAGCCGAAAAGTATGTGGGCACACTTTGCATCTATTCTGCTGCAGTAACATGACCAGCAGGAGGTGGTAGACTTAGAGTTTTACTATGGGTCAAGTTATGGAAAAGGATCAGTGGATTCCCTTGGCTTTGGTTCCACTCCCACCAAGCCTTACCTGCCTGCAGGAAAACCAGCCACCAACTAGTCTCCTTGACTGGGGGGGGGGGGGGGGGGATGGAAGAATGTAGGTGAGTCCTTTGAAGGATGGGATAGCCCACTGTCAGATTGCCTAACAGGTTGTAAGCACAGACCTCTCTCTCCTCTCCTCCACACCTTTTGGTCACAAGTACCTCACTCTTTCAAAAGATTGTTAGATGCATGTTCAGAAATAGCCCAATTGACAGTTCACAGGCACAGAGGGTGACTCAAGCAGAGCATCCCTCCTGCTTCACCGTACACCTCTCCTCTGTGCTGGTCAATTGGACTAACAGGTGCAGAGGAGGAGCACAGAGTGGAGTACAAGGAAGTTATCGATAATGAGCAAGTTTGTCTTTGATTCTCTTGCAAAGGAATTGCAAAGCTGACAGTGAGTGGCTACCATGGGGTGAAGCAGACAAAGTAGCGTAGGAGTACACATAACAACAATTTAACAAAAACAGTAAGAAACATGCTCGTGTCAAACTCCTTGTTGGCAGAACCAGTGGAAGACCTTTAATGCATTTATTGGTGACAGAAATGTCCTTGATCATGTCCAAAGCAAAAACTGGGTTGGTAGAAGGAAGAAAATACTGCATTAAACTGGAAAAGGTTGAGTTGACTTATCAATGGCATGAGGACATGTCATTTCAACATATTTAGTGAGGCTTGTTCATCCCATGATTAGGGGATGTGAGAATGAGCCCTAATGAGTTCAATGTTGTTTGAACATTAAGAGAAACTATTTAACTGTAAGAACACTTTAAACAGGTAAATTAATAGGTGGCTATATTGTGAAGGATTGAGGATGCCCTACATTTCTTGTGCTGAGTAGAGTATTGTTCAGTGCTCTGGGTTCTTATGAACTTTCAAATAATAGTTGATAGAGCACACAAGCCTGTTTGGATTCTACTCCTGTACAAAGTTTCCACCTCTGCATACCCATAAACTCATAATAGGCAAAGCAGAACTGATTTAAGTACTCTTAAGTATGCTTAATGTTGCTTAATCTAATTAGAGGTTTATTGGATCAGATCAAGATTAATACATTGTTCTTGCAACCACCTTCTGCAATGTGTTCCTTGGGATAATTGTCAGTATCTCATCAGTAATTTATGCTCAGCTTTTTTTTTTTTTTTTTTTTTAAACAAGGTGGATCTCATATATTATACTGGTGAGAAATGGACTGGGTGTTTGATGGGCAGCAAGTGAAACATAGACTTGGGAAGATATTGAGGAATGCTTTTAATGATCAGTGGCAATGCTTATGCAGACTTCCTACAAAGTTTTGATCAAAGCTGGACTGTTTTAAAAAATAAAGAATGAAATTCTTCAGAACATTTTGGATGGTTTTATTGATTAATTTATTATTTTAATTTCTCAACCAACTAAATTAATCTTATGATTTTTCATTTTTGCTTGCCAATTATTCCTTAATTTTCTAAATGAACATATCATACTGGTAATTATTTTCAAAAGACTACACTGGAAGTTGTTTCTTCTTCAGTAAATGTTTCTTTTATGTCCATTTGGTAAATCTGCATTTTAGGCTTTCAGTTGGTCTGATTCTAGAATTTCATACCAAATTCAGAGAATTCTTGTACTTGTCAATACTTGAACACTGATTTTTCAAATTATAACCAAACCACCATCACTGCTGATTTGTATTCAGTTTGCAATCGTCTATTATTCCAAGATCTTTTTCACAAATACCAAGCAGGGTCCTCCAATCTATACCTCTGAATTGATTATTGTTTCCTAAATGAAGATTTTTGCAATTGTCTCTGTTACATTTCATTCTGTTAATTTCAGCCCATTTCTCTAACCCATCAAGGTCAGTCTGAATTTCACTCTGTCTCCTAAGTATTGGATTTCCTACTCAATTTTTTGCCAACTGCAAATTTGATAAGGATTTCTTCCATCACTCTATCCAAGTTACTAAAAAAAAATGTTGAAGAGCAGAGGACCCAAAACTGCACCTTCTGGTACTCTGCTAGATACCTTTTTCTAGTCTGAGAGTCATTAATGAACACTCTTTGATTGCTTAATACTAATGACATGGCAGCTTTCCATATTTTGAAACAACATTCAAAGTAATGTGTAAGTCCTAAAATAGCCATATCACAATTAAAACAAGAAACATCTGAAATACTGTACCTCTTCAAAACCACTCTTTCCTGCTTGTATGATGCACTCCCATATACTGTACTTTGTAGCACTCATCGCCCTCCCCCCCCCCCCAATTGTCAAGCGTGTCTTTTGGCCATCAGAAGATTGTCCCCATCCACCACCACCCCACCCTGCTTTGAATCATTTGCCCTGTCCCAGTCATCAAGTACAGCACATCACCAGTTCTTCAGGATCCCTCAAAAGTTATACATAAAGTTTCAGAAAATTCATCCACAACTTCCTTCAGCATCCTAGGATGCAATTTATCAGCTCCTAGAAATTTAAATCATTCAAAGTAAGGAGATAATCTCTGATCATGCTTCTTCTATCTCATAGTTTAGCCCTATCCTGCTCTTCATACTGTAATTTCCTGGTGGAACACATACTTTTTTGCTGGAGAACCAAAATAATTAAGTAGCTCCACCTTTTCTTTGTTACCTATTAGCATGTTGCTATCTTCATTGAACGGCTTGTATACCTAGCTTTTTATCTTGTATTTACTTTGAATATATCTGAATATGCCCTTTTCATTTTGAGCACCCTTCACTTACCTCTGTTTATTTTGAACTTTATCTTTCCTGACATGCAATAAGGAATTCTAATGAAAGGTTCTAGAAGAGCTTCCAAATTTGGGAAATCTAGAGTTATATTCAAAAATTATTGTATTTGTAATAAGTAGGCAGACCCCATTCCACATTTGAATGGAGGTGGTTCTTTTCCAATGGAAGCAAGCACTTGATTCCTTTGATCCAAGCTCAGCCAGATACGAGTTTTCTTGGCAGCAATAAAATACATAGTTTGCCATTGCCTTCTTCCAGAATGTTTTACTTCCTAATCCACCCTCCAGCCCTGGGATTTTCTGGTGGTCTCCCATCCAAGTTATTACCAGGTCCAACTTCACTTAGCTTTTTAGAGATTAGACAAGGTGAGGAAAATGCTGCCATCTGCTGTAAAGCTAACATACAATTCATATTATGTCTAATGCAGAATATTTGCATACTATTAGAATTAATGCTCTATGAAATATATCTACAGTAGGACTATGTGGAAAGGAAGATGTCTTAGATATCACTGACAGAGAGGGTTTCAAACTCAAAATGATTTACTGTTGCAAAACCAACTTTTAGTCTGAGTTCTACTCCCCAGAAATACATGCAGCATGATCAATGAACTTATTCTGTTAAATGATTTTTTAAAAATAGTGTTTCTCTGTTAGAAAGTGTTGATAATTTTGCTTTATGGGCATCATTTTTCAAATGCTTCTAACCCTAGAATCAGATACTCTTTCGGTCTGTTTCAAATTTATTTTACTACAAAAAAGCCAGCAACTGACCCAGACTAACCACTTACTATTAAACAGGACATATTTTCAAGTGGTTCTTTATAAAATATTATATACCAGTCCACTATATATAATCACAAAGGACTTCAGAGCTATAATAGCAAAATATGTGAGCCAGAAAGTTCAGCACCAACCATGAGAACTCTTTCCTTTCCTTTAGCAGGGGACATTCAATCTGCCAAGTTCTTAAAAGAATTTCAAGAGCTGACAATTTCTCCACTCAGTTGCATCTAAAGTATTCGTTCTTTTTCAAACTTTGGCAATAATTCAGGAAGGGTATATGCTCAACATATGATAATACATTCTGTGTGAATGGGCAATTTTTTTGGCCAGAATAATGGAATTAATTGCTAAAAAGGTTATGACAGAAGGTTATGACAGAAGGTCTAGCTTGAGCTTCTCTGTGCATCCATCCACTTTGGGAAGGGACGTTTCATGTGGACACCAGTTCCAACCCCTTCTTCACAACAAGAATAGAAAACTCTCAAGTAGATAAATGTATGTGTGTACATGGCTCTACTGTCAGTATGTATATCTTATGCATGTGTGTGTGTGTGTGTGTGTGTGTGCTTTGCCATAAACCTATGAAAAATGAAAGAAATATAGCCATAAACACCAAGATACATCAGCAAAGCTGCCAAATTATGTTTATATTTTCCCAAAAGGAACAAAATCAATAATATCTTAGCTCATGAGAGTTTTGCATTAATCCGACTAGTTCTTAAACTTAGGTTTCTCTTTTCCTTTATTTTTCATATGCAAAGAAAATATTTTGGCATGTTAATTAATGGCAGTAGATGACCTACATTTCTCTGATAATAATGGATTACTTAGATTTTCCCTTAAAGCACTGCAGAGACTGCAAAGACTTTTCCTGGTTTAGCAGGGTGGTCAGAATGGCAACCATTTCATAGTAGAGATCTTGCAGCCTGAAATTAAACATATCCAGTCATCATATCAGTATTGAAAGGCAAAAAGACCAAGTTCATTCATTATCAGGGCAACAAAGAAACTACTCCACTCAATGCTCTTTGATGAAGTTCTATTTTCAATATGCAGCAAATGCTTTGGACACTGAGAGTCATTTGGCTATGCCATCTCTAAACCCATCCCTTAGCAACAATCTTGGGGTAACTATTTCAGATGCTTTAAAAAAGAAACATTTTCTATTTGGTCTCAGGATTGAGGGCTATCAAGCATTTGATCATTGCTGAATGCTAAGTGCATGTGAATAGGGTCTAATTCTCAGGTTCATTCTAAGAAAAGGTACACACTTGTATATGGTGGCATCCTGACGATCAAGGGATGTCAAATAGAGGTCAATGAATGGCAGGCTGGCACAGAAATCTTCCAAGAGCATAGGATCTGAATGAAGGAGGGTTTTTTTAAAGCTTTCCGCCATTTCAGCAAAAGTTTTGTACTCAGATGATTTCTAGGGTGAAAAGAGAGGTATGAAGTTTAATTACCAGAATTCACTCAGAAGCCTGGTTTGGTTTCATAGAACTAATGACTGTGTCAGGTTGCTTATTCAAATAGCAGAGAACCAGCACTGGAAAGCATGGGGTGGGAGGTCAGATTTAGAAATTTCCCTCATGAATCACCCCTTTAAAATTTGCAAATTTTGTCCAGTCTCAATATTTAATGATGGGGGTCCCCTCATATCATGCTATGCTATCTTAACATGGAGGGGAGGGGTGTTCCTTGGTGGGGATGAGTGAAGAACACTGGGAATATAAATCAAGAATCTGTATCACAGCAGGGTCACCCAAGGCGTGAAGGTCATCCCAGCTGCCCAGTTAAAGCTAATAGGCACCTACAGTATATTGGGCAGCAGTGATATAGAAAGATGATGGAGGTGGATGATCTTTTAAGTGACAACGGCAAAAACATCATTTAATATGGTGGGGAGGGGAGAGAGAGAAGGCAATGGTACACCATTCCTGTATTTTACCAAGAAAACCACATCAACAAAGTGATTGACAAGATAATGCCAGATGATGGGCCCCCTCAGATCAGATGGCACTCAATATGATATTGAAGAAGAACTGAGGAACTTTCAGAGTAGTAATGTTCTTTATGATGTGGCTAGATTAAAGCTTTTGAGATGCCTGGTTGCTGATGTTTCCATGAGGAAAAGAAAATCCAAAGCTGCGAAGACAGAATTTCAATGGGAACATGGAACATAAGATGCATGAACATGAGAAAGCTCAGTACAGTGAAAAATGAAATGAATTGACTACACATTGACATCTTAGGCATCATTAAATTGAAATGGGCTGGAATGGGACACTTTCTGTCAGAAGATCATACTCTTTACTACTCAGGACATGAAAAACAAGACAGAATGGTTTTGTTTCCATAGTCGGGAAGTATATAGCAAGGACAGTACTTGGATGCAATGTAGTCAATGACTGAATAGTATCAATCAGACTGTGGACAACCCTTAAATATGATGACTATTCAGCTTTATGCTCCAACTATTGATGCAGAAAAAGAGGAGGTTGATAAGTGTTATGATCAATTTCAATTTGAAATCGACAGAACATGCAAGCAAGATGTGCTGCTTGTGGTTCCAAGACTGGAATGCCAAAGTTGCAAGTATTAGGGGAGGAAAACATATTTGGACCGTACAGCTTACAAAATCAAAATGAAGCTAGAGAGCACCTTATCAATTTCTGCCAATCCAATTATTTCTTCTAATGCAGTCTTCCAATAACAAAACAATGCCTCTCTATATACTACTAAAACTCTCATTATGTTTATCTGTTTGTCTGTACTCTCAAGTTAACCCAAATGGTGCATTATACCACAATGATTTTTGAAACAAGGTACCTAAAATCTGCTAACTTAAAGAATGCATAAAAAAATTCAGGACCCGTTACTCCTGTGGAATTGAAATTTCTACGATGTTCAGACCACTTTTATTCACAAAGTTGCAGCCATTGCAGCATCCCCACAGTCACGTGATCATGATTTCCGACGCTCCCTGCCAGCTTCCCACAAGCAAAGTCAATGGGGAAGCCGTCAGGAAGTCGGAAGTTGCTCCCGCTCCCACTGCTTTTTTGCCCACCTGTGGTCATTCTGTTTATCTGTTTAGGTAAGTAAATATTGACTTATTATTGAAATTTGTTTGGCACTACAATTGTTTTTCTATTTATGATATATGCTCTTCTTAGATGATCACAGGACCATCCAGCATTGGGGTAAAAAATATATATGATCAGCCTAAAATTTCATGTTCATTCTGGTCACATCAGATTGGACTACCTTTCTCTCAAAGGATGACCCAATGGATCACAGGGTTGTCTAGCATACATTAACATCACTAGACAGAGTACACAGAAATCAAAAATGACTACATTATTGTATAAGAAAGTGGAAGAGTTCCATTATAACAGCAAAGACATGAGCAGGGGCTGACTATAGAACATACAGTTTCATGAACTATTTATGTCTTAGTTCCAAGTCAAGCTAGCACAGAAGAAGAAAGCCAACCAGTTTCCACAATATATTCATGAGCATATACCCACCATTTTCAAGGAGAACATCAGGAATCATTTTAAAATTCTGAATCTTATTGACAGAGAACTAGAGGAACCATGGAATGAAATCAAAAAGTTATTAAAGATGAATGTGAGAAGAAACTGCTAAAGACCAAGGTATAGAAGAAAACAAATTGCATGTCAGAATGGTGGAAACTGCCAAGTGGAGAAGAGAAGCCAAAGCCAAGAAAGACAAAGATCTCAGGAAGAACTTAACAAAGAATTTCAGAAAACTGCTAAAAGAAACAAGAACCTGTATTATAGCAACATATGTGAAGATATAAAAGATGGGAACAGACATGGAAAAACAAGAAAGGCCTTCCAAAAGTTTTCCAAACTCAGAAGCAAAGTTGGATTGGAAGATGAGTGTGGTTTTAAAATTGGAAGAAGAAACATCAACAACCTGCATTATTTTGATGACACCAGTCTGATAGCTTAAAAACAAATGATCTGGAAATGAGCAAGTGAAAAAATTAGACTTAAGATTAAATATAAAGAAGACCAAACTAACAGTAGATACAACAACCAGCCTTAGAACTGACAATGATTATACTGAAGTGATGTATAGCTTCTGCTTTTTAGGCTCAACTATCAACAGTGAAGGAACCAAAAGTCAAGAGATATACCATAGAGTAGCACTTGGTAGAGTAGCAATGAAGGCCTTAGAAAAGATATTCAGATGCCATGATGTGTCTATACCTACAAAGATCAGAATCATGCAGGTAATGGTTTTCCCTGTGACACTCTATGGAAGTTAAAGTTGGACTTTGAAGAAGCAGGATAGGAAGAGCATTGATAATTTTGAACATTGGTGTTGGAGAAGATCCCTGAATGTACTATGGATAGCCAAGAAAACAAAATGTTAAGTGGATCATATAACAAATCAATCCAGAGATCTTACAGGCCTCTCATGAGGCTCAGATTATCATATTTTGGACAGATGCAGACCTAGCTCTCTTGAGAAGTCTATAATGCTGGGAAAGGTGGAAGTAAATAGAAGACGACCAGCAGCAAGGTGGATGGACTCAATTAGAGTGGGAATGGATGTGTTGTTGGAAGACCTGAAGAACAAGGTTTGGGACAGATCATCGTGGAGAATATCTATTTGAGTGGTCACTCAGAATCAACACTATAAATTTTATAGTTGAAACTTCAAAAAAAAGGTACAGTTGACCAATGATGTCATGGTTGTCCCAGGGTTGGCATTATGTCCCAGACAACAGAGAATAGCCATAGCCAAGGATAAGGGAGCAAACTGAACAGTTTAACAGCTCATCTACACAGCCTCATTAACATGTGCTAGAGGGTGTGCTGATACAAAAACTGCTGCCCTTTCAATTTATTGAATAGATTATAAGCCAGTCAAGTCTGCACTGGATAACTTCTCCAATCACAGATTTTAGGCTTCTTTAGCCATCTGTCTTGGGAGAAAACGAACACTGAGAATTCCTTACTCATTTGAACTCTTACGACAAACAGGAGTTCTGATGAAAGTTGGCACTTAAAGGTATGAAGAAGATGTCATTATTTGAGGGACCGCCTCACCCCAATTACATCCACCCATCCCATCAGGTCCAGCAGGAGGGACATGTTTAGGATTCCATCAGCCAAGGAGCTTTGTTTGGTGGGGCCCAGGAGGAAAGCCTTTTCTGCTGTGGTACCCACCCTTTGGAACATCATTCCCCTGAGGTGAGGTTGGATCCAATCCTGTTGGCCTTCCAGAAGGCCCTCAAAACTTGGTTTTGCCATTGGGCCTGGGGATCCCATGGAAGCATGGAGTCCATTAAATGGTTGGTATAAGTTGATTGCACTCTTCACTGTCTTTTTGTTATTATAGGGTTTTTTTATTGATTTTAACCATTTTATGTGAAGTAAGGCAACCTTCAGAACAGGAAACTGGAATAAGAGATCTGGATTTGGATGGAGGGCTGGATGATTTAGTTTATTTTGAGCCTGGAGATAACGAGTTTTCTATAAAGCCCAAATTTACAACAGAAATCTTTTTTGACAATATCCAGACCATAAAGCAGAAGAGTATTTTGGAGATTTTTCTCTCTTTGGATTCGCAGGAAGGATTTATTAAACCTTTGAAGATGTCTTTGATGGTAAAAAAGGACAACGTGACAAGAAATTACTACCTGAGATTTCACTTGAAGAAAAGCCTAAATGTCAAGCTCCATGATAAGAAGAAAAAGGAATTTAAAGTGGACTTATGGGACCAAAGTTAAAATGTACAAGTTATGATTTTGGATTGGTAATACTGGAATTTATTTTTGGACTGGGATTGTATGATAATGTTTATGGATTTTATTGTTCTAGAAAATAAATAGGTGTTTAATGATGATGGATTAAATGATACTTCAAATGTTGGTAAAGATCTTGGGAATAACATGTCTGTATAAATTTCTTTAACTTTGTTTCTATTTAGAAATTACTCTTGGGATTTTTGCTTGTAACTGAAAGAAATGAAATTTTGACTTTGAGATTTGAGATTTAGAATTGTTTTTGTTATAGAAATATTGTGTTTATTGATATTATTAGAGAAAGAAGTTAAAGTATTATTTTACTTATAACTGTACCAAAGAAGTTGTTATTTTCTTATTTTCTATTCTTCTTTCCTCCCCCTTTTTTTCTCTTTCTCCTTCACATTTCTTTATCTATTTCTTTCTTTTCTGCTTTTCTTTTGATGTCTTTGTGTATTTTATTCTTGTTTGAAACTTAATAATTTTTTTATTAAAGAAAAGATTTTAATTATTTTAATGGATAAATTATATTGCTTGTTAAGCTTTTGTTTTAATTGTGTATCCCACCTAGAATCACATGCAAGCGAAATGGGCGGCTATATGAATTCAATAAATAAATAAATAACTTAAAATGTATGCAAGTTATCTTGCTAAGGATATTGTTATTCCAAGATGCATAAATTGTCATCAGTATGGCTCCTGATGTGCTCAGTTGCTGGTCCTGCCCAGTCGCTTATGGGAAAAACATTGCTGGGAGGGACTCTGCTTTGTGCTTATCGGTGGGAATGTCATCTTCATGAAAGATCTGCATTTGGTCTTCCCCTGACCAAACCACAGAAAATAACTGCACAAGAAAGGTCTCTGGTCTCTTTAGCAGCCAGACCACAAATAGACATGGAGGTGCTGTCAGAATCCTCGCAAGATTTAATAGTAGATTGTTATGATGGCTAGTTTAGAAATTGCTTTTTACATGCTGCAGTTCTGCCATTGTAAATGGGGGGGGGCGGGGAGAAGGAATGAGAAACCTTTAGAAGCAGATGGCTCCTTATCACAGGCGCTGGCATGCTGAAGGTCGTACCAGCAAGGGAATCAGGAGACCAGGAGCTAAGGGGGGTGTAGGGGGGAAAAGTAAGAAAAACAACTTTTGGCGCACTTAGGCTCAGTCTTAGCAATGCTTTGGAACTGTACACTTGTTCTCAATAAATGAACTTTCTTTTGAATCAATACTGGTTGCAAGGAAGGTTACTGGATTTGGGATCAGCAGGTGGCAGATCGTTACAGGTGCACAATCAGTGGCTGGATGGGAGGTCACAGTCCCACAGCAGACTTGGCAGGTCAAAAGAGCTCAGCTGATCACTGACTTCTGAAAGCTTCTGTGGATTGTTTCGAAAGGAGGTGTTTTGGCCCAATAACTGGAAAAACACAATGTGCTTGCTAGAACACCTTGAATCAGCTTCAGTTTGTTTCAGCAGCAGGTTGGCAGTGGGATGGAGTCTATGTTGTCATGACATGTCAACAAGAAATGGTCAGTTGGGCATCTTTATGAAGCAGATGAGCCATAAACCACAGCTTTACTTCTAAACATTGATGAAAACTTGAGTTGATGATACAGTAACTAGTTAATGGAGACTTATCTATTGAAGAATATTATATAAAATACAGAGCCTACCTGTAGATTGAACAACTCATATATTTCTTCCTGTTGTCTTTTTAAGATGGCCTGCTTCTTTGTAATCAGAGTAGTCTGCCTTTCTTCTTTCAGCTTTTGCTCATATCGCTCAGTTGAATTCTGCACATATCAGACGAAAGGATGTTGAGACAAAGGCCCCACTTGCATCTAGCTTCCTACTAAGAATGGCCTCACTGACTGGAGATGACAGGACAAAACTGGAGAGCAGAGTAACACGCTGGGTAACTCATTTACAACAATTTACAACCATATCGGTTAAGTTGTGAGCAGCAGCAATTTAAAATCAGCTGCAGCATTGGCCATATCTCAAATGACAATTTGTTTTCTCTTTGCAAGTTTAAGTTTTCTCTCCATCTGTGTACTCATTCTCTTTCTACTTCCTCAGTTCCTATGTTATCTGGCTGTCCAGGTGGCCAGGGTGAATTTCTGACCATTTCCCCACTTGTGACTTACAGTATCTTCATGGCATCACCCAAGCCACTGAAATCATAAAGTCTTTCCTCATTACAGGTAGCCCTCATTTAGTGACAACTGGGACTGGCAACTCATTCGTTAAGCAAAGCAGTCACTAAGTGAAACTGCAACTGTACTTATGATCTTACTTCAGATTTCCTTTGCTTTACAGACCTGCAAAGGTCATAAATTTAAGGATCGGTCACAAAGTTACTTTTTCATCACCATCATACATGTGAACGGTCGCTACATGTCAGTCACTAAAAGAGGACTCTCTTTTTTTTGGTGTCTTCGAGTCAGTGTTGGCTCCTGGCAACTGCCTGGAAAGACCCCTGCAGTTTTCTTAACTGGCCCAAGGTCACTTTACTGGCTGTGTGCCTCAGGTGGGACTAGAACTCAGAGTCTCTCAGTTTCTAGCCTAATGCCTTAACCAGTTCACCAAACTGGCTGTCTAAACAAGGACTACCTGTACTATTATTTTGGCACAACCATGTTTGGATGACTGAGGAAGACACTCTAATTTACCAGTGGGAAAACAACCTCTGACAATGGTTTATTATTAGTGAATAAAGCATGCCTGACCACACACAGTGTTTAAACCATGGTATTTTCACTAAGCCATAGTGGCTAAGTTACATAACGTTAAGCAGTAATGGTTGGGTTCACACATCATGTTAAGCTCAACAAAATTTATAATGCTTTAGCCTTATGTGTATACCAGACCATGCAGAAATAGTGATATATCGGTTTGCAAACTGATAATATTGATCTGTTCAAATGACTAATTCATACTTTCAGTATTGATACCATGAACTTCTGGGTCCAGAATTTCTCTGCTTCCAGGACATGATCTGGGGTGCAAAAATCTGAAAAACTGCTAGATGGCTGCAAATATATACAAAAACCTCTAATTCTTTGTTCCCATTTAGTTAGTGGTTGTCTGAAGTTTTGCAGACCAGATCTGGTAGACATAACATAAACACCCTTTTCAGCCAAAGGAGGTTTGGTAAACCAGAATCAAGTATGGGACTAGTCTGAGTTACGTTAAAAAAACCAAAATTAAAAATATAGAAAATAGGATAACATATACCCCAAAAGAGGTTTCTATCGAGTGGATGAAATGCTTTAATTTTGAGGTTCTTTAATCCTGTGATAGTTGACATTATTTTTATCCCCAATGCCTATTTCTAATAACTGGGTTTGAGTAGAAATTTTAAAATGCTATCCACTTACCTGAATACCCATAATGACAACTCCAATAAACATATTGAAAAATACAAAAAACCCTAAGAGAATGAATATTATTGTGAATGTTCGACTTGTAACAAATGTTTTAGCATCCAATTCTTCCTGCAAGTCTGTCCAGCCATCAACCTGAAATTTATCAAATTAAACATTACAAGCTAAAGATGTCTCTCGCAAGCATCCGATAAATCATTTCTCTAGTCCAATGCATCTCCCCTGCAACACACACACATTCCTAGTGATACCTAAACTGAGTGCACTTATTAATAAATAGCAAAAATTACCAGTTTGATCATCATTACTGTTTCCTACATTTCACTGCACTCTTGCATGTATGCTCCTTCAGTTATCTTTACGTTTGTTTTATCTGTTGTCTCCGACTGTCATAAAAAAGATTAAGCAGGGTAAAGGCTATTAGCCAGAGGCAGCGTGCTGGGGAACATGAGAAAGTAGGAATGTGTCCATGCCAGGGTGCTTGCAGGGAGCAAGTCAAAAAGTCAAGGTGGTGGCCACAACCAAAATATCACACAGCATGTAAAACAGGGGCAGAACTTGATTATATTGTTGTGGTTGCCATCTTGATGTTTTTGACCTCCCTGTGGACCCCCTGGCCTGTGTCCCATTTTGGGGCCTTCCATCAACACTTAATTGGTCATTGTGGAAAGAAAAGGCTAGACTAAATCAGTTTGGCCTGATCCAGAGAGTTTATGGTTATTTCTGCATGGATCTTTGCATGTTCGCTCTACACATGCACAAGCTAAGCTGAAGAGTGCGATTATTTATTTTTTTAAAGCCAAAGTAATACTGTTCACAAAGTGTACCCAGACATTATGACGGTACTACAGGGAAGTTAAGATCCTTATTGCAAAGTTAATCAGAACAATCATTTCTGGCAACTACACCAGATCAGTTCTGGCAACTACACCAGCTTTATTAATCCTAAGAAAGCAGTTAGTGAAATTATATTCTGAATTTTCAGTGAAACAAGTAAATTCCTGTATCAGGTTCATAAACTGATCCACTGGGGCATCAGAAGCAACTTAGAGAAGGGTCACAAAATTTGTTTAAAGCCTAATCATGCATCATAGGCAGGGCTTGAGCACTGTCAAAACTCACACCGGGCGTTGGTCCTGTTTTGCCTGTGCAAGTCCACAAAGTTTGAGTGATATCTAGATTAAAATTTAGCTCTTGAAAGTGGCTTATTTCCTGCTCCAGTCTAACCCCAACAAAATCAAAGCAAACACGATTGGAGAAACTTCTAATCCTGACAAGTTATTGACCTTGATTTAAATAAACAAGGTTTTGACCCTTGTTTCTCCTTTCATAAGCACACAGATCTTCTTGGTACTCAATCTAGCTGTACCCCAAATTTTGCCTAAGTTCATTTTGCTAAAGAACTAGCCTGGAGAAACTAAGTCTCCAATTTTGGCTCTCACTCTAAAACAGTAATATTAGCATAGTTAGTCTAGCAGAGCTGACCATGATGTGAAATGCATGTAAAATTACCGTTACTAAGCTGAAGAGTGTAAAAAAGGCAGCTGCTAAAGTGCCCCAGTTCTGCGGGTCTCCATGTTGACGGTCTCCATACAAACCATGTCCCAGAATAGCAAAGATAAATATTAGCAAGAACAACAAGACAAGGACATAGATCACATTTTTCACAGTCTGGCCCACAGCTGCCATCAGATTCTGTAGAAGGGAGGAACACAAGAAAGAAAAACCAAGTGAATACAATTTTTGTGACTTTATGTCTATCTTTTCCAACTGGATGTTCTCCAGATGTGGGAGGACAACAATCTTCAGAGTTGCCAGCCACCTCTGGAGGACACAGGACAGGAAAGGCTGTTTTACATGAAGATAAAAAGGGAAGATTTAAACTAAAAAAAATGGGACAGTAGGACATGGAGTTGGATGTATCTTTGCCCATCTCAAGCAAAGTTGCCATCTCACAGAATGATAATCAATGGCATGGCATGCCTAATTGTGGAAAAAGAAACCACAATAAACCAGCATTCCCACAGGCTACTTCAGAGAAAGCAATTTAGGGAAAGCATACAGATTACCGCTTCTGGAATTCTTTCCAATCCCTGCATAGCTCTGTTTTGGATCACATGCCGGAGGAGGGGAGTTAAAATGTCAGCAACACTCCATGCCACTTCCCAACGCCCCTCCTATAGGGATATATTGGGAGATTTTTTTTTCTGGGTGTTTTTTCTTCGCAGCCCCCAGCCTGATTCAACCCATTTTTAACCTGATTTTTCTTTTGCTGGCTCCTTCCCCACACCAGATTTGGTCCCGTTCTATTCACTTTTTTGAGAGTGATTGGGGTGATGGACAGAGTCCTTCCCCCTTTACAACATTTCTTTCCAACATTCTGCTGGGTTGGAAATGATTTCTTAAAAGAGATCCCTGCTGCAGCACGGATAGATAGATGGATGAATGCATCTTAGCTGCGTGCACAACGGCCTTTGCTTTTTCCAGTCCCTGATTTTATTCATTTGTTCAGCAATATTTGCACAACCTCATCACCACAATGAATAAATAACACCATGTCCTTGTGTTTTGTACTCAGAAGTGGATTCTGAAGTACAAAACATAATGTGCAAATATGTCTGAAATGTGGATGCATCTGGTGTTATTAATACTAAAAGGCATGGGAACTGCTAAATTGGTATCATCTTTGATCTGCCATCACAAAATAATTCTTTTGCTGTATCCAGAGGTACCAATGAGCACCTTATCCTGGGTTTGCAGAAATCCATTAACTAAACACCTGAACAGTCCAGCAAATGGATTTGGGATTTGAAGCGTGAGATGTTGTTGGCAGCCACAGCTGTTTGTCTTGAAAGAACTAGCAGATTGACTAGGCACTCTTTGGCATATGTATTTGGCATCCGTATGCTTATAGTAAAGGAAAAGGCAGCCAGTCTATTCTTTCGTCAGTCCCTAGAGTAATATGATACGTGGGCAGCATGGGCTTTTCTGCAGGTTTGAGTTAATAGAAATGTTTGTGATCTTAGCCAAAATCCATGACCAGCAATATGAACTCAAGCAACATTCCCAAGTCAGAATTCACATCTGTTCCTGAGAGAATCTATTGTATGTTCTGATGTCATTTGTAGTACTTTATAAGAGTTAGTTCTGTTTGGAGTTCTTAGCTGGTGACCCTGTGCTTTTCACTATTTCCTCTAAGGGCATATTAAGCAAGAGTTATTATACTGCAGAAGACCCAGAAGATTGACAGCTGCTTCATAATAAACACTATTGATGAGTAGGAACAACAGTACTGTAACAGCTTTGTTTAAAAAGTAGAGGTTCTATAGAAATTACTACTTCTGTCTTAAGTTTACTATTGCTGTGCAGAGTGCTAATAAAAAGAACCGGAACATCAATTACTCGAGGTTTAACTCAGTGCTGAGCACAATGGCTTGTGTTTAGGAGAACCAGAAGCAGCATTCTTCATCTGAAACTGGGTTTTTCTTTCCAGTATGGCTTGGGGCTTAGATTGTTAGCCTAGGGCATTTTTTCTCAACCTTGGCAACTTTAAGATATGTGGACTTCAACTCCCAGAACTCCCCAGCCAGCCAAGGGATTCTTATGAGAGACCAATAGAGTTGGGACCTTCTGAATCTCAGGGCTCAAGCTGTTCCACAGGACAGCTCCACAACAGTGGAACAGGCTTCCTGGGTCCCATGAGATGGCCTTGCTGGATGGAAGGGATCCAGAGCATGCCAGTGCTATCAGTTCTGATGGGAAGAGTTTTGAATGGAGAGGTCTTCTTCCCTATCCAGGAAATGTGGGGTTAATATAGGAGGATCATATAGGCTTCCAAGATAAAAATATATTTTTAAAAATCTTCTAATGGTAAATTAGCATGTTAGGCTTGGTCTTAGAAAGGCATTCCAATATGTGATCCCTTTCCAAAGCCTGAAGGTGAATCTTGGTATTAATGCTGACAGGAGATCTGGAACATTGCACAAGGCCTACAAAACAAATTAGGGATTCCTTTTGAACAGGAAAAGGAAAGCTGTATCTCATTACTTACGGTCATGCCCGGGCTATAGTAGATCAGCTTGAGGACCCTGAGTGCCTGGAACCCTTTCAGCATGGTTACAACATGGTGCATTTTCGGATTGCTACGGTCAATGGTGTACGGGAGGTAAGCAATGAAGAGGACAGTAGCATCGTAACGCTTATAACCATCCTTCCAGTAATTAACTGGGTCTAAGTAAAGGTTCATCAGAAATTCTGTGGTATAGATGGCTAAAATGATCAGATCTGCTACCTAAGAAAGAAATGGTTTGTAAGTGATATCGTTCAAAGGAACATGTTTGTTCATATGTTGCTGATATATATATACAGTGTATGTGTGTGTGTATGTATGTATGTATGTATGTGTGCATACACACACACACACACACACACACACACACATACACACATATATATAGCATGCTGCTAAATATCAGGTAACCCAGAAGGAGAATTGTTCCAGAAACAAAGGATTCCTCAAAAGTGGGAGCAAATATTTAGCTTCCCTAATTAAGGACTTTTCCTTTCAAAGCTTATAAATTACAGTTAGTCATTTTTTTCAGGTTTGTCTGCTTATCTGCCCTCCAGTTTTTGAACTAAATAATAACAACTAGATTATTTAATTTTACTGCTCTTCCACCACATGGTGTAATTTGAGGCAAGCAATTTGAGAATTATGGACACAATGGGCCCATATAGGCTCTCCTTGACAGTTGTGCCACCTGACTTCAATTTTTAAGAATTATTAATTTAATGAAAAATTTAAATAAATGAGAAATTTATATGCAGCAAAGCACAGCAGCCTTTAACCCCTTGATTCCCAAGGCTTCTAGGTCTCACAGATAAGGCTTTATCTTAGCAGAACAGAATAACAGGCAACTGCAATCCAGTCCTTCACTTGGGAGTGGAATTTCCTGCCCAGAAAGAAACAAACGAAAGCTGGGGAGATAGAAGACATGAAGGAAGAAAGCTAGAGAAAATGGCAGGGCACAACCTCACCAGCTTGTAATAATGTGGTGGCCATCCAGATTATTACTGCCTAGATCTGGCAAGCCTACCAATGAGGGCCAAGGGAGAGGGTGGATGAGGGAGGCTGAATTTCAGGCATTCTTCAGTGAGAGGCATCTAACAGACTATTAGACCTCTTCAAGTAATACTACTATGAGTTGCATACCAATGTTAGTGAGTGAGTGAGTGAGTGAGTGAGTGAGTGAGTGAATTAATTAATTAATTAATTAATTAATCAATGAATCTTCAGATTTCAGAGCTGAAATTCTGGCTCATTCAGTTAAAAAAAGACCTCCTAAGAAGACAAGTTTTGCATAGAAAATGGTATGCACCCAATGTCCAGTACAGGAAATGGTATCCACCCTGTGTCTAGTTGTCTAATATGCAGCTAGAAATTTGAACTTAGCTCCATCAATCTTAGATCAGTGATGTCACTTTAATATATAAAACGATGCAGGATCTATCAGTTCTATTTTTTATTTTTAATCTATTGGAAGGTGATAATGTTGTATAAGGGTTAGTGTTTGATAAATAAGCAAAACTATATAGCTCCCATTTCCAAAACCCTTGACAGATTATTTATTAAAAATAAAGCAATGAATGGACTTCTTGACATTAGCCAGGCTTTTCTCTCAGCTTCCACACCAGTGGAATATATAATTAAAGCCAAGAGGTTTGTGTACATTAGCTCCCTTCAAGTCAGTTAAGAGATTCAAGGTATGTGAAAGATAAATGCTTCTCAAGAGGAAGGCTAAATTGTGAGAGAAGAGGTTATTACAGTGCAAACATTTTCATTTCAAGTTCATATTCTTTGAGCTTGAGAGTAAAATATGTTCAGTTCCAAACAGATTACCAAGAAGTGGGTGAAGAGAAAATTATACTGATTACTAGGACGGAAAAAAACAATCCAGATAAACAAGTCCCTATCATACTGAATATGCAACATAATATTTTCCAAGCCTTATGGAATATATGGGAGAGGGAAAGGGAATACATGGAAGATCTGAGTGCACAAGCCAGGCAACTGCTCAGGAGTCAATCCTAACTTATCAGCAATTTTTCTAGTTGGCATAAGGGCTAATAACTAAGTTTGGGCATGGCCTGAACAAAGGAGTCTCAATGCCCTCAGTCAGCAAGCCACAGACCCAGCACTAAAGTGTTGGTTAGTACTATGATTAGAGGTGTAGCAGATGGGTTTGTGGGTTGAGTTTGGATTCAGATTTCAGCTTGATGCCTCATGCCATGTTGAATCTTTGCTTACGTTTGGACCTTGCTGGTCTGTGCCAGGGAGGCTAACAATGGCTTTACAGCTTTGCTACATAGTACTGCTTTTGCTGGAGACCTTCCTGCCCTTGAAGAACCCCAAGCCTTTAGAATTAGCATAAATAGTATGGCTGTTCAGGGCTTTGGATCCAAAGACAAAAGAGTGTTTCACGGTCTGCAAGGGAGCTCCAGGAACCCCTGTCTGCACCTCCTTAAAGCAGCTGGATCTTTCCCAGGATCGCATCACTGTCTTCCGCAGCTGTACTGCAAACCTGGGATAAGATGTGTTTGGTTTCAGGACTTGTACACGGGCACCACGTGCGTACCCATGCTCACTCCAGAGCATCTCTGTACCTTCCAATCTAAAACATTACACCACCCTAATGAATAGTACTTGACTATGTGAAAAGCCCCCAGTTCAGCTAAAGTTCCCGTGATAACTAAATTAAATCCAACAGCATGCATGCAGTTAACTTACCAATACCCATTCCCCAAATCTGGTTTTGGGCTTTAATTTCGTTGCCTTTCCTATGATCCACACCCTCTGCACCTACTCTTTGTATCAGTGCAATTAATTAATTAATACTCTTTGTATTAATTTCCTATCACTGAAATTAATAATTCAGTCACAATTCTTAAGACTCAGCAGAATTGTCTGTGCCTCGGTCACTATGCATCCCTTTCTCTTCCTGCAGATGTTTTTTTTTCCAAAAAGTTATTGCTTTCAAGGCAACCAGTTCTTTAAAGTTTGAACACAAAAGGATGTAAGCTTTGGTGGGTCTGACCCAAAGCCCATCTAGGCTAGCATGCCATTCCTTCCGTGGCTAACTAGAAGCCCCTCAGAAGCTTCCAAGCAGCCCCTGAGCAAAATAGCAGCCCTGTATGACTGATATTTACAGTTATAAATGCCATTGATGCTAGGCATAAAATGCAACTATCACACATTGATAGCCTTTTCCTCCATGAATTGGCTGAAATGTCTTTTGAAACTTGATATTTCTCCCCATCTTCCTCCTCTTTTCTTCTGAAAAGAAATAATGTCTTCAAAGCAATCAATGTCAAATGAGGAATTGTGGCCAGTTCAGCCAGCAGCAGCGTTCATTACCTCCAGGAAGAAATGTGACTCATAACGAACTTTATAATCAGTTTCTAAAGCCAAGAATATTGCATTGAGTGTGATGCTGCTGATCATAATAGACTTGAACAGAGGATGATAGAATATATTTTCAACAAACTTATGCAGCTCAGCATCTCTCCTCCTGGAAAGAAAAATATGACAGAATTGAATCTGCAACCTGAAAAATCCTGTTTTCTTAAGCCCCTGCTTGTTCAAACAAAAACAAATTCATATCATACAGAAGGTGTGGTTATAAGAAGTGCTTTGGAATTAGACAGGAATAGTCAGATAGTTAAAACAACTAACTGCAAGTATAGACTCATTGGATTATCCTTCAATTGTGGTGAAATAGCAAGAAAAGAATTCAGATGTCAAGTCAACTGGGGAATAATATTTCCTTTGCTGGGAAGGGCCAAGTGCTATTAGAGGCAATTCTGCACAGCCACCAGCCTCACCCCTTAGATCCCCAGAAGCAGTTTTGTGTTATTGCAGAAGGGTCCCCATAGCTGCAGCCCATCTTCCCATGGAGCTGGCCAACTGTCCTTCCAACCAAAGGTGGGGGGAAATGCCTCATCTCTGTTCATCTCTAACCAAATTTGCTTTTTTCACTGATAAATAAACAACTGGCTACTATGCTGGGGGAATGGCAAAGCGACACCTCTGAGTCACTAGAGAAGAGAGCACAAATACCAACAGTGTCTTGACTACATGAGAAAACCACCCACCCCACTATTTCAGAGGACTTGCTAGAAAATGGACTTGGCCACACCTCCTCTGGAATAGGAACTAAGCTAATAATCGCATTGGCTTCTGAAGCCTCATGGTGTTGTGGGGACTCAAGAGCATCATGCCCGTTTCAGACTTGCATTTAAAAGGAGCTTTTACTGCTTGCAGTGACAGCCTAGGAAAACTTTTCTTTCTTCCAAAAGAAAAGCCACTGTAGAAGAACGGAATTGAGAACAAAGAAACGACTAAAGTGTTCTGACCATTTTGAATCCCATAGTGGAAAAGGGCCAGAAGAGATGATTTATAACAGAAATGTGAAAGGATAAAGCATCCTAGCCTCTCTCCTGTGTAGATTTTCTTCATTTTTTTAAAAGGAGAAGTATTGGACAATGGTTGTACATAATTCGGTGTTTAGGAGCCTCTGTGTATGGAATGCTTTATTGCATAGCCCTCTTCTCTTCTCCCAGCATTCATGTTCCAATTGTCCACTGTCATAGGCCTTAGTTGTGGCTCTCTCTTCCTAAAAAACTGAAACCTACTTCAAACTCTTGTTTCAAGTTCATTCATAAGTGAACCATGGCTAGAGTTTCTTTGCTGTCAGACCCTTTTAGCCAGAGTTGCCATTCTCAGCCATGGAAATTCATTGGGTGACGTTGAGTCACTCACTCTCAATCCAATTTGCCTCATGAGGTTGCAGTTGTGGGCATAAAATGAAGGGATTTCTAGGTAAGCTTTCTTGAGCTCCTGGAGGAAAGGCAGGATAGAAATCTAATCTCCCCAAACTGGAATGTTATATATGTGGAACTATCACAAAGCAATTGCCTTCTCAGGGGGCAGAGGATTCTGATATGTCTTCACATCGAGGGATCCCATCACACTTGGGGTACAGATTTAGCTATCTTGGAAAGAAGGCTGCATGTTCGGGGCTTTCCTGTTTTGGGGACTCAGCAAGAAGAAAGCACCCCCTTTTGGGGACACTTCATTTCCTTCAATCTGAATGTTTCAAAGACCATCCAGGACATTTGGGACTCCAAAGGTAAAGAGTAATCAGAGCCCATTTTTGTTCAAGTGTTCCTAGAAGAAGTTAGCTGCATTTAGAGTAACAGCCAAAAGAAAGAATAATCTAGAAAGAGAATGTGGGTGTTAGAAGTCAGTGATGTCTCCTAAAAACAAAGTTGTCTGGTTTGGCAGATAAATGTATCCTGTTTGCAATGTTCAGATGCATTATGTGTTGTAAGACATTTTGCCCTATTTCACATGTTAAGCTATAATATTGTTTGTCTGAATGTGTGTGAACCTAATTCCAATGGTTTTTAAGTCATGATTTGTACTGCATGAATCCAGACAATTCTGGTTTCTTCATTAGCCATGGTTAAACAAACTATGATTTAGATTGATGTATGAACTCTCAATTTTTCTCTGGTCATCTACAATTCTGAGTGCAAGCAGAAATATTAAATGCATGCCATGAGCAGACCACAGGACACTGTAGTACATTTGCAGTGCTAACTACCATCCTTGCTGAAACTTTGATGGGCTGCTAGGATATCACCAGAGATCTTGGTCAAGCTGCTGTTCACGTGGAATTTTTGCCATTCAGGACCATTTTCCCCACTGCAATTGCTTCATGTTATTGTTGGAGTTTCTCATTGGTGTTCCTTATTCAGACCTTAAACTCTTTCATGTTCTTGAGTGTACTTTTGCTAGGAATTACAAATGCTTGGATAATATACGATAAGAAACATACATGTGTCATCATTACTAAACTAGAGAGAAACCTTGCAGAAAAGACTGCTTCTTTCTTGCTGCACATAAGCCACCACTCTCTCTGGTACACAGTTTGGGTGAACATTTCTTCTCCTTTTGATCTGGCTAATGCCAAATTTTTCAGAAGTAACACTGTGCTTAACTTTTTCAAAAAAATTTCCCCCTTCCAAAAGAGGCTTCAGCTTTTTTACCCTAATCTTAAAGTGCTTGAGAATTTACTCCAAAATTTTGTTGGTGGTGTTTCTGAGCTTATTTTAGTATTGTAGATGACAACAGAGTCTGCTACTGCCAGGGCTGTCCTTTTTCATTATGTGCCTTCCCATCACTCTGAACCCTCCCTGGCTGCCCATTATTTCTGAACAAGCCCAATGAGAGAAGGTCCCTCATCATCTCTTACCTAGAGAATTAACCAAAGTATGAAAATCCAGGGAGGCTGGAAGTTGCTGAAGAGAAGATTGTTCAGCGTAATGGGGTACTCACACCCAGAACTAAGGACAAACATTTCATTCTTGACCTTGAAAAATTACTCCAAAATTCATCAAATTATCTTCTCCTTTAAAAGGAATTTTGAAATAAAAAGGAAACCTTTTTTTCTGCATGGTACAAAATAATGAGAAGCACATCATTCCTTCCAAGGACATGACATTGAAAATTATTATAATTCTTAAGATACAGTGGTACCTCGGGTCATGAACTTAATTCGTTCCGCGACTCTGGTTGCAACCCGAATTGGTCGCAACCCGAATCAAATTTTCCCATAAGGTTCAATGTAAATACAGTTAATCTGTTCTGACCCCTACGAATTTGGTCACCAACCGATTTTGGTCGCTGCCTGAATCAAATTTCCCCATAAGGTTCAATGTAAATACAGTTAATCTGTTCTGAACCATATGTATTTTTTTTTAAAACCACAAAAATATGAAACAAAGTACAGTACAGTACACTATGAAGAGAGAACGCTAACCTTGCTCGAGGCGACTTCTGGCGTGGAGGACAGGAAGGCGGGTGGGGAGGCGGTTATTGTTTGGAGGGAGAGTCCCCCTCCCTACAGGAAGCCACGACCATGTGTCACGGCAGGGAAAATGGCCACAGATCCTGTTTGTCACGGATACGGAGTTCGCAAACGGAAGCAAAATTTTCCGAACAGTGCTGTTCGTGACCCGAATTGTTCGTGAACAGAAGCGTTCGTGACCCGAGGTACCACTGTACATATACCAGATATAGCTTTGGGCAATATGTGATTCAAAATTTCATGAAACAGTTTCTAGATGTGATATATAACTAAAAAATCCTGGCTGAAAACTTACTGGTATCCAAACAAATAGCGTTTCACTTCAATTTCAGATCCAGACTTAAATGCCTCAAATGAGAGCTTGTTAATTAGTCGAGATTTTTCAGGAAATTCTAAAGAATCCACAGCCATACTTCCCAAAATGTGAACTGTGCTTGTGTTTTCACAACCAACACTGTAAATCAAGAGAAAGCCTACCTGGAAAGAACGAAAGTGCCGGTCTGACCTCACTTACTCTGTGACCTCACAATTTTAGAATGGCATATGCAAAATCTAAGATCTGCTGTCTTGGGCTTTCCCAGTTTAGAGGAAAGCACATTAAACAATCTCATCACTTTGGTAGTGCTGTATTTTTTATTTATAGTATGAAAACTGTAGAGGAAATGATTCAGCTATCAACGTATGGAGGAAAATGATTAAGTACAATTGTTTGCACAAAACAGTTTGCCCACTTTTTAGACTATGCAGTACCAACTTTGAAACTAGTAAGTTGTTCAATACTATGGTAGGCTGAGCTGCCAGGACTGAGACTAGGTTGTAGACTAGGTTTGTGTTGTGTGTTTCTTTGTGGACTGGAGGTATCGTGCATTTATCAAGGGCAATTGAAGTTGCTGGAGGAAACCAGGCAATGCAGTTGGGGAGAGGATCCTTGGAGGAAGGAGAAATGTGTAACTGACTACCCAGCAGAGGCAAGCAGGATCAGAAAGGAAAATCTGTGGAGTGGACTGCCTGGTGAAAGGATTGGAGCTGCATTGGAAAAGACAAGAGGAACAGGGTGGAGAAGTGTGACCAAAGTGCTGGCTTTCAGAAGGCTCAGGAAAAAGAGTTATTTTTCCCTCTCCCTCCTCCTCTCCAGGAAAGGAGGAGGAAAGCTAAAGTAAATCAAAGCTGCCTAAAGAAGAGTTAACATAGCAGTGGTTAAGTTTAACAACCCACTGGTAGCCAATATAGCTCTCACAGCATCAGCATAATATGGTAGTAATGAGATTGTCCAATAAGCACATGGCCCACTGCGTTTTGTTCTAACTAGTTTCCAAGTAGTCTTCAAAGTCAGCTTCATGTAAACTGAATTATAGTAATCTATGCAAGAGATTACCTCAAAGCATCCTGTTCCAGGTAAATTCACAACTGGCACCCCAGCCAAAGCCGGGCAAAGCCTTTCCCAGCCATAGCCTCCACCTGCTCTTCCAGCAAGAGTCATGAATCCAGAAGGATCTCCAGTACATGGACCCACTGTTCCTGGGGAAGTACAGCTCCACTGAGAATCAAAGTTAGTAGTGCCCCAGAAGCAGAAGGCTCCTGCATCAACAGCCATTCCATTTTGCTTGAGCCGAGTCTGAGCCTATTTCCCACCACAACCGGCCACCAGATCCTGCCGCTTGTTAGCACTAGGTTAAAATTTCTACATCTCCCACTTTGATGGGCCTTGAGATGTACTTGAGTATCACTAATACATTTATACTTCATCTCAAATTGACAGATGTCCTCCTCCAATGGCTTCATGTAGATATTACACAGGATTGGGGACAGGAATACACCTTGGGGCACCTTGTAACCGAGTGCCAGAGGGCCTGGTCCCTCTGTTCTTCAACATTGATTAGACTTGACCACTCAGGAAGAAGCAGAATAACTATAATATAGTACTTCTGACTCACAACCTTCATATGCAATCCAGGATACTGTGGTTTATAGTATTAAAGGCTACTAAGAAGTTCACCAGAACCAGTATGCTTGTGCTTCCATCATCCAAATCCCACCAGAGATCTGTGCACAAACAGTGCAGCTTCCATTCCATATCCAGACCTGAACCTAGATTGCTAAGAATTCAGATAAACTGTATCCTCCAGAGCTCTTTATAATTGACATTCTATCACTTTCTCAACCACCTTCCCCAAGAAGGGGAGATTGGAGAAAAGACAGAGGTTGTCCATTACCTTTGGATCTGAGAAGTGGATGGATCAGCACTTCCTTCAAAGGTGCTGGAATCTCCTTCCCTCAAAGAAGCTTTGACCATCACTTGGTTCTACCTCTCAGTGCCATCTTTGCCACTGCCAGGAGTTCAACAGAACTGCCCTCCAGATAGCTGGGAAAGTCCTCAAGGACCATCAAGCTCCTGGGGAAGATCTTAATTGCCCTCTCCCCTCCATCGGTGGTGGCATCATTATGTGGAAACAGTCCCGAATAATATTACTAAGCTAAGAGACTTCTGCAAGGAATAAGGGAAAAAATCCAAAAGCTATAGAGATTCTTAGCTGCCAATAGGGAATGTTTGGAAACTCTTATATCTGCTAAACTACAGATTAAAAGGGTGTCCCAATTTCTCCACCTACCACATTTGATTTTCTTATTTTGAATTTGTAATAACTGCACATAGGCAGTAAGTATACAAGTTTGCAGGAAAATGTCACATTTAACTTTGTGCTAACTATGTAGAAGCTGTATCAGCTTCTGTTCACCTAAGAAGTCATTGAAATATGTAATTAGACCAGGAGTGCCTAAACCTGGACATAATTATTGGTACCTCTAACCTAATATTTTGCAGCATACCCTTTTGGGGCAGTAACTGCAATCAAGCCCTTTCTGTAGCTCTGAATAAGCCTTCTACACTTCTCATCTAAATGTTGGATTCAAGTCCTTTATTAATCCAGAAAGACAACCAAAGAATGTACCTTGGAAGTAATCCTTCCATTACCACCTTTAAAAAGATTATTTTTGTCATTTGAATAAAGAGTTAAGAAATTACAGAAAGCTTAGTTTCATTCTTAACTCCAGTATTGACATTTTTCCTCCATAAGAAACAGCACTTAAGATAGCCATGAGCTGCTTTAAAATCCACACAAAATAACTTTATTTAATTTGTATGCCTTGACAGGTGCTTTAAACAAATTATTTGAAGTACCGAATTCCTTAAAGAGTGCAATATTAAAATGAACCTTTTCAAGAGTATAAATCTAAAGCTTATATTCAGGCCTTGACTTAGACACTGAAGGACTAAAAATGGGGAGTGCATGTATACAAGCACCCATATTTAATTACTCACCCACTCCTGCAAGTATAGGCTTCGGTCTGACCTTTACAGATTCAGTGCATAGTTCTGAAAAGGATTTCTGAGTAGAATTCTGAGTTATTGAAGGATGCTTAGCTAAAATCTGTTTTCAGGCCTTTAGACTGAATGTATCAGTCTGTAGAGAATGTTGCATGTCCACAGATTTGGGGAATAGGGCTTGAATTATTCCCCAGTACACCTTTAAGTTATCCATGTTCAGACTACAGGTGGTCTTATTTCTAGGGAAACATGTCTAGAAGTGTGCTATTCTTCAGCAAAAACAATGTTTCAGCTAAAATAATGAACAGTCTTGTAGCACCCATTAAAACATGGACCATCTGTGACTTGTATGGGTGGCCACTTAGAAATGTCAACTGAAATACATTGACAAATTTTCATCATTACTGAAAATGGGCACCATATGGAATTAGCAGAATCAGAAACCAGAGACAAGAGTTTAGAAAGAGTAATGTGAATTGTTTATTCAAATTAAAATACAGTAAGTTAAGCAAGATACAGTAAGCATGTAAATTACATGAAGTGAGGAATGTCAAATTCAGCCAATCAATAGTGGGGCCCACCTCTAAATGAAGATTCTATACCATCAGAAGCTTAAACTTTACTTTTTAAGGCTGTATCCTCTCCAGACCTAACTGAAATTATCCACTTTCACTTCCATTTTTGGAATGGACTTCCACTGATTTCAGAACTGCTGCCAGAATTATATTCAACTTTGTCAACAGAAAAGAGAAATACAGAAAAACTGGTCAGTCTTTATATTTATCAAGAAACCTGTGTATTTTGCTTGAGAGTTTATTCTATTAAATATGTAATTAAATACACGTATTGCTTCAAGAAACAGCTGTTTTTCTTCTGCAAACCTTCTTACTTGACAAAGAGTGCTTGAGAACTCAACATTTATATGCTATTTTGTTACTCGATTTGATATCATAAAGATATTCCCCTAATATGGCACAGTCAGCATGGTATAGTGAATGGGCAAACATTCATTCATTCATTCATTCATTCATTCATTCATTCATTCATGGCAGACCCTTTCCTCCCCTACACTCACCCAGACTTTCCCCACCTAGGCTGAACATAGGCCAGGCAGGGAAGCCTGAAATCAAGACAGCCAATATACATATCCCAGATACTTGAGCAGACAGGCTGAAGAGTTTGTATTGACTGCAAAATCAGAGCCTCAATCCATGAGGACAGAGAAACTTGCCCAGGCTTGTCCAACAGGTTCTCAGCCCAACCCTGAGAAATCCAAGAGCTGCAGTGAGCAGTTGTGTTTCTAGGCTGGGAGTGAGATAAGGTGCCAAACCATATCTAGAAATCTCTAGGGAGTCAACACTCCTAAAACTTTGATTCAAGATTGCAATCTATGAGAGACAGGGATCAGTCAGAACCAGCTAGTTGGAGAAGGTGGGGAAATCCCTCTTCTCTAAGGTAAAGGAAAAGTGATAGGCAAGGACTTGGAAACAGATTTCTTAAAAGATATGCTAGTTGGCTGTTTGCCTGTGATTTTTATATCAGATGTGTCATTGTCTTTTGTGCTGACTCAGGTCTTGCAAGTCTTGTGGCATCTTAAGTCCATTGAGCCTCAGATCCTGTCCATCCTGGACTTGTGCCTGGGTTTCCATAGCATTTAATAGGAGAGTGATGTTTGGATCACTAGTTGTGCTCTTACCAGCACTAAATGCCTTATTCCATCCAGTTGTAATTATTTAGGCATTTGACCATTGACCACCTAAAGCTAAAGTAACTTTTTCTCCTACCTTATTTTTCATCAAACTAATTTTTAAAATGTTTTTAGATACTTTTGTTTTCATCTCCCCAAAAGGAGACAGAGCAGCCATTTCCTGGCCCCATGTCTCCACGCTTCTAGGACAAGGAGGTGATGCTACAGAATTATTTTCCTTTTTAATTATTCTTATCGCCATTATTGTTTTTATTCCTAGTCTACTGGCAAGTAAATGCTGTAGCAAGGAGGGAGGTGGGCCTTACAAACATGGTCAAAAGGGTCAAGACTTCCTGCCAATGTGTGCTCCTCCTCTACATGCGCTTTTTTTTTCAAATCAACTCTCTTGTGAGCAAATATATATTATGCATTTTTTCACTGCAAAATTGGCAGATAATGATATTCTTCCCTATTGAACTGGTCTTAACATGCATGCATGTGAACAAATAATGGGGGGAAAAATCATAGTCCAAATAATTCCCATAAGTGCAGGGCTAACTACATGGAACTAAAAGATTTAGTTCACTGAAAAGTGCTGCATTTTTCCATAGCACTTTTCAGCCAAAGTAGAGTAAAATAGTTAGGCCCAGGTTATGTGACTGAGCAGTATCATTTTTCTTTCCATATCCTCTTCTGATGCCACTGAGAAAAGCAGTGTTAACTCTTTCAAAGAAATGCCCCAAGTGACTTCCCACAGATGTACACATGTAGGAGAAAGAAATAGCATTCACTGAGTCAACGAGGTTAAGACCCCATTCTTCCGGCGTCAGTCCTATGCGCTAAACTGCCGTTTTAACAGCTGAATTTTGGTTTAAAAACACACTGGGATAAACATAACAAGGAAATGAGCATCTCCTGTTATTTGGCCATAATAAATAAGATTTCTGTTCAGTTTTAATTATACATGTGTGTGCCTAGCATAAGCATGAGAAATAATTCTGTTTTCATCCTTTCTTCTCCAGATCTGTAGGTTGTTCAGTAAGCCAGGACTTTTGCTCTACTCTTAAGTCTTGTTTCTACTATCTCTGGAATGAGCCTCAAAGTTGGCTCAGACCCTCTTTCTCCAAACTGCTGCCCTCAAGGAGATTGGAACCACAGTGCTCCAATCAGCATGATCAATGGTCAAGAAAGGGGACCAAATTGGGGGAGAGACACCTTCTGGCTTTTTACCATAATACATTGCACCAAGTCTCTTGTTGGCCTAGAAAGAGCCAGATCTGTACCGCAGAAAACAGGAGAGTGGGAATTCCCCTGGGATCAAGCCTAAAAGTTGAAAGCATATGGAATCAATCTGACAAATATGCTTAGCTCTATATAAAGTGTGTCTAGGGTGTGTGTGTGTGTCTGCGCGTGTTTTTACATTCATTACGATTATTATGTTCACTATGATTTCCAAGAATATAACATGACTTTTGTCACACAATCACTTATGGTTACTAGAGAATACCTGGAGGTTTAAACAAGTGGAAAGCACACCTGTATACCCACAGCAAGGGAGTTGTCACCAATTTTTCTCTCAGCCATATGCTTTGCAATAATGCATGCTAATATAGGGTCACCTGACCCCCACAGTAATTACTGAATAAAAATTCAGGCTATAATGTTCATGTTGAACTGTGCCACTCTCACTTACTATAGAATCTGAAAGACAAAATACAATACAGGGTACCTAGGATGCAAATCTGACCTGTTAATAAGCCCAAATCACTGGTACTTTGAGCATTCTTCTTTGGAGGAATTCCTGCCCAAATGGTCAGTGTTAACTGAAGGCAGATGACCACAGGGGATGTGCCAGTGATACATAGAATGAACAAACTCAGCCTTTTAATGCACCATTTCCAGCATTTTACCTACTTGAGAAAAATTTTCTATATCTATGCAAAAACTTCTACAAGAATGGGGAAATTTGAGGATTAACATATTTTTCTAAGAGAAAAGACTAAATAAATGAAAAAAAAATAGAGAATTCTGTTTTATCATTATTTTAGCACCCAGTTGTTAGACAAGACGCAGCAGCTTTGTCGATAAACTGAGCCAGCTTGACATCTCGCTTTGTCAGGCCACCACAGTCATGGGAAATGAGAGTTATCTGGACCTTTTAATAAGAAAGAAGAAAAAAGAAACATGAACAATGAACAATTTACCATATGCAAAAACAAAAAGAAAAAAAACATAAGTACATTCATTAAAAAAAGCCAAAGAAGATACCAATTCATAGTTTAACATACTCCTTGCAAATCTAGATTTAGCTTGAAAATCTCACATACTTCTTAATTTGTATATTTAGTTTAAAAGGCACCTTCCTGCTGTTCAAAATTGGAATGGTGCTGGTCTTTTTTTAAAAAAAGTCTTTATATAGATCAGAAGTCAGGGATAGGCAGAACTTGGAGACAGCTCTGCCACAAAATACAGTTGTGTGAAAAAGAAAGTACACCCTGAGTTCTATGGTTTTATGTATCAGAACATAATAAAAATCACCTGGTCTTTAGCAGTTCTCAAAAGTAGGTAAACACAACCTCAGATGAACAACACACATATTACACCATGTCATCATTTATTTTACAAAAAGAAAGCCAAAATGGAGAAACCATGCGTGAAAAATTAAGTACACCTTATGATTCAATAGCTTGTAGAACCACCTTTAGCAGCAATAACTTGAAGTAATCGTTTTCTGTATGACTTTATCAGCCTCTCACATCGTTGTGGAGGAATTTTGGCCCACTCTTCTTTACAACATGGCTTCAGTTCATTGAGGTTTGCGGGCATCTGTTTATGCACAGCTCTCAAGGTCCCGTCACAGCGTTTCAATAGGGTTGAGGTCTGGACTTTGACTGGGCCACTGCAATACCTTCTTTTCTTTTTCAGCCATTCTGTTGTAGATTTGCTGGTGTGCTTGGGATCATTGTCCTGTTGCATGACCCAATGTTGGCCGAGCATTAGCTATTGGACAGATGGCCTCACATTTGACTCTAGAATACTTTGGTATACAGAGTTCATAGTCGACTCAATGACTGCAAGGTGCCCAGGTCCTGTGGCTGCAAAACAAGCCCAAATCATCACCCCTCCACCACCGTGCTTGACGGTTGGTATGAGATGTTTGTGCTGATATGCTGTGTTTGGTTTTTGCCAAACGTGAAGCTGTGCATTATGGCCAAACATCTCCACTTTGGCCTTGTCTGTCCAAAGGACAGTGTTCCAGAAGTCTTGTGATTTGTTCAGATGCAACTTTGCAAACCTAAGCCATGGTGCCATGTTCTTTTTAGAGAGAAGAGGTTTTCTCCTGGCAACCCTTCCAAACAAACCATACCGGTTCAGTCTTTTTCTAATTGTACTGTCATGAACGTGAACATTTCACATGCTAACTGAGGCCTGTAGAGTCCGAGATGTAACTCTTGGATTTTTTGCAATTTCTCTGAGCATTGCAGTCTGACCTTGGGGTGAATTTGCTGGGACATACACTCCTGGGAAGATTGGCAACTGTCTTGAATGTTTTCCACTTGTGAATCATCTTCCTCACTGTAGAGTGATGACTTCACATTGCTTGGAAATGGCCTTATAACCCTTCCCAGATTGATGGGCAGCCACAATTGCTTCTTTAAGATCACTGCTGTCTTTACTCTTTGGCATTGTGTTAACACACACCTCAATGCTCGAGACCAGCAGACTCCTAAAACTTCGGCTTTTATCGAGGTAATCACACTTGATGATGATCAATTGATCAAGGGCATTTGATTAACAGCATCTGGCTGCTACTTAGCCTCTTCATACCTATGGAAGCAGTAAGGGTGTACTTAGTTTTTCACACATGGCTCCTCCATTTTGGCTTTGTGTAAAATAAATGACGACATGGTGTAATATGTCATGTGTTGTTGTTCACCTGAGGTTGTATTTACCTACTTTTGAGAACTGCTAAGGACCAGATGATTTTTATTATGTTCTGATACGTAAAGCCATAGAACTTAAAGAGGATGTACTTTCTTTTTCACACAACTGTACATTTGCAAGGAGCTTCTTCTAGAAAAAAAAAAAAAGCCCATTTATTTATTTACAGTATCTGTAGCCTGCCCCAATCCTAATGGACTCTGGGCAGGCTGCAACTAGGCCAAACACAATACAATACAAAACTTAAAACAAAATTTTCAATAATCAAACATCAATGGTACTGAATAAATGAAACTAACCTAGGGATCAAATGCATATCAGAGCATGGCTGCCTTAAACTACTTACAGAAAACAAAGGCTTGGGGCTCTCTATACCTCTGGGGGAAGAGTATTCTATTGAATGGGGCTGCCACTGAGAAGGTCTATCACCTAGGCCACCCTCCATGTACTTTGTAAGGGAGGAGACCCACAAAAGGGCCTCTCTCAATAACTGGATGGACAGATGTAAGTCAGAAGTATCCTGGTGCTGTCCTATAAAGGGCTCTAAAGGTGATGACCATCAATCTGAATTGTGCTTGGAAGCTGACTAGCAACCCATGCAGCAACTTGAAAATGAGTATTTTGCCTAACAGGGTTGCCCTGTCAGAAGTTTGGCTGCCGCATTTGATATCCGTTATAGTTTCCAGGTCAGCTCCAAAGGCAGAACCATATTGAATGTATTATCACAGTCCAGCCAACTGGTGATCAGCATGAGTTACTGTTGCCAGGCATCTCATTCCAGGTAGAGTTGTAATTGGTACACTAGCCAAAGCTGGGGGAAGATTCCCCTGGCCACAGCTTCCACCTGCTGTTTAAGAAAGAGCTGGGAATCCAGGAGAAATCCAAGGTCACAAACCAACTCCTTGAGGGGAAGGGGGCGTGTGAGTAGCCCAGCCAACATTCCCAAAATATCTACTGACAACTAGAAACTCTATCTTGATAGAGTTTAATCTGAGCTTATTTTACCCAATCTTCACAGCATCCAGGCACCAGTTAAAGACTACTATGACATTTTTTGGTTGGCAATGCATAACTGGGTGTCATCAGCATATTGATGACACCCCACTTCAAACTGATAAATGGCCTGTACTCATATGTATATACCATATCCAATAACATGGGGGAGAGCTCTGGGACATACCACATAGGAATTTCCAAGGGCTGTCTCTCCATGACACCAACTGGAACTGCCCACTTGGGAGGAAGAGGAATGATCATAAAACTGTTCCTAATTCCCAATCCCTGCAGACAATCCCAAAGGGTACTCCAGTTGACGGTAGTGAATGCCACTGAGAGGTCCAATAGGACCAAAAGCAGAACATCCTATCTAGGTCTCAGCAAAAGTAATTGAGCAAAACGACCAATGCTGTTTCAGTCCTGAATCCTGACTGAAATCCTGTTTCATTTAGGATATTTTGTAGCTGATTTGCTACCCACCTTCTAAACCACCTTTACAAGGAAGAACGGGTTGGAAACTTGATGAACATTATGAAAGGCAGCCAGACCTAGGGGAGGCCTCTTCAGAAGACAGATTACTGCCTCTTTCAAAGCAAGCGGCATTACGTCTAGCCCCCAAGAGACACTGATTATCTCGGGGAGCCTGCTGCTCATGCCCCACTTAGCTATCCAAAGAAGCCAGGAGGGCCACAGATCAAACCCACAGGTGGCAGAATTCAGACTACCAAGGACCCTATGCACTTCCTTGGGCTTCAGAAGATCAAAAAAATCCCAGATTATAACACAAACACTGTCTTGCTCACCAGTGGACTCTGCCCAATTGACATTCTCTTATCTTTAAAAAGTACTTGTACCTATTCACTGCGCAAGGAAATTGGGTTGTAACCAACTGCAAGTGAGAAACTGTTCAATTTAAAATAAAGGTGAAGAGCCTGGCAACAGTGTGCAGACCAGTTCTCACGATTCAGTTATCTCCAAGAGATTATTCACATATCACCAGTAGAACATTATGTTCTACTTTGCTAAATTTCCCTGGATCATCAAGCTACTGGGGGAGGAGAGAAAGAATAAGTTTAGATTATATTTAATTCTCCGAAATTAAAACTGTACCAGGAATACCTAGAAATGTACACCCAATGTTAGATTTAAAATAAGAATAGAAATTGTTATCAAAACTCCTGTCTGCATATATAGCAAAGATCTTGTTTAAAATTATGTAAAGTACAGATCCAGAAGCAAGAATTTCTCATTGAGAAATGAGAACTGTTCAGAAATAGTATTCATAATATTCCAATTGTGAACCTATCCATATGAAAATTTCAAGATCCTTCTTAAAGTCTTTTAACTTGGGGTTGGTTTCTCACAGACCAACACACTCATCCAGAAATTTTATTTTAGTTTTTAATCTGCAGATATATTTTGAAACTTCACTCACTAAGAAATCTAGAGTTCTCAAAAATATTTCTTAGCTGTGTAATTTGGAAAATTAACTTGCAATATAAGAAGGCAGGAATACCTTATACTATTATTTTTCTTCCTTTTAAAAGGGCTTACTCCTGGAGACAGAAACCTTTCTGGAGAGCTAATAAAAATCTGAAAAGAACTGCTACTCCTGGTATTTTACGAAGGTGTGAATAACAGGGCTCACATAAACCTTGTGTCAGTTCCTAAAGATCTCCAAAATTTGCCACCAAATTAAAACATATATGTGGTGGAAGGGGAAATAATTAAACACAGACTTGGAGAATAATTATATTAACTCTATTTTAATGTGATTGTAAATAAAATTATTCTTTTTTTGTCTTGCTCCCTCTCCGCTACTTTCTGGAGCGAGGCCCCTGGTATGCATTTCAAAGGTCAAGTATGGCGGAGTAAAGTTAGGCACACCTGGAATAAGCAACATTTGCAGGGAGCACAAGGGGGAGAAGGGACAGGCAGAGTGACACAGTATTGTGGTGTCACAACGCAAGCCCTGCACATTCTTTGCTTGCGTCACGACATCGCACAACTGCCCAAAGGGGTGGAGCTTGCAGTACAATGCTTCTTTCTGCACTGTGACAAAAGCACTGAGATACTGAAGATGCCACTGCCTGGAAAATAGGCTTATCAAACTTTCAAGTCTGGTGAAACAGAATTTGTGGATTTTTCCTATTACCTCAATGGACCAACCCCAGCTGTATGACTGAAGTTGACAATGGAACCCACCCCATCCCCATGCTTACATACTACCAAAACCAATCACTGCAAAAAAGTGTGGAATGAAGGTGGCATAGCTTGAAAAAGATTACAACAGAGATATGAACAGAATAAGACTGAATAATGCTAAGATTTTAAATTCACTGGGTTTCCCCCCCCAAAAATAGTATCAGAGCCTGGCATTTCCCTATCCCCAATGAAAAGATATAAATTATTAGTTCATCAGTATTAGTTCATTACCTTATTGTACACATTAAACCACTCAGGATGATGATTCATCTTTTCAGCCTGAAGAGCTACCCGAGTCATAAAACCAAAGGCCTGCATAAAAAAAAAGAAAATTAAAAATTAAATGCATGTGTAATTTTTAAAATAAAGCATTTTATGATTACATTCTGCATATGCATGAGGAGAAAAGTGAAATCAAAAAGTTAAAAAAAAAGAAAGCAAGCACGTATAGGCCTGATACATGCAGTTGTATTTTTACTAATTAAATTTTACTAGTAATGGAGAATGGCACCAAGAAAGTGTGTCACAGAGATTATTTTGGAAATTGTTACAGAAGTCTGATGAAGCAGGCAAGGTTTGTATCCTTACACTGCAGGTATGGAAAATACCGGCTTATCTAACACTAATGAATTCATGGACAGGGTGTGATTTGATCCAAAGGCTTCCAGAAACAAAGCAAAATTATATGTGCTCTATTTCACCCGCTCTGTCTTGTGCAAAACAAAATCTACAGTTTACATACACGCAAACAGTATGTGAGTGCTTAAAATATCAAGAATCCAATATTATACAGTGATTTTCCCTTGCTAAAGCGAAACATACTGATCTCAAAATAAGACTAAAAACCTAATTGAAAGATTATTTTAACAGCAATAAATCTGTGATACATTAAGTATGATCTTTTAAAGTCCGTGTATCTATCAATATACTGAAGTCCAGTTATAAAAATGTTTCCACAAAAAAAAAAACATGTTCAATCCTATGACAGCAATTTTGACTAAACATATAATCAAGAAACAGTATAATAGTTGATAATAGTTTCAGTATTTTTTCCTCTAGCTCTGCTGACTGAATGAAGTATGACTCTGCAAACCACTTGGCCAGTCAGATGAATGCAATCATTACAATCAGAGCAAATTATTCCAAAAAAGTTTTTCATTTACAAATCATCAAACTGTTGGCAGTTGAAACATTATTTGCTCCCCAGTAAATCACAGAATTGCAGCCATTGTTTCACTTGATTTTGAATTACATTTCAAAGTCAAACCACTGTAAAAAGCAGTTTTGAAACTTAAAAGTTTTGAAACTATTTTTGGAAGTACTACTAGCTTTAGTTTTTAATAGTTCTAAAATAAGGCATTTTCTGACACGATTTAGAGTATTTACTTTATTCTCAACAAGAGAAATTTACTAATGTTTCCACTAGTGATCTGCAAAGGTAATGCAGTTGGCCTCCAGTATAGGCATCCATTAAAAATAATAAATAGCAAACATCTCATGAGATTACTAAATATCCTGAGGTTTTGGGGTTCCAACTGACATCTTGTGAGATTTTGGGTAAAAATGCCAAAAAAATTGCAAGATCCTGAAAGTTCTGAGCTATTTATTTTTTAAAATCCTGTGTTTAGGTCCCAATATTGCTCTCTGAGAAAGCCATGCATGTCATGCTGTCCACAAGCACTATGTTGCTAATCCTGGCTGAGATTACGGTCCTCAAAAAGAAAATATTGGGAATTGCTGATGTAAACCACAGTAAGCAAATCAAAGGTTAAACAGTAGTAGCCAACTGAGTTGGGACTTTTTTTTTTTTCTTTTTTTTTTAGTATTAAGGATGTGATGATCCTTGCCTTTTGAAATTTAATTTTATGGACTATTGAGCACAAGCTAAAAAAAGTTAATCACATTAAAGTCCCAATGAAACTATTAATGTCACTCAAGTTATTTGCTACAATAGCATTTGAAGGAATTCTTGGTGTTCAAAGGTTCTATGACATTTTAAAATATGTAGAGATCTTATAAAATTATTTTCATAACATGGTATAAAAATTTACCTTGCTCCAGTTAGGTTTATATGCACATCTAACCATAACTTGGTTTACAGTCCATTTTAAACCCTCACAGCAGCCTCCCCCTTACATATATTTTCTACCATGAAAATGAAAAGCAGGTCTGTTGAAGTAATTTCAGCAGAGCAATCTCCATTAAGCCTCCTAAATACTTCCCTTGCTAATTAAATGAAATCAGAACTTTATTGTTTATGGATCACCTTTTGTATCTGTAGGCTTATAACCTTCTTTTTATAAAATACAATTGGGAATGGGAAAAAAGCTATTTAGGATTGATTATATATGAAAACATTATTACATAATCAGTTTGGACATTTCTTCACGTCTTGAAACATAATCAGTAATTGGGTGTAATTGGTGATCAAGGAAACTATCTGGTGATCAATTAAAGTAATTACCAGATTCCGGCAACACAACCAATCTTAATTTGAGCAAGAGTCTGCAATTCTTCAACTTTAATTTAAAATAATGAATATTATTAAGCAGTCTGTGAGCCAAGATCATGGTCAAGCATACGTGGTATGGCAGTAGTCAAATTAGTTTTGGTAAGTTTTGTTTACCAGCAAGCCAAACACTTCATGTTAGAAAGTGTTTTGTTTATTTTGAAAAAAAAATCCACCATGGCCTTGACCTTCGTATCAGCACTATTGTTAAGCTTACCACAACAAGGATATTTTAGCATCTGGATTTTTTTTTCCAACTCATTGAGCAGGTCTTAAAATAATTCAATAGAAAAAGAGCACCAAGTTCTAGTGAATAAGCTTACATATTGAAGACTGGGGTTTTGTTTTTGTTTTTTTGTTCCTAAGAATCAAAAATTGTCTTGGAGAGCATTCTGGGAGAATCTTATTACAGTAGGACTGATATAAGATGTATAGGGAAAAAATACAATTTGCACATTTGTATTATACAATTTGCATTCAATTACATTTTTCTTAACAAGTTTAGCCAAGACAACTGCTATATTTTTTCAGCTTAGTGGTTTAGTTCCAAAATTAACCTCTCATCAGAACAAACCTTTTCTCCTCCTGGAAGAGTTGCTTCTGACCTAAGAGGAGAAAAATTCTCCCTTTTGCACACGTTGTTCCTTAAACTTTACATATTACAGCTTGCATCCTTCCCATTACATTTCTGCATTGCAACACTCAAGTACAAGACTCTTCCTCTTGCTTGTATAAAAATTAACAAAACAATTCTATTATATTTTCTTTTGCCGCTCATGGTCCTTTTAATCCAAACATTTTCATTACAGCTTATCTAATAACTCATCTAAAGTGCTATGTGATTTTTTTTTAACAGAAAGAGAAAGAATCCTCAAAGAAAAACAGCAACAATATAAATATTTATTCATTATGCATGCCTTCAATTCTTTAAGCATTCAATAGGGGAAAAATACATTAATCCCACGATACCTAGCCTGTGGCTTCCAACGGGTCAATATTCCATTAATAGCTGCATTATTTTTGACAGTAAAGATTAAATTTCTTGATAATTTTCTAATTAATTAAAGTTGCTGGTATCAATAGAAGTGAATACATGTAGCTCAGGGTTGAACTGTGCCTTGGGGTTCTCTGGGGGTGGTTGTTTTCTTGCAAACGTTTCATTACCCGGCCACTGAAGATGTTATCTAGCCAGGTAATGAAACGTTTGCAAGAAAACAACCACCCCCAGAGAACCCGAAGGACTCCACAGTTGCTGGTATGTCATCATGGGTCTATGGGCATCTGATCTCAGAATAATTTTTACTTAAAAATATACAGTACCTGATGCATCTACTTCTATATTAGCATTACTGCAGCACATCATATATATTATAGTCTAATACATATTATTCTATTATTCATATAATATGAAACACACATACTAATCAATCTCAGGATTAATATAGTTTCTGAGAAAATATCACAAATCTTCTGAAGGTCATACTATGTTTAGAAAGTTACTTATTTCATTGATATCTTTCACAAAACTGGATTCAACTAACTTCACAATTTTCTTTTTATATTAACAACTATGATTAAACATATTGCTGGAATTAAGCTTAATTAAAATCAATATAAAATGTTGCTGCATAAACGGCTGTTAGACTGTAAAATATCAGTGTTAGGAACAAATGTACTACATTGACTTCCACTAAACCTTTTATAACTAATAATCAAATACAGGTTAAATGCGTCAAGGAGATTCATCAATGTTATACGGAAGTCTACTCAATAACCACATCCAGAAAGTAAGAGGAAACATAATATTAGACAGGAATGAATTATTAATGTATTACACAGAGCAAAGGTTCAGACTGACCATTATTTTGTTCTGGACAAGGACCCAATGAATGGGAAACTATCAAACAAAATATGAAGGCTACAGACACACCCTGTTTTCTATGCAAATCTCTAAACAGAATTTTTTAAAATTGGATTTTATGAAGCTTTTAATTAAGTTTCCTAAAATTATAGTACAATTAAATTAACTCCTATTGCTACACAAAAGAGTTATACCTTGGTTTAAGTATATCCAAAAAAAGATTCTGGATATGTTTGAACTAACAACTTAAAAGACACAAGGAAACAGAAAAAATGGCAACAGTATACACTAGTTTCTTTAAGTTTCTTAAAGTGATGTCCGAGGACTCATGGGGGCCCTGCAAGAACCTCTCAGGCGTCTGGGAAATCAAAATTATTTGCCAGATATTGAAGAAATTTGCAAAAATTTAAAACAATGTCACTCTTCTCATTATTATGTTTTATTGTTTAAAAAAAAAGGTATTTCATGAAAAATATTTTATTTAATATCTAATTGGTTTAATATTGTTATGTTATTTTAATATTGTTATGTTATATTAATGTTATTTTTACATGATTCAAGAGATGGGCAGCCCTATAAATTGAATAAATGAATAAATATTCCAAGAATGTGTCAATTATAATATGGTCAATATTGATAAATATAATCCATACAAACAAAAGCTCTTTTGGGGTCCTCCATAATTTTAAAAGTGGAAAGGGGTCCTGAGAGCAAAAAATTTAAGAAACACTGGTCTAGACAACTAGCCTACTGTGGAAACATGGGCTCTGCAGTCTTCCATGTAGATTACATTTAAAATGGTTCACTTTCAGAAGAATATAAAAATTATTCATGCATAATACCTTCACTGTATTTTAACCTATTCTACATACTAAATCATTCTGAGCTAAAAATATAGATTCTTTCTTTCTAATTCAAGCAGGATACATCACACTGGAATGCAATTGGACTACTGGAAGCCTTATCTTCACAGCTCATTCATATACTGTATAAGAGAGATTCTATGAATTAATACCTAATGAAAGGTCAGACAGAACCTAACCTAACCTAACCTAACCTAACCTAACCTAACCTAACCTAACCTAACCTAACCTAACCTAACCTAACCTCTATTTCTATATTCTTCCAAGACCTTACATAGAAAAGTCTTTACTCTTTTTACTACAACTGTAGGCTATGGTTTCCAACTTGTTTACAATTATTATGGTGAAGAAACTAGCTAGTCAGCTCTGTATCAAACATTTTGACAGCAAAAGCACAAACTCTGATCTATTTTAAGTAGTTTGCCACTCTGTGTAATCTTGTAAAAGCCATTCTTGCCTTTGATATTTAGAATGTTTACACGTCATATGTTATTCAAACAATGTTTTACATATTAACAAATAATGTGATCGAAACTTCATGTTAGATCAAATTCTTCAACAAGTGTCTTGCCAAAATGCTGTGATTTTCCTATAAAATTATTCCAATTTGTTGATCTTACATTGGATGAAACATACTGTAACAATCTTCATAATTTATGTCCTTTTGGGACACCATGATTTAAAGTAACATAATACAGACCAGCACCACTGCTAATCTAAACCACCTGACCAGATAAACAACAGTTTCCCCTTCTCTCTTCACTGAGGACATTTCTGTTTATTGTCATATGATTTGCTAATTTTCAAGAAATGAAGAATAAATGCAGCCAAGTCAAACTGTGGGTAAGAGGAATGGGCTATTACACACTGGAATATTTTTACACTCAAGTTATTAACATAATGTCAAAAGTTTCAGGAGTTTCAAGGAAAAGTAGGTTAAATGGTTACAAGTATTTATACAAAAAATATCAATAACTAAAGAAGAAAATAGTTTAAATCAATATAATTTAATCTCAGTTAGTTTTAGGAGCTACATATTTTAAAGGCCATCCAAACAATGACATTCCCATCAAAATGATGCTACAGACACTTTTACCAGGTCCCTCAGTGAGTTAAAACAGTGGATCAGAAATCAGGTGGAAACATTCATTTAAGGCAGTAAAATTAGCACACAACTGGCATTAGGTAGAGTGCAAATGAATACCAATTTTATATCAGAGCAGTGGAGAGAATGGTCAAGAGGGAAAAATTATGTTTAAGAATGTTCTGCAATTATACCTTTATTTTTTTATTATTGCAAAGAGTTTTTGGTTCCATTTGAGACCAAAAGAAGAGTTTTAAATTCCTTTTATTTATGAAGAAACAACTGGCAATGTTTAGAATTTTTATTTTATAAAGTAGAATGCCATAAATAAACTTATATATACCTATTCAATATGTATGGATTTCTCACAATCATTCAAATATACCTGACATAATACATCATCTAAACTAAAGAAGCAATTTACAAAGTTATGATCAATTTCATCTAAATGACAGATCAAACATCATATGCAATTAGTTCTATGAACACAAAAGGGGCTCAAATTTGCTTTATTCAGATATTTCTTTTTTTCCATCTCCAATCAATGATGGCAAATGGTCTTTAGTAAAACTAAGAAAAGGTGTGATATGGTTTCAAGGCCAGCTGTCTGTCCATATGCATTTGAATTAACTTAAATATCCTGGGAGGGGTGCATGTGTTTTCTGACCCACACCTTAAATTCCTAAGCTCTTAGACTCTGTAGCAGTGAGATCTGATGGCCCCCAACTCTGCTGTTGTTTAGAAGAGCTGTGAAGACCTGGCTCTTCCCACAGGCCTTTGACAAGGAAGAATGAAGCCCCTTCCTTCGTTTCCATCTGCTCTGTCATTCTTGCCACCTTTTCTTTTTTTTTCTTCCTTTTAACTCATTCTATTGTAATTTTCTTGTTTTTATTGTTGTGAGCAGAGTTGTTGGGAGTCAGGAGGCACACAAGTTTAATTAATTAATTAATTAGTTTGCTGGAATACAATTCTGACAAATCCTATTCATCTTTAAGTATATTGCCCAGATACATCTTTATTTTTCTTAAAGTATGATTTGCATTTCTTCAGTATGAGACATTTTCCAGATTCAAGGAAAGGTGTTTTTTTTTTTAGTTTATCTTTTATTTAAAGCATTTAAAATAAACCTTATAACACAAAAATAGTAAAAACACCAGATGAAGCTTTTAAAAACTGAATGCAAATGTTAGATGTTCTATGTTTGATCACAGAATATCTGTTGCCAATCAACATCTCATTTCTCCATATGTTAGTTATCATGCATTGCACTTAGAATCAGAAAATAAAGATACCTTTTTCTTAGGAAATGCAAGAAATGGGTGAATGTTTGTATTTTTGTTACAGTAAATGGGCTTTTCAGCTTCTAACCAAAACATTGTACTTCAGAGTTTGCCAGTATAAATTTCCAAGTTCTAAGCAGGAAAGCACCTGTTCATGCAATCAGTTGCTTTACATAATGAAGCCTGTGTTAAATTCAAAAAAGTAAAGTTCAAAGTTTACTGGATAAAGTTAACTCCAAGGGCTGCTTTGTTATAACTTTCCAGGAAAAATAAAACATTTAGGCTCTTCTTCTGATTAGAGTAGAAGCTTTTGAACAAATCCTTCACATGACTTTTATTTACCAGAATATTCTGTATACTACAACAAAACATTATCTTACATTCACTTTAACTAAATCCTGTTTGATAGTGGTACACAAAATATTTCAAATTATCAGCTGTCCTGACATTCCTGGAAGGGTTCCAACACTGTTCTGATCATTCCAGAAGTGTTCTGGGCTCAAGCTTAAAACTCCAGGTATAAATTCAGATCATTTTACATTATACCATTTGACATTATTAACCTTTGAGAAAAGTAGAATAACATAATTTTATTTATTTATTTATCTATTTATTCGATTTATACAGCTGCCCATCCCACATACATGACTCTAAGTAGCTTACTTAATAGACATTAAACTTAATTTACTAACTTAATAGCTATTCTCAGTGTAATATTGCCCTTATTATGGTAGGTACGAATATGCACATACTGTAGAAATACAAAGAGCCAGATACAATACAATACAATACAATACAAAGATACAGATACATTCATTCAATCCATTTGGATTTATAGGAAAATCTTTTGAAAAATATATCAAGCATATCAACCAAGAAAATAAAACAGACAATAAACATATTTTTGTGCAGACTATTCACACAAAAACCATCTGGTCACTTCCATTCCATGGGGGGAGGGGGAGGGAATTGGGCCAGGGGTTAAGGTGAAGGGCTTGCAGGATTTACATTCAGGCAGGATACTCCCAATGACAATTCTGAATTCTAGGCACAAAGTACTTTCCAATTTTCTATTTTCACCTTTTATTAGCCAAGACCTATTCCAATCCATAAATTAGTAGAATTTGTAGGAATTATACTTGCGTTGACCTCTTCACACTTACAAACTATGGCTGTCTTGAAGCTGCGAAGCATAGATTCCTTCAATTAGTTTCCTAGGTATGTGCAAAAATATTCTATTATGTTTTAAAAGCAGGGTGACCTCAATAGAGACTTGGATTAGCTTTATCTTTGAGGCCACTGGTTAGAATTGGTTTTCATTCCAATTATTTGAACTGTTAATCCAGGCTGACAATTTCAAACTGAGGTGGAAGAAAATTCTATCAAGCTCTCCAGATTTTGTAATGAACTGAAGTTCAATCCAGACAAGATGCTGTTAGTAGATAAACCTGCTCCAGATGGGACCCCACTCCCCCAAAACAACTTGATTCATAACTTGGGTGTGCTTCTGATCTAGAGGTACAGACAGCCTCTGAGATGCCAATAAATTTCACCAGTTTAGGCTGATGCACCAGCTACACCCCCGTGATAATCCAACTCCTGGTAACCTCTTTTTTAGATTATGGTAATGCTTTTTATGTGGGCCAGTTCTTGAAGAAGTTTCACAAATCTTAGTAGGCTGCACAATAATTCTCTAGAACTGGGTAACATGAACACATTGTATCAATTCCTGTTCTCAGTTAACTTCTGCTCCCAGTTCAGTGTGCTGGTTTTAACCTATAAACATGTTCATTGCACTGGAACACAGTACCTGAAGGAATGCCTTGTACTGGATATTTCTACTAGTACCCTAAAAACAATGTCAGAGGGCCTCCTCCAGATACCATTTCACACTGAGGCCCAGCAGGTGGCTACCCAAGCCCAGGTGTATTCAGTGGTTGCTCACTAACTTGAAATGTTCTCCCTATTGAGGTATGCCTGACACTGTTTTAATTCTTTTTCGGGGGGGGCAAGATATTTTATTTTCCCAAGCATCTTAGTAATTTTGATCTTCTACTGCTGGTTTTATAATTGGTTCACTTTATTTCTCATTATATTTTATATATTTTATTTCTTATTATTATTAAAAAATGTTACATGTTTTATTTAATGTTTTAATTCATATTTTAAGAATAAGAATTTTAATTTTATTTATTTTGTACCTTCAAGTCAATCTTCACTCCTGACTACTACAGGAACAAATCCATGCAGTTTTCTTGGCAACCTTTTCAGAAGTGATTTGCTGTTACCTTCTTCCTAGGACTGAAAGTGACTGGCCCAAAGTCATCCAGAACTCAGTGTCCCAGCTTCTAGTCCAGTGCCTTTAATCAGTACACTCTTAAATATTTAACAAATTCAATCTCACTCAGCCTGAAGAAGGCAAGGAAACTATTAAAAAAAATGGGATTCCGATCTACAGAGATATTTGAATGCTTTCTGTAAATAATATCTATACTTGGCAATAAAGCAATGTTTTAATCCAGCTGCTTGTCTATTGTCTGCTGCACTGCACTGATTTTTCACACTCAGTTCAGCATTTTGCATGTTTGCATATTAGAGGACAGATTCAGGAAATTCTGTATGAGCCACAACTGCACCTTTGTGGCAGAAAGGAAACAGAAACAATGGAACATGCCTTGCTTCACTACTCCCCTATTCTTCAAAACCTGACAAACTAATTTCATGGTCCTTTACTTAGTAATAGATAATATGTGTCTTCAAGAATGATCATATTCTGTGTGGCTGCCAACTCTATAAAGCAGGGTATGATGAATTCATTGGAGGTATCCTTTAAAGCTATACAGAGTATAATTAACTTTACATGTTTCAGGATTAAAAATATTCCACCTTGTAACCCGTTTTAGGGAGTGGTAAAAAGAAAATATGGAATCTGATTGTGAACTTCTAACTTTCAAAATCTTACTTGCAGATGGGCAATACTAGTATTATTGGTGTTTCTACAAGTGTTATATATTCTGGCTCATTCTCTCTTTTATGCTTTTGTTTTATCTATTTGTACTCAAAGGACAATAATAAACATAACCATTTGTATAAATGCACACATTTTTACAGATTGAACCCAACAACTGATTGTAGTCATATAAAAGCAAACTAATATTATGTTAAATAAGATTAAAAATACAAATATTACAATAGTTACAACCCTGGGGCAGCCAAAGACTATTTTGGAAATTTTTATTCCAAACATATTTTAATTAATGTTACCATTGCTTTCTAAAACAAATCTCCTGAGAGACATCATCTTTGTTAAAACAGTTAAGTCACATATCTTTTAAATTAACTCATTTGGAATAAAAAATATTATTTAACTACCAAGTTGTCACAGATCTCAGGCCTAATTCAGTGCTTAGGGCAGGTATGTAAAATATTATTTGCATTTGGAATTCAGCTCAAGTAATTAAAAAAAAAAAAGAAACCTATCTAAGACAGCAGTATATTTCCCAGCATGGTACTGTCCCCATCATATACAAACCATTCCTTGGCTCAGATCCTTCAAACATTTTGAAGCCTACATAGAATAGCTGGTCTAGGTCTCTTGCTGAAAAATGGGAGAAATTATAATTGCTGTACCACAGCTTGCTGAAATGGTATAATTTTGCCACACTGGCCACTGGATGTTGACAGAAATGAAGAATGATACTAGGGCCTATCTGGGAGTATAGACTTTTCCACACCAACATTCTCCAAATGAACAGCTTATACGCAGCTGGTTGAATCTACACTCAAGCCTGGATCACAACAACACACTAAATCATAGTATAGTTTGTTTGGTTTTGACTTACTGTATCTTGTAAACCTAGCCACTGTAGTTTGTAATATATAAATCAGTTTGTTGCTCAGTATGGTATATGAACATAGACAATTGTTTGTTCAAAAAACCTTGGAAAAACAAATCATACCATTATGTTGTGTGAACCTATTTTCAATTATACTTAGGTTAGACTTGATTATAACTAACTTAAATCCCATTAATTTCAATGGATCTACTTATCTATAAGTCTGGATGCAACCCATATTTAATCAAAGCATGAAATATATGAGTTATATTTCAGAATGAATGAGACTTTAGATCCTAATAAAATAAGCAATCAGGAAAAGCAAAGTTATACTAACCCAGCATTATATGTGTGGTTTTCCTTCTTTAGCATCCATAAAAATACTCAGTGAAATCTCTCTCTCTCTCTCTCTCTCTCTCTCTTTAAATCTATTTTAGGATGTTACTTTGTACAGATTTTTAACATCCTATCTAAATTTAAACTAAATTTCTACAAATATTTTGATGTGTCCTGAATAGTACAAGGTAAACAGGGGGAAAGTCTGACAAGCTTTATTTGGCAGAGGGGAGGTGAGAAAAAGAGTCTAAACAAAGAAAATTGTTTTCATTTCATTAGGTTTGCAGATTTTTGATTGGATTCAAAGATACAGGCATTCAGCTTCCCCTAAAATCAATTGGTCTTAAGCAAGTTATGACTATTTTTTATACTGATCTTCTTTGGACTTAAATGTAACTAATTCATTCTGTGTTCCACATGTTATGAGTATGATTACTCAATTAAAGTATTTAAGCTATGATTATATCACCACTCATTAGAAAATCAACCTTGCTGAATTTAGTGGGACTTACTTCTGAGTATAGAAGAAGATTGCAGTGTTAACCATGTTAAAAATCTGTCTTCAATCCTGAGTGATGCAACAGATAAACAAAAACTGTCATATTTGGGACTTTTAACAAACTGGCTAAACAGCAAATATTTTGCCATGATACACTGTTTCTCCTTTCTAATATATGTTGATGAAAATGAAAATAAAAGACTACAGTGTTCAGGAATCTAAGAGAGACCCCTTAAATTGAGATTCTAAAACATGTTTAATTGAATATAGTCACATTTATAGACTAAAACAAATAAGATGATTCTTTAGCAAGCCATATAAAAACTAAAGGATACAAGTTAAATTAAATTAAAGGATACCACCAGTTAAAGAAACATTGTTATTTTGTGAAGCAAGCAACTCTAATCCACTTCTAATTGTTCAACACTAATCCATTTCTAACTGATCTAGATGTTATATTGTAATTATAATAGTATAATTATAACGTTATAATACAACTTTGAATTGGTCCTCAGTTTCTAGAGGAAAAGAAATATATAATTCACCTCACCACCATCACCCCCAATTTTAGACATGTTTATGTTACTTGACATAGCAGCAAGTTGTCTTTCTTGGTCTTGCCAAAACAAATACACCAAAACACAAAGCGGCAGGAAACAACAAAAATTGTGAGCTCCAGCAAACATATCTAAGGCTGATTTACAGCTTTCTGAAAACACAGAATGAAAAACTGTACTTGATCTCAACTGATAAACTGTGGCGCTGCCAGCGGTTTTGCTGAGCAGATGTAACATTTTAGCAAACGTGATTGTTTGTGAAAGAAATAATTTTGATCAAAAACAAAATTGCAGCCAGCACAAGTTCTGCACTTTGTCATTGTAATCTGCTCTGACAGGAAGCTGTAAGTGGAGATTCCTACTGTGAAAGGAGCAGATGTGAAAGGTCAGCCTTGGCCTGGAACTTCAAAACCGTTAACGTGTAAAACAGTGTGCATTAAAGCCTGAAACAGCTAACCACTGGATTAACGGATGTCCGCTAAGTGGGTTTGATGTTCTTTTGGCAAGTAATGGTTAATTTTTAAAATAGGTATAATTGTAGGGGTTTTTTTTCCCTCTTTCTCTCCCTCCCAATATCTTTTTACTAGCCAGAATCAATTTAATTACAAAGAAGATTTTTTAAATAATGTTTTTAGGAAGAAAGAAAAAACTATCTATATAGAGCTTTATTAACTTGTTCACAACAACCATTTCAAAGTAAGTGGAAGGGGTTAAAGAAAATTAGACCCAGCATTTGCATTAAAAGTTGCATCCAAGTTATTAGATATTTATTCCAAAGTACTTGTTAAATCTAAAAGACAAAATATTTAACTTTGTTTAAATGTCCAGTTGAGATACTGTTGGAAAACAGAGGCAATGCAAATATTATTCAGTCTTACACAGTGGAAGCAAAGCAGCTGAAAATAATACACATTACAGATGGAACAAACATTGATGGGTTTTTCAGACATGGCAGAACTCCAAATTTTAGTTAATCAAGTCATCTTACAAGTATTCAGCAGCTCAAATTAAGAATAAATAGTTGCCTTCCTTCTGCAACTGACCCAGCCATATGTGCCTCTTCTTCTGAATGTAATGAGGAATGGTAAGTAAGCAACTATTGAGATATTTGCAAAATACTGAAGCTGAAAGGTGGATTTTAAAATAAATAACTGTTGAATTCCTCTGTTAAATCCAGAACATCAAATCTATCATTCAAAAATACACCATTCTTAGTCCTTTCAAATAAACTGAGAATGAAAAACTATTTCAACAGATAGCTAGAAGGACTTTTTCCTCATTTAAACAATAGACAAAAAGCCAGGTTTGAAATTCCCCCAAACGTCAAAGAGCAATATGGCATATGGAGTAGAGGTTTTCAGGTCATTTATTCCAATTTCTTACATTGGTATTCAGTTTTTCCTCCAAAAACCATCGTTTTATATTTACACCAAGCTTGTGAATATTTTAGGCTGCCAAAGATCTTTATGGAAGAATTAGGATTTGATCTTCTGTTTTTCCAGCTCTATTCCAATCATTTCTCCTTACTGATTTTCCAAAAGAAACAATGTTTTAATGGATGCTACTTTAAAAAATAACTCTTTGAATTGCTAAATATTTTAATACACATTTAAATTCTTTACAAAATAATTAATAATCTGTAACGTCTTTTCAGCAGATTTGTTTGTATCAGCACAAAGCAAGCATGGAATTGTAAATTTTAAATTGCAAACATTGACTGTAAATTCTAGAAGTGTATGCATCCATAAATGTACATTCATTCAATTGATGGAAACCATTAGTGGTTTGTTTAATATGTAACTCTATCCTATAACCTACTGTTGGTTAACCAGGTGCAGAGGCCTTGTTAACATATAACATTACCTTTTAATGTGGTTTATTTGTTTTTGTTCAATGAGAAGCAAGAACCATCCCAAGAAAGAAGCCAGGTTTATAAACCACTATGGATCAGTTCATGTGTCACACTAAGCAAAAACTAACTGTGTAATGGCTTAGGACCATTTCAACTGAATAAGGCCTACACATAAAAATATCAGATTCAAATCACTGTTTGGGTACAAAATTCTCAAGGTACCCTGTGTAAGATACTGTATCGAAAGTTAATCAATACACAGGGTTATGTGATTAAGTATCACTTTGAGCTCCATTCAGTTAAGGAAGAAATAGATATATTATTTATTCATTTTTCAACTGTAACAAATAAATCAACTTGTAATGCTAACTTAAAAAAATTCAGAGCTACATCTTATAAAAACAGATCGTTTTAACATGTGCATACAAACTGAAAGTTACGAATCTCATTTTCCCCCACCCTAACCAGTATATTGTACTGTTCACAAAAATTCCAAATCTCATTTATTAAATTTCAAACTTCATGTTCCACATGTCATTCCATATACTGTAAGGATTTCCAGTGTCACCTCTGTACCATACAATTTGGTACAAGAAATTCTACCTCTCTTGGTAATATCATTTCTTATTTTGGTATTACATCACTATAGCATATCAAAAATTTTAGTAGATACAAAATATCATCTCAAAGGTAAAATTTTGTCCTGTGATCAACACTGTTTCTTTACTCAGTCAATGAGAAATTATAAACCAAAACAGGATCCAGGGTTACATCAAAATTATATAGATCTTTGGATTTTTGTTACCAATCTACTATTGTGCAAATCTGTGATGTAGTTACACCTGTGAATTCTACTTTTCATACTAAAAAGCCCTCAAAAGACACAGAAATATTTGTTCATTCATTTACTTACTTGCTGGATATATATCCTATCCCACCTTTCTTCCAGGAGCGCAAGGTGGTGTATACAGCACTCCCTCCTTCAAATTTTCCATACAACAACTAGCCTTGTGGGTTAGACTAGCCTGGCCCCAAAGCACCTGGTGTGTTTCCATGGCTAAGAGTGCAGCCTCAAAAGCAGACATGTTTCTCCATTTTCAAACACTGTAAATAATTCTGATTTATAGAACATCATTTTATGAGGGCAATGTTTATCAACGAACCAAATGAATACTGTTATAAACTTTGCAGGTAATCAGATCACAACATGTGGCAAAGGACATGTGAAGAATAGAAATTAGGCTGTTTAGAAAAGAACATGACAAACACAAACCAACCTTAGTGGATATAAAGCTCCTCTGAAATGTAATCAAATGCAACAGTGTATAAGAGAGACAAATACTCAACAGCAAAATTTTAAGACAATGAATCTAAAATAAAAAGAACATTAACTTGCCTTTGAATATAACTAACTGACAATATTAACAGTGCTCTTCTTTAGAAATGAAATAGAACAAATACAACCTATACCTGAGGCCAATCGTAAGTATATCTCAAAGAAGATTCACATGCAAGATAAATCTACAGTATCTGAAAACTTTATGTAGCCAAACAGCATTATTCTGTCCTCCATTTAACAAATCAACTTAATGAGCACTGGGAGGGCAATAAAAAATTAACAGCAGACTGATTTTTAAAAACTTTTAAAACATAATTCTGAAAACAAAATGTTGGAAAAACCCCTTCAATACTGGAATTCAAATTAAATCTAGATATTTCTAATAGCCTTGACAGGTTTAATCCTGGTTACGATGTAAATTTATGGTAAGCTGCTGTGATATTAGCCACAGGTGCTACTTTTAATATATAAGGCGCATCTGGCTGGGAATAAAATTTCTCAGAGGTCTAAAAATGACCTCACTATCAGACAATGGAGAAGGGAAACATAAGGCCACTATGACATATTAAAAAGCAATGGATGTCATTTATAATTGAATATCTGACATAGAATTCATTTTAAGGTTGCAGATTGTAGGCTAAAAGATATTTTAATGTTTTCAATACATTAAAAAGTATAAACATTTTTCAACCAAAGAGACAAAAGATGAAATATGCAAGACAGCTTATAGAATACTTTGACTGTGATAAATGTTCTTATATTTGATGAACAGAAAATACAAAGTAAACCGCTAAAAATATGAAAAAATAATATATCAAAACATATTAAATTCTCAAAAGTTTAGTAGTATTATACAGCAAGCTAGCTTATACCTATGAAAAAGCTGATTCCACTGAGGAATCAGTCAGTTAAAAACCTATGGGAAAAAGTCCAGTTCCAATGAAGTTGTGAACGTGCCTTTCACAGCCATGAAATATATAAAAAAGGATTCACGCCAAAAAATAATATGAAGATTATAAATACAGATCAGTACCTCTATTCATCACTAACCCTCCATTTATAAGTAGAAATAGTTGTTTCTGAAATGTAACGTTCTACAGAAGAGAAGCCAATTCTTCTATGTACATTCTAATGCTCAAAAAAAATCTAACTGTACAGAATCTGCATAATTGCAATAATTGTGGCTCTACAAAATTCACAGGCCAAGGCAGAAAGTGATCCAAGCATCAGAAAGTGAAGGATTACCAACTTGTAAAAGTAATCATTCACACCATACTGAATGCCACTGCAAACAGTTCTGTAACCTCAAAAGTTGGCCTGGCGGGAAAAGTTCCAAGGGAGGGGAATAAAAGGGCCTAAAAAGCCTCAATCTGCACATGGAAAGTCAGCTACAGTCCATTACAGTGCTAACATTTGGTGGTATGAATTAGAGAACAGCCCACACCATACATTTTCAGTTTAATCTATGAAACTTTAGAAAAAAAGATTTACTTCCAAGAGCCAAGCACAACTCAAAGGAGAAATTGAGTTATGCTCTAAATATACAAGGAGCTTTCCTAAACATCAAACCCTGCCCCAAGAAGTTCAACTGAAAAACCTTTTAGATTTCAGATAATCCTTCACAACATAAGTCACCCATTGCACTGAACCACAATCAGACCTGAAGCAAGCCTTCTACAGGGTATAGAACTCCAGTTTTCTCAAAATAAAATAAAGCTTGTATCATAACATAATGGGATAAGTCACCATTTTTTTCCCTTCAGGAAGAATATAAATTGATGTATTTGGGTCACATTAAAGTTGTACATTATAAGTCTTAATTTGCAGCTTTCTTCTTTTTTATATTGTTTGGTGGAGTGATATCACACAGGAACAATCCCTGCCTGGCTTATCTCAGACTTCGGAATCTTTCTGTAGATTCCAAACTGGTTTTCCCAAATCAATTTCTCTTAACAACTATCACTTGTTAGGAAAGAATCTACACATTCTCCTTTTCCAGTCAGGATTCCAACCCAGGCATGGGATAGAAGTCACACTGGTTGCTTACGTGAATGACCCATAGTACAACTTGGATGGGGAGAATGGAATCCTTTTGCTCCTGCTGAAACTCTCCATAGCTTCTGATTATGGTACCCTGGGCCACCTGCAAGGCTGGGATTAGAAGGCACTGTTTTGCCACTGTTCCAGTCCTTCCAAAGCAGAGACTTCCAAACAGTGGTAATGGGGGAAGAAAAATTGAGCCCTTGAACATTTCAGTATGGGGTACTATAGGGCTCAGACTTCTCCCTCATAATGTTCAGCACTTACATGAAGCTGCTGGGAGAGGTCATCTGTCAGCACATGGTGAGGCATCATCCATATATTGATGATATGCAGTTGTTTATCTCCACCCCAGGCCAAGTAGGAGATGAAGTAAAAGCCTCACCTCAATGCCTGGAAGTTGTTATAGTCTGCATAGGAAGAAATTAGCTCAGGCTTCAGCCCAGCAAGACAGAATGGCTGCTGATTCAAAAGCCATCTGAGTCCAAGATCATTCTATATTTGGTTCTAGATGTGACAGCACTCCTCCTGCTTGCCATCTGGAGGTGTTTCTGGATTTACAACTCCTGCTGGAAAAGCAGATAGAAACTGTGGCCAAGAAAGACTTTGCTAGTTTTGGCTGGCCTCCTAGTTGCAGTGTTTCCTGGAACAGGAGTCACTAGCAATGGTCACTCATGTACTTGTCACCTCATGGCTGGACTACTGTAACTTACTCCACCCAGGGCTGTCCCTGAAGATACTTGGAAGTTACAACTTCTACAAAATGCAGCAGCCCATCTGCTAACATGTGACAGCCATTAGCATCATATAACACCCCTGCTGCAGAAGTTGCACTGGTTGCCAGTTTGCTTCTTGGTGAAATGCAAAGTTCTGGTTATTACCTATAAAGACCTTTATGGCTTGGGACATGGGTATATTTGAGACTGCCTACTCCAAGTAGAAACTGCCCACCTAATACAACATAGCAGAGAGGACACGCTGGGACCTCCACCAACTGGGCGTCTGGAAATAAGTATTCTCTACTCCGGCTCCTCTTCTTTGGAACAGCTTGTTCCCTGGGGCGAGAATGGTATTCAGGAAAGTTGTGTTATATTATCACTTAAACAGTGGGTGTGGTGATATGCAGTGATGTTTCTCCTGGTAATTGAGAGGAGGGTGATGTTGCTATGAATGGTATCCCATTAGGAAATTCTTGTCACTTTTATTCAGAGGACATCTGTAATTTTCTTAGGTTATTTACTGTATGTTATCGTAGTTTGTAAGTCTGATTGCTGAACTGCAATATTAGACAGCATCATTCTGACAAATACTTCTCCACGTCTATGTGAAATAGGAATTTGCTTTCCCAAAAAAGATGAATGCAAATATTTTCAAGGAAACTACATTCCTTTTAAATTGATGTTAGTGCTCTCTCTCCCTCTCTCTCTCTATATATATATAAAGACTCCTGTTTATAAAATCAGGAGATTACCACATAGGAGCAAATGATCTAATAGATAATTAGATATTTTCTATGATAGAATGCTAGATAGAATGATCTATTAGGTTATCTAATACAGATAACAGAGAGAAACTTGTGTATTTTAGATTTATTTTGGTTCTAAGAAATTGATAGCTATGAAATTTCAACACTTAAAAAATATGATTTACCACACTATATGTAGTGCACGTTTTATATCATTACATGAACAACTGTGAAAGAACATTTACTACCATTTCAGGATTTTGAAATAACTGCAGATGAAGACAACAATTTTAAAAAATCTGCCCTTCCAGAAAGCTCTATTCATTTAAGCAGAATTCTGCATACATATTATTTTGTACTATTTTACTAGGAAACTACATGCATTCTTCCTTCACTAAATCTATTCTTTTATTGAAAAAGAGCCAGTTCGGTGTAATAATTAAAGGTATCAGACTAGAACCTAGAAGACCCTGAGTTCTAGTCCTACCTTAGGCATGAAGCCAGCTGGATAACTTTGGGCCAGTCACTCTCTCCTAGCCCTAGGAAGAAGGCAGTGGCAAACCATTCTGAAAATATTGCCAAGAATACTGAATAGACTTGTCCAGCCAGTTGCCAGGAGTCAAGACTGCCTTGAATACATGCATGCACGCACATGCACACATAATCATGCATTTTAAAAGTCAAGCTAGCAACCTTGAAAAGATGTTCCAGTTTTAGATATTAAATGTAGTCCTGACACTCACGTAGGGTTTACTTTCTCACTTTTAGATATAAGAGCCTAAAAAGTTGTACTAAAAGCTAAATCAAGTATTTAAGTTGAAGCCTTTATTTAATAAACATAGTAGTTTTGTAAACAGCCTTCAAGTACTCCAGCCAGTCCTGTAATTCTTCAACATGAGCTCCTTTCTAAATCCTTCTCTCTTTTATTGCCATTTGGCCAAAATAAACAGGAAACCCAGCTGATCATACAGGAGAAAGGAGGAAACTTCCTAAGAGCTTACAAAAGCAAGGAATACCATGTATTTGACCTTTCAACTATACATATTGTAGTGCTACCTACAAAAGCCAAAATAAGTCTTCATCCAGTCAAATGTATTATTCTGAAAGAGTTCTTTTTGAGGGGATATTCAGTTAAGTAATGAGGTTATTTTCAAAAGAAACACACAGAGGTGATATAAAGGCATAGCAGAATATTCTGATCTTCAAAAATTTAGAAATACACATCTTTCCTAATCTAGAAAAAGACTTGGAAAACCTTTATGATTTCTATGTGAGGTCCCCCATATGATGCCACTATTATGCCCATGGATGCCTCTCAGTGCCAGAGAATTATATTTTATAGCATATATAATAGACTAGCATTCCAACTCCCTATTTAATTTTTTATCTCAGAATAGGATTAATAAATGCTGCACTGCAGAATTTTACTGTAAAATTGACAGTTATAAAGTTTTATAAAATATGGATTTAAAGATCTGTAAGGGACAGTGCACTCAGCTTACATTCATATTATATAATTGCCAATACAGAACTACATCAAATCAACTAAGGAAAGTGATACATTTATTTTCCCCTAAATGATTATTTCTCTCTTTTTCTTTCTGAAGGAAAAAGCTTTTAAAAGTGCTACTCATAATAACAATTTGCTTCCATTTTTACCATCTAAGAAACAAAACAACACAAAACTATATTTTCAGCTTTCTATCAGTCACCTTTCCTACCAGGGATCAGGCCAAACTCTTCTAGTCCAACAATCTTTGTAATACAAAGTCCAATCAGATGCTTTCCAAAAGTTTTTAAAAAATTGATGAGAGAACGATAGTCCTTTTTTCCTACTGTCCTGGCAGGCGATATTTAAGACATGCTCCACTGATTCCAGAGGTAGTAAACAGATATTAGAACTAGTAGTCACTGACAGCCTAATCCTCCATGAATTAGTCCACACCTCTTTTAAAACTATTTAAATTAATTATCTGATGGCAATGAATTCCACAAAATAGAACTAGCTTTTCTTTAGTGATATATTTTCATCTGTGCTGTCAATAACTACAGAACTCTTCACACTGTGCTAACGTACTGAACAAATGAACCCGGAAGTCCCTAGTTTGAACTTTGCTTCTCAAAGGCATCTATAGTAGGGGCAGAGCTGAGAAGGTGACAGAATGAGTTAAGATCTTGCAGTGCACACTCTATCCTTTCTGCACTTGCATGTGACGCTGCAGCTCAAGTACAAATGGGGGAGCTCAAAACACATGTTTTGTCATTTTGGCATCATCCTGGTTAGGAACAGATGCTTATATGGCCTGTGTCATAAGCTCACTAGATAGCTTTAGGCAAATTATTTCTGGCTATGTCCACATGTCAAGTTAATGCAATTTTCTTTGGTTTGGCTTTGGCACTGTGGTCTATAAAAACATGATATAGGGCAATGCTATGTATAAACCAAATCACTATGGTTGTTCAGCAAGCCATTGTTAATATTATCCTTGCCTGATATGAGAAACCAGGCACTCTAAGCTTCAAATTCCATCCATGTGTAATATATAATAATAAGAGAGAGAACAAAACTGACTTGATAGGCTGTTTTAAGGATTACAACTAAAAAATATACTTGAAATAACTATGGAAATTAATATTTTTATACTTAGAATTTACCATCAAATTCTATGAACCTGCAACAGACCTACTCAAAGATATTTTCTTCTAAAGGTACAAAGATATGGTCAAGTGGACCAAGCATTAAGAGACACGGGTCATGTCTGAACTAAATGAACATTTAGACAAAACATCAAAGAGAACATTAGGTAAGTGGAATATGATATCTGCAGATACACCAAATTAAAACAGTCTCTATTCTAGCTTGCTAAATAAAAATATCAATACAGAGTCTTTGATTTAGCATAAGCCTCTACAACTCACTTTTATAATACATTAAGATGTATTGTAATCCACAAACCTGTCGGTTTAAAGATTCCTCATTAGCATTATTTTAACCAAATAAACTACCTCTAAGCCATTTTTATCCTGATTACCAAAGAATCAGCCTGTTCTACTTACTATTAGAAGTAATTAGTTGAATAAAACATTTATAACCATGGGCTTCCAAAATTTTGTAATCCAGTAGATTTATATCTGTTGATACAAAGAGTGTCCAAAACCTGGCTGAATAAAACCCACAGAATTTTCTACAATCATACATAATTGGATTTATCAGTGAGATCAATAAACTTTTGAGGAACAGATCAATCGACTCAGTATCATTTGTACCTCAGAAACACTTTTTGTCATCTTAACTTTTCAGCCTTTTTTAACACCTGATTTTATGCCCTCTGTAAAGGGCAAGTTATAGACCACTGAGGAAATTATACTTCTTGGCTAACTTTAGTTAAATAGTTACACTATGTTCTATAAACAGGGGATTTAATGACTTGAGAAACAAAGCTATGAATAAAATCCTACTTTTATTCTTTAAACTGACTGTGAAATATTACGGCACTTTTACATATTAGCGTCTTAAGCATGTTTCTAATAGGATATATATATTCATACTCACATAGTCACTTCTGTAAATTTCTACAAATTAAAAGTATTAGAGCACTAGAAAATGTTTTCAAGAGCAGAAATTGTAAAAAAAAAAAAAAAATCATCCATCCTCAAAATACAAAGATTGTTTAACAACAAAGACAAGTATTCTAATTGAACTGATTGATCTTACATATATAATGACCTTCCATTCAATGTATATATTAATCAATGAATGTGGGAACCATCTAACTTGCCAACTGGATCACCTAAAAATTCTGGTTTGGGCTGAATATATTGACCATAGCGCAATACTACCATTTTAAATTCTTGCAGTAAGTTTGAAACAGAACAATTACAACAATTAGACTGTGAAATTCCAGTCAAATACATAAGTTGGGTCTCATTCAGTACAAAGTTCTACCATCCTTTTAAAAAGTGTATCACTTTTCACATAATTTTTTTTAAAAAAATGCATAATAATAAAGTTGCTAAACTCTAAAGAACAGGTTCTGGTAGCACATGAGGTTTTTTAAGTACAAGGGGGAATCAAGAAATATGTATTTCCTTTAAATCAAGAATAATATTAAAGGTATTTACCTGATTAAAAGTTTTGAATATGAATTCTCTGAATATAGCATCTCTTTCAGTGAGTTCAGACCAGCCAGCAGCTTTAAGATCATACAAAGCTTGGTTCCTTTCTTCGGTGGTCAACCAGCTAGACTGTGAAGACTAATATGGCAGAAGAAAGAGAAAGAAAATGTATCATAAATCAAAGTTAATCATACAGATCCTTATTAGCACTAAAAAGATATTTGCCATTATACTGGTTGTGTCTTCACAAACAGAATTGTACAGAATGATTGTGCCCCCTCCCCAAAAGTCTTATATGGATTCATTATACAGGTATTTAGAATATGAGGTAAGTACCATCTGAACTAACACATCTTAGGCAGCAATACTGTTCATGAGGAAACAAACATCACTGAATAAAGTGATATTTGCTTTTGAGTAAACATGATACATGGTAAATTTGCATTGCCCTAAAACTGAGGAGGTGGGAGCAGATGCTGTTGTATAAACAGCATGCATAATCCACTGGAATTGAAAATACTTTTGTATCACTTCCAACAGAAGAGAAGCATGCTCTTAATTCTCTCCCACTGAAATCTGGGCACCCAGTTACAAATAAAAATGTCTTCAGTTTTACTAACAGTGACTTTTAAATCATTCAAATATAGTTTTATTTTTTATATGCTTAATACTGGAGATTAACTTCAAGATCTTTTAATGAGTTAGGTGGATCGACAATGAAATTTCTGGGCCACATTAAACATATATTATTACCTATGTTTTGACAGACAAAAGCTACTTTATCATAATAAGGATGCTAAACATACTATTATTTCATAAGGTTTAATCTCTCAGAACTTTTAAACATAGTTAAAGGAATTGGCTCCTCCTCATAATATTAAACACTGTTAAATTTAGGGTGATGTTAATCTAATTATGTTTAATATTAAACAGGAGCTTCTCTCACCCATATATCCAAATCTTATTTTCAAAGCTACATTTTCTGGACCAGCAAAGGGAAAAGAATTCAAAAACAAACAAGAAGGATTGAAGCATTATTTTTGCACAGGCCCCAAATACTACTTATAGTATGTTTGTTACATCTCTTTACCTTACTTAAAAATGAGTAAAGGTTTTGCTCCATTGACAGAATTCTCAGCTATTTCACGGTGCTCAATGAAATGTCCAAGAAGCAAAATTATTAGTGTAATATTACTTGGCAAAAGTATGCTTAAACATTGATTTAATTGAGAAATGCTGAATGAAAATTAGCTGTAGCTGGATTGTTTTATGCCCATTATTCTCATATCTTTGTAATACTGAAATTCAAGCAATTAACAATATAAAGTCATAAATCCACACAGAGCCTAACACAATATCTTTATATGAATGGGGATATTATCTTAAAAGGCATATTCAGAGAGAAAACTGATATTTGCAAAATTAAATTTTTTGAGGGGAACACCTTAAAGAAGGAGACCCCCCCCCCAAAAGTCCCCTTAAGCACCTGAAATACTAAGAGAGACAATCCTGGTGAGAGAACAAAGAAATTAAATTACTAGAAAGGAAGAACAGGTTTGTAAAAAGAAAACATTGTCTTGGAGAGGTGATTTCTTGGTTCAGGTTATTTTACTATGATCCCAGTGCTGGACAAGAAGGGACAAAAGTGAAAGTTATTTGGGGAAGATGGGCGGCATATAAATTTAATAAAATAAATAAATATTTTTGGAATGAGAAAACAAGCTTACATGTAACGCAGTATACTCTGTTCAGACAGACATACTCAGACAGTATACTCTGCTCAGATACAGTGGGGCAAAAAAGTATTTAGTCAGCCACCAATTGTGCAAGTTCTCCCACTTAAAAAGATGAGAGAGGCCTGTAATTTTCATCATAGGTATACCTCAACTATGAGAGACAAAATGGGGGGAAAAATCCAGAAAATCACATTGTCTGATTTTTAAAGAATTGATTTGCAAATCATGGTGGAAAATAAGTATTTGGTCAATATCAAAAGTTCATCTCAATACTTTGTTATATATCCTTTGTTGGCAATGACAGAGGTCAAACGTTTTCTGTAAGTCTTCACAAGGTTTTCACACACTGTTGCTGGTATTTTAGCCCATTCCTCCATGCAGATCTCCTCTAGAGCAGGGATGTTTTGGGGCTGTCGCTGAGCAACATGGACTTTCAACTCCCTCCAAAGGTTTTCCATGGGGTTGAGATCTGGAGACTGGCTAGGCCACTCCAGGACCTTGAAATGCTTCTTACGAAGCCACTCCTTCGTTGCCCGGGCGGTGTGTTTGGGATCATTGTCATGCTGAAAGACCCAGCCACGTTTCATCTTCAATGCCCTTGCTGATGGAAGGAGGTGTTCACTCAAAATCTCACAATACATGGCCCCATTCATTCTTTCCTTTACACGGATCTGTCGTCCTGGTCCCTTTGCAGAAAAACAGCCCCAAAGCATGATGTTTCCACCCCCATGCTTCACAGTAGGTATGGTGTTCTTTGGATGCAACTCAGCATTCTCTCTCCTCCAAACACAACAAGTTGAGTTTAGACCAAAACGTTCTACTTTGGTTTCATCTGACCATATGACATTCTCCCAATCCTCTTCTGAATCATCCAAATGCTCTCTAGCAAACTTCAGACAGGCCCGGACATCTACTGGCTTAAGCAGGGGGACACATCTGGCACTGCAGGATTTGAGTCCCTGGCAGCGTAGTGTGTTACTGATGGTAGCCTTTGTTACTTTGGTCCCAGCTCTCTGCAGGTCATTCACTAGGTCCTCCCATGTGGTTCTGGGATTTTTGCTCACCATTCTTGTGATCATTTTGACCCCACGGGGTGAGATCTTGCGTGGAGCCCCAGATCAAGGGAGATTATCAGTGGTCTTGTATGTCTTCCATTTTCTAATTATTGCTCCCACAGTTGATTTCTTCACACCAAGCTGCTTGCCTATTGCAGATTAAGTCTTCCCAGCCTGGTGCAGGTCTACAATTTTGTTTCTGGTGTCCTTCGACAGCTCTTTGGTCTTAGCCATAGTGGAGTTTGGAGTGTGACTCTTTGAGGTTGTGGACAGGTGTCTTTTATACTGATAACAAGGTCAAACAGGTGCCATTACTACAGGTAACGAGTGGAGGACAGAGGAGCCTCTTAAAGAAGTAGTTACAGGTCTGTGAGAGCCAGACATCTTGCTTGTTTGTAGGTGACCAAATACTTATTTTCCACCATGATTTGCAAATAAATTCTTTAAAAATCAGACAATGTGATTTTCTGGATTTTTTTCCCCATTTTGTCTCTCATAGTTGAGGTATACCTATGATGAAAATTACAGGCCTCTCTCATCTTTTTAAGTGGGAGAACTTGCACAATTGGTGGCTGACTAAATACTTTTTTGCCCCACTGTATAATAACCTTCATATTATATTCTAGATAACGAACACCTCTAAAATCCATAAAGCATTCCAGCTGACTGTTTCATCTATATAGATAGTTTTTACATCATCTGCATGTCAGAGGCAGGTTTACAAATATTTCTCTCTTAGCGGTTTACCACATTCCAAGAATATCCAATCTCTGCAGTTTAACACCACCTGCTGACTGTAACCCTCTAATTGTAAAGCAGTAGTAACACACTGTAAAATCTAAAATACTAGGTTTCCTCACCATATTTTAAAAATTAAGTTTTCTCTGTCACTCTCCAGCTTCCACTGCAGGTGCCTATCCATAGGCATCTGTTTTCTGATTGGACAGACTGCCCATCATATTGCTTTACTTCTCACGATTCTCTTAATCAAGTCTGGGGATAACCACAGACTTAAACCTTTTTGTTTTGTTTTGTTTACCAGACACAATGAGCAATACATTTACAATATAAACTGCCAAGCTTTCTCCAACAATCTTAAGAATTCCGCAAAACTGTTCCAAGCACTCTCTTAAGACTTCCTTCAAACTTTTCAATATGTAACCTTTATCAGTTCAGGGAGCATATATTCTTCATTAACAAGAACAGCGATCGCAAACCCATACACTTATCCAAATCCTTACATTCGGATGATCCATGAGACACATTCACTGAATTCAGAATGGTTGAAGAAAGTTTGTGGTTTTTGGTTGGCACTCCAATACAATGCCCCTGCATATTTCTGTGTAATCACAGATGTTCTGTTCTCCATAAGCCTGGTGCTAAGACAGCAGATGTTGTTACCAGTGTGAAAGGCATCAACATTGCAACACATAAGATTTGAAAGAAAATACAGACAGGTTGGGCTGCCATTTTCTTCTCAACTACTGGGTAGCTGGAACTGAGGACAGCTGAAAGCACTCTTTGTACATCCTTGGCAAAAAGCACTTGCAAAGAATGATTTCTTGGCAAAAAGAATATTAAGTGTGCTTGGGAGTCATGCAGGATAAAAACAATGATCAGTAAAAGAAATGCTTTGCACATGGGATGGATTATGGGGTGGCAGAACTCATAGTCCGCAATCCTACAGACACAGAGAAAGAGAAAGAGGGAGGGCCTGCTGGGATTCACTTCTGAGTGGAAGTAAATAAAATTGCAATGTGAGAAACCAAGAAAAAACAAATCTGAGTTCCTAAACTGCAGAAGAATCTTTTATTCTGAACTGGCCTTTGGATGTCATTTGGAAAAGAGGATTAGGATACAATATTTAATGTTGTTAAAAATGAAATGATAAAACAAACTGGAATTTATATTTAGTCATGAATCCTAAAAAAAGATTTAAGAAGGACGTTTGGAGTAGTCTTGCTCCAAACATTGATTTAATGTATACTCTGATTTGTTTTTAATATTTCATTTTACATAATCCACTACCTTCTGTTTCTACAATTTATTAACAATAAACAGTAAATAAACCTCCTATCAATCAATTTCCTCAAAGAAAAAAAGTAACAGCACTACTTCAGGGCAAATTGACATTTGACAAGTTAAACATTTCAAACAAACCAGATTAAACTAATTTTCAAGACAAGCCTCTGAAATTCAATTCAAACTTCAGATATATAGGTAAAGTGGACAATTTTTGAAAACCCGATCCTATGAACTTGAATAATTATATTTGTTAAACACAAAGATCATTTTGTCCACTAGGTGACACTCTATTTCAAATATAAGTATTTATTCAAGGGCGGGGGGGAAGAAATTTAAACATTCTAGACTAGAAATACACATGTTAAATATAAATTTGACATAAAAATTATATAAGCAAAAAATAGGAGTAATCATATAATAAATAGTATAATAAAAAAAGAAAGCAGCAGTTAACATAATTATATACCAACAAGTAAATTCTTCATTTAATCTTACTGAGAATATATTTATGTAATTAATCATCAGTAATACTTTAATTATATAATATAGGTATCCCACATTTATATTTGCAATTATTATTTACTGATGAACTGGAATTCAGCATGAAACAATCAGTTTAAAAAGATATATTTCATAAGTTACCAAGATGCAATAGAAAAACTTCTGCATATTATATTTGCAAAGTTAAAAGTCTCAATGATTTTTACATGATTAAAATACTATTGAATAAAATACATGAATAAAATATTAATACTAAATACTTTACTATGAAACAAATTAACTGCATATTAAAAGATTAACAATAATAAACAAGCTTAAAGTCTGAAAATGAGTGATGAATCATATTTCTATCTTATTAATAATTAGTATATAAGGTAAATGCTGTTAACATTAGATGCTGATGAAATACTAGTAGTTATTTTAAGAAAATAATGCCTATTTATCTTTAGGGAGAAGAGTACTTCTATTGGGGCATAGGGTTTTTTTGTGGTTTGATTGATTTTAACAGTCTATGTGTTTATACTGCATATAAATAATATTATACATAATCACTCTCAATAAAGGGTAAAAAAAAAAGACAAAATAATAAGGATAATAAATTAAGAACTTAGAGATAATTTGGACAGGAAGATATGGCTATTATCTATTTTCAATTTTTCCAGACATGTTGTCTGAATACCATTTAATATTAACTACTAATTCTACATGACTAACTGATAACGGAGATAGAATTGACTGGCCTGTGGATATATTTTACTTTTCCTGGATGGCTTCAAATGTCTACTTTTATTTACTTACCATCTTTAACCAGTTATGTGGTAGGATGCAATCACAGATCATAGGTCAGGTATGGCTGTTTGTTAACTGTTGACATTTCAATGTCCACTCACCATTCCTTTTTTATGTTGTAGAATTCCCATTTCCTCTTTAGCAGTTCTTTCCTGGAAAACCATGTCAAACTATTTTGGGTCTATGCTTATTTGAAAGTTTTCTCCTACACATTTTTAGAAGTCATTAATAAAATATATTTCACAAATCCCCTGTGAAATAAGGAAGCAATGTTTCCTCTTTAAGAATGGATAAGCTGGTATATGATATACAGAAGATCACAGATCAAGTTTTTGTCAGTTTGAAAGATACATCTCAGATTAACAGATTAACCTATGAGTTTTATTAGAGTTCACAATCACCAAATTTATACTGTGAGCCTTAGACCCAAACTTTCTTTCAATCTTCATAAGGATGGGTAATATGTGGCCTTCTAAATGTGGAAGCTGTGCTCCCATTAGCCTTGGTCAACATGTCTAATGACAGGGATTAGGGGAATTGCAATATAACATTTTGCCCAATTCTGCTTCACCAAATTTCAGTTTTGCTAATTAAATCATCATTCAATTATTTTTTAGAAGATTAATTGTACAGGTAGTCCTCACTTACTAACCACTCATTCAGCAACCATTCAAAATTACGACTGTGCTGAAAAGGGAGACTTACAACCAGTCCTTGAAGATGCAGCCATCACAGCATCCCTGAAGTCACGTGGCTGCAATTTGGGCACTTGACAACCAGCATGCATTTATGATAGTCACAGCACCCCAGGGTCACGCAATTGCCATTTGCAGCCAGTTTCCGGCAATGTCAACAGGAAGCCAGCAGGAAGTTGCAAGTCGCAGTCACATGATGTTGCTCTTAATGACCCACATTGATCTGCTTAATGACCACAGCCAGAACTGACATTGTACGTCAGCGGGTCACGTGATATTTCACTTACAACCATGCCACTTAACAATAGAGTTGCAGTTCCAATTGCAGTCGGTAAGTGAGAACTACCTGTACTTGATTGGGAATTCCTGCAATGCAAAAGCTTCAGAAATACTAAGAGAAATCTGACATAAAAAAGCTAGGGGGAAAATTAAAACAGTTCAAGCTTCTACAGCTACAGAAAAATAATTCCTTATCAGCTGACCCCCGCTAGATTGTTAGCACTGAGACAGCTTACATCAGTTCACAATAAATTCTTAATCACAGAGGTATCCCTGTTATGAAATTTCATTCAAGATAAAAATAATAAAATATACACAACTTTATTTTACTTAAAACTAATATCCTACATTTTCACTGTCATTTTTAACAATATCCAAACTGGGGATCAGATTATATTAAATATCTAGTAGAACAGAAACTCAACATTAAAAAGCTAATCCTAACTTTATGGTTCTCAGAATACTGTATAGACTACATGTATCCTGAACTATATTGTTTCAAATAATAAGAAAATCTTATGTTAGAGATGTTATATTATGTACACAGCATTAATTAGGCATGTTATATAACTGTCCGTATAATTTATTTTTTCAGAAAAAGAGAAAGCTGAAGGTTTCAAAATGCTGAACTCTGTACTCTGTGCTAAATTATCTAAACTTTCACAATACAATCCTAGTACGTATACACCCCACATCTTGTAGAGGCAGATGCACGGAAGAGAATTAGTGGAAGAAATATGTTGCTCATCTACTTCTTACTATTCATAATTAATATGTCTCTCTTGATACAAAACCCTAATTATATGCCTCATTTCATTTATTCTCTTCTTTCTCAATACATTAAACTATGAACTCCCTATGGGTCTTTCCTTATACCAAGTTATGGTTCTGTCCTCTTATCCTTGAATCAGCAGAAAACAATACTGTTCCCATTGGCAATTCCAGAACCAAGATCAACAACTTTCTTAGTCTAGGATACCTGAAATAATTTGAGAGCAAAACAGACTATTATTTATATCACTCTGAGTTCTGTGAGGATATACATGAGAATATTTATTAGAGGTTCTCCATTTTATACATTAGCTATCATGTACTATTATTAATAGTTTCCCACATTGTCATTGTTCCAATTTCTGCTATTCAATGTATGCCTGAACTTCATTCCTTGAATTTCAACACTAATGCACTGCTTGTCTGCCAGCTGATATACACAGACTTGCAATCTGTACCTGAATTCAAGGTTATTTAAACTATTGTGCCATTAATTCACAAACATTGTGTCATATCACAACTTCATTACTGTATTTCCATTCAGGTGTTCAGAAAACTGGAGCATGCAACATGTGAGCACTCCAGTTAAAGTTCATCACTTTATGTGGTGTACCTTCATCCTTTCAGAATGCCTGATGAGGCAACTGTATAGGTCTTGTGTGTGTGTGTGTGTGTGTGTGTGTGTAATAGACAAGGAACAATATGCAATGAATATGCAAATTACATGGCCACAAAATTGTAACATGTGGGCATGCTGCAGCCAGGTAACACCCAGACTATTTAAGATGTGATTCATGAGAATGTAGACATACATAAGATATCCTAAATATTTTTATTCAGAAATATATTCCATTTATTTTTTTAGGACTTACTAGGTTCCAAAGAACTGTGCATTTCCAAGAATTGTGTACATTGCCATGGATGCTTACTTGGGAGATAGCTCTTAGTGGGATTTAATTCTGAATAAACAAGCACTAGATCACTATGTGAACAAATTCTCAATGGTTTCCCAAAGCAGAGCAGATTCATACTAGCCTAATTAACACATAATACGCAAAGCAACTAGTAGTCACTTGATTGTGGGGAAACTGACCATCACAGATGAGAAGCCACAGATATAGGTAGTTATTCTATTAGTAGTAGCCTGCTTTTTAGGCCAAGCCTTCATTAACCAATGTACAACATCCACAAGGAAAAAAGAACCAATCTGGCACTTAAAAATGAAAGAAATATAATTTTCTGTGGACTATTTTCTACAAAAATATATTCATAATAAATGTGTTCATTTAAGATGCCCCAGTAACTTACTTTTGGTGCAACAAACAATACGATTATCCCTATGAAAACTGTTGCAAGATCAAACAGGATCCCATTTACAAAGCAGAGAAACGTTGGGAGCCATGCGCTAGCACAGAAAAACTTTGTGAAGGTGATGATATTGTTATCCTGCCTTTTTATAGATAATTGGCAAACATACCCATATTCCTGCATCCTATTTTCCCCACAACAATAACCCTGTGAGGTGGGCTGGGCTGAGAGAGAATGTCTGGCCCAAAGTCACCCAGCCAGTTTTCATACTTAGGCACTTCACAGGGTCTTCAAAGTACTACACTGAAGGAGCCAACTGTAAGTCACCCAGATGTAGTCCAACTACTTTGGAGATATCCTCAGGAAGGACCTGTCTCTCCTGCTCATCATTATTATTATTATTTATTAAATGTGTACACTGCTCGGTTCCCAAAGACTCTGAATCATCTCATCAGGAGGCATATGAGCAGGACCTGAAAGCAGATCAAACAATCACACTGGTAAGATAATTCTTAAGGTAATTGGGCCACTTACTCCCTGATAAATAAGATAAACATTTATTTATATTTCAAATTTGTCACCGCCCAGAGTCACTCTGCAGTGAGATGGGCAGTGACAAATATGAAATATAAATAAATAAATAAACAAGACAGAACAAAACTCCTTGCTGTACTTATACAGGATCCTCCTGCCCCAAATCTGAAAGATCGTTAGGTCAGGGCGAAAATTGCAAACTTGATCTTCGAATTTCACGTGCGAGGAACACTAACATTCCCTTTCAGCCTCTCACGTGCAAAAAAGAGCCGAGAGGCCCAAATGCGGATTTCCAACTGAGCCTCCCCTAAACCGTCCTTGTAAGAACTTAAAATCGCAGTTCAGAGCCTAAAAGAAAGCAAACCAACATGAGCAAAGGTCACCGGGCCACAAGTTACGCTGAACAGGGGGCGAACAATCCCGCCCGCCCCCGCTGGATCTGTCAACTCGTTCCGAGTGTTTCTCCTTTGCTGCTCAGCCGCTCACCATAGCGGAGAAGTTGCGCCTTCCGCCACCGCAGCCCCGTCCTTCCACAGCCACCGGTCCCCCTCGCAGCAGCAGCAGCCACCTCAACCCTAACCCGCGGGGGCTCAGCATGGCTCCGGCGGGCATCTCCGCCCCCTCCAGCGAGCGCCTGCGCCGCGGCCGCCACAGAGTCCTGGCGGTCGCCAGGGGGAGCCTTTCGTCGCGGCCCCGCGCCAGCGCGCCGAGACCCGCGCAGCCTTTTCCTAGCCGGTGCCTCGGAGGCCGGGCTCCGTAGGCGCGGCGGCCCCTGACTCTCCCCGGGGGAACGTGCGCGGCTTGAGCCTTTCCCAGATGCCGTCGGGGGGGGCCCGAAATGACCGGCTTGGGTCAGTTAGACCAAAGGCCACAGCGATTGGGTTTCCTCAGAGCCGCGCGGGGATTGAAAAGCGCCTGCATCTCTTTGGGTCCTAAACACGGAGGCCGGGGGTGGGGGATCAGAGTTGGCACCTTCCCCAGCAATTTATCACCCCAGGTGGCAGCAGCCACAGTTGGCACTTCTACTGAACTTGTAAGGAAAGAAATCAGCCTTTCCTTTTCTATCATAGAATAGGATGGGAAGTAGCATTGTCTGAAGCAAGGAAAGTATAATTTATCTAGTAATCTGTTGTTTCTACTAAATGCTGCTGAGTTAGGAAATAACACAACAATCTCCAGACAGGGCAAGGAGACAATAATCACTGTTTTACAAGCCATCCATCCACCACATTCTCAGTTCATGTTTTGTGGTACTTGTATAACAATATTCAGCTGTGAGCGAACACACACTTCAGCAGTTATCAAATGCAAGAGGACAATAAGGTATGTCTGTATCATCTCTTCTAGATCTTACTTGAGCCACTTTTGATGCCGTTTTCTGTGTGCTGCGCACAGCTGTGGTATTTTATATTGGTCTCTTATGCCGGTTTTCCAATGAAGTTTTTAAAAGTTGAAATATTCTACCATGAATGGCTTTATTATGATACAACAGCTCTAAAAAATCCAGCTGTATTTAATGTAGCCACAGTGCCATTGCTACCCATGTCATAGGTTGTACTTTTAATTTCTGTTGATGCAAACTCTTACAAACACAAGCATCAAAACAAAAAAACATACCATTAAAAAAGGCAGTGCCTATTAAATGATACATACATTTACACCCATACTTAATTTAAATATAACACTACTATGCATGAAATTGTATCTCCTCTTTCCAATCTATTGCATGCATTGTTTTATGTCCTTTTAAAATACTAAACTGTATGTCTCAGTCTCCAAAATAAATGACATGCAGATTAGGAACTATTAAATGTTTTCTTAATTCTAACAATTGTAATCAAATACTATGATCAAAGCACAAATGTGAAGGTGTCAGTAACTTAGAGATTTATCCAATGGCATGGAATTTTCAAGAATGTGCCTTGTTAAAGTTGAGGAAAAAAAGATTAAGTAGCTTTCTCAAACCAGTATTTTATGCTTAAATCTATTATTTTCATATTACAATCTTATTCACCTGCAATTATTTTCAAGGTTTGTGAGAATTTCTACAATAAGCAGTGATCTGTTCACTCTATCAAGATTATCAGGCCATTTAAAAAAAAAAAAATCTTGATTTTCCATTAAAAAATAGGTTCTGCAGAGTATAGGTTCTACAGGGTAAAACTGCCCCATTATCATTTAATTAACCAACTACAGTTTTCATTGTTATAAGTTAAGTAATTTCTTCTGAATGATGCTGGCATTTTTAATATGTGATTAACGCAACAGGGCTCCAGTTCACAAGATGTAGAGGAATTGATCCATTGTACAAGTTTATGAACTTATTCTGAAAGCAGACAGTACTTAAATCACGTATCACTCCTGATGCTCCTGATCTTGACCAGGTATTAACCAACGGATGCTCTCTGTCCGAATAGTAGCATACATGATGAAACTGATAAGAAACAATAAAGAAAATAAGAGGAGCCAATCTATTCCTTTACTCAGTGTGCTAGGCAGGGGACCAGCTTGATCTTCCATGCTCACCACCACATCAGACTTAGGCTGTATTCCTGAAATAAAATATCCAATTATTACTTTGATGCAAGATGAAGCGTCATAAATCATACTGCAGCTATTTGCATGTATAAATCTCCATTTTCTATTTTGAAATTTAGACTTCAGCATATTACCATCCACCAAGACATTAATTATGCTTTAAAATCTATTCACTGAATTAAAAATATATTTCCATAACATAATTAAAACTATTGTTGTTACATATTGTGATTCTTTATTAGTTGCTCTATTTCCATTTCATTCTTCAAATAAGAACTCTTACAGCCTCAAAAAGGTTTGTATTTTCATAATTTCCATAATATGTAGCTTTGTTAGCCTGTTTTATCTCTTCAGATTGCCTGGGGAAAGTGACAGAAAATAAGCAGACAATCATCCTAGTCTAAAAACATCAATATAGGGAGTAGTCCCTTGATTTCTTCTCTCCTTCATGAGGCAGTGAAGAAAAATAGTGCTTATTTTGGTAAGTTTATTTCTGTCTTAGCTTTCCCAATTATTTGCTATAGCATATAAAGATAGAAGTTGCTTTATCCTCTGTTGTGTATAAAGGAAAACCCAGGACATCTGGCTTATTCCATTGTTAGCATGAAGAGGAATATTTACAGCAATAAATACCTTTCTTGCATTCACTCCTCTCATCAACTAAGTTCTCAAACATGCAAGCCCAAAATAATGCAGAGAATCATAACAGTAACTCCTGCTACCACAGAGGAGCTGCAAGATATGTACATAACCATATATGTATCCAGATTGTAATATGCATACTAATATTGACCTCTGATACTGAGTTATGGTTATAGTATCCAAATAAGGCAACCACAGAGGAGCTGCAAGATATGTACATAACCATATATGTATCCAGATTGTAATATGCATACTAATATTGACCTCTGATATTGAGTTATGGTTATAGTATCCAAATAAGGCAACTGAGAAACAAAAGAGAGGATATCAAGATGCCTCAGCAGAACCAAGATTTGCAGAAGTAGAATATTATTTGTCTTTCTAGGACTGCAGCCTTATTTTGTATTCACTCAAAATCTCACATCTTCATCAAGGATAAAACTGCTTCCCAGTACCTTCCTAACTGAAGAACAAAATAACAATGTTCCTGGAGATAATAAGATAAATATTTACTAGAGTTAAATTGGACTATAGCGGACTATGAACTCTCCAGATTCATAGTTCATCTTACCTGTCTGATTGAAAATAAATGCTTTCAGTGTTTCCAGAGTTCGATCTGTATGGTTAAATCTTGCCATTGGCTTAGCGCCTTGAAAAAGAAGGATGTTAGGAACAGCCACAGTTCCAAACCGAGTTGATAAACTGCAAAGGGTAAAGTAGAATAATCAGTTTTGCTAAATAAATGTCTCATTTAACTTCATAAAAACTAGGTCCCAATTACTTTGTTCTTTATTAAACTAGAACCATTATGTAACAAACAAATACAAGGGTTCTGGAGTAGGGAAAGATATTTTCAGTTCATGGTCAGAAGGCATTCTCTCTCTTTGCATGTCATTATTCATATATATCAAACACACGTTAGGAATATATAAGATAAACTTAACAATTATTCAGAAGAGAATACAATTTACCTGCTGTGTTGAGAGGCATCCAAGGCCAAGAAATGTAGTGTGGGGAACACTCGAGGCAGACAATTAAAATGAGGAGCCAAATTGGCAGAGAAGCGACACCAAGGGGTATAAAATAAGACCAAGGTGCAGTCACTGCCATTTGGATTTAAAAATTCCATTAAATCCTAAAATAGAGATAAAAAATAATTTAATTTTAAAAAAACAAGTGCTATTTAGAAATGCAGTTAAGTGCCTCTACATGAAAGATGAAACTGGCCATTCCATTACAAAACATGTTTCAGATTTGAACAATAACCATAGTATGAGCTGATTATGATGATTACATTGTCAACTCTTAGTGATCACATAGGTAGATTTCCTCCATGATGATCTGTAGAATGAATTAAAGGGCTTTAATTTCCTAATCTCAAAAATAAATTTGTATACTGGCCAGCTACCTTATTAAATATTTTAAATATCAATTACTGAATAGTTTCCTCCAACAGCATAGGCACAATCAACACCATAAAATCTTGTGTTGGTTTGATTTTGACAATAGCTTTCAAGAATATGTAACCCATAACAGGAAATCCACATTATCAAGTCAGCAGATCCCATTGTACAAGAAGGCCAGATCAAAAAAACAAAAATGTATAACACAAAGGACTGCTTTTTTCATAACACATGTATGCACTGCTGTTGTGTTTCAATAATGGATCAGCTGACAAGGATTAAATAAAGGTCTTTTCAGCAGCTGTATGAAAACTAGAGATTCTTGGCCTACCTGGTCCAATAATATTTTGCTACATAAAAAAACAGGTTTTTGTTTTATTGGATAGATAATATTTTAACTTCAGAAGATGCTATATCAGAAATAAAGCATGCATATCTGATTCAAGTTTATTGCCTGGCATCTCTTGACAGGACAGGAAAAATGCCTGAAACACTGCAGAGGTGATACCAAGCAGGGACATGGTCAGACTGAACATAATTGCTTTCTGTTCTCCTATAAAAATGATATTTTCAATCAGAATATTATCAGCCAACTATAACTGCATCCTTCAGAAATTAAAAACAGATAACAAGTTTCAACCTTGCTATAACACCTATGAAAAGTTAAATCAAATTATCAAATTAAAAGCTATCTAAATCCACTAGTCTGTTCACACAGAAGGCAACCAAATGCCTTTGGAATAGCAAGCAGCAGGCAGAATTACATTGCCTCCAATATGTCAGATGATATTCAGCTACTAGACAAGTTGTAATTCATACCTTTATCTTCCATTAATTTAATACCTTTTCAAAACTACCTAAGTTGGTTTTGATATTTTAATTAAGCACTCTGTGAAATAAGTAGTGTCCCTCATAGACATTTTTCTTCTTAACAATTTTAGGACCAGCTAACAATGCATTCCTAGGAGATTAGACTAAAGTTGGCATACGTGAAATACTACAAGTCAGTGTTTAGTTTTGATGAAAAAAAGTTCAGAAAAAAACAAAATAGAATCCATCATCTTTATTCTCAGAATCATTTTACATGGTTACATCTCTTAAGCTGCACAGTGTTGTGCTCTGTAGAGCGCTGACAGTAAGAAAACAAAATAAAAATATTTATATAAAAAATTAGTAGGATAGGACTTAGCTCACTTAACATAACATGCTCATCTAGATAAGCTAAAAACCCAAGGGCTGCATTCACACAACACTGTGGGCTAGTTTTAAATGTGGTTATTTTTTTGTGGCTTAGCAAAAAAAACCCAAGTCATGTGGTTAGGCTATCGTTCAACGCTTTATGCAACTCCAAAATATGGATTAATTGAATAACCTTTCAGACATGTTATGTGAAGACAGCTCCTGAGTCCAGTTCAGTAGCTCCTTAATAGGAATATTGTGGTTGCATTACACTTGAATAAAACAGACTCAATAGCATGCAAGTTAAACAAGTAACTAATAGCATAAACAGACACATTTTTTGCTCTAGTCCCATCTATACCCTACTTTAGCTACACCTACACAAGAGTAACATTCTCAGCCCAAATAAAGTTGCCAACTTTTAGCTTAAGGAGAAATACATCAGAATACTTGTCACTTACTTGGGAAATATTCAAAATTTGTAATGTGAAATTTGTCATTCCTGTAATGTTTCTTTCTTCACAATTCACTTTTGGAGTTTTCATACCATCTGTGTTATTTGAGTCCTCTGTTGATGAAGGATGCACTGCTTCCAACACTACTGGTGGATGTATTATTGGCTCTTGTGCGTGAGACGCTTGCTGTGATATAGATGCCATGCTATTCATACTGCATTCACCATCAGCAGCTGCATCACAAGTACCAGTGTCTGATTCAGAAAGATGACTCTCCTTTGTGTCACTTGGAATAACTGACAACACGACATGGTGGTCTGCAAGAAGGCTACCGCTCATCATGGCATCAGCAATTTCTGCAGTCCTATACTGTACTGATTTCCTGTTCCCATCACTGCTTGAATGTACAGAACTGCTTTCCACAGTTAACGGTAGGGAAGTTTCACTTAACTGTTCTGATAGCAGGTCAGAAGTTTCATCTGTTTCTGCTACAAAATACAAACACACACACAAACATACATACATACACATATATATAGATACAGATATATGACATTTAAAATTTCATAGAGCATAACCACATATCCTTCTTAATATGCCCAAAGTGAGAAACCAGTCATAATTATAATTACCCTAATTGGAAGCTTAATTGTTAAACTTCCAATTTTGTGCAGTCTCTGCTAAATGCATGATTCGACAGCATTTAAATAGAGGAAAAGACATCTGATTAGACATTTTTACCATGCTTTATTCTCTTTAACAGAACAAATGCCTTTATTTCAGTAACAGAGAGAAGAACAATGGAACCTGAAATCCATGGAAATACAGAATTACCTGAGAACTCTGTGATAAGGTGCATTACTAGACTACGGGCGCAGTAATTTTTGCTTTCTGCTTCGCCCCACCCGCATCATCTCTGGACTTCAGAGAGAAGCAGAGGAAGGGGCTCCTTTGCCTCCTTCCCCAACCAGGAAAGAAACAAGCAGCCACGGCACGCGCGGAGCCGAACTGGCCACCGGCACCGGCACGGGCGTATAAAAGCAACTTTTCCTTCAGGTTATTCGCTCCGTCCCCACCGCCCAGCACTGCCATGGCAACCAAGCCCTCCTCACCTGCCACAAGGATTCCAAGCAGCCAGACCACCCCGAGGTGCCGCCCCCACCCGCGCGAGGACAAGAGCATCCTCCTCGCAAGGGAGGGGGACCGGCCGCTCGCCCTAAAAACACCGGTAAAGCGTCTAGCCCCCAAATGAGGACTTCCTGTTGTACTTCCGCTTCCGGTGCATTGGAAGCCAACGAAAGCTTGCGTGAAAATGCTGGGCTGGCTCTTCTTTTGTCTGCAACCCGGATATTCTAGCTCGTAGGAAACAATGTAGAATTGTGTGCCGTCCTCCGCGATGTTTTGGTAGCGCTTATGTAGCCCCCCCGAAGAGTTTTAAAAAGAATTGAAAATCACTTTTTTCCTCGTGAAAAAGCGCATCTTTTTCCCAATTAATATTTTAATTGCTGGTGTGGGTCTTCCGGGCTGTGTGGCCGTGGTCTTGAAGTTTTGTTTCCTAACGTTTCGCCAGCACCTGTGACCGGCATCTTCAGAGAGCAGGAGCACAGACAGGAGCAGTTCTGGGCACAGAGAGAACTGCTCCCGTCTGTGCTCCTGCACTCTGAAGATGCCGGTCACAGGTGCTGGCGAAACGTTAGGAAACAAAACTTCAAGAACACGGCCACACAGCCCGGAAGACCCACACCAGCCATCGTATGCCGGCCGTGAAAGCCTTCGACAATACAATATTTTAATTGCTAAGGAGAAACGAATGGTTCAATATTATTAACCCTGTAGTAAATCCCGTTCATTACTCTCACCCTGCGGGAGGTGGAGACAGAACCGTACGGTAGTCTGAGGTGGAAGTACTAACGGCAACCTTCGTCCGCCCTCTTGTAGCTACGCGTGATGATCTTGCCCTCCGTCTCTGCTCAAGAGGATCTCAATACCGAGTAGCGCTAGGGGCGGATGGCACAGTATTTTTCTTATGTCCTAGAAATAAACACAGGTAGATGTTGAAGTTCCCCTATTGGTTTGTTTATTTAAATCCCACTTGTCCCGAGCAAAAATTAACGAAAACATGCCTTTCCTTCACCTACTGTACTCCACCGAGATTGGGCTTCTTGCCGCCCATAAAGAGAGCTCTCTTTAGAGATAGCCCTCAAGAATGGTAAGGAAGGGGGGGGAAAAGGCATTATGTGGTCCAGCTGTGGTTCACAATATATAAAGCTGGTAGCGGTCCCTACAGGTTACCTCAAATTTATTTATTTACACACACACACCAGCAAATCTCCAATCCAGTAACTCTTAATTTAAAATAATGAGCATAAAACTAAAACTGAATATTATCAAAATCAATCCCACATCACTCTGCAACCCTATAAACTGCAGATGGCATCAACACTCAGTTTTTACATCATAGAATAATTTGCTAATATGCCAAAATTATTCCTTAATTAAAAAAGAAAAAGTGGATATTATCTTATACTGAGTCTGTGGAAATAACTGTGTAGTTACTTTGTGCTTAACAGCCTTCCCTATTTAAAGCCCAGTACCATCTTTATACACTTCGAATGCTCAGTAAATTGATGTGATCAATGTTTGCTAAATTATCATAATATGAAAAAATATATAAAATTAGATTTTATTGATTCTGAAATAAAAACTTTCAAGGCAGAAATTTTAGTATGTGCCAAAAAAGAAAAAAAAAAATATTTAGGAAAATAATTAGTGATATTTATATACAACCTATTTTTAAAGCATCTCTTTTTCTATAAATAACATTGCCACAATGTTATAAAACAGGTCTCAGTCTCAAATTATCAAGAGGACCACATGAGGACTGCTTTGTTAGCCTGAGGGCTGCAACCTTTATTTATTTATTTATTTCATAGGCTGACAGAAAAGTCTGTAGTGAGTCAAAAATGAAGACATGAAAGGTATGACAAAACCATATTGTTTTTAATTTTAAAAAAAAACTGAAATGGAGCTACTAATTCAGCATTTCACTTTGGCCATTTATCTGACAGCATTTTTCATTAACCAGAATACTTAAATTTGGTTTTATATCCTGATACAAAATTGTCAGCTAGGTAGTCCAGACCAGGAATCAACTCCACAGGAAAGCTAAGACTACTTTTACTGGGAGCGGTTATTATAACAGAATCTTGCAAGTCTGATTGTGTTGAACCTCCTCCCCTTCATATATCCATGTGAATTAGGGCGGTGTCTGTCTGAGCTGTTTCTGCATACCTTCTGTTTGTTTTGGATTTAAGCGATGTTTTTCCTCTCATTCCTTTGGTAACAGGTCTGACCTGTCTCTATCATTGTCATTTTCCTTATTGTCACAAAAAGCAATCTCACTGTTGCTTGCAAATGTTCATCAGTTGGCTTTGACTTCATTACAGATGTATTAATTATTTATAGATGAGGAAAAAAACTGTGCAAATGTATATGTACATCCGAATATTGCTAGGATTCTTGTGGAAGCAATAAGTAACCTGGAGGATCTTTTTAGGAAGAAACTTGTAGAAATACTTCCATATCCTTTTGCTTCAAAATGGTGTCACACTGAAGTTCCATTAACTCCATCTGAATTTCCTTTGCAACACTGCCAATATCCACAGCAAATGGTGATAGTATTAATTTAAATTACAGACAAAGGAAAAACTTGAAGAATGAAGCACATTCTAGTTTAATGAGCACATGACCATTGCCCTTGAATGCATGCCTACACATATATGCTCAAAAGTAATTCCATGGAATTCAGTACTACTAAGTAAACATCCTGTGGTCAATTCCTTGGAAGTAAATGCAATTGAGCTTAATGAGGCTTCTTTTTGTGTAGACATTCATAGTATGTCACAGTTTATGGCATGACATTCCCTAATTCTATTCCTGCATCATTAAAATGGACTAACAACCCATTTCCTCTTAAACAGCCTTCCTCAGTTTGTTGTCTTTCATCTATATTGGACTTCAGCTCTGAGAATTTTGAACCCCAAAGATCACACTGGTTCACTTCTGCAAATTGAAGTTCAAGGCAACTAGAGAGCACCAATGATGAAGGCTACTATAGGAAGTATGACTACTAGTCTACTCCATTTTTGTTGCATTGGACTACGACTCATGTGGTCCCAACCCACTGCAGAGTATGAAACTGAGCCACATTTAGGATGAAACTTAAACCCCTTTCTTGTGATGGAATGGCATGGGACTGGAAGGGGGGTAAAGAACATGATCTCGTCTCCAGAGCAACGCACTGGAGATAAGAGGCGAAAGCTGACGCACCCCTAACATTCCAGGAGATAGTGAATTCCTGTTCCTGGGAACTAGCCGGCAGTCTGAGAAGATTCTGTAAACAAGCACTAGCTAATAAACCTTGCGGATTGAACCTGCACGGTCTCCAGGAGTTCTTTGGGCTAGGCCTGACATTTCTGCTTGCAAAACAAATAACTAATTCAGCTTTTACTCTTACATGTAGTTCTAAGTGTTAGAGTTCTGCACTAAATGCCTTTGCATACTCTTTGGGTACACCTCAACTGATCTGCAGAAATTCCTCCAGAAAGCTCCTCCTCCAGAATGCCCTTTAAAGAGTCTCTTTTGGCAATAATTGTATTACGCAGTTTTCCCAAGTGCTTGACTCAGATTGATAACAGGTTGGTGAGAACTTTCTGCTTCCTAATAAGTCAAGGATTATAGTTCCCAGAAAGCAATTAGATCATCAGGCTAAAGGGTGTTCCCTACTTCACAAGTCACAGCAACAAAGATCAGCACTTTCACACAGGAAAAAGTGGTAGTTTTTTGTTTTGTTTTTTACATTTACAGTATATTGCAGAACTTCCAATAAATACGGTTGTCATAGCTTTTGTAGCTATGTGAAAAGGATAAATTCCACAGGTGATGTTCCACTCTTCATCCTCTCAGTGGATTTGTGTTTCTAGAAAAGATATATCCATTAAATATATTCAGTTTTGAACGTTGTATAACTTGTCAGGTAACCTCACCATCAACAACTCCTTGCTACCAGCAGCCAGCTGATGGGAACTGGGTTGGTGCAGCAGTAAATGTGTTCTTGAGAGTGGGCATATGACCCCATTCTTTGAAAGCACTGGTGGTGTGCCATCATCTGATCCAGTTATATTGGACTGGATCCAGTATAACTCCAATAATTCTTTTTGTGAAGAAAATGGCTAGATTACATCTGTAGATGGCCTTGGAGGAAATGAAGGACCTGTTTCAGTCCAGTTTCAGGCCCATGTTCAGCAGAGAAACAGCATTGATTGCACTGCTAGGAACAGTACAACCTTCCTGGTCCTGCTTGATATTTCATTGGCTTTCAATACCTTTTGTTATGATATTCTTCTGAGCCATCTCCAAGATCTAGAAGCAGGGAGCACTCTATTATACTGGTTGTCCTTTCTGAAGGAATGGTTCCAGTCAGGGGGAGAGTTTAAGTCCTGGACTTTTAATTGGGAGATGCTGCAGAGCTCAACATTCTCCTATTCAACATCAACTGTATATTAAATCACTGGATAAGATTAGCCATTGGCATGGGGTCAGATTTCACCAGCATGCTGATGATACCCATGTTGATGATACCCAACTGTATATCTCAACTTCTGGCCAAATATGCAATGTTGTCCAAGAGATTCCATTGTTAACTCCCCTGGGCAGAGTTAGTTTGCAATTTGGGGTTCTTCTTGGACTCATAGCTCCAACTTCAGGAGCAGGTGACACCTGTGGCCAAAACATCTTGTGTACCAATCACAAACTCTCCTGGAATGACAAGCATTACCCACTGTCACTCAGGCCTTAGTCACTTCTTCATTGGACTACTGCAGTATGTTCTACATTGGGCTGCCCTTGAAGAGCATTTGGAAGCTACAGCTGGCCCAGAATGCAACAGCTCAGATAGTGATGTGCACACTCCAAAGGATTCATATAACAGGTTTGTTCGTATTTGTTGCCAGTTAGCTTCTGGGTACAATTCAAGTTTCTGGTCCAGCTGCCCAGCAGTGAAAGTGCAGGAGTGGGTATATGGGGTCAGGGATCATATGCCAGTGATATCCAGTTGTATATCTCAGTCCCTAGCCAGCTAAGTAATGCTGTTAAACATAACAAGATTGAGTGGCTGTGTGTTCATGGCATGAACTGTCTGTTTCCAGGTATTTTCCAACTTTAGTTTTGGATGGAGTTACACTTTCCCAGATGGGACTGGTACAGGTGGTCCTCAGTTAACAACCATTTGTTCAATGACCATTCAAAGTTGTGACGGCACTGAACAAATTGCAACCGGTCTATCACAGGTTCATTTAATATCCAAGGGTGGATTATCCAGACTCACCAAGATATTCCCAGTGAGACACTGCACACACAGACCTTTCTCTCCCCTTTTTATATTGGGGTTCCTTTACTTATAAAACCAATATTCACAGTACAAAAGTTTTTTTTTCTACCCAGGTGTCCCACTAATACAGTTTTCACCTGACCTATATTTCTATCACTCAACTTACTATTATATTACTCTAACTATTACACACTACTGCTATCCCTAGAATATCTATTACTATTCCCAGGTACCAATATTCCTTTATAAGGTCAATGCTCCTGGCCTTTCCGCAAACCTTGACTACTGCTCTCTCTCTTGTTTCCTTCTGCCTCTCCTCTACACACCCAGCACGCTACCACACCACCACACATACAGCTGTTCCAAACACAGGGCTTTTTAAACAATCTCTCCCCCATCTGGATGCTGAGGTGCTTTAGAAATAAAGGGGAAGGTACACAATTTCCAGTTGCCTACACCCTTTTTACAACCCATTCTTCCACATGGTCCTTGACGTTCTGGCAGTCGCACCACCCCCTGTGGTCATGTGATCGCGATTCAGGTGCTTGGCAACCGGCTCACACTTATGACGGTTGCAGTGTCCCATGGTGATGTGATTGTCATTTGCGACCTTCCCTACCGGCTTCCCACAAGCAAAGTCAATAGGGAAGCCAGCAGGGAAGGTTGCAAGTTCCTTCTGCTGCTTTTTCTCCCGAGAAGCCCCCTATGGAGTATGATATTCCAGGAATCCTGTATTCTGTAGTATGCTCATGCTGCAGCAGCCCCTCCCCAGCCCACATGCACTTGCACAGCACCTCCTCCCCAGCCCGCATGTACAGTACTTGCACAGTACTGCAGCAACACCTCCCCAGCCTGCACCACAACATCCCCCCACCTCACTCTGTAGTACTCACTTGCCCTCCGGCCTATGTGTGAGCTGCCTGGGATTTGCAACTTAATGACGTGCAATTTTTTTTAAAGTTTTTTATTTTTTACAGCAAATACAAACATACATAAACAAACAAAAACATAAAAAACATAAAAACCATCTTCCATCTTAAACCGTGTGTCAGCCAGTTACCAATCATTTGTGCCATCCTTTCATAGTCTTCACTCACCATTTATATAGATTCTCATGTTATCTATCCAACGTATATTTACATATTTATCAGTTATCAATTATTAATCATTTGTGACTAGTCTATCTATAACACCAGCTTTCATTATAAGATTTGTATCATTTTTGTCCATTGATTATATATATGTATAGTAATTTATATCAGTTTATCGAGTTTCTATTATATAATTTCCTAATCTATTACATTACTGTATCTTTTCGTCCAACCATTGATAAAACAAATCCCATATCATATAAAATTGTTTGTCTTCTTGCTCTCTAATTTCAAATGTCAATTTACTCATCTCAGCACATTCCATAATTTTCTTAATAACTTCCTCCTGCATAGGTACTTTTTCATTCTTCCAATTCTTAGCAAATACAATTCTAGCCGCTGTCAAAACATTTACAATCAGATATTTCAATTCTTTACTGTATGTTTCTGGTATAATTCCCAGTAAAAATGTCTCTGGTTTAAAGTCTATGTGTTGTTTTGTCATTTTTTCCAACCATGTGTGGATTTTAATCCAATATCTTTTGGCTTCTGAACATGTCCACCACATATGGTAATATGAACCGGGTATCTGATAACACTTCCAACATTTACCGGACTTGTTCTTAACATTCTCGCGATCCTCGCTGGGGGTAAATGCCACCTGTAAAACATCTTATACAAGTTTTCTTTATATGCAGTTGACATTGTCATTTTATAGTTTTGAGACCATAGTTTTTGCCACTTCTCTAAATCAATTCCATATCCAAAATTTTTCTCCCATGCAATCATTGTTTCTTTGACCTGTTCTTCCTCCATTTTAAATTCTAGTAAATGTCTGTAAAGTTTTTTAATCACCTTTTCATCAGTACCCATCAAATTTTTATCTAGAACAGTCAGCTTATCATAAATGCCTTCTGCTTTAAAATCTTTATCAAATCTAGATTGTATTTGCAAATAAGAAAACCAATTCATTTTTATACCTTGTTCTTCCAACGCTTGCATAGTTTTAAGTTCACCCTTTTCATTCAATATCTCAGTATATCTAACTGTTTGTTCCTTTTTATATGTTACTGGATAAGAGAAGGCTTCAATAGTGGATATCCATCGTGGAACTTTTAAATAATATTGTCTTCTTGTCTTCTCCCAGTTTAAAAACAATGCCTCTCGAATATAATGCCTTCTAAAATAGCCCTGTGTTTTCGTTCCCTTATACCATAGGAAAGCATGCCAGCCCAACAACAGGTCATGTCCCTCTAACGTCAATAATCTATTATTTCTTAAAGTTATCCAATCCTTTACCCACATCAAATTTGTCGCCTGGTAATATAATTCCCAGTTAGGCAAGGCAAACCCACCTCTTACTCTTGCGTCTTGTAGTAGTTTAAGCTTTATTCTTGCTTTTTTACCCTGCCAAATGTATTTCAATACAATTTTATTTAAGTCATCAAAGAACTCTTTCCCTAGACGAATAGGAATTGTCTGGAATAAATATAATATCCTAGGCAATATATTCATCTTAATGGTGGATATTCTCCCAATCATTGATAATTGTAGGTTCTCCCATTTTGTCAAATCTGTTGCAATCTGTCGTTTGAGTTTAACATAATTATCCTCCTTCAATGTACTACATCTTGGTGTAATATATATCCCTAGGTATTTAACCCTGTTTGTGACCTGTATTTCTAGGACTTCTTCCAGTTCTTTCTTTCGCCTTGCTAACATATTCTTTGTTAATATCTTTGTTTTATCTTTATTTATTTTTAAACCTGCTACTTTTCCATATTCTTCTATCTTTTCAATTAATTTGGATGCTGTTTCCAATGGATCCTCTAGTATAAATACTAGGTCATCCGCAAAAGCTTGCAATTTGTACTCTTCCTTTTTGATTTTCTTTCCTTTTATTTCTTTCTCTTCTCTTATATTCCTATTCAACACTTCTAATGTTAAAACAAACAACAGGGGCGATAGTGGACAGCCTTGTCTCGTCCCTTTTGTTATGTCTATCTGTTCTGTTAAATCTCAGTTTATCATGACCTTTGCAGTCTGCTTATGGTATATTGTTTCAATGGCTTGAGTAAACTTTTTGCCAAAGCCCATTTGTGCCAATTGCAATAACATAAATCGCCAACTCACGTTGTCAAAGGCTTTTTGTGCGTCTAAAAATATCAAGGCCATTTGCTTTTCAGGATGTGCCTCATAATATTCCAAAGTGTCCAGAATTACTCTCATATTGTCTTTAATTTGTCTCTTTGGCAGAAATCCGTTTTGATCGGCATTAATAAAATTATTTAAATATCTTTTCAGTCTCTCTGCCAAAATTGAAGCAAAAATTTTATAATCTGAATTTAATAGAGATATAGGTCTATAATTTTTAACCTGTTGTGGGTCAGTGTCCTCCTTCGGTATAAGTGTAATGTATGCTTCAGTCCATGTTTTAGGTATCCTCTTCTTTGTCATAACTTCATTCATAACTTCCAATAGTTGGAGGCTCAATATTTCCTGGAAGGTTTTGTAGAATTCCACTGGCAGCCCATCTGGACCTGGAGCTTTCCCAACATTCTGCTTTTTGAAAGCTTCTGTTAGTTCCATCATAGTTATATTCCCCTCTAACATTATTTCAATATCTTTAGGTATCTGGGGTAATTTCGCTTTCTGTAAATATTGTCTTACTTCTTCTTCTTGAACATTCTCTTGGTAGTACAATTTTCCATAGTAATCTTGTATAATTTTTTTCTTGTCCTCATTACCAAAGCAGATCTGTCCTTCTTCATTTATCAATTGATTAATCCTTTTTGATTCTCTCTCCTTTCTCAGTTTATAAGCTAGCCATCTGCCTGGTTTATTTGCATCTTCAAAGTAGTTCTATTTAGCGCTTCTGATTTTTTGTGCTAGTTCCTCCTTTTCCATTAGTCCCATTTTATGTTTAATTAAATCCATTTTAGCTATGACCTGCGATTTTTGATTAATGAGGGCAAGAGGGACTGCCAGGATTGCCATCACTAAGCAATGAGGTCACATGATATTGCGCTTTACAACTGTGTCACTTAGCAATAGAAATTCTAGTCCCAATTACCGTCGTTAAGTGAAGACTACCTGTACTCAATTTGGGGTTCTTCTGAACTCACAGCTCTTGCTTGAGAAGCAAGTAGTAACTACAGCCAGGAAAGCCTTTGTGTAGATTCATCTGGTGCACCCATATTCCAGGTCCTTTCAACATCTTCTCTGTCATGGCTTCTGCCCTCTAGAAGAGCATCTCCCAGAGATATGCACTTTCCCACTCTCCAAGTGTTCTGGAAGTCCCTTAAGACCTTTCTCTGTTCCCAAGCCTGGGTGTAGGATATTTGTGGAGCCCCAATGACCTTTTTTGAATGTTATTGTTGCTGTTTTACTGAGATGGTTATGTTTTTATTGCATTTTTAAATGATGTATTTGAATTATTATAAGTTGCTCGGAGTCTTTTTGGACTCATGCGGCTTTAAAAATCCAATAAATAAATAAATAAATAAATAAATAAATAAATAAATCTGTCTATCTATCTATCTATCTATCTTATGGGACCTAGAAGATATGCCTTCTCTGTTGCCAACATGTCCTTTGGGACAGCACCCACCCTGTTCCATATTGCCTCAACCCTGTTGTCCTTCAAGAAGGTCTTAAAAACCTGGCTCTTCCCATAGACTCTAGGCTGGGATAATGCATGAACTCATTACATGTTGTGTATTTTGAGTCTGTATCTTTCCCTTGGCACGGTTGCTTTTATTATTGTGATATTTATGTTTATTTCACTACCTGTTGTTTTTAATGCTCTACCAACCACCCAGAATTGCTTGGTGAATGTGCAGCATTAGAATTTGAATGAATAAATGAATGAACAAACAAACAAACAAATATTAGACAAACATAAAGGAACTAAAAGAGATGCTTGGCTCATTAAATAAGCAACTATTGCTACTAAGCACCCAAGTAATTATCTACCAAAGTCTCACAGGACTCCCAACCAGCCCTTTAGTCATCAGAATAATAGCTGTCATGAATAGTATAAAAATAGCTGACAGATCTGGAGTCTCTCCCATGAATAAGTTATAGTTCTTCACTGGGCAGAGGTCATGTGTAGAAACCAAGAGAACACATTGCCATTTACTCGTAATGTGGCAAAGAGTTTTTAACCACCAGCTTGGTTCTCTGTATAGCTGAACAGTCTATTACGGTGCTTCCCATGGACAACTCTTCCTTTGTATATACCAGACCTAAGCTTGCTGTGTTTTAGTGCCAATGCCTTAACATGGGGAAAGGAAAATACATTTCTGAGTTAACACTGTTCAGCATTCAGCTGCAACGAATAACCAACATACGAATGTGGAGGAATACATTTCATCTGTAACTGCATATATTCAGAAGTGTATGGAGGATGTTAGTGTTACTAAGAACATTATCTTACGGGCAAATCAGAAAGCTTGGATGACTCATGAAGTATATGAAGTTGAAAGCGAGGAATGCTGCTTTTAAGTCTGTTGATATGGGGGCTCTTAGAACAGCCTGATCTGATCTGAACTGGGCTATAAGAACAGCAAAGTGGGCTTATGGTCAGAAAGTTCAGAATTTCTTTCAAGATCCTACAAATACCAGGCAGATGTGGCAGGGTATTCAGACTATTACAGATTATAAGGCTACTCTGACATCATGTGAGGAGAATATAGATTTTCTTAAGGGACTTAATAGGTTTTTGGTAGGTTTGGAGCATTTAACAATACTCCTAAGAGGAAGGTTGTATCTCATCCTGACGAGCAGGCACCTACCCTTGATATAGTTGATGTTCGGAGGACCCTGAGAAAAATTAATATTCGAGAAGCAGCGGGCCCAGATAATATTCCAGGGCGGGTACTGAGGGACTGTGCTCAACAGCTGGCCAGTGTCCTCACAGACATATTCAATATTTCCTTGCACCAGGCTGTGGTCTCGGTAGGCTTTAAGACTGCGACTATTATACCTGTGCCTAAAAAATCTATGATCACATGTCTTAATGATTATTGCCCGATAGCACTTACTCCCATTGTGATGAAATGTTTTGAGAGGCTGATGAAGGATTACATTGTTTCCAGACTCCCTCCTTTGTTTGATCCACTTCAGTTTGCTTATCGGCGGAATCGCTCTGTAGAGGATGCAATCTCTTCTGTTCTTCATTTGAGTCTGGTACATCTTGAGGAGAAGAACAGTTATGTGCGATTGCTGTTTGTAGATTTCAGCTCAGCATTTAATATGATTGTTCCCCAGCATTTGGTGGACAAATTGGGTTCACTGGGTTTCAGTACTCTGTTGTGTAACTGGCTACTTGACTTCCTTGCTGAGAGGTCTCAGTCAGTGTGAGTTGGAAATAATATCTCTAGTTCTATTTCTCTGAGCATCGGCTCCCAACAGGGCTGTGTTCTGAGCCCATTGTTGTTCACCCTGATGACCCATGACTGTTGTACTAGGTTTCACCACCAATTCTGTTGTGAAATATGCAGATGATACAACGGTGGTGGGTCTTATCAGGGATGATAATGAGTTGGCTTATAAGGAGGAGGTGAAGGGTCTGATGGAGTGGTGTAATAAAAACAGTTTGGTCCTAAATGTGGAAAAAACTAAGGAGATTATTATAGATTTCAGGAAGAACCGGTGTAGTCACACTCCACTTTTTATTAATAACATAGCTGTGGAGTCAGTCAGTAGCATTAGATTCCTAGGGGTGCAGTTAACAAATAGTCTGGCCTGGTCCCTTAACACCGCATTTTTGGTAAAACGAGCACAGCAACATTTGTATTTTTTGTGCCTAATGAGGAAAGTACATCTCTCATCTTCCATTCTCCTTACTTTCTATAGAGGCACTATAGAGAGTGTACTCACTAATTGTATTTCCATCTGGTATGGAGGCTATAGTGCCTCAGACAGAAAGTCTGTGCAGAAGATAGTAAGGGCAGCAGAGAAGATAATTGGGATCTCTCTGCTTCTCATCCAAGACCTAGCATATGTGTGCTGTTTGTCTAGAACTCAAAAGATCGTCAGTCACGCCTCCCATCCTCATCATGGCCTGTTTTCTTTGTTACCCTCTGGGAAGAGGTTCTGCTATATCCGATGTAGATTAGCCAGATTGGGAAATAGCTTTGTCCCCCAGGCTATTAGATGTTTGAATGTTTAATGTCAAATGTGTATAGAATGTATATTTTATAGTTATGTGTCTTGATTGTATTTTAGTGTATGATTGTAATTGTGAGCCAACTGCAACAGAATTTCATTTTATTATGCACTTGGTGTATAGTGGAATGACAATAAAGTTATTCTATTCTATTCTATTCTATTCTATTCTATTCTATTCTATTCTATTCTATTCTATTCTATTCTATTCTATTCTATTCTATTCTATTCATTACCTATTCTGGATTAGGTATTTCTACTGCGAGCTGGGAAAGTATCATAACCTTATACCAAGATGTGACAGCATAAATACTTGTGCACTCAGCACAAAGTTGTTTATTGGTTTAGTGTTAATTTGGTATCAGCTTTAGAGTTTAAATTTTCCAACCATTTCTATGGCTGCAGTTCTAACTATATAAATATTGAAATAACATAAGATTTGTAGTAGCATTGTTGCTTCATTAGAAAAATATTTAAAATCTATCTAAAAGTATTATTTCTTGCTACTTCCAATGAGAGCTGAATGTCCTCGGAGTGGGGATGGTGTTGCGGCAGAAATTGGCAACCAGAAGGCAAATTCTGGCCGCTTTTAATCTCTCCAGAAAAGGAGAGATCATGAGATTGCCTACATGCACTCTGGGCAGCTGCTACTCATGAGTAGACTGCAGGTCCAAGGTTTTTGCAGCCAGCTCATGAGTGGAGTGGCTGGGAGTCAAGGGAGTTCCATCAAGCTCACAGCCATTACATAGACCGTATGGGCAAAAAGCTCAGTCGAGCCTTTTTTCTTAATCACTTTTAGAATTGCTTTTTAATTGTTTTTCAGCTACTAAGAACCTTCAGTTCGGCAAGTTTTACAACATTCACTGGGTTTGTTTCCTTCAATCCTTGGAGCAAGAAATTTTTAAGTGCAAGATTAAGGATTTTTAAAAAATGGGGGGGGTAATAAACAGCAAAAGGGGGATTAGAATCTTGATTTTAGAAAGTTATAAACAGATTAAGGGTCCAGAAGGATTTGAAATTAATTATAAGAAACCTTCCCGTGGGAAAATGCTGTTGTTTATTAAAAAAAATATGATAAAATGGGATTTTGAAAGTTGGACACTGGGGGAACCAGAAAGAACTAAAGATTTCAGCATTCAGCCGCAATGAATAACCAACGTACGAATTTCTCCTTTACAATTAAAGGAGAAGAACACTTAAATTCGACTCACTAATATAGAATGGAGCAAAATATTTTAACTTTGGATGAATTCAAGGCTATTCGGGAACAATAGACTAAAAAGTTAAGATTGTCTGCTATCATGGACAAACTGGATTTAAAAGAAGTTATAGAAGAGGAACAAGTTTTACTGGGTAAGACTGAGACTTGTAACCAGTCAGCAGGGAACTATACCAAGCACAGCTCAGTTTCTCGGAGAGCAGCAAGCAGCTCAGGAGCTTTTGAGGGAGCAGCTATCAAGGGCGAAAGAGGCATACAAGAAAGCAGCGGATGATTACAGGCAGAGGGGTCCAGAGATTTCAGTAGGAGACAAGATGTGGCTTTCTACTAGGTTCTTAACCTCCACCAGGCCATCTAAGAAGTTAGATGTCATTCAGCAAGTAAACCTGGTTACTTTCCGTTTGCAACTACCAGCTTCTATGAAAGTCCATCCTTTCACCATTCCTTGCCTTGAGATCCCAACCTCCACCGGTCATAGTTGGAGGGGAAGAGGAGTATGAGGTGGAAGCAATTTTGGACTCACAAAGGAGGAGAAAGGGGATTCAGTATCTGATTCATTGGAATGGTTACCCAGAGGCAGAGCATTCCTGGGAGAATGCAAAGAATGTGCATGCCCCAGTGCTGGTCTGCGACTTTCATCACCATTTCCCCAGCAAACTGAGACCTCACAAGCTACCCGAATCTCTGGACGATCAAGAGCAGGCAGAGGAGGTCAGAGGTGAACTCGCGGAAGGTTTGGTGGGGATCCTGGGGCAGGAGAGGACTGGCACAGAAAATGCTCAGCCTTCAACTTCTGGTTTGCATTTCCCGGGGGGAGGGGGGCTGATTCTACTAACTCTATAGCTGTTTTGCAGAAACAACCGCCTGAGCTGGAAGAGTTGCCAAGGAACTCAGAGAGCAGCAGCTCACCTGTGCTTTCATCACTGCCTCCTCTGCCCAGCTCCCATGGGAACTTAGAGAGGGAGTCTGACTTTGAAGGGGGGGTGATGTAATGGATGGCATGAGCGAGGTAGATACTGGAATGATCAAGGTTATCAGGAGGGAGGGGGAAAATTCCAGAGCAAGCGCTTTCTCAGTCCACACCAGGAACGTGGGAAGACAAAGAAGATGAGGATAGCCCCTCCCTAAAGTCTCACGGGGTATATCCACTAGTTGCTTTAGCATAGGTTTAGTCTGGTGAGATTCTATTAGGAGCAAGCTAATAAAAGAACTATATTGGACTGGACTGTCTCGTCGTTCTTGGGCTGGGCCTGACAGACTGAGGCTGATTCGAATGTGGATTTAAAAATGACAAGTTATAAGAACGATGTGGAAAAATATGTTTGTTTATTTATTCAATTTGTATAGCCACCCATCTCAGACCAGTGACCCTGGGCGGTGAACAATTATAAAACAATTAAATGGTTAAAACACAATACAAAAAAGAAATTAAACACAAATAGTAGTCAAGAGATATAATTTGTCAGTGTCAACATAACCAGGAAACAAGACCCTTCACACACTCAGGACCCTGGGCCCAGGCATATAGCAAGGTCTTCAAAGCCTTCCAAAAGGCCAGCAGGGTTGGAGCCATCCTAATCTCAGAAGGACGTTTCAGAGGGCAGGCACTATGGCAGAAAAGGCACATCTCCTGGTCCCTGCCAGCCGACATTCCTTGGCTGATGGGACCTGGAGCATGCCCATCCTGCTGGACCAGATTGGATGGGCAGAAACAACCAGGAGAAGGTGGTCCCTCAGGTAACCGGTCCCAAGCCATGAAGGGCTTTAAAGGTAACAACCAGCACCTTAAATTGCACCCAGAAACACACTGGCAACCAATGCAGGCCCTGAAGCAGTGGTGCTACATGTTCTGAATAGCTGACACTGTTTACAACCCGTGCAGCTGCATTCTATACCAGCTGCAGCTTCTGAATGCTCTTCAAGGGCAGCCCCATGTAGAGCACATTGCAGTAGTCCAAACAGGAGGTCACAAGGGCATGAGTGATAGTGAGCAGGACCTCCTGGTCCAGGAATGGGTGCAATTGGCGCACAACCCAAAGGTTTGCAAAGGCCCTCTAAATCACAGCTACCACCTGCTCTTCCAGCAGAAGCCGTGAGTCCAAGAGGACCCCCAGATTGTGCACCAGGTCCATCTGAGACAATGCTAATCCATCCAGGACCAGAGGTGGAAAAACCTTAGTACCAGAAGGCCTGAGCACCCAAAACCACTGTCTTGATTGGGTTGAGCTGAAGTCCATTGCACCCCATCCAGGTCCCTACAGCTTCCAGGCACTGAGACAGGACATCCTGACATCACTCAGGCAGCCCGGGGAGGAGATATAAAGCTGGGCATCACTGGCATATTAATGATACCTGACAGTATACTGTCAGGTATCATCAGCATACTGATGACACCTCACATATATCCATGTTACACTGGATATACAAATGAAACTGGCTGATGTCTTAATAATTAAAGGGATATACAAATAACAAACCAGTAGAGTGACTTGGATAATTTTCTTATTTTGGACTTACAGAAAGACACTTGTTAGTTTCAAAGGATTTTCCTAGAAGAGATTAGGAGAAAATGGAAAGAAATCAAGCCTTGGGACATTATTTAAAGGGATTAAAGATCAAGATTGTTAAAATCAAAGGGAAGGAATACAAAGTTGGGTTTTTTGATTAAGGTTAAAATATATATATATTGATTTCTGGTAACCCTTAATGGATTTTTGCTGACTAGGAGTGAATGACAAGGTTTTAAGAATTTGTTTATAGAAAAGAGATGAGATATGGGAAGAAAAGATATTTTGTTGTATTCTCAGAGATGATAAGTTACTGAAATTGTACTTGTTGTGATGAAGGGGGAAGTCATTTCCTTATATGTTTCTTTTCTTTTTCTATTATTTTTTCCTTCTTTTCTATTTTTCTTTATATTATCTTTTCTGCACTTTCTATTCTTTAACTTTTATTAGTTTGTACTAGTCTTCTCTTTGTAACTGCAAACTTTAATAAAATTATTATTAAAAAATAAATAAAAGGGGTAAAGTTATACCTGATCCCATTAAAACAACTGTTTATCCAGAAACAACCTGGTCCCATGACTGTTCCATCATTAGCTACTGAGAGCGTCTCTCTCTCTAAAGCAGCTTGTCCACAACTTGGGATCCTCTAGGACTCACGTCTCCCACTGAACAGCAGGTAGAGCCACAGTCATGGCTAGAGCATGGATGGCTAACTTACATCCTTATTAGCACTCATTACTTTAATATACTTTACACAGGGTTGCCTTTAAAAATGATTTGGAGGCTACAGTTGTTACAAAATGCAAGGGCCAGGCTATAAGCACATTGAGAGTACTATGGCTTTGTGTGAAAGAGACAGTGCAAAACAACATTCCAGTTCCCGCTTCACATACATTTAAACTACAGATAAAACACAACAAAAAAAATTATTCTGCTTCAAGCTCTGCAAGTATGATTTACAGCCATCTACTCTGTATATGTCAGGTTCAGCCCAAAGAACTCCACGAGACAGTACTGATACAGTTCTGTTGCATTTATTAGCTTCAGCCTCTCAGACAGAATCTCTCCAGACTGAATCTACACTTCCCAAGCCAGCGAGCCAAAACACCGTGAATTCCTTAGGGTGGTGCCAGTCTCATCTTCTTAATCTTCCCACATTCCTGCTAGGGGCTAAGGAAATGCTTATCTCCCCGAGCACGGCCTTCATCAAACCATTCCATCACAGTATACCACCATAATTTCTCCCTCCCATTAAGACATTTCAAAAGTACATTTTTTTCTGAATATGCTTTTTTCTTTCAGCTCTAGTCAACCTTAAGCATGTATATGTATACAGCTTAATATATGTCTGCACTATTTTAATTCTACCCCTATTTCTAATTCTAGAAAGAAATTAAAGATATTGGATTGTGCTACATTTATTCTCTGTTTACTGCATTACTAATTGGGTTCTGAATCCAATTCAAAGTTCTGTTTTTGTCCTACAAAGTCCTAGATAGCTTGCCTCTAGAGTACTTTAGGGATTCCTTCCCCAGGTGAACTCTGCCCAGTCAATGCATGTATGCAAGGAAATAACAACAACAACAACAGACAGCAAATGCCACCTCTGCAAAGAAGCTGAAGAAACAGTGGACCACCTAGTTAGCTGCTGCAAGAAGATCGCACAGACTGACTACAAACAACAGCATGTCAAAGTAGTGACAATGGTGCATTGGAATATCTGCAAGAAATACCATCTGCTTGCAAGCAAGAACTAGTGGGACCACAAAACAGACAAAGTAATAGAAAATGAAGAAGCTAAAGTGCTCTGGGACTTTAGAATTCAAAAGATAAGCACCTGCCACACAACACCCCAAACTTAACAATTGTTGATAAGAAAGACAAAGAAGTCTGGGTAGTGGACACTGCAATACCTGGAGACAGCAGAACAGAAGAGAAAGAACTGGAGAAAATCACAAAATACAAAGACCTGCAAATAGAAATGGAATGACTGTGGTGAAAGAAAGCAAAGATAGTTCCAGTAATAATAGGTGCTTTGGGTGCAATCCCAAAACATCTGGAGCACAACGTGAAAACCATCGGCATTGACAAAATCACTATCTGTCAGTTGCAAAAGGCAGCTTTACTTGGAACAGCTTACATCCTGCGACAATACCTTTATCACCATCAGACAACATCTGCCTATCCCAGGTGCTTGGGAAGGACTCAATAGGTGGATAAAAATGCCAAATCCAGTCTAAACATCTGGTTGTGTGACCAACAATAACAACAGAAACTTGTATGCTTAGCTTCCCCTCCCTATATAACCATAAGAGGTCATGGGTCTGTAAGCAAACCTCTATTGTGGTTGTCATAGTATGGAGCATCTTGTCCCCAAGATGCCCCCAGAATTCCCTCCGCCTGCCTTAATCAGCTTGTGGAAGGCTGTTTTGTTTGAATAGGCATTTGGGAGTTGAATTTGGATTTGATAGTGTAGATGCTCATCTATGTTTTATTTAGTTGTTTATCTTGTTTTGCTATTTTTATTTTTCTATTCAATGTAAACTGTCAGGAATCAGTTTTGAGCTAGTTAGTATGAAAATACTAAAAAGCTGATTTAAGCTATAATTACAACAACCAAGGAAATTATATATAACATTAGTTTTAGATTTCTCCAAGAAAATGAATAGCAACATTCAAGAAATCATTAAAGTCTTGTCTCACTGATTGTGAAATGATTTTGTTGCTATCTTAATTTTAGACATTGGGGGTATATTTAACTTCCCCAATCTGGAAATTAGGATAGAATATCATAGTTACCAGCTTCTCAACAATAAAGATAACTCATACGTTCTGAAAACTATTTTAGTAACTTCAAATACTAACTCAAATTCCATCTCCCCAAATGCAAAAATATAATCTTAATACATATTTATTTAGGAATAAGCTGTTAACTGAAATATTTTTTAAAAAGGTAAACTTTCAACTCCTAGTAACTTCACGGACAAATTTATATACTATTCTTGCATATAGGTGATTTACCTATCATTTAGAGGTGATTTATCACTGCACCCTTTTTGGAATTCTCAGTCTAGCCTACAAACATAGAGTAGGCTGGGGGTCTCCCATCCAAGTACCAATCAGGCCCTATGCTGTTTAGCTTGTTGAGATCAACCAAGATCAGTTAGTTGCTGCCACTTGGCTTTCCTGTAGAAAGATAAGCCTAAACAGTCAAAGATCTATCTACATAAAGAATGTTATATCAGACATTCATTAAATAGGTATAGTACAATTATCCCTAATATAAAACCTTCTAGAAATGTTTCAACCATACGTCCTAGCAGATTTGTGGCTGAGAAATTCTGAGAATTTTAATTTCCCAACTTGGGAAAATCTTTAATGGCTGGAATCTTATAGAGCATTTAATTAATATGTCCAAATCACTGCAGTTTTGTACGGCTTTCCAAACACACACAAGCAACTAAACAGGCAATTCATATACCATCAGCAGAATCAAAAAAGTATCTTACATAAAATAACAGAAGCAAGCACCACTATCACTTGAACTATCTCAGATTTCAAATGCAAGAGGCCTTTTCACAGGATCCTGTAACAAGTCGAACTATTGATATATCTATCTTAGGACACTTACTGAGCAGCACCTCTCTGGCATTTTAGACAGGAGGGTTACCCAGTCTCAAATGGAAGTGCCAGAGATAAAACCTTGGATCTTCTGCATGCAAATAATGTACTTTCTAGCAAACAACTAGGTCTCTTATCTCTAAAGGATGCAACGCAACTCTAAAAGTTATAGAGCAAATCTACTGCGGCAAATCATAGACACATAAAAGTTAAATTAAAAATTATCCCTCTTATTCTAACCAAAAATCTGAAAACAAATGCCACTAATATTGTAACATTACAGTATTTCTGGAAGGGTTTCAGTAAAGGAAGAGTACATAATTTTTTTTTAAGCAAAAGGTTCGTATCAGCCATGGAACTGACAGTTGACAGCCTATTCAAAACATTTTAAAAAATGAAAGCAGATTAAAAGTGAAAGCTTAATATTAAACTAAATATTGATCCATTACTTTTAAATAATCAACTGTTAAATTTTTGGTCACACATTTATCATGATACTCATTCCCTCACCACTCAATTGATTTCCAGGTTTAAAATAAGTCATAATAAACATCCAAAACGCAAGCCATTCATTCACACTTTTGCTCTGTCACACACACACAGCCTCATACATGTACATATATTATTTAGAGCAGATATATTTGTATCAGTCAGCAAAATCAGTAACAAGCAATATTTGTGGACATATTCCTTCAATCAGGCACAAGAAGATAGGGGAACAGAGCAAAAGAAAAACTGAAAAAAAATTGATTGCTGTTGTATCTTTTTATGGATAAAACAATGAAAACATCAGGAGATTAACAGTTCTTCATTCATTTAAGTAGGCTACATTAAATTGCATTACTACTTTATAAAAGTAAGACATTTATGAAATTCATGAAAGACAGATATATGGCGAGAATAAAACATCATTTTGTGTTTAAAGTAATTACTTTATTAATAAATATACATCCAAATGATGACATAAGTACAGTTCATGAACACTACTCCATTCCCATACAGACAATTGCACATGAGTAGCTGAGGTTCATGGATGTAAGAACAAACACAGTTATCTAATCAGACTTTTTACACCAGAAGACAGGATGATATTAATGATTTTTTTCTAATAAAATAACTTGTCCATGGAAAAGCAAATTGTGAAAGTGAAAATCTTAAAATAGCCTATTTAAATATAGATTTTTTAAAAAAATGTTATAATGTTATTATAATTTTCAAGATGAAATTGATTACATATTGCAGAACTTAAATTTATCTATTTGGGAGAGGAGACCAAAAGGAAGGGCTTGTTCTAATATTTTCATTATAATAATGAACTATATTTAATATATGCATAATAAAAAGCATTTGAATATAAGCAAGTCCAAAAGCTTTGATTGCAAGCAACTGTTTGTATTTAGTAAATTGCATGATGCTGCACTGTATGTACAGTGATATAAAGCAGAATGACAACTTAGGAAATAATTGTATAGTTCTTGTTCTGAAAGTTCTTGCCTTTCAAATTCTTTTAATGCCCTGACAGTAATCCTTCCTGCCTTGTCGATCATGGAATTTCCCATCCCATATACATTACTTTCCTGGGTTTGTTGTGAGACAAAAAGAAAATGTGTAACTTCCTAAAAATGGCCCAATGCAGAACAAAGATCCTGATAGTAACAGTTTACCTTAAAAAGTTATGAAACACAAGCGATCCTTGGTGTAGTAGACAAAGCTATATTTAGAAAGTACTACCTATACAATAATTTTGAACATATCCAGTGCAAGACTTAAAAAATAGTAGTAAAGTTATTTGGTTCTATAGTTTATGTAAAGTTAATTAGAAAGTAAACAGCAATTTTTTTCTGTCTTTTAAGTAGTATAGGTCCCTATTAATGCTTAATTATTTATTTATCAAAAGATACAACAAATATCTATATTTAACCAAAAGAAAGATAAAGCACAAGTTCAACATGTAGATGTTTTGAGCAGTGTGAATACACATTAACAATCCTAGCTTGTGTAGAGTACAATTAATTTAGAGAATATAAAATTATCATTTCCTTTACAAATCATGTATTAATACTATTGAAAGAAAGGACATTCTTCCTTTTCCTTCCCAGTAATATCAAAGCATAGGAATTAACATGCTGTTGCAGTGTTCATCATGACAAGAGATAGTGTACCAAAAAAGCACAATGTATTCAGATTATATACAGCAGTAGCAAAAATATTTGAATTTATCATTCAAACATCTCAAATCGTTGACTTGTTTTCTCCATACCATGGCCCTTATGAACTGCAGTAGAAGATAAAATCAATTGGAATCAAGAAATGTCCAACAGTGCTCTCCTGGCCTTGTTAACAAATCCAATGAATGTTTAACTGCCCTTTCTGCTTATTTTTAACTGTACTAGTCTTTTTAATGGATGTGTTTTCCATCAGATATAATTAATAGCTTTATAAATGAGCATAAATTGCTTATTTTCTCAGTATACATTTTCTCAGAATACATAATTCATTACACTACAGCAATAATGCATCTGCCTTACCTCCCAATACACTGTATGGCATCATTGAATAAACTCATTTGTGAGAAGTTAAAAAAAAGGTAGCATGAGAAAAACAGGAGGTAAGAAATATAGTTAATCAAAAATACACTGGTGGCATGCAATAAATTTGTACCTTGCCATAAGGGTGTGCCATTCTTGTAGATTTTACATTCAGCCACTCTCCAAGCAGCCTTTGGGGGAAAAAGTCTAACAAAACAGGCAGTACAATGTAAGTCCTGAGGGAGGATTAGCTCACATTAGCATTGTGCACCTCCGAAAATTAGTAAAAAACCTGACACTTCCAAAGTTTCTTGAGGAAACATATGAGCTTCATAGCTTCAGCAAAATAAGACAAAACAATTTAGTAGCAGTTTAGCTGCCATTAGTTTACATGACTAAAAAGCCTTCCAGTACTGTTGAGGTTCATGGTTGCCAGTGTGTACAAAGTCCCCTCAAAGCAATTCAACACACTATTATAAAATATGGGATAAAGTCCAGCGTATTATGAATTAGGCATCACTGGAACACCTGAAGGCTTGCTGCTTTTTTCCTGATGAAAAATGTATGAAATGACATCTATTTTTTAAGTTGTCATTACTAAAATCAGAGCTGTCATCAAAATGTCAGCAGGCCATAACACTGATCTTATCAAAAAAAAAAAAAATACTGTTAATTTTCATTTTTAATTAATGTGAAAGAGATCTGTTCCAAATTAAAGTTGCAAATATTTATAACCTCTCTCAAGTGAATCTGAAAATAAAAAATTTAAAAATTTAACTAAATGTAAACTTAGTTTCAGAATAGCTTTAGTTCAAAAGAAATATTTGAAATATATTCAATATTGAGTGTTTTCTGATCAATTACAATGCAACTTGTATAATACTGTACTTACAGTCTGTCTCTTTCTATTTTTCTCTCTCTCTCTCTCTCACACACACACATACATACATACTCACATACGTTCTTAAAAATAACAACACATACCCAGCTCAATGCAGAACATTTATTTTAGGTGCACAAAAATCAGAAATTGAATTTATCATTCTGCACCTCCATGCATAGATATATTCCTAAGGTCTGTTATATATCTGGGTGTCTATAAACACATCAAATCACAACTTGCTTGTGCATCATCTGTATCATTTCCAATTATGAACCATGAAATGTCTTCCTTTGGTAAATATATGCTCACTTAGCTCCAGAATGTATGAATAGCAAGTTTTATACTGACAAAATTACTTTAAAAATGGGAAGATCACCTATCTGAAAAGTACAATTTTCAATTACACCAAATAATTTAAATTCTTTTAAAAATGCTGTCAACTACACAGATTCTGTAGTCATTTAGAACTTGTATGTTTCTTGACAGATTTTGAAAAATACAGGGCAAATCTACACCTTTGCTTATGCTATAGATCACTCAAATTAATTGGACTGATAAGGGAACAAAATCTCAGACATAATCTTCGTTATGCTCATTAAATGCTTATTTGATGGCACTTTTTAGAACTTATTTATAAAACATTTCAGATATTTAATTATTTATAATTTGGTGTGTGTAGTCTTAGGCTTTATAAACTGTAAGCCAGTGTGCAACAGTTAGCACTTCCAGGAGAGATACCATACTGTAATGGCAAAGTAGCACTTAGAATATATATCAGGTGCTGCATATGAACTATTTCTTTAACGAAGTATTTGAATTACTTGTAACTGATAGCACTTCAATGCAATGACTGCCTGGAATGATAACTTCTTAAAAATATAGTTTCGAAGTTTTGAAATATCTACAAGTTTTGAGGTCCGTGTTAACTTCCAGCAATTGTGGAAAAATTTCATTTCTACTCATTCCTATTTAAAGAAGACAGAAAAAAAGAAACACATACATTGCAAAATTTATAGAACTACTCTTATTTGTAAGACAGTCCTGAATGATTGGTTCCCATTAGTCTACTCTGATTTACTTTGATCAAGTTTTTATAGTGACCTTCAATAAACTAGGAGCTGGAAATTTGCTATTTGAACTAATAGCTCCTCAACTAAAATGACTGGACAATAATTTCTGTCACTCAGAATATTTGCAATTACTTTTTGAAAATACACAAGGGCATCACTGAAGATTCCACTTGTAAACAAAGAAACATTATATGGTTATGATATGTCATCTTTAAAAAAAATAAGAAAGGAAGTTGTGAAAAAGTTACAAAAGAAGTGAAAAAAACATGCCACAACTCAGATAATTTAAGAATGATTACTGAAGAAATGTTATCTACCTATATATATTATTCAGTGGGTTGCTTGATTTTGCTACTTGTTTCACCAGTAGCATGTACTCCTCTGTTATGCACCACAGAGTAAGGAAAAGCCGCACTGCTACAAGTATAACTTAGATTTGGAAGCCGTGATAGAGCCTTAATGCTACCTGGAGGTCTCCCTGGGCTGACTTTGTATCCTGCGGCTTTAGTTGTACCCAAGGGTCTACCTGGACTTGTCTTAAATCCGGCTGCTTTGGTGGTCCCCAGCGGTCTACCTGTGCTCGTTCTGTACCCCGCTGATTTTGTGGTCCCTGAAGGTCTTCCACGTTTTCCAGATCTGTTGAGATTTTTCTTTTTTTTTAGTTCATCTTTCGTCTCTATATTTCTGCTACTTGTTGTCTGCAAATGTGGTTCATTTAATGCATCTTGTCTCTGGCATGGTATTGGCTTGTGCCCAACTGTGTGGCTATACTTGGTTTGCTGCGTGGAATATAAATCAAACTGATCGGTGGGTGTCCCATTGTCATCATTAAGGCAAGAAGTTTTTCCAGTCCCACAGAAAGGGGAGTTACCACTTGCAACAGGATGCATCATTTTCTGCTAAAAAAAAATTGAAATAAAAGTTTAAAACCAAGATAACATTTTAAAAAATAGTTTTGCATTAAACTGTGTTTATTGCCTTATGAATGCTTTCCAAGGTTAAGGAACTTCATGTAGGACACAAAGCAGCCCAAACACTTTCTTTAAAACAAAAATCATTTCAAATCATTGCCAGTGTGTACTTGCAATTTGTATTTGTGCTCATTTCACATTTTTGCACTACATAAACACAACCTTATACATTAAAAATACTTTTAAATTCACAGCAAATTTTAAATTTCTAAATAAAAATAAGCTCTTTTTGGCGTTATAGAATGCAAATAGCTAGTCATAAACAAGCAATTCCTTCTTATGGACACAAAGAAAAAGTTATTACGTGATCCCTCTGAAATCATGGCAGGGGTTTGGTTCCTTTGTCAGTTAAAATTCTACTGTTTCCAGCATTAAAATCTGAAGACACATTTGGACGATGCCAGGTCAGAAGTACTATATAATTTTGATCTTTACTAACACTTTGGGGTCCTGATTTACACTTTCGGATAATCCTAGTCTGAAAATTGCAATTTTTTTTTCAATTCATGGGTGAGCAGGGATATTAATACTTCATATCAGCTAATTGTCAATCAAGTTTTTAAACAATCTGCAAGAGGAGTTTGGATTATATCAACATATGGAATGACAGTAATATTCAATTAAAATGTCTTATTTCACAATTTAATTCAGATAAATTAGCAACATCCAGTACTCTTGACACCACAGAGTGTTTTGGACAGTTCTAAATCTGCAGGATGTTTATGTACAATTGAAAAGTACTGTTAAAATGGGTATTAGCTATTTATGAGAATTTTGGAATAAAAGTAGGAATACCTCATTACAATAACAAATTATTTGCTAAAAAAAATAATTAAGATAACATTTAGCAATTTTCAGCAGCTGATTAGTCGGATGTTTTAGAACAGGGTTTCCCAAACTGTGAGGTATACCTCCCTTGGGGAGGTGCAGACAGAGTCCAGGGGAGGTGTGAAGATTTTTATTTTTTATGTCTTTATTAAAAATAAAGTTTCATTGTATTGTTTTTATTGTTCATTTGTGTTCATTTTGGTGTTTGGATTTTCAGGGGAGATGTGAACATTAAAATTACATTAAAGGGGAATGTGATGGCAAAAAGTTTAGGAACCCCTGTTTCAGAAACAAAGGAAGACTTGGATATTGACAAACACATTGCTTAACAGATTCCCAGGTTAAATGAGCTTCAAAGTAGAGCTGAAATCTTCCAGAGCACACCTAGATTGGTTCATTCACTGTATCAAGCCATAGCTTGCTTAATGATTTGTAGACCAAGCCACAATTAGCTGGATTCACATATAACTTTAATTAAGCCATACATGGTTATAAAATATAATAATTATATTTATACAAAATGCTAAACCAAAACCAAACAAACCACACTATTGCTGGGTTTAAACAGTATGGTTTAATGCAATCTGCAACCCCAGACTTGCATATAATGATGCCCCTCCACAGGCAGGTTTTGAACTAGTGGAAACTTCCATTAAAAGAACAAGGAGAAAGGTTATTTTTTTGCCACTTATTTCCTTCCCTGTTCCATTATCAGAAACCCCAGCTAAATCAAAAACGGCAATCACTGGATTTAAGTCTTAGTTTTTGCATTGTGCTGAAAAGAATAATTTAATTATTATAGAAAACACAATTATTATTTATCTTCTGAAGGCAAAAATCCTTTCCATTTCTATCTCTCTCACACATTATAGCAAAGTGTTTTTCAACCTTGGCAACTTTAAGATGTGTGGACTTCAACTCCCATAATTCCCCAGCCAACGTTCTGGGAGTTGAAGTCTACACATCTTAAAGTTGCCAAGGTTGAAAAACACTACTATAGCAGATTAATTAGGATAATATATTCTCAGAGTCTCATTATGCCTATTCTGTATAGATGATTTAATTCATCCTGACAGTATCTCTTATAGTATACTCTTATCTATATTTTGACTAAAGTTACTAATACAGTAGTTCATGCTACTTATTTGTTTGTTTGGTTCTATTGGTTCTCCTTGTTTACCGGAAAGTTAGGAGAGACCAATAGAAAAGCAGACATTAGCACAACTGGTCTTAATTCCCACCTAACTAATCATCTCTGATAAATGCATACTGCACTTAAATATAATATACACACTAATAATGGCTGCAAAGAAACATTCCTTGAGTCCACAAAGTGCCACCTAGAAAAGTTACTGTTTTCATTAATTGGTCTAGTGAATCAGGGATGACTCCATCTAGAGATTATTATCATCTGTCTGCTCTGCTACTTTAGGAAATTTGAGGAGAAAATAATCCAGAGTTGCAAATTAAGATGTGGTCAGGACAGTCAGACATAACTCCCACTGATTTGGATGGGGCTTACTCATATTTAATGGATATACGATAGCAGCCTTAGTAATTATCATATTATCAGAGTTCATGCAATATTAAACAGGATGCTATAATGCAAGTATTTATACCTGAGGTGGACAACCTCAACCCCTGAATTTTATTTTTTGCAGCTTTTTCCACTACAATTCTTCAGTCCAATAACCAAAAACTGATAGCATGATTTCCTGCCATATTAAGACAGGAAACACACAAAAACAATACTGTAATCCCTTAAACAGACTTAGCATAGGTAAAATGCCAAAGATAACCCCAACTCATTTCCAAAATGGAAGATTCCAAACCTATCCATGTAAATTTAGCCCTACCTATTTCACATCCTCCCTTTGCCAACTCCAGTCCTCTAACCTCACTCCCTCAAACCTAAAGCAATCCATGGTAAGCAAAAGACTAGCCATTCCTGACTTATACAAACTACAGATGGTAAACATTTTGATAAGCATTCCCTATTATTTAGATAGGAAAGAAAAGCTCTTCTAAAATTATGCCTGATACAGGCATTGTATTGTATTGTATTTACTCAAAAGGAAAGCAACCTTTAAATTAAGACATCCACACAAAAGAGGAACATACACATACACACAAATCATCAGTCTCTATTATCATGTTCTCAGAAAAATTACAATCAAATCCCATTTTAAAGTAAAATATTTGGAGGAAAAAAATGTATCTTCCTTTCTAGTAAATACAATACATCTGCATTATCTAAAAACTCAGGACTGAATCAAGATGGAATAGGGTTTTTTTTTCTTTTTTTGGAAGGTACTGCGATCCAGTAAAAACTTCCTGTTGAAAGAAGAGAGTTGAAGGCAATATTCACTACTTTAATCCTCTCTTCTCCTGCAACTTATTACATTACCTCTTATGCTGCTCTAAAGAGACTGTTTTCCAGAACAGCTCTTCAGAAAATACAGTACAAGGGAAAAAATGAAGCATAAAGACCATCTGCCTACTTTCTGCCCTGCAGAGGCAGAACTTCACTAAATCATAACCTGGATCCAAAACAATGAGAATACATTTTTGCTTCAGAACTTTTTAAACCTGCATTATAATCTGCCCTTTGTACAGGTTAGCAATGTTATTTCTAAAAAAATTATTTCCTAAACAAAGAGGATACGGTATTCCCACCTTGTGCTAGAATATTCCTATGCTGACCTTTCTAAATTTGCAGGTTTGTGGCAAAGGACAAAACACTATGGCAGTACAGTAGAACTCTGGATTAGTATTAGGAAGCTCACTAAAGAGCTCTGGACCAATTACTATCTCTCAATCATATCTACCTCATAGGATATGATTATGCAGCTAGAATAAGAGGAGGAAATACTAATTATACTGCTTTGAACTCCTGTAAGAAAAGTGAATTACAAATAAAACTAATAATTTTGTACATGTTTGTACATATATGTTTCTATTAAATCACAAGAAGCCAAGCTTGACTCAAAGGAAAAGGAGCATATATACATTTATACCTTCTCTTTCTCCCATAAAGTAATAAGGTGAAGAATATAAGGTTCTTAAATATCTCCCATCTAGCCACTAATTAGATCTAGATGTGTTTAGCTGTATCCTGAGCCCTCAGACAATGTCCTAGGACTTAGACCTAGTAAGCAAGTCTCCAGAAGGAGGCTGGAATATTTGCACAAAAAATCCATGAATGGAGATCACTTCTTCTCAACAGCTATCTTGGGGCCTAGTCAATGTTTTTTCCCTAAAAAAAGTTGATCTATCTATCTACGTTTCTGATTTTTATCATTATACAACACCAGCACAAGAGCAAATGTGTTGGAGATATAATAGACCTGATGCACACTGTTAGATATATTTTGCAGATTCTATTGTCTCTTTAATTCTACAGTGAATCTAGAAAAAGAAAAAACAGAGAATTTTCAAGGAAGCCAAAGGCTGCACTGAAATTTTGAATGTTCAGAAAAAAAAAATCTGCAGGTGTATCTTGAACAGAAATAAGCAGGAGTTCACTCTTCTTTCCATAGTACAAAGCAATACACAGCCCCCCAATTTTTAAAAAACACAACAGATACAAATTCAATGGAAAAATAACATTACTATTCTGTACATATGGGACCTATTTCTGTAATGTGCCCAGGGCTGTAGACTAAATATTTAAAAACAAAGACTCAGACCACATGTATAATCAAAAGGATTCCACATACAGTAAGAGCATAACCTAGATAGGAGCCAAAATGAGAGATATGTAAATAACAGACTTTAATAAACATGTGCTATATTTATTAAAACCCTTACGTAATTAGCAAAGTTAATATTCATAACATTATTTGTGCACTTATAGAAATATATAAAATATAAATAAGGAGAGAAAAAACATGCAGCCATTTATTGTAGGCAAATAAAATAAGACATTTAAGAAAATGAAATAAATTCCAGAAAGATATTGTGTATGAGAGGTGCAAGATCTGCAGCTCCCATGGCTGCTGGATGCTCAAAGCAGTAAGTAACACAAAGAACTACAGCAGTTTACCCCTCCTCTTCACTCACCACTGCCCCCCATAGCACTGGAGTGTCAGTGACCTTCCTAAGATATTTACAGGGAAGATTGCATTGGGGTATGTGCATCGAGCATGTGCTACAGAGAGCGTTTTATTATGAGCTCGAGGGAAGAATAAATCAGGAAACGGGGGCACAGGACTTAATGAGTTTTGCTACTATTCCACCATCTCAAAACCATTAGGACTTGCCATCTGCTTATTCAAGGCAGTTTAACTAATAAGTAAGTTACCTTTTTGACCTGTTCTCTCACCCTTCGCCTTTTTCTAATTCTAACACAATAGTTAAAGGAGGAGTGGAGCTCTCTGTTACATACTCTACTTATCAAACGAGGGAGCGATCCCGACAATTTCTCTAAACGCAGGATTCGGAATAATGGCAACAGTTATTCAAAGTCAACTCTTCCGAAGTACTAAAAATGGTAGTTTATCTCGTGAAGCTCTCTTCTCTCGAAGGAACAAACGCCACCAAGCGAAGGGCGGCAAGTCGCTCCGCGGCCCTGGGCGCGGGCCCGGGAGAAAGAGGGGTCGCGGAACCGCCTCCCGCTCCGATACAACGGGGCGCAAACAAGAGGCTCGAAAGCCATTCCAGACGGCGGATGTCATGGTTCCTCCCTGGAGCTGGAGAGGAAGATGGGAAGAAGGGCTCACGCTTCTGCCCCAGAGGAGCGAAGGGGCTCGCGACGTCCTCCCCCTCAGCCCCACCGACAAATGGGGGGGCTCGTCCTGGTCTCGAGAACTACGCCCGCAGGCAGGCAGCGAGAGGCAGGCGCTGCTCGCTCGGCCCTTTCCCTTCTTTCTCTCGCACGGAGCCAACTGGGCGAGGCTCCATCTTGCTCGCCTATGCAAAGGAGCGGGCGAGGAGGCGACGCCAGGCCCGCGGGCGGCTCCTACCTGTGGGATCCGGAGGGGGGTGACGGTGGGGGGGTCGCCTGGTCCAGGAGGCGCGAGCTCAACGAGGGTCGGAGCCGGTCCTTGCGGGGCGCTGCGGCCCCTCCCCGCCGCCGCTTTCCTGCCTTCCTCCCAGGCGGGCAGACCGAGAGGGACGGCGAGCCGGAAAGATCCTCGGGCGGGGGAGCGGGCCTCGCCGAGCGGAGCCGACCGGGCCAAGCAGCTGCAGGGAGCCGCGGCGGCAGCGTGCGCGCTCCGGGTCTGGCTTTCTGCGCCGCGGGAGCGAGCGAGAGGCCGAGGCCGAGGCTGGGGGAGGAGTGGCGGCGGCGGCGGCGGCTGCTCTGAGCGGAGGAAGGGAGAGGCGGGCGGACGCCTCCGAAAGAGGCCGCTCGCTGGGGCGGTTGCTGGAGGGAACAACCGCCCGGAGAGCCTGGCCTGGCGCGTTCCAGGGGCGACGCGACGCAGCGCGGCGTCACATGTTCCAGGGAGGCGAAATGACGGGCCGGGGAGCCGCTGCGCTGCGCCCTCCACTTTCGGGGCGGACCTGGGCTCCGGGGGGCTCGGCAGGCAGGCAGGCAGGCGCCTCTGGCGGGGGTGTGACGAGCGGAACGCGGAGAGACGGGCCGGGGGTCAGGTGGCGGCGAAGGAGAAGCCACAGGCCGTGGTCTTCAGAGGCCAGCAGCGCGGGGATCGCTCAGCGCCGCAGGGTTTGATAAGGGCGAACGGGTTGGGTGCAGGGCTACCGACCCAAGGACTGCGGGAAACAATAAAGCGAATTCACTTGTACCTCGCGTGTACTTCAGTGTACTGCTAGTTGTTTTTTTGTGTTTGATAAAGGAAGCCGCATATATGCATGAATCAGTGCTTAAAATCACCGCATCCTAATGCATTTTTCATTTACGTCTTAGGATTTATTAGCTGCCCTATGGCTAAAATCTCCCCTGGTGATGGATAATAAAAACACTAAATCAAATCAGGGTAAGCCATAACAAAGGCTGCAGAAGCCAAGGCACAGTGGCAAAAAGATACTTAAGAACACAGAAATTAAACTGCTTAAAAGCAAAACAGAGCAGAAATATATGAAAAGGCATACTAGTCTAAGAAAAAAAAACACCTGCTGACAGAGGGATAGCAAAGTAGGGCCTAGGTGGATCTCTTGGGGAGAGGCACTCCATAGCAGGGAAACTTAAGGAAGCGAAAACATTGACAGTCTCACCTCAGGTGACAGCAGTCTCAAGTCTTGGGTAGAACTGGAACAATCTGAGAAAAGAGATTTCTCTGCAGATTTTATAAAATACCCAACAGCATTTCTATTTCTACCCATTTGGGAGGCAGTAACTATTACAACCAGTCATGTCAGAATCGGGCTTCAACTACAACCTAGAAAGTCTGTTTCTTCCAAAGAGTGCCTGAACCTCATGAGTTGCCACCCGTTGGAGTATCTTGCCTGATCAGGATTATCTTCTCTTACTGAAACTCCCTTATACATGATAAAGCTGCCCCCTTCAGACTCAGCCTATTATGAGTTTGGCAGTATTGTCAATGTGTGTAGAAGCATCAATGGACAGAAGTTAATCCTGCATGTTTCTGAAAGCCCTTTGTGCAAATGATAGCAAAAATAATCAGATTTTGGAGGTTATCATATCACACATCCTGTTCAATATAGGAACAATGAACAAGGATACAATTCTCATGGGCTGGTCAGGGGATTTCTGTTCAACTGATGATAAGCTGAACATGACCTAGTCCAAAAGTTCAACATACATACTAAAAAAGTTAATGCTACCTTAGGCTGCATAACCTTTTCTTTTCTGGAGGAGATTTGAGAACAGTGCTCTCCGATTCTATAAAATATGACTCAGGGCAGTCTTGCCTCCTTTACATGGGTGGTTTATAACTTTAAAAAGCAAAAAAAGATGTGCTATAAAATTATAAATACTGAATCCTCCCCCCCACCTGAAATTTTATTAATATTTATATATGCATATACCATTTGCAATTATTGGTATTACAGTATTGTAACTAACTCATCCTGAATTTCAGGACTGGAACTTGTGCCATCAGTTTTGAACCATATAAGTTCTCTCAAGTATCCTCTAAGTTGATTTTATGCCAGGGGTCTCAAACTTGCAGCCTCAAGTAATTTTCTGTGGCCCACAGCAATACTTTGTAGGTTAAATGCTGTCCAACAAGGCCAGGATACCGAGCCCTGGAAGATGCACAGGCTGGGCCATGGAAGCATGCCAGGAAAAGGAGGGGCCTGGGGCCAGTGGTTGGGTGGTTCACCTTGCTCCAGCCCAGAGGGACTTCTGGCAACATGGGGTTCAGAGTTGGTGCCTTGAGGCCTGTTGTTCTGAGAAACACTGCACTTCAGGAAGCCCCCGCTTGCTCTCGGGTTCTGGGGCAAGTGCTGTTTCTGAGGTTGGCCTGAGGTCTTTGGGCAGGAGCAGCAGGGAGGCAAGGCTTGGCCAGGAAAGCAGACCAGGAGGCTGCAGAGGAGGAGGACCACCAGGTCTGGGTGCTGAACAAGAAGCTGGAAAGATAGCAACCCAGCAAGATCTCTTTCCTAGGCAGAAGCAGGAGGGAAGCCCTCTGTCAGGCAAGAAGAGACGAGGGAAAGTAAATAAAAAGATTTCTGCTTAGCAAAAAGAGAAAAGGAAAAAGGAGAATTTCACCATCCTCGTAAACTGGATTCGCTAGATTGTATCATTCATCCTGGGTAGGCCTTAAAAAAAATGAATCAGCAATAAAACCAAATCTGGGGGCTCTGGTTTATGAAAACCATTGCCAGTTATCACACTGGGATACTTTTCACTTTGGACTCACTGAGACTTTTGTATCAATGTACGAAAAGGATTCAGTCTTGCAGCCCTCAGGCTAGTGAACCAATCCTCATGCAGCACTTGGGAGGATCTGAGTCGGACACCCCTGCTTGATGCCAGTCTGCCATGTTCTCTAGAGAAAAGTGACCACAGTGCAATCAGTGTTATGCATCATATGCCTCTTAGCCTGGTCAATACATGCCTATCCCCTGTATTGTGGCAGAATATTTAATATAGGTTTGGTTGTTGAAGTAAAATAGGAATCTTTTGTGGCAACCCGTTGTGTAGTATCATTTTTGCCAGTCAGTTTTAATGGCATTGGTTCTGACCCACAACTCTGGTGATACAATTAATTAATATTAAAAGTGCCTCTAGAATGGATATTTTGCACAGTGTCCACTTTTGATTTGTCTCATCCTCAGCTTTCACATCCTAGGCATATATCGATATGTTGATTTTTAACAGCACCAGCTACAGACAAATTTAAAATTCATCTTCTGGATGTAGCCATGTGAAGAGTTAAACTCAATGGAAAATCAACCTTGGGACAACATTTGTTTTAAAACAATCTGTTTGAAAGAACCTCCTTTCCCCCCCTCCTACAATACTATATAAATAAGCATTAAGATTATTTTAAAGCAAGTCACTGTAGGTTGTTGGGTTGTTGTTTTTAACCATCTTGTTGTGCTTTTGAATAGAGAAGAGATCATTTGCTCCCCTGCTGGCAGACATTACCTTTAAGTAGCTGGATACATACAGCATGAGACAGAGGAGTCTCTGCAGCAGCAAACAAACAATTAAATATTAATCTACTGCACTTTTCATGATAATGCTTGCAGCTGAATGGAGCCAGAATGCAGTTCCTTTACTATTTTTTTTTTAAGAGAAGCTTGTTACAAAATGGACTCCCAGTCCTGCTGAGCTATTTAGGATGATTGGCTGAAGCACTAAAGCAGTAACGCTAAACTCTTCAACCTAGTATCAAAACCTTCTTTAAGGATTATAGAAATGTTAATTTCTTTGTGCACACATTCCTGATGGCAGCTGCAGTTTAATTTTTATGTTTCTTTAAAGAAATCTTTACACTATTCCTAATTTAATTACTTAGATAGAAATGTATGTATGTATGTATGCATGTGTATAGACACACATACACACACATATAAATTAATGTTCAAAAGAATTCAGTGAGATTTACACAAGTAAAGAGCTGTTAGTTTATGCTAGCCAAAAATCAGGAGTCGTCTGGTGGCCCTTTTCAGACTAACACATTTTAATAAAAGGCATAAGCTTTCATGAGCTATGGCTCACTTCACCAGCCATTGGTGGCTAAATTGATCAACCTCACTGCATATGATGAAGTGAGCTCATTAAAGTTTATGCCTTTTAATAAAAATTGTTACTCTAAGAAAGGGCTATCAGACTCCTTCTCATTTTATACAAACATAGAACCCTGCACAGCATAACTGTTTGGAAGAGCTAGTTTGGTGTAGTGGTTAAGGCACCAGGTTAGAAACCAGGAGACTGTGAGTGCTAGTCCTGCCTCTAATATGAAAGCCAGTTGGATGACTTTGGGCCAGTCACTCTCTCTCAGCCCTAGAAAGGAGGCAAAGGCAAACATTTCTGAAAATCTTGCCATTAAAATTCCAGAGTCTTGTCCAGGCAGTTGCCAGAAGTCAACACTAAATCGAATATATAAACTTGTTTGCACACCAATTGCATTTAAATCGCTAGAATTAATTTCCATACAATTACAGACAATTGTAGAGGGAAGTGATTACCAATTTACTACCAATAACTATATTGTACGAGTTATCATATCAACACAGAAATATTTTTTATATAGAGAAAGGATGGAGAATCCACAGATCTCCAAGTCATTGAGTCGAGTTCCGGAACATAACCTTCCCTGTGCCATTAGGGCTTATCCAGCTGTTTTGGGGTCGTATCCTTTTGATGCTGCGAGATGAAGGTATTACCTAGCCATGTAATAAAAGATCTGCAAGAAAACAACCAAGTTCAGAGAACCCCAAGGACTACAGTCCAACCCTGAGCTACATATATTCTCTTCTATTGGGACCTCCAAGTGTTGCAGCACTTCATCCTGAATCAGCATGGCAAATGGTGAGGGAAACAGAGAGGTCTAGCTCAGCAGCATCTGGGAAACCATGATTCCCCATCCTGACACAGAGTCTCGGGGGCAAACTAGACAGTTGAATTGGACAAAGTTACTCCCACTCTTCTTTGTCTTGTAACAACAAAAACAAAGTAATGGGTAATGTTACACATTCATTCCTCTCCTCCCTATGCAAGCCAATAACATGAGATGAGGGCAGAGAGAAGACACAGCAGAAATACCATGGCAGTTGTTTCTACTGAGGATCATTATAAGGGAGGTGGAAAATATATGGTGCTGTGGTGGCAGCACCATGCCGCTTAAAAACATTCACTTTATCATAGAAACTGCATAAAACCATTGATCTTGTTCTCATCCTAGGATAGGGAGACTCCAAGTAATAACTAATGCAGCAGCAAAGGTATTTTGTTTAATAGTAATAGTTAAAGAGACTTCTCAAGACTGAGTGTATTTCTATTGAATGATATTTATTACCTCAAAATGACCTCAATCCTTATTAGATAATTACTTCTTGTGAACTCTCAAATTGCCACCCCCTCCTTCTTCAAAGATAGATAATTACACTGGGCTTCCTTGGAATTTAGAAGACTGAATTCCAGAATGCGCAGAGCTGTTCCACCAAGGGGCTAGTTGACATCAAATCCACACAGTGTGGTTCAGGATTCTGCTAAACAGCATGATATTAAATGATAAATATATTTGGATGTGTTTCAAAAACCTGTGCTGAGGGAGCTGTAAAAAAGTTCCTTTACTTAATAATTTTACCCTGCATTTTCATCATATATTCATATTACCTTAGACCTTAGGAAAAAATGAGTACTTTATCAAGACCAAATTGCTAAGTGCTTGAACATGCATGCATACATGCATAAGGTGTACACACACACATGCGCACACACACAACTCATTACTTCATTGCTAGAAGAAAGGATAGTTGCCTCCTGTGGCCCTTGCTGGTGAAGAGGTTGGAAGGAATTCCAGAAGGCTTCCTTGTTTTTTACAACCCAATGGAACATGCTGCAGTGTTCAGCTGTAGGAGAAGGCAGAAGGAGAAACACAGAAACTGTTGCTGCAACAAAAGCAAGCCAAAATTTTGGAGATTTCCTGTCATAGCAAAGAGAGAGAGAGATTTACACAAACACTTTTTGCAGAGGTACCATTTCACTTGGTAATGCAGAAATAAATAAATAAGATTCTGTATTGAAGAAAAAATGGTGTGGGGAGGGAAACAATCACTTTTCCTTTGCATCTTATGCACAGGCTTCTGGTTCTTGCAGGTCAATGTTAGATGGATCCCCAAGAGTTGGAATGGAAGGAAGATAGGACATGGCTATCAACAGCTGTTTTGCCATTGCTCTTTGGCTGTGTTTACTCAGTTTGCTCCTTGGCTTCTTGAAACCAGAGTTTTCCTGAAGCAGGGGACAGTCTAGTTCATAGGCCACTTCATCTAATTCTGGATCCAGCTGATCAGGTGAAGCTGAACTCAGTAAAACTGCTTCAAGGATGGAGGAAAGCTGTGCTTCCAAAGTCTAAGGCAGCAACATACTGATGGGATTTGCCTCAGATTATATAAGGCTAACCAGCCTCTTTGGGGCCATACTGCAGTCCAGCTCAGTGGAAGACCCTGGTAGGCTACTGCCTGCATAAGGGTCACACAGACTGGGCTCAGGTCTAGTTGAGGGGACAGGTTTGGCTTCAGAGGGCTCAAAGAAGTTGGTCCCTGAGATAAGCAAAAAGGCTGGCAAGTGAGGGAGGAAGATCAGGTCTGGCTGTCCTCTGAGTCTGAGAGACTTCAGCTATGTATGGAGATAGAAAAAGAACAGAAGGACCTATCCAAGAAGAGAAGGAGAGGTGAAGTTTTTTATCTCATTTTGTAGGAGATTTCTGTCCTGAAGCAAAGGTATTACCAGTCCAGGTAATCCGATCTTGGGAAAAATGGAGGACGAACAAGCAAAAAAAAAGGGAACCAAGACCATTTCCAGCCTCCTTTTGGTTAGCCAAGAAGTTTCAAGGAAGAAGAGAAGAGTTCATGGCTCTGAAAACATCACCTTAGCAGGTTATCTATCTATCTATCTATCTATCTATCTATCTATCTATCTATCTATCTATCTATCTATCTATCTATCTATCTAGTACTTTTGCTGTATCTGCTCCTGTTTTACCAAGATCCAGCAATCAGGAATACAAACAGGAAGAATTTCCAGTCTTCATTGGAAAGGTCATTCTTGGATCCTTTTAAATATCTTTTTTATTTCCTATTAAAACCACCCTGCTTTTCTTCACATTGGGATTCTTTTCCCAAGTGGAGGTGCCTGCCAGACTCCTTCATCGTGCAGCCAGAGCATCACTTCTAGCACATAAAGCCAACAGTTTTACTGAGAAAGGGAATTGTTCCTGCAGTGAGTGTTTTTGACCATAATATTAAGTGCACAATCTTGAGCCATTCTGGAGGTATAGTATGGGAGGGGGACAAGCCACGTAACAGAAGAAAATACAGACACCTGCTATAGCTACAACTGTTGAAAGGACTGGAAAGAATTCCAGAAGTCACACTCTGCATGCTTTCCCTATCTTGTTTGCTTTCTAGATTAAAGAATTAGAAAAATATTACTTGTTCTTGCAATGCTGTAGTCTAAACCAAATCCTTTATTAAAAAATTAGAAAAATTTGGAATAGCAACGGCATGATTGCCTCACCTATATTGGTACACTAAATAATAGGAGAAGCAATATAAAATGGTTTCACTGAAACCTACTTTTGTACTCCATAATGATTTTGTTAATTATGTATGAGATCTCTTCCTGCCTCACTGATTTTAATCTTTTATCTCTGGCTTCCACTGAAGGCTGCAGCAAAACAGCAAGCATTCAGTCAAATCATACTTCAGTTGGATGCAGGGACAGACAACCCCGTTTTTTACAGAAGTAGTTTCCCTCCTATAATACACATCTGTACATTGAATGCATTTTTAACTGCTCTTTAATACTTGGACTGCATTGCATATTATAATCACGTACAAATTTACTTCATCGTTTTCTTAAAGAAAATGTACCTTTCAGTGCTTCAGTTTACAACATAAAATCAATACCACTTAGTGATAATCAAAGCAGCTTTTTTAATGTAAAAAAAGAAGTGATCTTTTCATCATCCTGCAAATTTCACCCTGTGGCTGTGTTTTGTGAGACACTCCCCGCACATAACCAGATGTTGAATTAACTGACCTTTGATCTACCACTATCTACAATGGTCAAGATTCAGCAGGGCTTGGCAAGAATGTGCATTTGTCATGTTAGTATCATTTTGACAGAAAAATTCTGTTTTACCCACAATCTCAATTTTAGTTTTGAACATTTGCATACCTACAGTACTTCTAAAATCTACAACTAATATTGGTTATGTGCCATCAAATCAGCGTTCTTAGCAACCACACCGTTTCTCCAGGATATTGTGATATTATCAAAATGCAATGCTTCTTCAAGCAACTCTTCTATTATCTGTTTCTTTTTCTTATTCAGAATTACCTTGAGATAATTAGCTACATACAGTAAGTTTTATAGACAAGGCTTCCCATATATAAAATATCTACTACTATGTGGCTAATTCCAATAATATATTGGTATAAAGTATAACTGTGAACATATGATTTAAGTTTATTTATAAATGTAAGCTGGACATGGCCACCATGAAAAAAAAAAGCTAATGTATTGAAAAATGTTTATTTTCAGATGTTTCTAACTAGTAAGACAGTGTAGATGCCCAAAGTTACAGAATATAGTGTGAAATGGAATATATAAATAATCATACAGTACAAGTAATCCCGGGGTTAAGAATGGTTTATGGATATCCCATAGTTAAAAACGGAGCCTATTGTAACAAAATTCAAGTTAAATACACAATGATTTGAGTTAAATACACAATACTATTTATATAGTATTATACAATAATACTGTTCTGGCTTACGTACAAATTCGATTTAAGGACAGACCTTGGGAACAGAACTCATTCTTAAACTGGGGACTACCTATATACTATTAGCCATATTTAAGTTTCCATTACCCACAGGCTTTTTGCTATTCATTTCCACCTAACACTTCTATCAAACTAAGTGGGAAAAATATGGGTCCAGAATTACTATCTCCATAATTATAATTTATTTAAAAGCAATTTGAAATGGTATCAAAAGTTGCCATAATCCTTTTTAAGTATCATAAGACATTTTTTCGTCAACTGGGCTAAACAGAAAGGCATTCTTTCTGTCCTAAACCAGGGTGAACCAGCAGTCAGAATTTCTTTTACAAAAACCTACCCTTTAAGAACACAAACTTGTTTAAGCAGATACCATATTTGGAAGTGATCTTGGTCAAGAAAAATAATCACAAGAGCAGCACATTCCTTTTCACTCATGTGACTGGGAAAAGTAAGCAAGCAAACTTGTCCTAAAAGGTGGGGCAGAAATAGATCATACAAATCACAAATGTGCATGCACACACAGGCATCATCATACACTTCTCTTACCATCTGTTAAAAAGTCAAATGATTCCCATACAGGGAAGCAGGATACACATTAAAATATATCTAAAGAATCTTCAAAGTCTAGGCACTTTACATAACTTAACAAAGGTCTTGTCAGCTGAGTTGCAATCTTAGGCAAAACACAGCAGGGAAAGGGACTGGAAGGAAAGGGATATATATGCAGGATTAATTAGAAAATGCCATTGTAAAGAAGCAAGACTCCAAATCAGGGATTTAATTTATGTAAAAAATTGCATACCTTGCCCTTATCCAGTAGAGCTTTCTGTGGAAGCCTCGTCCTTACTATGCACATAAAATTTCTGTACTGGATGTGGCTCCTACCACACTCATAAATATGCACATAACTTCCTTTAAGCACACATTTTGATGTTTATTTAAAATATTTTTATTCCACTTTTCTACTTAAAAAGTGCTCAAAGAAGCTAAATCAATTGAGTCAACAAAGTCTAACATAATCTTGCATTAAAACAAACTTGTTTGCAGATGAAGAAACAAAATACAGCTTAAATAATTTTAAGGTTTCTAGATTGGGTGGGGGTTGCATCCAATTAAGCCAATTGTTTTGTAAACCATTGTGAATCTGTATTGATTTAGAAGTAAGTAGAATGACTAAATAAATCTCTCCTGTAAAAACAAACACCCTCCTCCAAACTTTGAATTCAATGGAAGCTTCCATGAACAGACAGATGTTTTCTGCAAATTTCTTCTCATTTAACTTTCCACATTGTTCCAAAGTATCTTCCAATTCTCTGGACTACATGTGGAGAGGAAGAGGTTCATGGGGAGAATGACAAAGGGAGAATTAGCAAAAAGACCTCCTTGTATCTCACTGGAATCTCTGCTGGATCAGGGCCTTCCATCAGCAGAACAGACACAACTGGACAAACCTTAAACCTGCAGTGCTTATAAATTTATCACTGACAGCTTTTAAAACCAACATACTTCTTTAACGAAGTGGTTATGTATAAATACAGGACAATTTTTTTTCTTATTCAATGCATACAGAAAAGAAATATACAATTTTATTTAATGACGCAGGTAGAAAACATGCATATAGTGAAACTTTTTTTTTTTTTTTTTTACAGACTTGCATTCCTTCCAGAACTGAAAATGTATTTACTGGTTAGCTTTATATTCAACTTTTTCTCCAAGAGCTCAAGTCCGGATGCATAGCACTCCTATCTCCAATTTTTCCCCATAATAACCCTGTGCAGCAAGTTGGGTTGAGAGAGACAGAGAGGAAGAGTCACCCAGTGACGTTCCACAGCTGAGGGTGGTGGATTTGATCTGTTTCTCCCTGATCCTAGTCCAACACTTAAACTACTGCCACACACTTACAAGTACAGTAAGAATTCTTTTTTCCCCCTATAATGAAGTATCATTACGGCTTTTCTAAGAACTTCTCAACATAAAAGTATTTCAAATCAAAATCATGCTCCCACCTCTCTTCTCTTTCTAGTACCTTCGAAGTTGTTAAATTTAAAACAAAAGCATAAAAGAGCCACAATGCATCACACAGAAAGTGACATTGTCTAAAAGCGAAAGAGTTAACAAGTCTCAACCTATTTAATGTTTTGAAAAATATGTACGTGTGTTTTGACATGTTAGAGAGGGTGACCCAGGTTGTCTACTTGGATTGGCAACAGAAAACTTTATCGCAAAAGCTGCCACACTGGCAATGCCTGTAGGCAATAGGGGCAAAAAAGATGGTTTGAGATCTATTAGATGCAACTCCCCTCAATTCCTCAGACATTCCAGCACTTGGGAATGAGGTACAAAATTAGGACTGTCCTAGAACTGACATGTATTTTTCCTTCCATTAAAATCAAAAGGAAGGAAAGTTTTAAAAAGCTGGTGAACAAATGAATACGTAATATAATCCTCCCTTCCACTTTTCTCCTGGATGATGTGAGGCAAGCAGGGTTAGGAACTGGCAATTCCTTTACCAATAATTCTCTTCCCATTGCCGTAGATTCCCTTTTCTTCCAATTCCATGGCAATGCTCTGTATGTTTTTAAATTTAGAGCTCTGTTCATATTTTACATTGTAAAACTGGCTTTTGCCCAGAGGATCACACTTTTCCATCGGACATTTCCAAACTGGACAACTTTTCTGCCCAAAACATCACTGCTATTACATGCCTACTGATACTTCCAATGATAGAGTAATACTAAAATTAAAATTACAGGAATTTGAAAAAAGTTCTCCCTTAAAAGTTCATATGGGAACCAAGGACGGTTAGGCACTCCAACATCAAATGTGATCCTCAAATAGGCTGCTGTGTTACAAGATAACAGTCACCAACGCTGAAGGTGTTTGAGTAATTCTTTTTATGTAATAATGAAAAAAAAAACTGGAAAAATAAACTACCCCCCACCTATGCAGTGAGCTAGATTATATCTATTCTTCTGTCAAAAAAGACTTCTCATGTTACAGAAGTACAATATTTTCATTAATTAAATATACATTTGTATTACTTGGCTGATTTCTAAAATGTGACACTGTTACCCATCGGCATCATGCCACCTCTTTTTTGAGGTGACATTCTAAAAGATCGTAAGATGTCCCAGACTGTCTACTTGGACTGGCAACAGAAAGCTTTACTGAAAAAGCTGCCACACTGACATTGCCTGTAGGCAATAGGGGCAAAAAGATGGTTTGAGATCCAGTGGATGCAACTCCCCTCAATTCCTCAGACACTCCAGCACGTGGAACAAGGTACAAAATCAGGGCAGTCCTAGAATTGGCATATATATTTTTCCTTCCATTAATTTTTTTTTCATAACACACAACAGAGGAAATTTTACTCTTTAAATAATTTTTCTTTTCCAAAAAGGTGAGTCAGAAAGAGCTGTAACATCCCACTCCTGCTTGAAATACTTCAAACTGAGAATGTACTATATACTTTTCAGGAAGATTATTAACTGGCTTTATTCAGTAAGTTGAAAATGGAAACAATACAAGTGAAACAAGTTTAATTATGCTCATCTGAAACTCTGGTTCTATATGCAGAAAACAATCCCCCACCGAAAGAATTTTGATCTTGATCTTTAATCAAATTACAGTATTTTTAAAAAGTAATGTACAAATAAGCAGTAAACAACAAAGGTAAACAAAAATGTTTCACAAATGAGAAACTGGTAGAGAGAGTTGCTCCAAATATTTATAAAACTTTGTATCTTCCTTTGTTGGTTGGTTGGTATGAATTTTGCTGCAAGAGAACAAATGAGTATGTTGTTAATCAAAGATGCAATTGATAATGGTTAAGAGAATACTAACTCAATATGACTATAAAAAGCAACAAAAAACATGTGTTTAATTCAGAGTTGCATAGAACAGACCTCTACAAATTGGATTATTCTGAGGCAGAGCAGGGGATGCAGCTTTCATTAATTCCTCTCAATACTCTTGAAAATCTATACTAAATGGTGGAAAGTCTTTAAACCATTGTATGAGCTAGCATTTGGGGGTAGGGAATGCTGCAGAAGCAAGAAGAAACTAGAAGAAAAATTGCCATCTTCTTCCAATACAGAAAATCCTTCTACCATCAGAAGGAGCCTTCTGTTTTAAGAGATGATTCTGGATTTAATCCTTTGAAATGGAGCTAAGGGGGACTGCAGTCTTATCATAGAAGGTACCATATTGTTCCGTGTATAAGATGATACTTTTTTCTAAAATCGTTACACTAAAAATTGAAGGTTGTATACAAGGAAGTAAGCCAAGGAGAGAACCACGTGGTTGCGAAACTGCCCATACTTTGTCTCTGCAAACAGGCTTCCTCCAATCACAAGCCTTATGTAACTGATGTCAGCTGATGCTGAACAAACCAATTGGAACACATCCTGTTGGAGGTGGAGAGCATGTAGGCAGTGCGCAGATGTGACAGGGACTGGTAATGTCAGAGCATTCTGAGCCCATAAAGATGTTGGAAAATAAAAAAAGAAATAAGCGAATGTCTTACTCTGCAAAATTCAAACTGAATGTAATCAGTTATGCAAAAGAGCATGCAAATAGAGCTGCAGAGAGACAGTTTGGACCTCCTCCCACTGAGTGTATCATGTAAATGTTACCTAATTACTAAATAAAAATGTGTTCTGCTTTATCTTTAAAATATTGATTTCTTAATTTTGGGTTAGAAAAGTGGGTGTCGTCTTATACATGGGGGCATCTTATTCACAGAAAAATACGGTATATAAAGGAAAGTTCAATAAGCATTTAACTCTGTTAAAGCTATTTCTGTCACCACATCATCACTGGATAAATAAAGACTTCTCCAAAATGAATTCTAGTCATGTGAATTAGAAATACAATATTACATAAAGAAGCATAAATAACTTTACTTAAAAGAAATATATCCAGAAAGAAAATTGCTCTACTTTTACAGAAAAAGGTAATATAATTCGAAAAAACTTCCCAGATTTTAACTATAGAAAAACAGTTTTTAAAAAGGTATCCTATAACAAAATTCTCTTGATATTCTGCTGCTAATAGTGGCTAATATAAATTATAAAACAGAAATTCATTACTCCAGGACTTTGGGATTTGCAATATTAAAATATTACTACCATAATACTAAGGTGTTATGGTAGACTTATGTTATGTCATCAAAAATTCAATAAGAATGGTGCAGCGTGTTAAACCAAGAGAATACCCTCTGAAGTCATTCAGTTTTCAATAATTTCCTGAAAACCAGCAGGTAGGGGGGTCTCCAAGGAGAGGTCATTCCAAAATGACAGCACCATCACAGAAAGGCAGTATCTTCTCACCTCAACCTCCCTCACCCCCTGGAAGTACAGAAGCAGCTGTTCCAGCAGTTGTTCCTTACAAAACCTTACAGGTGAGGCTGATTCTGTTTGGGACAGGTATCAAGCCATGAAGGGCTTTATATGCCAAGACAATTACCTTAAATTAAATTCTGAAACTGATCAGCAGGTAGCACAGGCCCCGCAAAATTAGTATTGGAGCATATAATCACTGGGAGCTGGTAAGTATGGAGGCTGCCTTTTTGACATTTCATACAGAAATTATGAAATAATATTTTACCTACCAATCGAATAAGCTCTTCTTTGATAAGCCTAGTGATTTCTGCCTTTGCTTTCTGAACAGCCAATTCATTGGCGCCTGGAAATGCAAAGCAACATCCCCCATAAAACATTTAATTACCTATCAGCATAGCAGAGTGGTCTTAAAGGTTTTTAAATAATCCATAAATTGCATGTTAAATCTTTACTTTAAAACTGATTAGTATCATTTTATATTTTCTCATAATAGCCACCCAGAGTTGTTGGGAGATGGGCAGCCTATAAATTGTATAAACAAACATGCAAATAGATAAATAATCAAAAGTTCTTTTGCATCAGGATAGACTGATTTAAATAACTATAAATGACATATTTAAAGCAACAGTTATATCATGTTTCTTATACTGCTTTAAAAGTCTCCTTAACTTTAATGAGCACATTCCTTAATGCCGTGCATCTCTGGCAACTTTTTTTCAGACTCCCTTTGCATGGAAGCCTGAAAAAGTTCAGAATCCTTTAAAAGCAGAAAGATGATGTGCTGGTGTGCACAGGAGGTTCAAGCACTTGTTTCAGATCACTTTCAAAGAGAGCATAGCCCTAGCTCTTAGTCCATCAAATAGAGCTAAATTGATTGTACATATTACCTAGGGCAGTAACACAAAAGGTTATTTCATTTGTATTCTAATCTATTTTATGGTGATTGGTACAATTATGACATTATTAAATACTTTTCTTTTTTCATACATACAAACCTAAGCCAAAATCATTTACTCAGACTATTATTTTACGGAGGACTGGTGATGGATAGATACAATATAATAAGGATCTACATTCCAGTTTTCTGCTTGTCTCTTAGTAGGAATTACATTTGTCAAACTATAATGCTGGAATTTTCTTTTTTAGCTTCTTTACCTTATATGTCTGACACAGGGCTGCTGACTAAATGAATTTCTGCTTTTTAAACTACTTGTGTATCAATTTAGATGTGTCATGAAATGCATATAGATAATAATCAATTGCAGAATTGTTAAAATATTTTTTTAGAAAAATGTTTAGCCAGTTGACTGACTAATCAGGCATTGCAAAGAAAAAAATAGATGCCAATTTGCTTATAACCCTGCCACCATGACCTAGCAAGGTTGTGATTTACAAACTATAATTTTAGAGGTACGTAATCTATTTTCAGTTCTTGATGATATACTAGAAAAGATTTCAAAGGAATACTATGACATAAAAGAACTCCAATGAAATTCATCTTCAGACTGCAAGCTATTTTCCCAGAGTTTTTAAGATTTTTGAAATAACCTATGGTGTTTAATTGTTTTACTGATAAAATTCACTTGATTTTAAAGGAAATAGCTGTACACCATTCTTCAAATACTGCTAATGTTCTTAATGAATGAGATGTAGACAATTTAAGAAAGAATGAATGAACATGACTCATTTGGAACCAAATCAGAAATTGCAACCAATCCTTTTGGAAAATATATTCAGCAGTCATTGGTTTTCCATCAATAATCACCCCTCTCATTCCATAAAATATTGTATCTTCCAATTTCTTTTATTGAATAAATTTATTCTGATTGAAAAAGGAGAGAAGAGGAGAAAAGCCAAGAGCCAAAGATTGTTTGTCCTTTCTCCAAACATTTAAAGCAAGAATACTTCTGAGATTGTAGATATTAATTCCTTAGTGGCAGGCAGAAACGAAATCATTCTAAAGAATGGGGAGCTCAATGCTAATTCAATTTGCAGCCACTGGACAATATCTAAATTAATGATAAGAGCTGTCTTTCTTGAAGGTCATCAAAATAATGCTTCAAATATCATATGCCTAAACCTCTATCATACTTTTGTTTACAGTTGCAAGAAAAAGTATGTGAACCTTTTGGAATTTCATGGTGTTCTGCATTAATTTGTCATAAAATATGATCTGACCGTCATCTAAGTCAAGAGTATTGACAAATATAATGTGCCTAAAATAATAACACAAAAACAATTCTGATCCTTCATGTCTTTATTGAGAACCATAAAAACCTCATAGTGCTAGTGGAAAAAGTATGTGAACTCTTGAGTTGACCTCAAAAAAGCTAACTGGAGTCAGGTGTTAGCATACCTGGAGTCTTGTTAAGAAAATGAGTTTGGAGGTGTGGACTAGAGCCATGTTGACTAATAAAAACCACTCAAACTTTTTGAGTCTGCACTGCACAAGAAGAATACGCTTATGTGAGCCATGCCTTGCCAAAAAGAGCTTTCAGAGGATCTATGATCAAGAATTGTTGATTTACATAAAGCTGGAAAGGGTTACAAACTGATTTCAAAGACCTTAGAAATTCACCAGTCTACAGTTAGGCAAACGATCTACAAATGAAGACACTTTGGGACTGTGGCTACTCTATCAAGAAGTGGGCGCCCAGTCAAAACGACCCCAAGAGCACAATGAAGACTCATCAGTGAGGTAAAGAAACAACCCCGAGTGACAGCTAAAGATTTGAAGGCATCACTGGAACTGGGTAACATCTGTGTTCATGAGTCTACAGGATGTAAAACATTGAACAAGCAGAGTGTCAATGGCAAGACACCACGAAGGAAGCCGCTGCTTACTATAAAGAACATTGCTGCACGCCTGAAGTTTGCGAAAAAGCACACTGACACTCCACAGCGGTATTGACAAAATGTTTTGTGGACTGATGAAACAAAGATTGAACTATTTGGAAAGAACACGCAGCACTACATCTGGCGTAAAAAGGGCACTGCATATCATCATGAAAACATCATCCCAACCGTAAAGCATGGTGGAGGAAACATCATGATTTGGGCCTGCTTTGCTGCCTCAGGGCCTGGAGAGCTTGCAGTCATTGAGGGGAAGATGAATTCCCAAGTGTATCAAAAAATTCTTCAGGATAATGTGAGAATGTCTGTACGTCAGCTGAAACTCTGTAGAAGTTGGGTGACGCAACAGGACAATGACCCAAAACACCGGAGCAAGTCCACAACAGAATGGCTTCAGAAAAACAAAATCTGCCTTTTGGAGTGGCCAAGTCAGAGCCCAGACCAAAACCCAATAGAGATGCTATGGAATGACTTGAAGAGAGCCATACACGTGAGATGTCCAAAGAATATGACAGAGCTACAGCAGTTCTGCCAGGAAGAATGGGCTAAAATCCCTCCTGAACGATGTGCAGGTCTGATCCACAGCTACAGGAAGCGCCTGGTTGAGGTTATTGCTGCCGGGGTGTGTGTGTGTGTGTGTCAACCAGTTATTGATTCCAAGGGTTCACTTACTTCTTCCACTGGCATTTTGAATGTTGAATGAATGTGTTCAATAAAGACATGAAGGATCAGAATTGTTTTTGTATTATTTTAGGCACATTATATTTGTCAATACTCTTGACTTCGATGATGGTCAGATCACATTTTATGACAAATTAATGCAGAACACCATGAAATTCCAAAAGGTTCACATACTTTTTCTTGCAACTGTATATTGAATGGTCATTTAAATGTTGATATTCTATCAAATCAGGATAATGAAAAATATTGACATGAGTTAAGTTCCATTTGAAAGTAAGACACATGAAGGTAAGACACATGAAAACTATAGTCCATACTCTAAAATAGACAAATTATATATGTATGTGTATGTGTGTGCGTGTGTGAAAATCCCCCAAATTTCTCCCCAAAACAGCCACTATTTATTACACTATTTCTATACTATCCTGTTCCAAAATGACTCTAGGCAGTTTACAACAGAACAAACATAAAAATAAAGCACTAAATCAAACAGATTAAAGTAACAATTCCATAAAACTTTTAAAATAAAAATTATATGGCCACAAAAATATTAAGCGTGGCTTATGAACACAAAAAGATTGGCTCTGTTGCAGCAAGTTCAGGTTCTCAGTCCTATGAAGTATTTACAGCCCAATCCTATTCTGCTTAAGGTATGCCTAAATCCACTGAGTTCAGCGGGCTGTGGTTATTTATTCTGTCTGTATCAGACTCATACTTGAATATAAATCACAATGTATCTGGAGCAGGTAGTTCCCAGTAAATAGCCATTGCACTACATTATTTTTTTTATAATCTTACAAGAGTGCAGCAAGAAAAAAGTAAGAAATATCCCCTTCCTCCATTTGTTCTGGCTCTTATAAGTTACACAAGAGAAGAAAAATAACCAGAATGTAATTGACAAAAACGAATAGAATCTACATATCTTATTCAATGATAAAATAAAAGCTATCACTGGTTTTCATGACACCAAGACACAGTAAACCTGCATATCCTCTTTGTGTTCAAAGCTAGAAATAAAACAATATGTTACTAAGCTACCACTGGAGACAGAAAAAAAGTGAACTCTAGACAGAAACAATTTTCTACATAGACAGCTGAATCCCTAGCCACCTCCCATGTAAGAGGCCTGATTCTGTTATCTTTCAATAGGATTGGGAAAAAATCCGTATTGCTTTCTAAGACTCTATAAGTGGAATGCAACTTGGCTGGTACAGAAAAATGAAAAGGGCAGTTGCTGAGTAAAGTGCTATGCACTATTTCAGCAGTTGGGCCAACAGGGCTGGAATTTGATATTCATAGACATTTGGGGCAGGGAGAGAAGAGGAGGAACCCTGTCATCTTTCTCTGTCCTTAGCTGGAATAATTGAGAAAATACTAATCACTATGTAGGGTACTAGTTTCTCATCAGGCAGCAAACGTAGCCAGTGCCAAGAATGAAGAAAAAAATAAACAAACCAAATGCCCTGCTGCTATTCTTTGGTTTGCTCAGCTGGGCAGAACTGAAACAAAACTGACAAAACAGAATTAGCCTCTTGTAGTCAAATGTGCAGGCTTGTTCTGCTGAAATGTAAAACTGCCACTGTCTTTGTGACTTTCTCTGTTTCTCTAGTATCTCTTCACACTCTGTACTTTTCTTTAAAAGAGCAAACTGAACCACCAACAGATTAACCAACAGAGCCTGGAGATATGATTGCAAAAGAAAGCTATTATTGTTTATTTCACTCAACTTGCTGCTTTCCATTCTTCACAGAAACAGTTTTGAGGTTCTGGTTAACAGTGGACCTTCTGCTCTTGGGATGGCACTTAGCCCAAACACTGTTCCCAACACCAGCTTACTCATCATGTAAATCAGGAAATATGCAAAACAGTGCTCAGTTGTAGGTTTTCCATACCTGAAACACTTTCCCAAGCACTGTGTGGTGCCATAGTTAATATAAGTCATAAAAAAAAATACTATACATTTTCTCCAGGCCACTGAGATCAACAACATACATCATCTGATGCTGCTTCAGACTCTTCTATAAAAAGATCAGACTATCTATATTTTATAGAAGCAGCCAGAAATGTGTCTGAGCATTCCCCACTAGTAATTATTTTCTAAGGAACAAATTCACCTGACTTTTGTTATCTTAATAAAATAAATGGTATTTCTTAACTTGCTTCTCAGACTACTTAAGATAAGGCATTAGGCATACTCACTCTCAATAGCCAAGTAAATTTTTCTTTCCCCCTCCTTGGGCTCTTTGCCTGGAGGAAAATAGGTTCCTCTGATTGTAATGGCAGCTTCAGAATATTCACTTATTCTGTGCAGTGCTTCCTTTGAGGTTACTTTCCATCTAGCAGTCTGCAAAAGAAAGTGATAAAAAATAGGAAAATGTCAGGTGAAATTCTAAATAAGATGAATTCACAAAAATTGCATGATAGCGTTATCAGATATTCACAATGGTATCTACATATTTAGGTTCTGTTCACTGGGAAAAAAATGCATCTGCATAACATTTTACAGAAACTGTCAAGAAAGCTTGATTTAATAAATTTATCTCTCTTTCCGAAAATACTGTTTGAACTAACTTTAAAAAGTTTAGCATTTCTTTCTGTACCAGAATTCATCTATGCACTATTATCAGATTACTTATTTTATAGTTTCATTCTCAATTCAAATAATGAAATTGCCCCCCCCCAGGATTTTGTGGATTTCATTTATTAAAGGTAGAGAGTATTTTTATTTTGATACTAAGCTTTAAAAATACAATATGATTATAATCAACAACATTCTATAAAAATTAAATCTGCAGCCAAATTATACACATCAAACAAGCAACAGAAACACAACAGAAAAAACATCCCACTGAAGTCCAAGATTATGTGGTTCAATGGTAAAGTTTCCCTCTTCTATTTTGTCACAAATACTCTAGGTTAACATGAAGTGCACTCAGGAAGAAATAGTTACATGGGAGCAGATAAACATTACTATAAGAAGAGTTATGGCAACTAAAAACCTGTGCAATTTAAATGAAATTGAGAAAAGCAATCCTTGCCTGAGGGAAATCATTGATCTCCAGTTCTTCCTCATATCTCTTAAAGGATTCATTTTGTCCCCCCTCCTGTTTCTCCTCTTCTTGTTTTTCTATGGGCACATAATTGAGCTTGGCGTTGATCTTCTCAGCTAGTTGCTCTGCAATAGTTTTTGCAGAAACTGTTGGAGCTTGAATTGTGCCACCCCTCAGGATAGCGTTTGTAGCTTGCTGCATCACATCCTGAAATAAGGTATTTAAAATAAAAAACGACAACTAATTTCAGAAACATAGCACTGTGCAATTTAATATATTAAGGTTTTGGTAAAAATGTATAAACTAACTGAACAAATGAGAAATGAAAAGCTTGTCAATTAAACAAAGTTGATCATAGATACTACCTACAGAGATGCTAAAACGACCACTTTGCTTGCAAAAATAAAGGCCTTCACAGTGTTTCAGCCTCTTAATTATTCAAAGATCACTGTGGTTTTAAAGTGTGAAGCCTGAGTCACCGATCTGTCAATGCTGGTGGAATGGGAAGAGGAAGCAGATTGCTGCTTCATACTGCAGCCAGAGCATCATTTCTCACGCTGTCTAGTACAGAGAAGGAAGATGTAAGGAGAGGGGGGCATTGGAAAAATCAACTGTTCCCCTTCCCTTATACCCACAAAGATATTTTCAAATGAAAAAACTGAATTCAGAAATTTTCATGTAATTTTTTGTATCAACAATTGCCAATTCTTATTTCTGCTCTGATTATCTCCTTTCCCAGCCTCCAAATACATAGGAAAACAGAGATAAAACAAAGGATTTATTATAAATAAATTACCAGTTGTATAAACAAGAACAGGTCTTGTTATACCTTAGAGACTATCCAATTTATTCTGGCATAAATTATATCTACTTCACTAAAATAAATTTGTTAGCCTTTACAGTGCCGTAGGAGGCTTTGTTGTTTCTGCTGTAACAGACAACATTACCATCCCTCTAGAAATTATCTAAAGAGGGCTTCAGATAATTACGGCATTCAAATTAGCATTTTTTTTTCAGGGAAGAAAAAACAGGCACAGCACAACACACACAACAAATCAGGGACAGGGCCACCAGAAATGTACAATCTAGGAAACATCACATGTGCGCAGGAGTGAACAGAATCAACCGGGGGAACACTGCAGGCATTGCATGCTTTACATTGTCAACTAGGCAGCTCCAACAAAAGGCCCAAACTCAACCTGACTAGGACCTGAAAGATAGATTAAGCTTTTCCTCCAAATAATTACCAGTGACTTTGGAAGGAGCAGAGAAGAGTCTTGTATTATCTGAATAACAAAGGAAAACTCATGAAAGTGAGCAAATTGGTGGGAACTGCAAATAATGAAAGAAGATGGCTGAAACAGGGAGAAGATGGAGAGGAGACCCTGTAGTTTCTTCAAAGGATATGGAAGGAAGCACACTAGCTTTGTCCTCTTTTTGCCTTTTGCCTGTGAAGGTCTTACACTGAAGAACTTCCTCTGTCCATGGAAGCTCTCCACATGAATAAGTACTCTGAAAAATCAGGATCCCTGATCACTAGGTAGTTTCCATGCATAAAGAGGCTTACTACTGCAGACAGTCACCATATACCATATTTATCGGCGTATAACATGCACAGGCGTATAACACGCACCTTAATTGTAAGAAGGAAGTTTGAGTAAAAAAACCCTTAAATTTAAAATAAATGACTTGGAAGCAAAATAAAGGGAGCTCTGAACTTTTTGTTTATTAATATTTATACCACTTATAAGGTAAATACGTAATATGAAAGAAAAAGCACCTCTTTGAACGAAGGAAATCGGTGTTCCCCATCGCTCGCGTGAGCGCCTGAGCTTGCTCACCTCCTGCTCTGCGGAGCTGTCCTGGTTACAGCCCTGGCTCAAATGAAGACTCCAGTCTCCCAGCCCTGCCTCTTGAGTATCGGCGTATAACATGCAGCTAGGATTTCAGCCCCAAATTTTAAGGGAAAAGGTGCGTGTTATATGCCGATAATGTGATGGAATGGAATTGTGAAGGCCAAGATTAGGGAGATAAGCATTTTCTTAGCTCACTCGAACCGCGTGGGAGGAACAAAAGAATGAGACTGACACCTCCCTGAGGAATTCATACTGTTGTGGCTGGAGGACTTTGGGAACTGGGGTTTTAGTCTGGGAAGATTCTTGCTAGAGGTTGTAGCAAATAAACATAGCTGGACTGAATTTGCATGGTCTCTTGGAGTCCCTTGGGCTAAATACGGTATATGGAAGGGGACAAGAGAAGAATGAGGGCACTTAACTGAATGGTATCCTAAGTATACTTACCAGGAATTAAGATCCATTGAACTTAATATGATTTACTTACATGACAACTTACCCCATAATAAAAAAGGAAGCAGAGAGAGGGCCCTGTGCTTAGAGCTTAGCACAAAGACTTTTATCCACCCATTTTCTTTTCACAAACAAAAAGAAAAAAACAGCTCAAGACTCCAAAGATCTCTTCCTTAACTTCCACCCTAGCCACATATAGAAAACAGGGCTAAATAGATTAATCTCCAACATAGCAGCAGTGTGCGTGTACATACACAAATACAGACAAGTTTTTAAACACACACACACAAACTTTATATCCTGCATTTCCTTCAGGAACCCATGGCATGTACAGAGCACACTCTCTTCCACTTTTCTCCTACAACAGTAACTCTATGAGATAGATTTGGCTGAAATTCACTTATTCAGCTTCCATGGCTGAGGATGGACTTAAACTAAACCTCCCCAGTACTGGTCCCACATTATAACCATTAGGCCACAGTGGCTCTCTTACTCATTTGAAAGCAACAATAGGTAAGCATGCATAAGATTAGACTTCTATAAGTGTATCTTATGGGTTTGTATAAGTGCATCCATATGCGTACACGCATGAGAAAGTTGCCTGTGTAAGAATGGTATGCATGTCTATATGTATCAATTAACTGGGACTTCCAGGTGGGGAAAATGGTAAGCTGTTGCATCTTTGATGAGCAGAGATGACACCAAGGTGAAGACTGATGACTAGGCAGCGAGCCCAAACCAGCAAAGCTTCTCCGGACAAGGAGAAGCCAAGAGATTGCCCATGTGCAGTCCAGACGGCCACTCCTTATGAGGAAACCTGAAGCATCTAGGGAATCTGCAGGCAAACTGTCAGTAAAGCGCCAGGAGCCGAGGAAGAAACATCAAGCTCTCAGCATCAGGTGGAGCAAGGCTTAAGGATGCTGGGCTTGACCCAAACCCCACTTTCTAGCACACATTCAGGATATAATTATTTTGCCAGCTATAGAGATCTTCTAAGCAGCAGAGCAACTAGACTACCCGGTGAGTGTCCCTTTGACCTGGGAAAGATCAAAGTAAAATGTAAAGAAATAATAAGGATTTAAAATTAACAGAAAGCAAAAAGCTTATTAGGAATTACGAAAATTTAAAATGACTAGTTATATTTGGAACATTGTTTATTTTAAACTACTTTGGACTTTGTGAAAGACCATGTGACTATAGAATCACGGAGAGCTGGATGTGTCTAAAAAGGTAAGAAAAAAAAGGCTCTTATTTTTGGTGTTTTACCTTTTTGGATTACAAACTTAAGGAAAGAAATGACTAATATTAGAAAAGCAACGAAAGAAGGGAGGACAGGACCGTGAACAGAGCAAATAGGGATTATTCCAGAGACTGTAAAAAGGATGTGGGAAAATTTGGAAAAGAATACTATAGTGGCAGTGGCAGTATCATTGATTGAATCTGTTAAGAGAGATCTGATTTCATTTGAAGGAAGAATGAAAGAAAGATTTGCAAATATGGAAAAGATGAATAGAAAATTGGAAGAATCTGCAATACAAATGGACAAGGTGTACAGAATTAACACAAGAAATAAAAAGTTAAGGAACGTACTAAGAAATATACTTGTGCACCTTGTCAGGAAAAAGACAGGAAACCAGGTTCTTCGACAACATCTTAACACTAAACTAAGGATTAATAATACCAGAATACTGCATAAGCGAAAAGAATATAAAATTGACTTGTTTGATCAGGGACAAGATAATAAGTACTTTTACAAACCATCAGAAACCCTTTATGGACTTTTTACTGAAAATGGACAGAAATGAATTAATGATTTCTAAATTTGTCAAAAAGTTGCTTTTTAAAATATTTTTTTCTTTTTTCTTTTCTACACTATCTTTTCTTTCTTAATCTCATTTTCTGTATTTTTTCATGTTTATCTTTTACTTGTGTAAAAGTATGTATTAATTAATTGGGGTATCAATTAATTACATAAATAGGGTCTGTTACTTTACAGGATATTTCACAGTAACCATGAATTTAATTACTTAACTTTTTGTCCTACCCCCATCATTTGGGGAGGGGAGTATGACATCTAGCCAAAGTGTACAGATACATTCTTATGTATATTGATATCTGCAAGTATTTGATGAACACACTTATGGACAGGAACATATTTCCAGGATTGCTTTCAGAGGGAACTGACAACCTTAGCTGACAAGGTAGGGAAACTGGGCAGCATAGAGCAAGACAAGACAGGGGAAAGTTGATCTCTCATATCCTCCTTTTTATATCCATTACATTTGTGATGCAAAAGTGAGAGACACATGCATAAATATGTACAACTGTGCCATCTTATCAAGTTTAGCTTTTTAAAAGGATCTCTACTTATAACATTTTTCATTTAATGTTGAAAACATAGAAAAATCAGTGCCAAGCTCTTAATTACTTTGGCACAGATATAAATACAGATATATGCACTTTTCCAGACCAATTCACAATGTAAGAAAAACCCTGTGGGTTCAAGCCAAAAGCTACTTATGAGAAGACCACAAATAGATTATGCAATAGGCAGGGAGAGGGCTGCTGATCTTGGAGGTATCATGGACATGTTTGCACAGCATGGGCTTGGTTCAAAAGCAAATGACCCCTCCAATTAAGAAAAAAAAAACCTAGTATAGCTTCAAGTACTTTTCAAAACAAATGTATCTGATTTATAATATATATAATTGCAAATCTAAATCCTTATATACGTATTGATCAATGGTTGTTCTTAAGCATACAAACAACCATCTACAAAAAATGTTCATGCAGAAATAACATTTTTTATATCAGAACACTTTCCCTTTCAAAAAATGCCAATCAAATTGTGTTTATTAGACCTTTATGTCTTTGGAAAGCACTAAAATATATATTAAAATATCTAGATACATTTCTTCTGTTACTGACACAACCATATTTTGAATTTCTGCATCAACAATCACATCAATAGCACTTCAAATATTGCCAATATATACAGAGTAAAATTTCAGTTATCTGGACCTCCCATGTGCAGGTTCCTTAAATACTATCTAGGCCTAATGTACTCTAGCTTCTATACTGCTACCATCCCAAATACTCAGATAGTATTTTGCTATTATAACAAATACTTTTGCCACATAGAAGTTATTCAAAATATTTTGAATTATGTCTGATAACATCTTGTATCATGTACACAGTTAGGAGGAATTTATAATTTACATTATTATAATTTATAATGGTCTCAATTCTGAATTCAAATTAAACTGTGTTACTAATTCAACTGCAATTTAAAAAAAATGAAATAAATAAATGTGCTTCATCCCTCTTTCCTTCTAATGTTTATTTCTGTTGGGTGGGCCAGATAGTGAAGATTGTACTATATACACTTAGCAAAACATAAAATATTCAACATAAGACTACAAAAAATTATTTTGTAGAAGAGGGTGACCTTAAACTGAAAAGAGACCAATACTTGTGCCTCGGCTCCAAGATTCTTCTGTGCATTGATTCTCAATGCCAATCTCTTAGCAATTTCTAATTTTTCTGCATTTCCTGCTGTTGGTGCAGGAACATTAGATGTACCACCAGATGATGCCATGTCCTTCACTCTTTTCTTTGAATTGAACATGCTTTCAATCTGCTCATCAATCTAATAAAAAAAAAAACTCAAAGTAAATTTGTGTTTAAGGTAATACATAACCAATGATAAGAAGCAGCATGCTAATGATTTAGATATCTAAGTGACTGGTTTCTTTTTCAAGCACTATCCTGAAAAATAATCAAAAATAAAAACTGTAAAAAAAAATCCAAAGTAGAAAAGTAGAAAAAAATTATGCTTGATTTTTATGACGTTAGGTATTTCATAATTGTGAAAATGATAGACAGATACAGATGAATGCCAGAATAATATTTGAGTGTAAATTAAAAAGAAATTGGGCTCACAAATGCACTCCAATATAAGAAATTTCCATAAAATCAGCCAGATGACAGGAAAACAAAAGTGTCAGCATATTTTATATATGAAATGCCTAATTAAAAGAAATTTTAAATACTTACATCAACTGCTGTATCTTCATCATCTGAATCCTGCAAGCCAAGTGCAGCTTTCTGTAACTTCTTCCGCTCATTAGCCAAAGCTTCTTCTGTTTCATCAAACTTGAATCCTTTACCAGAGAAGCCACTACTCTTTTTTATTGTTTTCCCCTCCTAAAAATGCATATTCAAAAATCAGTCCCAATATATAAAAATGTTCTAAAAGTTTATTGCCAAAGGTTTTAAAATTTACCATGTAATATATTTTAATGTGCTATTTTGGAGAAATGTGATATCTTGGATGAGAGATAGCCCAGGTAGGCTATATACACTTAGCAGTCAGGTTCTTTGGGCTTCAGGAGATCAATACTGAAGTACTGATCAGGTTTTCTGCCAATATTTTACACTGCATCCTACAGAATCTTCCTCAGAAGCAAGGGTTACCTTACAGTATTTTTAGACTGTGTAAGATATGAACTCAGGGGGTTGGTTGGTGATTGGAGGTTTCCTGGAAGCTATTGATTAATTGGTTGATGGGAATTTGATTGGTTCACCATAGCTGCTTGTTGTGTGTGGTCTGGATCAAGTGCCTGTGTGACATTCCCAACAACCTTCCAGCAATTGGGACATGGGGTGAAATATCTAAAAAAAAACCCTGATCAATACTTCAGTATTAATCTCCTGAAAACCAATTATTAAACAGATATAGAAATGTGATAATTCAGTATTCACCCCAAACCTAAAAAAATGATAGCACATTTAAAACTGGAATTTTAAGAGATAAATTAAGTTCAAAAATTTAACCATCACTGGGCTGTATCTAATGGTGGTCATCTGCTGAAAGAATAGCATATACTAGTTGAACAAATTCATCCACTCCATTATTCTTCCCATGTACTCCTCAAATCTGTCCTGAAGGACTAGTGAACCTTCTCAAGAGGTCAGGAGAACATAGAGAGACCATAGGGAAGAGTGAGGAGAAGCCAGCTGGTAATACTAAATGTAGTTCATGATGTACAATGATTTATGGTTTACAAACTGAAGTCTAAACTATACATATGGAAGAATGAATTGGTACAATGGACCAGTTCAAGTTATGAGTGGAGCTACCGTTTTTGGGTGCTCCCACATGAAGAAAACTTCCTAAAATTAAAAACAAACAAACAAAAACCACCCACCCACAGTTTTAGCATAATCCATTCCAACGCAATGTACAGAACAGCCCATCCATGATCAGAAGACACTTTCTGCTTACAAAAGGGTTCCTCCAATTAATTTGAAGAGGTACAAACTGTGCCCCCAAAACACCCAACTGTTCTGTTTAAGAACTGTTCTCTGCACACATAAACATAATCAGAAGTATGTAATCTGAAACCAACAATTATAAGATGGGTTACTTACAGCTTTCTGCTGATCTTTGAAGTCATTCCAAAGTTTTTCTAACTCAGGAGGAACTGTAGTACCTGACAACTCCAAAGCTTTAATTATATCACCAGCATACCGTGCTTGATCTTCAGTTATGAACGTATATGCATAACCCTGTAATAAAGTATTAATTATAAACCTAATGTAACTGAAAGTTCATTGACTTCAAATTATTTTTCTTTTTCTGAAGTTTTGCAAAGTCTGATTTCCTTCAACAACATATGTCTTATGGAGCACTTTGCCACAGATAACTGGTCAATTTAATAACAATTATATTTTCATATTTTTACATAGCCAGAAAATGAGATCAATTCAATTTTAAGAGAGCTGTGAAAGCTGTGCAGAATTTAATTCATGTTTCAAAAGAATTAAATATATACCATACAAATAAGGTAAGAAAAAAGAGGCAATCATAGCATAAAGGCTTGAGTCTTAATATTGTGGCAAATTCCTGATGCTGATACAAATCAATGAAAACAAGCCATTGGTTTCTAAAATATTAGGCAACATTCCAGAAATGATAAACTAAGTATTTTTAGTTTTAAATATTAGGATTTCATACATTTCTAATCTTATTTTTCTTTTTTTTAACTTGATTTAAAAAGAAACCTGAAATCAATGCAAGTATACAGAGCAGGATCCAGAATGTGTATCCTGTAAATGAAAGAGTGATTCCTATCTATGGAAAATTGCCTAAAGGTGGAATGAGGAAAAATTATAATCTTCATACATTTTCTCCTCCTACAGTTGCTTACTCAGGAATTAAGATCCCCTTGGTTCAATGGGACATTTCCAAACAAGGTTTCACAGAACTGAATCCTTAAAGTGATCTTGCTCAGGACCTTTGCACATGCACATATCTTATCTATACACAAACTATCAGAACTAATTTTACAGTACAGGCCTATCAGGCACATGGTCAACAGTTGTTAATTTGGCTTAAATCACAAAATTGCTATTTAGTTGAAAATGAAAGGAACAAATCACTGAGTCAATGAAATTAGGCCAAGGTCTGAAGAACATTAAACCAAGGATCACACATGGCCTGAGGTTTTCAGATTGTCCACCACGGTTCTGCTTAGTTGGAAATCAGCATATTTTTATTATAAGAAAAATAATTTTAGAGCAAATGGTTGCTCAGAAAATGTATATATTTCACAATGGGAAACCTGATGTAAACCAATGATTTAAATTACTTTACTCTTAACATAAAAGATTTATAGTAATAATAATTTGCAAATCAATCCATGTATAGCATTCCATAAGCATTTCCAACAAAGCAATAACCCATCCTAATCAGACCTTATCTTTAAGTCATCAGTGCAAAAAAAATATTTACATACTTTATTGCCTGCACGCCCAGTTCTGCCTGCCCTGTGCACATAATCCTCATAATGATTAGGACAACTGTAGTTGATTACAAGCATAAGATGTTTTACATCAAGACCTCGGGCTGCTACTGATGTAGCCACAAGCAGTTTGCATACTCCACTCTTAAAATCATTGATTATGCTGTCTCTGTCATATTGATCAATACCTGCAGAAGAAAACACATGCAAAGGATGTTGACTCAACGTTCTTTTATTTTGTCAAATAATTAAAAGACAAGGAATGCCCACTACCTCCATGAAGCGAAAGACAGGGGTAAGAGGCTCTCATCAAGTCTTTCAGCAACCCATCAGCATGTTCTTGTTTATCCACAAATATAATGACAGCTCCTTTTTCCTGATAATGTCCTAGTAGCTCAAGCAATTTCAAAAATTTGTTCTCTTCCTCTATGACAATCTGAAAGACCAAAATATTTGGTGAAGCAATATCTCTGGTGAAAGGTTAGGAAACACCAGCATAGTCTATAATAGCAATAAACCTGATTCAAACATTGTAGTATACATTCCCAGTGGAAACTTACTTTAATTTTACAGTAAAAGAGTTATAATTTTCCTAGATAATCTATAGCTGCAGCTAGCAAATAGGGCAGGATTCTGCTTCACCTTTCCTGTCCTGAAAAAAAAAAAGACTACCTAGTTACAAAGTAAGTACTACAAAGCTATACAATTATTTTATGGCCATGATTCAAAGACCTGTTCCAACTCATTCAAGGATTAGCTTGTTCATTAAATGATTTACAGGTGAAACTCGAAAAATTAGAATATCATGCAAATGTTCATTTATGTCAGTATGGCAACTCAAAAGGTGAAACCAATATATGAGATAGACGCATTACATGCAAAGCGAGATATGTCAAGCCTTACTTTGGTATAACTGTGATGATTATGGCGTACAGCTTATGAAAACCCCAAATTCACAATCTCAGAAAATTAGAATAGTGTGAAAAGGTTCAATATTCTAGGTTCAAAGTATCCCACTATAATCAGCTAATGAATCCATAACACCTGCAAAGGGTTCCTGAGCCTTTAAATGGTCTCTCAGGCTGGTTCAGTAGGAATCACAAGCATGGGAAAGACTGCTGATCTGACAGTTGTGCAGAAAACCATCATTGACACCCTCCATAAGGAGGGAAAGCCCCAAAAGGTAATTGCAAAAGAAGTTGGATGTTCCCAAAGTGCTGTATCAAAGCACATCAATAGAAGGTTATGTGGAAGGGAAAAGTGTGGTAGAAAAAGGTGCACAAGCAGCAGGGATGACCGCAGCCTGGAGAGGATTGTCAGGAAAAGGCCATTCAAAAGTGTTGGGGACTTTCACAAGGAGTGGACTGAGGCTGGAGTTAGTGCATCAAGAGCCACCCTACACAGACGGATCCTGGACATGGGCTTCAAATGTCATATTCCTCCTGTCAAGCCATTCCTGAACAACAAACAACATCAGAAGTGTCTTACCTGGGCTACAGATAAAAAGAACTGGTCTGTTGCCCAGTGGTCCAAAGTCCTCTTTTCTGATGAGAGCAACTTTTGCATCTCATTTGGGAACCAGAGTCTGGAGGAAGAATGGAGAGGCACATAATGCACGATGCTTGAAGTCCAGTGTGAAGTTTCCACAGTCTGTGTTGATTTGGGGAGCCATGTCATCTGCTGGTGTTGGCCCACTGTGCTTCATTAAGTCCAGGGTCAACGCAGCCGTCTACCAGGAGATTTTGGAGCACTTCATGCTTCCTTCCGCAGACGAGCTTTATGGGGATGCTGACTTCATTTTCCAGCCGGACTTGGCACCTGCCCACACTGCCAAAAGTACCAAAACCTGGTTCAGTGACCATGGGATTACTGTGCTTGATTGGCCAGCAAACTTCCCTGACCTGAACCCCATAGAGAATCTATGGGGCATTGCCAAGAGAAAGATGAGGGACATGAGACCGAACAATGCAGAGGAGCTGGAGGCCACTATTGAAGCATCCTAGTCTTCCATAACACCTCAGCAGTGCCACAGGCTGATAGCATCCATGCCACGCCGCATTGAGGCAGTCATTGCTGCAAAAGGGGCCCAAACCAAGTACTGAGTACATATGCATGCTTATACTTTGCAGAGGTCCGATGTTGTTCTATTTCCAATCCTTGTGTTATTGATGTCATGTAATATTCTAATTTTCTGAGATTGTGAATTTGGGGTTTTCATAAGCTGTACGCCATAATCATCACAATTGTACCAAAGTAAGGCTTGACATATCTCGCTTTGCATGTAATGCGTCTATCTCATATATTGGTTTCACCTTTTGAGTAGCCATACTGACATAAATGAACATTTGCACGATATTCTAATTTTTCGAGTTTCACCTATATATGGCTGCCCACGTCACTCATGGAACTCTGGGCAGCTCACAATATGTCAAAATTGTACAATAATATCTACATTAACTATAACCCAAATTAAAACTATAACTACAGAATATATTAAAACAAGGCCATATAAATAACTCACACTTACAATAATTTGATTATTCAACCAACCCCCACCCAACACCCTGGGCAAATGTATTAGCCCATGGAACTGCTGAATCTTTATTTTGGCTTGCCAATCCCATCCATGGCATATTTGAAATAATTTCTGAAATTATCTCTAATTGCTAAAGCAGTTTATTATGCAGCACAATGAGCCACTGGTGAAAAAAGCAAGCTTTAAACTGTATTCCAGAACAAATAACATAATATATGAAGTCTGGCTTCTAACTTTAAGCTGATAAATAATTGCTATAGATGATATTTAGAGAACCAGCCTTGGATTCAACTTTTTCTTTAATAATGCCACAGTCTACTTTGAAACTGGTACTTTGTGATAGAAAAGTACCAGTCCAATCTGAATATATTCCTTCATAGTAGCAAATGGATTCCTCTGACAACTGTATGAACTTCTTAGCACAGCCGATTATTGGATGAACTTTTGAATAAAAATTGTATACAAGCAGAATCATTCTGGACCACAGGAAAAGAAATTTTATCACTGTAGTCCTTTGATCAGCTGCCTCAGAGACACACAAATAAACATATGAATTACTCTCTACTTTATATAATTAATACATTTCAGAGGTCAATGTCTGCAAAATATTTACAGGTGAAGCTATCTTGGATATGTAACTTAGTTCTAATGCTATCCTATGAAGACTATCATTAAGACATGGAATACAAAGGATATACTTCTACAACTTACCACTCTCTGTTCAACATCTGAACAGACAACACTCCTGCCACCAACTTGGACCTCGATTGGTTTGCTTAGAATACGGCGAGCTAAAGCCTCCATGGCTCTAGGGAAAGTAGCAGAAAACATCACAGTCTGACGATCAGGTCTCACATTGTCTACAATGCGCATAACCTATTATGAACAAAAAGGTGGGTTAACAGGTGGGTTTTCCAAATCAGCTACCTCTTATTTTCTGGAGGAGTGAAGTTCTTCTACAATGTTCAGTGTCTAGACCAGTGGCAGGCAATTTATCTACTACTAAGATATTCAAAACTCCATTCTTTTTACTGGCTTTGTATAACTTTGTGCCTAATTTAATGAATTGGATAATAGGCAGCAATATAGTAAGAAGTAGGTTATTAGGCAGTACTTTGGATTCTTCAGTGCTCTGCCATTTTGGTACCCATATCACAGATTAAACATTTACTAGACAAAAATAACTTTCTGCTAATCAACAGCAGTGCCATCATAGAGCAGAACATGAAACATACTATTTCAGCTTTAGTCAGGAAATCTGATAACCAGTCATCCCTCTGTTTACCTGAGGTTCAAAGCCCATGTCAAACATTCTATCTGCTTCATCAAGGACAACGTATGTCACTCTCCGAAGATTTGTTACCCGACCTACAGAAAGGAGAGAAAAAAAAACAAAAGGAAACAAGAATAAATCAAAAAGCTATTTTTCTTCATAACACATGTAAATAAAATGGTACACATTCTGACTAGAATCTAAACAACGATTTAAATATTTATTTATTTTAGAAAAACAATTCACTAAATGCCTTATCTCTTATGGTGGCAAACATTTTGGCAATTGTGTACTGATGCACAAGGCCCATTATTTTGTCAATTTCTTCTCTTGTATACCAGTACAGGGTCAGAAGAACCTGCAAAATTCAGAAAACAGCCCTCACCAAAACACATCATAAAACTAAGACTAAGGTGAAGCAACGAGCCACATCAGCCATTATCTGTGAGCGCCACCTAGAAAAAAACATATTAGAGATTACAGCGCATGTGTGGAAAGCAAAATTCAAGTGATAACTGAAGAAACCTTACAAAAACCTTAATGTCATTATTGGAAATATTTATGACTGAAAATTTAACCACACTGAAGTCATGGAGAGCTTTATCTCCAATTTCCTAAGCAGAAAGTCTCATACTGGTTCACAAATCTATTCAAAGAAAATACCATCTTACTAATATAAACAGAACAGCACATTTTTTTTCCTCATCTACAGATATAGCTTACAATTAATGAACTCAAGAACAGCTATCCCACTCATTGTGACAAACAGACCTATGCAAAGGGTATCTTTGCCTTGTGTGATGATTTAAACCTAAAAGATTTTTTAAAAAATTTAAACTAGAGATTTTCAAAAGTGCTGATACAAAGTGTACTTAAACTTCACTTAATTAAAAGTGTGTTTGAGAATCAGCAATTCTACACTAGATCTTGTATCCAAAAAACACAATGAGCAAACAGAAGGTAATTTCATGCATATACTGTGCATACATCACTGATTTTCCATCACTAGTTACTGTACCTTCTATTTTCTCTGTTGGTTTATATGGCGAGAAGAAAGAGAGAACATACAGACATATTTTACATATCTGTATGCTTTTCTTTTGGAATTCCATGATTTTTTTTTAATAGTCGAAAGCAGTTTCAGGATTTGACCTGAGAAGCCATGAACCCTTAGAATTAAGAGACTTCTCTGGTGCCTCTACTGTTGGTTTCTATTGCTCTAATACTTAATGGAACTAGAGAGAGTACAGAAAATCCTTCTCAACTACCAATGCATATGAAGAGAGCTGGCACCTTATAGGAACTTCAAGAATATACTCTAGCCCAAGAAAGCACAGACATTTCTCACTAACACAAAAAAGAAGTTACAATCCACAACAGCCTGCTTTCTATTACTTTATTTATACAAACTGTTATCCACATTTCTTCACTAAAATGATACCAAAATGAATGTAGTAAACACAATAAAACCACTTTTAAAAAATCTGCAGAGATCCCCAAACCATGTCACTTCCAGTTCTCTTAGTAAATATATACAGGAGGTCTGAATTTCACCTCAGCTACTGATGCTTATCGGTTGGAAGCTGGATTGAGTTAGACCTGACTGCAGCATCTTCAAGCAAGTGGATAGTTCTTTTTAAAAATCTGAAGGAGGAAATGCTATTTTAATGTGGTTTAAAAGTAGCTAATTCAAAGTAAACATAAGATCCATATTTTTCTTTCTTCACCTCTAAACACATTATGTAGCACGTTATTCCTAATAACCAAAGTAAGAACTTTGCAACACTTCTTTATTTGACTCTTACAAGTATACATTATTTTGGAACAGGATTGCTGCACCTACCTTTGATGGCTTAGTCTTTGGAAGCCCAGTTCTATAACTCTTGAAGAAACTTTTTCCACAGAAGTCAAATGTCAACAGTTTAGTAAGAGTTTTTACAGTAAAATATATAAACAAACAATCAAATATTATACAATAAGTATGTAATGTTGCAGTAAAATGTACTTTAAAGCTGCAATATCTCAGTTTAGTTTATGCATTATCAAAAGATTTTGAGGAAAAAATCCTTTTTTTACTCAAAGTGTTATATGTTATGTACCCCAATTTAGAGATGTAAACTTCTTTCTGGACAAAAAGTGAACAATCAATGTGAACAAACATTAGACAGGGAATGTGATTTCAGCATAAATGATACACATCTAACAGTTCTCTTTAGAAAGTCAGTTCTGAAGTTGAGGTATATGAAAATGAATATATTTATTTTAAGAAATGCTTCAAGGGTCTCCATTCATCAAATACTTTTGAAACCTATAATGAAAGGTGCTGAAGAGAGTCATTTTTAAGACTGCATTCTATATTAGATATCACAGCTTCAACAGATCTATGAATTTCATTACTGAGGGGTAGGGGGGAACAACTTTTCATAATTTCTTAATGAAGAAAAAGTATTTTCTTACCATTATTAGCTGCTAACATATCAATCATACGGCCAGGTGTGCAAACTATTATTTCCGCACCCCTTTTCAGTTCAGCAATCTGATTATAAAATAAGTAGAAGAAACTATTTTAATGTGTAACATTTATAACAAGTAACACTTAAACTATCTGTATTACTGATGTATGGTTTAAGATATGATTCCCTCTGTTCTCAATTATTAAATGATACAACATGTCAGAGAAATATACAGCTATAGCACATCCACAGGGCCCCTCTACCTAAGCCTACATCTTAGGTAATGCCTGTCCATCTTCCCTCATTCTACCCTCTTCCTAAACAGACAATTCAGAAAAAATGAATTGCCTGTGAAAAAAATGGGTAAAAGCAGCTAGAGAGGAAAGAATGAATTTTCTACTTTCTACACACTGCCATCCCATTGATTCAATGGGATTACTTTTAAAATGCAATTGTTGCGGATATGTAGACCTGTCTACAATATTATTCTGTTACCAGAAAATCAGTCACTAGGGAATGTGAACCTTAGATTGACAAAACTTCACTTCAGGTTTTATAGCATCTATCGGACAATTGACTAATTCAAACCCACTATACTCTTTAATGTAAAGAAGTACATGAGTGGATATTCCTTCTCTATGGAAAGTTTAATAAAAAAAACTGTATATGCTTTCCAGCTCTTGTGAATGTACAAAGTAAAACTGTGCAGACTTTTAGATTCAGTTTGAAAATAGTGCTTTGCAATGCAAACATAGCACCTGTCTGCAAAGCAGCAGGGTCTGTTCCCAGAATCAGTTAAAGAGTGCAGAGAAGCATAATATTTGTAATATTTACAATACTAAAGCATCTTTTTGGAATCAGATCCAAAACACTGCACAAATAAAATAAAATCTTTGCTTCTAGAGAAAAAAATGAAATGTTTTTTCTGATAATAAAGACTATCTATCTATCTGTACCTTCCTATGTCTCTTAACCATCAGAAACAGCTTGACTAAGTATGGTAGATGCAACAGGGCAATCAGCAAAATTCACTGCATGAGTTGAGTTACTTCTTGTATCTAATCCAGTACTTTCAAGTACACAAAACTTAATAGTTAAGTTATGAAGAAACTGCCAAACATGATTGCTAAAAAGGAAAGAATTCTTTATCACATCAGCGGCAATACAATTCATGATTCTATTAACAGCTCTGCAGTATTTCAGATTCAATCTCCAAAAGTTGCTTTAGCGTGTCTTCATCACCTTCTTTTCCTAGGTTCATCTGACTGCCTTTCTGCACATTCCTGGAAAAGGTATGGCTGCTTAAAGCATTGCAGATAGGTGCTACATTCATACTGCATGCTCCAAAGCACTTTTTGGAGACTGAATCCAACGTTCTGGCAATCCTAGATCCTAGGAACATGAGGTAAGTTTCATAACACACCTGTTCACTTATTCCTGTTCCTCCATATACACACACGACTCTAACCCCAAGGGTCTTTGAGAATTTCTTACACTCCTTTGTTATCTGTAAAGCTAGTTCTCGAGTAGGTGTCATAATGACAGCTGGAAAAAAAATAAAAGTTTTAATCAAAAAGTCCTCATCATGTACACACCAACAATTTCAATAAAACTGATTTCTAACTCAATGTTGCCTAGGATGATAAAGATTCTTCCTACAAGAAAAGAAATCTGATTTATATGATATGCTTCTCTTAGAAGTAATTTACTACCAGTAATGTAGTATTTTACAGATAAATAGTATTTTTATATAGTTTAGCAGTACTTTAAAAAGGTAAACTTGAGAAAGCTCATTTCAAGAAAAATGTTCCTATCACACATGAGCTTCAATATAAAATAGATGAATGTATCATTTGAACAAATTCATATATGTCTTTGTTCCAGTAGTTCTTATATATTCTTTTATTTTCTCAGAAATAAGCTTGCAATAGTTCTCTCATACTTCATTTCCAATTCAACTTTGAGCCATTGAAAATTAATTTGCACACTGAATAATCACAATATCAAAATAAATATCACTATCATTCCATTCTTGGAGTTCAGTGCTGGATTTCAAATTAGATTAATATAATGCACTGAACATGGAGCTGCCTTGAAGATGATCCAAACAGTTGAGTATACAGAATATGGCTACTAAATCAGTAAGAAGAAAATCCAGATGAGATTACATTAAAACAATTTTAGTGAGGTATGCCAACTACTTATGTTTTAGGGCACAATTCACTGTGATAGTTATCTGAAGTATCTGAAATAATATTTTTCTCTATTCCAATCTATTCATGTCTTCAGATCAGCTGAAGAGATTCTCTTCAGACTCATGCATTATGTAGTGACAAGAGAAAAGACCATCTTTTGTTATACTTTACAGAACTCACTTTCCACTAAAGCGAGAACACCACTGATTTTTTTTCAGGATGAAGTTTTTTCCAGTGTGAAGTTAAATCTGTTTTTATTTTTAGTTAATTTGTGCTCTGTATTGTTTCAAAAGCTGTTTTATGATTATATTTTGTTTTCTTTTGGAGCATTTTAGGAGTGCATAAACATTTCTGAATCTTGTTCTTTACATAACTCTGTTTCTTTGCAAGAGTGATTGGATTAACAACAACAACATCCATACCAATTGGACCTTCTCCTTCTTCTAATGATCTCTGATCCATGATGTGTCTGAACATGGGCAGCAGAAATGCAATAGTCTTTCCACTTCCTGTTTTAGCAATGCCGATTAAATCACGTCCACTCATAATTGCAGGTATAGCTTGGGCTTGGATAGGGGTGGGCCTTTCATAGCCATGTCTTAGAAAGGAAATAAAAAGGTACCTTATGGACAAGAATAACTTCAACATCATATATGTTGCTACAAAAGTACTGATTTTCAGTTTTAATGTCACACATCATATTTTAGAAAGTACATCTGTAGATTAGTGAACAAGTAATAAATATTGGGAACTATTACATACCCTGATACCTTTAGATGTTGCCAAGCTGTAATTCATGGTAACTGCAGCCAAGGCTTGGAGATCCTGAGGATTATACTTCAGCAACATCTGAAGGTTCACAAGTTCCTGATTTCTGGCATATGGATTTGTGTACCAGAAACTGCCTTATAAAATACTTGGCTGGAGCTAACAGCTGTTTACAGTTTACAAATTACAGTTTAGCAATATATGGAGGGCTGCATTCCCCATTTTTGGCTGCTGCTGCTTAATGCCAGGTCAGTTAACAACAAGGCCCCCCTCATACGTGACTTGATCACAGAGGAGGGGGCAGACCTGGCATGCATTTCTGAGACCTGGCTGGGGCCCGAGCAGGGGGTGCCCCTCTCGGAAATGTGCCCAGCTGGGTTCTCGGTGTGGCACCAGCCGAGAGGCCAGGGCAGGGAGGAGGGGTGGCTGTTATGATCCGGGAATCTCTAGTGGCCTTCGGGAACATTGCTCCACAAGTTTCTGGCTGTGAGACACTGTTTTTCAGGTTGGGTGCCCGTGAACAGTTGGGAGTTCTGCTATTGTACCAGCCTCCCTGCTGCGTGGCAGCCTCCCTGCCTGAGCTGCTGGAGGCCATCTCGGGGCTGGTGGTGGAGTTCCCCAGGCTTATGGTTCTGGGGGACTTCAACCTACCGTCCCTGGGGCTGTCCTTGGAGGCGGCCCAGGAGTTCATGGCTACCATGGCAGCCATGGGCCTGTCTCAAATTGAGCAGGACCCAACCCGAGACAGTGGCCACATGCCAGATTTGGTTTTCTTGTCGGAGCAATGGCAAAGTGATCTGAGGGGAGATCTACAGCTTTCCCCGTTGTCATAGTCAGATCACGTCCTGGTGACCCTGAGTTTCTCCTATACCACCCCCCTCTGCAGGGAGTCTGGACCCATGTGATTGGTCCGCCCCCGGCGTCTGATGGACCTATCAGAGTTTCAGAAGGAGCTGGGGGATATTCCCACGGATCTGCTGCACGGTCCAGCGGAGGCCTTGGCTGCTACCTGGAACAGGGAAGTGGCTGGGGCCTTGGACAGGATCGCGCCTATGCGACCTCTCTTGTCACATCGGCCCCGATACCCCCCGTGGTTCATGGAGGAGTTGAGGGTGCTGAAGAGGGTTAAGAGACATCTAGAGCGCCACTGGAGGAAAACAAAGACCGAATCCGACTGAACACAGGTTAGAGCCGCTATCAAGGCCTACCTTGTGGCAATAAGAGCGGTGAAGTGCCTCTACTTCTCTGCCCTTATCGCACCTGCAGAATGCCGCCCGGTGGCCCTGTTTAGGATCACTGGGTCCCTCCTTGGTAAGGGGGATGTGGGGGTTCATTTGCAGGGCCGTGCAGAGGAATTTTCAGAGCATCTGCAGGACAAAGTCGCTTGGATTCGTTCCAAGTTAGACTCCGAGCGTGGGGCAAGGTCTGGGGAGACACCGAGGGACTCTTCTTACCAAGTTATCTGGGAACGGTTTGATCCTGTTGCTCCTGAGGAAGTGGACAGGATCCTGGGGACTGTGAAGGCCACCACTTGCCATCTTGATCCATGCCCCTCCTGACTGGTGAAAGCAGCTCGGGAGGTGACATGTGGTTGGATCCAGGCGATGGTTACTACATCCTTGCAGGAGGGAGTGTTTCCAGCTGCTTTTAAGGAGGCATTGGTGCACACCCTCCTCAAGAAACCCTTCCTGGATCCTACTGTGCTGGACAATTTTCGTCCAGTCTCCCACCTCCCCTTTTTGGGGAAGGTGGTTGAGAAAGTGGTGGCATCACAGCTCCAAAGGGTTCTGAAGGAAACGGATTATCTGGATCCCTTCCAGTCAAGTTTCAGGCCCGGATATGAAACGGAAACGGCATTGGTCGCACTTATGGATGACCTCTGGCGGGAGCGGGATGGTGGAAGTGCGACCATCCTTGCTCTCCTTGATCTCTCAGCGGCTTTTGATACCGTTGACCACAGTATCCTGTTGGGACGGCTCAGGGAGTGGGCGGCACGGTCTTGTGCTGGTTCGCCTCCTTTCTCTGGGGCCGATCCCAATCGGTGGTGATAGGGAGCGAGAGATCCCATCCTCGGCCCCTCCTTTGTGGAGTGCCACAGGGTTCAGTTCTCTCTCCGCTCCTTTTCAACATCTACATGAAACCGCTGGGCGAGATCATCCGTCATCATGGGGTGAGGTATCAGTATGCTGATGATACGCAGCTATACATCTCCATTCCTGGTGAAGTAAGTGATGCCGTGGCCACCCTTTCGCTGTGCCTGGAGGCTGTAAGGGTCTGGATGGGGAACAACAGGCTTCGGCTGAACCCTGGTAAGATGGAGTGGCTGTGGGTTAATGGCTCCTCTGTATCTGGGATTTTGTCATCTTTGGTGCTGGATGGGGTGGCACTGCCCCAGACAGACCCAGTGCGTAATCTGGGGGTCCTCCTAGACTCACGGCTCCTGCTTGAAGAGCATGTGGCAGCCGTGGCAAGGAGGGCCTTTGCACAACTTCAGGTTGTGCATCAGTTACGCCCTTTCCTGGATCGGGATGCCCTTCGAACAGTCACTCACGCCCTCGTTATCTCCCAGACAGACTACTGCAATGCGCTCCACATGGGGCTACCCTTGAAGAGTATCCGGAAGCTACAGCTGGTCCAGAATGCAGCCGCGCAGGCTACTATTGGAGCCCCAAGGAGGGCCCATGTAATGCCTCTGCTCCGCAAGCTGCATTGGGTGCCAGTTTGCTTCCGGGTCCAATTCAAGGTGTTGGCTATCACCTTTAAAGCCCTACATGGCATGGGACCAGGTTATCTAAGGGACCGCCTCTCCCCTATGACTTCAACCCATCCCACCTGATCACACAGAGAGGGCATGCTTCGGACCCCCTCAGTGAAAGAACTTCGACTGGCGGTGTCCAGAAGGCGGGCCTTCTCTGTGGTAGCCCCTGCCCTCGGAGGTGTGATTAGCCCCCACATTCCTGGCCTTCCGTAAGGCTTTGAAGACCTGGTTCTGCCACCTGGCCTGGGGTGGGGTGGGAATACCTCAAGCATGGGGATGGCTAGCCCCGTAGAGGCCTTCTACCTTCAGCCTCAGATTTTTCATCCTCTTGGTCTCTCCTTCTTCTTTTTAGTAATGTTTTTAATTAAGGTTTTATGCATTTATATATTTTATGTTTTTAATGTTTGTTGTGAATCGCCCAGAGTTCCCCCACTGGGGGGAGATGGGCAGTTGAAAAATTTAATAAATAAATAAAATAAATAAAAATTCTTTTTGCTGTACACTGCAAATCTCTCCACATTTCTTCATAATCGTAAAATATATAAGCTCTTTCCATTTTGCTTACTTACTTTTTCAGGGAATTCAGAATTTTCATAGAAATACCACACTGTACCCAGGTTTTGATTGGCTTGGGACATCCTTTACCCTTGACTGTAATTCCTTCCATTTCCAGTCTGTATGCATTTACCTCTGTAACATACAACCTGAATTAATATATGAACCACTCCTTATTTGTTGACATTTTGTAATACGTCTTCTATAGGCAGGATGTTATTGTTTGATCATTTTTTATAGGATAGCATATTCAGTTATCTTTACAAGCAATATAAAACAACAATGCATTAATATACACCTGGGTGAAAACCATGTCACCAGCATTGTCATCTACAACCACTCTGTATCTTCTCTTGGAATACAAAACAATAATTAGCAGCTTTTTAATTAGATAGCCTATTAGTCTGGTTAAGACAACACTAAACCATAATCTGATTAGACTGATTTTGGATAAGTGAGTTTGGGACACTCTCTTATTATGGCTTGCACAAGCAATGGCTAAAAAATCCTGGTTCTGCATTTCATATGACAGCAATTACTCTTGGAGGCTTTTAAAAAACTGAGAATAAGCAAATCACTTTGAATGATAGTCCTCTCTCCATACTGTACTTTTAACACGAAAGGAAATTAAAGATTTTTATTAGGGCCAGCAGGCATTTGGGAATTAGGCAGGACAGGAAGAGAAAAAACCTAATTTGGGCTCCTCAACAAGGAAGCTGTAGGAAAGGATCTCAAGCCGATTCTTATTGTTCCAATATGGGAAAAGGAGCTAAAGGCTGCTAATCATATGAACAGACAGCTCATAGAAGCCTGTTGTGGAATGGCTATTCTGAATCCAAATTAATGACTTCATAAAACATTCCAGCTGTTTTTTATTAGGAGTAATTTGTTCTCCTGTTAGCTCTGAAAAGGGTCCAAATATTATGCAGAAACGTGAATCCCTGCTTCCTGGCTATAGGAAGATTTATTTTGCCCTTTTCCCCAAATCTTCTTGCAATTCCATTAGGTGCTTCTTATTCTCTCTCAATAATCTTTCCAGATACAAGAGCAGGAATCTGTAGTTGTGGTGTACAGAGTTAGATACAGTTATCATTAGACCAGTGTTTCTCAACTTTAGCAACTTTAAGATGTGTAGACTCCAACTCCTAGAATTCCCCAGTCAACATGCTGGCTGGCATGTTGGCTGGCTGGGGAATTCTGGACTTTCACACATCTCAAAGCTGCCAAGGTTGAGAATCTATCTATCTATCTATCTATCTATCTATCTATCTATCTATCTATCTATCTATCTATCTATCTATCTATCTATCTAATTTGTATGCTGCCCATCTCCCCCAATGGGGAGACAATATTAGACAATAAAAAAAAAGTATTAGACAATAAAAAGACAATTCAGAAAAGAATGCTGCTCACAGGAGGAGTGCTGATGTTTCTCTGCAGCCTCCTACACTGCTCAAGGAGCCCTCAACCTGAACAATTTAACAGATACAGGACAAGTGGGACAAAGAAATTGGCACTTCCTCATTTAATGAGGAAGTATCATATTTCATAAGAGCCCAAGTCACAATATCTCTGGATTTAATCTACTGAATTTAGTATCAGTTTCTTTGACGCCGTGCTTATTACCTTCCTGGGTCATTTTTGCTAGCTCTGGAACTTCGACATAGAAGTTTTTCCTGTAGGGCTCATATTCAATCTTCCCATGATCCACTGGTTCCAGCAATTTCCTATGTTTCGTTTGGTAGCCTGTCAGCGCAGTCTGGAGATCAACTTCCTCCTCTTCAGAGGAATACTGGTGGGTTAAAAGCAGGAAAAGTGACCTTCAGGAAGATACTTCTTTCTGCAAAGCATTTCTATATTTTTAAAAAAATCTGAAATTATACATGGCTACAAATTATAAAACCAGAAAACAAAAAAAAGCATACTACTGATTTACAAAGATTTGCTCATTATGAAACCTCTGTTAGAATGAACCATCAGTTATTTAATTAACTTATATATTTAAAAATTCAGATGCCACTGTTCACAATGTAAACAGCTACCTTTTCCCAAGGTAGCTTGCGTGCTTCTTCTCCAAATTTACACATTTACTAGCTTTATCCTAGCTTAGTACCTGTACTTTTACTACAAAGGCAACATAACCCATCTACCCTTTTTGCTTTTTGTTTGTAATTGTTTTCTGCCACTGTAAAGTTTCTACGTGTTATCTGACTATGGTTCTACATGGTTATTGGGTAACTGCCCTGATGACCTACATTTTGCAGAAGTTGAGGAAGGAGAACTGTCCAGGCAGCTATGCAGAAAGCAGCACCCAAAGCATGCTCCTCTTAGGAGAAGGGGGAAGGACAGGCTCTCTAACTGCTCTCTCTACAGTTATGTTAGCCAAAGGAGGAACATGATTAGCCTGCACAGCACAATCTCAATTCCCATAATATTAACAGTATTTCTCATTATGCTGAGTGATCTCACATGGGTTTCCCTCTACTCCCTTTCAGGGATGCCTCATTTTGAAAAAGTATAAATCTTAAGCATTCACAGAATGAAAGTAACTACAAAACAAATTATCTGATTCCAATGCAAATATGCTCACTGTTATACAGACTGGGAAACTGAACAAAATAAAATTATTCCCATGATTGAAACAAACCAGCTCTTAGAACACATATTTCCTGAAGTGGAGTTTCACATGTAATAACACAATGCAATTTAATTACCTCCATTGCATCTTGATCATTCACCATGAGTTCTCCTTTCTTCTTTTCAGTCTCTGGGGAGGCTTTTTTGGTTTTCACTACAGTTACAACTTTTGTAACTGTTGGGCCTGATTTCTTTAAAATGAAAAAAGAACATTTTACCAAGCTTGGAAGCAAACAAAACTAAGCAGCAAGCTGAATTACTTTATTACTCTAATTTTGAATTTATGTGTCATATACAATATTCAAAAGCCTATTTCAAAATCTGAATAGTGAATCAAACCCAATTTACCTTTTCACTTCCAGCTCCACCTTTTACACTTCTCATATTAAACTTCTTGACCTCTTCTTTTACTTCTTCCATATATGCATCTAGTGGATCTAATTCTTCATCTTCAATTTCATTACCTTCCTTTTCTCCTTCTGCAGTTTCTTCATCATCATCTAATGTGAAAGATATTTTAAAACCATACAATCTGTCCTACACGTATAAGTCATCCTAATGACATGTTTAATACTAAAAAAGGAGACTCTTTTCTGTATAAAGAGCAACACTGATTTTCTGCTAATTGCTGAATGTGAAAGCTTTCACTTTTTCTACCTATAACACTAAATAATTCTTTTAAAAAAATGAAATAACAGAATCAATCTCCCTCTCTCCATATACAGCCATTCCTTCTATTTCCAGACTGTCACTTGACTCAGAACTTTTATAGGCATGCTTCTACAAAACCACTGCTGCATATTTCTGAATCAAATTCTAGTGCTATTTTCTATTTCTGTGTGTAAGCAGTAAAATTTTAGACCCTTATGTTCTTTCTGCCTTTTCTTTAGGAGCAAAAGATGGTAGGAACACATTTCCATCTCCAACTTTTCCCACATTAACCCTATGAAGTAGGTTGGGTTGAGAGTGCATCTCTGGCTCCAAATTGCTCAATGAGCTTCCCTGGGATTTAAACTTGGGTCTTCCTGGTTCTAGCCCAATACCACACTGGGTCCTTGCTTAAACCTCTGACATCCAGTAAAACTAAATTGAGGTCTCAAGAATAAAATGGACCCTTTTTTCCAAATTCTCTACAAAATATAGGCAGACTCAGTGCATAAGAAATAAGAAGTAAAAACTTCATGCATGAACTGTCCTGTGGACAGAACATCTAGTTTCAGATGGTCTAGGCCTGGACCAAAAACATGCAAGTTTGGGGTGTTTTCATTTGTGCAGGACTGGTTTGCTCCACACAATAGTAGTTGGAGAGAAGCATGTAAAAACTCTAAGGTTTCAGCAGCTTCAGGGAGGCAGGGGGAGGAGAGAAGCTGGGAAGATCGAGGGGATGTACAGGCTGGTGTAATCAGCCATGCTAGGACATCAGAGCTGAGGGGACAGAGGGTTTGAGGTTTGAGGGAGAAAATAGGCCAAGGGATACGCCATATTGAGATGTCAGCAGCATTAGTTGCAAAGGAAAGGGAAGGCACTGGGAAGATTGGAGCGGGGACATGTTCTGCTGAGGGGAGGAACAGGAGGGAAAGCACTGGGAAAAACAGGAGGAGGCTGGCAAGTTATGTTGTGCTGGGAGTGAAGAAGGGGAGGCAAGGAGTGACCCATGCTAGCTTTGTTCAACTCATCCTGTCTGGATTTTGTTTCATCCCAAATCCAAAAAAACAAAAGCATTTTGAATTTCAGTTCTGTGTAACCAGGGATGATCCAAAACAATTTGATATAACCTCTAGAAAGCAATGAGTTTGAAACAAATTTTTTCCCCATTTCATGCACAACCCTAAGAAACATTGTGGCCTACTGTCTTCAGCTATGTTCAAAAGTACATAGCCTCTTCCCTCATAAACAATTTTAATATGAAGATATTCATACCATCATCATCTTCTAAGCTCCATTTCTTCCCCTGCTTCATCTCTTCAATTTCTTTCTTCAATTCTCCTATATTTTCCATAGCTTTCTTGCGCTGTTCTTCTCTCCATTTTTCTACTCTTTCTTTTCGTTTTCTCATTTCCTCTTCCAGTTTGTTCTGATCAAAATTCTATTACAGAAAAAGAAGTCACCCAAAAAGTGAGTTACCAATTTCTAACATGGCTTCCATTTTTAAAGAGAAGTGAAACTGATCTAGATCCTGGAAGCATAAATTCAGCAAAACCTGACTATCAGTTCTATCCAGTACAACAACTTATTCAGAAAGTGAACTTTCCTTACAACTAAAATGTGGTACAACTACATTCTAGACCAGTGGATAGCAACATACAGGGAGAAGAAAACACACACACACAACTCTTGTTAAATGGACTAATATGGGTAGCATGCTGAGACCTCTTTACTCAGTTGGGGAGAAAAGTACTGTCTCTCTGAAAGGCTACATGGTTTTGTTGACAGATAAAAGAGAAATAAATAACAAAAGCCAGGATAGACCAAATAGGTGAAGAGGTTGTAGTTAATGACACATAACTCAACTGTTACTAGGATTTTTGAAAATGTAATCATTGTGAAATCATATCTTGAGCTACTGTCTGGCTTCATCCCATAGAAACCACCTTTAAAACAGACATTTATTTCATATTTATTTATTTAAATGTTTTTTGTGCTGTTTCCCATTAAAATCTCTGCATAACCTTCAAAATTATGGTTGATTTAAAAATGGCTTGTTACTCTTTATACATTTATAACTGTACTGTACATACATTTACATCTTTATCTTTTTCTTCTTCCTTGTCCTCTTTCTCTTTTTTCTTATCTTTGTTAACTTCCACACCTTCTATCTTTTCTGTAGAGCGTGATCTGAAAGATATATAAACTATTGTGTATTGCAGAATGTGTCCTCTTCTTTTGACAGACAATAATGATGAATAGAAACAATTGTTTTTATTATACATTGCTCTCATTCAGATACAACATTAAATTAAACATAGTAAATGAGACTTAAGTTTCTGAACTCCTCTTTCTGCCCTTCTGGCAGATTCAGGCAAGTAAGACACTTTTATTTCAATTTTTAATTAACTGAGATTTAGCATTATGTCTAAATCTAGATAAACTCATTATAAACCAGGTTAGGGAAATAAGCCAATTTTAAACTGTATTTCCCTAAAGTGTAGTTAGAATAAATTAGTTTCCCTCTGTCAGTGTTTAGACAGCATATGCAAATTCATGACCTATAAAGCTGCTCAAATCTCCCATAGTTCTTTATGTACAGCATATTCTTTACAACCTTTGTATGATTTCATACTCATCATGCTTAAAAGATTGCAGAGCACTAAATCTGTAGGGCACTGGGAAAGTATTCCATGTACACCTTTGCTTCCAACTATTTTGTACAAAGGCTTCCTAAAGATCGGATGCAATCCTAAATTGCAGTTAATCAAAAATGAAAATGAAGGGAAATTTGTATTTCTGTGTGTGTGTGTGTGTTGAATAGATGATAAAATACAGTTCTTGGAGACAAAATTCAGCCCTTTGGAACAAAAAAGGTGACCATTCTATCCAATGCAGAGTTAGCCACACTTAAGTCCACTGATTTTAAAGAATTTAAATGCATCAAATTCTGCATAGAAACAGCTGCACGTATATTTGCAGCCTATATATGTATGTACATATGTATATAAATAGAAACCAGGAGATGGTGAGTTCTAGTCCTGCCTTAGACATGAAAACCAACTGGATGACTTTGGGCCAGCCACTCTCTCTCAGCCCACAATGTCAGGCTTGGGTGACAAGCCAGTTGGTTAATTCCTGTTGCAATCAAAGGATCAATGTTTGGTTGATCTGAAAAAAGCAGACCCTGCACCTGTGGGAACACACTAGGAATTACACCCACAAACACACACACACACAAAAGTTCCAGTGAGTTCAGTGGGATTTATCATCAAGTATGTGATTAGTGTAAGCAAGAATCCTAATAGCTGTCCATGGGTTAGTTTATTTAGCTTCTTCTTCATAAAGAGTTATTCCAAAGGTCAGAGAATACTCCAGAGCACTGTTCCACATGACCTGTCATGCTTCCATAGAAAAAGAAAATATGATGAATTGTTCCATATTTGGCTCTTTCAATTACAGTATTAAGCTCATGTATATATACTTTAAAAATAGACAAATTTATACTCATTTGTAGGCTCTATTTATTATATCTCAAACAAAAATAAAGAGAGGGAAAGAAGGAGAATATGTGCTTACTACAAATTTCATATCAATAATAAATCTAATGTTTGTTTTGACTCTTTAAATGAAGCTTTTGTGCAAATCAACTGAAAACAATTATACTTATTTCACTAAATGATTTAAGATTTGCTTTCCAAGTGTTGGTATCCTCCTAGAAGTTACTGCTGGGCTGAAATTAATGTTAGTAAATATACATCTTCCTTTTCCTCAAATTTAAAGGCTGTCTTCGGTATGAAAGCCCATTATCATCCTTGTGAGGTATTTTTATTGTTTCTACCTTTTCTCATATGGTTATTAATATTCCAGAAACAAGTTTTTGGAAAAGAAAAAATAAATAAGGAGGCTGGGAGAGAACACTAAATACTTAAATTTAAAGAGAAAAACCTTTAACAAAGGTAGATGGACAATAAGCCAATGCCCAAGAAACTTATTACAAATTGTCAAGTTTAGTATTATATTTTATTTATATTTATTTTATTTATATTTCAAATTTGTCACCGTCCCATCTCACTGCGGATGGTTTACAGTACAGTACAGTACAGTACAGTACAGTACAGACTCTGGGCAGTTTACAGTAAAAATGGAATAAGCTTTAATTAAAATAGATAAATTAATTAATTATGCTAAAAAACAAACTTCCTATATGATACTTCCAAGAGGCTGATGTTAATTAGGTGTTAATAAACTCAGGGAGCATTGTCAAGGTGCCAGCCATCCCCAGGGTCGACTGTATCTTTCCTTGCTCCACGCAAGTTGGCAGAGCCAAGTCTCCAATTCCCCCCCAAAATTGGGAGGGTAAGAGCCCGCCTCACCTCTGGGGGGAGAGTATTCCATAGGGCTATAAATTATAAAGACTAGAATATATTGCATGAGGTATTAAATTGGATGACGAACAATACAAGGTATTCATGCTATTTCTTGGTACAAATTGTAAAAATCAAATTATGCAAACAAAGCCTTAATTTTAAAGAACTGTTTCTTTCTACAATATGGTAGGAGCTTAAAATACATTACTTTTTAAAACACTCAGATATTATACTCTATCTTCCAACCCTCCCACCCCCCATGTACACAAAAAGGAAAGAGTTATGTAATTCATACTATGAAGGAGAAAAAAAAAGAATGTGAACTGCAAAATCACCAAATCAACTGGATATTACTCTATTTCTCCATTATAATCTGCACAAACTCCCCAAATACACATTATCTTTTAGAGTTATATTTTTTTCTCAATACTACTGACTGCAGTACATGAGTAAGATTACAGTTTCATGTTTTTTTCTAATCTAATCAATAATACCAGCGGTTCACAATCAGGTGCCATATAGCCCCTTGAGGGCCCTAGGATATTTCAAGGGGGCCACAGGTGAAAAACATGTAAGGGGGGGCATGGCATGTGCCAAGGGGGCCACAAAAAAGCAAAGTGTATTATACTCCAAATACTGTCTTGTTGATACCAGAAAACACACCACTTACTGTCCCGTGTCCGTATCTGAGACATGGAACTAGGCATTGTTGCCGGCCTCCTTGCCTGGCAGACAGCAGAAGCCCTCAGCGAACTGTTGATTGACAAGGGACTATGCTGCAGTACTAAAATTATTATAAATAAAAACATATATTCTATTTACAAACCAAGTGTGTAAGTGGCAATCTCTTTCATTGGTAATGGGACCTGGACAGGGGGCAGAGGAGAAAAACAAGGTCGGAAAGGGGCCACAGGCATAAAAGATTGAGAAACAAAACATGGCATAGCAAAATACGATATACAAATGGCATCCCATGATAAAAGTTCATGGCTACAGCAATCTGACCATAGTAACAGCTATATTATTGAACACTTAGATAAAATTGCATATATTTAATTACCTGTTTTCTACTTTCTTGTTCTTGCCAGGGCTAGAAGATCGAGACCGTCTGCCTCTGCTTCGGCTTCTAGATCGTCGTCTCTCTCGGCTGCGTGATCGTCTTCTCTCTCTGCTCCTTTCCCTCTCTCTACTTCTTGAGCGCCTATACAAAGCAGATTTGAGTATGATTTTAAGTAAAATATTTTTTCTAGTTTATAAAACATCATTCACTAGAGAGGAAGCAGAAAATACTCATCTCAAAAACCATATATAAAAGAAAAATGAATTCCAATAAAAGAACAATGAATTCTAATGAGTACTGTCAACCTTCTTCTACAAAATATTCAGCATTTACTGAGAAATTTTCCTTGCAAGAGCCTATTAAGGCCTGTGACTTACCTCACCCGTTTTCTGTCACGCGATCGAGACCTCCTCTTGTCCCTACTCCGCGATCTCTCACGTCTACGGTCTCTGTCCCTACTTCTAGAACGTCTGTCATCTCCACGTTTTGCTCTTTTATCAGATGGAGAACGACTGCGAGAACGGCTACCAGAGCGCCCTCGTGATGAGGAGCGCTTCCGATAATGCCTACAGTTGTATAATAACAGAAGGGTGAAGATAAAGAACATAGAAATTAAAAGTGTAAAGAATGTGATAAACCAATTCCCAGGACTACAATTAAAATGTTTCAAAATACTTCTAAAACATACTTAGTTGTGTAAATATGTCATAATTTATTTTCAGTATTTTCACTATTGAATTTTTAACCCTAAAGTCAATAAGAATCAGTGTGGTGGACTTATAAGAGGATTAGTTTGTGACTGGGACCAAGATTGACATCCTTACAAACTCCTGAGATTCTCTGGGATAGCTGTTTTCTAGCAGTCTATTTGATTGTAACTGTTATACTAACTGGGAAGTACTATGTATGGAGCCCTAAACTCTTGCAGTGGGAGTAGAATAAAATAAAATATAATTTGTTAAATAGAGGAAAATATTATGTTATACATTTCAGTCTATTAATTTCTTGATTCAAAATATTTTCTATTGAAGTGGAAGAGGTAAAGAGGCACAACAATAATAGCAAGGAAGCAGCTTATAAATTTTTCATGAGAAAAAGACAGAACAAAACAAAACAACACAAAAAAATATATCTCCTGTCAGTTAATATGCAGGTATCCCCCACTCCTTTCTCTTTGTATAAGTATTGTTAATTTCTGGGGAAGGATACAATTTGCTCTAGGTTATCAATGGGACAATAGATAATACAATTCTATTGTTGGCAATTTCATCAGGCCCAATACAACCTCCAATAAATTTTGCTCACCACTCAAGTGACAGTGATGTGCTCCAAAATGGAGGAGAGGAAGAATATATTTTCAGCCAAAAAGTTATTGAGGTGTTGGTCAAGCATGTATTTTACCTCTAACATAGATAAATACACAAGATATGTGCCATCAGTTCCCAAATAAAATATACTCAGATTCTAAAGTACACCCAAGTTTGCTAAGCACAATGCACCCAAAATATAAGCATAGGATTAAACAAGTAAAAACAAAAAACAAAACCAAAAAAATCCTCTTTCCTATTTCACTATCTTAAAACCTTTTGCAAAGCTGAGAATGCTGAAAAATTGACAACAGTTCCTTGCTACTGCCGTGGAAAACTAACAGTTCCTAATGTTGAAACTTCTTATGCTATAATTGCATCTAAAATAGGAAACCATCATACACTGAAGAAAAAAAACATCATGAAAACCCCAATGAACATCTGAACCGAATATCATACAGATATACTGAAAGAGGTGGGAACTATTTGATTAATACAATCATTAATCATTCACATAGTACATTTGTGCTTAGAAATTGTGAGATCAAAAACTATTATTTTAAATAGATTAACTCACTGTTTTTGTTTGGACAACTGTTGCTTTGTTGATCTAAGGAAATGAGAGAGATTAGGTAAGCAAGGTGGTATCTTCTGCTAAACCCATTTTGGATGATTTCAGCAAGAAACCTTTCAAAATCTGTCTGCCACAATTGGGCTCTGCTTATTTTATATAATACTGAGCTTCCCCTATGAGGTATTCTGTGCAAGCTTATTGCAAGTTTATTATGTGATTGACCAAACCTCATATCATGTAAATCATGGACGTTTTTCAAGATTGTGCCATGCAATTGACTTTCCACTAATGGCCATTTTCCTTTAGGGCAGGCTCCAACATTTACAAAATAACCACATTGTAATAACTGCTCAAGAAGGATGTCACTATTAGCATGACAACTTTATGAATGGTGGAGAGGACAGTTGTACTCAAATATTTGGTCCAACTGTTTTGAAATTTACTTATGCAATTATTCTGGCAATCAGCTATGAATGCCCCCCCCCAACCAATAAAAATGTATATGCAACATTTTTAAGCTTTATTATACTTCATTTTACAGGAAAATAAAGAAACCTGTTCTAAGGAGAAGTAGAATTAAAATATATGCTATAGTGTATATATTAAATTCACGTACATATACGTCACAATAATGTCAGAATAAAGTTAGCACGGGCTTGAGGAACCTTGGTGAATCAAGTATGTTGCAACACAGAAAGAATAATGGAATTTTTGATAATCACGTAGTAGCATCTTTCACTAGGAGCCCAGTCTGGCAACATTTTCCTGAACTTGGGTGTAATTCTTATGTTTGTTCTATTAATATCATCACTCATAAATCGTTCTACAAACCATCCTAATTCACATATTCTAGACAAATGAATACATTGATAAACGTACATGACTGACAAAGATTAGAGTGGAAAGCCACCGCAAATTAGGAAACAACCACATGAAATAAAACCTGTGATAGAGATGTTTTAAGCCCGAATTACAACTGTGCACAAGTCATAGCCCTTAAGGGGCATCAATATGAGGCACCTTGGGGTAAACATGGCAACTGCCTTGTCTGAATAAAAGTCGTATTTAGACTATAAACTGGACTTCAACATCAAGAAAGAACGTGTCCCAATGAGAAGGCCAGCAGGCTACCCAGAGAGCCACAGGCCAAAACCAAAGGCGAAGCTGAACAAACACTGACCCAATTATCCGTTGTTGCAAATCGCCTTGTAAATGTTTATTCCAATTTTTAAGTTCAAGAGTTTAAACTTGCGGCGTTATAAGTAGGCCATCCTAAGTCCGGCGGCCACCCCAACGTCAGCGGGGTCCCCGGTGGTTCCTCCGCCTTCGGCCTGCTCCAGATGGTCCCCGGCTCCCTCCCACGCGCCCCGCGGTCCCGCCATTCGGCCCCTGGGGCCGCGGAACGTCCAACCGGGCAAGCCCGCAGCAGCGCTACGGCCAAGCCTGCTCTTGAAGTCCGCCCCCCCCCCCGCGCCCTTTACCTCGACTCCCGACCCATGGCGACGCCCCCGAAGCCGCGAAGAGCAACGGCCTTCTGTCCCGGGTCGGCTCCTCAAAGCGAAGCAGCGCCTGCAGCCATTTTCCGAGAAGCAAGCGAAGCGGAAATGAATCACCGACGCCGAAAGGGAAGAAGAGGGGCCCAGCTCATTTCCTCGAGCCGGCCCACAGCACCCTCTTCTGCCCGGTGGAGCGACCAGCAGGCGCTTTCCGGGCCTGCGCAGCCGCAGCGGCCACGTATCCTCCCGGAGTTTTGAGGGGGTGTTAACTTAATTATTATGTATAATTATTATGTACAATAACTAAACTCGCCGACAATGGTGCCACGCACTGTAGCCGACTATGTTTTTCAGGAGCAAACTGAACATACGGGTGCTCTAATATTTATTCATATTCAGCTGTCAACTGGTCTCAGATTTATTTGTTCTACAACGGAAACGCAGGCGTCAAACGCGAATCTTCTTGATACCGTATTTTCAAGGGATTTGCCCGGAATCACATCACCGATGACGACTCTCAGCACGGCGTACATCCGAACAACGCTACTCTTCGGTTTTGGCCCCACTATGGCACAAAAATGTGGATCAGGAGCAATGTTTCTCTTAATTCCGCAAAAAAAAAAAAAAAAAGGGTTCTACAAACATCCGCCATCAAATCACAAATCACGTGTGTCTGCACGTAAAGCACTATCGAAATAATAGGTTGGGCGATTTGGGGCCCTACCGTAGTGTAAACGGAATGGATCCTCTTGATTTCATGCACTTTTTTGATGGGATCCTAATCTGTTGATCAACTCACAGAACACATTTGTCTGAATGCAGTAAACCATTGCAAGTAGAGTTTGGACTCGTGGTGCAAAAACATGGATTTGAGGTCAGATTGTCTTGATTTGTTACAATTTTTACATGTACCCACATGAAACACAGATCATATTTCTTTTCCTGTAATGAGCCACTGTGATCACAGATCATTCTTTTTGGCCCCACAAAGGTGTCAAACGTGATCATGATTTTACATCTAACCCAGCTGAAATCACTGTTAATAAACAAATCATAACTCTCTGCACTGAACCAATCATCAGAATCATAAATCTAAGGAATTTTAGAAATATAGCATAAAAAACTTGGACTCAGCACACATATCCTCCGGGATATTATTATGTGCAACTTGCCAGAAAGATCATCAAGCTGCATATCATCTTTCTCAATAGGCAGAAAAAGAAAAAAATCACAGATCTGATAAATTTTGGTATCGGTTTTTTAAAAAACACAATTTTCATCTGATTTTTTTTACCTGAAATCAGATTATCTTTTCTCCAATGCACACTTCCATTAGTCAGTTCTGGCAATTTCTGGCATCCTCATGACAAGACACACATCTGAGGCACAGATTCTCAAAAATCTTCATGATATTCACATTAACAAATCACCAAATCAGGATAGTGGATCTGAGGAATGAATCCTTATGGATCATATGGAGTTCTACAGGATATTCCCCCCAAATTATCTTCAAAAGAGTCAGACCATACAATTACATTGAAAAAAGACCCACTGATTCAGTGATTTACTGTACTATGCTGTTATTACTCAAAAAACATGGATCTCAGGTACAGAACCTCACAGAGCCACAGGTTTCATGCAGAATTGACCCAAACCTCGACATCTATTGTTAGTTGAAATCATAAAAATAATGGCTCCTGTGCTTTATGAAACCACTGTATTCCAAAAAGATGAATACTCTGTATAGATCATCAAGAATCTACACATTTTTTAAATTCAATCAGGTATCTTGCCCTTTTAGTGTTTATGCACCATTCAGAGCACTCAATAGACTATTGCTGTCAAACCTAAGATGACTAAACTTTCTAATCTGGTTCTCTAATTCCTTATTCTAAAACAAAATGGAAGGGTTTTCGTAAATTAAAGTGTTCACAATTCCTACAAGTGTTACATGTTGTTTTTCCCCCAGAAGCTATGGCAACTTAACTACTTACTGTAGCATAACTGTCATTTCTTCCCTGCAACCACAGTATCAGAGGTAGGTTGGGCTAAAGGAGAAATGACTGGTTACCAAAGAGCTGCCATTGGCAATTCTGGGGGGGTTTCCTGTTGTAGTCCCCCACCTTAAATACTACGCCATATCAGCTCTTTATCCATCTTCCTGTTGCTGATTGTGACCTCTGGGTTGGAACCCACAAACACAGGTTTGCAGCCTCCATTTCTGCTTTAGCCCTTTGCATCCAATGAACCCCACAGAACAGCACACTGTCGAAAGACACAAGGGAAAGCAAAATGGCTAAAGGAGCTTTTGAGATTTTGCTCCCTGTTCCCAGTATTTAGAGCAAAATATTTATTTAGTAAAATAGGGCAACAGTTTTCTCTTACTAAATTCTAACATATTGTAAACAAGTGTTATGATATTTTAAAATAAGCACAAGGTCTTAATGGAATCTCATATAGTACTATAGATTTTTTTTTCTGTCTTCCATTCACACTATATATAGTTAAGGTAACAGTAAAATTAGGCCCCCCTCCCAAGAAAGTAAATTGAGATCAATTTATTTTCAAATATCATCTCACGATATAGCTTTAAAAGAGAATGAGAAACTCAGGGGGGAGAAGTCTAAAAGCAGCTGTTGGGAGTGATGACTGTGAAATCTGATTCACAGGCAGAATGCCACTGAATGAATAATTGGAAATAAAAGCCTTCTTAAATTGCTGATGGGATTTCCAGAAGCATAACACTGGCCTCTCTGGGAAACAATGTTAGATTCAATGGACTTACTGGTCTCTCATTTCCATCCTCCCCTCTCCCCCGGCTTTTCTTATATAACCAAGCTTTCTACCAAAGAAATGCAACAAAAATAACCAGACATCCCAAACATTTTTTTTGTCTTATAGATCCAGGAACTGTTCTATCAGGCAGGGAGCAGGCAGGCACTGTTAAGTTCAGCTACAAAGGTTTGGTTTATTTCCTTAATCCTCTTGGAACCAGAACTTTCTGAACTAAATTACTAATTCAGAAATAAGGAAAGTTAACAAAACATCTGACCTATGCAGACATTTTAATGTATATTCAAGTAATGCCAAAGCATAAATAATGGTAACATCTATAGCTTCAATGCTGTTAACAGAATCATTGCAGAAATGATTACATAGAAAAACAAATGTGAGATTTATTTTACAGAGAAACTCCAATTCATGGAAAAGGAAATACACAGAACAGCTTGATTATTTGTTATTTCACCATATACACACTTCAGACAGCACAGGAAAGCTGCTCCTTCACAGTGCTTGCAGAAACCTTTAAACCGCCAGGCTCTCTGCCAATTATTTTCCATTTGTATTTAAATAAGTAACAATATATTAAAAATAAGATGCTGGAAACCTGCAAATATAGTGATACCAGCAGTATTCTTAGAAAGGGGCCACACTTAAGACAATGTTCTGCACATTTTTCAATGCAGTACCTGTATTAACTGGTTTGGATGTTTCTTTAATTTTGTTTATGATACGTTCTCCCCCCCCCTTCTTTTAAGTGTAGATGGGTGAATAGCTAAGTGTTTTGTTGTGGTGGTTTTGACATCAGAATCTTTCTTTTTATAATGCAGGCATTTGAAGAAAATATGTGACACAAATCTCCATGGTAGTCAACGTGTTGGCCATTAATTTTCTCTGAGCTTTATCAGTTTTACCTTCTATGAAATGAATGCTAGAATTTTTTTGTGTCTTCTGGACTCATTATCCAAAAACACATTGTCTGTCCTGTACCTGTGGTCTTGGACAAGATAATTTCTTTTTGGCCTCACCAGCACTGTCAAGAATGAGATTTTGCGATTGGCTACATTCAGCATGGCAGTTATTGGGCAAAAATGCCTGCGATATTCTCAAAATGTCAAGAGTTGGGGCTGATTGTTCTCTACCTTACATGTGCCTTTTGAAGTAAAAATATATCAAACAAGATCTTAGATTTATGCTATTTTATCAATATTTGAAGGTCCATCATAAAAAATAGGAATTATACGAATTCAGAAATATTAAGTGTGCAGAGAAAGAACCTAAATATAGACTTTTTCCATAGTGGTATTACCATCATAGTTCCTGCTGTAAAGAGACAAACTTGTTTTTTGAACTGAGTGGAACCTTGCATTTATCAAGGGACCCGTGGTGGCAAAATGCCAAAATATGCACATTTCTTTCTATGCATCTCAGCCAAACAATTTTTTTTTCAGGGAGCAGCAGTAAAGTTTGGTTCAGTAAATGCAATCACTGAAATTATAATGTAAGGAAACTTATGTGTCCATTATAAAGAAAGCCAATTTAACTTTCTGTCAAGAGTTTAAACCCCCCCCAATCATCTCTTAATTAAATTTGTAAAATTATCTGTAATAATCACAGACAAGTTAGAAGCAAAAGAAATGTCCAGTTTAGTCTGGCTAACTGGACAGTAGATACTTCTAAGAATTAAAAGCCAAGAAAAAATCCTCCCATCTTTCAGAATAATGAAATTAATTTCCAATTCTTTACAAGATAGAACCACTTACAGGTACTGAGAATGGGCTACATGTACATAACACTGACTCAGAGTAGATGAAGATAGGGAAGAATTGTAATATAAGAAATGATCGCTAATACACATGACACATCTCCCTCAGCCCGTAACTGAATCATAAAATATAATGCAAATTAAGATCAAGTAATAACATCTGCCATATTTTATGATTTATAGCAGTTGTGATTGGCTAAATAAATGTGAGATGAAAAACATGGGAAATTACTTGCATAAATACAAAACTACAGAGAGCTATCAATTTTAAAACTAAGTTAAGACTTGACTGTGGACAAGGCCAAGAGACAAAACATTTCAAAAATGAACATCAGGATTTGCTAAGTTCAGTGGAAGATGCTTCAATTAATTATTTTCAGTTGGATTTATAAGAACCAATTTATATTACATATATTAAAATCAGCATTCCAATATAAACAAACCATTTTCTTTGCTACCTGTTTTCTAAAACATTATGCATATTAAATACTTGACTAACATTGGGATAAAACACTAATTTGCACCTTCTTGAGCTGTAGTGTACCGTGGTGTTTAGGTAAAGATGCTGAACGTCACATGCACACATTCTTGAAAAGAAAATATATGAAATAAGATACTGAGGATTGACTTAGCTTATAGAACAAAGAAGAAAATCTAAGATCTACTGAAAAGCCAAAGAGATGAATAAAACTGGTGACACATAAAAGTTCAAAGGGCTAATAACCCAAGTATCAGTTTTTCAATTTGCAGTGTCCATTTATGCAGCATATTCCATTAGTTCATGTAAACAAAAGGATCTAGATTCCAATTCAAATGGGAACATATATAACTGTCAAGTTAGATTGCACTACTCAGTTTTTTAAGTCTACCCTTCTACATCATTATCAACAGAACATTACCACCCCTAATGAAGAAGATAGAAAAACGATTAGACCCAGTCTAATTATATTCCAAAATGTCTCTGAAGTTTGTCAGCATTTTTGTCAGCATATGCCACTTGTTTAAAGGTATGAACTGGGATATTAAAGTGGCATATATAACAATGAGGAATGATCCTAAGAAATCCTTCTTGATGGATCCACAGGAGGTCTCTTTCCATTTGTGGAAGAGATCAAGATTCAAGCATGGGCTCCTGATGAAAGGAAGGAAGGAAGAGAAGAAGCACTACCTACTGATTGTCTCCTTCAACTGCCAATGCCATTTTATACACTGTTACAGAGGGTACTTATCCCAGTGTCTTGAGGGGCACATAAAATGTAGAAATTGGCCAACATTGCTTTCCCACCTTTTCCTCAACAGGGGCATCAGTGTTAAGTTCTACAAATAGGAATTCTGGAACCAAGCCATAAAATATAACATAATTTGGTCAACCACACAATACCTCAGTTCTCTTGGGTTTTCATGCCCAAAGAGAAATATTACAGTACAAGGTGGCATCTCCAATAAAGGGAAAAAGAATGTCTTCCTTACTAGCAGAAAAGGCTTGCTCTTTAAATATCATTACTGTCTTCCATGTTTAGATCACACATACAGTACTTAACCTATAATAATTCACCCTCATAGTTGAGAATGTGACTTTTCCTTCAGAACTGTGATTAAACTACACTGAAATAAGAAAGAACTGATAAAGATTTAACCCTGTTTGTATATATACAGAGGGGTGTGAATGAAATCAAGACTAAAACAATTCTGCTGATGTACTCATAGTGAATTCCACAGCTATTATCATGGCACTTCTGAGCCAAAAAACACAAGCAGTTCATGACAGAAAATGAAAGTAAAGAAATAAACACAAAGGTCTGTAAAGACATCCCCCATTTTGCTGTAAGTGTCCATGGAACGACTAATTACTTCTGCTGGGATCCCAGACAGTAAAAGAGCAGCAGTTAATACTGTAGTTTTTGTCTTCTTTTCATTCTGTGCAAAAGAAAGAAAAAGTTTAATTTTTCAGAATTTTCATCTTAAAGCATCTTCTTTCATTTAAAATGTTATTGAACCTATTCTTCTTCTTCCATAGCTTGTTCCAAGTATCTAAAAGAAAATGGCTAGCCTAGAATCACCCAGAGAACTCTATGGGTGACTGGGAACATGAATCTCCCAGGTCTATGTCCAGCACATTAGTTACTACTAAAGCGAGTCATTCCACTTGGGTCACTCCGAATTAGAAATGTTGAGGATATGTTTCTTCTAATAAAACTCTTACCTTTGGGAAATACTTCGACAGTCCCATATATGCAAGTTGCAAAGTAAGGAATGGAGCAAATATTGACTGTAGAGAAAAAAAACATAGAATAAAAAAGATTATATAGTTTAGCAAACAATCACGAGAAATCACACCAAATACTTTCACACTTTGAAAGTATCTATTTCTTGTAGAACATTTCAATAATTTAACTGAAAAACGTAAAAAGAAAAAGAAGCACTTTTTAAAAAACGCCACTAGTCAAGCATATTGTGTTTATGTTTACGAATAACTCGTAGGTGTTAAATGTATCTAGACACTGCTGCAGAGATGGGTGGAGGGTGGTTAACATATATTTATAAGTTAAATATTTTAATTAATTAAATGTTTAATTAAAACCTAATTAACACATTAATATTAATATTAATTCATAATTAATTATAATTAAGTAAATAATAAACTACTTTTAATTGTTATTTATCTTCCTGTAAACTGTCCAGAGTTGTTTTCTAATGAGATGGGCACTGACAAATTTGATACATAAATAAAAATATTAACATATTAATAATAGTTAAATCCATGCCTATCACTTATTTCCAACACAATGCTCTTTGAGCACCTAGCACACACCATTAAATGTATTAGTAAGGTTTCCTTTAAAGGAATGATTGTCAGCTGTGCTTTAGGACTATTCAAATGGTTAACAAAAAGAGGGCACACAGCCACTGCTTTTTACCTCGATTTCCATCCCTTTCTAATGTTTAACTGATGCCAAGAATGAACTGCAATAAGAAGTTACAATTCCCTGACATTGTTTCTAGTCCAATTACATGTCTTCTGTCTCCGACATCCTTTCAACTTGGTCAGCACCTGGGACTTGAAGGAATCACTACAGGTAATCCTCAGTTAACAACTGCCCTGTTTAGCGACTGTTCAAACTTACGACGATGCTGAAAAAGTAACTTTATGACCGGTCTTCGAACCTACGACTGCCACAGTGTCCCCATGATAGCCATTCGGACACTTTGCAATCAGTGTGCATTTACAACAGTCACAGCATCACACAGTCACACGATCACCATTTGTGTTCTTCACAGCTGGCTTCCAACAACCAAAATCAATGGAGAAACCAGCAATAAGTTGCAAGTTGTGGTCACGTGACATCGTGCTTAATAACCATGAGTGATTCGCTTAACAACTGCAGCAGAACTGACATCGTAAGTCCAGCATGACTTAACATATATATGACAAATATATTGCCAGTCCCATCTATGGTCATTAAGTAAGGACTACCTGTACTTACTTATCTTAAGGATGCTCTGAAGAACAGACTTTTATGCAGTTCTTAACAATTATTGCTAGGAACAATAGATGGTGTTATGGATTTGAACCTGAATCCGCTTAGCCATGAGAAAATAATTGTTCAGCATGAATACCCCATACATGTACCACTCTACAGGCCTGTTAGCAAGGCAACCAAGACAAAATGAAAATGTAGTAAGATTAAAAAAAAAAAAACTCACCAAGTATTTGCATACAAAAACTCTAACCCCAATGGCAAGAAGCGCACACCCCACCAATCTAAAAATGTGAAAGGAATCAAATTCCTCCACAGCATTTCCATTTTCTTGGCTTGGCTTCTCATTCATCAGCTGGTTTCTGAGCTTCATTGCTTCATCAAACCTTGATAAATACTGGTCTAACCCATGGCGTGGTGGTCTCTGTGGAACATCAAACAGTTCCCCTCTATTGCGTTGCCGGAGCTCACTGCTGCCATCGCTACCGACCTCATGAGTTTTGCTAAATAAGTCTATTTTCTCTCCTTTGTGATCTGCTAAACTGCTCGTGTGGTCAGCCGTTCCTGATAAACTGCAGACTGTATCACCAAGCACAACCCGTTTGGAAACAGGAGCAGGAAGGCAAATTGGTTTATCCTGTTCCAGCTGAAGCTTAGTTTCTGAATGGCTGTCATCGTCTAAAGAGAACAGAAAAAAAACTGGAATCATACCACATATCTGAAGTTGATAATAAAGTTCAAAGAGTCCTAGACCAAAGTACAGGACTTTGTCAACAAATGATACAAATCTTCAGTTGGCAGGAGTGCTCTTCTATGTTACCACATTTAAAACTTATTGTTTCCCATTTGCACTTGTAATTTACTAAATATAAATAAAATTATAAATTGCACACTGATTCACAGGAGAAAAGTAAGGCACTTTTAAAGCCAAGATGGATTTATAAACATGAATAATATAAATAAAAGTATAGAAATAAATCAGAAATGCCATTTTTAATATTTCAAACATTTAAAGAATGCTTGGTTTAATCTTGATCAACCATTGTTTAAACATTTGAAATATTAAAAATAACATTTTTAATTTATTTCTACACTGTGACACTTAAAAAAATGTTAGATTAAACCTGTTCCAAAGTACTTTATAAATCTACAGTGAAAAAACATGGAACCTAAAATATAGATTAGAAATTCTGAAGCAATAGGGGAAAAGGGTGTTTGTTTTTTTTCGGAAAAATTGAAAGTTTAGGAAAAATTAATATATGAAATATGACTTTTTTATACTGCTGTTTACTGATCTTAGTTCACTTAGCTATTTTAAGAACATACAAGTATTATGTATTACTTGGATTGCTCATACAATTATCATAATTTGATGAATTTAGTAAAGGTAAAAGTATAACTTAGATAATTATGTTTACTAACAGAATTTACTTTCAAATATTTAAATTTTTATTACAAATGAAACAATAAACTGGGAAGTCAAAGGAACCAAGGATCTCTTAATTTTGTCAGTTTGACTAGCTGGAAAAAATTAAGCTGAAAACAGAAAGAATCATCAACATGATAATAAAACAATTATGTCCTTTGAGGCCTGCTCAAAAACAAATCCACCAATCTTTTTATTTAAAGTTAGCCACAGATAAGCTCACTGGATCCTTCTTCCTACTTTGTGAAAATGGCATTGCTCCTTACAGCATAAATGTGGCTTGCTCTTTCATGACTGTCTGTCCTCTGTATATAGGAATTGTACTACAGTAGTCCGACAGTCTAGATAAAGGTTTTCCTATTATGAGGTAACAGAAAACATTTGGGGGGAATAAAAGACAGCAAATACAAGTGCATTAGCACTTTTGTCTTACTGTATTCAATATTCTCAAAAAATTGACCTTAATTCTTTCCCTTTTTTTATATTTTAGAATACAACAAAAAGGTGGGGGGGAGAGGAAGGAAAAAATGTTTTTTTTCTTCCTCCAAGCCTTTAATTACAAGATGATTGGCAGGAACAAATTAACGATACATCAAGTTAAACTTTGTGCAAAGACACAACTGAATATGTACCCATTGTCCCTGATAACTAATAGTGTATGTGTGTTCAATAATATTTTCTACATAGAAGATGTGTTTAGGAATTGTGCCATATATAATGAATCTTCTAGACATTGGAATGTAGCATTCTCTAATCTGGTGCCCTCCATTTATCTATAGCTCTCAGAGAGATCAGCAAATATATTTATGCAGTTAATTTTAGAAGTGCATCACAATCTGAAAAAAATAAAAACTACTGAAATATAAAACAAAGTATCCACACACACACATACACATTCTGTTTATTTTTTTAAAAACTCCCCTTTATCTTTTTTTTCTCTTTTTCTTGCTCCTCAAACAATAATATGTCCTACAGTAAATATTCCATTGCCAATAATAATGGGAAACAACAGAAATTATCCATTATGTATACATCTTATAGCCATTTTTCATTATAAAATAACATAAAGCAATACTGTATGCAAAAATACAATTATGCATATCTTTGTTGCTCAAAAGAAATGAGGGAGTAAATCCCACCTGTAATAAGAATTTACTGTATTGTGGTAGAAAAATCCATCTGTCAACCACAGCTTCATATTGGCTCACTATGACCCGCCCAGAGTCCCCTATTGTAAGGGAGATGGGTGGGAGAGAAATCCAATAAATGAATGAATGAATGAATGAATGAATGAATGAATTTGTGCATTGTAAACATTATTTAAAATATCAACAATAGTAATAATCTAATGTACTGCCTAGAGCGTTGGACTAGTCACTCATTCTTACATCTTGCTAACCACAGAATTAAGATATTATCTTAACTATTTTTAGAAATCCTCATGAGGTCACCTTTAATGTATCTCCAGCCCACCATAGAGGCAGCTTAAAATTATAGTTCACTGACCAAATTTAGATTTAGTATTTTCCCTCTTCTTCTGACACAAACAATAAAAAATTTGTGACATCCTGATGTTTAGTGATGACAAGGCCAATCCCAACCCAACTGATCATTTTAGGTTACTGCAGATACACTCCTTTGCTTGGACTGCTAGGGACTACCATTCATAGCCATTTTGGCTTGGGCTCCAGAGAATCCGGAGACCTGACTCCCAGAGATATATCTGCATAGTATACTTCTTGTATACATGGATTTAGCATTCTTCTGGAAGAACATTAGATTTTATTTTTAAGCATGTGTGCAATGCTTTTTTGAGAGAGCATAAGACCTTTCCTAAACAAAACAAAGGACTGAAGTTCCAATTGATTGGAGTTCCAATAATTTAAACCAGGAAAGAAATGGGTTCCATCAGTTGTTACTGATTCTGTCCCAAATGAGAACATCACAGATTTTCTGCTTTTTCTGCTGACAAAGAGTTTTGCACAAACATACTTTCTACTCATTTTATTACTAGGGGACACACCTTATTATCATTTTGCATACCCCACGGGCTATTTCTGAGTGCTGCCAGCCACTACGACTTACTGCCCACACCACCATTCCCTCACAGGACTTATCAATTATGGATTGGGAGCTGGGGTAAAATTGACAAGAGTTCTGCCTACTTTCACTTTCAGCCCAAGTGACAGGTCATAGAACAGCCAAGAGGCCCAGGTGGGCCACTTGCTGCCCTTGACATTCCCTCCTGCTTCACTACATACCCAACTGACAGGACACACAGGGCAGTGAGTACGACCTAACATCAAAGGGAGCTTTCCCAATGCTCCTCACCTCAACCATGCCTGTAACTTGTCAGCTAGGCTATTTCTGCACGCATGTCTAGCATTTTTCTGAAGGAGTGCTACATGTTTGAAAAATAGCCCAGCTGATACATGTATAGCAGAGGGACATGGAATAAAATGGGACCGAACCCTCATATTTGCACAGGAAGTTTGTCATCTAAGCTATTTTTTAGACATGGGTTTAGTGCTGTTACAAAAAAGTACTAGATCACTGTTTAAACAAACAGTTCAAAGTGGGCTTTCAGAAGACATGAGATATATATTCAGAAATAGCCCAATAAGTCAGCAGCAGGAAAAACATTCATACTGATACCTTGTCACTTGGGCACCTTGAAAGATGACTAAGTCATCATACCAAACACCCTTCACAGTTGCCCAAGTCTGCCCTACCACATATTAAAAACTATGATTGGTAGCTGTTTTTCTTGTCAGCAGCCCGTGAACTGTCCCATCTTCAACCTATAAGGACAACAGTAGTCATCTTGTCACTGAAGCATAATAGGGGTTAGGCGTTGGGGCAGTGAGATTTATGCCAGCCTACTTTCCCACCAGTTCAAAGATTGGACAAATGCATTTTAACAATCATGAGGAGAAATTCTTGAACTGGAGAAACTGAAGAAGCTCATGAGATATTTTTGAGACATCACTGTTTTGATTATGTGCCAAGTTGTTCTCAACTCTTAGTGACCACATAGATGTTTCCATGACAATCTGTCCTTAACCTGGACTTTCAGATCTTCAAATGGTGTATTCATCACCACTATCACTGAGTCCACCCATCTTGCTGCTGGTCATCCTCTTCTTCTCTATCCTTCCACCTTTCCTAGCATCAGAGCCTTCTCCAGGGAATTAGATCTTCACATAATGTGTTATGTGAAGTAGAATAATCTGAGTGAGAACTCTGGGTTGATTTGTTCAATGATCCATTTGTTTATTTTCATGACTATCCACATACAAGTTTAATAAATAATAATAATAAGCATAATTATCAGGAGTCTTCTCCAACACCAAAGTTCAAAAATGTCAATACTCTTTCTATCCTGCTTCTTCAAAGTCTAACCTTCACTTCCACAGAGTGCCACAGGGAATACCATGGCTTATACGATTCTGATCTCTGTAGGTATAGACACATCATGGGATTTGAACATCTTCTCCAATGCCTTCACGGTTGCTCTATTCTGTGGTGTATGTATTGACTGCTGGTTCCTTTACTGCTGATGGTTCATCCTAAAAGGCAGAAGCTATCCACCACTTCAGTATCTTCATTGGCAATTCTAAGGCTGGTTGTTCTACCTGTTGTCATTAATTTGGTCTTCTGTATATTTAATTTTAGTCCCATTTTTCTACTGTCGTTCTTGACTTTTATTACTAGAGCTTGCAGATCCTTTGCATTTTCAGATATCAGGGTAGTGTCATCAGCATAGTGCTGATTGCTATTGCAAGACTAAAAATGTAACCATACTCTTACAATTCTCAACTCCTTTGCCAAATTTAAGATAGCAATTAGGATACTACCAATTGTGCTAAAAATGCTATTCACTAATGCAAGGTTTTCTTGATTGGATTAACTCGCAGATATATTTTCATGTCTTTAATAAAATTGCAATGACTTTTTCTCTTCCAAAATGGGAACGCAGTTCCTGAACAATCTATAACTATTTACAGGCTGCAAAGTCAATCTGATTGTGCTGGTCCCATTTAAGCAAATAACTGGTTAAAAAAATATTAGAATCCAAATCAACATCCCTATCATCCAAGAATGATGACTCCTATATCTGAGGAGCTTGAAGCGCCAAACATCTGACCGCTACTTAAGCCAGCCGTTTCCAGTTATGCGGAAAGGAGATGACTACCGCAACAAAGCCAGATTTGAACCTCGGGGCCTGATCAAATGTTAACTCTACGAGCTTCAGCTGGCTAAACTAGTGAATGCGTTGGCCGAGGACCGGGCGAGAGGGTTTGAGACGAGGAAAGGGCACCACCGGCGTATCCCCGCCTCCCTTCCGCCGCGGCCCGGCCTTCCTCGCCCGGCGCCCCAGATTCCAGGCCACGCCCCGTCCTCACCCGCCTTCGGCCGATGGAAGCCCATGATGCGATTGATCCGCTCTTCCGAGTTCATCAGGAGCTTTCGCCGGCGAATCTCGGCCCGCCGCTGAGAGGCGGTGAGTCCGGTCAGCGGGGGAGAAGAGCCCGCGACTCCGCCGACTCCCTCGTGCCGGCTGATACCGCACCCCTCTCCTTCCACAGGATCCGGCTCCATGATCCGTCGCTCTCTGAGAGAGCCGCTACCACCTCAAGACTTTCTCTCCTCTGGTACACAATGGAAATAACCAGGCCCCTCTCCAACAGCCGTCCTCTAACGCGCAAGCGCCACCGACGCCATTTTAGGCACCGCCTTCAGACGTTGAAACGAGCGATGCCATCTTGGATGAGGTCTGCCCTCTTTCAGCGCGAGAGCGGCAGTGCGGTTGACGGCGGCAGACTTAACATTGTCCAGAAGCTGCCGACCCTAGCAAAGATGGCAGAAATGACTTCAGGGGGTGGAGCTCGTGTAAAGGGGTGGAGTTGACTTATGACCTCATCGGTTAAGGAAGTCATAATCGCCTCTATTACTCCGCGGATTTCAGTTGGCAACCAGCTGAGGGCGGGAGATGATGGCTTATCCCCGAAATAATAATGCAAGGAAGTACCAACGTTTAGGTTATTATTTTCCATTCTAATCCCAAAACATTTGCAAGATTGGGACAATAGTGCCTCCAAGCTAAAGTCAAACCACAAAGTGTCTTCCAAATACTGTATAGGTGGTTTTCTTTAAAAAGATGAAGTGCTATATATTCTTTGGCCAGGTAATCAATATTAAAGGCCTTTTTTAACTTAATAAGACAACATGGATAGATATTAGGGAGAGTTTTTTGATAATGGCAACCCAATTACTAGGCAAGGTTCTTGTTTTCCTAGCCTTCTGTTTGTATATATTTATTTTAATTTGGGCACCAATCATTATTTTGCTCTATCATTTTATATTGAGCTTATCTTATTGTGATTTTGTGCTAGGCTTGTTTTCTATTAGTTTTTTAAATGGTTTTAGATTTATTTGGGGTAATTAGTCATATTTTTACTGAATTATAAGTTTTGCAAATAACAGCTGATGGAGTTTAAATAAAAATGCCACAAATGATTTATTATTTATCTTGTCTGCTACAAATCAGATGGATATATAGGCATGGTTTGGGACAGATAAAAAATAGCGAGGCTATGGAAAACTTAGTTGAGGAAGTAGAAGCAGGAACGTTGGGGGAAAGTGAGGATATAGTGCTGGAACTCTTGATTTTAAGGGGAAATAAAACTGAGCGTAGTCAAACATGTTATCTAAGATTTTAATAAATTCAGCAATAATGGGATCCCATGTCAGGAGGAGCTAATGGGAAAAAGCTCACGGCCTAGAAGAAGGGATTTTAAAAGTACCGATTTTAAAACAATTTCAAAGAGAAAAAAATGGGAGGGCAGTGAAAGAAGTTAGTGGGGCTAATGAAGACAAAGAAGAAAAAGACACAAATTGGAAAAGTAAACAATGTTTGGACCATGGGCATCTGGGTGTGTCACAACTTAATTTCTGCTCCTTTTGTCCTTACATCAGGACACTGCATGAAAATATGGAAGGGGCAGAGTTACATCATGACATATGTTTCATTATTTTGACAAAATCTCTGCTTGCTACAAAGACCACTGTCCAGATCACTAAGGAAGTCAGGTAACCCAGAACTGTAGAATCAGTGTCCAAAAAGTCAAGTTTCAGAATGAGCTGAGGTGAGGAAAAGATGCACAGAATAACAAAAAAGGCTTCTTGCTTTCAAAATAAAATAATCACTATAGCAGCTGCTCAATAAAGAAGCCCAACTCCTGCTTTGGATCGGACTTCAACAAAAAATTTTGTTCCACCAAGAAACTGAAAGGCAGGATTGAAGCTTGAATTCAACATAAAGAGGATCCAGAGAAACTTCTATGTTTTTAATTAGTTTAAATATTCAGGATCAGATGTATTGCATCCTACAGTACTGAAGGACAGTAACTACAGTCTGGATGAACTCTTACATACTGTTGTGGGGATATCTGGAAATTAGTAAAGTGCCAGATGGCTGAAGAAGAGCAAACATTGCCCTGTCTTTTTTTTAAAAAAAATCAGACTCTGAACTATTCCAACACTGAGATTCTAGATCATAAAAAGCTAATGTTGTAATTGCCAGATGCTAGCATGGATTTGATAAAAACAAATTCTGCTTGTCTATGTTTATCTATTTCAATCTGGCAACTTAATAGATTATGGGAATGCTGTTGACAAAAATATGCCTTCAGTTCAAGGAATTTTTTGATAAAGAATCCCACATCATGCCAACTGGCAAGCTAGTTAAGAGTGGGCTTCATGGCATGACAATCCTGTGGATACATAGCTGGCTTGAAAATTGTACTCAGAAAATGCTCATTAATGCTTTTTCCTCAGATTTGAGGTATCAGGTGGAATACCACTAGGATCAGTTCTGGGTCTTCTAATTTTCATTAATGATTTGGTTTAAAAGATCAGTGTAGAACCCTCTCTTTTAAGGCCAAGTATAGTACTTTGTTTGAGTGGTATATTAGAAGTTACAGTCCAAAAATATAAGATAGGACAAGAGCAAAATTAATGATTTGATTTACATTTTATTCAAATATAGTTAATATTACTTCTCCAGTTGTCACATTAAAGGTTAGAATTTGGTAATGACTTTTGGAGACTCAAAGAGCTGCACATGAAGGCTTTCATGGGGAACATGCAGCCCTAGGGTTTGTGTGTTATATCTCTGCCCTACATCTTCATGCCAAAGGTATGTTATACTAACTGAACAGTATTTTCTGCTAATAGAGGGTGGTCTTACAAATTCTGGTGGTTTCCCATCCACTGCTACTTTTCATATTCACCTCCTACCATTCCAGAACTATCTTCAACCTTCAGTACTATCTTTGGGGAGAACACAAAGGATTATAGGGGAAGAAAAACAAGGATATCCTATTGTATTTGTAGCATTCACCCTGTTCTTCACTAAACTCAATTCACCTATGTTCAATTACTTCTTTTCAGCAAGTTTGCAACCTCAATAACATAGGTCTAAATTTTAATTTTTGCTTTCTGTTCCATTGTTCCTTGACCTAAATGCTTTCTCTCTTGTGTATGTAGTATGTTTTCTGAAGGCTGGGGGGGGGGTAGTAATAATCTATCACAATTTTGAGACTAATAGTTGTACCAAGACCTTTAATTATAAGCTTTCTACCAAGTGTATCTTTGCAGAAGACTGCAGGGACTTGGTAAGGAAAGAAAAAAAATACAGATAATATACTGTATATAACTGATAAATGAATAAAGAAAAGCAGACTTCTACAAGCCAAATTAAATTGTTTATAATTTCATAGATATGTCTTGACAACAAGAAGGAAGTGATTTGCCACTGCTTTTTTGTGAGATGTCTTTTCAACTCCCCAATCTAGCTTTAAGCCCTTGTTTTCCCTGAAAGTTCCGCATCCAATTCTAATCAGGCTCAGATCTGCTTGGCTTCCCAACCCAGTCAAGGTTAGCTAAATGCTTTCGCTGCTTGACAATATCTATAATATTTTGCTTATAATCAAGTGTGTATCCTGGATACAGGACAAAATTATTTAAATAATTATTATTGAGCTATTATTATATGCAGTCTAAAGAAAAGAAAAAGCTGGCTATTATCTTTGCCAAAGAAATACAAAGAAAGTGAAATACTTATAGAAATGTTAACCTTTCATGAAAAAAGAATTCTGAGCTAATTTAACAAGATGCCATACTATTCCAGATAGATAACTGAAGTTTTTAATCCATTTCCCAAAGTTTTTATTTACATGGCTATACTGCTTAGAATTGTGGACAGGTTGACATAATTTTTTCCAATGTGCTTTACCCCTAAGAAGATAGAAGAGCCTAATATAATTATTCAAATAGAAAATAATACATTGTTTAATCTGTTGAAAGTTGATTGAGTATTCTCAACTCTCAGAGGATCTTTCTAATTAATGGTCAGACTATCATGTTTTAGTCAGTGACCTACTTTACAGTACAACTCTGCGTGTTTACTCAAAGTAATTGCTGAATTCATTTGTCTTATTCAAAATACAGGAATAAGATGACCACATTAGAAGAATGAATAGTACTTGCTCATGGTAAAAATACATTAAAATGCTTGTATTTCAATCAATTCACAATTTGCACAGTATATAATTAGCATTAATCACCATCTAATTACTCATAGAAGCACCTCTTTATGTACTGAAAATCGTTTTATCCATGAAATGGTCAGATAGTCTCTGCATGTTTCATCTTTGTTTATAAAAAGACTGATTGAAATTCTATGCAAGCTCTTTCAATTGATTTTATTGAGTAGCCAAATTTGATAAATTAGCACAGCTAAAATAAGCATTTGCATGTGTTACAAATGACTTTTTACAGGAATAAAACAGTGAAAATTACAAACTGTAAAAAGGGGAACAAGTAAAACCTTGCCTTCAAGTCAGAAGAGCAAGGTTTACAATTGCACACTAAAGATCAATGTCTGAGTTCAGAAAACAAGGATTAATATTACAATATTTTACACTACTTTACAAAATCAAATTTACTGTAAGAATTTAATATGTAGTTAGTGAAGAGAAGTCTTGTCACATTTGATGGTCCCTTAATATTCTGAATTATATATATTCTGTTAAATTAACCTTGAATAAACAAGCATTTCCGCATTATTGCAAAACAATCAGAATTTATTCAAATGTAAATTAAGTTACAGAAAAGTAAATGCTAATATGTTGTTGCATGATCAAATCTAGAATATTGGTAAATCATACTAATTATTATTTAAAATCTTGAACTAGAAAAATAGAGAACATCTGCTGGTGACTGCCATGCTGAGATGGGAGCATCAAGGCTACTCTTGCTTACTTACGTTGTTAAAGAACCTAAAACATAGAAATTGTGATTTAACATTTATACATGGGTCTGCCCTGCAATTCTTAAGAAGGTGAAGCGGATGTCATTTTTCTCCTCACAGAATTAGAAAATTCAATTCTATTTCAAAGTGCATGAACATTCCAAACAGCATTCTATCCAGAGAGCACAATATGCTCACAGTTAACATTTTTTAAAGTTAGTTAGGGGTGTATTCTTGAAATAAGTTTATCGCGTTCCCTGATTTATTCAAAACCTATTATTTCTGGTTTGCATGAAGTAAAGCTATGCCTACAACATGCCTTTCCCTCCTGTCCATGCAGAAGATTTTTACATACAGAAGCTAGGCGTGGTGCTGCTCATAAGGGATTTACCATTCAAATTCTACAGAATGTGATCACACCAATTCTCTGCTCCAGCTTGAATGCCTGAAGCAAGAAGGAACACACAGCCCGCATGAGGTGCTGGATACATACTTCTCTTTGCCTGTTCCTTCTTTCCAGAAAGCTGGCCTACACACAGACATTTGTGTACATTTTTTGCAGAAGAGTTGATTTATCATCAGGCATATAATGCATTTTAAAGCACCCAACTGATTTCCACTGCTTGCAAGTGCATATCTCATCATGATTATTTGGTTCTGAAACAGATTACCATTATTTAAAAACATTTGAGAGTAACTAAATTAAAAAATTTTAAAACAGTGATACCAGCTATAAGGTTCCTGAAGTCAGCAGGTATTTCATTAGATATCTGAATCATTTTTAAGAAATGTTCCCCTTTCTTTCAGATGTTAAGCAACATTTTTCTAAGAACTCTTCATAAACCACTCCAGCAAACTGAATAGATCATCATGCAGAGAGTGTGGTTATAGAACTATGTTACAACTGCTATTCCAGTTGGTAGTTGATAAACACCATAGTTCATGAGAGAACTTCACTGGCCTTTTGTATATGTGACCCCTTACCCATTCCTCAGATGGATGAAACTGTATAAATTAAAGCAATGACCAAAAAATCAATGCAAATTATTCCACAAAAACTACCAGTTAAGATGTGCAACAGAAAAATATTTCTAATCTATTTTTTTGGTGGGGGGAGGGAGTGAAGTAGAGAGCAATGTAGAAACCCATGATTGCCATAACTTATACTACCACGGTTGCTTCTGTTGAAACTTTTACAAATGTCAATACACTAATGTTATGTCATTACTTAAATTATAGCAATTTCCAGGGAACTAGTAAAACTAAGATTTCTCTTTTATGTTTATAACTCTGTAATATTTGAACATTTTGAATTGAGTAGGGTTCCTGCCTATGGTTTTCCCATTAAAGCCTCAAAATGCTCAAATAGCAAAATTATTATTAGTAAATCTGATGCTCCTCTGGATTTCAAACAAGCTATTAAATACATGTCCAATGTATTATTTAACCAGTAAGGATTTTATCAAAACATCAGCCCATTACAAAAAGGTGACTGAAAAATTAATAAAACATAATAAGAAAATAATGGTTTTTGGTTTACTGTCTGTTCCCCTATTTACTTTCAAAGAATTAAGACTAAACACATCATGCTAACAGCCAAGACTAGGATCAATTATTGTTCACTATTTTTTCAGCTGTATCAGAACTTTTTTATTTTTAATTCTTCCTCAACATAATGTAATCTCATTATTCTTTCAAGAGCTAGAATACTGACACATCCTAAAGGTTTTTAAATGAATTATTTTATATTCATTTTAAACCCAAGTAGACTACTTCAAGTTTACTTTTGTTCTTATCATAATCAATGTTTAAAAGCACTGGAAACTAAGCTCATTAAAACTGCAAGTATTTTGTTTGCAATGTACTTTTCACTGTTCCTTTAAAAAGGCAATTTTTAACTAGTGAAGTATTGTATAATCAAGACAATATAGTTTCCTGGAAACTCAGTCTTGGAGTTTTTAATTCTAGCAGCAAAACACAAAGCAGAAAAATAAAAATGAAAGGTAAAAAAAGTTAGTTTATAAACATTTCTCCAATATTGCCTTTTAAGTTATGCCACAATTAGTTACTGTGAAACATTTTTGCAGTAAATTAAAGGCATCCAACATGTTCAAATTTATTTTAAAGTTTTAATGTACAACTACACAATAGTGTACTTAATGATTCCGTGGTCCTTTATTTGCTTTTCTTTTTCTTTTTGGGGGGGGGAAGAGGGGGAATCACAGTGAGATTTTCATCAACTGCACCCAGCCAACAACTTATAGGAGCATTACAGGAACAAGAGTTCTGCACGGAGGTACATTTCCTTTGAGCAGATGAACCATTTAAGAGAGGAGTTCATTTAGTCACTTGTTGCTGAATATGCAAAAGAAATTCATAATATGATAATGCAGATTCTGTTCTGTCTTCTATCATGTTTTGTAGGAAACTTGGTTTCCACGGACTCTCATCCCTTCAAAATACAAACAGAAGGCCACATAAGTACATGCTCATATGCTTTATTCCTTATAAAACTATTCATCATGGTGACTGACTAATGATCACATTTATTTAACATTTATAGTATGCATAGAATTAATGTGCAATATCTATATAAAAAGTATATAAATTTGTCTATTTTAAAACTACCAGTCCTGCAAATAACTATTAATGATTTTATAATTCTTCCATTTATATATCTTCACTCCCCTGTCTTTTTTTTCTTTTTTGCACTGAATATGCTTTCTTTCTCTGCAGAAAAGTGTCTTGTTATACCAGGGCATGAACTTAGGGAAGTCTGCAACTTAAGATGTTTACATGCATGCAATTGTTAGTATTCCAGAAAGACAATCATGCAAAGTTTTGTTCACTCTAACAAATTTCACAAGCATACTACTTACTTTAGAATATACAATATAGGAAAGAAAGGCCTTTGCTCCCTTAGCCAGAAAATAAAAGCAAGCACTCTAGACGATTCAGCTGTGTCCAATTCTGGAAGATGTGTCTGTCAAAGCAAACAAAAATGGGGGTAATCATGGGACAAACAACATTATAAAATGTATTCTGTATTCAGAATACTGAGCAGTGTATCCTTCATGGACTGACTCTAACTTCACTAACCTCTCTCTGAAAGAAGATACTTTTTTCTCTTTATTTTGGAACAAAACAAAGTAAAGCTTTTTCCTGATGTTTTTCCTCAGAGCACTGCAACAACACTTAAGTAAATTTAAGATACAGGTAGTCCTTGACTTACAACTACTCGTTCAGTGACCATTCAAAGTTACAATGGCGCTGAACAAGGGGGACTTATGACGGGTCCTCGGAGTTCTGGCTGTTACAGCATCCCGCAGACATATGATTGCAATTTACAACGTTTCCTGCTGGCTTCCCATGAGCAAAGTCAATGGGAAAGCTGGCAGAAAGTTGGAAGTCACAATCTCATGAGGTTCTTGCTTAATGACAGTAACTAAGACTGCCAGAATTGCCATTGCTAGGCAGTGTGGTCACAAGACATTGCGCTTTATGACCAGGTTGCTTACCAACAGCAATTCTGGTCGTAAGCCGAGGACTACCTGTACAGAAAACCTTTAATGTAACAGATTAAGGGGGAAAGGAGTTTCCATTAAAGCAGAAGATCTGTTCATTCTGAATGTAATTTTATGCATACATAAAATGGGAATGGAATTTTATGCATGTGTATTTTATGTATTTTTACATACATAACATGGCAAATGGGATCTTACACATGGACAGAAGCATCTAGTGCACAAACTGTTTATTTAATGATAATGTTTTTTGGAAATTCAGTTTAGTTCTTCTAAATAATAAGGTGTAAATTCAGGCATTCATAAGGGGTATCTAAAGGCCAAACTCACAAAAACTCTCTGTAGGTCTAGTCTAAAAAGCACTACAGTTTGCACAACTGGTATTTTGTTGGCCATGTCTTAATCATTCTTGTAGTTCTAAGGAGCCACACTACCTCAAGAATAGAGGTAGGTAACTTGATTCTGACTGATACCTCATCTTAAATTTCTTGAGTCAAGTTCAACTCTTGATAACTACATTCCTGTTGTTTTCTTCGCAACAATATGGAAATGGCTTGTTCTTACCTTCTGGCTTTTTTTTTTTTTTAACTTCCAGACTACTCTACAGTCTACTTTAGTATTTCATGGTGATCTCCCATCCATCCATATATTAGGTCTGACCGTATTTAGCTTTTTCAAGTCCAAGTTGACTAGATGCTGCCATCTGCTATAAAGGTTTTGTTCTACAACTCTGTAAATCCTTAACCATTACCATTGGCTGGGCTTGATTAAAGTTGCAGTCCAAAACTATGAAGGATTCAGGTTGTCTATCCTTGCTGTGAGTTATGTTCTTACCATATTATGTGGTACAGATGCATAGTTTGGGGCTCCAAGGACATGGCTTATAAAGTTCTGTCCACAATTCTTTCCAACCCATAAGAACATGACCTGTATATTCAAACACACAAATAATGTATGCATTAGATCTTCACCTCAACCAGGCTGACAAATTACTGCTATGAAGTTTTATGGAGAATGAGATACCTTCTGCTAATGCTCATAGTAAAAATCCTACTTACAGAGCCAGCATCCATAAGATAAGCCCCATCCCGGTTTAGCTTCTCGACAGACAGCTGAAGAATGGGTGGCTGAGGTATTGTTCTGTCACCAATGTTGAGGGCCCCCTAAATAGATGAAATCATTTCTAACAGGCAGATAAAACAGCAGATCTTATATATTATAAAAATGGGTTGCCATATCCTGACTGATACCAAGACTAAACTATATGTTTATAACATAGAGAAAAATAATTCTCCAACCTTATTTTTTAAACAGTTGTTAATGTTTCCAGACAGGGTGGTTTGCAAATTGTACACAATTTCTGTTCATTGCACTATATGAGTGTTTACATTTGCAGGGACCATCTTAGTTGTTTCTTGAAAGAATCTCAAATTTAACAATGTTTAGTTTACATTTACTAACACCATTTCATGTGTTAAAATACAGGAATTTACACCATTCAAATTTAGTTCTTTCATACCTATTTGTAATATCAGGTATTCTGCTTGCAAGTTCCCAATCTTAATATCCTTTGCAATTTACACATCATAATTCAATACCTGAATCTCCACTCATTTGGTTTTAAAAATACACTAAAACAATGGTTTTGATGGCTAAATATTTTGCATATCAAGCATAAAATTAGGCAACTACATATAAAGATGGAAACAGCTTATAAAACTTCTGGTCCATACCATATGACAATGTACACATGCCAACTGCCAATCCTATACATGGATGTCATAATTTGTACAAGTGGATTTTAAAAGCTGACAGTTGAATCTCCATCTTCTTCTCAAGGTCTGTCATCAGTGGTACCTTTACCCATCTTGTCAAGCTATTTTATTTATTTTATTTATTAAATCAATTTATATAGGCGCCCATCTCACCACAGGCAACTCTGGGTGGCATACAACAAAGCTAAAAACAGTAAAATATATGAAAAATATATAAAACAAAATAAAACAGAGAATATTGGTCTATTGGTCCCTATTTGCAAAGTTCTGGACTGTCAATATACACATAGGTAAGTCATACTCAAGGCTAGATAGGGAGAAGGAAAGTCTTCCTTGAGGCCTGGAAAATGAAAGACTGACAGAGAATATCCTAGAAAACTGCTCCCTGTATCTGAAAAGCACGCAAATGCATGCCTTCATTATAAAACATGCACAAAAGCCAAATGTTTTTGGCACACTTATGTATAATATCTGAAGTTGGGAAGATACATTCAGTGGTTCCCAGACATATTTAGATGAAAATCTTACCTCATCTGTGAGATTGTCAATTCTGTACAGACTGGGATGCATAATAAGCATGAGGTACACTAATGGCTGGCTTTTCACTTGACACATTGTAAAGATGCGTTCATCTAAACGGGTATTTGTCCCAGTTTGGAATGCTTTCTGTAAGCAAAAGCAGCAGCAGGGCAATAAGACAACTTAGAGTGACACACATTTCAAGACCTATAAATTTCAGCCATACATTTTATATCTGATATATACAGGAAGTCTGGAAGCTTATTCTCAATTCAGAATAGTTTTTCTGAATTTGTTGCTGCATATAGGCATCTGAAAAAATGATTAAATATGACACTATAAGTGATCATTAATTTTACCAAAATTTACTTAGACAACTTAGTTACTCAGGCAATTTCTATTTTCATTCTTACCTGTTTTAAGAGAGCCAGGATGAACAATGGAAACAGACGCAATGATGCAGGAGCCGTAAGACCTGGTTGCTGAATGGTTAGGACAGAGGAGCGGTATGCAGAAAGGGAATCTATTACAGCATTCACCAATGCATCTCGGGCATCGCTCAAACTAGCAGAAACTGACCGGTCAACAGCTGAAAAAACAAAACCAGAACATAGTGCACTTGGGTGTCAAGAAGATGTTCATAATAAAAAGTGTCTCAATGGATGCTTAAATCTCTCTCACACACACACACACGCCCAGGCACACACACCCTACTTACCAAAAAAAGTACAAAGCAATAATGCATAGTATATGTAGCCCTTCATGCTGTGACACATTTTCCAGCCATTTAGATATATTTTGCAAAACGCAGTTATGCATTCTAGATTAATCTCAACCAGAACATTCATCACCACTTATATTTTAAACAGTGTACAATGATAGTATCAATTGATCAAACAATGTTTTGTAGTTCAATCCAACAATTCAGCACATACCCATATTGGCTAAAAGGCCTGTAATAGCTTGTACATCAGCTCCTAAATAAACATCACTCAACTGGGTTACAACCGGTAAACACAGTGTGTGGACACGAATTCTTCTTTCACCTGTTAAAAAAAGTTGTTTTTAATAGCATTTAAAATAAGCTCAGGTTATGCTTCGAAAACTACAATAAATTATTTCAATTGCAGTCATGGAGTGAAGTAGCTTATTCAGAGTCATTCATCTTACAAATTTAAATACAGGTTGCTGTTTTCTAACCAAATTTGTGTGAAAGACATTTTACCTCCCGCTATCTTCAAGTTCTATTTAACAGTAAAAGTCATGGGCATCTGCCGACAACCTATAGATCTATATATATCATGAAAGTGGCAAAAGTCTAAAGGCTTTAATAACAACCCTTTTTTGTTATTAAAAATGTGGAGATATAGGACCTTGAAGCATACACTGGATGCCATGACCCACTTACCTTTACTAGATGTATACAGGAGGGCTGACTGAAAACAGACCACCTGCATATCTGTCAAATTCTCCTCCACTGACATTTGTACAGCATATCCTGCATCAGGGTTCACATTAGGTAGAGACAACAGATCTGTTGACCGTACAAAGAAGTTGCCATGGAAGGTATGAATTGAAAGGCCTGTGTGGAAGAAAAAAAACATTTAAAACAGCATTCCTAAAAATGTGATTTTTTAAATTGCACACAAACTGGGGCTATATTCAGATCTTTATGCTGATAATTACTTCAATGCACATAAAGCACCAGCAAAAACATTATGACTAAATTTAAAAGCCTACTAGTATTCACTCTTTATCTTCAACAGATGTGCTTTAAGCACGGTTACTAAGCATTTCTACAAGGTACCATGCTCCATTAAAAACACCAAAGCATAAGCAATGTGTGGAAAATGAAATTTTTGTATGGCAAATACCCCATTGTCATAAAACTTTTGTAGTATTCTCAATATAGTGAGGAACAGTATTTCTTTGTGCATACAGAGAGGATTTTATCACATACAAAGGGCAATCTAAATGCAGCCAGTGTCTCTTGAAATGCTTAAGTTGATTAAAATATTCTGATTCTTAAAGGAAGAGTTATGCAAATACTTTACTAGCATTACCATTATACATCTGTTGTTTTTTCAAAAGTAACACCAACAACTGAACTGAACAGAAATCAAAATATATATCTTCTTACAGTAAAGAAGTAATGTAAACCTATTTTGAGTCAGGAAAATACTTGAAAACTGTGGTTAAAATAGGCTTAAATTTAGAAAAATCACAACATTCATTAATGCAAAAGCTAGCCCATCCATGTGTGCTGCTCATTTTACCTGTTGACTCAAGCTGTCTTCCTCCCCTCAAACCCCAAATTTAGCTACCAACCACCAACAATCTATCCTTTTGCCAAATAAAAACATCCAGGGGATAAATGGACCTTTGCATTTACACTGCATTCTTTAAGGATCTTCCTTGAAGCACTGATCTACTGTGACAGGCAGACTAGATTCTCCAAAGACCTGAGCCAATTTATTTAAGGAGCAAAATAGCAATCTCAAGAAAAAGGGGGAAAAGAGAGAGCTGCCTCTATTGTAACCATCCATTTTTTTAAAAAGGCCTTGCCTCCTAGTGAACAGGACGCCAACAGTAATATATTCCCATGATCTTTGAGATAACAACATTAGGGGATTTACATACATGGAAATAGCCATGACTGATTATACAATAGCTTTCATAACATTCCATTACAACTCTTTCTTAAAAGTTAATTAATTAACTGTGAAGTAAGAGTAGTAACTTATGCAATGCTGAATATCAGACATCATTTGTTAGAATTCCAAATTCAGGCTACTTAGAATTTAAAATGTTTATATACACATTTGTCAATCACTCATTTAGCAGTTATGACCACAATGCTTTGATTAACACTGGCATATTAAGCTGTCTAACCTTTGGTACATCTTATCCGCATGACAGCCTCAAAGCCAATCTTTCTAGTTAAGTATCGTTTCAGTTCTTTCTGTAATTTCTCCACCAGAAGAGAATTGTGTTGATGATGGTAAGCTTGATAATAATAGACACTACCAGCAGAATACCTTGATATACATCCTAAAAAGAAAAAAAGTAAACAAACTTATTTTACTTTTGGAATTAGAGAAATGCAATATGCAAAGAATTGCATTGTTTTCCAGTAAGAACAGGAACAGCTTCACGAATAAAAGAAGGATAAGCAAATATATAGCTCTCTCTCTCTAAACATGCACATCTTTCAAGTGCTAGGCACACTCCTGAAATGGAACACATTTTTCCCCAAAGAACAGATTTTTAAAAATGATGAACGGAAGATAGCATCAAGTACATTATTAAATTTATTGCTACGTGCTTTGATTGTAACGTTTTAGTTTTTACAATTTAAGAACTATTATTGTAAAATCAAAGTTCATTACTCCATTTTACAATAACACATCAGAAAATACTTTGCCTTTATTAATTAAACAGGAAAAAAAGAGAGCAACCCAGTAAAACAGGACTTCTCATGCGTATATATGAAGTTTTATACAACAGTTCCAATGAAGGATGACCATATTTTGCTATAATCATCCGTACATAATCTACATCTTTTAAGCAACACATTCCTAAGTTGGGAGCGACAAGAATGTCTTACCTAATGAAGCCAGGTCAGAGTACTGCCCACTAAGAAGGAACAAGTCAACTGCAACCTGCTGTCCTGAGCAATCCAAGGCCAATTTTTTGTAGAAATCAGTAGATGGTGTCAGATGTATATCCTGGTAAAAGACAAAATATGTACCTTGAAGGGGTGCTTCACTCATGTTGGTGCCACCAGCAAAGCAACATTCCTTGAAGCACTGAAGCAGCTGCATCCTCCCAAAGGTTTAGCACAGCCTCTTTGTGCTAAATTGTCTCCATATGCATATGTGTGCACTGAAGATGCTTCCACCAGCAGTGCTGTCAAAGTAATGGGAAGTTCCAGCTGGGTGGGTGGTTGAGAAGTGGTGCTTTGCTCACAGCCTTATTGTAAAGACAGCATTATTCCAAATAATTTGCACTGGCCTATTGCCCAATATAAAAAATGTTAGTAATGTTCAAACTGAAGCAAGGATTTTATTACAAAATGGACTGAGTGGGTTTCCTAAGAGTCAGAATTAGAATTGAAAGAGACCATTTAGGCATTAAGCCCAACGGCCTGCTCAGTGTAGCAAATGAAATTAAAGCATCCACAACAGCCTATACTTCTATACATCCAGTTAAGGGAAGTTCAAGAGCCAGTTTGGTGTTGTGGTTGAGGCACCAGGCCAGAACCTGGGAGACCATGAGTTCTAGTCCTGCCTAAGACACAAAGCCAGCTGGGTGACCTTGGGCCAGTCTCTCTCCCTCAGCCCTAGGAAGAAGGCTGCAATGGCAAGCCACTTCCAAAATCTTGCCAAGAAAACTGCAGGGACTTATCCATGCAGTCACCAGAAGTCAAGACTGACTTGAAGGCACACACACAAAAAAAGAATTCACCACCTGCCTCGCAATAAATTCTACAGTTGAGTTACTCTACTGTTAGGGAGTTTTTTTCTAATATGAAGTCCGACTCTGCCTTCCTACAACTTATAGTTCTGTGTCTTGCACTCTGTAGTGATACAGAACATATTCTATGCATTATCCTTTCAGATATCTGAACAGTGGTATTGTATCTCCCCTTAGTCTTTTTTCCTCAAGGCTAAATATGCCTAGTCCCTTCAAATGTCTCTTCATAAAACAGTTTCTGCTCTGCTGATCATCCTCATTGCCTTGTTTTGAACCTGTTCCAGTTTCTCTGAATCATTCTTAAATTGTAGTACTCAGAACTCTACCCAGGACTCAGTGCTAAGTCTGACCAAAGCAGAATAAAGAAGAACTATTAGTTTCCTGTGGTTTGGAAGCTATGCTTCTCCTGATACATTTGCATTTTTGCAGCCACGTCACACTGCTGACTAGAATTATTTTTAGAAGGAACCATTACAATAAAAAACATTTATTTTAAGAGTCACTTAAAAATCAGGCATAAGATTGTGTTGCTAACCTTTGCAGATGCTTTTTGGTTAGGCTCTTCCCGAGGTTTGAGTGCACCTGCTCCTAAAGATGGAAGCTGTGTTTGGAAGACGGTAATCCGACCCCCAGTAGGTGACATAAGTTTAAAGGCAGCCTGTAGTGCAGGTCCCAAAGCACTTTGGGTTTCCAAAGAGTTAATAAACATCTGAGGCAAAGTTCTCAATAAATCCTGAATCAGCTGAAAAAAAACAAAATCCCATCCTTTTTTATTTGCTATATTGATTAATTTTTTATACTGTCCAATAATTGAAGCTTACTCTGCAGCTTAAAAAAATAAAACCCAAATAAAATCAATAGCAGTACTAGGTGAAAAATCTTTGCTTGGTAGTGAAAAGACCAGAATATATGTGCCAGTCCATCTTCTCTGGAAATACCACTCCATAATCAGGGTTTCTCCAAAGAAGAGACCTTAAATTAGTCATTCGGTTGATTGGTTTATTTTTATTATTTGAAGAATTTATAATAGCATCATCTCATCTGATAGAGCAACTGAAAGCTTCAGATGTTGACTTTAAGTTCCAAGCTTAGCAGTATGAATAACAACAATTGATCAGATGTTTAGAGCTTTAAACTTAATTATACAACGGGTGAGAGTGTGGGTAACGAGGAATCAGTAGATCAGTAGTTGGTCTCTGGCTGTGCCAGTCTGGTGTAGATGACTCAGGCCCAGTCTTGTCTAGTTACCTGAGAGGAGTTTGATCAGATGGCTCTTGAGAAGTGGACAGGGTCCTTGGGACTCGGAGTTCTGCCAGATCCATGTTTCTCCTTGTTAGTCAAGGCATCCAGGAGGTGACATGCAGCTGGGTCCAAACAGCAGTGAATGACTGTCCACGGGAGGGAACACTCCAGCCTGCCTTGAAGGAGGCAGTGGTTCGCCCCCTCCTCAGAAGGTCAATTTCCACCCAGTCTCCAACTTTATTTGAAAGGTTGTGGCTCCAAAGGACTGTAGAGGAAGTAGATTATCTGGACCTACTGCAGTCAGCTTCCAGTTTGGGATACAGCACTGAAATGGCATTGATCGCATTTGTGGATGACACCTGGCAGTCTTGGGATGGAATACTATATCCATTCTCGCTTTTCTTGAACTCCAAATTGCTTTCAATACCATTGATCATGGTATCCTTCTGGGCTAGCTGAGGGTTGGAAGCTGGGACATAATCTTTTGGTGGTTCTCTTACCTGTAGGGCTAGTTCTATCTGATGTGGGGGGGGGGGAGTTCTAGCCTTAGGCCCATGTTTTGTGGGCTGCCACAGGGTTCAATTCTCTGTTATTTAACATGTATATGAAACTGGTGACTCGAGGTCATCCATTGGCATGGGGTTAAGTATCATAAACATGCTGTGCTTTCGGCCATCCAAGTGATGCCATGAATGTGCCTTCCCAGTGCCTGGAGGATGTGTGGGTATGAATGCGGAAGGACTAGCCTTGGCTCAACCATGACAAGGACTGAATGGCTGTGGGTTTTAGGGTCTTCCATATCTAGTGACCATATCTAGTAACTCTGGGTGGGTTTACTCTTTCAGGTAGAGCTGATGTACAATCTGGGGGGTGCAGCCATGGCCAAGAAGGCCTCCACACAATTACATCTTGTGTGCCAGTTGCGCCCATTCCTAGATAGGGAGGCACTGCTCATGGTCACTCATGCCTTAGTCACCTCCTGATTAGACTATTACAACATGTTCTACGTGAGGCTGCTCTTGAAGAGTGTTCAGAAGCTTCACCTGGTCCAGAATAAGGTGGTACAAGCAATATTGGGCGCTTCACAGTATGCCTATGTAACACTGCTGCTACATGAACTGAACTTCCAAGTGCAATTCAGGGTGTCACCTTTAAAGCCCTACATGGCATGGGGCCAGGTTACTTGCAGGACTGCCCTTTCCTAATAGTTTATGCCTGTCTCATGAGATCAGGTGGGGTGGGGGCATACTCCAGGTCCCATCGGTGAAGCAGTATCCCTTGGTAAGTCCTAGGAAGCATGCTTTCTCTGTCATGGTGCCTACCTTATAGAACAGCCTCCCTACTGAGATATGGACAGCCTCTACCATACTGGCCTTCCAGAAGGCTGTGAAAATTCAGCTATTCTCCCAAGCACTGGGGCCATGTTGTTGATGGAGCTCTGGTGTAGGAGCGGGTACACGCGATGCTTGGATATGGAGATTTTGTCAGGGGCTCTGACTTAGTTTTCTTTTCATTATTTGTGAAGAGGTTTCTGTTTTCATTTTGTTTGCCACCAGAGTTCCTTTGATAGATGGGCAGCCATACAATTTTTAAAAATAAATAAATAACCCACCATCATTTGAGTCAGGCATGCATATGCCCAAGGGTAACATAGTATAGGAGCACTTGAATACCCATGTTAAGCTAGCGGCAATCATAAATTAACAGGGGCAAGACAACTTTTGATGGGATGGATACTTAAGCACCTGCTTATATTTATTGAACTATCTGGCTGCTCTTGGCAGCAGTAACTTTAGCGCACTATCAGGGGGAAATGAGGTATCATATGTTGGCTCAGACAGTAGTGCTAAATGCTCCCTTTTGCACTATGTGAGCAATCTAGGGAGGAATCCACTCCTATTTTGGGCAGTCAGGGCCAAAATCCAACCAGCGCTATGTTTCTTGTCCAGCAACCAAGTGAGAGGTTGCCCAAGACAACTGATGTGGTAACACTCCATCGCTAGATGTCAACTCGAAGGAACAATTTGTCTTCCTCGAGATGAGCTTTATGACTTGTCACCAGAGGAAGTCTGAGGACTAACCTCTCCTCTCACTCTTCAGACTGCTGGCTGCCATTTGTCCCAAGATCAGGCATCAAACATTTTAAATGAAGCTGTTTTGTTTTACATTTTAGTACATAGGATAGGCAAAATAATATCTTAAAGTCAACTGCTTAAAATACAATTTTGTTTATACTTACACTGTATTATTCCTCTTACCTCTTTGCTTTCGTTTAAATTTACTAATAAGTTCTCTGGCATGGGTATAAACACTTCTGCAAGATAGATAACAAAAATACTGAATCACTTTGAGTATATATTATTTATTTTATTATTAGATTTATATCCTGCTTTTATGTGGACAACTCAAGGCAGCATACATAATGCCCTAACCTATTTTCTCTATAGCACAACCCTCTGAAGTGAGTTGGGCAGAGAGAGAGTGACTACTCCAAAGTCACCCAGCCATCTTTCATGCCACCTGTAATTAGAACTCAGTCTCCCAATTTCTAGTTCAGAACCTTAACTACTACATCAAAATGGCTAAATATAAAAATATTTACTCTTTATCATTTGCATAGTATGTTATCCATAGTGGCAACCATCCAAAGTTGCCTAGGAGATTATGAACTCCTTTTCAGCAGCAATCACCATGACAAATAGTGCCCAGTCTAGCATGTGGTTTACAATGGGACTTCTTCAGATATATCTGTTGAAGATAACCCTAGATACCTGTCACTTTATCAAGTTCTTATACACATAGGAGATATGTGTGCAGAGAAATAGGAATTTATACTTCTTGTGATGTTTTGGTTTACAGGCATAAAATTTTCAACTTATCCTTTAGTCAAAGGCAAAACAAAAAAAGTTTTTCCTATATTCAGGATATAAGAGAAAGAAAAAATCTCAAGGCCTACAACTGATAGATAATCTGATAGGACTGTGCAATAATTCAGATTAGATTCCAAAAAAGTGCTTTGAAGCATGTGAAGGCATGGATGTTGCTCCCCTTGCAATTATTTACAGTAGCTGTGTCTGCAACTGCTACATTCATAGCCCCCATTTTCCAAAGCACCTTTTTGGAACTGAATCCAAAGCATTGTACAGTCCTAAAAGATGGTGACCTCTACATATTTTGCATTTTTGGTTTTGTCAACCACAGCAAGCATATTTAATGGAAAGAAACTGTGCAAGTTGTAATTTAAAACACCTGAAAAGGACTAGAAGGCCTACCTCTAACCTAAAGTGTATCAGCCAAATTTTTATCTGAAGTGGGCAATGAACGAAAGTAGCATTTCTGTGGATTTCTGTACTATGCTGTACTAGATGTGAAACCGTGTTAAATAGGGTATGTTTTTCACCTCAATCTGTCTTCCATTATCCAAAGCAAAAGGACCTGCCTTGTTTTCTGTCTGCATAATACAATGAATTTTCCATTCTTGGTCATCATGCAAGAAAAGGGGCGGGAAAGATGGTAAAAAGCAGGATGCACATCATATGTATGCGTAAGACTGAATATTTAAATGTCTAAATCACACTTTCAACCCATTTTTGAAGTGTCCAAGTGTTGGGTCCTGTTGAAGCTCAACATAATCACTTGAAGGCCCTCCCCAATGACATCTGAGCATATGCGTATACATGAATAGAAACATTTGTGCTAGGATGAACATCAGTGAAGTACCCCTCCAAGCTGTTAATGTACTGCCCTTAAAAATACTGATATGATAATCCCTAACAAGGTGAAAGGGATGGACCAGATGGCTAACTTAACTTAAACAGCTTTTCAATGGATCATTAATACTGATGAGGATGGTGAGTGGTGAGGGGAGAATGACTCAATCTACAGGCAAGATGAAGACATTTGGAAAGTGAGGCACCAGCAATATACATACTCGCTTTAAAACTATACTAACACAGTATGAAAATACTAACATGTAAAATAAAATTATAGTCCTCAAATCGAAAAATAATTCAGAACCTGATGTTTACAAAACATTAATTACTTTCTTTGAAGTAATTGGATTTTGACATCTGATTCTGCAGGAAACCCAATTACTACCATTTATAAAGCAGAGGTAGCCAAACTATGGGGACTGAAGACTTTCCAATATTTTTTAGGTGCTTGAGGATATTATTGTGAGTGATGATTTTATGTCCTTTTTTGTGGAGGTTTCTTCAATTATTTAAAATAATTTTTACAGCACGTGAATCTTATCCATTAGCTTGCATAACATTTTTACTTTAGATAACAAACATTATCAACATCACAATCCAATTTGAGATGACTGTCCAAGGCAACTATGCCCAAGATGCCATTCAGTTGTTCTAATCTCAAAAGAAAAAATGAGATTCATATAATGTACTGAACGTTTTGGTGAGCACTGTGCCTTGCATCTGCTTGGACAACATTGATGACCAGATTAGGAAGTCATCCAAGCAGGGGATTATGTGAAATCCAGGATTTCTTGTTTTGTTGGGGAATTTGGAGGAAGAATTTACTTGAGTTATTCAATTCAGCTACATAAACCAACTTGCTGGTTCTTCTTGTAGCTATTTGAAGTCTAGAGGTATTTTCAAGAGAGATTTATTTTCATGATGGAAGGTCAAGCCAAAAAGAAACTTCCATTAAAAGGACAAGGAGAAGCATCATGAACATATACACAGGCAGTGAACAGAAGTTACTTAAACTAATTTTTATCTAAAATAAAATAGCTAAGGAAATTTCCCACTCTAAGGAGTCTTATTTTTTGAGTAAAACCTCTAAGCAAATATGTTCAAATCACATTGTTCCAGTCAAGGTTCATCAGGAGGACTTATGAAGTCTTATGAAGCTGTATTTAGGCTCTAAGCTGTATTAAGGGCCTTGAGAGAGAATGGAAAAACTGACCTATATTATAAGACATCAGACAATTCCCCACAAATACTTAATTGTAGGCAGTATCCTAAGCATTTTAATGCATTTTTAAAATATTAAACTATGGCTGACCAGTAGTTTAAAAGCTTAATAAACAGTATTAGTATCATGTGCTATGTATCTTGATTTCCATTATATTTAGTACTGCAAACTGTTCATTATTTTTTGTATATTTGTTCATACTATTATCAAGTATGTTTAGTGAATGAAGTAGCTAAATAAATAAGCATCATGACTGAAGATTTATAGCATTTTCTTGAGAACAAGTTTTCTGGGAAGTTGCTGAAAGATAACTATCATTAACTATAGGCCTTCCTTTAAGGAAGGAAGGAAATTAAACCAAAAGCTTAGCTTACCACTTTTGAGAATAATTCAAGCTGCTGAGCCCATGGAAACATGTTATTAATCAGAGTTACAGAAAACTGAAAGGATTAAATCTTTTAAAATTATTAAATCAATTAAAATTATGGAATCTAGTACTACAAGACTATGGTGATGGCCACCTATTATTAAAAGAGATTAGAATTATTCATAGTGGTGGCTACTATTCATGATGGCACTGAATTACCTCTATCAGTACTCTTAAAATCAATTTCCAGAGGCCATGTGTTTCGGGCTTTCCACATAAATCTGGATGGCCACTGTGGGAACAGAATGGTATATCGGATAGGTCTTCGCTTTGATGCAACATGGCTATTCTTTCTGTCCTAAATTTGGATCTTACTCTTGTGATTAATCATATGGAGAGCAGGTAAGGAGTAGAAGGTGCCAAAAATCCTACTTATAACCTTACACAGGCTAAAAGCTGGATGTGAAGAAAAGGCTACTGAGGAAAGGCACCTTTTAAATTCCCCTCAACCCAAAGTAGATATATCTAAGATGGCAAAACCTCTACATTACCCCAAATGCAAACAGCTACTGTCCTGAGAGATCTTCTACAAACTACAACAAAAATATTATTTGTTTCCTGGACCTACAGCCAGAAAGTTATGTGAAATTGAAGAAACCTTGAGAGTTGTGTGAAGTGCTTTGCTTCTTTGACATTTCCTATAATGGAAGTAGAGAAGACAGAATGCGTAATAGAAGTGAGCTAAGAGGCAGCCCTAAAACTTCCGCAGCAAATGAGACAACTATGATTGGGCTATTCCTCAGATAGCTACACTCTGTGTATGAAAGAAAATCTGCAATGAAAAATTAAAAATCCTAGTTTCATTCTAAACCCAAAATTGGAAACAGCAAAGAGACCCTGCTTTTCTTGAAGACAGACACACAAATGATTATTTGAGGCATATCCTACCCAGAAGGAATGTACTGCTAGCCATGTCTTTGACTAGAAGATACATTTGCTCTTTTTCCTTGCTTGCTCTCCTGGCTTATGACTGAGAATCATCTTTAATAGCAAAGCACCAAGGCTTGTTATTTAACAGGGTTTTTTTCCTACTTTTAAAGGAGAAAATTTGTGGGATTAATGTTCCAATTTAGGAGTGTATGACAGAAGTCATAAAGCATACTTCATCAATTTAGTATTAGAGATTATTTCTTCTTACCTTCAATATCTGAAATGATTAACATTTGAGGCTGTGAGAGACCTTCCTGGAGGCTATAGAAATGGATTGTGCTGTCAAATGTTATGAAGCCTATTTTTGTTCTAGTATTCCCTGGGAGTCTGAAAATGAAGCACAGAAACTTAGCACCAGGCATTAAATACATAAAGTGTGCACATTTAAGTCGAACAGATATATTTTCATAAAATAACACTTCATGTAATATGTTAAATAACTTAATGTAGGTAAATATATTATTCTTCCATAAACAGCTATCAAGCTCACATTCAGATTGGTTCATTGTTAAATTTTCAAAGCACTGGAGTAGAACTTTATGGTGACAATAGGATGACAAAAAATAGAAAGTCACAGAATGTTCCTTTTTAAGAAAAAAAAAATTGACCAAGGAGAGACATTCTGGAATGGAGAGAAATTACTTTACATTCATTACAGGAGAAGACATTTTATATGTTTCTTACAAATATTGCAAAATACAGAGGTCCCTAAGCAAATTGTCCTTTCAGAGTATATACACACATTCCTTACAGAATATACTTCAGCTTAACACTTTGAAAGCTAGTATGAGAATACAAGCAGCCAAAGTTCTTCAATTGTTTTTAAAAGAAACATTACTATAAAATATCTTTGCAAATATTCTGTAGTATAAAGATAGAGCGGTATAAAGATAGAGCTACAGAACAAGTCTTTCAGCAATTCACATAAATTTGATGCCTACATTTTCATAATAGCTATATACAAGATAAATATTATCAGCATGGAGCTTCAAATTGCATTACACAGAAACTGCGATTTATCTGAAGCTGATGCAATGGACTTTGCATGCACCAGATGGAATTTTCTGCATCATGTCTTCACTGAATACACTGAGTCATCATTCACTGTCTTCATTGGAAAAAAAATAAATACATGAAATTTTAGAGACACTAACTGCTTGCACCTCCTTTAGCAGCACTAATTTCAACTAAAACATTTTCTCTACCTGTAGATCAATCCTGCACATCAACTTGTGTTTTTGCCTATTCGTTTTCACAGAATTTCTTCACCTCATTGGTATTTTTGGTTTTCTTGCATTAACCGTTTGCTTCAAGTCATGCCACAACATTTCAATTGGATTAATATCAGAGCTTTGACAAGGCCATGCCAAAATATGAAATTTCTGCTTCGGCCATTCAGTTATAGATTTAAACGACTGTTTAGGATCATTGTTTGTACTACATCACCAACATTTGTTTAGGCTTTAGCTCATGGAAGAATACTTAATATTATCCTGTAGAATTTGCTGATGTGGGCCAGAATCCATTATTTGCTCAATGACTGTGAGCCATCTGGGTCCTAAGGCTACAAAGCATCACCAAACCATGATACTGCCACCTCCATGGTTCTTGGTCAGGATGGTATTCTTTTTTTTAGAAAATAGTTTTCTTTTTTTTTCAAAGATAACATTTTTCACTAATGCAAAAAGTTCCACTTTTGTTATACTTGTTCAAAGAACCTTGTTTCAGTGGTCCACTGAATCATCCAAGTAGTCTTTGGCATACTTGAGATGGGTAGCAATGTGCTTTCTGTACAGCAATGGTTTCATTCTTGGTATCCTCCCATACACACTGTTCTTGTTCACACTTTTCCTTATGGCAGACTTATGGAACTAACATCAGACAATAAAAGAGTGGCATGCAATGTTCTGCCATTACCCTGGGATTCTTTCTGACAGCCCCCCCCCCAACCTTTGAGTATTGTATGCCTTGCTTTTAGGGTGACTTTTGTTGGATGACTACTCCTAGAAAGACTATCAGTGCTGCATTTTATCCACATGTACACTAGCTTCCTGACAAGGACACCAAAATCTTTGGCAATGGTTTTATTGCATTTTCCAGCTTCATAAGCAACAACAGTCTTTTTTCTGGTATTCACAGACAGCACTTATGACTGGGGCACAATTCACATGCACAGACCTGGGCCATGAACAGCAGACTTCAGTGGTCACAATCAGTATGTGTTTTGGGTTTATCTTTTTTAACAATGGAGGAACACATCTGGTTGTCATCTTCTTGACTGAAATTTCTGATTCAACATCTCAAGAGGACTGATTATCCTAGGACTTCATATACTTTTTCACACAAAGACATTGAAAGTTGGCTCAGTGATCAACACACTTTTTGGGTGTTACCTGTTTAACCAGAATCTCTTTATTAAAAGATGAAGCTCAGATCACATTGTGAGTCATACTACTTGGATTACAGGTAGTTCTAAAAGGTTTACAAACTTTCATCATTGCAAATTTGTGTTAATTTATGTTATCTGTGTACTGATGTCATCATGTGAATGATCTGAACTCCTGTGCCATCCTATTTTTCAATTCAGTGAACATTCCTTAATTACAGACACCCCCTCCTCAAATATGTTACTGTAACTATAACTTTAGAGGGACATTGATACACTGAAAAGATGCAAAGGACTCACAGATCTAGATTGTCCAACAAAGTCTTGCAGACAGTGTCTAAGTATCCTGTTTCTATTGCATTATGAGACACATCAAATACAAAGAGGTACACAGGAGGCTGAGGTGGGCGTAGCTGAAAAAAATGAGACACAATTATGATCATTTAAATGTCAATCCAAGACCAGTGACTGCTTTTAGTTGGCTGTAAGGTAGTCTGCAATTTTTAATACCGTAAATATAATGCACTTATATTGTAATCCATTTATTGATTAATCTCTATTGTGAAGATGAGAAGTTTTCATTTTAGCAAGATTATTCAGCTCTTTCTGTTTTGTAACTCTTGTTACAAAATGGAAGAAAAGTCATAGTGTACCCCACAATTTTTTTTAAAAATAGCAAATGGTAGCATGGTGGATTCAGAGACTTAGAAGACTGAGGATCGCTATGAGACAGGGATATATTTATTGTAAAGCTGCAATATATTAAGGCCAACATTTCTTTCAAATCTGGGACATCTTTTGGACTTAACCTTTTTTCTGGGGCTAACACTGAGGTTTATTAAAAAGGATAAACAAACAGAATCAATTTTTCAAATTCTGCAAAAATCTTCACTTTTAAAGCATAAGAGATCATGATAAGCGCTTTACAGATGTCACCCAAACATTTCTTACTGGCAAGATCTGGCTCAAGCACATTTCATTTTTTCCTATAACATCCTGTTTTTTCTCCAGAATGGACCAAGGTATTCTGAATGGTTTGTGTATCACCTGAAACTGGAAGTGGTTTGTGAAGAATCAGACATGGTGTGGTCCAAATCCGGAACTTCTGGAAGTATACAAAATTCCAGAATACATAGATCAGCCTGTACCAGAGAAAAACCAGAACATTCTGGGAAAAAGCAATGTTCTGGAGCCAGATTGGGATGTTTCACGCATCTTTTCCATTTTAAATAAAGTATGTCTAGCAAACATCTACATTCCAACTGTGACCTGTAAGTGTAATTGGTTATATTCAACCGAGCTACCAAAGCTCTTATTTATATTTCTAAATAAAACATATATTTAACAGCCAGGATTCAACAGCTGCATGCGTTGTTTTGCTTGTTCGTGTTCAGATAGGCATGCAGAAAAAGCTGCTCTTGAAACTGAGAGACGTTTCAGAGCAGAATTCAGTATGATGTGAAAGGTTGCAGTAAAAAAGAATAGTAACTTCTCTCTCTACTGTGAGAGCCAGTGTGGCATAGAGGTTAAGGTGGTGGATTAGGAGCACAAAGACCTAGATTTTGGTCCTCCTTAGACACGGAAGCCAGTCAGGTGACTTTGGGCCAGCCATCCTCTCTCTAAGAGGCCCTGATACCCTGAAGGAAGGCAATGACAAATCACTTTCACAGTGTTGTCAGAGAAACTGCATGAACCTGTCCATGAAGTTTCCAGGAATCAAGACTGACTCAAAGGTGCTTCTCCACTGCAAGATAAACTTTTGCTTGGTGCAATGTAAGATCAATAACTTTTCCTAGAGTAGTATAGCTATATAAGCATCAACAAATAAGGGAAAATGAGATAACTAAACTTGTGGAACAAGACCCAGAGTTTTGCATGATTTGTTCTATAAGCAAGGGCACACTGCTTGACTTTTACTTTCTCATAATCTTCATAGTATCTGAAAGGGTGCTTTTGAAATTTTGGAAGCTTAAGAGCAGTTTTTAACACAGAAGGGAGCTGCTCTTAATAGTAAATAAAGAGCTTGAGGATCCAACCAATTACTTGAAAGCTCTAAGATATGGCAAAGTTTTCTGACCTCTGGGATAAATTATATCCAGTCACTTTGTCTCAACTGAAGTACTATTGTCTAGTATTTCTATAACAGCTACACAAGAATGAATAAAAGTCAAATAAAAGAAGAAAAATGCTGAGATACAGTAGTTCTGCACAAGTTGTATTTATTATGACTACAGAATGCGTAAGATGGGGCGGGGGGAGAGAATGAGAGAGAGAAAGGGGAACAAAATCTCACCATGTATTCAGAAGGAGCCATAAACTCAATGGTGGCATTTTGAACTTCAGGTCTTTTATGAGGCTCTCCATAAACTCTTGTCACAGGATTATACATAAATTCTTCAGGAACTGTAGGATGAAAAATGCCCTTTATAAACCAGCATAACTCTAAAGTTTACAGTATTTTATATAACATTTCTCAGCCTAGTAGTCTTTTAAGGAAATATTTAATCCCATATGTTCTATTACCCCGAAGCGGCTAGAGATTGATCTCATAATTATATCATACTGGAATCAAGCAGCTTGTATGTATGTATACATACACACATTCTTAAAAACTTCTTAATAAGAAGTCAACTGATGTTTTATTGGATTTAAACTCAAAGAAAACTCACCATCGTTTACTCTGTAGCACAAGTTGCATTTCCATCTCCTTTGATCAAGGAAGCTGACAAAAGGATTGATATATGTTCTACAGCTACGACATCTCACAATTGTACTGGAGGTTACCACAGGCAATTGCTGAAAAGAGGAATGCTTAAGCCACTTGTTTAAGAATACATTTGTCATCAAGTGTAATTTTGGTTCCTTCTTTTGACTTAGGACTGAATAAATACAATGGTAATGATAATAAAAATAAAGATCAGCCTTGTCATGTATGTTTGCAACAGCAATTCTGATTTCAATCTAGTACTTTTTCTATGAGCTTCTAAATTAAGAGATGGCTTTAAGGCCAGTCATGTGCCAGTGGAAGACATGGCTTTGCAGTTTTCATACTTGCAGACAACACTGAAATATTCATCTAATGATGAAGGCAGTCAGCTCTTATTTTGAAAGCAGGAAGGGAAAACTGAATGTTTAATACATCCTATAACATATTACCCATAAATGCTAATTAGACTTGGACACTTAACATATTTAGCAACATATGCTTATCCAGGTGAGGACAACCTATATAAAATGTTGTATGTCATATTCAAGCATGCATTTATGTCATGCTGGGGGTCCATTTCACCCCCATCACATTGACCTGTCCCACCCGGCAGAGTGGGCATGTTATGGACCCTGTCGGCGAGAGAATGTTGGCCAGTGGGGCCCAGGAGGAGAGCCTTTTCTGCCATTGCCCCCACCCTCTGGAATATTCTCCCCCAGAAGTGTGGCTGGTCCTTCCCTCCCAGCTTTCCAGAAAGAACTGAAGACCTGGTTCTGCCAGTTTGCGTAGGGCAAGAAGAGTTTTAACCAACCCTGGAGGTGGCTGGTGCCCTGATGACATTCCCCAAACCTTATAATTTTTAGTTACCATCAGTTATCTTGGAAGATACTTAATATTTATCTAGGATAATTTATTGAATTGTTATATTGTATTTTTAATTAATATTTATCTTTTCTGTAAACTGCCCAGAGTCATTTTTTAACGAGATGGGAGGTGACGAATTTGATATATAAATAAACATAAATAAATAAATTAAAAGGAAATACAATATAAGGAGACAAGCTAGAGTATCTGTTTAATTTGTAACAACTGACGCCCCATTTCCCACAAGGTAATTCCCTAGCCTAGTAACTCTTTATTATTTGCAAACAGCAACCATCACAGCAGATTAAAATCAGGGAAAGACAGATATTGTAGGTCCTCCCATTTTGATTAAATATTATCTTTTGAAATGCCTGACAAGATAAACATAAACACTTTGAAAGCTGTAGCACCATCAGTCAATGTTTATTTCAATCACTGTAAAGTTTCATCACTCTTCAAGCCCTGCACATACATAGATACATATAGATAGATAAAAGATATTTAAAGTATGCTGCTGCAACTGGACTCTGAAATGGCAGGTTTCACAAAATTCCACTTTTGGTAAAGTTGGCTCATCTGAATTTCTTCTAATTCTCAATTCTTCCTCTTCCTGACAGGACTTAATTCCTTATAATTGTTTGAATCAAATATCCAAATTTGTAATTGATACCAAAATCAATAAACTAAAATTCCTAAAATTTAGAGATCCATCCAAACACAATTAATCCTAGATTTGGAATTTTTATTTGTAGAAACTGCTGCAGCCAGAGTTTGCTAATTTGGCCATCACAACCGATTACATAAATCAAACAGAATTCATGGAATTAACCTCTGAGAGAATTATGGAGAATACATGCATGCAGAACTCTGTTATCATCTAGAACAGTGTTTTTCAAACTTGGCAACTCTGACATACCGATAAATCTTTGAAAGGATGAAGCAGGAGCCCCAAAGGAAGTTTGGCTTTATTCAGTAAGGCTTGAGTCTGAGGAATGTTAGTCAAGGTACACCGGAACAACCTATATGGAAGACCAAAGTTTAAAGAAGTACCAGTTACATGCATCAACCATTCCTGATCTCCACAGTCAGTTACTACTTTTTTCTCTCTTAATTTTGAAGAAAGGGGACCACCCTATATCTTATGCAGCATTCAGTTTAAGAACAAAAATAACCCATAACCAGTAACAAATGCAAAATTTTAAATGAAGTTTGTGGCACTGCATGACAGTGCTACAGTGATATATTAATTTGTAAAGTAAGTTGATACCCTACACAAACTACAAAGGGAACATTAGAAAGTAATACTACTCTTTGAAAACACACTTCTGGATCAATCTTTTATTTATGCTATTTATTCACCACCAGAATCCAAAATGGCTGTTTGTATACTGTTGGATTTCTTATATCTACAGGAAGGCTTTGATCTAACAGAATATTTCTGAAGCTAGAGTACAGGTCCATATATAATTTGAATATTCAAATAACAAAAAGCAAAAGCAAAAGCAAAAACATGAGAGAGGTCAAGTTGGGGACTAAGGATGAAGGGATGGAGAAAATGGCAAAGCTGACCTCACTTTTTCACTGCTTTGAGCCAGGATATTTTCTCATTGAGAAAAAAAAATGAATCCAATGCATATCTCTCATCAAGCCTTCCTAAATTGCTAACCAAGCATTAGATTCTGTTCATAAAAACTTAATCTAAGGGACAATTTATGAATTAGATTCATACATAAGATCATGTTTATAACAAGCATACATATATGACTAATTTCTATAATATCTGTGTTGATGGTTATAGTCACATGGATGGGCCATCCATAAATCTGTAGATAAAGATGCTTACAGTTTTTGCAATTTGGAGGGAGGACACAGTTTATTCAATATATAGTTTTTTTGTTTTAAAAGAACAGTTACTATTAAATCAAGCATCAAAACAAGATTCCTTATATGACCATAAAAATCCACTTTACTGAAGGATTTTAACCTTCAAATGTTTAAATATATGTTTACATTTCTCAAAACTTAAAGATGCATTAGCGACATACTCACATATGGAAAAAGGGCAGATAATCTTTATTTTTTACCTAATATTTATTTTACTTCCCATTATAACAAACCAACAAAACCCTAGGACAGCCCAGTGAGTAAATTAATAAAATATTAATTTTGATTCAATCAATTAATTCAGTTCCAAGCTTGTGGTGTTGAGCGGGATATTCCCTGTAGTTGTAAGGCCACAATTTTGATGTGCCCAGATCAAGTACAAAGCTGTTGCCCCCTTGTTGGTATTGCAACTATTACCGTTTCTACCTCTTTGGGCTATGAAGTTGCTGTGAAGCTCTGCCTTGTGCAACTGACATTTCCCCAGAGCATACCCACCCAGCTGAAAAATACTATTGCACTGTAGACTGTCACTGCAGCGTAGCAGGATAATATACAAATTTAAACCTCAACGTAACTATCACATCAAACTTTACCTATCTGAAAATTGTTCACAAAAGCCCACAGGTGGTACAAATGATTAGCATACCCCATCCCAACAGAGTCAAATAAAGTCTATGTGGTTTGCTATCTCTTCTGTTCACCAATGAACTTGTAAGACTGATAGATAGCAACCTGTTTCTTTAGGGTCTCTCCCTGCTCTCATACTTGAAAAGAGAGATTATGCCATTTTTCTAATTTTTACTTTAGCCTATAAGGCTCAAATTTAAGTTCAGCTGTTAGTTTATCATTTTAATTCCTGCAACCTCCTTACAGGAAGTATACTAGATACAACCATTTGGAATATATAGAGAGAGAACCATCTGAGCCTTTTTTTCCTCCTTTACATAGGATTAGCTGGAAACCAGTGAGAGCAAATTTGATTTTTATTCGCCAATGATAAATTTTTTTATCAAGAGTTGTATTTTTATCAAGAGTTGTGGAGACATATAAGTATTGATATAGATATATAAACATAACTAAAAACCAATGCTACTGATATTTGCTCGTTGATGAACCAAAATTACTTTCTCAGTCTAAGAAGATGCTTTTGTGAAATACACCAGAAACAATATGACACTTTAAAAACCCAGAAAGACACAAGGGAGAACCTTCAAAATACATGAAGATATTTATTCTTTTAAAAGCAGTATTAATTAACCTTACTCGGGATTGCAGTTGAGCTTCTGAATATCTTCATGCAAATTGGGAACGGGTGCCTGCAAGGGGGTTGCAGGAAGAATATTTCTATCTTGAAGAAGGTTGACAGGTCTTAATCCTTCAGGCTGAAGACTTAGTCCACCCATAGATGCAGCTAAGGTATTTGCTCCCAAGCCAGGCTACCAAAAACAGAATTTCAAATTTAACCTGTATGAAAGACATTTAAATCCATGCATAGACACCAAGGAGGATGGTGGGGTTAACACTAGTTGTAAATACATAACTGTTCATAAAGCACTTATACTAGTTCATGTATTTTATTATAAACTAGTTCACCATCCTATCAGCACCCAAAACCTATCTAGATATAAAAGTCCATATTTATCTTTTTTTAATGTATTTCAGTAATATCAGTTACGTTTGCAAGCATACATAGGAAAACTTCCTCATTTTATCTGAATAATAACTTAAGAAGTAGGTTGTGTGGAGTTCAAAATTATCCACTGACCTAAAATTATCCATTGATAATTCCAGTCCAAGTCCAACATCTTAAATACTGTAGTATACTAGCTCTAAATTAAAAGTAAATTATATTGAATTATGCAATCCTATTATGTAAACAACACTGATTATTAAACAAACTGAAGGAAATAATGAAAGCCAATGTTTGGATGAAGTGCTTTTTTTTTCAATTTCATAATGAAATTCTTAACTAAGGAGAGTGTTGCAAGAGGGATGGGATAATTTTGAAATATGTTTAAGAATCATATGAAGAGGAAAATCTAGCCAACTATAAATGTACATATCTATAAAGCATAGACTTGAGTGAGAGGATGGAGTTCACCTGAGAGGGAACATATTACACCTAATCCTTAACTCAAACTGGAGGCATATCCCCCCTTACACTATGTCTGCAACAGCAGAAAATATTTAGTAACATTTTTTTTTTTTTACTGCTGAGCTAGTCTTACTCATCAGCTTAGCTGGTTTTAACACAAGTTTTCTACCTAGAATTTAAAAAAAAGACAGGAAGGACAGAAATATAACAGATAAACTTTTAATACAACATGGGGAAATAAAAACAGTTCTTTTTCACATACAGCTATTAAATACACTCTTTCTTTTTGTAAACCAGCCAGTTTTAATCTAGTTGTAACTAGGATCCGATTAGTTACAGAATCATAGACTGGGAGGGAGGTCATGCAGGCAAACAGGTCCAACCCCTTATTGTAGAGAGGAATCCAAATCAGAATATCCCTGATGGCTGTCTAGCCTCTACTTGAGCACATCTAATGAAGGGGAATCCACCAATTCTGGATAATTGGTTCCAGTGTCAAATTATTGTTACTGTTAGGAAGTTTTTTCAAACATTCAATCTGAACCTGCCTTTCCATAACTTAAATACATTATACTATGGTTCAAGAAGCATACCACAAATATGTTCCTTCTAGAGGACTACAGCTCTATCTAGAGTAAGCATCACCTCAAATGCCAGGGTCTAGTTTGTTTGGGTTATTTTAACCAACAGCATCTTCTTCTTGTCTGGATTAATTTATTTGTTCTCTCTGTTATTCAGCCCATTATCAAGATTAAAGAAGATTCAAGGATACTGATTCAGACTCATTCCAAATAAACAGGTATTCCCTGACTACATTTCTGTGACTCTCAAACTTCAGTCATCCCTCTTCATCCTACTGTTCCCAACTGAGTGAAATACCTACATTCCTCTTGTTAGAGAAGACAGACAAAATAGCAGCACCTCTGCATTTTGTTACTTTTCAGCATTTTGCCATGTTTACTGACCAGCTGATAGAATGAGTCTTTTTGCTTCCTTTTATTTTGAAAGGAAAAACCTTTCTGATCTTTAGTTTTCCTGACATCATCTCTATAGTTTACGTGGTCATTTTCTCCTAATGTTTCTGCTATTCCTACTTCCTCAGCCAAGTCTGCCTCAAGTCTCAAGCAGTTCTTACCAGTTCTGCACATACTGTCAGGTAGACTATGACCATCCATCCAATAATTTGACAGAAACTACAGAAGAAATTATAACAGTGGTAGTGAGGATATATTTGGATATATGGATGAATGAAGGGACTTTTCCTTTAATCCATGCTCTTAGAACGATATCCTTAGGAGGTTCATCTCTGGGGTGAAAAGTATTCCCCATTCCTACTCTACACTAAAGCAAAGGCAAATCAAATGCTGGATAGAAACATCCTTTCTCATGATGGAGGCCACTGAAATGAAAAATCCATTCAGTCTATTTTCATTCACATTCCTTAAATGTGATCTTTCCCTCCACGTTATGTTTAATTACTTAGTGTGCTCTTTTATTCAACTAGACAGAATGCCTGTATCTTCAGAAATCTTACCTTTAGGCTGGTGAAGTTGGAATTGTATGGACACAGCATAAAGCCAATCATTTTCCATAATACAACCTGACTTTAGGGAAGCTGCAATATATGTTTATATATTTTGATTTGCACAACCATTCAGTAAGAACTCTAGTCCATTCTTCACCTTTAAATTATTCCTCAGGAACCATTTATTTAAGCCTTTTAACATCTTGTTCATATGCCATTATTATGTGACATGTTGCAAAAGCAGACTTCCACTTATACAATTTAAATGTCTTTCCCCTCTTCTCTCTATCCACATATTCCCCAAATCTGCTCCCAACCCGAAGATAAATGGTACATATATTGGCTAGTAGGAAAAGGGCAACTGACAGCCAATACTATCCATTCCACAATCAAAAAAAATTCCTGGGATACAATTCTATATATCCATCCAATGCATTCCCTTCAGTCTTGTCTACTTAAGAGGAAATGCAAATTTACCAAGCAGGAACTTCTATGTTTCACTGAAGCACTGAAAACAAGCAGATTTACAACTGATTTTTTAATTTTTTAAAATTTAGATCTACCACATTTTAGAAATTTAGATCTACTTCAAAACACATTTTATCAATATCAGCTCTAATATTGGAAACATTTGAGCTCTTTAACTATGGAAGAACAACTTCTACAATGTCAACAAAGCCTTTATGGAAACCTAGAAATAACCTTTTAGTAAAATAAGGAAGGATTTACCTGAGGGAATTGTTGAGGTCCTCCTGGATATTGCATTCTTGGTCCTCCAGGTAGAGAGGCATTTTGGTAGCCTGGGGGCAAGCTGGGATAAGTACTCCCAACATGTTTGTTCACTTTCATATTTTGAGGAGCAGGAGTATGTGGGGTTGCTGAAAGAATAAATGCACTGAATGGTAAACAACCTTAATATTCTAAACTTAAAAGTTATACAGCATCGTTTATACAGACAAAGCTTCACATCATGACAGATAAAAAAAATAAAAAGCCGTTTGTTATTTAAATCACATTTTAAAACTTAAATGGTTTCTAAAAAAAAAAGTATCACTCAAACTATAATCACAAACATAACTTATAATTCCCTCCACCCTGCAATAATGCCTCCTTTCATATTGCTAATGGGGGGGGAGGTAAATTAACAGGTGTCAGGTAACCAAAGTTTATCTGCAGTGCAGGTTGGAGATGGTGTGCAAGGGTATGTGGCGCAAGTCGGGAAGGGTGCATGAGAGGTGCCACACGTGTTGGGGAGTATGCATGAGGGTGTGGTGCGGGTTGGGGAGGGTATGCAGGGATGCATGAGTGGCTGGTGCAGGTGCAGAGGGGCTGGGGAGGCTGTGTGGGTTGGGGAGACTTACCCCAGTGACTTGCAATCTCCCCTGCCAGCTTCCCCATTGACTTTCTGGGGAAGCTAGCAGGGAAGGTTGCAAATGGCAATCACGTGATCATGGGGTGCTTGGCAACTAGTCTTAAGTGCAAGTGAGTTGCCAAATACCCAGATCGCAATCATGTGACCACACAGGGGGTGCTGGGATGGCCACAACTTCGTGGGCCCGTCGTAAGTCTTCTTTTTCAGCACCACTGTAACTTCGAGCAGTTGCTGAACGAATGGTCATAAGTCGAGGACTACCTGTACATGCACTCAGCAATATTAAACCAACACTGGTACTGGATGCCATCGTTAAGATTATCTGTTCTCAAATACAATAGTTTGATAATAGTCTACCTGCACTCTTTCAGTGCCATCACTGGTGACTATCATTTCAGAGTTATCTAAACATAATGTTCCACTGAAGACTTAGTATATTACTCATAACTGAAAAAAAGAAACTATCACACAAAAACAGGAACTGATAACTGTAATGAAAACTAGATTACAGCAACAAGCAATTTTTTTAAAAAAATTATTCAATTAACTTTCCTTTTCGTGTGATTACAGATAGACACTTGAAGGACATACAGGTATTCCTCACTTACCAACAGTAATTGGGACCAGGAGCTCCGTTATTAAGTGACACAGTTGTAAGACACAACATGACATAACTGTGTTGACTTACAAGAGCAGTTCCAGCAGCCCCAGTTGCTGTCATTAGGCAAATCTTATGTGGTTGCAGTGTCCCACGGTCATGTGATCGCCATTTGTGACCTCTTGCAAGCTTCCCCATTGACTTTGCTTGTCAGAAGCTGGCAATGAAGGTTGCAACTGGTGTTCATGTGATCATGGGACACTGCGATGCTGTAATGCGAGCTGGCCGCCGAGCGCCCAAATCATGATCACACTGAAACACATTAACACACCATCTGGAGGACTAAATCGAAAACTACTCTATTTTAATGGCAACTTGGGAACAACTTCATGAATAGATGGAACTATCAGGGCCAAGCACTATTCCCAGTTACTTCTCTGGCAATATTCTCAATAGCAGCCAGATGGATCCTTAATTTGGGATTTCAAATATGAGAGACAATTTTTTTTGCTTCACCTGTATTTTTATGGTCAAAGTCTGTTTCTGAAGTAATCCAGCCAATGCTCAAATCTGCAGATTTGCTAGCATTATTTCTTTCTGTGTATGTATTAGCTTTCTTTTGTATGGTGTTCTGGCAGTCTTGGCACTGTTTTTAATCTTGGAGTGCTGATAACATGGTTTCAAAGTTTCATAAAGATTCTAAGTAGGATCACAGAGTGCTCAAGCATGCAGTTCACCAGTAGGCAGAAAAATGGTGGGTAGGAAAAGACAAAACAAATTTAACCATGCATTAAAAACAGACTTCTTAGGTAACTTGGACTAAGGGGTGACTACTGCATATGTTTAGGAAGAGTAAGGCAAACTGGGTCCAATATTCACAAAGCCAAAGGAAAGTTGAAGAACTACAGCGCATTCGGAAAGTATTCAGACCCCCTTCACTTTTTTCAATTTTGTTATGTTGCAGCCTGATACTACAATTGTTCAAATTCATTTTTTTTCCTCATTAATCTACACTCAGTACCCCATAATGACAAAGTGAAAACAGAATTTTAGAAATGTCTACAAATGTATTAAAAAGAAAAAACTGAAATATCACATGTACTTAAGTATTCAGACCCTTTACTCAGTACTTCATTGAAGCACCTTTGGCAGCAATTATAGCCTCGAGTCTTTTTTAGTATGACATGACAAGCTTTGCACACCTGGATTGGGGGATTTTCTGCCATTCTTCTTTACAAATCCTCTCAAGCTCAATCAGGTTGGATGGGGACCGTCAGTGGACAGCCATTTTCAGGTCTCTCCAGAGTTGTTCAATAGTCAGGGCTCTGGCTGGGCCACTCTAGGACATTCACAGAGTTGTCCCTAAGCCACTCCTGTGCTGTCTTGGCTGTGTGCTTAGGACTGCTATCATGTTGGAAGGTGAACCTTCGGCCCAATCTGAGGTCCAGAGCGCTGTGGAACAGGTTTTCATTGAGGATATCGCTGTACTTTGCTCCATTCAGCTTTCCCTCAACCCTGACTAGTCACCCAGTCCCTGCTGCTGAAAAACACCCCCACAGCATGATGCTGCCACCACCATGCTTCACTGTTGGGCAGGTGATGAGCTGTGCCTGGTTTCTTCCAGATACCTTTAGAATTGAGGCCAAACAGTTCAATCTTGGTTTCATCAGACCAGAGAATCTTGTTCCTCACAGTCTGAGAGTCCTTCAGGTACTTTTTTGCAAACTCCGAGCAGGCTTTCATGTGTTTTACACTGAGGAGAGGCTTCTGTCTAGCCACTCTGCCAGAAAGCCCAGATCAGTGGAGGGCTGCAGTGATGGTTGTCCTTCTGGAACTTTGTCCCATCTCCACACAGGATCTCTGGAGCTCAGTCAGAGTGATCATTGGGTTCTTGGTCACCTCTCTTACTAAGGCTCTTCTCCCCCGATTGCTCAGTTTGGCCAGGCAACCAGCTCTTGGAAGAGTCCTGGTTGTGCCAAACCTCTTCCATTTGAGAATTATGGAGGCCGCTGTGCTCTTGGGAACCTTCAGTACAGCAGAAATTTTTTTGTAGCCTTCCCCAGATCTGTGCCTTGCAATAATCCTGTCTCTGAGCTCTGCAGGCAGTTCCTTTGACCTCATGGCTTTTGCTGTGGTACAGTATGCGTTGTCAGCTGTGAGGCCTTCTATAGAGAGGTGTGTTCCAAATCATGCCCAATCAATTTAATTTACCACAGGTGGATTCCAATCAAGGTGTAGAAACAGCTCAGCAACAATAAAGAGAAATGGGAGGCATCTGAGCTAAATTTCAAGTGTTGTTGCAAAGGGTCTGAATACTTACGTCAATGTGATATTTCAGTTTTTCCTTTTTAATAAATTTACAGACATTTCTAAAATTCTGTTTTCACTTTGTCATTATGGGGTACTGAGTGTAGATTAATGAGGAAAAAAATGAATTTGAACAATTGTAGTATCAGGCTGCAACATAACAAAATTGAAAAAAGAGGGTCTGAATACTTTCCGAATGCGCTGTATGTCCTGCAGTGTCGTGGAAACTCATAACTTGAACTTGGGGCCAGAAAATGGAATGAAAATAAAATCAGCAGCTAATACAACTGCAAACCACATGAATCCAAATTTCCGTACCAGCAATGGCTGGCTGTGGCATTCCATCAATGCCATGGAACTATCAACAAATGAATCTTTTGTGAAGCTTTGAACACCCTGAGGAAAAAATGTATATAAAACCATTCAGTACGAATGTTTTATACAGTCTCAAATTTACAATAAGGACAACACTGGTTTGTGCTGCATCTCTGTTCCAGATAACACCCAGATATTCAAGCATGAAAAAATGTCGTTAAAGAAGATCAGCAAGGAGAGATTTTGTCCAAACACAAATGGATTGCACAAATTGTTGTAATAGGCATGTCATGTTGTCCAAGACTGCTGGAAGAATCATTACAGTGGTACCTCTAGTTAAGAACGCTCCTCCTTACAAATTTTTCAAGATACAACCAGCTCCGGCCCCAAAAATTTACCTCTACTTGCGAACTCCGCCTCTACTTACGAACTGGATCCGCGGCCATTTGCCCTGCTGCCACGCGGTCGCGGCTTCCTGTGGGCAAGATCGCGGTAGCAAGGAGACGTTCGGTGAGGCTTGTGGTGTGTTTTGTGGCGTTTGGAAGGTTTTTGTGGCGTTTGGAAGGTTTTTGAGGTTTAAAAATAAAATGCATATGTTTCAGAACTATTTAGCCATATTTACATTGAACCTTATGGGGAAATTTGCCTCGTGGTGCGACCAAATTCGGAGGGCGGAACGGGTTAACCGTATTTACATTGAACCTTATGGGAAACTTTACCTCGACTTGAGAGCAACTCGAGTTGCAACCAGAGTCACGGAATGGATTAAGTTCGTAACTAGAGGTACCACTGTATAATCCACAGAGGACATGACTTACATCTTCACTTTTTCCAGACCTGCTCTTCAGCCATTCTGTCCCCAAAGCTTGAGTGTATCAGAATGAGGTGCTGAAAATATCCCTTAAGCACACTGAAAGGTTTCCTAACTCTTGACAATTAATCCAGCCATCCATCAGAAAAAATACCAAGCACAAAAGATGGAAATTTTAAGTGCACTTTATTGCCCCCCAAACTACCTTAATCATCTAGCCTGTGAACCAACGGATCATTCTTGCAACCAAAGACTGTACAGAAAGAGTTTGGGAGGAAATGAGGGTTGCGCTAGTGGATGAATTAGATAAAAAAAGACGTAAGATGTCAACATACCCTAAAAATCTGAAAAATTACAATAATCAATCTTCAGATTTGCTGCAACTTAAAAAACATTAAAAAAAATCAAACATTGGCAAAAGGCTGGAAAAACCTGCTTAACAACACTGAAGTGGACCAGCAGCTTGAGAGTTGTAGAAGTCAGTTACTTCTACAAAACCATTTAAAACTCTGACAAACTGGAAGCAATCCAAGAACAATGTCTTGCAAATGCCACAGAAGGAGAAGACAACCAGATAATGACAGTGAAATAACAGCAGAAACTATGGCTTGTGACAAGGTAGCACATAAAATGTAAATTCAACTAAAACATAACTATGAGATGTACTGAATGCAACATGAACTATTGAAAAGCTGTTTTTTCTCATGTATTATATATAAGTAAAGTTGGTTTTACTTTTGTTTATTGTGTTCAGAAAGGCAAGATTTCATTTGAGTTTAATGAAGATTCAGATTTACAGCACCCCCCACCAACCAAGGTCTGTTAAACAAAGGTGATCCATTCAATAAATATGTTTGCTGATGATATTTTTAAAACATGCCAAACAGTGACTTGGTGAAAATCATTTAAATATTTGACCTCAGAGATCACTGAAGTAGAAACCCAACTTCTCCTCATATTGAAAAGGCGCTTTTACATTTGGAGTAATTCACTCAAAATTAAGAAACAATTCGATAACTGGAAAATCAGGAAAGCTTGCCTATCTTTTTCAGATTCTAAATAAGGAGAAAGATACAAATGAAGACTGAATACACCATCCATTCAATATTTAATGTTTGCTGTGCTGACTTAAGGTGAAATTGCTTATAAAAGAATATGTGCTTCTTTCTTAAAATAATTCATTTTATTATAAATTGAAGAAAGCTAGATAGAACATGATTTGTAAAATTTAGAAGCCAAAAACATCTTCCAAACATGCACAATTAATTGAACTGGAGCTAGTTTGATTCCTAATATCACAAGTATTTATCTGCTTGCTTGGTTCTAAGAGCATTTTGTTTTTAAAGTAAAATTACCTAGAAAAATTCTGTCTTATTCTGCTTGATACTTACCTTCCAAAAATGAAAAATTACTAATCTACATCTCTGATTAGTAATGCCCATTCATATACTGAAGAAAAACTATTCAAATCTTATCAAACAAGAAGAATGCACTTTTACTAGAAATGAGGATTATAGAATTTTTTAAACTAGTAAGTCATAATTTAAAGAATTAAACCCCCTCCCCCCAATTAGTCATTTAAATCGAATCTACCAAGCATCATACATATCTAGCAATTATTGTAAGGTATAATTTTTACAGATGCAGGAAGTATGTTGGATTCGACTGGTCCACCGCTGACGACTGATGGACCCAATGGGGTTCCAAGGGCTGCTGGGGACTATACCCAAGGATCTGGTGCATGGTCCAGCAGAGGCCCTGGCTGCCACCTGGAATAGGAAGGTGGCCAAGGCCTTGGACAAGATCGCACCCGTGTGACCTCTCGACTCATCAAATCCAATACTCCCCGTGGTTTACGGAGGAGTTGAGGGTTCTGAAAAGGATTAAGAGATGTCCAGAGCGCCGCTGGAGGAAAACAAGGACTGAATCTGACCAAACACAGGCTAGAGCCACTATTCAGGCCTACCCTGTGGCGGTAAGAGCAGAGAAATGTCATTATTTCTCCGCTCTTATTGCATCCACAGAATGCTGCCCAGCGGCCCTGTTTAAGATTGCCCGATCTCTTCTGGGAAAGGTGGGCCCAGTAACCCACCTACAGGGCCACGCAGAAGAGTTTTCTGGGCATCTGGAGGATAAAATCACTCGCATCCAGTCCCAGTTGGATACCAAGCACGTGGCATGGCCTGTGGAGATGCCTGGGGTACATACTTACCTTGTTATCTGGGAACAGTTGATCCTGTTGGACCTGAGGAAGTGGACAGGGTCTTCTGGGCTGTAAATGCCACCACCTGTCAATTAGATCCATGCCCCTCCTGGCTGGTTAATGCAGCTTGGGAGGTGATGTGTGGGGGGTCCATGCAATGGTGAATTCATCCTTGAGAGAGGGAGCGTTTCCAGCGGCCTTTAAAGAGGTGCTGGTGCACCCCCTCCCCAAGAAACCATCGCTGGATCCCACCATACTGGACAATTTTCATCCAGTCTCCCACCCCCCACTATTTAGGGAAGGTGGTTGAGAAAGTGGTGGCATTGCAGCTCCAGAGGATCCTGGATGAAACGGATTATCTGAACCCTCTTCAGTCAAGTTTCAGGCCCAAATATGGGAAGGAAACAGCATTGGTCGCACTTTTGCATGATCTCTGGTGGGAACAGGATGGGGGTAGTACATCTATCCTTGCTCTTCTTGACCTCTCAGCAGCTTTTGATACCACTGATCATGGTATCCTTTTGGGTTGGCTCAGGGAGTTGGGCGTGGATGGCATAGTCTTGTGCTGATTCACTTCCTTCCTCCAGGGCTGGTCCCAATCGGTGTTGATAGGGAGCGAGAGGTCCAGCCCGCAGCCCCTCCTCTGTGGGGTGCCGCAAGGTTTGGTACTTTCCCTGCTCCTTTTTAACATCTACATGAAACCACTGGGTGAGATCATCCGCCACCATGGGATGAGGTATCATCAATATACAGACGATATCCAATTATACATCTCCATCCAAGGTGATTTGAGTAATGCTGTGACTACCCTTTCGCGGTGCCTGGAGGCTGTGGGGATCTGGATGGGGAACAACAGGCTTCAGCTGAACACTGGTAAGATGGAGTGGCTGTGGGATGAGGGCTCCTCTGTATCCGGAAGTTTACCATCTTTGGTTCTGGATGGGGTGGCACTACCCCAGACAGACCTGGTGCATAATCTGGGAGTCCTCCTGGACTCACAACTCCTGCTCAAAGAGCAGGTGGTAGTCGTGCCCAGGAGGACCTTTGCTCAACTACATGTTGTGCGCCAGTTGCGCCTTTTCCTGGATTGGGAGGCCCCCCAGTCAGTCACTCAAGCCCTAATCATCTCCCGTATAGATTACTGCAATGTGCTCTACATGGGGCTACCCTTGAAGAGTATCCAGAAGCTAAAGCTGGTTCAAAATGCAGCCACGCGGGCAATTTTGGGTGCCTGAAAGATGGCACATGTTACACCTTTGCTGTGCGAGCTGCATTGGGGGCGTTTGCTTCCAGGTCCATTCGAGGTGTTGGTTATCACCTTTAAAGCCCTACATGGCATGGGACCGGGTTACCTGAGAGAATGTCTCATCCCCATTATATTGACCCATCCCACTGGGTCAAGGAGAGAGAGTATGCTGCAGACCCCGTCAACGAAAGAATGTTGACTGGCGGGGCCCAGAAGGAGAGTCTTCTCTGCCGTGGCCCCCACCCTATGGAATACCCTCCCCCGAGAGGTGAAGCAGGCCCCTACTCTCTTGACTTTCTGGAAAGCAGTCAAGACCTGGCTCTGCCAACTTGCATGGGGCGAGAAAAGGGATAACCAACCCTGGGGGTGGCTAGCACCTTGAAGATGCTCCCATATTTTAATATCTTTTCTACCAACAGTACCTTGGAAGATATTATTATTTATGTATATATTTGGTTTTATTGTATTTTATACTATTTTTACTGTATTTTAATAGTTGTTTTTATTGTAAACCACCCAAAGTCACTTCTTCGTGAGATGGGCGGTGTCCAAATTTGAAATATAAATAAATCAGTATAAATTTGATTAAAATATAACCTGCATGACAATAGTTAAATCAAGTACTTTTTGAACTAACCATTCTGCAAGACATTTGGTTTGTATTTCACTCCCAGTGCTTGTTTTATAAGAACACAACTAAGGATGAATCATGTAGGAGGAACAATTTTAATTTAACACTAAACAGACATACATTTATAATTAATAGTCAACCACACCAAAGAAAAATGTTTTAGGTCCAATGTTCCTAATGGATAAATTTCAAAAATGTTTTGCTTTGTTGACAGCAACCTAGCAATTTCATTATATTAATCAATTATACTTGCCACTTTGTCTTGAGGTTTCATCTTAAACAAATTGCTTACATCCTATTTAAACAGACCCTTGAGATCTTGATTAAAATCAGGCTTCATAGAGCTGCTCAGTAAAGTATTATAATATTGCTAAATATCTGTTAAATTACTACAAGTGTCCATATCACTTTTAAGGCATTGAGTTGTATATAATGTATAAATATATGTTCAGTTTTCAGTTCCAGAAAGTATATTTCCTCTACACTAAAATAGTGTATATTTGTGTCGTGTAACTGTTTCAAACCAGTATATGAGCAGATACAATAGAAACAATTCTCTATTTATTTTACTTTTGAACAATGGAAATGGAAGAAAGAATATCTTACCCAGGAAACCACCTCCTTCTATTGCATCGTAATTGTTCTGGACTGATAATCCATCATTAGCAGTGCATGTAGCATCACCTACAAAGAAAATAATCTGTTAGAAGTACATAAATGTTGATTACAGCTTATATCATAATGTGGTTTGTAAATCATGATTTATGGCTTAGCATATGTAAATAAGCCCATTATGGCTTATCCAATAAGCCATGATTAAAATAAATCACGGCTTAGCAGACTGTATGAACACAGCCCTTCCTTATGAATGGAGTTAAAAAAAACTTGGTCCACAAAAATTTATCCTATACCATTCATTTAAATCTTTTGAGGGTGTTAGTAGACTTCTTTTTCTTCTAAATAAAGTACCACCACTGGAGTGCATCAGTAATCACATTCAATTAGTTTTGATTTTACATAATTCAGCTAGTTTCTAACTTGCTGAAAGCAATTTCCTTTAATAACCCCATTAATGCTTACCTTCTTGCATACTTGCTGAGTTCTGTACAGCTTGGGATGCAGTGCTTGCTAGGGGAGGAGCTAATGGGGGAGCAGAGGGATGTGTATAGACTGGATTTCCAACTGCAGAAGGTCCTAAAGGAGGTTGAACTGGCAAATAATTTAACTGATTAGCTGGCAGTGGAACAGTACCTACAAGAACAAGCAGAACTTAAATCCAACACAATCTCTCAGTAATGTTCTTTTGGTACAGAAACTGTTTTTTTCTTAGTTAGCATGATATGTGAACCATCCCTTACAGTTTAGTACTAGGTGCAAACCAGGCCACTATTGCATGTTCAAAAAACTACAGTGAAGTAATCTAAGCTTAATGTTATACATGAGCAAAATCACAGATCTTACCCAATGCAATTATCCCATGAGAAGCTGCTGATCTATTTCTTCCCTGGAAAATAGAAAAGCAATCCCAACCTGGCCATACAGCCCATCTATATATTTTATCCTACCATGCCACACAGTTCTATTATAAACTGCTTAGCCACAAGAACTATCAAATAAATGAAAATTCACTAAATAACAAAATCAGTCTCTAGCTAGTGACTCACAGTCAACAGCGAGAAAATTTATTGTTGCTAATGAGAATAAAACAAGATGATTATTAATTAGGGGTTTAAATCTTATTTGTTTAGCTATAATCTGTCTAGCCTATAGGAGTAAGGAACCTGCAATCCTCCAGATATAATATTCCTTATCATTGGCTATACTGGTTGATGCTGCTGGAAATTGTAGCTGAATTACAACTTGTAGCACTGTCACCCATTTGAGAGGGTTACCAGTTTTCCAGCCTTGACATGAAAGAATATATATTTAGGCTGGGGAATCCCTCTGGAACAGATTTGTGGTAATCCTAGAAGTTGCAGAGGAGAAGGAGACTAAGGGAATCCCATTATTTTAGGAGAAGCCCACTTATACAATCCTGTTTAACCCATTATTCATAAGCATGTCAAGAATACCTGGGATGAATAATGCTTAGGATTTCTCCCTACCTGGAATACAGTAATACAGTCTTAGAATTGCTTCTTTTTTCTTACCTTGCCTTGTATAGGTGTTTTGAACTGGAGGACCACCAGCAGAAGAAACATAATGAAAGTTTGTGGGCAAATTTGTATTCCCTGATGGCAACAAAGGTGAAGTTGTTGTATGAGCAAAATGATTTGGTTGAGATCTTACAGCTGGTTGAGTCAAAGGATTCTGCGCATATTGCCAGTTTGAATTTGCTGAGAGATTACTTCCAGAATAAAAACTACCATCAGAAGTTGATATAGCAGCTGTTGATATAGCAGCTGAGTTCTGCAATGAAGAAGGCATTTGGGCAACAGGTCTTGGCTGTGATGCTGTCAGAGAAGATCCCACTGGGGTTCTATTAAGAGTTTGACCAGATGAAACATTCCAAGATGTACCATGGCTATACTGTCCAGAGGATACAAGAAGAGGATTCTTTGTTGTAATTTGCTGAGTATACATGCTTGGGACCAAAGAATTATGTCCCTGTCCATCTGATAAGTGTGATGAATTCATCAATGAACCTGGCACAGGACCTGGAGGAAGACATTTTCAATTAATAAATAATGAGATACAGATTCTTGTTGCTGAGAAATCCTAGGATATTTCAGTAACTGAAATAAAGCAAATGAGGCCAACAACTAACTTTATTTGACTTTACATACTGCCAAATTACTCGGAAATCCCACAGCTTTATTATTAACTATAATTCCATAATAAAAGCTCAAGATATTTAAGATGTGTAAGTGAATCTCCCAACTCCACTGTACCTTTCATACTCCACCTTTCATAGTAAGAGAAACCTTAGCAATGGCTTGGGACAAGTAGTAGGGAAGTGCTGCAGAAGTCAAGAAATATTCCAAATCAAACACAGCCACCCATGAATACCATCAACACTAGCATTACGGTAAATTATGTAATTTAAAAAGTATGCATTTTTGTCAATAGGATAACCATTACTTGAAAGTAGAGCAGAACAATATCTGTCAATAGTAGGGAAGACTGGAGGCTTGATGATGATCACTATGTTACAAGACTTCAGGGAAGGGACTGACTGAAAGTAACACATCAGCCATCTTCTTTGTCATGCCCGATTAAGCATATTTTCCAACAATATTTCCTGTTATTTTATTACAGTCACAGGGATTCTGTATTTGATCAGAAGAGTAACAAAAAGGGATTGTTTAACCCCTTTAACCCCAATAAAAAGTAACAAAAAATAAGAATCTTTTCCTCCAAAAGAGGACACCTTTTTCCCAGGGGGAAAAAATATTGCTATGGAAGGTGAGGCTAGCAGGATGGGAAAGTATAGGGGTCACTTTCCCACATACACCTGGTCTGATCACATCCACATTCAATGCAAGCTGCACTGAAAAAAAACCTCCTATATCATTCCTTATTTGTCACAAGTTATAAAAACTCAACCAGGTGAGTACCACAATCAAGTCCATTTGTTTCAGCCATATGTATTTAATTTTCAATAACATACTACTACTTAAACGTTAACATTCTAAAGGACTATCTTCAGCTTGATCTCTTACTCTGTCCTAATACTTTTAGATTTTTTGATCTGATTTTAAATCCACATATTTCAAAAGCTGCTCTGGATCCCCAAATGCAGCCTAATAAAAACTATTCAACCAGTCAAATCATGTATAATTTAATTGGCCAAGCAATTCATGTACCAAGCTCTGGGTGATAACCAGATAAAATTAATGTGCTCCTGCAAAAGATAGCAAACAAGACCTGGGGAAGGAACAGCCTTCTTCTTCACAGTTCTTGTACATTTGCACATGGAAGTAGGAATCATTTCCTCTCAAATTTTCTGCAGTTTGAAACAAGAGTCTGAAACGGATGGCCCTCACTTCACACACATACAGCCAGAGAGAACCAGAAGTATGTCAGCAGCTTGTATGGCAAGTTTCTCAAGCCCACAGCTTCAAGCAGGCCAGGTCTAGGGGCAGCTGCACTTCTAGCCCCACACTGATGCATCCTTAAGCCATAGCAAACAAGAGTTGTGGCAGTAGGTCCTATCCCTGCTTGCAATTTACCTCAATCTAAGGCTAGGAGTGCAGCTGTCCCTTGACCTACACCCTGTGGATGCAGATGCTTCTCACCCTATAGTCACAATGAGGAGGAGCTGCAGCAACAGCGGGCACAGCAGGCTCTGGCAGTGATGGACTTGTCCCCTTATCCTCCCAGGGTGCCCAGCTCTGGTAGGACAGAGGGACCCGGTCTCCCCCACCTAGATTTTCATTGCTTTCCATTGCAACAAAGTCTGTCCTGCAAGCCTCTGGCTCTATTACTCTCCATGCAAGAACCATTCACCACACACCTAGCTCCAATATCAATAACAACCGCAACTGTCACGGCATAGCAAACACGGTAGCCAAAGTGAAATGATGAATAATGATGGATAAAAAACAATTTAAACTAAGAAGTCAAGTTTAAAATTACATTGTACAAGTTTTCTTAAAAATTAACATAAAGATACAATGATGAACATAACTACTTATAATATTCTATTCTGCTTTCTAATATGGGAGTGAGAAATGTTAACAGGCTTGTTAACTGACTTCTCTGTAAAAGTGCAAAGACTAAGAAGGTTAATGAATAGAGAATATGAGATAAGAAAATAATTTGTACAAGAAGAAAGAATCTACGCAAAGAATGGAGAACAGAATACAAAATGAAACAAAAAGGGAACAGAACACACTACTGCAGCCTCAAGGATTTGAGGAATAAGTTTCTCATCCAAAGGTATATTTAGTAAAAATGAATAATATCAGACGACCATTAATAAAACTACATTTGGGAATGTTTTAATGAAGTTCCTATACTGTGGGTAAGACATCAAAATCTGATATTTTTGACTTTATACATCTAAAATTATACCTATCTTTCTCAGAATTCTTAAGACCATTTATTCAAAGTTATATCAAAGAAGAATATAATTTTATTAGAAACTACTATATTCTAGTGAATAAATTGTGATTTAAATTAAATTCAGTCTTCCTGACTATGGATTTAGATCACAATATAATCAAATTCATCTGGCTAGAAGCCATTATAATTAAATCAACCAAAATAAGAACATAGAGAATAAGTATAGCATGAGCAAGTTTAAATTCAGGACCTATAAGGAAAAAATAATAATTACTAGAAATAGATTTAAAATACAATATCTAACTGATATTGAAATTGCCACGCAGGGGCACCACAGCCAAGTTTCTAGTTTTTCAAAACTGTAGCAAGTCACACTTACAAGTACCCTAGGTGGAGGGATGGATACTGGTCACACTGTGCCAGTTCAAACATCAGATTCTAAGATGTGCCATTCCCATATAACTAAATACAGCATCAAATTATGTAACAAGTCTAGACCACATCTCCTTTGCTGTAAGTATAAAAGCTTAAAGGCTTCCATCATTCTATACAATACCCATAGAATTTTCAGGATCAAAAGCCATTTCTCCACATAGAAAATGGCTAATAATGGCAGGGCATTGTGAACATAAATTCTTCCTATTACCTCAGAAACAAATTGGACTTCCAATTATGACTCTTTATGCCACTTTAGTTTTCAAACCAATATTCAACATCAGGAACTAGGGAAAATAGCACTAATAATGTTATGACTTAAAATTTACTCTGATGCTCAGAAGATCACAGACTGGGATTTCTGCTACATACAATTCCCAATTCCATTTCCTCTTCCTTTTCACACAGGACATCAGATCTTGTCTTCAGTTTTATGGAGTGACAGAAATGTGATTCCTTTAAATAATATTAGTGAAATGAAGTTTTCAAACAGAAAATGAATGCTGCCACTCTCCTCTATGGGTTGAAAAAGCAGAAGGGTAAAGCAAGAATAGGTAAGCCGGAAACAGAGAACCATGGTTTACTATTATGTCTAGCATAAGACAAACTTGTTTCCTGTTTAGGCCTACTGATTGTAAAAACAGGTGGAATCTATAAGAGCTAAGTCAAATTCCTTAATTCAGAATTACCTATATTTAACAACACTGTATTCTTATATCAACTGGTCACCTAATATCTTCTGTACGTATATTGTTCTATTTCAAACTGCAATTTATTCAGAATGACTGCCTTTGTGCTACAGAAGCTGTGCGTGATTTTGGTAAACCACAAACCACATCCAGAATCCTGTGCAAGAGATTCAGATTACCTGGGATACCATATCAGCTGAAAAATATGAAAGTTATAATTATAACGAATTATTTTTGAAGTAGATATTTTAATTGACAATATTTAAAATACTTTAAAGCACAAATTTTAAGATCCTCCAATGCTGTAAATCATCATTATACCACATAGACAAACTAAAATATCTGAGACCTATACAAGTCTAAAATTGTTTCAGCTAAAGATAATACACTGTACCATGACTGCATTTTCATCAAGACCAAACATATTGTTTAAAAATCACACACCATACCTATATGTGAGTCTTGATTGATTTGCAAGATACCAAGAATCTAAAGGTCAAATGCTACTCTTCCTAAATCAGAGTTTATAACACTATAAACAGTACTGTTGGCTTGTATTCTTCCTACATCTCCACTTGCTGCCCATCAGCTTCAGTGCAAGATCCTGTCACATTAAGCTAAAGATTTATCATGTCATTCCGGGCTAACTTTGTGTTACTATCAGCTTATAATTCAGGATACTCATATTAATTTAGAATTCCACAGTTCAGATGCAATAGGAAAGTCTCACATAATGTAAGCTATGATCATTAACTTCAAACTGGTGTAATAAAGGGGGAAGAACAAAGTTCTATACTGTAGAATCACAACTTATGGAACCACAGATTACCTAGTTTCAACTTTATAAATAACAAAATTCTATCCCATTTTCACAACTCCTGTAGGTACTAACGTAACTTCTTGATTCTCTTCCTAGACCTACAATCTTTAAAAAAAAAAAAACAGAGAATACAAATTGCTATTAACATCCAACTGCATAACTGCACAGTGAACCAGAGCTAAAGATTGGCTATTGCTTTACTTTTTCCAGAAAAATACACAGGTATGCACACAAATGAAGCACAGTTTATACAGTTCCCCAACCAGTCTCAGATGCCAGTTTGGGCTCTACAGAGAAGGAGAAAAAATTAAACAACTAGTCAGATGAAAGATCTTTTGATTATACTAGTGGAATTAACATTTTAAACCAGGAGGTTTTGATTATTATTCACTGCATTCTTTACACCCACTGATCACAGAAAGAAAGCAGCATCCATTCTGTATGTAATTCTCTTCACAACAGTGCTTTCTTTTTATAACTGGAGAGTATTTTCGCTGCAGAATGCTCAGCTGGGAAGCGGTCTCAGAAGGGTAATTGATCAATTAACTGTACAGAACAGAAACATTCGCGACTTTTGTGGCATTTTAAACCGCTCGCATATCTTTTTCAGAGACATACACTTTCTCGCATCTAGTCAATAATTTATAAACCACAACATCTGACCCGCAATGATGTGTAAGCTTTTCAGGTACCGCCATATATTCTGCTACCCATATTTAACGTACTTCTCCCTCTGGGAAATGCTTCCCGTGTCTTTGTATTAAATTCTGGGAATACTCTCAAGCGGCACACATTTCATTTTTACGAGTATCACCAGGGAGCGGTTCATATGCCTTACGGAGAGCGTCAATCACTACCGTGCCCCCAAGTCCTCCTAGGAGCTACAAGTGCTGCTGCTGCTCCTTCTTTTCCCAGGACCTCCCTATTACGCAGCGCCTTCCAATCACGGGTGCAATCGAGAAGGGAAACCAAGGCCTTAGGATGCAAGCGAGGGAACCTGCCCAGCAAAAAGCCCGTCGTCGCCTCGAAGAGCCCTTCAGCCCTGCGAGAGGCGACAACCGAGGGTCGGCATTCGCCGCCGCCAACACGGACTCTCCGCGCTCCCGGCCGTGCTGTCCCCCAGCGGCGTGGCATGACTGCCCCGCGCCTCGCCGAGTACAGCCCAGGGGCACGCAAGATTCAAGCCCATTATACAGCGCGGCGGGCCGGCGGCCCCTATCATCACCCAGGTGCGGCGGCCCCACTCACCATTGCTGTACGGCTGCTGCTGCGGTGGCGGTGGCTGCCCAGTTCTGTTCGGGCTGCTATACGCGGGTGTTCCCGGCTGGGCCATAGCGACAGCGAGAGGATTGCTACGCGGGCGTCTATGAGCCTTGCCCCAGCGCCAAGCCCAGAAGGGGAGGCCCCGCTGTTACACCGGAAGAAAGTAAACGAGGCCGCGCAGGCGCACTCGGTACACGTGGCACTTCCGGAACGGAGGAGCCCGCATCCATAGGCGGGGCTTGGGGCTGAAAACGGTGGCCTTGGAGGTGCGATAGAGATTTAAAGGGGTACTACCGTGGGGACGTCATCACTGGCTGATTTTATTTTAAAATCGTTGAATTGACAGACAGGATTCAGTTATGTGTACGCTCACCCCGATCAGAGCCTAATTTTAAAGAAAAACCGATCCATAGCTGCTCGGAACTATTAATGCGTAAATAGTGCGTCTTCTAGGAGGCAGAGAATGTCTTTTCTTCAATCCTCGGAAGTCAGCTAACCCAGAGCTTGTGGCACCTTTGAGATTTAGTATGGTGTAAAGTTTGGTGACTGCAGTCAAATGCATAAAGCGTTATGATGTATGTAGGCACCCACGCACATCAGTTGCAAAATTATAAAGGGAAGAGCTTTAATTAAGGACAGCTATCTAAAGTAAAAACCACTTTGGCTCCTGGTGGTTTCATAGGCAGGTCTGTGTAGGGTTTTCTGGCAACAGTACAGAAGCAGTTTGCCATTGCATCATCTGGGATGATTTTTCAACTTTCCAGTGTACCTTATGCTGCAACCATGGTTTTTCTTAGATTTCTTCCACCTAAGCAGAGCTGACATGGCTTAGTTTTGTGACATCTGCAGTGACATCTGCAGAATCTTGTACTGTGTTGCAGTACAAGTCCCAGCTCTTATGTACACAGAGAAGGGGAGGGCTTCTTTCACAACACCACAACACTGTTTTCAATTTTCTTCCCCTCTCTTGCCCTTGCAGAACCCGCTACATTTCAGTCAATGTCAGCTAGGTGACAACTTCTAAAACATGTATTTGAAAAGATAAAAGAACGGTCCTTTAAAAATTCCAGAAAAGTTTGATACTTTTAATCCAAACAGTATGATTTTTAAAAAATGATACCTTAACCGTTCTAGTGAGGAAAAAGATTAATGGGGAAAATTATAATGGGGAAAATCAAAGCAGCCTGCTTGGCACTGTGTACTTTGCAAAAAATCATCTCCTAGACAGAACCCCCCCCCCATAATTATCTTCACATTCTGGCCATAGTCCAGAGTTAAATTATCTTAAACCTACTGAAGTCAAGGTTAAGATTTAAAGGGATTAGTATATCAAATGGGTATTCTAAACAAAACAAATGCCTTTTGTAATGACAAACAAACAACTCTCTGGGATAGAAATGTGGTTAATAAATAAATACATAGATGGAGCATCCTGTAGCCAAACAAATAATAGTATGTATGAGATTTGTTTTTTGGGAACAAGAGTGAGATATGTCACCACTACTACAGCACAATGTCCATCATATCTAAATTTGCTTATCCTGAGAACAGGGTGGGGAATAGACAACTAGAAAATATAAAAACTGCACGACCACACCATCCCTAGAAACACCATTAGACTCCCACCAGTCATGTGCCATTTAATGAGAAGATTCACTGATAGTGTCACATCTTCACCATACACTCACTGAAGACACCAATGGCTGCTGTTTGCAACAGAGCACTGAGAAGAGACAGACCGAAGTTTTAACTTCAGCAGGAAGAAAGTGTAAATATAGCCCCATTAGCTTTTTGGGTACTGGGAGCAGCAGCAATTTTGGGTACTGGGAGAAGACCTCCACTACAATACCTCACGGGACCCAGGAGGAGAAGCACGCCTTCTCTTTCACCACACCTGCCCTGGGGAACAACATCCCCCTCAAAATTCAGATGGCCCCAACCTGCTGGCATTTAGGAAAGCCATAAAAACCTGGTTCTTCTCCTAAGCACTGGGCCATGATGTCACATGAGCCTGCTTTAGCTGTGTACTATGAGAGTTATTTGCCCCCAGCACTGTGTGTATTGACTTTTAAATTGTACTGTGATTTTTTTTAACCATCTGAAAGCCATCCAGAGTTGCTTAGTAAGTAGGCCATCATAAAAATTGAAGAAATGAGTAGAAAATCAAGCCTGTACTCCAAATAGTATAGAGAATTCGTTATTCATTCTACTATAGTTAACCAATCTTTCTGATGCAATCTACAGTAACCAGCATGACAATCCTGACAATGTTGCTTCTCAGGACAGACCTACTGGGTAGCACCAGCAAGCCAAATACTTAGCCTCATCATCTCTCTCCCAATTCCCTGCCTGTCTGCTTTCCATACTGGCAACAATACCCATTCTACAATCCTCCTTTTACAGGCCAGATAAACTGAATGAACAGAGGGAGAATCAGTGTTCTTGAGCTCATCAAGTAGCCCTTTCACCTGCCCTCACATCTTCAAGTCCTATCTTGAAGCCAGGTCCTACTATGGTGGAAGAAAGAATTCCATCCTCTCTATCTCTCCCTAGTAGCAAAAAGCTTGTAGAGGTTGGGATAGAGACACCCATCTGCTGTTGGTAGATTTAACAACCTGACAGCATCTAGGAACATCCCACTCATTGTTCCTGATCAACATTGTTGATGGGCCTCCTATTGACCCACACAGAGAGAGTGTTGAATGGATTCTACACCTTTGGGAGGTGCATGATACAAGGTGAGATATACAACTGCCTAACATCTGAGTTATGGTCTCTATTGTGTTCATACCTTATGTGGAATAGAGAGCTAGTTTGGTGTAGTGGTTAAGGCATCAGGCTAGAAACCAGGAGACCCTAAGTGCTAGTCCCAGTTTAGGCACAAAGCCAGCAGAGTGACCTTGGGCCAGTCACTTTCTCTCAGCCCTAGGAAGGAGGCAATGGCAAACCACTTCTGAAAAAAAAAACACCAAGAAAACTGCAGGCACTAGTCCAGGTACTCACCAGGGGTCAAATACTGACTCAAAGGCAAAAAAAAAAAAAAATGGTATGGAGTGCTGCGTTACATCACAACCTATGTTTTATTATGGTGACATGGATATGGCAGCAATGATTTTTGGCTTTTCATTGATCTTTTCTATTCCTTCAGACTCCAATGGGAAAGGCTTTCATCCAGAGCTGTTGTTGACTGAAGTGTAAGTGTGTATAGAAGATACAGCATCATTGTGCTTCTTTGGGATCCTGATGTTCTGCCCAAGACTATGCTCCATTTCAGCTATTCCAAGATATTTTCACATATATTTTCAGTGGAAATACAGTTCCACTAGTGGTGTCTTCAGTTATCATGTGGTGACAGCTTAGTGTAGGCTGTCAGGATTTTATCTTATGACTTCAATAATACAAGAGAGTAAGCTCTACTAAATTTAACAGCTACTATTTATATTTATATTTACATTTATATATTTATATGATATATATATCTATCTAACTCATAAACACCTGTAGGCTCACAATGCTAAGAAATACATCCAAGAACTCCAGATCTTGATGAATCTGGTGCTCACAAATCAATTAGAATCAAGGCATTGAATTCATACATTGTATTAATCCGTGGTCTCTCAAATCTTGCTTTATATTAAATATATATTTACTTCCCTGGCTCACATAATAAATTAAGCCATAAGCCATAGTTTGCAAACCACAGTGGTTCAATTCACACCATTCTAGGAAAGTCCAAATGAAGCAGAGGTTGAATGCAATGTGTTAATCACAGTTCAATAGTTCAGCTTACTAGCCAAAGTCACTGAAGAGGTATATTTCCTTCCTCAACAAATTTACCATGGAAAGAAAGGAAGAAATAATAGAAAAAGAGTTATAAACTTACAAGATGCTAAGTAGATGTGCCTACATTTTCATAAATTAAAGGATTTGTGCAACAAAAGCTTTGATGGGAAACACCCTCAAACTCTGAGCCCTTGTGATTTTTCTTATAGCTAATTAGAGAACTGTTTAGAGAAATAATTCTGAAAGCAGAATCACAAGAAAGAAACTGGCACAAGCTGCAAGTAATTTCAGCAACTTTTAAAAATCTGTCAGCATTTCTTTCCTCCGTGATTTGGAGTTGCTATAAGAAATAACTAGCTAATAACTAAGCAACTTGGGTCTATATTGCTCCTTCAGGGGTTTAACGCATCTTTTAATGTATCCTCAGCTACTTGAAGATTTTTCCTTTTAAAAAGTAAATGATTTGGGGGAAAATCATCTGCTTCTCAGGTAAATGCAAGCATTGTAGAATTAGTTTCAGGTCTTGGACAGACTTCATCTGATTTTTGTGTTGCTGATACTCCATAAAACGTAGACATTGTAACTGCTACCCATCCTTTTATATAGTAAGAGTACACTTGTTCTTAATAGCAACTGTTTCCTGATGTGCTAATGAAAGCTACTTTTGCAGCTTTGCAAAAAGTATAATACACAAATATTGAGGGTGATTTATCAATTTTCCCTTGCTATTGCAAACACAGTTGCAAAGCTGGGGTTTTAAATAACATAATGTTCCTGAAGGATACATGGAATTTAAAATATTCTTTTTTCTGGATCAACATATAGAACTGTCCCTTACTGCAGAAAACGTGAGCTTCCATATTACATGTATCGGAGTCAAAATATCATAGTTATAGTCAACGTCTTCAGAATAATTGATGCTGTTGAAGGTACTTGCCATATGATTAAAGTTATACTAATAACATTAGGAGAGCTTTTTTTGTGTGGTGGAACCCCATTAATGGAATTCTCTCTCCAGAAAGCCTTGACTGGCACCAACATTAGCATCATTTTGGCACCAGGTGAAGACCCTTCTATTTTCCCAGGCTTTTAAATTGGTTCTTAATTATATTTTAATTCATATTGTTTTAGAGTATGAATGACCACATTGCTGCTGCCTAGTTTTTATGGTGTTTTCATTTTGTATTTTATTTACTGCATATGTTTTTATTCATATTTGTTCATTATTGTAACCTGCCCAGATAGCTTCAGCTACTGGGCAGTTTAAAAATTATAATAAATAAATAAAGTTCCTGGGTCTATTTGGGGAGAATCTGTTAAGAGTTTTCTGTTTTTCAGTATGTTGGATCTAAATGTGTCTGCACCTAAGAAATATATTAGTTTTAATCCTGAAATTAAGGCGGCTGTAAAGGTGGTTGAATAACATACATTTGCTCTTGTAAACATATTATTTAATAGGCTTTGAGGACTAATCAATATTAGATTTAACAGATTTACTAAAGTGTTTTTTTAAAGTAAACTAAGGCTAAACTATTTATAAACATTTACTTAGGAATAAGTCCCACTGAATATAGTAATACTTAATTTTGAGAAAACATGTATAGGATTCCCAGTTGAAAAAAATCAGAGTGGTGACCAACTGAAATTTATTTTGGATAACAATATTACAACTCTATCAAAATATATTATGAAATTAGTTGTGTAAATCACAGTAGGGGTTGGATTAAATGATCTGGAAGGGCCATTCCCAATCTTTTGATTCTATGATTCTGTAATAGAGTGTGAAATTACACATTTTATGAGGTATAAACTAGCTTTCTGTGACACTGTGATGCTAATGAAACAGAAATTGAAAACTCCAATTAGTTAGTAAAATCATCTCATCTAAATATGTACAATCTTGTGAACAAGAAAGTACAACCTCTGAGTTCTATGGTTTTACGTATCAGGAAATTTATAAATTTTTGTAAAATACATTATGACATGGTGTAATATGTCATGTGTTGTTATTCATCTGAGGTTGTATTTACCTACTTTTGAGAACTGCTAAGGACCAGATGATTTTTATTACGTCCTGATACATAAAACCATAGAACTCAAAGAGGGTGTACTTTCTTTTTCATACGACTGTATTTATATGTGTGTTATTTCAAGCTCAGAAAATGAGTACAAGGTTTAGAACTGCATAAATAAGTTATATCTTAAAATTACACTTTATGATTTCCAATGTTATATAAATTGGGCTTTTATGTACTATAGTCTTGCATTTCTAAATTGGTCACAGCGTCCTTTACTTTGTCTCTATATAACTTCTATAGGAATGTTTAACATCACAGTAAAAATGCTGATACAGACAGTCCCCAGTTTAAGAACAAGTTCCATTCCCAAGGTCTGTCCTTAAGTCGAATTTGTATGTAAGCCATAAAAGTATTATTGTATAATACTGCATACATAGTATTGTCTGCTTAACTTGAACCATTGGGTAGTTAACTCGAATAATTGTGTATTTAACTCAAAGTTTGCTACAGTAGACTCCATTCTTAACTATGGGTCATCTATAACCCAGGCGTTCTTAACCCGGGGACTACCTGTATAAATATCAGGTTGAAATTGTTCTTGCTCCATAATTCTTTTCTAAAATTAACAAAATTGTTTTTAAAAGCGTTTGGCAAATTTACTTGAAATATAATGCTTCCTTCTAGATTTATAAACTTCTGTTTGGGATTGTTAGATCTAGTATTAGCTCAATTTCATCCAAACTGGTTGAACAGCATGCTTGCTAAGCAAATCTGTATTGGTGATAGAGCTGACTTCAACTATCTTAGTTGTTTTACAGTCAGAGAAAATTCTACAAGACACGTTTTTATTCAGCAGGCAATGAAATTAATTGTGGCATAAGATTCCGCATAAGATGCTCCTGTGAGCGCAAGAAACAATGGGTAGAGGCTTTACAGAGGGAGATCCAAACTTAAAATAAGGAAGAATTTCCTGACTATGAGAGCTATTAAGAAGTGGAATAGCCAACCTCCTCGAGTTGTGGGGGCTCCATCACTGCAGGTTTTCAAATAAAGCTTAGACAGCCATTTGTCTGGGATGGTCTGAGGATTCGTGACCTGGGCAGAGGATTGTTTTAGAAGACTTCCCTTCTAAACTTGTAATTGTGTAAGTCTATAAACTGGAGACATAAAACACATTTAGTGAGTCAGCATGGTTTAGTGGTTAAGATGTTGAACTCAGAGCAGGGAGACCCAGGTTCTAACGCACCCTTGGCCACAGAAGGTCATGGGTAACTTTGCTCCAGGCATCCTCTCTCAACCCAACCTACTTCAAAGGGTGCTTGTTATGGGAAAAAACAGGAGGTGGGAGTGAAATGTATGCCGCCTTGAACTTCTGAGTGAAAGGCGGGATATAAATTTAGTAATTAAGCTTTTAAGGTGCCACAATACGTAGCTATTTTGCTGCAACTGATTTACTCTTCCCCACATAGATATTAAGATGCTTCCATATAAAGCATTTATTAAGCAATTGTCATATACCTCTTCCCCTTTTCATTTTTGTTTTTTATAAAAGAGTAAAGACATAACAAGATAGATGTTCATAGACAGGTCCTCTGGAAGTATCTTCGCTGCTACTAGGTTACCAGCAGAACTATATCTATTTCGTTCCTAAGATCTACTTATCTGGTGCTCTCGAAGGTCTAAAGCACTGAGCCCATGTTAAATAGATTGAATTGCCCGATGTCCTTCCTGAAACTCTGGAACATGTGCAGGCGGCGGGCGGGTTGGGTTGCGAGAGTAACTTGTGCGTTCACCCCTTTCCATTTCAGCCGTGAAGAGCAAACCCGGAGGCTGACCCCCGGGAATCCCCCACGGGGGCAAAAGAAGGACTCAACGCCGCCGCCTGCGCTGGATTGCAGGCGTGAGCGAGCGGCCGGTCGGCCAACACGGCCCGGAAGGAAGGAAGGAGCCGTGTAGGGGCGGAGCGGAGGAGAGGCATTGAGAGCAGAGCAGAGGAGAGGAGAGGAGAGGGGAGGCCTCCACGCCGCTGTGTCGGTAGCTGTGGATGAAGGGGTGCGAATCTCGGGCTCTGCACAGCGGGTGAGTGGCGCTGGCTCGGCTCGGCTAGGAAGCGATTGGCAGTGGGCTGGCGGGTGGCCCTTCTGGATTTGTTCCCCTTCTCTTGCTCCCTCTGACCTAGCCTCGATCTCTCTCTGTATTATCCGCTCCCCCGCCCCCCCCCCGCCCTCCAACCTCTCTTTCGCTTGCACGCATTCCCCGTCTTTCTAGCTTTCGTCTTGGCCGCTACCTTTACTTGTATCTTTTGTTTCCTTAGATTTCCTTAGAGACAGATTCCTCCCCCCCAAAATTGTGTTCCTTTTCTTTCACATTCCCTGAATTTTCCCCCGTGGTCAGCTTATCTCCATAACTCTCCCCACCACCATTACTTTAGTTTGTGCTGTGCTGTGCTGTGCGAGTGTGTGTGTGTGTGTAAGAGGGATACCTATGTGGCCCCATGAATATTCAGTTTGTTTATAACCTTCCCTAGGTAAATGAGCACCCTGTTGTAGGAGGGAAGGTGGAGGTTAAGTGAGTTGCCCAGTTGTCACAGGGTGAGTCAGTACAAAGAGAGATCATAGGTGAAACTAGGTTGGGGATTTGAGCTGTGTGCTGGCCCATATCCACCTCTCATTACGAGCCACTGTTAGAGTACAGACTGTGTGCTAAGTGCTTGTCAGTTTCTGTCTGTCCTAGTTCATCTTAACAAACAACCAGGTGAAGTAGGCAGTCCATTTAGAGATGAAAAGCTTCAAAGTAATTTGCTCAAAGACCTCATGAAACCCTCACATACACTAAGTTTTGAAGGTGGTGAAAGACAAACTGCTAAAATTGGCAAATGCTATGCACATCTCATTGAAAGCATAATTTAAAATGCCTGTTAGCAGTTTCTTCTGGCTGATCATTATTAAGCAATAAGCTACTCACGAGCTTCCACTGCTATGAAGCAAACAACAGATACCCTTGAGAGGAACATGAGTTGTTTGAAAACTAGAATTGCTTCTTGGCTCGTGGAAGGCTAATACAGTGAAACTGCGTTTAAAGCAGTTTTGAGGTAGCGCTTAGAAGAGCAAGTATATTATCTTTTGTGCTTTCTTGCCCCAGATCCCATCAGCAAGTTAGAATGAATACCTTAATTGAGGTATGATACTGTTTTTGATTACCTAGATTAGAATCTCTTAATAAAGTTCGATTATGATTCTCTCTGGCTTCTTCTGTCATGTCTGCAGGCATCTGAAGTATACATTATAATTGAATTACATTTCTAAAACTGCTTATACCTGGGGGTAGAGTACATTATATTGCATTTACACCAAAAGAGGACAAACTTGAAATGTAAGACCATCTTGTACTCCCCAGAAAAGGAGGATTAGATAGAAAAAAGGCTGTAAACACACCCACATTTTTATTCACTGCCCAGTTTTCCTTCTTTGATGACTAGGTTGCCAGTTTCCCCTCAGACCAATTCTGGAGACTCCTCCCACCCCCAGAAAATATGTGATGTGACACATTTGTACGTGTGTGCGTGTGTATATATGTATGTGAATATATGTATATATGTATGTATGTATGTATTCTAAAAGGGTAGGGCCAGAACAAAAGAAAAAAATAATTAAAATGCTGGCTATCGATTAAAATTAATTGGATGGAAAAATCTGCATCCCTATCTGCATTTACACACACATACCCACGCAAGTCATTCTGTCACATACAAACTCCCATCTGCCCCTTCACACACAGAAAAAAAGACTGCATTGAGTTCAGTTAGTCTCAAGTATGCATATTCTGCTGCTGTGCTAGAAATGGATGTGTTTAGCCCTATTTACTTGGTATGGATGGGGAGAAGTAGAGAAGAAATCCTTGGGGTATTGATTTGGTTTTTCCTTTTCTTTACAAACAACAAGTTGATAGAGGCCTCAGTCCTGGGCTGCCAACACAACAGACCTAGGCAACCTTCATATACTAGGAACCATTGGATTCAGTGGCTGTTGTTTCCAGATGAATAGACTTAGGACTATTTAACCTTGTACAGTCAACAGGCTAGCCCCACCCTTCTCACATTCCTCTTCAACCATGAAGGATCCTGATTTTCCAGAGTCTTCATTTGTAGGGAGAGCCTTCATTGGAAAGAAGAGGTTCTCCCTGTCAAACATCTTCTATTTCAGGACTAACATATTCTGCCTCCCTTACAATTACTGTGTACTTCTAAAAGCATTTCTTTTTACATTCCCAGGGAATGTGAGATGACAAGCAATTATTTGGGAAAACTTGCCTTCCCTTATTTGCTTCTAGTAAGTATGCTTGCTTATAACTAGGCTGCTCAGCTCAAAAATCTTTTTTTTAAAAAAAAAAACAAACCTATTGAATTGTTAACACATATGACTGAAATGTTTTTCCAACACCAGCTGTTAGACTCAGGATAGACACTTTGTGAAATAAGGCTTCTGTCACTCATTTCAAAGTGGATATGGATATCCAAGATTACCTAATACAAATTTATTGCTTCAGACCATGTTTCAACTCTCTGGTGTCTGTAATCAAAATTTAGTTGACTCATCCCTTTGTAGGTCTATCAGCAGTGAAGAGGTGCTGATGATATATTAGTGGATTGAGTACCATGCCTGGTATTAAGAGTAATTTCAGATAAAAATATTTAGAAGAATTATGAACTTATGCATATAGCATAAAAAATGAAAAATATGTAAGGACTTTCAGTACAGGAGAAAGCCAGAAGGCTGATTTTAAAAACATGTCCATTCATTTTATCATATTGTATATATCATACTTAGTCCTGGATATCTTTTGTCCTGCATATTTTTTAGGTAAGGAGACAATCATTTTGTCATTGTTGCAGAAATGAAGAAATACTAAAAAAAGTATTGCTTTTATACATTTTGTATTCTATCAGTTATCAAAATGTATACTTAAGTACCATTGGGTTTGACTCCTGGTGACTCCATGACAAATTCTTGCAACCTAAATTTGCTCCAGCAATATTCCATTGCCATTCTAAAGGTAGTCTTATAATCTCTTTAATGCCATCCATCCACCTTATCTGTTATCTTCCCCTTCCTCTACTTCCCTCAACCTTGTCAGACATAGCTGTCTTTTCTAATCCATTATCTGCTTGCATCATATGCTCAAAATATGTGAGTTTCTGCTTGCTGATCATCATCTTAGAGGAATAATCCATCTTTATTTGATCTAGGATTAGTTGATTGGTTCTTCTCACAGGCCACAGTACTCTTTGTATCCATCTCCAGATCCATAACTCAGAGCCCTCTGCCTTTCTCTCTTTCTCAAACTTTCACAGTCATACATTACCCCTGAAAGATCATTGCTTTAACTATTCTGATATGATAATACTTACATGGACTCTGAAATACAGAATATGGAAATCTTGCATCTGTTTATGTAAATTCTGTTTTAGAGGTTTTGTAAGTGACATAGATTAAATTATGCAAGACATTATTATGTAAAAGTTTCATTTTGCTATACAGTATTGCACCGTAGGTTGGGTATGAAAGTTTCGTTTAGATCTCATAAACTTCAAGGATTTAATGAGGTATGAATGGCAAATTGTTTCCAACTACACAAGAATCCCCTGGGTGAAACTCAAGTATGTCAACTCCAAAAGTTTAAATTTACCTTAGTTAAATAAAAATAATATTGTTATTACCATATTAAATTATTTTTAGTGTCCTCAGCATTACTGCTTCACAAAACAAATGCATCTTCTCCCCCAGAAGGCTTCTGATATCAACTGTAAGAATGATATAATCATAATTTTGTCTGGCAGAGAAGGCATGTTGCGGATCCTATCAGTGAGAGAATGTTGACTGGCGGGCCCTAGGAGGAGAGCCTTCTCTGCTGTTGCCCCTGCCCTGTGGAATACTCTCCCCCCAGAGGTGAGGCGGGCCCCTACCCTCCCAATTTTTCAGAGGGAATTGAAGATCTGGCTCTGCCAACTTGCCTGGGGCGAGGAAAGATACAATCGGTCCTGGGGGTGCCTGGCACCTTGACGATGCTCCCTGAGTTTAACACCTAATTAACATCTGCCTCTTGAAAGTATTATAAAGGAAATGTGTTTTTAACATATTTTAATTAATTAATTCATATTTAACTTTTTAAATCAATCTTTATTCTGTTTTTACTGTAAACTGCCCAGAGTCACCCTACAGTGAGATGGGTGGTGACAAATTTGAAATATAAATAAATAAATATAAATAAATAAATAATTTTTCAACTGTTATGATACAAATTGTTCTGAAGTCAATAGGGTAGGTGTGTGAAGGTGAACCAAATAGACTATGCCCCCCAAACAGTTTCCGTTTTGGAAGTAGAGTAATGCAACTTGAATGAATGATTAAAAGTGGGCATGCGGTTGTGTTAAAAGGTCAGGGCAAAGACGATACTCCTGAGATGACTAACCAAGGCAATCAAGCAATTGCAATATTGCTTCCAAAGTATCCTTAACCCTCCGATTGCTCAAACGATTAGTGAATCCAAGCAGGGCTTGGATTACAACATACATGCGCTAATATTTCTGGTCTGTTTCATCTAAATTGATGGCCAAGGCAAATATCCAAAAGGGGCTGTAGAAAACAAACTGATACCACTGAACTCATTGGGATTTCACAGACTTATTTTTTATGAGCTGAAATAAAATGCATACTCTTTACTTGGATGGCATGAATCTTGTCCTCCACTAGGTTTTCTGTAGATACAGGCATTATCTTTGTTCTGTGCCTGAAGCAAAACAAAGTTTGTGACCTGTAATACGTTCCACATATTTCTGCCTACAGAATTGGTAGGATCCATAACTCAAATCAGTATAGTTGTTTGGTATCTCCTAATACTGCATAAAATGTTTTCTAGTTTTTTTAACAACTGTATAATGAGTGGGTGGAAGGGACCACATGCACATAACCAGAACTTCAAGGTAAGATTTTTGTAACCCACCACCCAGAATTCTCAGAATGGATTATATATTGACCCACATTTTTTAAAATCAATACTTTAATTCAAGATGAAATAGAACCGATTCATTTAACAGTTTTTCAGTGAAGTTAATCAAATCAAAGTAGATTGTACGTTGCTGAAGAAAGATATATTCAAGATTTGAAGTCCTTAGTTGATAGAAATCTATGACATGACAAGTTATTCCTGTGTTGTTACAATATTAAGAAGGAATGCTAATTTGCAAATAGTAAAAGAGATGGGAATATAGATATGTGAGGTCATAAAAATGCATCTACTACATTTTCATCCTGAATTTAAATGGAGTAAATCTGTATCCATGGCTTAAAACTTTAAATTTGTAAATTAAACTTAAATTACTGACCACACCAGCTCCCTATACCATTAAATGGCATAATGCAGCATGCTATACTTTTTTCCCTTTTGACTGTAGAAACTTAAAATTTCCAGGACTTTGCATCATTGAAATACCTCCACGTAGCAATAGACTTCTAATTATAAAACCTTGAAGAAGTTTGTCATGGAGATCGTGGTGTATTTTATTTGTATTGATGCACAGGTGCATAACATATTTATTACTGTTAGCCACCCAGAGTCACTGGTCTGAGGTGGGCGGCTATAAAAATTGAATACATAAATAAAAATAAATAAATAAATAAGTAAATAAATAAATATTCAAAGAAGTTTGTGAAGCTTTTAATTGAAATTGTAATTTAGCTGTTGCTTTTTACTGAGCTAAATTTGCCCTGCATTGATTTTCAAGGTCCTGTTCAGTAATTCAATTTATTTGCCTATGTTGTCTTCCTTATTCCATTTTTGTACCTGCAATATGTTATAGCTGAATGCTTGGTTAGAAGTTGGTTTGGCTTGCTTCCTTGCTCGGTTGTAAGATTTCATTCAGCAGGAATGCTGCTGCAGAATAGTCTTTCTTACTTACAATACCCCAATCAGAATCATTTATTACTATTTCTACAGTTTCTGGACCTTCTATACTTTAGGGGATGTTATCATCTATAAAAAGTATACTGAATACTGTATGCAAAACATTCTGAAATCCTTTATCGATACATTGTTAGGATCTGTCTGATTGCAGTAGCATTCCTAGCATTTTGTTTTATGTAATTCTGTTAAGCCAGACACAAGTTTATGAAATGCAAATGAATTATATTTTGATGCAAGATGAATTGAAATCAGTTTAACATGATTTTCAAACTGAGCTCCACTAAAGTATATTTGAATCCCATTGATAATAGCATGAATGCTGCCTGAAAGAAAGCATTCTGCAGCTACAGGAAGTTTGGGGTGTATTCTAGCAAACTAGGATTCTATGGAAGATGCAGAGATTTTCCAAGTGTCCTGTCAAAAGAGCTTCCTGAATTAACATACAGAATTATTACTATGACTTTGATTTCATAAAACACCCATGTTCAACTTAACCAATAACTTTCTGGGTTAGCATAGCAAATTGAACTGTAAATTAACCATATGGACTGGCTTGGTACAATATGCAACACTTGGCTAAATATGATTGACGTATCTTTTGAGCATAGCCCATATTCATGCCAATGTAATACTCATGGTCCAGATGGAATGCTGAAGTTCCCTTTGTTTATAATGGTCTCCCTGAGTAGAGGTTCTTTTCAAGATGTGCTCCTCTGAATCAGCTGATAATCTTAAATCTGATGAGGAAACAACAGAGAAGAAAAACTACACTGGAAGTGATGTGAATGGAAAGAATAAGTATTTCAGTACATAATGTTAGTCATGAAATTTATTTAGGAATAAGCCATGGGACAGCTTAGTTTTGTCTTAGTGTGTTGTATGAGCCCAGCCATTGGTTTAGTTTGTTTTATTAAGTCAGCAAACTAGTTTAAAAATCAGGGTTTAGTAAACATGTGAACTATTTGTCCATGCACTGTAAAATCATGCTGGTTTTGAAGCAAAAACTTAGAAATTCTGTTCAACAGAAGTTAATCTAGTAGAAGACAGCCTATAAAGTAATTTGCATGACATATTGCTGGTTGTGTTCCAGCTGTATTATACTGTAGAATCAGAGATGTAGACTTTTACAGTGATAAGAAATACTATTTGAATCTTCATCTGCTCAGAGGGAAATGTCTTACAACAATTTGGAATATGTACGACTCTCGTAGTGGCACATTTTCTCAGGAGAAATCAACAATTAGAATCAGATACTGCTTTGCTAGAAAGATGAAAAAATATTTTTCTGCTTTACTTGTGAACAGAATTTACAGTTCTCTTACTTGTAATGAAAATGCAGGCAGTTCTTGGAAGTATTGAGATTAAGTGAAGTCTAAACTGACTAAAGCTGATATGATTTTTGTAGTCACACAGTAGACTTTAAACTTTCATCTGCCAAGCTGTTTCTAGGTGACTGTTGGCCTGAAATGACAGAATTTCCAAGGTCAGTGGCTAAAGTGCAGACAGGTTGTATATTAACTCTTCCAGTAGTTTAGTAAGCCACTAGGCCATGGTTTGTTCTAAAATTGATTTGTTGAAGAAGCAGCAAGGGCTGGGAATTTAGAATACAGTACACTAAACCAAAACTGACCAAACAATATTATCACTTAGCACAAACAGCCAGTATGTCAATAAATGAAGCTGGTATTTTATTGAGTCTTTTTTCACTATTAAATATGCACATTTTGGAGTTCTCTGAAATTCTTAATCAGGTCAAGAAGCATAAAAACTAGCCTGATAAAAAGTAGCAAACGATAAAATAGTAGATGTCACCTTCCTTTATAATGGTACATATTAACTCCCATTTCTGTGCATCGGTTCCAACTTTGGAAGTAATTTTTCCAGAGTTGCTAAAAAGGGGACCATTGTTAAAGGGACCTCTTTTTCCTTGGAATTGCAGTGATAAAAATCACCACTTTCCTGTTCTAACATATTTTTACATCTTGCATTTGGCTGGCATGATGTAAAAATATTATGAGTTCACACAACCCAATGGGTGGGATAGACTGGGGCTCAACACATTGCAGAGATCAAACCATTCCTTTAGTATGTTGTGTGAACCAGAGGTTGCATCACACTGCCAACATATGTAGAACTCTTCATTCATTCTTCGCTGTAGCTTTGAAGTGACTGAAATACATGTGACAGATGCAGAATGAAACCTAATTTATTAATTTCAGTTATTTGCTACATTTACATCCTGACTTTTCTCCAGGAGCTCAAGGCGGCATCCATAACATCCTCTCCCAGGTTCCCCCCATCCCCACAACCACAATCCTGTGAGATAAATTAAGATAAGAGAAATGATCCTGGGAGCTTCCATGGCTGAAGGAAGACTTAAGCCTGAGTTTCCTCCATCCTAACATTACATCACAGTGATTGTGTTTTCTATGCATATGATCATACTCCTTCATTAACCCAGAGATGCTTGGATAATCACAAGAATTCTTAATTTTTATTGCAGCTTATTTATCACTGCATATGTTAGGTATCGGTGGATCTTTTTGCACTATTGTATTTTTCTCCCATTTCTTTTGGTTAAGCATGATCAGCCCAAATATAGACCCTTTCATCTTGTTGTCTGTAGTACTACAGTAGTCACCAATTACAAAATGACACTTGCATTTTAATCCAGCCTTGTAAATAAGCCTACAGAATTTACTAGTCTGTCTTGGATTAACAGAAAAGAGGTAGAGAGCTTTCTCTTTCCTTTAGCAGTTTTCAGAATTTCAATGCTAAGCCAAGAGGAAGAGAGCCTGGGTTCTGGAGTGGCTACAGCAGGGATAAAACTCAGCTTTGCTGTTCTGTCAACAGACTTACTTGCCTGAGTGTAGTTCTTGCCAGTAGCTCCCAGATGAATATTTAAACCTAGACTGCCCTAAAGGGTCTGCATATATTTACCACATTTCAAACTTCTAAATGTATATTTCTCCCAATTTAACACATTTGTTGTTGGAATTGGAAAAAAGTTCCTTTGTTCATTTCACTTGCCACAACAGGGACAGGCAACCTTCTGCAGTTGAGAGATCGTCATCGTCGTCATCATCATCTTACAGTTTCCAGTGAAAGCCAAAATGGATGGGATGATGACAGATGACATCACCAGAGCAGTGGAATTGTCAATATTCCCCCCTCCCCCATTTTTCTTTCATTGGAGGCTGGAATTAAATCAGATTTTATAGAGGTTGGTGGGAAAGGGGCTATGCCTTCTTATAGCTTAATACATCTATTTTATTTTATTCCCCACTGAAAATAAGTGGGAAATCATTTTGTCATTAATTTTGTGATTTTTGCTGCTAAACTTCAGGCAGATGATTTGGGGAGAGGGCCCTGGGGCCAGAAAAGGAATCAGAAGAACCACATACCACCTTACCTGTTCCTGTTCTACAATATATTTACATTAGCATGTTTTTTCCAATATAGTTTTAGAGAAAGATGACTTTGGGGCTTGCTTAAGCTAAAAAGTTATCTTCAGCTTAATATGACTAGGTTTTAAGAAGTTATTTTCATGTCTGAAACCTGAGTAGTTATTTGCTTCATGCTCTCTGCATGGATTTGTGTGTTACTTGAGAAGATAGATTTCCTAAGCCCCTGTAAGCTTTTTCTGGATGGTATTTTGTTCAAGCAATAAATAAGTCAGATGACGTGTAGGTACTGCTGTGTTTGCTTGTTCTTGACCTTTGCTTTTCAGATGTGTAAATGACAGTTCTTACACATGGTGTTGTGTAACCAAGAGTTCATGTGATAATTGTATTCTTTCATTTTGTTCCCTCATCAGATGTCTTCAATCAATTTTAGTAGTTCAGCTTGCATTTTACAGCATAATCCTATGCAAGCTTACTTGGAAGTAAGTCCTATTAAAGTCAGTGGGGAACTTCTAAGAAAATGTAGGATCATATCATAAGCTTATTGTGCCAAGAGAAGACAACACAATTTCTAATATTATGTATTTGTTTATTGAACTTTATGGGACAGATGTCTCACTTAAAGCTAAGGAGAGATATTATGTTTTGATGTCCTCTTGAATTGTTTACTGGTTATTCTTCAGTATGAGAAATCTCAAACTATAGTCATTAGTTAGATCATCTGAAGTGCTTTATTCCCAGGGAGACAGACACAGAAACATTCTAAAGAAGACTTATTTTAAAGTTGTTGATGCTTCCAAATTATTAATATTTGAGAATTTAGACTGAAATATATTTGTGGTGGATAATGCATGTGTCTGTTTTTGTTCTAATATTGACAGAATATTTTCATCCTAAAATATTGCCAAAGGACCATCAGTAGGAAAGAGAGATGCTTCCTATCAGCCTAGGTTTCAAGCAACACATTACAGTAGGCACAGAATAATGGCTATAGTTAATTTATGATCTTTTTTTTCTGATCATTTGTATCTGATCTGCCAGATATATTTTCTTATAACATATTCCACATTTTTGTAAACCATCTGGAGTCTTGGGAACAAGGTGGTATGGAAATATATGTAAATAAATAAACTTCTCATTCTGTATCATTGGATGCTACTTGTAGGGGTGGGGAGCTATCCTTTTGCTCTAGTAAAAACTTTGCAGTCATTGGTGAGTTTAAAAGGCTTGTAAAAGGTAAAACAAAAAGTCAGAAGCAAGTATATTTGATGTAAGGTTCCAGGTTTTACAAGGTATTATAACAAAGATGAGGTTATCTGAAGTCTTCTTTGGAGTGTGGATTGATGCCTTCAGCTTTGAAATCATAGTTTCAAAGTCCATGTGCCCATCTAATCCAACATTAGATGCCAAAAGTCAACCAAGAATATTCTAAAAATTTACAAACGTGGCCAGGGCAGCAATAGCCCTCCTCCAATGTTGCTTCCCAGTAGCTGGTATTTAGGCATGCTGCCTGTCATCAAAACTATTAGCTATAAATTTGGCTAAAGGGGGTAGTGAATCCCTTTTTAACTATATATTATGTAAGATATACTTCCTTTTATTAGTCCTGAACTCTCAACATATTTAGTTTCAACAGATGGCTCTGAGTTCTAATGTTGAAAGAGAAGGGAAAAAACCTTGTTTCTATCCAAATTTTCCATACCATGTATAATTTTATACTCTTCTATCATGCATCCCCTTATCTATCTTTGCTTCAAGTGAAAAAGCCCCAGATGCTATTACTTTTCTCTAAGGGAATTGCCTTAGCCATTTTAAAGCACAGGCATCTTCTTGACTTTCTTTAAAGCAGTTCATCTAAAGTTGGACCAGAAACTGTTCTGTCACTGAGGAGTCTAGAAAAAATTGATCAGGGGTCATCTAGGTGGTAGGTCAAGGAAACCGGTTTTCCTGGTGCAGTCTGCTTCTGAGCAGATTACAGAACTAACTAGAAGGAAGCAGATTTTATCTTAACTGGTGGCAAGTATAACAGCATTGGATTTAGCTCTAAAGAGCTTTCAGGTTCACATCTTTGAATCACTTACAATATTCCACAGATATGAAAATGATGATAATAAATTAAGTTTCTTTTCCCCCAGCAGGTCACTTTGATTGTGATACTTTCATTTGGCATTCACAAAAATAATTACGCATACCTTCTGACTCTCTCCTCTTTGTATTGTTACGGATCTTGCGCTGTTGTATGCGTGTGTGTCTTGGCGGTCTTCTGCAGCTGATGCTAGGGTGTTCCAGGAAGAAAGGAGGGCTTCTGTGCTTAAGCTCCATAACCCTTCCAATACGTTCTATGAAGTTTGTCCAATCTAAACACATATGGGAAAATGGCAGTGGTCATTGGCCAGTAAACAAGAAACATTATGTACTGTATCAGACAACTACTCTTCTAAATAAGATGTACAATCCTAATTGTTTAAAGGACACATATCCCTTACTTTAGACCAGTGTTTCTCAATCTTGGGAACTTTAAGATGTGTGGACTTCAACTCCCAGAATTCCCCAGCCAGCCATGCTGGTTGGGGAATTCTGGGAGTTGAAGTCCACACATCTTAAAGTTCCCAAGGTTGAGAAACACTGCTTTAGATGGTGTAAATGACAGGTTTACAATGTTAAGGTACTAGTATTATAACACATTTTCAACAAATGTACTTTCAGCTGAGATGAAACCTTCACTTGAAATCTTCAAATGAACCTAGTGTATTTGTTGCCCAGTGCTTCAAAATCATTTTTTAAATTCTGCTCCTTTGGATTAAAAACAAAATGTCCCTCACTTAAGTGTTCGATTTGTTACATTTCTGAGATCCTTCAGAAAGGGTCAGTACTATAATTTAGGAGTCCTGGTCATATAATCATATTTGTCAGCCACCTCCTGTGCAGTTGGAGAAAAATCACATTTTGAAATGCAGATACCTCAGTCCAAATCAAGACTTGATGATGCTATTGTGGGTAAACCTATTCATTTTTTGTGAGTTTATGGTTCTGATATGATACTATTCTGTGCCTCTGAGTTGGTTATGTGTCCCCCCTCTACTCCACCCAATCCCACTTACCAGAAATGTAGGTAGTGAGTTTCCCACTGGAAAAAGTTGTTGGGGAAATACCATCAGGCAGGAAGACTGAGCTGTATCGTTCTTTGGAATGTGGCCTTCACTTTCTTTTAGCATAAAAATACTTCCCTCTCCAGCACAGTACTTAAGATTTTAATCAGTTCACATTTTGGTAGTTTCACAATAGAATAGCCAAAACGATGTCCTCGTAGAGACATCTTTCCTTTTCTTTTCCCATGTACTGTTTCAATAGATTTTAAATGTCCTGCAGTACCTGTGATTGCTATTCTTTTCTTTCAGATCCAATAAGATTTTGAGATGTCCTTTATATTTGACTGGATTTACAGCGGCTTCAGTAGTGTACTGCAGTTTTTAGGTAAGGTATCCACAGTTCCTTGCCAATGTTCAAATTCACATTCATGGTGGGTCCTTTTTTTTACACAGTTTTGTTTAAAAAAACTTCATTTAGGTTGATGCAGATTGACTGATATTTCTTATCTATTGATTTAGACATGCTAAAGGATATTCGTATAAAACTACCTCCAATTCTTTTCTCTGTCTTAACATCCTAAAGTATTATCTTTGGTTACAGTAAATGATACTAAAATACATGAAAAAGCACAGCTAATAGTTTGAACTATTTAAAAAATGTCACTTTTAATCTGTTTGGCAACTTGGTTTTTGGTCTATCACAAAGATAGAGAATATGGCCTTCACTTTTTTTTTTTTAGCATAAAAATACTTCCCTTTCCACAGAGAGTCATGATCCTTCCCTTTACTAATCTTGATCTATACCTGCCAACAGTCCATCATCTTAGCCCCTATTGCTGGTTTAATTTTTCTTTACATTTGGCTATGGCATGCCAGCCACCGTTTCCAAAGTACCTTCTTCCTTTTATCCCTGTATTCAGCTAGTTAGGTTAATAAATAAGCCTGCTCCTGGCATTTACAATAAAAAGTGAGTCACAAACATGCAAAACTGTTATTATATCATGAGGAATATTATCCCCACCTTTACTCTGTAAGGAACAAGGTGCTGGTAAACCGATTAAGGCTGGGGTTCTCAGATGGTGAGTTGTGACCCTCCAAGTGGTCATGTGCAAATTAGAGGGGGTTGGCCATTTTTTAAAAAATATGATCAGGCTTGCAGAGACAAAGCTTGAGTGCTGCCAAAATTCACTCTGGTCTTTGATCCTGCTTGCCTGTGCAAGCCTGCAAAGTTTAAGAAGCCATGTGATACACAGGTAAATAAAAGCGATATCTCAACATTAACCCCAATTAAATAGTTTTATTTATGGAGCAGGGTGCATCAATTCATTTATCATTTTAGGCCTTATGGCTGTAATAAATGATATGATTTGGTTCACAATAAACCCCCTGGATTAAGGGTGGGGTGAAATGGAGAGACAAAATATACCTGGTGGATAATGCAAGAGGAAAGGAAGTTGCTTGGCAGCTTCTAAATCCGTCAGTGCCTTTGAGAGACTCATGCACTGAGTCCGCCCATTGCTGCAAGTAGGTACCATGTGTTCTTTTTTGTTCGTATACTGCAGTGTTGTCCAAACTTGGCCACTTTAAGATGAGTGGACTTCAACTCCCAGAATTCCCCAGCCAGCCATGCTGGCTGGGGAATTCTGGGAGTTGAAGTCCACTCATCTTAAAGTGGCCAAGTTTGGACAACACTGGTATACTGGTTTCTATCTATCAGTGTCCACAGTGGGGGGGGGGGTCAAAAAAAGTCAAGATGGCAGTTGTGGCAGGGCAATCAAAGTCCTGCTCCTTTTGCCCATGTATGGATATTGCAGACATGTACATGAGGTGGAGACTCAATCATGCTGCCAGGATGGCCTCCTTCACTTTTTTGACAGACCTCCCCACTCCCCAGACATTGCTGTTCTGTACTCCCAAAAACCTTTCAACTAGGGGATAACAGTAAACTAAAATGTTGTTGCATTTTCATTCAACTTCACAGAATCACTGAACGGTCATTCTGCATAACTGGCTGCTGTTTTAAGGCTTATTTTCAAGTCTCCGTCGAGGAGAGCACACCTTTACTAATTTATTGAAACTGCCATTGGGTCTCCTCTTGGCAGTAATAAAGCGCCTTCGTATCTCACCTTTGCTTCTTCTCTGCTTAGTTGTAGTTGAACTTTGCCCTTTAGATTGCTGGGAGTTGCAACTTTACTGGGAGCACAGCTTTGTGCAGCAGACCCAGAATAACTTTTTAAAAGTTACTGACGGGTACAATATGTTATTCCACCTACTAGCCAAAGAGCATACATTGAATAAATCTATAGCTAAATGCATAAGATGGTTTGGATCTGCCATGAGGCCTGGTTGGAACGTAATAAGCCATAATGGGTTTGATTTGTTTTTGGTTTACTGTGATGAGAGAGATTAGGCTAGGGGTAGGGCACCGAATATTTCAGTATGTTACTGGGGAGAGGGAAGACACCTTTGTCTTTTCAGCCTGTACAAAATATCTCAAGAAACAAGCTATCAGACTTTGAGATGTCCTCCCAGAGGCCAGAGCCTATAGCTCAATTATCATGATGGGGCCACATAAACTCAATAAATTAGAAATCCAAGCCCAGATAGAATTAAAAAGAATGGAGCGGCAATTCCAGTAGGAGAAGGAAGAAAATGTTTAAAAATGGAGCTAGAACTAAAACAATTGGAGACAGAGAGAGAGCATAAACAGCATGCTTGTTAGAAAGGAAGAGACCTTCAACTGCAACCAATCCAACATGTCCAGCAGCTGTTCTGGTAAAGTACAAGTTCACAAAATGTAGGGAGAATGAGTATCCTGGCTACTTCCTGGATGGTTCTGAAAGGACTTGCTACACTTACGTGTTGGGGAAATTCAGTATATGCAGTTTTTGGAAACGTATTTATCTGGTTCCCTGTTGCCAGTGTCCTACAACGTGGTTAGGGGCATAATGCACTGTTTGCACTATTTGAAACCATGGTGAAATCCCAGTTAGAGTTAACACAAAAGTACCAGAAGGGGATTCAGTTCTCTATAATGGAGGGATTCTGTTCAAATTTACCACTCGGGTTAAATCTTATCCACTCTGCTGATTCTAATATTTGATTAGAAAGGCTTAACTGGTACTGATCCAATTGTAAACAAGATTAAACCTTTATTTCACTTCAGACAATTTATTTTTATTTAACTTTTTATCAGTGAAGCTGTACGCTTTCTGAATTTTTAAAATCTATAATTGTTTTTTGTTATGGCTTTCTCTTGATGGCTTATCTTTGGGGTCCTGCCTCTGCTAGCGGTGAGCCAAGTAGATAGATCCACTTCAGAAATCTCCTAATCAAAGTGCAGAGTAGTAAATTCTAAGACATAGACATAGATATATGATACGTAATCCTGGAGAAGGTCTACCTTTGGGGTCGCTAAGAGGAAATACCGACCTGATGGCGCATTTCCCAATATGGTGTTTTCAAATGTGGTGGATTTCAGGATTTCAACTCCTATAATTGCAAGCAGCATGGCCAGTACTAAAGCCCACCACGCCCAAAGGGATACCAGGTTAGGAAAGCTTGATACAATCTTGACCTACAACTGGCAACATAAATAACTGAACTGCAGTTTGGGAAGCACTACATCTGTGGCAAACACAGTTGGTCTTTCCTTAGGGGCCTACGCTGGCTGCTTTTCATCACATCTAAAACAGACCCTACATTGAGTGGATTCTTCTTTACACACAGATTCTCCTTAGCGGGAAAGCAAGATTTACATAGGTTCCCCATCAGACCACCATTATTTATTATTTATTCATTCATTCAATTTGTAGGCCGCCCATCTCAAATATATGACTCTAGGCAGCTAACAATGATTAAAAACCGAATAAAAATATAATAAATCAATAAATAACATATACGGCAGCCAAGACATGCATGCTGAATCACTGGGAGAATGATGTTCCAGAGGGCAGGTGCTATGACCAAAAAGGCTCTCTTCCTGGTTCTGCCAGATGACACTCCCTGATAGATGGGACCCGGAAGATTTCTCTACTGTTGGATTAACTTTTCTGTGCTGAAGAGGGCTGTTATTTTCTGCCACCATCTGCTTGTGGAGGGAGGGGGATAAATTTTGTGAGGATTGTGTCTTTGCTGGGTTTGGCTTTCTTAATGCATCACCATACAAGGCAGTGGCTGTTCCACTTTCCTGGTCATCCAGAGCTATCTCCGGTCATTTAACTTCCCTTTGGAGTCCTTGGGGTTCCCTGAGCTTGGCTGTTTTCTTGCAAACATTTCATTACCCGGCTAGGTAACATCTTCAGTGCTAGAATGGAATGGGGTTTGCCCTCTGTTTATATACAGTGGCTTGCCCTGCCAGTGTTGGTGGAGGTGGGGGTTTTGTTTTGTTTTCTTTTTCCCTCTTTGGTAGTTCCTTGATTAGGGTATTGTTTACTGCTGATTGTATGTCTGGTGATAATCTTGGTGTTAAGCTCTGCTTCTCTGGGAGATGATTGCTGGTGAGATGTTCTGGTCTTTTGTTTTTCTTTTTATTGTCTCTTTTGAATAGTGTGTAGATGTTGTTTATCTCTATGTGCCTGTTGATGGCTGCCTTGTCTGAATACCAAGCTTCCAGGAATTCCCTTGCATTTTTGGATTTAGCTTGGTCTAAGATGCTGACAGTTTCCCAGTTGAAACTATGGTTAAGTCTGTCCATGTGTTGTGAGATTAATTTAGTTTCAGAGAGCTGAAACCCCATTCCACTCTAGCACTGAAGATGTTACCTAGCCAGGTTAACGAAACATTTGCAAGAAAACAGCCAAGCTCAGAGAACCCCAAGGACTCCACAGTTCAACCCTGAGCTACACATATTCGCTTCTATTGTAACTTCCCTTTGCCTGGGCATGATGGCAGTAGGCAAGTCTGGCTCTTTTCCTGCCTGGGAAAAATCAGAGATGGCAATCATAGTCATCACTACCTGACTGCTCTTTCTCTGCAGCAGGTGAGGAAAAATGAAAAGGAGCAGAGGTGTGACCAGCAACATTTCTGAATAATTTTAATTCAACAAGCTGCCCATTGACAGGCAGAACTAACCATTGTTTGATAACTTGATTCCAATGTCTGTATTATTTATACCATGTATACCTTAAAGCATTTTTACTTAAATGTATTCTTTCCGACTTTTCAGTTTCTTTTCTTTTTTAAAGGCTTTCACATTACAGAGTGTTGCAACAGGGAGGCAAAGTTCCAGAGGCCTGCCTCGCAGTATTTATAAATGATTGGCAATATAAATGTTTTAAAAAAGAAAAGCCATTTAAAACCAGGGCATAATGGACTTAATGAAGAAGGCATAACTTCTATCGAACTATAAAACTTAACCAAGGTGTATCACTTTTCATCTTTGCAATTCTATCTTAGGAAAATTCTGCCAGTTTTGGAAGCTTGCTCTCTTTATTGATTTTATGCTGCCAGCATAGGGTTAGGTTAACCATAGAGTGTTTCTTTAGGTTAGGTAGGAAGGACTGTGTGAAGTAGCCTTGCTAATGAATGTAGCACAAATCCCATTTATCCAAGATGTGATAAAGGCGATCCTGCCAGATAGACACATAGGAGATGGCCTTGTTCTTGGTTGGCCTGTTTGTCCATCTAGCTCAGTATTATTACTGGCAGCAGCTCTTCGGGATTTCACGTGCGATCAGATTCTTCTAACGGGAGATGTCAGAAATTGATCCTGGGATCTTTTGTATGAAAAGCATCTGCTATCCCACTGACTAATGGTATCTTTCCCAAATGTTTTAGTAGCCTTAAATTGAACCATTTATTTTCCTGGAATTGCATGCCCTTTCTCATACTTAGATGATCAACATGAACTAGAAGAAATATGGTTGGCATTCTGGTTTGAAGGCTTCAGTGTTTACCTATCATATTTCAAGCAGCATCTTCCAGAGCAGCGTCTGAATATTTGCTTTTAAATGCTGAGAACACATGGGGCTATACAGAATTCCTATGTTCCATCAGAATGGTTTCTTATGCTATTCTAATGTTAGCTGAGAAAATTAATTCCCATTCACTGAATAGTCTCCTTCTTTTTCAGGCTTATACAAGAAAACAGGTAAACTAGTATTTCTCGGATTGGATAATGCTGGAAAAACTACTCTCTTGCACATGCTTAAAGATGACAGACTGGGACAACATGTCCCCACATTGCATCCCAGTAAGTCTGTGGTTCTGTTTTTGCTATACTGTATACTTAGCGCCACTTCAAAGCTGAGCTATGCTTTGTTAGTTTTTATGCAACCAAATAGCTTTTGGGGAAGGATATGAATTAAAATAGAAAATGGCACTTTCCAAAATTCTTTGTTGATGAAGCACTTAGAGGATGCACCTCTGTCTTAGTGGTGAGGTATATATTCCCCACTCCAGGCAAGTTCACCATTCATTCATTTGTGAAACTTAACAACTGTTGACTCAGTCGGCAAGATATGACATTGGCATGCTCAGGCTAAAGAAGCTTGAAAGGAACTGAAGTCAAAACATGAATGAACCTATTTGCCATAGTAATGAGGATAGGAATGATTCCATTTGCTAATGTCTCTATAATCCAAAGAATAACTCTTCAAGTTACATTGCCAAAGAAATATCCTGAATTTAGAGAAGACTAGTTCAATATTACCTAGTTTCTGTTGTGCCACAAACTTCAGTGTACCTCCCTCCCTTCTATTTTTCTAATGTGCCCTATAGAAAAACCATTTTATATAAAAAGCAGGCATAGCCAGATGGGCTGTGGAAAACAAACAAAAATACCCACAATCCATAAAGGGCCAACCAAATTTTTACAAACTGTATGAAAGCTTTCAAGTTTTTAAGATCTCTTTGTTGAACAAAGTAGTTAGATGTCAAAAATATGATTGATCCTCTCTCTGTACAGGTTATCATATACTTTTGGAATACACAGTTTGTCATTTTATGAAGAATGTTGGCTCTAATGAGCCTGGGGAATCAGCTATGAAAATTACCTTACAAAAGTAGCAGGAAAGTAAGACTTAGATGTTAAAGAATAGATTCAAGATATGTGTTCTCCATCAATCTTTGAAACATCCTCTTATTGTAAGGGGACTATATTTCCATATGGTCTAGATTCAGTAACATATTAAGGAGTTAAGCTTGTTGTATCTTCCTTCCTTCCTTCCTTCCTTCCTTCCTTCCTTCCTTCCTTCCTTCCTTCCTTCCTTCCTTCCTTCCATTTTATTTTATTTTATTTTATTTTATTTTATTTTATTTTATTTTATTTTATTATCACTAAAACATATTTTTATTTCTGACAATTTCACTTATAATTTCAAGTGTGAAAGAAATCCAGTAGTTGGAGTATGTTAAATGTTTGCCCCCTCTTCTCCTTATATAAGCACCCAAAATTTCCTACAAATCCAGTAGCCAAGCTTCTGGCAGGAGGGGAGAATATTTAAAAAGGTCCTTCCTATTGAGCTCTGCAACCGGGCAAGTTCATAAACATTCTGTCTGGGATCATACATCGTATCAAATCATTTTGTGCCTTCTTTGTTATTTGTCTTACACAATATATGAGCTCACCCATTATCACTTATATATGTGTTATAAAAGGGCTAGGCCACTCTGGCTTATTCAAGAAATCGTTACTAAAAATATAATGGGCCAGCATAGTATCTGGACTTAGCTACTGTTTCTAGATTGTCCTCTATACTTTTTTAATAGACAAAATTTACACAGCTGTTAAAACTAAAATCTGAGTTCAATGGGAGCATGTATCCAATTCTTGGCAGATTTACTTGGGAAGTCCTGTTGATATCAATAGAATCTACTTTTGATGACATCATGGTGAGAATCTTTTCAGCTTCAATCAACAATTTATTTTTTTCAATTTGCCCTGATTTGGTTCTGTAATGAAATAGACCATTAACCAGCCCACTACATAGCTATATTCAGAAATCGAACAGGATGATTTACTGAAAGATACTCCTTTTTTAAAAAAATCTAATTTCATGTTTCTGTAGCTTCAGAAGAGCTGACAATTGCTGGTATGACGTTTACAACTTTTGATCTAGGAGGACATACTCAAGGTAAGAGAAGCAAACAGGCAGAATCCTCATTGTATTATCTAAATGTTAATGTAATAGTTTAATCTTTGTTTGCTCTACTCCAAGGTGATTATACTACAACCTTTTTTCCAGTTCTGAAAATCTTTTTAATATTGTTAGTATTTAATTTTCAATTTGTTCTGTAGAAACCTTCTGCTGCTTTTTTCCCATATTAAATGCTCATACTAAGTGTGAGCCATTGTATTTGTACTTAATTGGGTGAAGGCAACTTAAATATTGTATCATATCACCTTCAGTATTCTAACACTTCCCAGTCAAATTGCAGCACTTCATTTTTATTTATAATAATAATAGAAAGTATGATTATAATTGTTTTATTATTTTTAATGGGATAAAATTATGCCACTCTTTTGTTTTTATTACATTTGAAACAAGATTAAATGAAGGCAAATTATTATAGGATTCGCTCTACTGTTGAACATTGCAGTAAGTTAATCCTCTAGGTATTCTTGCTGATGTATTTATATATTTATCAGCTTGGATCCAGTGGTTTCAAAATGGGATTTTCTAGAATACATGAAATGTTGCTACTGAAGGGATTTGCTATTTAACTTTTTTAGAAGGTCTATTAATAATAGTGATTGGACAGGATTTTTTTTTAATTTCACCTCAAAATGTAGTGATTTTTTCAAAAGCTCTTAATACTATATGGCAATTCTACAATAAATCTATAAGAAACTGTTTTTCTCAATATAAATGTTCATATAAATTTTCAGTTTTAGACCCAGCACAAAAGAAAAGATTGTTTATTTTCAAAAAACTTTTCACACTCCAAATGCCCTTTTAAAAGGTTTATCCAACTTAATGAAATGCTACTAGCATCTATGAATAGAGTAACAAGAATCACAGGTAATTTCCTGTTACAGTCTCTTTATAACCCTCTTTTGCTAGCTCGCAGAGTTTGGAAAAACTATCTGCCTGCCATCAACGGCATTGTCTTCCTGGTGGACTGTGCGGATCATGAAAGATTGGCTGAATCTAAGCAAGAACTTGATGTGAGTTCATAAATATTTGGCACTTACTAAATCCAGATTAAAAGCCCAACATTGTGATGAGTGGGGGAAAGCAACAAAACTTACATGTTGTAAAATTTGTGTGTATCTTTTGTGTCATTATAGGGAAGACCAGTTACTATTATCCTTCACTTTTCCTTAAATCTGTGTCAGTGAAGTCTGAACTATCAAAAGTCACAGGACATGAGGTCCACATTTTGCCCAGTTAGAACTGCCCTATTAGAGAATATATTCAATCAATAGAAGACATTCAAGGCCCATACTGTAGATTCTACCAATGTCTATGTTCTAGAGGAAGATTGACTATGTTTCTTATTTCATAGGATTATTGGGAAGTAATATGCAGCAAAAGATCAATTTTTCATTTCTTTGCAAGTCGTTGTAGGAAAATAACGAAGAGCATTATATGTTTCATAACATAAATACATAGACATTTTTTTTAAAAGCCTCTTCATTAAAATGAAGTGAACATTTCTGGAAAAAAAGAAATTATAAACAGTTCATCCCAATCCCAAAAGCTAATTGTGATTGCAAACTACTTACCCTTTTGCTTTCATAATTTTAATATTTAGCACTTGTTATCATATACAAGTTATCATGTTATAATCTAGTTGGAGTTAGCCCAGTTTTCTAACAAACATTCCAGAGCAATGATGGATAAGAGAGGAGTGCTCTTGTTCTAAGATGAATATGTTTGAGAAATTATGGAAGAGAAATTGTGCTTATTATTCCTCTCATCTACTTCTTTGGTGGCAGAGTAGGTTAAGTGGATGAATTGTGGGATAAGCCTTTCATCTGCTGCATAGCTAGCAGTGTTTCTTCTTCTTTTTTATTATTGTGAGCCGCCCAGAGTCACCCGTTGGGGGAGATGGACGGCATATAAGTCTGAAAATAAATAAATAAATAAATAAAAATAAATAAATAAATAAATAAATAAATAAATAAATAGCTGTTGTTTTCTATTCATCTAGCTACATCATATTTTGGGGGGGGTTATAATACATAATAATATCTAATTAATTAAAATCATATAACAGCACCATATAAATCTTATGAAATGCCAATAAATACACTATTTGGGATAAATTAAAGAAATATAGAACCTTCATGGACAGTTCATGACCTGTAGTGAGATTAGTTGAAAGAGAGAGAAAGGAGGTGGACTCCAGCATCATGCGAACAAATTTCCATTCAGATAATGGAACTTATTCCTCCCCTCTGACCCCTAAAATCTGGTCCACTGGTCTCCCAATCTTCTAGAGAAGTTTGGAGGGCTGCAATTAAATGCCAGTTCTATTGATGGAAGCAGTTTAGTCAGTAAAATAACATCATGGAAAAAGTTTTAAGCTGGAGAAGAGAAATAATTAGATGGCTGGCTTTGGCTAGTGCAAGATGGTGGGCTTTGAAGATGCAACTGATCCATCATCTGCGATTTTATTTCCCCTCTTTCCCTCTTCCATGGATCTTTTGGGCTGCCAGTTTTGGATTTTGTGTGTGGTTTATATATCATCTTTTTTATTTTTTATACAATTTCTTATTTATTTTATGCACACACAATTAACAAAATTTAAACATAAAAGAATAAAAATGAGAAAAGACACAATCTCAAGCAAGCTAAAAATACAAACAAAGAAAAGAAAGAAGAAATTGCATCTTATATTTTTTACTTATCAATAATCACTTGATTACTGATGAATTCACTGGTATAATACACACAGTACAAAGTATTATTGTAAAATATCACAAAATTTTTGCCATAGTAATGCATATTGCTGCATCTTTTGATTAGTAAAAAATATTGCCTCTTCCAAAACAGATAGATCACACATTTCTGGCAACCATTCCTTGACATCTGGAATATTGTAATGTCACATTTCCAATTTCTCAATATGATTCTTTTAGCCACCTCCCATGCTTGATACAACCATAATTCCTGATAAATAGCCAAATTCCAAAGCTTTGGTATATAGTTCAACATTACATTTACATCTTTAACATTTGAAGATTTTCCTATAAATACACTATCCTAAAAAGATATCAAATGATCATATGACCATATCATATGGGTCAGCGAACCCTCAATTTTTTTATACCTCCAGGTTAGAAAATCTGATATCCTTCCTTTCAAATACATTCTTTGGGGAGTCCAGTACACCCTAAATACAATTTCTGATGAATCAACTTTAATCTTAGCTTGGCGATACCATTTAAACATTTTTAAGGACATGAATCCATTGGTGGGGCTTTATTATATATCATCTTTCATCCTTCTTTAATTTTATGAAGTGGAATCACATGGAAGAAAGCCATTTTGTACACAATGTATCTGACTTTTTCTTCTTGTGAGTTCTTATTTTAATGTTCAAGAGATCTGGTAGTCAATCTGTATATATATTTCCCAGTATTTCTTCAGAAGGTCTTCAGAAGTTTCTCATCGTGTTTGGTTTCCTTCTACTTGACACTGGTTGTATGAAACCTAAAATAATGTACCTTTCTTCCTTTCTTCATAGGCACTAATGACAGATGAAACTATTGCTAATGTGCCTATCCTAATTCTTGGCAACAAGATTGACAGACCAGAAGCCATCAGTGAAGAGAGGTTACGGGAAATGTTTGGTTTGTATGGCCAGACAACAGGAAAGGTATGTGCCTTCTTTCGTAACTCCAAACTGTGGGATTGAGTGTGTTAGTCATATTTTTCCTCGTGTATTTCTGAGCTCTGCTAGCTTGTCTAAAATTCTGTAACAATCACATATTTCTGCAGAGCTTAATAATATCTACAGCAATATAATTAGGGATTCAGTTGCAACAAGTTTGTCGGAATTTTTCTAATTCAACATCACCTAATTGTGTTATTTATGGTGGGTTTTCTAAAAGTAGATTTCTCCTTTTTTCTTTTTTTTCTTTTTTGTTCTTGCGAAACTATTGTCAGACACGTGCCTACCTAGAAAGGGAACAGATACCTGTAGCTAAGCTATTTCTGTCCAGGAATAGTTACACGTGGCAATAGATAAAAAGTGTTTCATGCTTTGTGATTCAAGAGCCAAAGCTGGTCAGCACTCCCAAATAGTACTGTTGAACATTGTCTTTGTCTGTACAAAGAAATCTCCATCAAGAATTCTTGACTGAATCTGCACCTCCTTCTTCTTATTTTCAGGGGAATGTCTCAGTGAAGGAATTGAACACTCGGCCCTTAGAAGTTTTCATGTGCAGTGTGTTAAAGAGACAAGGTTATGGGGAGGGATTTCGGTGGATGGCACAGTACATTGATTAATGCCAAAATCACATTAGTACACACTATCCAAATCTGTTCATGTTTTGATCAATCAATGTACATAACTTGAACTTACAGACTTTGGTTACAAAAGCGTATTTTTTTTATTGTATCAATTGTGTTAAATTTTAAGTGTAAAGACTGAAAACAGATTTTAAGCAAGTTTGTCAGTTTGGATCTTGTAACATTAGTCTCTAGCCCTATCAAACCACCTTCTTTTTGGATTAACTTATATGTTGTCTGCAGTTCTCCCCATTTTTGTTTTTAGCTTTCCAGCACAGTATGTTTTTTGAATGCACTTTTTAACAGCTCAACCATACAGACTTGTTTGTCATATTTAATGCTCATCATGTTAAATTTTTAAGTATTTTTTTCAGAACCAGTTTTATAAATGTAAAGTGAATAACCACTTCTCAAACGATAGTAATGAATAAGCTTATGAATAATTGCATGATGCCTTACAGTTTTCAATAATATACTTTCTTATGCAACGTCATGCAATAAAACTAAATCCCATTTCTTGGCATCTTTAATGGGGAAATGTTTCATTTTAATGTGTCTTAACCTAGTAAAGATGTTTCAAGATGTGACTCTGTGGGGTAGTTTCCTAAAATGCAGTATAATTTCTGTGTGCTGTAGACTTTTTATATTATTTATTTGATTATCTTTATGCTGGGAATGAATCACAGTAACATTATCCACGCTTTCTGGATGTAAATGTTCAGTCGCTGTTTTTCACATTGTACCGGAAGAAGCACTATGGTCTCATTGTGTAGTACACCATATAGTGCTGGTGAGTGCCTGAAAGCAGCTTTTTAGAAAACCACTGGGTTGGTACTGCAAATACACATTTAGAAGCCTGGCTCCTGTGAGAATTATGTTACTGGCTTGAGTCTGGTGTCGCCTGCTGTCTTATCCACTGCTCTGAGCATTTGTCTTTCCCGTTAAAGTATTCATACAACCTGTCAAAGGTTGCAAAAGGTGGCTACCATTCAAATGGTAGAGAGGCCAGGTCAGTACTTTGTTGCCTTCTTTGGCTACAGAGATGGAATTTTTTTTCTTAAGTACATACAGTATCTGTTAATAAAATGAGAGCGGTCATTCAGAGAAGGAGCTGTGCAGCAACGTCAAGTTTTTTTATTCAGCATTACCACAAGGTTCCACACTTCGATTATTTTTTTTAATAGCTTTAGGAAATGAAAAAAAAAAACACCTTAGACCAGTCAGTACTTCTAAGAATCTTAATATCCTTGCTTATGGAGCCAAGTTTTAAGATAGCACAGGGAGACCTCTATGGTCATTGTTTGAAACTGCTTTCCCTGACTTCTCCCTTCAATCCAGATGCTGATTAAGATTCATTTGCTAGATTTAAAAGTGAATGGAGACAAGACCTCATGTAGATTTGGGTTGTTAGCCAGCCTTGTGTAAAGCCTTGGATATAGGGTAGTTATTTTTGAGGGATAATAATTTGACTATAATTATTTTTATTATATATAATTATTATCAGGAGATAGCTTTTCAGTGATGTGTACCCATATGCCCTTTCAGAAGAAGTGGAAATGAGAGAGTAAAGGAAAAAGTTGATGTGGTCGCTAGTGTCTTGCTGAGTTATAATACAACATACAAATATAACGTTTAAATTTGTTCAAGTATATAGTTCACCTTAAGAAAGCAATTATATTTCTGGGAAGGTACTATGAAATTCTCAACATCAGATTAGACTTTATAGTTCCTGAAAAAGGAGACTTTGACCATTAAATCAATTTGTTTATATTGCCTGTAGCTCTCATTCTGCATGCTGTAGATCTCTTCTTCTGTAGCCTTGATCAAAGCGAGCATTTTAGTTTTTCTCACCTTTCATTCAAAATGCTTTTAGAACATAAAGACATCTTTTTCAAGATGTTTCATAAAATCACATGAGGAATGATCAGTATTAGAGGGAACTGGTGTCTTGATGTTAGTTGTTGCAAAGGAATTGGAAAAATTGGTTTGTTCCTGCTAGTATGAATCTGGAAATGTTATCTTACTTGATTCTTCATTTTAAATGTAACACTTCCAGATCTGTAAAAGAAAGGAACAATGGTTCTTTCAATATTTGGACTTGTATAGCCATCTCAGTCTCTTTGTTTTGCTGTTGATGTTAATGTAGGGCTTTGAATGGGTTCATACAACTTATTATTTTAATGTGTTTGTTCTTGATGTGCCTATGACACGTAGGAAGCGGTTTCCTAAAGCAAAACAATGGGTGGATAAAGTCTCTTGAATACAGTATAAATACATTTCAAGAAGAGTTAGTCATGACTAGTAGTTGAATCTCCCCTATGCCATAATGAATCTGGCAGGTTTTCCAACTCAGTTTTTTAATTGCTCCTTGACAGATTTTATTTTTCCTTTGATATTTCTAATGGTTATCTCTTACATAAAAAAAGGTGCAAAACAGTGTAAATATTTTTACATTGCTTTGCATCTTGCTGGACCAGGTATTACAGCAATTTGTCTTCCAAATACAAAATTGTAAATGACAGCTATTTCCTTTTCATCTTTTGCTCTGTAATGCAATCACTGCTGATGCATTTAGAAGACCTTCAAAGTTAAGTGAGCAGTTGCTGTATAATATGGCAAGCAAATACAAGAGCTCAAGTTGCCAACTGTGAACCCAACAGACATCAAGAGACTTGGAGTGGAAGGTTTGCTGTGCTGCAACGGTAGAAGAAGCTACTGCACCAGATACATTATTGACAAGGCAGAAATGCCCTACTGCACTACTAGCATAAAAAAGGGGGAAGAGGCAATATGTGTTAAGAATTCGAAATGAAAATGCTAATCCTTTCAGGAAAATGGTCTAATATGTGAAAAACATGCTCATTGTTTGCTTCCCATTCCTTGATTATCATTTTCAGAGCTGCTTAACACAAGGGAAAGTTTTTTATATAGAGAGATTCCTCTCCTTGTAGGAATCTGTAAAAATTCCACACATGGTGAAGTCACATGCATCCAAGACAGGCATCATTGTTGTGGTTTGTAGGATAAACACACCAAGCATCATCAGAATTCATACAATTTCTTCCATTAGGATTTCTGTAGAAATAATTTAAGTTGCAGCTTTCACATCTTACTATGTTTGGGGCATGTGCATAATGCCAATTTTTTTTTTTAAATCACCTCTGCCAGGATAGTGTATCAGTATTTACTGAAAAAAAAATTAGATACAGAAACACAAAATGACTTTTTATATGACTTAAATGGGAATTGCTTCTGTGATATGAAGAAATCCTCCCCTTCCCCTCCCACTTCTTTCAACATGGAACAATTTTAGTCAATTTAAAAGTTATGCATTTAATTTCAGGAAATAGTTCCCAAAATTGTTTAGTCATTAATTCTGTGTGAGTGTGTGTAGCAATGTTTCCCCCTCTGAGGGGTGGCTTGTTAAATAGTTTTCATTTAAAGGACAGCAACTGTGTGCTGAAAAAATAAAATTAACTAATAAAATGCTCATATGAAGTGTGCCTAACTTAATATATATTACTAGAATTTCATATTTCTCCTGTTTGCCAGAACTTATATTTGAGACAAAGCAAAAAACATGGTGCAATTATTGATTTAGATTTAAATTTTGATTGCAGGGTACTGGAGTATTTAATTGTTTCCTAATATCAGCCTTGGATCTAGATGTACTGGGGCATAAAAATGACTGACTGGCAAAAGAATACATGCATTTGATTCTTAATTTTAGAAACCAAGCACATATACATTACCACTTATTGGTATGTCAACTCTGAGTGTCCATACAAAGTGCAAGAAAGCTGGACCCAAGTCCTTTTCTTCTTAGACTACTGTATGAGAATTAGGTCCAATGAGGACCAATTTTCCCTAACCTAGGGCCATCCCAATGGATCCTATTACCATTTCCATAATTCCTCAGCTAGCATGGTCACCACTGATTCCAATACCTTATCCACTGTATCTCTCTGGGGTGATGTAGGGCAGGAATGAGAAAAAATGTATAGCCCTGCAGAAACTGTTGATCTACAATTCCCAGTGCCTCTTGCTGGGAGCTTTAGTTCAGTAGTAACTGGCAGGCCACAGATTCCCTATCCCTAAATGTATTTAAATTGCTACTATAAGTGCCCAGCATTTTGGAACTATCATAAAAGTTTTATGTGCTCAAAAAAAAAAAAATGTTGCTCCAGATGCCATGTAAGATATGTGAATATATACAACCCTGACCATTTAATTGTTCTGCTCTTCAAGTTTCAGATTTCAAAATGTGAAGAAGTTTGCCTTTGTAGATACTTACTATTTTAATCATGGAAAAAAATGCTCAGAGAAAGTTACAGTGACCTGCTTGGGAACTCAAACTATAGAAAATAAATATGGGATGCATTAATGGTCCATTCACCTGATAAACAGAAATTCCCTGTTATCTCCTTTTAGCTCTGAACCCCACCCAGAAATTGCCCCAAAGCACCCAAACTCCAATGATAGATCTGTCTGACTTAGGCCTAATTGGAAAATACATTGGTAGAGACGCAGAAAATTAGCAGAGAAGGGAGTACTGTAAATCCTAACATTTTATCTGCATGCAGAAGGATCTTTCTTGATTTATTTTTGAAACTTCCTCTGGATGCTTTGGGTTGAAGACATTAACACTATTTAAAAAGTCAATGTTCAGTGCCATTTGAAGAATCCAGGAATTCCAAATTAATAATTCTAAAACATGGCAGGTACCTTCTGGTTTTTACAACCATGAAAAGTCATTGCAGACTTCAAAAGTGGACATCAGAACCAAGATTCTACAAAATCAGCTATGACACTGCATTCATATATATAAAAAAAATGTTCCTTCTTGATTTATATGGCCTCTAATTTTGGAATGCTCCTGACCCTATTTTTGCATCTGGAATTACAGATGCAACCTTTGGCATAGACAGAATCACTTCAGACAAAAAGAAGGGCTTACAGTTGTCCTGTTCACATCTTGTAGTTTTCAAAAGCAGTAAAAACATTTGTCCGAATACCAGGGAAGAGCTTAGCCTGTTTACTCTTTATTCTAAGAATATGAAGCTAATATTTCTCCATGTGACAGCAGCATCAGATCTATTTAGAGGATTGTAAACATGAAATCATCCAGAGATTTGATTCCTGACCTGACCTTATCCAACTGTTACAGAGACTGACTTCTACAAAGATGTGACAAGCCATGGGATAGCAGCATCTCTACCCCCAAGAATAAGCTGCCAGACTTCCTGTAAACTATTGCTGTATATTTACTGCCAAGATTTTTGAGATTTACAATACATACACTTCAATTTAAATGGACAAGAATCCAGGCTAAAGAGCAGCACTTCTAAGAAAGGACAGTTCCCTTTTCCAGAATTTTCCTTTTCTCTCCTTAGTTAAGTGGGTATACCTATCTATCACACAAACTCCATCTCTCCCTCAATTAGGCATAACAGTAGCTTCATAGGTTCAAGCCAAGGCCCTTTTTAATCCAACATTTTGCTTCTCACAGCAGCCAAGTAGATGCTTCTGGTGCTCACAGGCATCAACTGGAGCTGTGCATCCCCTGCTGTTTTTCTTCTGCAACTAGAGTTTGGAGGTTACATTAAGTCTTTAAGGCTAATAGCCTTTGGAAAGTCATGACCCCCACAAATCTATCCAATCACCTTTTAAAGCCACCAAGTTAATGGCCATCACCATGTTCTGTGATAATAAATCCTACATATTATCTGCTATGTCAAAAGGTATTTCCTTTTCTTTATTCTAGATCTTCCAGTAGATTTCTTTGATATCTCCTGGTCCTAAATTTCTGAGGGGGGGGGGGAAACTCCCTGCTCACTTTGTACATCCTAGGCATGATTTTATATACCTTGATCATGTCTTCCTCTAATCATCTTTTATCCAAAGTAAAGAATTCCAAATGTTTCTCTCTTTTCTCATATTAAAGATATTGAGCCCTCTGATCATTTCAGTTGCCCCTTTCTATACTTTCCCCCCCCAAATCTTCCATTTTCAAATGTGACCAGAACTGGGCATGATATTCCAGATGAGAACATACCATAGATTTGAATAAGGACTTTACAATGTTGCCAGTTTTATTTTCAACCATTTTCATAATAATCCTTAGTATAGAATTAGGTTTTTTTAATTCTTATTTATATTTATTAAGATTTTTTTTTCATGGAATAAAAGACAAATTGAAAGAAGAAAGAAAAAGGAAAGGGAAAGAAAAAAAGTGCAAGAAACAAAAAAGAGAAAAAACCTAAAGAAATATACGAATGACTTACAATCTTCTTTTCAACAGATAATTACAATCTTAGTGTTCCTCCTCCCTCTTAGATATTATACAAGTCCCTTCAAGACCTCATTTAATCCACATCTTTCTTAATCTTCAAATCTATAAATCATCATTTCATTTCTTCTTTCAGCAAAAAGTCCATATAATGTTTCCAGTCTTTCAGAAAAGTTTTTGGTTTTTTTCTGACCAAACAGGTCAGTTTTGCCATTTCTGCAAATTCTGACATTTTCACAATCCACTCCTCCGCTGTGGGGTTTCATTATTCTTCCACTGTTGTACATCTTAGTATAGAATTTGTTTGATTTACAGCTTTTGCACACTAAGTCAACATCTTCACTAAGGTATCCCGTGACTCTTTTAAGATTTTTTTTCTGATTAATTATAGACAGCACAGACCCCCATCTGCGTATATGTGAAGTGAGCTTTTTGTACCCCAGTATCCTTCACTTTAAACTTTCTTAAACAACCTCATTTTCAATTTTGTTGAATATTCACCCAATTTGAAGAGATTTTTTGGAGCTCCTTAACTTTTAGTTTTCAAAAGCGAACAGTTTTATGTAATCTGCAAACTTGGCCACCTGTTAACCCCTTGGTTATGATAATTTATGTGTGTTAAAAAGCACTGTTCCCAACACAAATGACAGAACCCTTAGAGATTCTGCTTCCTTCCTCCTCCCACTGAAAAAGAAACCTTTTATTCCTATTATCTGCTGTCTGTCAACTAATTAGCAATCCATAACATTATAGATCCCAGGGGCATAATTTCAGTTGGCAAGTTCAGCTGAAAGAAGGCTTCAAAGATGACAAATATAATATGCCAACTTATCTAGACGCTAACATTTTTTTTCAACTCCAGACAGGCCTTGTTTTCCATGCCATGATTCTCAAAGGAGACCATTCTGGGGTGAAGAGGCCAACATTTTGAAAGTAGCATTTCACAAATGGTATTCTCAAACCATTAAACAAACAGAATCTTTGTACTATACTGTACTGAATTCAATCTGAACATAAGGGTGAAAAATACAGTTATTACTCTTGTGATATGATTTCCATTATTAAGTGTCAAGTTCTAAGTGAGAAGCCTCTTAGCCTGTGCAATAGCAAGGAATAATCTAAGATCAAAAGAAGACAAATTGAAGTCAGTAGTGGATGTCCACCTTAAGTAGCCTTTTTATGTCTACCTCCCTCCAGATATCTTAGCCTATCATGCCATAATTTCTTATCAATTACTGTACTGGCCTAAACTGTAAAACAAAATATCTGGACAGACTCACGTTGGGAAAGGCTGACCCCAAACAAATGGTAAAGGAATTTGTCCTAATAGAATGGCAAGGATGACCAAGGTATAGAACAGCACTGTGTGCGTATGCAGGAAGACAAAGGGTGGGTTTTGGCTTATGACAACTGAGCTACTGCACTTTACAAATCATAATTTATGGCTTAGTGTGATAGGTGAACACAGCCAATTTGGGTTTATTTATTAAACCTTGGCTAAGCAAACCTTGAGTTTGTGTGATGTATGAACCAACCCATATCTAAGGCAGCAGTGAATTAGGCAAAGGTCAGCAAAAGCCAATGCCCACCTTGGAGGTGACCCCTATTAAAGTTCTGCCCCCCCTCATTTAGTTAGACATGAATGCCTTTTAATTTCTATGCTAGACAATTCTAGGCAGCACACAATAAACATTAAAACATATCCCATATTAAAATTTATTCAAAAAAATATTACAAGGCCTCTGGATCAGATGGTCTTGAAGCTAATGACAGCCTAAACCATAAAGCTTTCCAGTGCTTTCTAGCAATGGAAGAAGCTGTTCTTGTCATGAAACCTTGTCATGAAATTGGAGATGGTGAGGTCAACAGAGAGAAATTAATTTGTGAATAAACTGTCCCTACGGAATAATAGTTCATTAGCACATGTACATACACAATAAAATATGCCTGAAAAAGGATGAAAAAAGAGGTACAGGGCTAGTTTTTAAAAAGTGTTTTGGTATTTTGAACTTCTGGAATTCTAGTTGGCAGAATATAGAAAAGTTCAGGCACAGATGTGAGAAACCCCTGTACATACATAAAAGGGCAGGAAACAGGTACAGGAAGGATGAGAGCAGTCATTGCTGATACCAAAGCAATGTTGTTTTATGAAAAGAAACAACATAAAATGGTAAATATTTCATTTACTATGCTGCATAGAATTCTTACAGCTGACTTGCTTCTAGAAAGAGCCAAAGTTAGACTTTGCAAGCAGTCACAATCAGTTCTTATTGATTTAGCAAACTATTTTAAAGAGGCAGGTACTATTCCCACAGAATTAACATACCCATGTCCATGCACATGGATATGTATGCACATACACAGACACATATACACAAGAGTTATAATGAATAATAATATAACAGGAGTTAATTATTAAGAAGCATCCATGCATTAGAGATTTGTGCTTCTGAGTCTCCTCTTCAATAACAGACAAATGGACAAAGGGGGATGAAACATAAAATGATGATTCAAGGATGACATCAGTCAGATGCTCCATGATATTACAATATACACTGCATATTGGAAGAGCCTAAGACTAAATGCAAGTTCCATAGTCTCAACATTAGTAAACAGTTTTTTCCACTTTTTCCCTTTGCTTTTTCTTAAACTCTCTCTTCTGATTAAACATTTTTTAAAATATTTGACTCAAACTTGGACTCAGCACCTCTGCTGTGACCTTAGATGTGGTCTACAAAGAGCATTGCCATAGTAAAGTTTTGGAACCAACAAAAACAATCTTTACCATCCATGTATAGGAAGGAAAAGATGGAATACCTGGTGTCCTTATAGAGAGAATCATATAATGGGGGCATCCTGTATCCCCCAGAAATTAAATAATCTTGATGTTATGATGTAACAGGGTCCCTCTGAAAAGGATCATAAATTATATGCAGCTTCTTCTGGAAAGAGACAGGTTTTTATATAGCCCCATCTCAAATTATTTAGGGCTTTATAGATAAAGAGTGCCTTGAAACCTGTTTCTTCAGAGGAACAGCAATCCCTTACACTAGATTGCAGTTGATTAAATTAATTACTGTAATGTGCTCTACATGGGGCTGCCCTTGAACAGTATCCAGAAGCTTCAGCTGGTACAGAACGCAGCTCCGCAGGCAGTTATGTGTGCTCCTAGAACAGTGTGTTACACCTCTGCTCCGTGAGCTGCATTGGCTGCCAGTTTCCTTCTGGGTCCAATTCAAGGTGCTGATTTTAACCTTTAAAGCCCTTCATGGGATGGGACCAGGTTATCTGAGGGACCGCCACTCCCCGATTACATAAGCCCACCTCATTAGATCTGGCAAAGAAGGCATGCTGCAGGTACCATCAGCTAGGGACATACATTTGGTGGGTCCCAAGTGATAGGTTTTCTCTGCTGTGGCCTGTGCCTCATGGAACATTCTTCCCCCCAAAATCAGATTAGCTGCATTCCTTCCGGAAGTCCCTCAAGACCTGGTTATGTCACCAGGCCTGGTGTTCCCCGAGAACTGGAGACCTGCTTAGATGGCTCCATTGCTAAGATGGCTATTTTTATTCTTTGTCTAGGGTTTGTATATTTTGTTTTTATATTATTTATGTTTTAAATGTTGATTCTTATATTTTTATACTGAGTGTTTTATATGTGTGTTGTTTTATCAGATTGTTGCACACCACCCAGAGTCACTTTTTGTGAGATGGGTGGTCATACAAATTTGATAAATTATAATATAATATAAAATAATATAATATAATAATAATACAGGGGAAAATTAAACATTTCAGGATGTTATTATTTTTCATCTTTAGGCGGCAGCAACCCATAAACACTAACACATATTCCCCCCCCCTTTTCTTTTACTGTAACTTACAGCTTCCAAAAATACTTTTCAAATATCTTTTTAAAAGCTTCCATGGAAAATCTATATGTATAGATTATACTAATACAGCTGCCTGCTTCTGAACGTGGATGAGTCATTGGAGGAACATATGCATGCATGTACAGCAAAATGATCTTATATCCAGTAAACATTTCTTACATAAGTACAGGAAACAGACGTCTTGCCTTAACAGTGGGAACTCTGCCTTTATTCAGAGTTCAGATTGCAGTTAATTAGATCTGTGGAAATTCAGCTCTTTTCTCTGTAAGCAGAATATTATGACACTGAAAATATATCAGATCTATTAATGAGAGTATCACAGACATATACTGAACAGTTCCCATGATATCACTGATGACCAGTGATGTAACTAACCTATCTATATTTCTGTTGGATATTTTCTTGACTTTTGACACTTCTGAGTCTTGTAGAGGCTGCATGTTCCCTGATAGTCCACTCCGATGGACTATCTAACCCATCTAAATCACTGTCCAGAAAAGATATACTTTATTTAGTAGCATTTTTTTTCTTTTAAAATCAATACTTTTTTCTCTTTCCCCCCTGCACCCCTGCTGTGCTACCTCATCATGGTGGTGGTGGTGGTGTGTGTGTGTGTTCGTTCCTGGAAGGGTTGAGTGAAAAACGTCAGGAGCGTAGGCCAAGAGTATAGTATATGTCAGCCCTTCAAGGTATCCAGATAGGAAACCAAAACCATGAGTACTAATACTACCTTTATTGTAAGGTTATAGTACAGAATCTTGCAAGTCCGAAAGCACTTCTCCCCTCCCATGCCTTTGCTTTCCAGAGAAATATGAGGGGGGGGGTCCCTTCTGAGACACTTTCTCCATCCCCATTCCTTCTGTGGGCTGAGATAATTCTTGTCTGCATTGCTCTGGCTGCAACTCTTCCTCCTGTCTCCCAAGGTTATTCTCACAACATGTTACATCATATTCCCAACAGGGTCACCCAAGGTGTGAAGGTTATCCCCACTGCCCAGCTAAAGTAAGCAGGCATCTACAGGTATATTAGGCACCAGAAATATAGGAAGATGCTGGAGGCAGATGATCACTCTAGTGACAATCGCAAAGCATCAATTCATACTGTGTGGAAGAAGGCTATGATAAACCACTTCTGTATTTTTACTAAGAAAACCATATGGATAGAAAATATAAAATGGATGGGGCACTCAACATGCTACTGAGGAAGAGTTGAGGATCTTTCAGAGAACTAATGATGTTTATTACGTGGCTAGATTATAGCTTTGGGATGTCTAGTTGCTGATATTGCCATACAGTAAATCTGAAGCTGCAAGACAGAATTACAGTGGGAACACAGAATGTAAGAAGCATGAACACAGGAAAGCTCAACAAAGTAAAAGATGAAACAACTTTAAATTGACACCTTAGGCATCAGCAAATTGAGATGGACTTGGACTGGACTCTTTCACGCAGAAGACCACACTGTTTATTACTCAGGACATGAAAAACAAAACAAAAAACAAGGAATGGTGTTTTCATAGTTAGGAAGGGTACAACAAGAACAGTATTTGGCTACAGTGCAGTCAATGACTGAATAATATAAATTAGACTTTATGGACAACCCCTTAATATGATGATTATCCAAGTTTATGCTCCAACCACAGATGCAGAAGAAGAAGAGGTTGATGAACTATATGATCAAATTCAATTTTAAATGAACAGAACAGCAAGATGTGATGCTTGTGACTGGAGACTGGAATACCAAAGTTGGAAACATGAAGGAGGAAAATGTAGCTGGATTGTTTGGTTTAGGAAACTGAAATGAAACAGACTGACTTATCGATGTCTGCCCCTCCAATGATTTCTTCATAACTAACATTGTCTTCAAACAACCCAAACAATGCCTTCGTACATGGACATTACCAGATGGAATACACATACACAGATGGAAACTGATTATATTATTGCTAAAAGGAGGTGGAGGAACACAGTTATAGCATCAAAGACATGGCCAGGTACTTGTGGAACAGATCTGCTTGTGGAACAGATAACAATATGCTCATATGCAAGGTCCAAGTTAAGCTAAAGAATAAGAAGAAAGCCAACCATTGATGGCTATACTACAGCTAGCACTAACCCTTTGGAAGTAACTGATACATTCTACTTCTTGATATTCTTGATATATATTGTTTTATATATCCACTGAAATTCAGGAGTATTTCAAGTATGTATGAGCTTAAATGAGACATCAATATCTTGTGATACATTTTGATATTCCACAACCTTTCTCTCTCTTTTCTCTTTCACGTTGTAAAGGGTCATGTAATTTATAATTGGTCATACCAATATCCATTAACCTAAGCCTTTACATTCCACAGAATATACCTCAACAATTTATTCATATGTACAAAGCGACTCATCTGAGCAAATTTTTTATTGATCTCCTAGGGCATCCTCATCCATTTTTAGAGCTTAAGAATTATATTGATTTTTAAAACTCTCATTAACTATGTTCATGCCTAATGTTAAAGCCTGATTTAATGTTACAAATACCAACTCAGTGAGCCCCATGCATTCTTTATTATGGCTCACTCAAGCAGAAATCAGAAACTTCAACTTCCATGTTAAGTTATCTGCACTGTAGTATGCTTTAACTGTAAGCAGTGATGGATTTCAACTATAAGTCATCTATATAACCATAATTAAGATTAATCTGAGTTTGTTTGGAAAGGTAATATAACAAGCATACTGAAATGCCAAAAGGGAGAGGAATAGAATCACAAACCAGTGTCTCCCAAGTTTTAGGAAAGTTAGAACATAGAAGAGAGCTAGGTTGGTGTAGTGGTAAAGGCTACAAACCAGGACACGATGGGTTGTAGTCCCACTTTGGGCACAAAGCCAGCTGAGTGACCTTGGGCCAGTCACTCTCTCTCAGCCCTCGGGAGGAGGCAATGGCAAACCCCTTCCGAAATCTTGCCAAGAAAGCTACAGGGACTTGTCAAGACAGTTGCCAGGAGTCAACACTGATTTGAAGACACAGAACTTAAAGGATTGCAGTCTCTCCATCAGCAGTCTTCATTCAGAGTCAGACAGCTCCTCTTGTACCTTTCTTTCATGCACAAATCCAATAGAGCTGTCCAGTCAGACTCATAAAATCAATTCCCTACTCCCAGCAACCCTTTCCCATCAGGTACCTCTAGGCAGAATTGCCCCACCCTAGTTAATTAAAGTGAACTTCACACTCTACAATAGTATAATGTTGCATCTGTTTATGCGATTCTGCTAATAGATGCATCAGATGTGTCATCTAATTCAAGAATAGGGAAGCTGTGTGCTAAATCTTCAAATATTCCTCACCATCAGTTGTGTTGGCTGTGACTGCTGGGTGTTACAGTTCAACATGATCTGAAGGGTCAAGTGTTCCCTAGCTCTGTTCCATGTTTCAAGAAAGGATTCAATTCTTCAATTCAGGACCAGTTCTATGCAACGTGATGGCAGCAGGAGCAGCAAGCAACTCAGCAGACAGTGTTTATCTTTCCTTTTTGGAACTGTCAATAGTCTGTTAAGATTTGCAGGTTGAATTACGAAAGGGAGGATTGGAAGAGCGCTGCAATATGAACATGAGTGGGCCTCCATTTCCACTTCAGTTGTATACACAGAAGTCCATATCCATATCTGTTGCATATCCCTCCCCTCCCCTGACCAATTGCACAAGAGATGTGGATGTGCATTTGCACACATGTCTCTGCTGGAGATCTTCTTTATTGGATTGGGATGTGGAGATTTTCAGCACATATCTATTCCCATCGACACCTATTTACTTGCTCCATTCATTTTATACATTTACTGCTGGGGAGCTATAGAAATGGCATCTGCAGTATGTCTCTGGCCAATGGATCAGATTTACTAATTTGTTTCATTCACTGGGGGACTCTTAAGAGCAAAACTGTGATAAGAACCGTTTTTCCAGAGCAAGTTAATTTAATTCTTCTTAAGATGTATCTAATTACACACACTCACACACACAGATGGGAGGAAAGCCCTTCAGTATTTCTAAAAATCGTTTTCTTTAAACAGAAGTAGAGGAGGAAGATAAATATAATAGGCTTAACTGAATAACAAAACATATAATAAATAACTTTTGAAAGTGGATAGACTGTCTGAAGGGTGAGGAAGGAATAAGAAAGAATAAGGGATCTGACATCTGATTTGGTAGTAATCATGATTATCAAACAGACTGTGATTGCAGACTAGAATGATGGAAAGAAAATCTGGAATCAGACTAGAATGATGGAAAGAAAATTATGCTGGCCAATGATTCGTATGGACATCTCTCCATCTGCTTAATATTCGTACTAATCCATCATCTGCAAGCTGAAGGGTTCCAAAATTAAGCCAACTCTCTGCCATAAAAGCAAAGACCACCATCAGCTCCTGGGGACAATCCTTTATTGTTTGCTAACAGCGAGTCAGTGCGTGAGCTTCCTTCTCCTGTCAAAATACATTCACTTACAACTGCCAGCTTCCAGAAGATGGCATCTTAGTGCACAACTTGCATGCCACAGATCCTGCAGGGTGAAATACTTCCTGCACAAGAGAGAAAAAGCCTCTGCTTCCTTAAACTCAACTCTCTCCTGTAAACAGAGGGGGCGGCAGTGGCCAACAAGATGCAGAGGAAAGGAAGAAGAGGACTTGACAGTGCTCTCGCTCCTGGCTTTTATCTTTCTACTGCTGACTGTGCAGAGCACAAATGGACTGTGATATTCTTGCACTTCATGGAGGATCTATATTTAAATCCTGTCTCTAGGCCAGCCCAAATGACGGTGCTGCCTGAGGCAAAGAACAAGATGGCTTCTCCTCCCCGCCTTTCTATACACAAAAGCCAGAAGGTTTGGCAATGTCATACTTCTTCAACACTGACACATAGCTCTCCTCCAACCTCATTTAGGGAGTCCAGAGGCCAGAAGGCACACAGCCTCCAACACTTGGCTAACCTCCCATTATCTGTCACCTGAGGCAACTGCCTCACTTTTCTTAGTGGAACTCTTCCGTTTCCACAAAGTTCACTAATACATGCCAATAACTCCACATTTCTGATAAGCTGGGCTCTAGCTTACAAAATCTGTTAGAATACAAGTTTGATTTTTTTTCTATAGCTAATTCTTAATCTTTGATAACAATCCTTTAATGCTTATATCTATTTCATGCTTCCCCAGGCCGAATCCAACCTCTTGTCTCCTCTGGTGGGTTGGGTGACATCAGGGACAGAGTGTAACCGTGATGTCATTCTGCCTGTTCTGCTCTCTCCTCTGACATCACCTTCCATGCCCTGAACGTGAAGAAATACCACCGTCTTTGTAAAGCCAGGTGGGGAAGCAATGCTGTGTATCTTATCCTGTATGGTTGGCCTTTCCCTTTTCAGAATAGAATTGACTCCAACTGAAATGCCACGTGACGCACTCTTTCCCACATATTTTTTCTAATTAAATTATGAGAAATTTTTACCTAATTGCTTTGTACATTTCCCAGGAATAAAGCTCACATTAAGATTTAATAAGACTCTGCTCCACTCACCACAGAGCAGCTATCCAAGATGATTGCCTCTCTTAATGTTCTCGCCTGTTTCCTCAAGAGCCAACCAAAATGATCATTAAGAAATAAAGGCCCTTCCACAGGTATTAAATATACCTTTGTGCACCTGGTTCCTTGCAAATGATCTACAACTGTGTTGCACCCAAGGAATAATAATAACAAGGATACTAATTACCCTGTGGCTGGTCCCATATCCAGACAAATTGTGTCATCAGTTCTTGTGGGAGGAGGATCCAACTGTGTCATTTGAAAGAAAGGAGCCACTATCAAATGTTGGTGCTGTTGTCATTGGCTTCCCAATTAGCTCAAATGCTTACATTGCCTAGTTCTGTTTGAACTGGCTCCAAGTGATCTCCATTCCTGTTCTCTGCCATATGTGCATGTTGCAGTCTGATCCTTCCTGTCCTTGCCTGAGGTAGGCATGGTGCATAACTCATAGGGACCTTGGCAGGAATTCTTGGGCTTTTAAAGGAGTTCTTAGACAAATATGTTTTGTACATAAAGAGACCTACTGTATCAGGAATCTTCGAGGATGATGTTTCTGGAAAAATCAAAGAACTTGTGAAGTCCTATAAAACCTGGGTACCTAATAGTGCACTTGCTCCCATATCTAGCAACCTGTCAGCTAAACTTTAAGTGGAGGTATCTTCTTACAGGTTGCACATCTGTAAGGGAGTCACTACCAGTGACCCAAATGGAAAGCTTTGAGACAAGTGTCCCAGTGGCAGAATTCCTCTCTGTTTAGTAACAGTTGGAGCTAAGCTTGAGATGTTTGCTTTTGGTTAGAATGGTGGTGATAAAAGGGAATTTAGCCAACTGTAATCAGGGACATTATAAGCCTGAACCATACAACACCACCAGTAAAGCAGATTATTAAAAACTGAGAGTAGTAATAATTTTTGAAGAGCCAATTCTTGACTTCAGGAATTAACAACACAATCACCGCTTGGAAGGTTATCCCATTCAAAGGGTAAGATAATCACTTTTGTGCCCATTCTGTCTGAATACACTAAGTTTCTTCGTACTCCATAGCCAGACAACTTCTCAAAGTGTCCCTTGTTGATTTCAGCATTTTTAATGGGACAATGCCATGTTATGAAGGCTGAGCCATAATGCCACACTTGGCAGACCCCAAGCTAAAAAAACAGCCTCTGCCCAGGTTGTGCAGCCCTTCTCAGCAGCCTAGGAAGAACTGAAAATGACACAGCTCCATTTCTTCCGCTGGGCTGATTCATCCTTCCCCACTGAACTGTGTGTAGGTGGGGAAGGCCAGTGAGAAACACGTGACTGGGTGAGGTGAAAGCTGATTCTTCTCTCACTCCTCAGCTGGAAAAATATCCTTTGGCCTCCCTGAAGCAACCTGAGCCAAGAGCTTCACAGAGCACTGCAAATGTTGCAGCACCAGTCAAAAAGAATTTGATGTTGTTTGCACCTTTTCCAGTTTCCAAACAAGCACTACTGTAGATGTAGTAATAATTGTTCTTGTTCCTATTATCCTGCTTGTGCCAGTTGGACCAAGCACAACTTTTTTTCCCCTAAAGATAAGGCTTGAGAACAAAAAACAAAAAATTGAAAATGGGTCTACGGTAGGAGTGGAGGATGGTCTCTGGGCTGTCTGGATGATGGGCCAGGGACAAGCAGAGACTCCGTTCCGTCTGGATTATGGACTGCGAGGCAAACCTCTCACCCGGGCCGCAAAGATACGGATGGCTACTTGAGGGCGGCAAGGGTCGGTTTGGGTTGTTGCCTCTCCCCTCGTTCCTCACAGGAAGGAGAACGAGAGCGGAAAGGCGAGCGAACGGACGGACGGCCAGCAGCGACTGCCGGGGAAGCCTCCGAGGGCTCCCCTTCCGGCACGCGTTGCTGAGGCTGGAGGAGCGGCCGGAGAGCGGAGCTGCTCTGCCCTCGTCCCTTGCTCGCTCCTTGCGCACCTCGGTAGCCCTCGTGGCTACTCTCTCCGGGCTGCAAAACACCTGGTGACCGCTAGAGTTGGTAGCAAAGAGACACAGAAAACCCCGTATCTTTGCTGACCTTTAGTGGCCCTCCAAATGCTCGCGGCGGACGCGATAGCTTTACCCTGCGCGACCCGCTGGTTTGAAGCCGTCGGGCAACGAAGAGGAGCCCGCCAGACACCCTGTGTCTGCGGATCCCCAGGCGGCTGCCTTCGCTGTATCTACGCCCCTGCGACGGGCTCTTTCCGCAGGCAGCGTCTGGGCCCTGTGTGTGTGTTTGGGGGCCGGGGGAGCGGGGAGTCTGTCGGAGCCTGGCGGGAGAAGCGCGTTGCAGCGATGATTCATGCACCTCACGGGGAAGGGGGCGCGAGCTTCTGCTGCGAGAGATCAGCATTCCCGCTCCACTTCCGCTCTTCCTATTTCGCCCCCCCCCCCGCGTGAAGTTGCTCCAGCATTTGCCTTCCGCAGGCAGATGACGGGGTGGGGGGCGCTCAGGCACGCTCGGAAATGAGAGATCGGAGCAAGCATTGATCAACAGGAAAACGGATTTATTTCCTCCTCGCTTTCTCTCAGCCGCCGTGATTTAGTTCCTGGATATAATGGCCCTTCGTCCTCCTCTGCCCCCTTTGGTCAGCTGTATTTATTTATTAGTTCGATTGTGAAGCAACGTTACCATCAACCCCACGGCCTCGCTGCCCATTTTGCTGCTAAATCTACAGTTATGCTGGAGCTGCAAAAATCTGCGCCGTGCACAGCCAGCAAATTGGGAGAATCCCAGGTGAGGACAGTCATATCAAAGGGCAATGATAATTCAGCTGGTAAACCTACCCTGTAAGATACACACTGACCGTATCTCTGCATAGGTGGGGAAAATGTGCTTAAATTCAGAGGGGTAGTGATGTTCATGGCATCCTGTTTGTTATGGAATTGCAGTAATGAACGGGCCTGAAGGAGAAGGTCTGCGTGCATTCTTGAAGAAGCTCCTAGTGAAGGGAAGACCCATGTCCAGTAGGCCGATTAACAAAATGGGAGTGAGCTGTGTCATGGATTTCAGGGCCATGTAAGTTGCCTTACTCCTTGTTTAGAATTGCAGACTCAGGCTATTATTCATAGCCCAATTAAAGTGTTGTCTACCAATCCTTTAGCTGGCAGAAAACTATACCAACACAAAATGTGCTGCTCCCACTGGTGACCCCTGTCTTGCCACAGACGTAATGCTGGCTTGTATCCCTTATCCCTGCCACCGCTAGTCAGCTACTGTTCAGGCCCTCAGTCTCTCTGTCAGAACACCTGGTTCTGGGCTGCAAAAATCCAGATGACTGTTAGAAGTCACCAAAGCACGAGAGTGTTCTGGATCTCTTTGGTGCCATGTAGCCCAAATCTGGAGCTAATTTTATGTTCTTTTGGTGTTTTTTCAAGATCTCTCTATAGGAGATCAATCAGTGGTAAGAGGAATTTGTCTCTTCCCTGAAAGGGTATCCACAAGGTGTGGTCAAAAAAGTCAAGAGGTGGTGCGATGATGCACATGCAACACAAAAACCAGGTAGAGTTTCTATTCCACCATCATGGCCACCATCTTGACTTTTCTGACCATACCCTGCAGACACCTCTGCTGCCCTGGTAGACTGTTGTTCGGGAAAAAAGAGAGGGTCAGACAGAGAATGGGTGTCTCTGCCCATTTCTGACTCTAGCCACGTCACTGCTTACTCCTGCCTTAGAATTATGCCCACAGGAAAACTGCCTTTTGTAGGAAAGAAAGAAATTGCCCACTGCTGGGGAATCATCATCCTACCCAAGCTGCAATTCTTTTGAGGCTGCCATACAAAGTTTAGAAGGAATATAAGGCAGCTGTTTTCCAGGGAATGAGCAACCAAGAAGGGTTAACAGGAATTTCATAATGGGGTTCAACAGGAAGAAGAGATAAGAAAGAAAGGGGCAGAGAAGCTGTTTGTTTTGAGGGCTGTATGCTCAGCTGGTGGAACCATCACTTCAATAACTTCTGATTGCAAAGGATATGCCCAGAAAGTTTGCTGATTGCTTTTGAAGGGTTAGCACATGCTACTACAAAAACTGCAGAAGGAATACAAGGCAGACAGTTTCCAGGCAGCAAGCTCACTGAGCAAGTGAATAGGAAAAAATTGCAGGAGTCTGACAGGAAAATTCAAGGGGTGTGTGCATGTCCTTAACAAATGTTCCTTTCACCTTCCACACTCTGCGTTTAGCTAACCTGAGAGCCTGAAAAAAAGGAACAGAAAGAAATCAAAGCTTTTCTCTTGGTAGGGAGAGAAGTGAAGACAAATGGATACAGCTCTGCAGTCGTGACTTGCGATGCTTGTGGCCTGTTTGTGTTGAAAACATCCTAGTATAATAAAAACAAAATGTTCTTACAGTCATAGATTAGGCTCAGTAAAATAAATTACAGAGGGAAACATGGTGTCTTCTTATTATATTCCCAATTAGCTATCAGTATATCCACATTAGTCACTCTGTCCCATAATTGTAATCTGATATATTGTTGCAGCTGAGTGGCAGAATTTGGCAGCTAAATAGACAACACTGGGATCTCTGTCAGCTTATAAAGCTACTTAGGTAAAACTCCTGTGTTTGACCAGGCAATTTTTTAAAAAGCAGCTGCAATAGCCTTTGTCTCAGGTCAGCATAAAATACTCAGCATTAAAGCACACACACGTGTTCCATAGAGTCGTTTCACCTGAACTGCATGGGCATAACCCCTGTCATAGTGGAGTTTTGCTGAATTTGCAATCCAAGATTGCTGAGGGAGAAATTAAAATGAGCTCTAGAGAAAGCCCATTGTTAATTACAATAGGTAAAGCAAGACAGATACTGTCTGCTCATCTGCTGGGATGAGCTTTTGAGTTTCCCTAAGTGGTCAGTTGATCTTTATAGTTTGGCTCAGCTCATTTTGAAGATCAGTACTGCTGATCCAGTGTCTAATTATAATTGGCCTTATCCACCCTGATATTAGCAAATACTCAAATGCAAAGCCACAGGTATACAGTTTGCCTACCATTTTGATCTGCAATTGTCCTGTGTGATTAGTGAAAGCAATCCCATAAGGGCTAGACTGAGCCTTAGCCAAATGAATAGAATTGATTGCCAAGCATTTAACTCTTATGTGCCAATTATAAGTTTTGGTACTATTAGAAAATATCACAATGTTTGTTTTCTTGTGGTTTATTACCAATGGCTCCACCTTACAATATCAAAGCAGAGCCCTGAGTGCTCTCCTCAGGCTGATCTGGGTCAGTGACAGGATTGTGGCAGAACCTACATAAAGTAGGATCCATAGCTATCCTGATGTATATTTGCCACAAGTTTTTTTCTTTTTCTAAGTTGGTGGTAGAACAGCAACTCTTTTAGCAAGCTCTGTACAAGCTCTTGTTTTATCTGGTTCTCATTATTGTTTCTTCTTTCTGACCCCTTTTTATTTTATTTTAATATTTTACTTATTTTATGGATTTAAGTTTCCAATCTCTAATTTCAAGCTCCTGGCACTGTCAGTAGGAAAAAGGGATACTAAACCAACCCTGGAACAACTGAAGATTAATGAGCTCCTCCCCTCAAAGGCTTCAACAGAGGACTTCATCTCCTGGAACTCTGTAATTCTGTGAACAGATTCAAAGTGCTGTTCCAGCAATTAGATGATACGCCAACTTTTCCCCTTGCCAACAAAGACGGATTCCCATAGAGTGAAGACTTCCAGGAAAATACTGCTTCTGGTAAGTATACTGTTCACTTTGAAGATAGCATTTGTACCCATGCCTCTAATGATGTTCCCGCTGATGAGTAAAACACCATTCTAACAGCAAAACTCTCCTCTGACCTTTTAGCCAAATATTTCCTTTTAACCACTCAGACTGTACTAGCCTTGTTTGATGAATCAACAACTATTTCTGTAAAAACTGACAATCTGAAGAAAACATCTGACACCAAATATAGGATCCTGCCTAGAGATACAGAAGGCATATCATCCTCAGCAAGCTCCTGTGCTGGATATCTTACTAATAAGCAACTTGGAAAAAAAAGTTGCCAAGCTTATAACAATGCTTGAAGAAAAAAATAAATAACAGGATTAGAGCAGGGACTGTCATACTTCAGTTCATCACAGAAGACAGAGATTGATTAGACCAAACAAAAAAAATGCCACCACAGAAGCTGACAGAGGAAGTAATTCTCCAAGAAAGACAATCAACAAAAAAGTGCAGTGGACAAGAAAAAAAAAAAAACAGAAACAAGAAACAATGCCGGAATTCAAAATTAGCTTTCAGGCCTTTGCAGAAGAAACAGGCCTTGAATCTTCAGGGCAGAAATAACAGAAGATTGTGTTACCTAGAAGGCAAGAGGTTGGAGCCTTGAAGAGCAGAGGTCATTGTACTGCTACCTACAAGGGACTGAAGAGGAGAGTTGTAGTAGTTGGGTGCTCTCTACTAACTATAGTGTGCCTGCTGGAATTATAGCATGTGAAATATGCTAACTGACAAGAGCACAGATCAGGAATATATCAAAGCAGCTGTAAAAAAACCCATAAAGCTCGTTCCCATCACATCCACATGGAGACAGATGATACCAATAAGAGCAGCTATAACTACTGTGCTTGGGACTTCAAAGCCCTAGAAAAGAAGCTGAAGAACCTGAGGGTTTCAGCAGTGTTCTCTTAGGAGACAACTGAAAAATAAGACAAAGATATTGAGTTAGTGTCACAAAAGTTGTGTCAGTGGAAGAGGTTTGATTTCTTGGGCCAAGGTCCATTTTATCTGCATGATGGGCTGCTGGCACTAGATAGGTTGCCACTTACAAAGAGTAGAAAGAATATGTGTGGCCAAAGTGTACTAAGCTTAATTAGGAGGGCTTTACTAGGGCTACCAGATCTGGCCTGAAAAATCCCAGATAGTCATTGATCGCAGCAAAGAGGTACAGAAAGGTCATCTGAATTTTTGCAGCCCTTAAACCGAATCCTATGGATTAAAGACAGAAGCCTCCAACTTTTGATAATGATTTTTGCACTAAAGGAGTAAATGTAAGAGCAACCAAACTGATCTTTACTAAACCACTCAATTAAAAAAGAAAAAGAAATCAGGAAATGTGACACACAGTTCATAGCACTTGCTGCGTATGTTGTTATGCTAAGAGTGGAGAATTAACCAGTTGAGCTGGAACACTTAGCACAGGAAGTCTAATGTGACTGAATCAGTATAATAGTCTAGTGGGATATTTTCCATGATTAGAAAATACAATTTGTTCAAAAGGAACAGAAGCAATAGAAAAGGAAGGATAGTTGCACTATATGTTAAATTATCCACGCTTGCTCAGAAATCCAAGTGAATGAACATGTAGAGAACATCTGGGTTAAATTAAGCAAAGAAAGAAAAGAAAGCAGTTCTAATGTTGGAATTCCCTGTTCAGCGAAAGAGAAGATGTGGATGTTTTCTAAAAGCACATGGTCAGTCTTTCAAAGTTACTCAAAACAGTAGGGATGGGCAAGTTTAATTACTCCAAAATCTACTGGAAGACAAATAATGTGAAGTACTCTCTCCAGATCCAAGTCCAGAATCTCAACCTTCATATTAAATTGGAATGTTGGGAGATGGGGGAAGAGCGCTCCCTAAAAAAGGCAGAAAATCCTTTTACTTTGTGACTGGGTAACTTCCCTAATAGATTATGAGAATGTTATGGGCGTCTTGTTTTCAGTAAAGCATTTGACAAACTACCCCATGACATTCTAATTAGATAAGCATGAGCTAGGTGGGTTAGAGAAATTGTGGTAGGTTGGAAAAATGGCCTGAAATTAATGGAATAAAATTTTTAAATGGTCATTTAGGGAGAAAAGAATCAAATGAAGATTATGTCCGTACAGCATGTGATTGGCAATGTGATAGGTTGTTTCCTCTAGCTTTGCTGCCTTCCCTCTTAAGGTGGTGGGGAAAAGATCCACTAATCACAGCAGTGCAGCAGGAATGGGGCAGGTTTGGCTGCAGGTCCTTGTCCATCATTTCTGTGCTGCTTTCTGTGCTCCTCTTCCTACGCTTCATTTTTCAACTACCCAAGCTGAATATAGTTCACACGTGCACACACACACACACACACACACACACACACACACACAGAGGTGGGATTCACAGAGGATGTTGAAATACAAGCAGCATTATCCCTTTGGTTTTCTCTTCCCTTTCCTTTCTCTATATGGGCAACAAATGCTGACTTGCAGATTCCTCCATGCTCTGTCCAGGAGACAAAGTGGGAGGGGGATGTTGGTCCCAGATTCCTACTGTTTTGCTCGTTCAGCCTTGTGTTAAACCAGTAAAGATCATCAAGTTAAAGAACTTAAAGTATAGCCAGTGCTGTTCTCTAAGTCTGAGCGTCCACTGGCACAGCATTGCTCCAGCCAGGTTTTTGGCAGCCTTTATTTATTTGTTAATTGGATTGATATCCCACCACAATCATAAATAAACTCTTGGCAGCTCACAAAATGAAGCAATGAATACGCAGTAATACAAATTAAAAATACAAAAACTTATAACCCAAAACAGTATCTGGTGTCAACTTCCAAATGCCGTCTGGAAAAGCTCTGCTTTCAGCTGTTTCCAGAAGGTGACTAACACTGAAGTTCACTGAACTTGAAATACACATGAAGCATACAGTTTTGTAATTGTATATTGAAAAAAAACATGGAAGATCAGTGGAGAGAATGAAGTCTCCCTTTAAATCCCTGTGCTTCGTCCATGAAAATAATAGTATGTCTCTTTCAAATGAATGCCCTGAGAAGACCTGAACAGAATTGAACTTGATGGATGGCCTGGGACATAAGAATAGACTTTTAACAGTTCTCGACTGCTGAAATATCCACTCCTTTGCTTTCAAAATGTGGCAGCCACCATAAAAGGATGGTGACAGACAGAAATAGCTAGAAGCTGGAGAAGTTTTTACTTAAATTTGTTAAAAACAAATTAGAAGTTGTGAAGAACCATGGGAGAGGCACAAATGGACAAGTGGAAGACAGCCAGAAATGGACAATAAACATTGCTATGATCACATGCACTACAGGTCAACTTGGCATCCCATGTTGTAGATAATGAAGCATTGGCTTAGGAGTGGAAATGCTACTTTAACTGTGGTACAGAAAAGTGTGACTTAAGCCTGTCACTTGAGGTAGGGACAAGATAAAGACATAACGGGGCACTGCAGAAAGAAAACGCTTGCCAAAAATATTCGTACTGTGGTTAGGCACAAGTGGCGAAAGGCAATTGGGAATAGCAAGTGTTGAAGAGAGTGCTAGAATTGTAGTTGATCACAAGCTGAATATCAGCCAGCAGTGTAACATAACTGATACAAAGACAAATGCAATTTTAGACCACAGTAACTGTATGTAGTTCTGCTGTATTCTACATCTGAATATGTATCCAATTTTGGATACCCCATCTAAGAAAGATCCATAGAAACTGGAAAAGTTGTAAAGAAGGGCAACAAAAATGATCAGAAAACAGTGAATTGGAAAACAAGTTCTGTTAGGAAGGAATGAGGGAACTGGGAGTATTCAGCCCTGAGCAGATCAGGGCTGAACAGGACATAGGATACCATTTTTTAAGTACTTGAAGATGGGTCACACAGAGGTTCAAGATCTCTGCAGAATTGCATTTCTTGGGAGATAGTAGTAGCATATCTCATACTGAGTAGGTGAATGAACAATCCTTGATGTTGCTACAAAGAATTAGATCACTATTTTCATGGTGACAGAACTGGTAAAAACTAGTCAACATTTTTATTTTCTCAACCACAGATTGTTAGGAAGATAGATCAAGTTGTCAGATAGATATGGTTTGCTGGCTAGATCCATGATCAGTCTGCACAAAGAGGCCTTTCTTAACTTTTGTATTCTACAGTATTGTGGAGATATGGTGCCCAAGAAGAACAAGGAGGGCCCACCTAATAACATCCAGACCAAAGACCCAAGTGATTTCTCTTCAACAACTTTTGAATGTTTGCTGAAAGTTTTGAAGGTTTGCAGGTAATCAGTAACTAATTTAGTTAAGCTAACTGTATTGATTTTATTTGGAATTCTGTGTGTGTGATTGCTGCTTTGTCTTCTTTTTCCTGTATTCCTCTTTTTCCAGTAAGCTTCTTTTTTATAACTAGAGATTTGGCTTTGGGTAATTTTGCATTAACCCCCTCCCCCAACAAGACTGCATGGTTGCATAACTATCTCTTGTGTTGGATTGGCCCAAAGTTCGTTAAATTCTGAATTGATGGCTTTGGGGCAGGAATATTCAAAGGAACTTCCTTTCTATTCCTCCCACTGCTAGGCTGAAGGGAGAAATCCATGATAAAATGGCTAAAAACTTCCCAACAGGACAAACTAATGTGTACCTGGAGGTTCAGCTGGGTGACTGCCTATCCTAATTATTTTTTCATAGGGTCGAAATCTACATTTTCAATGTAGATCCCCCTCCAGGTTTGTAAGAATCACTCTGGCCCTCAAGGACCCCTTCCAATTGAGCAAAGTTTCATTCAGCTTTGCTCAGCTTTCTGTAAGCTGAGATCTCAGGAGTGTGGTTGCCCCTGATTCTTGCCCAGACATATCCTAACTCTGAATGAAAGATGACCCAACCTTTTGTGATACTGGCTCTCAAAGAGAAGGCTAGCCAGATAGTAGTAGTAGTAGTTGTTATTGTTCCTCTGCTCCTTCTCCTTCTCAAATTGAGGAAAGAGAAAAGAACTGACTTTGCTCCTGGCAAAAATACTACTGTGGATCCCCCATGAAATATTATGGGAAACAGGAATCTGATGTAGTGTTAATACTATCTATCCCCAATCCTATGCACTGCCTGTATATGTGTGCAAATCAACCTTGTATTACAGACATTTCATGGCTGGGTATGCACAATATCTTGACAGACCATACACAGGTCTGCAAGCTTTTAAAAGGATGCAAAGGCTAAAACTGCAGTATCAATCCACCATAGTGCAGCCCTCCTTGGCTGTGCTTATTGGGAATTATGGGAGTTTCAGCCTGAATCTCTGGAGGGCATTTGGTTGGAGAAAGCTGTTTTTGCCCCTTTAATATCCACCAAAATAGGTTGAGCTGTTGGCCTTGGGTTGGTGAATCTGGCAGAGTTGATGGCCTGAAAACCAGTGGTGAGGTGGAAGGAAAAGAGTAGGCAGTCCATAAATAGTTCAGTTTGTAGAGTCAAGCATGGTGTGGAGTCAGGTGTGGATCCTGTTATCACATAATCTCTCCTGGAGGGATAGCAACAGTGCTGCACCCTGGCCATCTGCAGAGGTTTGCCTGCTTACAAGCTGCCATATAGCAAGAAGCGACTTGCTCTGACTTCTCTGAAACTCCCATTCTGAATAACGTTGATTTTTTTTCCCTTTAAAAAACTTGAAATGATACAAGAAAGTCCCATGAAAAGGCCACAAGATTTGCTCTGGATTATAGTTGATGATACTGCCCTTTGGAATTGTACATTCTTTTTTGTGCTTATAGGAATATTGTATTTTAGTCTTTGCATACTAGTTATGACCTGTGAAGAAGCATATGCAGTAAGCTAAGAATCAGACTTCATCTTAAGGCAGCAATGCACAGCAAATTCTCTGTATCTTGTTTGCCTGAGAGTAAACATGCAGGATCCTGAACTGGATAGGGATCACTATGCTCACCCTAGGAAAAGTTCAACTTCATCCCACTGGTCCTTTCAGGAGGAATACTGTTTTTCCCAGTTTGTTGGCCAAAAAAGAAACAAGCAAACCCAACTTGACAGGCACCAGGTTTTCTTTCAACATGCACATAAGAGAGAGAAGTGAGTGGGATTCCCCATCTAGGCAATTGGGGAGCCTGAATTCTCTCCAGTCTGCACATTTACCTGGCAATAAACCAAAGGCAGAAGGTCAACTACATACAATATATTTAACGAGTAGTTTGACCTTCTGATAGAAGAGGGGAGGGAGCTGCCTGTGTCTGATTCCAATTCTGTCATTAGGGTCCTTGGATGTGACTCCCCTGACAGATGAATTCTGTTGCTTCTTTATAGTTGACCATTTTTTCCTCCCAAAGTGATGTCAGAGACAAATAATGGTTGAAATCAGGAATTAGGTATGATAATTGAAGAATTAGGTACTGAAAGTAATTTGCAAGAAGCCGCATTCTGCCTCTGCTTTTCAAAGGTGATGAACCAAAAAGAAGACCCCTTTATCCCTATTGTGCATAGGCACATTTTAAAGGGAGATCTAGGGTCAAGAGGTAGCTACGGATCTTGCCAAGGAGAAAAAAAAATTGCATCCTAGTTTGCATTAACACGGCTAGAGAAGGAAGCTGTGGTCAACTACTTGGACCAGGTAGTTGCCGTCCTTTTATTACCATGAGATTATTTTATTCCTGTTCGAGGATACCTTCCATGTTTAGAAAAACTGTCCTGCAAAGTATCCCATTAGACTTCATCTTGAACAAATGATTTACTCTTCCAAACCTATGAACTAAACTGACTGCTAGGCTTCAAGATGGAATTGAAACTCAGACTAAAAAGAAGACCTAGCTAAAACAATATTATAACAATAATATTGAATGATTCATATGTACTACAATATTTTTTCTTGTAGACTTGCATTGTAGTTCCCTCCTCTGTTATGGACATATTACATACTCCTGCTACTTACATATCAAGTGGACATATTAAGTACTCTTTTCATGATGAAAGTCAGCTATCCCATCTGGTAAACAGGAACAATCAGCTTCATTGTAAAGAGGTGTGTGTACAGACCCATTTGGGTAGTCAAAGCCAAGACTTTTCCCATCCCTTTTTTTTCTCCCATGTCTTTTTACAGTTAGTTTTTTTTAATGTATTCAGCACCCACATTATGCCAACATAATGCCAGTAAAATGCCTTTATATGTTTTATTATATCCTTCCTTTGCTACCTATAAAAGTTTTTTTTAATGGCTTAAAATTTTAAGTAAATTTATAACATTCCAGAGAACATTGATTATTGAAGTTATTGGAAATTTAATTAAATAGAAATAAATTTGCAAATTAAAGCACTGTGCACACCTATGAAGAATAAAATAAAGGGATTAGTAAATATCCCATGCCTTCTAATGTAAGAATTTGGGCCAAGGCAGAAATGAATACATCTTTTCAGCTGTATATGGTTCCCAAAAGTTCTCTTCTGTGCTTGCTAAGGTCGCTGTGTTGCTACCTCCAAAGAGCTCCAAGGTACAACTGAATGTCACAATTTATACTTTACTCTTGTGGTAAACCTGGCACCCCAGATCTGCTACACTGTGGCCCAACCCAGCATTGCACATGGACCATATGATTGGATCATTCAGCAGGTTACCGAGGAACAATGATGAGTTGGTATGAAGGATCAACTTGGGGGAAGAGAATTCTTAGGGAGATTGTGGTTACAGTTAACACTCCTTAACCCTATACATTCCTAATCATATAGTTGTTGTTGTTGTTGTTCAGTTGTGTCCGACTCTTCATGACCCATATTGCGCCAGGCCTTCCTGTCCTTCACTGCCTCCCTGAGTTTGCTCAGTTTCATGCTCACTGCTTCATTGATGCTATCTAACCATCTCATCCTCTGCCGTCCTCTTCTCCTTTTGCCTTCAATCTTTCCCAGCATCAGGGTCTTTTCCAAAGAGCCTGTCTTCCTCTCTTCGCATTAGGTGGCCAAAATATCTGAGCTTGAGCTTCATTATCAATCTTTCCAATGAGCAATCAGGGTTGATTTCCTTTAAGATTGACTGGTTTGACCTCCTAGCAGTCCAGGGGACTCTTAAGAGTCTTCTCCAGCACCACAGTTCAAAGCCATTTTTAAGGCAAATACTGGCAAATAAATCATACTTAGAAATAAGCATCCATTCCTAACTCCAGTGATTCCAAAATGATGATCGTGGGTTGCAATGTCATGAGATAAGCTTCACCCTTTCATACTTGCTTTGCAATGTTGTATGCAAATATGTAAGGAATGCAGTTTGTGTTGCAATTTTGTCATGCTGTTTTGTTACTTGCCCTTCCAATGGATGATTATTTAGAATAAAAACCTCTCTGGTATTGAGATTAATCCAATTTTGTGGTTGTTTACCACACTTTTTTAATAATGTAATTGTCACTTAAGGAAAGGATTTAGTTTAGTCTTTTGCAATGTTTGTTCTCATCTCTGAGCACAGGGAATCCTTTTGCCCTACTGAATTGCGTTTGTGTCCTTGGAAACGTTTTTTTTCTCTTCTTCTTCTTTGAAATGCAGCAATACCTGAGCTCAACTTCCTGTATCTAAGCTCAGATGCTAAACTTGATAAAATCAAGGAGCCCAAAATGAACCCAGCATTTTTTGGCAGGGAAGGAAGTATTGGAAATGCTAAAAAGAGAATTGCAATCAGAAATACTCATTAATGCTTCTAAGCTAGTTTAGAGAGAGAAAAAAATATGCAAAGGAAAATATTATTACAGTTTCCTCAAACCTTTGTTACTCCCTAAGTTCTAAGTTTATCCATCTAACTTGGATTTTGGGGGGGGGGTATACTTGGTCACAATTACAATACTATCAGAGTGGGGAAAAAATCAGAAACACTTAACTCATTGAAATATTTATCCACCTGCTTCATTATATTTTTATGATGGACAGGTAAACTACTCTCTGGAAAGTTTAAAGCAATTCTAGAGGAATCACTCTCACATCCCTTTAAACTATGACACAAATACCCCTGGCTAACTAGTTTTAAATCACATGTTCTCATGAGTTTGCCTTCATTCCCAGCCTGCAGCCCACAAGAGGCATATTAAAGTCATCTTTAGCTCTTCCAGTTTTAAAGTTTTCCCTCTTCTCCTGACCCAGTAATGGCCGTGGATATGCTCTAACAACCCTTATTGCCTTTCTGGTTGCTGGAAACTGCCCACCTCCAACTGGCCGCTTTGGGCTACTAGAGACACGCCCTCCCTCCAGCAGCTGGGATCTGCCCTGTGGCACCATTTTAGCTTGGTCCACAGAAGAGACCAGACTCCTGGCTTCCGCAGAATCAGCTACTAACAAACCCCTTTATTATGGTCTCTGACAAGAAGTACCGGTATATGCACTTTTGTAATTTACAGAGCCCGGGTAAAGAAACATAAACAAATTCTAAATAAATTGGGATAAATAATTTGGAGCAAGCTCAGCTATCTTGTATGTACAAGAATTAGAATTGTAATACATTTTAAAATCTTAAAGCTAAAACACTACATAACTTTATGAATAAAACACTAAATACTAAATTGGAAAGCTACTAAGTGAATTGGATACTTTATTAGTGCACTGAGCTACTTAATAGTAAAATGCTGGCTTGATAATCTACTAAAATATTGAAATACCATAGATATGACTCCATTAGTCTATTAACCAATCACTTTATTACGTATCAATTTCAGTATTTAAATTCCATATAATCAACATAATATACTAAATCCAGTCATCCTTATCTCATTAAATGTTAAATGTTAGCTCCTCCATAGAACAGTGCCATATTCCGCATGCTGCTTGATACAAGTTCACTACTTGCTATGTGAATGTAGGCTCTTTATTTGCAAGTAAATATTTTATATAAGTTCCCTCTGGAGCTTTCAGATTTTTTTGTATCAGGGAGGCTATCAGAGTTCTGTATTTCTACCCAGGCAACAGAAGGACATGGCCCAGTACTTCTAATGCACCCTTCCCACAAGGGCAGTCTTTTATTATGCAAAGTATCTTATATTTACCTTCAGAGATTGCTGAAGTGAGAGTTGCAGGCCTGGGCCCAGGCTGAAGTGGAGGCAGTGTCCTTAATGCACCAGGAGAACTCCCTTCCATTTTACCCCATGCCTCTTCCCCATGCCTGGAACCCTCCAGCCAGGTTATTTGCAGATGTGGATTTAATGCTCTTTCAAGAGAGTTCTGTGTTCTGAAATAGCCTGATGGACAGGCTTGTGGCCTGTCACTCAAGCAACTTAAAAGGGGTCTAAACCCTCTTTTTCTTGCCCACCTCTGCCCCACTGCATGTTAATGAGGGCAGCTGGTTGTTGTTTTTCCCGTCAACAGGTGATATGCACGATATGCAGTCGGAGGGGAAACAGACAGGGGAATCCACCAATCACTTTTCTTAGCCTACCCTGATTAAGGACAGCACCACTTGCTGGCCTCACTCTTGAGACAAAATAAGGCTCAGCAATCAAGGCACCACAATTTATTTTGGAGGTTGAAGCATTCCATGTATGTGTGTGTGTGTGCGTGAAAGAGAAAGTGGAGAAAGAGAAAGCTTTCCTGACAAAAGGAATCTAATCTGAGGGAGAATTAGTGAAGCAAGTTTTATAACTCGAATTGAGATTTATTTACAGGAAATACATTATAAGGATAGGGAAAATCCACCACTAATTATCTACATCTTACCAGGAAGATGTGCTTTGGGCGTACCTAGGAAGAAAAGGCAGAAGGAGGTGACTTCTGATGAGCAATCTTTTAGCCAAAGAGCAGACAGGCCAATAGACAAAGGGGAGGCACAGAGTAAATTCTTAACTCTTTGCCTTTACTCCACTTTCCCCCTGTGGTCAGTCGGTCATGATGTGCTAAAGGGCAGTGTCAGTGGATTTACACCTTGGCACATTTCTCTGGAATTAAGGAGAGGAGGATCACATAGTAATAAGGCCACGAGGAAGAGTCCTATTGTGATGGAAAAATAATAAAATAAAGCTGGAAACTCCCCTCCCTCCCCCTTGCCTCTCCTGCAATCTCTTTTCTCCACTTCCTTCTGCTATTCTTTGCTCATGCAAAACAGGATCAGCTCCAAGCTATTGCATCACCCAACAATGACCATGTTCCACTGCCAAAAATAGCCCTGTTAACACTATCATACTGAAACAATGGGAGGGCCATCACCTGTCTGCTTAAGGGTTTGCATAGAAAAACCATTTATCCCCCCATTTAACACCTATCCAAACCTATCTTTGAATCAGATCTCTCAGATTTCCCGCCTCTCAAATTCAAAAGTGTATAAATTCTATGCTTTTCTATTGTTCAGAGTCCCTCTTTCTTGGAAAGCAGGCACCCAATGATCATTGCAATAAACATGGTTCTTCTCCTCAACGTTGTGCTCCTGTCTTTGGCAAAAATTCCGCAACACTATACTTATCTGATTGAGGACAACCAGACTTCACATGCAAAAATTGGATAACCACTAGATGGCAGCAAAGAGATATGGAAAACACTAGCTCCTTACTGCCCCCTAGTAGCTGTCTTGATTTCTGCAGCCAAGATCTGGGACCCTGCATGGCAGCAAAACCAACTCAAATCTTTAAAAGGCACAGACCTTTGTTGTTCTTAAAGAGATAAAAACAGACTGGTCTTTTACTGATGAGGAAAGCTGGTACTGAGTTCCTTGGATCTGAAAATGACCACACTTACTTCCCTTTGGCTATGCTGCGGAAAGCTTTGAGGAACAAGCTGGACACTGCCTGGGGTGGACAAACGTCAGCACTGCCTTTACTGCTGTGGCCTTGATGGCTTGTTCTCTTTGGCAGCGGGAAGCCCCTTGGCACTGCCAGGGCCTTCAAGGCATATTTGCAGAGCTATTTGCTGCTGACTCATGTGCAGAAATGGACTGACAGCAGCTGCCAGAAATTTGTTTTCCAGACCAATTTTCTCTCAGCATGTTACTTATAAAATTTTACCTTTTAAGGATGAGAAAGAAAGCCCCCCTCCCCCTGGTTTAAAAGCCTGACAAGTAGGAAAGGACAAGCAAGAAGGAAAGAGTTTTCAAAAACATAGTCCAAAGCAGCCTAATTGCATGTCCAGCGAGAGAACTATAAATATCCAGACTTCAGAGGCAGCTTCTCCCTGTAGAGCGTCCTGACACATGTTGCACGCTCACATTGATGGACTTTCGCCACTTGAACCAGTAAATTATTTGATGGTGGTATCGGGGGGGGGGGTGGGATTGTGAGTGCCCATGTACTGTAGTGAATTCTGTGTAAAATGCAATCACTGCTGCTCATTCAACTCCAAGCCAATATGGACCCATTATCTGGGACTTCAAAATTATTATTTATATTTGCTACATTAACACATAGCATACCAGAGCATCACCATTTATTTTTTACCATGGTTCACAGCTCCTGTTTTAATGCAAGAACTTTGCTTCTCCTGGTATTTTACTTCCTTGTTTTGATTGGCTCACTGCTACTAATTAGCTTTTCCAAGGTCATTCCTCTAGGTCGTTGAGGGCCCTTGCTCTGGGGTTCACATCACTTCCTTTTATAATTTTGTTTGCTTGCTTTGGTTTGCTTAAAATTTTCTAACCTGACGTTTGTCATGCTGACTTCCAGGATGACAAAGCAGCAGTCCAGTGCTCCTGCTGCCACCAAAGTCATTTAAGCCCCTAAGACAATGTTTTGATCCAAAACATGCTCAGGCTAAAAACTGGATACTTTAGGGCAGAAGGAAGCACAGCTAAACAACTTTGTATCCTACCAGATCTTTTGGACTTAGATCTTCTATCAGGCTCCAACAGAATGGTCAGTGCAAAAGACTATGGGATTTATAGACCCAAACCTCTGGACAGCACGAAATTGCCCACCTCAACAAAAATGTTAGTAAATCTAGACTATCCAGACAGAGAAATCACCCCTTATTGGTTCTTCTGTCTTGTCTGGATTGAGCTCAGGCTGTTAATTTGTAGCCAAGTCCTAATCTATGTTGCCGATCACCTTACACATGAAAGAGAAATAGAAGTAAACACACCCAGAGTCTATAATTGTAAACTATATTTTACTCAGTTCATTCAAATGTTGATATAGAACGCAGGCCTCAATTTGTTGCGGCTGTAGGCTGTACTTTAAAAAAAAAAGCAGAAGGGCATCCAAGGATGCAGGGAGTGTGGCCAGTGAAGTGGGTGGAACCAAGATGTTCAGTCCAGTTCAGGGGATTAAGAAACAAAATGGGTGCCTTAAGACTCACAAAGGTCTAAGAAACCCATTTCTTCCCTTAGCCTCCTCCAAGCATGAAAACGTGATCCATGGTACGGCGAGTTTGGAGTGAAATTATCTATTTTACTTTAATATCGTTCTTACTCTGAAAGGAGAGAAAGCTTTAGCAGGGCTATCAGATTGGGGCTGAAAAACTGTGAACAAACATTAGATGGCAGCAAAGGATTAACATTTGCTATATCTCCTTGCTGCCATCTAATGATTATCTGGATTTCTGTGCTCCAATCTGGTAGCACTACTGTACCTTAATAGGCCCATTTTGCTCCTTAACTACCCTTTCCCAAATAGGCAAAAAATGTGATCTTGCTCACTTCAGAGGGGCCATGAAAAAGATGTCAGGGATAGAAGAATATAGGAGTTAAGATAGAATCTTACTGAACCAGAAAACAAGGAGTCAATTTCAGAATACTGGTTAAAAAAAAAAAAGTTTATACCACGTTGAAGTTTATATGTTCCTGCTACACTATAGATAAATAGACAGAATTTCAAATTATACGGCCGATTTCCAAAAGTGTTATATGACTTTCTGTAACATGGAGGTTATTCAGAAACAATCTGCTGGGTGAAACTAAACAGCCGTTACAGAAGACTCAGTTTCTCTTTGCAGTGGTGATGAAAACAGAGGAAAATACTGTAGCTTTCTTAGGAACAGTTCAGAATTGTGATGTGGTACTATCAGTTATTGAATAGAAATCTCAGAAATCAGGGCTGGAAAGATTCTTTAGATCTTCATTTTCTCCTGTAGGAACTGTAGGGTCTGCTCCTCAATATAATGTTCACTAGGTAAACTATTGTGGTTTGAAGGAAATAATTTATTTTCCTTTCAGGAATCCACTTTACTGAGCAGTCTCTTTGAATGTCATTAATTTACATCTACTGTAATCCATATGTGAGACAGTACATATTCCCCAATAGTTATTTTATAGTAGACTATCGCATATCTAAATGGAGTTGCTAGGAAGCTTGAGGACCTAGGTTCTTCTCAGTTTTTCATTATAAAGTATGAAATGAATTTTAGTTTAAGTCCATACCATTTTTCTTTCCCAGAGCTACCTACTTTTTTACTGTTTTTAAGTCCAGCAGTGCATTGTTTCATCACTTCTCCAGTCCTTTGAGGTAATTTGATTACCTATATATTTTGGCATACCACTAAGCTCAGGCTCCTTCTATTGCAGATTTGGGAGGTTTACACTTTCCTATTCTAAAAGCTAACTTTTCTGTCTGTAAGAGTGAAGAAAATTGTGCTTTTAATTTTAATTCAGAAAAAAAATATTGCCTTCACTATCAAAAATATTGCAAGAAATTCCATGTCTCTCAGTTAGCCTTTACATGTTTGTAGTTTTAACTGACAAGCTAAAACTAAACTAGACTCTAACCCCTCACTTGCCTATCCTTTTTTTTTTTTTTTGGTGCCTTCGAGTCAATGTTGACTCCTGGCAGCTGCCTGGACTAGTCCCTGCAGTTTTCTTGGCAAGATTTCAGAAGTGGTTTGCCTCCTTCCTAGGGCTGAGAGAGCGCAACTGGCCCAAGGTCACCCAACTGGTTTGTGCCTAAGGCACAAAGAACTCAGAGTCTCCAAGTTTCTAGCCTGGTGCCTTTAACCATTACACCAAGCTGGCTCTGTCACTTGGCTGTCATAGTTCTCCAATACAGGTATTGCCAAACCTGAAGTTTAAGAGAGCATTTCAGTCTCAGAAGCATTACATACACTTCTAGAAACAATTCTCATTATCTTCTGTTTTTTAGGGGGAAAAATTATCTTATGCTCCTAGATCTTTTTCATTTTTTAAAATAAATTTTTATTGAAGAAATGTTTTACAGAATAAAAACAATACAATTTTAAAGAAAAAGGGAAGTAAAAGTAAAAAAGTAAAAGAAAAGTGATAAGTAAATTAGAAAAAAATAATTTAAAAAAGAGACAGAAAAGAAAGGGAGAAAAGAAAAGATATAAAGATGTGGCTTCTGATCTTCTTTACAGCAGTTATAAATGCATTTATATTTTATCCTTTCTCTCTAAGGTTACATTGTGGCTCCCTTCTTTCCATGTTCTACCCTTTCTAATCATCAAACCCATGAATCCCAAGTTCATTTTTTTCCCCCATTTTCAGCAAAAAGCCATGAAGGGTTTCCAGTCACTAACAAATGTAGTTATTGTCTTTTCTCTAATCAAATAAGTCAATTTTGCCATCTCTACAAATTCTGTCATCTTCACAACCATTCTTCCATTGTTTCAGAGTCTCTCCTATAACTTTTTTAGTTGCACTGAATTTTTGTGGTATTAGTACAAAAATCATCACTTCAGGATTGGGGTGAGATGAAAGACTACAGGTAAAGCAACCAAATTACTGTTACCCTGTCAGACAATTTTGTGCCCGGCTACCATTAGTGCATTCTTCACTTGCTGCTTCAGCCAACCTTCTTTTTTTTGGCGGGGGGGGGGAGGATCTGAAGTAACTATACAGTATTGGATGTTGGATGATCCTAGTGCCAAAGATTTAGAATGGATGTGAGGATGTCACTATACTACATAGCTAAGTCATTTGTCTATATAACGATGCTTTTTAAAATCATGGAGTCAGAAGGGGTCATTTGTGTAGGAGTTATGCTAGCCACTAAAGTTTCTCAGGGCAGAAATGTCAATTGTACCAACAAGCAACAGTTGCCTAGCTCCAGGCCTTAGAATTGCAAAGCTAAATATCTGTTAAACCTTTGAAAAGATTGGAATAATTAAACTGCTGTGTGTATAAGAAGGTCTCCACTTCATACTGACAAAGGGCAATCAACTGGTTTGAATGGCTTAGTCTTGGCTTATAATAAAGATTCCTACCTAGCCATGGCATATTGAGTGTCTGAATAGGTTCTGCCAAGTTAGAGCTTTGACAGAGTAGGTCATTCAGTCCAACCTCCTCTGACTGCAGGAATCCAAACCAAAGCATGCCAGCCAGGTGGCACTCCTTTCTCCAAGTGAAGGTGTTTAGCAAACGGGAAGGCTTTAGTAATTGGGTCCACCAGTAACTGCTCCTACCTTTAAGAAGCTGTTCCTAAGTCTCAACTGAAAACTGCCCTCTTGTAAATGAATATCATTATTCATGTTTGACCTCACTGAGGACAATCAACATCCTCCCATTAGCATGATTTCAGACATACTGAAATGTTAGTATTCCACATGATAACTAGTTTGCATCATCCATCTGTCAGCTCTATAAAGGGATTCAGAATCACTTTCATTTTGCTCTTTTAAATAATAACAATTACCCAACTGAGTGAGGGATAGTGGTATATGCACACTGGTAGGTTTAAGGTATGTTACTGGGTTGGCTACTGCAGCCTTCCAAAACTTGTGTTATGCTCAGTATTGGAAAGGCACAGAGGGTATCATTAGCACCAAAGACCCCACTGAAGCTGTGTAATGAGTAAGTTAATGTGTAGTAACAAAGTAATTGCATGTAGTCAATATAAATTATCCGTACATTTCATATATGTGGCAAGCATCAAGCATCTACTGAAAATCTATCCATATTTATTCTGTGACATTCTGTTGAATTTTGAGCTGTTTATTCCAATAAATATTCTATTAATCCTTAAACTGGTATGTTGAAGACATTTATGGATCTTTTGCTCACATTTGTATTTCAGGGCAAATGACCACTCATGAGAGGTAGAAATCTCGTGGCAAACTGTATATTATAGGCAATGTGTTTTATAAAACTCCAGTGGTTTTTTCCTTTAAATCATAGTCAGTTCCTTCTTCAGCCTCCTCCCAAAGCCTCATAATATGATTGCGTGGAGCCAAATCTTAGCTCCTACCTCTCTCATAGTCACCATATTGCTCCAAGGCAGAAGCCCCTTCAAGTTTAAAATTTAGCTGTTTCACATGTAGTGTAGTTTCACATGTGAAAACCTAATAACAGTGTTGTAAGTCCTTAGTTTAGCCTTGAATGCGAGAGTTAACTGTGAAGGAGAAGCTGGAACCAAAAGATATGGCATACAGTATTTCGCTGTGGAATGGATTGGTAGAGAGGTGTGTCATTACAAACTCTTGTCAGCCAGAATAAAGAAATTGCACTGAGATATGTCAGCCTTCCCCAACATCAACTTTCAGGATTCTACAATCAACAAGGCCAATGAAAATTCTAGGAGCTGAAATCTAGACACCTGGAGGGCATCTTGAAAAGACCAATATATGTGTGTGGGTGGATTGTAATAGAGTGGGAGAATTAATTAATTAATCCCTTCAAGCTGAAATTTATGAGTTGCTGGTTGCTACTATTATCCAGTTTCTTGGAACTAAACCCAACTACATCTGCCCATCCCATCAGATCTGGCAAAAGGGGCGTGCGAGTCCCATCTGTTAGGGAACTACACTTGGCGGACCTAAGGAGGTGGACTCTTTCTGCCGTGGCACCCGCCTTGTGGAACATTCTTCTTGCTGAAGTGAGGTCAGCACTATCCCTCCTTATTTTCGAGAAGTCTCTCAAGACCTGGCTTTGTCATCAGGCCTGGGGGTCCCAAGGGACTGGTGAGATGTTGATGTGGCTCCCTTGCTAATCTAATTTTTTGTGGGTTTTATGCTTTTTTAACTTTTTAATAATGACTGTTTTCTGACTTGCTTGTTGTTTTATATTTTTGTTGTATGGCACCCAAAGTCACTTCTTGTGAGATGGGCAGCCATATAAATTCGATATATAAATAAGTAGCTAAACTAAACACAACTAAACACAACTAAACACAACTAAACTAAACACAACTAAACTAAACTAAATTAAACTAAACTAAACTTCTCTTCAGAAGAATAACTGAAGAAGCACAGGAATGTTTGGCTCCACTGACCATATTGCTGTAAGCAAGAATTACATATTTCTCTTAGGGCAAAGAGGTGCTGTTGGTTCCATTTTGAATCTATTGCTATTATTGCATATACTGTCATTCAAATTACATTAAACTTTGCCATTTACATTTTTGCTTGCCTTATTTCAGTTTGTAGGAAATTATGTAGACAGAGGTGACACAAATACAGCTGTTCTAACTATAGCTAAAGCTCTTAATAAAAGAGCCCTGGAGGTTAAGGGTACCATTTCAGGTACATTTTGTCATATTGCGCGTGTTTGTTTATAACTTATTTCTTTGATTGTTTTTATTTGTCAGATTTATATCCTGCCTTTTCTTTAACAGCCTGAGGTGGCTTCCATGGGAATCTCCATTCATTTTATCTCTCAAGTGGTAACTCTTTGATGTAAGTAGGGCTGAGAGTGTTACTGGTCTGAAATCACCTACTAAGTTTCCATAGCTAAGCACCTGGGTCTCCCCAGTCAGAACCCAACAGCTGAACCACTGCACCACATTGGCTAATAAATAAGTGCATCTATTCTCATGGGACATGGTAGCACAGGGGCTTAATGATGCTGGAGCTTGCCAGCCAGAAATGGTCGGCACTCCAGCAGTTCGAGCCTGCTCCACGTGACGGGGTGAGCTCCCATCACTCATCCCAGTTTCTGCCAACCTAGCAGTTTGAAAGCAATTCCATCTGCGAGTGGATAAATAGGTACTCCCATTTTGGTGGGAGGAACCGGCGGTGCCTGCGTGGGGAAGCTGGAACCGGTGCTGGACCTGATCGGTGGAAAGAACTAACACTGGGCGCTGGGCGCGACTAATGCGATGGGCAAAAAAGATCATCGGTCAAAGAAAGCCCGGATGAGCTGACTGCCTTGCGACCGCTGCTGGCCACAATAGAATAGGGTTGCACTGTAGTTGTATTAGAATAGGTGTAATTGTCATTGTAATGGTTAAGATGTACTTTGTGAGCTGCCCAGAGTTCCCCATTGGGGGAGACGGACGGAGATAAATCTGAAATGTAAATTACAATTTCCCTCATACCATCTTATCTCTTGGGTAGCATAAATCTAGGCAGATTGGTGGATTTTTTTTTCTACACACACTCAGAGACACACAAGTCTTACACTGGTCACTGACCAAAATTAATAAAATCTAATCCAATCTAAACCATACAAAAGTCCATTTTTAAAGTTTCCCTTTTTCTCAAATGTCCCCAGATCAGAAGAACCTTCTGAGCTCACGGTAGTTACTGAGAGTAAATAATTCCATCTAACCTGGCATTATTTTATTACCGCCGTAATAAATTGGTGCTTTAAAGATCTGACCATGATTTGACCAGTGTTTGAGCAGTCACGTTGCCAAAGCCAAGCAGCTTCACCCACAGTCTTTTTGATATCTACATGTTCACTGTCCTCTGAGACTTTTGTCTTTTTCTAGAAAATGGTTCATAGATTCTTTTGGTTAGTGAAAGTTCTGAAAGTATTGGCTCATTTTTCATTGGGACCATGCTCTGTGATTCATGTCAGCCAAACAATCCCTGGAAGTCTATGGCTGTCTTTGATTTCCCTGTCCTGCTGTATTACAAACAATGTATAAAAGAGCCAACTAAAGTGAAACAAATCACAGCTGGGACCCCACGGTGGCAAGTGTCACCATACTGTAGTCATTCATCCGGATGAAAGCAATGTGCCAACTGAAGCGCTTGTCACAGTATACTGCAGTTTTCTCCACCTCCAGTCCCATGTTGTTTGATATGGGGAGGGAGGGAGGGAGGGGTGGCTGTTGCTTTGCGGAGGAGCACAGCCCTGAAGAAGACGCTCTTGGTAAAATGCAAAGCGCAGAAAGGAAGCTAGCTCTACATTTTCGGACCAAAGGTGTTCCCCAGCTAACGTATCAATTCTGGAGGGCAGCAGGCCAGGCAAGGCCACGTGGCTTGAGGCTGTAGTGAGTGAGTGAGGTGAAGAGCCTGGCCACTAGCCAGTCTCCAGCATTGGCCACAGGAAGTATTCTTGTCCCAGTATACCTAAACGATTACCTTGAGCTTTATAAAAGCTTTCAGGTTAGATGCCAATTATAAGAAATGTGTTCATGGGGGCTCCCAATCCCTGTTGACTTCATGCAGCCCTCAGCCACAGAGGAAATGGAGCTGATAAAGGATCTCTGTGGACTAAGCTACTACTCTGTGCAAGGCATAAATATAGAGACAGGAAAGCTTTTCTGTGCCAACAAATTCAGCTAAGCTGGGAGAGGGAACATAATCAAGACCTATCGAATTTATTGCTACCCCTTTACATTTGAATTTATATTTTCTTCCTGAAGAGTCTCATAAGGGCTTACATTTAAGCAGTAAAATGTGGAGCTGAGCACAAATGGCCTTTCGAATATACTACTACCACATTTCCAAGTACAGTAGAGGGACTGGATGGCTAATTTATCCAAATTCCTTGAGGGAAGGAGAAATTTCACAACAATTTCTTAGCAACTGGATCTCCCTGACCCTTAGTGGGGACAGCACTGATGGTGAAAAGCCCATGGCAGGAATTCCCCCATGATTCAGATGAAGTGCGGGAAGTCATGAGAGATTTTTGTACGATGAAGGATGGGACCTTCACGCACATTGCTTATTCACATCATAATTCAATATGTGCCAGTTATTCCACCCTTGAGAAATTCTCCCAAATGTTCTTCTTCATTGAAAGAATTTCTAAAGCAAATTTGCTTTTACTAAATTGATTGAGAACTAGGAGAAAAAACTACCAGTCGCTTTCTCTGTCTGACAGTAACTAAAACCATTTTTAAAAATCATAAAACAGGATTGTAATTAGAACCATAACACAAGATCTTAAGAACCAGTCCAGGGAAGAATGAAAAGCAGTTAAGCTAAAATAAATCTACTGAAGACATTCAGTCGCTAATTCACTTAAACAATTAAGAATCTTGGGGCATGAAAAAGAACAGCAAATACGTAAATTTGGTAGTCTTTAAGGTACCATAGGACTTTTGCTGTAACAGACTAATAAGGTTACCACATTGAGGACACATTTTCCATGCAGTACTAACTAACAAACATTTAGACAAACTGCTGTGTGAGTATGTGAACTCTGACGATTTAGAAGAGAAGGCTTTCAGAACATTAGCTAATTTCTCATAAGCTAATAAAATAGCTTCCAGCCAATTAATCTCCACTAGCCTAGAATGGACCTGAACAGTTTACAGCTCTAATTACAGATGTAAGGGAAATGTTGATTTTTCTGTGATTGCTGGTTGCTTTAAAAACAACAGCAATTATGGATCTGAATATTTGGATTTTTACTATAATGAAGTAATTCCCAATTGGAATAGCTTTTAGCTTGTACTTGCTGTTCTGTCCATCCCTCCTCTTGCCCTTTTTGAGGATTTTGTTTGGCTGATATGGGCTGGTATTTATTGCTCTATTTATAGCCCAGTGTTGATATGCAAAGGGTAAGGATGCTTTATTCTTTGCTCTGGAACTTGTGGGTCCAAAGCACACCAGTTGTGGCCAGAGAGGTAGCTCAATTCATCCTCAACCCAACTGAACCGGTTAGGTGGGTGCAACCTGACATCAAATGGAATTAATGAAGTCTCATAGATATTGGAATTGGATGGCTGGGATGTTAGCAAACATTACACCAGCAGATTTATTTAAGTCTGTGCAGGCAAATGAATTCAGATAAAGATGGGAAATTTGGAAAAGGTGAATTACTGATTGAATTATGGCAAGGTAAAGAGAAATTAGTTTCATGTACCTCCTGGATGCATTATTAGTAAAGGATTCTGGTAGCAAAAGGGAAAATGCATTATTTCTATTTGAATCCATTTTCAAAGGGTCCTCTAGCTATTTCTCTCTTCTGGCATTGGACTAAATGTTAGATTAAATGGACTGGTCCAAGTTATTGATAGCCCAACTCACAGTGGGGTCACATATTAGATCTAGTTTTTTCCTCAAAGTGGTGCCAGCATGATCTGGAGTTGGGGGACCCACTGTTTGTGGGACTGCCCTTGGAGTATTTAGATGCTTCAGCTAGTCCAGAATGCATAGTATGTGTAGGCATACCATGGTGTACCCAATACTGCATCTACTGTTGTACATGCAGTATTGGGTACACCATGGTATGCCTATGCAACACCACTGTTACGTGAGCTGCAGTGGCTCCCAATAGTCTTCCAGGTGCAATTCAGGGTGCTGGTTGTCATCTTTAAAGTCCTACATGACATGGGACAGGTTATTTGCAGAACCCCAATCCCTGAGCGTTCCTGCCCATCCTGTGAGGTCTGGCACAGCGGGCATGCTCTGGATCGGATCAGTGAAGCTGTGTTACCTGGGGGCCCCTAGGAAGCATGCCTTCTCTGTCACAGCACCAGTCTTGTGGAACAGCCTCCCTCTGGAGATTTGGACAGTCACGACTCTGATCGCCTTTTAGAAGGCTGTGAAGACATGGCTTTTCCCCTAGGCATTGGGGCTGGGATGTTAAATAGAGCCTGGTGTGTCAATATGGGATGTGGAGTCCTTGGTGGTCTCTGAGTTTGGTTGTTTGCTTGCAGACATTTCATTATCCAACTAGGAAACATCAGTGTGAGTAAGTGTGGGGTTTGCTCCCTGTTTATATACAGTAGCTTGCCCTGCCAGTTTTGGTGGGGGTGTGATTTTCTCCTTGGTCTTTCCTTGATTATTGTTTTCTGCTTGATTGTTTGCCTGGTGTTAATCCCTGCTTATCTGGGTGTTGGCTGCTGGAGAGGATATGTTCTGGTCTTTTTGTTTCCTTCTTAGCTTTTTTATTGTCTCTTTTGAATGGTGTGTAAATATGGTTTATTTCTACATGTCTATTGATGGCTGATTTGTCTGAATGCCAAACTTCCAGGAATTCCCTAGCATTTTTGGATTTAGCTTGGTCTAGGATGCTCACAGTTTTCCAACTGAAACTATGGTTGAGTCTGTCCATGTGTTGTGAGATTAAGGAATTTTCATTGTGTCTTCTGACTGCTAGTTGGTGTTCATAGATGTGCTCTACTAGTCTTCTGCCTGTCTGTCATATATAGTGGCTGTTACAGTCCTTACGCTCTATTTTGTAGATGACTCCTATTTTTTCTTCTTGGGCTACTGGGTCTTTTGGTTTACTTAAGATGTTTTGGAGGGCTTTAGTTGGTTTGTGTGCTATGGTGATGCCATGTGGTTGTAATAGTCAGTTATTTCTGATGTATGCTAGTGTTATCCTTTTCATAGCTTGTGTTGGTTGTGCTATAGTGGGTTGAGTGGTCAGCCACTTTTTGATAAAGTTGTGTGGGTATCCATTTTGTTGGAAGATGTTGTATAGGTGGTCTGTTTCCTTTTTCTGCTGTTCTGGGTTGCTGCAGGGTGTTGTGCTCATCTGAATAATGTCCTTACACAGCTCCTCTTGTGGGAGGTTGGGTTGTTACTTTGGTGGTGGAGCACTTGGTTAGTGTGAGTTGTTTTCCGATAGACAGACTTGGGTTTCTAATTTGCTGTAATTTCCTCTGCTGATGAGGATATTTTGGAAGGGTAGCGTGGTGTTGTTTTCTTCCTCTCTGGTGAATTTTATTCCTTTGAGGATGTTGTGGATTGTCTCATGTATCTTCTCTAGTTGTTCCTTTTTTATGGCAAAGGTGCTGTCTACATACCGGATCCATACTTTTGGTTGTATGTGTGGGGGTGCTATAGTTTCTAGATGCTGCATTACAGTCTCTGCTATGAGTCCTGAGTCTTTTGGATACTCAGGACTCATACCAGAGACCATAATGCAATGTGGGACGTGTTGTTATGGTGTTTTTACAGTGGTCTTAACTTGGTTCTTTTAATTGATTTGATTATGTATTATGTTTTATTTCTTGTTCACTACCTAGTGTTCCATCGAGGGATGGGTGGCTATATAAATTTGTTAAATAAATAAATAAATAAATAAATAAAGTCTTTGCATGGGCATATATCTTTATGAGTGTGTTATTTTAAAAAATAGCAGCCATTTGCTAAACCTATTCAGACAATCGGATAGCATCAGACTTAGATGCCAGGGCTGAGTGTCCTATAGTGTTTGTGTCTATAGAAATGTGACACATACAAGAAAAGAAAAAAGGATGTTGGAAGTCTGAGTGAGTTTCAGTGCTTGTAGTGAAGATACTTAAAAACATGAAGAACTAGAGAGAGGCAAAGCAACAAGGAAGAGAAGGAGATGTGGGACAGAAGATGAGAACGTGGATCTCAGAGCACCTACACAGAGGGAGTTCCGCCTGGCTTCCTGCCGAATAGGATCTGAGCTTTAGACCCTGGACTGGCTTTCCTTTTCCACGGACACTTTCTCCCCATTCCTTGACATTAGTCAGCCCTTTCCAAGGGGATAGGTGAAGAAAGTGTAAGCAGATCAATGGATGGTGAGCAAAGCAGAGAGGCAGGCTACGTATCACCGGTCCAGCCCAAACCACCAATTCATTTGGTGGCTTTTTATCCTCCTTTTCTTCTCCTGAAACTCCAGCAGTTGGGAGGAATGTGTGCTGGAGAGCTCTTAACAAGGGATAATGAATTGCTTGGGTACATTTGGGTAAGTGCCTCATTTATGGCCTGATGGATTTGCTGAGGGAGGTTTGAAAGCCGTTATCTTGTGTATCTTTTTGGCAGGAGTTGCCACATTATACACATGTATTGTTTTGTCACTTAACTTGACTGCCTTTCAGGGAAAATTCTATTTTATTGATCCAACAATTTCCCCCTCAAGTGTGAAACTGCTAATTGGCCAGTCTGCACAAACACTCTTTTAACCTCAATCTTTTTGGAATGTTTGTTTCCCTGTTAAATGGCAGCAGCATAACTCACCCTTTCAAAACAAAAGCATCGCTGGCTCCCCTTTATGTCATCATTCAAAATCATTGTACAAGGAACAATGATGCTCTTTCAACAACAGTACCTGCTTCCTTTTTTTATGGTGATCTTTTGCTGAGTTATCAATACTGGAGTCAATGCTGATTTTTTAAAAAATGTAAATGTTATTGATGTGTAGTCATGCTGGGCCTCGAAAGGATTTTTCTTAGCCTTTCCCTGCTGTAATATATTGCACTACTAACAGTTTTTCGGCTTGGTACCTGAATGTTTTGTAGTACTTGAACATTCAGGTTTGTAATTAGAGAAGAAAATGCCACAAAATGTTTCACTTCATTTCCTAGTCTATGGGTTCACTTTGCGTTAGGCCCCATTTCAGTAGATCTCCTCCTGATCCTTCCTATGGACCACTTTCAAATACTTTTTCTTCCAGACCTCTGGGGGAGATATGGCAAACTGAAGATGTTTCTGTGAAAGCGGAGCCGATGATCCTGGCAAAGACCGAGGAACTGGTGAGTAGACTGGTTCCTTGGAACCTCTCCAGATAAGGAGAGGATGAGAAATCACCCACATGTGCTCCAGATGGCTGTTCCTCATGAGGAGACTGCAGGACAGTGGTTTTCTGCAGGTCTGAGTGCTGGGAGATGAAAGGATCAGTCATCTTGCTTGCAACTGCAGAGCCTTTTAAAGGACACTAAGTTTGCAAACCTCTAATCACTTTCAGAAATTGCCTATTAACCATCTTAAAGCTATTAAAGACCTTCATAATGACAAGTTTGAAAAGCCTTCATCGGATGAGTTTATCTTCAACTCTGAACAAAATAAAAATTAATTATAAGCTTAAGAACTTAAAGAGTTTGAAATAAACAGCAAAAAGCTAAATAAGATTTTGATCTAAGAAAGTTGTAAATGGATTAAGGGTCCAGATAAATTTGGAATATTGACTTTTGGAGTCCTTGGGGTTCTCTGAGCTTGGTTCTTTTCTTGCAAACGTTTCATTACCCGGCTAGGTAACATCTTCAGTGCCTAGCCGGGTAATGAAACGTTTGCAAGAAAAGAACCAAGCTCGGAGAACCCCAAGGACGCCACAGTTCAACCCTGAGTTACACATATTCGCCTCCATTGATATTGACTTTTACTATAAGATTTTGGAATTAACTATAAAAAATAAATAGCTTCTTATGAGAAACAGACTTATTTTGGCTAGCCTGGCTATTGTAAGTCATAATAAAGATAAGTTACTTTATGATTTTAGAAACTGGACACTAAAGGGGACTAAAGATTCTAAGCAAAAGGAAAAAAAATACAAGCCTGTTCTTGATGTCAGTTAATGATGGGACTTACAAAATAACACAAAACATTATAACATCGGAAACATTAAAGGAGATCTTTGAAGAATGGAGCCAGAAATTAGTAACTACAGCATCAACACTATCTGTAATGATGTCTTCTTCTATGGATAAACTATGTCTAGAAGATGTTAATGAAGGAATGGCAGATGTGGAACAAATTTTATCTGACAAGACAGAGAAAGTACCAAAAGTAGAACTACAAATGATAGGCCAAGAGAATGATTTGGAAAAGGACTCTTTACTGGATATACAAAAGAAACTGGCTGACGTTTTAAAAATGAAAAGGAAATACAAATGATAAACCAAGAGAATGACCAAGAAAATGTTTTCTTATTGGATCTACAAAAGAGGCTTTTTAACGCCTTGAAGAAATTTGTGTGATGGGATAAAGAAGAATTGAAGAGAAATCAAAACTCTCTCAGCAGGGCGAGCGGCGTGTAAGGCGAGTGGTGCTCAAGGAGAGGCCCGGGCTACAGAGAAGAACTTTTGCTCTAGTCTGGGATCTTTGGGGGTGCTTGATGTGTTGGTCCCAGACACTTGGAGGTTGGCAGAGCTCGGTGGAGGTTAGCTGGAGCGTGATGAGGACTGGGCGGAGCTCTGTGGTTGTGCCGGATGATGCAGAGAGTACACGGCCCAAAGAGAGATCTGGACTGCGACGACCTAGAACTCAGCTGGGCTTGAGGCCGGACCACTGCTCGGGGCCTGAAAATTGGCTGGACTGGTACTAGAGCACTAGCAGTGACCCGAGTTGCAGCTGGAGTGACCTGAGTGGGACCAGTGATGAAGGACTGAGGCCTAGACATCGCCCTAGCAACTGGCTTGGCATCTGACACCTGAACAGTGGCTCTGGCCCCCTGGGGGTACCTGAAGGACTTGGAAGCTGGTGGGTTCGATTCCAGACTGAGTGTTGGGGTCCCTCCAGTAGATGTTAGCTGAGTCTCCCTCCTAGGGTGAGAGACAGGGAGGGAGTCCACGGGTGGATGCGGGAATGTGTGGGTGAGTGTGTGAGTGTTGTTCCCTACCGACCAGTGAGAGAAGTCGGTGTGGGGGGGCATGGTGTGTAAAGGGGTTGAGAGGTAAGGCTTCTACAGCACCGAGAGTGGGAGCTGGAGTGCCAGGGAGCACCCCCCCCCGATTGACTGATTTAATTTACTGGGTGATTGTTATTGTATGTTTGGATAGAGGGTCCTCTATCTAGGGAAGCCAGAGGCCCAGAATTGGGAGGAATTGGAGGCCCTGGGGGGTTTAGGGCAGGCCATACTATTCAGGTGGGGATGGGGAGGGGGTGTTATGATGGGAGTCAGAGGGCAGGCCGCTCTTGGGGAAGACGCCCCCAGTGTTTACTACCAGTGGCGTGTTCCAGGCCTCTGGACTCAGACCCAGGCCCTGGACAGCAGACTTGCAGAGTCCCTAGCTTTCAGCTGCTGCTTCTTAACCACCAGGTCAGTTAAGAACAAGGCCCCCCTTATATGTGAATTGATCACTGAGGAGCGGGCTGACCTGGCATGTATCACTGAGATCTGGCTGGGCTCTGAAGGTGGGGTGCCCTTTTTGGAAATGTGCCCAGCTGGGTTTATGGTTTGGCACCAGCTGAGATGCCAGGGCAGGGGAGGAGGGGTAGCGGTTGTCATCCAGGAATCTCTATTGGCGTTCAGGGGTGCTGCTCCACAAGTGGCTGGTTGTGAGACCCTGTTCCTGAAGCTGGGTTCACGAGAACAGCTGGGATTGTTGCTGCTGTGCCAGCCTCTCTGTTGCGTAGCAACCTCCCAGCCTGAGTTCCTGGAGGCCGTCTTGGGGCTGGCAGTGGAGTTCCCCAGACTTATGGTTCTGGGGGACTTCAATTTGCCATCCCTGGGACGTGCCTCAGAGGCAGCCCGGGAGTTCATGGCCACCATGGTGGCTGTGGGTCTGTCCCAGATTATTCGCAACCTGACTTGGGACAGCAGTCTCACCCTGGACTTGGTTTTCTTGTTAGAGCTGTGGCAAAATGATCCAAAGGGGCAGTTACATCTGTCTCCATTGTCATGGTCAGATCATGCCCTGGTGACCTTGAGATTCTTTTATGCTACCCCCCTCTGCAGGGAGGCAAGACCTATTCAACTGGTCCGCCCCCGGTGACTGATGGACCCAATTGGGTTCCAAAGGGAGTTGGGGGTTATACCCGAGGATCTGCTGCATGGTCCAGCGGAGGCCTTGGCCACTGTTTGGAATAGGAAGGTGGCTGAGGCCTTGGACAAGATTACGCCTGTGCGACCACTCTTGTTCCATTGAGCCCGACACTCCCTGTGGTTTACGGAGGAGTTGAGGGTCTTGAAAAGGATTAAGAGATGTCTAGAGCACCGCTGGAGGAAAACAAGGACCGAATCCAACCAAACACAGGCTATAGCCACTATTAAAGCTTACCTTGTGGCGGTAAGAGTGGCAAAATGTCATTATTTCTCCGCTCTTATTGCATCTGCAGAATGCCGCCCAGCAGCCCTGTTTAAGATCACCCGATCCCTTTTGGGAAAGGAGGACCCGATGGCCTATTTACAGGGCCGTGCAGAGGAGTTTTCTGGGCATCTGGAGGATAAAATCGCTCGGATCCATTCCCAGTTGGATTCCAAGCATGGGGCATGGCCTATGGAGATGCCCAGGGTATGGATTTACCCTGTTATCTGGGAACAGTTTGATCCTATTGGACCTGAGGAAGTGGACAGGGTCCTTCGGACTGTTAATGTCGCCACTTGTCAACTAGACCCATGCCGCTCCTGGCTGGTCAAGGCGATCAGTGTAGGTGGGTCCAGGTGATGGTGAATTCATCCTTGAGGGAAGGGGTGTTCCCGGTCACCTTTAAAGAGACGCTGGTGTATCCCCTCCTCAAGAAACCATTCCTGGATCCCACCGTACTGGACAATTTTCATCCAGTCTCCCACCTCCCCTTTTTAGGGAAGGTGGTTGAGAAGGTGGTGGCATTGCAGCTCCAGAGGATACTGGATGAAACAGATTATCTGGACCCTTTCCAGTCACGTTTCAGGCCTGGATATGGGACGGAAACAGCATTGGTCGCACTCATGGATGATCTCTGGTGGGAGCGGGATGGGGGTAGTGCATCCATCCTTGCTCTTCTTGACCTCTCAGAGGCTTTCGATACCATTGACCATGATATCCTTTTGGGCTGACTTAGGGAGTTGGGCGTGGGTGGATGTAATGGATGGCATGAGTGGGGAAGATTCTGGAATGGAACTTCAAGGTTGTCAGGAGGGGGGAGAGACATTCCAGGGCAAGCGCCTCCTCAGCCCGCAGCAAGAGTGTGGGAAGATGAAGAGGATGAGGCTGGCCCCTCCCTAGAGTTTCACGGGTTATAGCCACTACAGCTTTAGCATAGGCTTAGTCTGGCGAGATTTTGTCTATTAGGTGCGAGCTAATAAAGGAACTGGACTGGACTGGATTGCCCCATTGCTGTTCTTGGGCTGAACCTGACATCAGTCTAGTTCCATTCCAGAATCTTCCCCGCTCATGCCATCCATTACAGCGGCACAATTTTGTGCTGGTTCACTTCCTTCCTCCAAGGTCGGTACCAATCAGTGTTGATTGGGAGTGAGAGGTCTGGCCCGCAGCTCCTCTGTTGTAGGGTACCGCAGGGTTTGGTACTTTTGCTGCTCCTGTTTGACATCTACATGAAACCACTGGGTGAGATCATCAGCCACCATGGGTTGAGGTATCATCAGTCCGCAGATGATACTCAATTATACATCTCCATCCTGTGTGATTTGAGTGATGCTATGACCACCCTTTCGTGGTGCCTGGAGGCTGTAGGGGTCTGGATGGGGAACAACAGGCTTCAGCTGAACCCTGGTAAGACTGAGTGGCTGTGGATTGGAGGCCCCTCTGTATCTGTACCATTTTTGGCTCTTCATGGGGTTGCACTGCCCCAGACAGACCCGGTGCATAATCTGGGGGTCCTCCTGGACTCATGACTCCTGCTCGAGGAGCAGATGGCAGTCGTGGCCAGGAGGGCCTTTGCACAACTTCGTGCTGTGCTCCAGTTACGCCCCTTCCTGGATCGGGAGTCCCTCCGATCTGTCACTCATGCCCTGGTCATCTCTTGTTTAGACTATTGCAGTGTGCTCTATGCGGGGCTACCCTTGAAGAATATCTGGAAGCTACAGCTGGTTCAAAATGTGGCCACGCGGGTAACCACCAAGGAGGGCGCACCTAACATATTTGCTGTGGGAGCTGCATTGGGTTCCAGTTTGTTTCCAGGTCCAGTTCAAGGTGTTGGTTATCATCTTTAAAGCCATGCATGGCATGGGTCCAGGTTACCTGAGGGACCATCTCACCTCCATTACATCGACCTGTCCCACCTGGTCCAGCAGAGAAGGCATGATGCAGATCCTGTCAGTGAGAGAATGTTGACTGGCGGGTCCTAGGAGGAGAGCCTTCTCTGCCATTGGCCCCACCATATGGAATACTCTCCCCCCAGAAGTAAGGCGGGCCCCTACCCTCCCAATTTTTCAGAGGGAATTGAAGACTTAGCTCTGCCAACTTGCCTGGGGCAAGGAAAGATACGATCATCCCTGAGGATGGCTGGCACCTTGACGATGTGCCCTGAGTTTATTAACACCTGATTAACATCTGCCTCTTGGAAGTATTATAAAGGAAGTGTGTTTTTAACATATTTTAATTAATTAATATTTATCTATTTTAGTCAATAGATAAATATTAATTAATAAAATCAATTCTATTTTTACTGTAAACTGCCCAGAGTCACTCCACAGTGAGATGGGTGGTGATAAATTTGAAATATAAATAAATATAAATAAAATCCTACAACAATATTAGATTGAATTAAAGATTAAGAATGCTAGAAGTAAGAGGAAAAAATATAAAGTTAATTTATTTGATCAAGGTTAAAATAAGACTTTTTTTTTTTTTTGCAAAGTTCTAGCATCCCTTTATGGAGTTTTTGCTGACACCAGGATTGAAAAGTTGATGTTTTATGGATTTGCTTATAGCATAAAGGATGTGATATGTGATGAAGAGATATCTGCCTGTAACTTTATAAGGGATGAAGAGTTACTAAATTTGTTTATGCTTGTGATGAAGGTTGGAAGTCACTTCTTTATATATTTCTTTTCTTTTTCTTTACTATATTCTTTCTTTTCTGTTTCTTCTTTCTTTTTCTTTTTTCCTGCCCTTTTTATACTTTTTTCCATTCTCTTTCCCTAAGTTTAGTTTGTATTAGTTTTTACTATTGTAATAAAAATTCTTAATAAAAATTATATTAATTTTTTTTTTCTTCCCAAAGGTATTGGCCTCCAACTGTGTGGTTTCTGTTTGGATCCAAGAATGTCAGCCTTATTTCTGTGAGAAATATCAGGTGCATCAGATTGGAGGGAAATGTGGGCTTTTGATTTGGCATTCCAATTTCCTGCCTTCAGCGAGCCAAGATTACAAGGAAAAGAAACTGCCATCAGGGAAGACTACAACCTTCCTTCCTTCCTTCCTTCCTTCCTTCCTTCCTTCCTTCCTTCCTTCCTTCCTTCCTTCCTTCCTTCCTTCCTTCCTTCCTATTCATTCATTCATTCATTCATTCATTCATTCATTCATTCATTCATTCATTCATTCATTCATATGCCACCCATCTCCCCCAAAGGGTGACTCTGGGCAGTTCACAATTAAAATAAAACCTCAAAAACAGTTAAAAATATAAATAACACATTAATTTAGTTAAAAGTTGAACTGTATAAAAAGACATGCATATACAAAAGGATATTTGGTACATTAGTTTTGCCTCTTTATGGATTTATTTTTATTTTTTTGTGCCTTCAAGTCAGTGTTGACTCCTGGTGACTGCCTGGACAAGCCCCTGCAGTTTTCTTGACAAGATTTTGGAAGTGGGTTGCCATTGCCTGCTTCCTAGGGCTGAGAGAGAGTGACTGGCCCAAGGTCACCCTGCTGGCTTTGTGCCTTAGACAGGGCTAGAATTCACAGTGTCCTGGGTTCTAGCCTGCTGCCTTAACCACGACACCAGACTGGCTCTCATTATGGATACTTGATAATACTTCCCTCTTATTTCTCAGTGACTCCATGTTTGCTACAAATCTGACAGCCTGGGTTATCTTAAAACATCATTCAAGGAAATAGTACTCATCATTCCATTATTGTTTTGGATACATTAACTTATAAAGGAGGGAAAAACCACCTAGCTTCTCTGGCTGAAATCAGTGGCAAGAAAACCCTCCAGTGCTATGACCCCAATCCGCTGACAGTATTCCTTGCCTCAGCTCCTTTGTCATGAATGGGAGATTGTACAGAAGAACTTCTCCATATTGGTGCAAGTTATTTCCCCATAGCTTTTCAGCTCCTCAGTCATCCTAATGTGCCTCCTAAGAAGGGCTGTGAAATATGCAGGCATCTGACTTCTCTTCCCACGCCTGAGTGCAGGGCTGGGGGTGAAATGAAATGGCATCCCCAAAAGAAAAGAGGACATGCAGCTCCTTGACACATGGAGAAATCCTTCATGCCACTCTCTGGACTGGTGTTTCCAGCTGTGCCATGTTATTAAGCTGCAAAGCATCTGCCTTGTATTGCAGTGTCTGTCTGACTGACTCTTCTATTTCATAGTATTTATAATTCCACTGACTCTGAAAAGACTCTGGGGGACTAACAGCCAAAATAAAGAAAAGCAGAAATAGGACCGATATAAGGGATTGCTCTGGTGTTCCTTCCCACAGGCCTAATTCCTTCCTTCCTCGCCTCTCAAGGGAAGTCGGGACTAATCCCACTTGAGAGCCCTCTTCACGCCCTCCCCCGACTCTTGCAGGCGATCTGTCTGCATGAGGAACGCTGGCAGTTGCTTTGTCCGAAGAGCGGCGAAAGGCTGCTGATTTTCATTTCAGGATTAGTACAGTTCCAAACATAGCCACTGGCAGGCTTCCCTAACATACTTCTGCTGTTGATAACCTTTGCCTATTTTTTTCTTCCCTGAAACAGAGAGCGAGTAAGCGACGGAACGAAGAACTCCAGTGCTGTTGCAACAAATAAGGACGTTCCTTCCCGGGTGCTCGCTTATTATTTGTCCTCCTCGTTCCTTTCCCATCTGATGATATCAGTGAGCATTTATTAAAGTGCTCCAAAGTGTGCACCTGGGCTTCCTTATGAAATGCTGCCCTCCACTGCTAAACGGCCGGGGCATAGAAGCGTGGGCCTCCAGGGATGAGAAAGACTTGCGAACGGTCACATTCAAAGCGGGCCCACAGAACACTTGTGCGCCGTCGGAACGTGATTCCCTCCTGTTGGCTCCTGGCAGAATTTGCAGACTCCACAAGAGCTGACATTGTAACGCACGCGTGTGAGCCAGGGCCTTGCTTTCCCTTGATTGGGAATGTTTCCCTCGGTCCTGTGCTGGTAAATAGTAGATTTGTTTTCCAAACATCTCTCTGAAATTGCAGCAGGTGCACATCATTTTACAGCCCTACATGGACATCCAAGAGAAAGATGCTATTTTAGTGCCCAGCATGGCTGCTCCAAATGGATTAACCGGGGAGGACTAAATCTTAAATACAGACTCATCAAATTAGGCACATTTACTGTGTGCACAAGTACAGTGCCATCTTTTCCACATTTAGGGAACATGTTGCCATCAAGCAAGCATTTAATCAAGCATGACATCAAATATCCTTTGCCGCTCCTTGTAGTATATAGTGAGGACAAATTAATTAATGCTCATACTTAGCGGCTTGATGAGACCAAATCATGTTTACCCTCCTCAAGGTTTATTTTAACATTTCCTTTCCAGAAGCAGCTGGTGCGTTTGCTTGTTTTCCTGGATACTCTTAAACTAGTAAACCGTAACAGTAGAATAACACAAGAGAGCATCTATAAAAGAAAAATCATAGCCAGGCATCTCCTACTATAAACATGACAACTCTTACTTGGGTTTTGTTTATTTTCTGCAAGACATCATTTCCCTGAACTTTTCTGAGTATGAAGCTTTCTGAAAGAGAAAAATATCGTAGTGTAAATGAGGCAGCTAGAGAGACTTGCTGTTTTTGGAACTAAAGTGTTTATTAGTATAAGAAGCTGGTTTCTTTCTTTCTTTTTTAAATTGTATTGTTGATTTTATGTATTATGGACCTGCTTGAGGAGAATTATTTGTAAGGTTACAATATATATAGCAAAACCTGAGGTAGCTGCTACATTTTCCTAGCTACCAAGATAAATTATTTTCCTTGGAATATGGGGCTTAGTAGAGGATTTTATTATATGTGTTCATTTTTAAGATTGTTTTGATATCTATTTTAATTGGGGTAAATAAATGTGGTTATTCTTTAAACATTAATAGCCAATAAAACACAGTGTGTGTTTGTATGTGCATATGTAATATTTCTGTAGCTCTAGCTTTCCAGTGCTAGAAAATGATGCAGCAAGAAAGGGTATATTTTGCAAAGGTTTAAAACAATATTTATCCAAGTGATGATGGATTTTTTAAAAGATAAAAAAAATGATTTCTTTATTTCTGTGGAGTGAGTCATTCAGGCCACAGAGTTTTAACAGAAAAATTTGTGTGGATTTAGAAAGCCCGTCATGGTTTAGGGTCACAGTCCCCAAAGTCATGCCTCTTCCGTCATATTCCTCCCTGAAGACACAGACCCCCAAGAGCTTTGCCCTGATCACCCTTGGGACTGTTTCTCAGGAGATTTTCAGTATCGGCCCTTGACTCTGTTCTCCAAAAAGATCTGTCTGGCGCTTCTTCAGATACCTCTTCTGCACCACTCTGATTACTGTACTATTCTTGCTAAGTAGTTTTATCCTTACTACATTTCTTGTCTCCCCTGCTTTTCCCTGTTGTTTTCATTGGCGGTGTCGTTCTACGTTTTTTATCGCTTGGCAGAGCTTTGAAAGTTTTTAGCTACACAGTAACTAACTCCTTTTAGAAATAAGTGAAATAAAACAAACAATGGAGGAAGCTCCATGTTGTTGGGGGGGGGGGGCAGGAGAGAAAACAAAGGTGGTAAAGGCTGGGGAACAAGGATTGAAAAACCAAAACGAGACGGGGGGCTAAGTGGAGATGTGATAGGCAGGAAGTACCCAACAGCAGGAGGAACCACTTGGGTTGAAAAGCAGAATCTTGAAAGCAGGAAGTTAGGATGAGGACCTAAGTATAATAACCTAATATCTCTTCTTGCTGTTTAGTAATATCTTTCTTAGCTTATTTCTTATTGCTTAATTTAGGATAAAACTCAGTGCAGAAGGATCCTGAGAAAGTACTCCTTTCATGCTGGCTTTAGAGGTCCATCCACCATCACCCTTGAGTTTCTGACAGGCAGAAGGGCCATAAAATGATCTTTGTTATTCTGATCTAATGATCTGTGGCTACTATTCTGTTTGATTTAATAAAATCCCTCTATCTTTTCCCAATTGGTTGCTTATTATCTTTGCATCCAAACCAAATCTATTCCTTGTTAGGACTGAACATAGCCAGTATCTAAGTGTTACTGGGAGATAGCAGAACTATCTGAGGCAAATGCACTTGAGGACACCGAAGGATTTTCTTAAAGGTTCTCTTTGTTGCCACCTCATGGTGGCACAGATTTTTGCAGTCTCCCTCCCCCCGTTCCCATAGTCCCTTCTTCTAAGATCATTTCATCACAAAAACTTTATGGATAAACTCAGTTCGGCAGACGAACTCCATGGTGAGTAGAGGCTTAAAACTAGATCTCAGCTGTCTTCAGTCCAATATTTTACCACTGCACCGCAGTGGCTTTGTATAACTGAACACAGATGTAGTTCAAAGTATCCAATTTTGTTTGTTTTTCTTTCAGATGCTGGATTTCTTTTTGTCCTTGAATTGTGATAGATGGTGAAAAACTGGGCAATCATAGATGGCTGATTTCCATAGGATTTTCTGTTAAAACAGTCAGTGGTACGGTCATCGTAATTTATGCAGTTTTATCCTATTGTCTGTTTTATAGACAAGAAAGGTAGTCTAGAAAAAAATGATTAATATTTGCTGGGCTAGCAGGAAACTGCTCTCCCATGAACCATGTTTGGCAAGCTGTGGGTATATTTCCTAAACACTAAGACAATCAAACCCAGATATCTTGCTCATGATTTGAGGCAATAGTCATGAATCTGGCAGATTCTCATTCATAACTATGGACTCTTATGAATGGAAACCATATAACTGCCACTAGATGGCCATTTATCCCTGAAAAGTAAAATATTTGTCTTTAAATGGCATTCTTATGGCCATTATTCCCAGTAAAAAATATCCAATATTTCATCTCCAGAATGAAAGAATGCTATTTGATTATTATTTTCTTTGGCTTCAGACCAACACTGGTGACAGTTCATAGGTTACAGCTGTTTGCTTTGGCTATGAGATTAGCCAAATGCTGCTGTTTGCTCCTTCCCTTTTGGGATATAGTTTGTGCGTATGACAGGCAAGTTCCTGTCAGGTTATGCAACATTATGCATAGCACAGAAAGGATGTAAGAAATAGCAAGCCAAGGAGATGAAAGGCATGCAATAAAAATCAAGAAAAGGAAGCGTAGTGACATCTTGTTCACCCCCTCATGCTTCACTCTGCAGCTCCATCGCTTTTTGACTTTGGTAGCCATCCTTTGTTCTCTCATGTTCAAATGCCAATTCATACATAATAATCTTTCATTCTTTAAACACTTGATCTCATGAACTCCATCCAGCCATCATTTTTTGGCCTTCCCCTTTGTCTCACGCTACTCATATCTTTGTTTTGTGGTTCAAAACATCATAATTATATAATTATAAACATTACATGTAATAGACATATTATAAACATTGTAATTATATATAAAGCATTATATAATCAAACGATCTCAACGTATTTCTTATGGACTGATCCCATGCATTAGAATTTAATCCACTTTCTTTCAGCACCTTTTATTCTTGACTCTCTTCTTGTTTCACCACACCCACACTTCTTAAGTACCCCATTCCCACTTATTCAAGTTACTTTTCACTTCCGTCCAACACAGTGAGCAGAAATGCCATTTTTTCTTCTTTTGACAAATATTTATTTCTCCTAACCAGGGGCATCTGCAGGGGGACTCAAAAAAGCCATAGTGGCAGCATGACTGTGGCACTGAAGCCCCCGCCCCCTTAACATATGTCTCAATGACAGGTGAAAAAGCTAAACTCTGCCTGGTATAAAGCCATGCCACACTTCTCCAGTTGTGTTCCTTGTTCTCTCTCGTACCCCATCAATCCAAATCCTGCCAAGCGTCTTCCCAAGCAGACTTAAGAAATGAATTGTCCTGGAGTTTTTGCATTCACTCTTGCTATGTGTCCCTTTAATCTTGTTCTTCCAATTGCAAGTTAGCAGATACACCATCTTTGCCCAATGTTAAACAAGTGACGCAGCCACCCATAAGGGAACTGTATCAGTGCTCTGATGTTTTGCCAGTTACATCACTTTGCACCCGTAGCCTAACTATTTCTGAACATTTATTCCTTCTTTCTCATTTTTTTTCTTGGCACAACTCTACTTTGACTGTATCCCTGTCATTATTATGCAACTCTCTAAAATAATTCTTCCAGCATTCCATCATTTAAGTTCCATTCCAAATAATTTTCTAAATTTTATTTTTAATTCCAGTCATTCTGCTGGAAGCATCTTGTTTATGACTTTTCAGCCATTTCTCAAACAACTGTTTTACTTTTATCAAAATTGCTGTGCATTTTCTCTGCCTCTTTAAAATCTTAGCCATTCCTTACTCTCTTTATGCTCTTGCAACTTGCTTTTTCTCTCATAATGTATCTTTCACTCATCCTTATTTTTGCAGGGATCATTATGCATTTTTTTCTCATCCACACTTTCTTTCACTCCATCAAACCACCAAGAAACTTTTTTCAGGCTTCCCATTAGCAAAAGTTTGCACATTTCCATAAATGAAGCCTGGATGGAGAGGTCTCCATTCTGCTTGGATCCTCCTGGCCTATCGTATTCTCTTCTGTCCATCATCCAAAAGAGTTGTGGTGTTAGTGTCTCCACTATTCTTACGAATCTTCTCTAGCAGTGTTCCAGATCCCATGACCTCTATGCATGCATGGGGAAAATCTGGCTTGGGAGGGGAATAGAGCTTCCAGGCTCCCAGCTGGCTCCAGGGCCTGAAGTGGAATGGAGACCTCTGCCTTCTCAAAGCTTTCACTTTTTTCTGTCTTTAAAAGTGAACAAGCAACTGCCCCAAATCCTGCCATGAGGAATTGTCTGACACTCATGTAGAGGAAGGTCATTTTTATCCACGCAAAGGGAGGGAGCCATAACTGCTTGCTCTGACTCCTGGGCTAAAGCTAAGCAGATCAGGCCAGACTTGGGACACTTATGGGGAATTTTAGGGCTGTAGGCTAAATTGGGGAGTTATAAAATTAGAATTTGGCCGTCGTGAACCACTTCTTGTGTTGCCAAGAAAATTGCATGGACATGTCCATGAAATCACCAGGTCCCTTTAGGTAACTTGATGTAGGAAGAAGGGAGCAAGCATTCCCCGTTTCTTTCCTGCACGTAGGTGCTGGAGATGGAAAGCAGGAACTACCGTTCAGTATGAGCCTGCCTTCCTCTGTGCCAGAGGCTGAGAATTGTCAGTGCCTGAGCAGAACATGGAGCACAGTGGGGAAAAAACCTCCTAAGTGGGCTTTCCTTTCCCTCAAGCCCCACTCCGGAACCTTCGGTAGAGGTTGGAAAACACCACAGCTGGAAGACTGGATGCCTTGCTGTTAGTCTTCCAATGCTTCTACTATTGTCTGAAGACGTTTTGGCTTAGTTTACAAGAGATTCAGAAATCCCTGCTTTATTTATTTAAAGTCTGCTGGACCTCTATTCCAGAATTTACTGCCACTATTAATGAAAAACAACACTTAAAACATTTTGTTCTAATCAATTCTGGTTCAGAGGTTCATTGTTCCAGCAGAGAATCATCAGATCCATCAATTGGAGCATTTCCATTTCCAATATATTTGGCCAGCCAGATCAAATAGATGGAAAAGAATGCAAGATGTGGAGGCTAGTATTGCTGACCCATCAGTGATTATCAATGAAATATATTTCCAAGTACGTTGTTTTAAAGATGCAGCAGCAGTTTGTCTGCAAAAAAGCAATTTACTTAAAGGGTTTTTAGATTTCTGTGGTGTTTGAACTATCTTCTAATACTTCAGAAGTCTTAACAGGGTGAACAGGAAGGTGGCTGCTACAAAAAACTGTTCTCCCCCCTTCTCCAGAAGTAGGCAAAAATAGCCACAAGTAGGCAAAATTTTTCAGGTTTCGTCACATTTTAAAAATGTGACAGGAAAAAATTATTAGAGAATAATCTAATTTGTTATATTTAAATTGTAAATGAAATTTTTTCAGACTGCAACTAAAATATTTTATTAGTAGCTCACTTGGTATATAAGTGTCTGATCATAACTGAATTCAGAATTAAGTACACTTAGCAATTGAAGACCTGAACTGGGTTTGGATTTGGACTTCAATTCTAAACACATTTACCTGGACATAAATTGTCTACTTAAAAGAACTTCAGAATGGGACTCCTATTTACTTGCCTTTATATATGACATATTTGCTGTGGGACACTGTGACTGTGTGGGATTTGCCTAACGATGGCAACTGGAACTGCTGGTCCCTATTACCATTGTTAAGCAAGGGCTACCTGTACTGTTGACTCCTTTAACTTAAAAGCCAGATGACATAAAAGAGAACATACACATTCACTTCAGTTATAAATAATTATGATTTTACACCTAGCTGTTTAGCGTTAATAACGAAGTTTCTTGTCATATAAACCTGATCATTTTCTTTGCAATCAACTCGTGTTTTATCCATCCTCCTTTTCACTGGGTTTCAATATTTAAAGTCTTGTAAGTTAAACATTAAAAACACATAATCCATGCAAATTTAATTCTTGCTCTCTGGGTTGTGTGTAAAGGCTCAATCAGGAGTGTAAACAGTCACTGGAGTGTTCAATGAACTAGAAAACAGATGAAAATAAGCACTTTCCTCCGCGTAAAAATCTTGTTCAGTCACTGCTCTGGCTTTTGAGGCATCCTTTTCTGTTCCTAGGCTATTGAACAGAGTAGCTCCGACCACCTTCTTCAGCTTTATTGTCCTTTTCACTGAACTGTGGCACACACATGGCCGCACAATTAAGAAATTAAAATTGAATGATGCCATCCGTCCTGGTAGAAATGAATTCATACTGCATAGATTCTTAAAGTCTGAAGCGCTTACTGACATATTAAAGGATGGTTTTCTTTAATACTGAGATAACTTGGGCTGCTAAATATTCAATATTCAGACCAAAGTACACAGAAAACACATCTTTATTGACTGCATTTGCTAACACATTGAAGAATGCAAAGGTATTTCTTTTTTCATAAGCAAATGGGCCGTGGTCCCAACGTGTATTAAAGCATACACTGAATCTAAACATAATGAAAATTATGGCAGACAGACCTATTCCAAGGCAACACAAACAGCATGCATAATACAGCTTTCACACAGAACAACCTTGATACATTATATTGCTTTAAGGATTAACTAACATGGAAAATGTACAAAAAGGAGAAATAGGTTTTGCATTAATGAAAAATACATTTTTTTTCTCTACAAAGGAATTTCTAATACAAGAAAATAAATATTGCAACATAAGCCAAAAATAATTTAAAATTGCTCTTTTCAATATATTTTCAATATTTCTCTTTTATATTAACAAATGGCACATCACTTTCTTTGAAACAAAGAAAACAGAAGGCCTTTGCCTCCTGTGACATTCATATTGTTTCCTGTAACTGATACAGAGTGGGCCTATATTGTGTCAGTGTGGAATGGACCAAAGTGTGCAAGAGCTTCCTTAAAGAACAACCAAATTGCCACACCTACCTAATAACAGGAAATGGAGCCTTGTGACGGGTCGCAAGAACAGGCAGGAATTAATTCCATCTTTCCCCCCCCTTGGGAGAAATGGCTAATTCTCCATTGTGCTTTGAGGAAAAGCACTGCCAAACCTGTTTCTTTAAAAATGCTGACAAAATAACTATCAACAAAAGATTCAACATACACCACAAAACCCGTTCCCAAAAATTGAAAGTGAAAGTGTATTCGAGCATATTCCAAAACTGGACTCTAAAACATTCTGTTTAAATCTGAGGTTTCGAAAGCAACGTTTGATCCTTATTAATGAACAAAAAATGAGCTTTACTATAGGCATGTTAATACATAATCATGATGCTAATAGGATTCACCCTTTACAGTGCAAATGTCAATGCCTGAAGTTCACACATTATTGGATTAAAGACCTTTATGTAATAAAATAGACCATTTATTCTTTTTTTTTTCTGTTCATTTCAAAATACATTTATGATGCATCAAAAATATCTTTCACATACAATTCCTTTTTCCTTTATGCAAATCTCTCTAGTTTCGACAAGAAAAGAGGCAGGTGCTAAGTAGCAAAGGAAGATCGGCCTTCACCTTAAAAGGGTTTTGACTAATATGCACGTAGCTGTCAACGGAGCAGGAGCTAACACAGACACTACTGGAAACAATTCAAAAGAATGGATTTTAAGTAATTCAGAGCTGGATCTTGACTGTGACAGAATGACTCATCTTTTTAGCAATGCCTTGTGCTACAAGGAACTCCCTCGGACAGCTAGGTAGATATACCAAGCCTCAAATACTGGAAAAGACTTTGAATTAACCATCTGGAGCATTTCAGAGTGTTTGCTCCACAGCACGGCAGCACTATTATCAGGGGCACAAAACAAAATTAAAAAAAAAAAAAAGGCCTACCAGCATCCCTTTTATGGCCTTCAGAGTGGGTAGTTGGGATTTGGAAGCAAACTATGTGCCTTATACCTTGTACGTGCTTAAGGCACTCGCTTCACCCCTTTAAGCTCCCCGCTTCCCTCTTGCCAAATGGGGCCCTGGCCCTGCCCGCTTTTGGATTGCAGCCTTCAGCACGCTGCCCAAAGCTGGTGCAGCCCCTGAGCTAACAGACATTCTGCCCCCCTGCACATTACATTAACAGCAGCTGCTAGGGGTTCTTCTAGAATCCTACAGCCTGAAATCAAGTCCAAGGCACTTACTGGACTTCACTGTAGCTACAGAGACATTGTGAACGCTTGTAGATATTACTTACAGTCTGAGCATATGAAAGAAATCCAAACCCAGATTCCTCAGCGTTACACTTCATGAACCCTAACCTTACCGAGTTCCGTCATTCACAGAAAGAGCTTATACGCTTACTTCCCTGTAAGGTTTCAACCAACCATCTGAGGCTTGTGTGTGGATTTTTACCCATTCCCACTATCTGCTCCAAGCCCTCAGTAATGTACCACATAAGAGGCAGAGCGCTGCAGGAGGCATCAGTGAAAACACAGCTCTTATCTGCTGGCAGAAGCCCCTCTGGAGTCAAACCGCTTCTGTAAGGGGAACGGCAATTAAAGTAATTAGGAACATGCTGAGTTCCTGTTTCTTTGTGAAGTCTTTCTTGTCCTTTTCCCCACGTACAGATCTTCTTCTCCATACAACAAAGCCCACATAGCCTTTTAAACATTTGCTGTCTGCAAAATCATGATAGCTAAAGCAATATGAGTATATCATATAGAAAGGCTGTGCTCCAGAACTCCATTTGACTCCGTGAAGTCCCACTCGAGTAGAGGCTATCTTGTTCCCTTCAGTTTTAAGGAAGACTGAGAGTCAGCAACATTCAATGCATTTTTTTGTGAGATATAGGTGTGTGTCTGTGTGTGTGTGTGTATATCTATATATCTATAGATATCTGTATCTATCTCTCTGCAAGATTGCACTGAAGACTCTGGACTATGGCAAATAATTCTTTTTGCATTTAAAAAAAAACATTTTTGTTTCATAATAGCATCTTATTCACAGTAAAAATGGAGTGTCTCATCCTTCTACACTTCATCCAAATGAAGACAGGTGTTGCTTTAGTTTGGTTGTTCTTTAAAGTTTACCCCTTTTGCTGTCCTGTATTGAGTGAGCAAGCAAGTAATGCGGTAGCTGGCGAATGAAGCTGCATACAGCAAGATTTCTGGATTTTTTTCCTCTTTTTTTAAAGCAATAGTTGAACTGAAGCACACGGAAGCAAGATCCATTAAAGGCAGCATATTGATTATTTGTATGACATAACTAGGATATTGTAGCTAAAGCCTAGCAAGCTTGATAAGATAAAACTAAGTCCTATTTACTGTATTTAACATTATCTGAACATACCAAGCCTTGAAGATGGAGCAGAATTTACTTGCCAATCCATATAGGCTAGGCTAACATTGAACGGTTCCATTTCGGTCAATGCTTTTGAAAAATAATTTTGCAAACAAAACTTGTGTCAGTAAAACACTGATGTGTGTTTGGCAACTGATTTTGGTTTCTTTTCAGAATAGAGATTCTCTAAATTATAGCTCAACTGGAGTAGTATTAAGGACTTCAGAAGGCTGGTAAAAATAATGTGACTTCCAAAAAATGAAAGACTGCCAGTATATGGCATCAGAGAACAAAAAACCAATATTGCTGAGACTGCAGTGAATAAGGAAGATCAGAAATCACAATGGTGGGAGGTGGTTCAAATGATGAAAGCATCATCTTCAGCAAGCTTGCAAACTGGGTCATGAATACAGATTTAGTCCTTTAGTTTCTCAACAGCTTTTGCTCATAGTAAGTTTCCGGTTTCTGGCTGTGCTATTTTCCTATATTCTTTGGCATCCATAAAATAATTTCACAGATTCATCAGAACTGCAAGATGTTTGTCTCCCCCAGTTTGAAAGTGACCCAGTGTGCATATGTGAGGGTATGTATATGTGTGTGTATACCACATACGTACACACACATTCACCTATGTATTTAAAGTCACCTTCCATCAGCAAAAATGTTTAGTGAACTTCACTTTTCTTTTTGTTTTACTTCCCTGAGCTTACACTGGGGCCACTCCCATCAAGCCTGTAGCAAACCTTAAAACCTTGACTGTAACCTTTGAAGCCAAAATTGAATCAGTAGGGTAACAAAGTGCAAACTTGGAAATCTGCATGACTCATAAGTCACACCAGCTTTTGAACAACATTTAAGGCTTATTAGAAACATCTGATGTACAATATTATTGAAATATTTAGAATGCTGACTTCTGTGAATCACCCTCTTAGGATGTGTTGATGGCTCACTAATAAGTTTTTACTTTGAAAGGAAAGGAAGGAAAGGGGAAAAGACATCAATTTAATTAGTGTTTATAGAAACAAACAACATGGGAAAGGCAAATGTTTCAGTTGCTTCTCAATGATGCTGCCTCTTCAACCAAGTGACTGCTACTGTACAGAAGCAGCTCCTGAACAGATGAGCAGAGATTTACTGATCTATCATGAAAGCACAGATTGGAGCTCTTTGAATAATTTCCCCCTCTGATTAATGGAAACATTTCTTCTTCTGATCTTTGTTTGGCCCATACTAGGCTATTTTAATTAACCTGAGGAAATTATGGGAATGGCTCCGATAACTAAAGGTTTAGGTTTACCAATGAGTAGTACAAATAATACCCAAATTACTCTGGAAAGATACTGAGCGGGAGCAGAGCAGCTTTAGCATGGATCTATCTGCTGAGAGCCTTGGATGAATCTTTACAGTGCTGCTCAGCTGATAGCTGGAGTGACAGAGTTAAATCTTGGTTCTTGCCTCCTCGATGGACCCTGACTGAACTGAAGAGGTGAGAAAGAAAAGGAGGAGGAAGAAAAAAGGTTTAGTAGACCATAAATACAATGTTGTATTCCTCTACCCATTAAGTGCTTTCTTCAAATAAGCTTGTTGTGCTTCTTTAAAAAAAAAAAAAAGAATCGCTTATTTTACTTCATACTTGCACACGCAGACATACACACTGGCAAACCCTGCACATGTGTACATGCATGTGCAGGTGCACGCACACACATACATATGAACATCTATTTTTACTTTTCCATTATGTTCTATGGATATAGTTGGCTTCCATAGTAGTATTCCCCTTCTGAAATCTGCCCTAAAAGAGGCAGTAACATCTGGCAGATCATGAAATCAATTTGCTTAAGTAATGCCCATAAAACTGTCATCCCTGCATGAACAACAGACACTGGCAATCTCAGACCTCCTCATTAAAAACCTGGGATGTCCTGCTTGCTCCCAGAAAACTGATGTCCCTAATAATGTGTATGCTTGCATTCTATGTAACCAGGATATACATGTAACAAGGGTTAACTACTGTGACTGTATAGAAGTCTAAATTGGTGAAGCTTGGAGCTGTTTCTCAAGCATATAGAGAGAGGCAACAACAGTGCTCATTTCTGAATTATATATACAAATTAAAAACAAAGTAACAAACCAAAAACCTTTGTTATGATACCAGGTGAAATTGGACATGGCAGTTGTAACTGGATTTAGGCCTCACAAAGCTGTCATGACTGGTCTTAGAGGTGCATTAAGATGCTAAAATACTCATTCTGAAATTATCTTCATTTCCTGAATCTAACTGGCTATGGCGCCCTCTGCCACTTCCAGATTCTGTGTCAGAGTCACTCATTTCTGCATCTGAAAAGTAGCCATCAGTCTCATTGTCAAAAGGATGTAAGATAACCTTTGATCTTTCATTTTCTGGAGGTCCATGAAGCATCTCAGGCGTCTTGTTCTGTGGTCTGTGAGTCCCTTTGCCTTCTTTTGGTAATCTGAACCTCACCACTGTTTTCAGACTACCGACTGAATCAGGCACTTGAACCAGAGAGTTAGGATCAGATGGGGTGTATTTCATTATATCCTCATCATTGCTTAGGTTATTTATGAGACTCTGGGATGCTTGAGAATCATCTGCTTTTGGAAGAGGAAGTGGAGGATGAGAAGAACCCTTCTTAGATATCTTTTTCACTTCACATATCCCTTTGCGTTCTGACTGAAGTTTGTCCATGCTTTTCTCTGCCTTGCCATTTCTTAAATCATGGGATAAAGATTTCATAGTATTATCTGCCAAATAACTGCTGTTAGTCCACTTATTTGAATCCTCTTCTTGATGTCTTTTAAAGAGGGCATTTAAGCCATTTCTTGCTGGTTTTTTCTTAGTGTGTGTTCGAATTTTACTCTTAGTTTTCTTAGTTGTGTCACTCTGTTTCAATGGGGACTTCAAGGAATGATCCATCATGAAACTTAATAAGGTCTCTTCGTCTTGTAAAAGTTCCTCAGAAAGGCCTGGGGTAGTGCTTTCATGATGGCCATTATTCAGGGACCACTCACTCATTGCCATGTTCTCTGTGGTAATCTGTACAGATTGAGCCAACCAGCTGTTGAAAAAGGTCCCGGCAATGGGAAAGGAAGTTGACAAACCTATTACAATAATGGGTAGAAATATAGAATGCATTATAAATTTAACCACTGTCTTAATAATTCAATTACAAGAAATCAGTTCAATAATGCAAGAATATTTGAATCACACCTAACAACTACATTGTTAATAGCCACTGTCAAATGGTCACTGTACCTTCTGAATGTAATTCTCCTTTTGCTTCACTGTCGAATAATGCCCTTTCCAGTGTATATATTCTTATCTTAATTATATTCCATTCATCCTCTTTGATACTGTTTTTAATAATGAATATGTGCAATAGATAGTATTGCATGCATGAATAATATTAAAGGACTGAAATCCCTAAAAGTTTGTAATATATTTGCTAGTTTTTAAGGCACAACAAAACTCCAACCGTTTGGAAAAATGCTGATAACCAGACTTCCTCCTCTTGAGATGGAAACCACTGGATAGCAGATTTGGATGAACCCACTACACAGTGAGAATGAAAGGATATTCCAAATAACCAAGCAATTTCACTTACAGGGCAGGGATAGGGAACAGGCAATTCTCCTGGCAGAAAATATCCCATAAATTGGACACCTTGCCTGAAAGAGCACTTTCCACATTTGCAATTTGCTTTATTTCAGATAGCAGTGGCACCTGGAAGTTAGTTTCTGAAAAAGATCTTAGTGGATCTTATGATGCTTTGAAGAAGAGGTCTCAAACTGTGGAAGGTTTTAAAGGTAAACACCAGTAGTTTGAACTAAAAATACATCAGGAGCCAATGTAATTGTCGTGAAATGCTCTCACAGCAACTGGACCCTATTAACAGCCTGGCAGATTGTTTTAATTTGCAGTTTCCAAACTGTTGCTGGAATTCCATGCATTTCCACAGACTAACCTGGAGGCTATACAGCATGGATCACTACGAGCATGCTGTTTCTCTAAACCATCCTCAGCAACAGACCTGGAATGATGAAGTTCTCCATCAGCAGATGTCAGGACAGAGTTGGGGAGCCCATCTAGCCCACATGTCTCAAGTAAAGCCAACCCTTCCTTCTGTTTAACAGTTTTTTCAAGCAGTGGTGTCCACACAGCAAGCCAACATTTTGTCAAAATGACAAAATGCGTGGAGTGAGGTCACAAGACACACTCTCCACCCCTTAGGTACCTGCATTCAAGTACACACAGGGTGCAGTTTGCATCCCAAAACATGTTTTGTCATTCTCTTCCTCCTCCTTTTCAGGACTTTGGGAATGTTTTCACTCTTTCCTCACCTTTCCAAGAGCATGGAAGCCAAAACTCTCTGAAGTTTCTCTTCCCCATTGCCTTCATCAATGAGAAAGGTGAAGAGGGAGAGAAATCCAGAAATAGTGAAATTTCTCCTTTAAGATGGTCCCTGTATTGTGAAACAGTGCCTCCCTGGAGCTCTGCTTGCCTCTTCCCAATGGGTAAAGCTGTTTCCAGAGGGCCACATGCTCCCAGTGATTTGAAGAAGTAGCTCCCTAATATGGATTAGGTCAGATGGGGCTTTGGAAAGGGAGGCAAAGTTTTGGTCCCTGCCACCATCATCTGTCAGCCTCTAACAACAATCCAACCCCATCTTAAGGAGCAACCCAGTTCTCTTTAAAGACATGTGAAACCATTACCCCAGATAGATGAACCATACTCTAATAATAGCTCTGCCACTGAACTTAGCTTCAGCCTATTGGTGCCTGTGCCGCCTTTTCTTAGTCAGTGACTTTTGCTGCTGATTTAGCCCTTCTGAATGTAATATTCTCAAAAGTAAATGAGAAGCAGAGTTGCATTACAAGCATACCTAAAGTACGAATGATACTGGAAAAAGGGTAAAATTCTATAGCATCTCAGCTTACATATCCCATGGAATCTAACAGTAGTTGCTCAGTGAAATCTGGAATCAACTAACTTTACATAATGATTCTAATCCCTAAACTGAAGAGTCTGCTCAGAACAGTATCACATGTAAGTGCATGGAGAGTTGCTGAGAGATGAAATCTAATTAAACTTGGTCTCAGTCCTGGTCCTTCTTCATAATGGGGCCATAATGGTGATCAGGCCCAATCTGAAACACACATTTACAGTTGGTTTGTCCTTCCCATTGGCCCCATGAAATCATGCCTGCTCTCTCCATGCATCATGCTCTTTTCTCTGGATGCATGGACATTGTTCCAAATACAGCACTGGCCCGCAGTATCTCACTGCTTTTATTTTCTAAGGCTACTAGATGGCCTATGTGGAATCCAGAGGCATTTTTAGAAGAAAAGGTAACATTATATAAAAAGGTAAGCAAATAAAAATGAAGTTAAGGAGCACAGGGAGCTTAGCAAGTGGCAAAAGACACATTCACTATCACACCGGTGCCCACGTACCACAAAGTCTATTCCAGAGCAACTATGATCGTTTCTGTGTCACAACCTAAACGATCCAATTAAACAGCTGCATCCAAGAATATATATAGCCAAACAACCATTATATACTTGAGCACTCTGCCCAGAGGAATGCCATCTGCAGTTTGCAAAATATTATGCCCTATATATCTGACACAGACTAGTATGAATACAAAACTGAGGAGAAAAACACAAATCCTGTTTTTCAAAAATTATCTTGTACAGCCCCAATGAATGTGGGTGGAAGGTGCAATGAATATGAAAGTATACTTACTGTTAAACACTTATTTCTCAGAAAATATTCTGAGCATTTATAATCTAAATGTGACTCTAAATGCTTGATGGGTTTCAAAGATACCTTTTGAAGCTAAACTTACCCAACTGTCCAAGTACTAACTCATTCCCCGATTTTCTCTTTTCTTTCTTCTCAGGACTGCTTTTCCTATCATCTCTTCCTTTTCTTTTGGGGTCACTTCTTCTTCCTTTTGTTCTCTTCCCAGTTTGCTCTGTTCAAATTTAAAAACAGAATGAATTAGTAACACAATAAATGATGATGTGCCATCAAGTTGGTGCTGACTTCAGTGAGGACACAGATCTTCTCCATGATAACCTGTCCCTAACCTGGTAACACAGTAAATATCAAAATACATGAAAAACATAAGCAACAGGTAGACTTCGTAACTTGAGAAGGCATTGCTTATTTTATTAATTTAGAACATTGGCTTCCTTCCCACTCTTCAAAATATCTTATGGTGAATTACAATCTGTAAAATAAGCCAGGTAAAACAGTAAAATTAAGTAAAAGTTAATATGTGCAATCAGAGAGCCAGTCTGGTTTAGCAGTTCAGGCATCAGGCTATAAAGTGGGAGACTGTGAATTCTAGTCCTGCCTTGGGCATGAAGCCAACTGGGTGACCTTGAGCCAGTCCCTCTCTCTCAGCCCTAGGAAGGAGGCAATGGCAAACCACTTCTGAAATCTTGCCAAGAAAACTGCAGGGACTTGTCCAGGCAGTCACCAGAAATCAACACTGACTCAAAGGCACCAAAATGAAAATAAAAATGTGAAATAACACTTAACAGAGGACCATTTGCATTTGATGATGAGCTGTAGCTCACAAAAGCTTATGTCTTTTAATAAAATCTCTTAGTCTGAAGAGTTGCTACCAGATTCCTGATTTTAGAGAACCACTCAAGGAAGGAAAGATGGAGTCAGGCTCAGGACTCCAGAATGAGAAACTAAAAGCCAGGTCTTCACCTGGCACTGAGAGAGCACCAGCTTGGTCTCCATGGGAAGGGCACTCTACAGCTAGCCAGGGGGCTACAACAAAAGCCTTCTCTCAGTTTGGGATATACCACTCCCAGTTGAGGAATCCTTAGGAAGGCCCTCCCTTGCAGCTGTTAACATTCAGAGAGATATGTGCTAGGAAAGGTGCTTCCATTAAGAATCAGGATCCTAAACCTTTAAGGGCTTTGAACATCATTACTAAAGAATGAGGAAGGCAGACTAGTGATGTATAGACAAGCAAAGCACTTATTTTAAGATTGGGATTGTATGGTCTCAAAAAGAAACTTTTGATAACCGCTTTGCTGCTACACTCTGTACCAGTGAGAGATTCTGCCTCATCTTCAAGGAAAGATACACATCTAGTATGATGCAGGAATCCAAATGGGAGGTTGCCAGAGCATGGATTATTATCCAGACCATCCTTGAACAGGATATGTATACTTACTGTGATTCTCAAGTCATTATACAGACTATGCACATTTGTATTTGGGTCAATAAAGCATTAGTTTTTGCAAGAGCACATCATGTAGTTATTATCCCTTCTATACGGCTACAGTTCCATTTCAATGTAATTTCCACATTTTCAGTTGAATCTTAGCATGTAGTTAATCATTTACAGAACAAGGATCTGAGATTATGAAGGACTAAGGTAAAAAAGATGTGAAGGCTGCAAAGCTCCATAATGAATTCAGTGGGGTAGTGCCAGAAGGGACCACGGTCCAATGATAAAAAATGTGCTTTGCCTACATAAGGTACCAGGGTTAACTTTGGAGATCTCCTGCTAGTGACTGATGTGAAAGATCTTAGCTGGTGAATTTCTAGCAGTTTGAGTAGACAGTGCTGGCTAACATACAAATAGTTGAGTCTGATCTGCAGTAAGGTAGCTTTCTTAGTTTTCACTAGCTTGACTTCTTCATGTGTGAGGTCAAGTGTTTTGTTGGCAATTAAATTTGTAAAACAAGTTTATGAAGATAACATTGCTAGCCATTTAAAGACACATTTTCTGGACCAAAGTTTAGTAAGGGTTGCACATGAGTACATTTATTATTCTTATATCCTGCTACACTGCCTGAACGGGCCCCTCAGGGCATCTTACAATATTAAATTACAAAACAATTAAAATCCAATTTTATATGGTCACAAAATATCAATAAATGCTTAACAATTAATTTAAAATAGCAGCCTAATAAATCTACAGGGCAACACAAAACAGCAGAGCAATAAAACCAGTCAGTTTAAAATTAAATCCATCCTGCTCCCCAACTACCTGCTACAGTAGAAATGTTTGGCTAATTTTTTGGATAAGAATGCAATCAAGACTTCTGGACTTCCCTGAGGAGGAAATTCCAGAAGTCATGAGAGTCAAGCCAGCCCTACCCTTCCATTTTGTCCTTGTCAAAAAGATCTATGCTTTCTCTCCATCCTCTGGCAAATATGGTCCTCACAGGCCTTCTTCCTCTTACCCCTAGAGCCTTGAGATTCTAGTCTTCTGTTTCTTCTTCCCCATGTCAGATCCCAGGGAGATCTTCATGGGAAGAATCCAGGTCCAGGCCTCCCCACTGCCTTCTCTAACTCTGCTGGATGACTTCCTTTCTCTCTGCTTGTCTCCTTGCTGCCCTCTCAAGCCATCTTCCCCTTACAAGTGATAGCAACTGGGCCCGCCATTTTCTTCTTTTCCCCCCAAATGGTTGGGACTTTGTTTTTCCTCTTGGATTATTTACACTCACACTTCGTTAACTATCGCTCTAACTACTTCAAGCTTTTAGATCATTGGGATGCTGACCATTCTTGCTAACTCTTATTAATTTCAATGGGTGCATAAGGAAGATGCTTAAAAATAGAGTGTGAACTTTCACAAGTAGTCTGTATTATGGGGCCAAACTGATACTGGAAAAACAAATGTATCTGATTCCATTCTGGATGGATAGGTCTTTGCTGGAATATCAATAGCTTACTGGGAGTGCAAACATGCTGTGGTTTTGTCTCTCTTATCCCAAGAGGCCTTGATGTAATGCTAGACAGCAGTTTATAAAGTACCCACTTTTGGAAGTTTTTGCTTAATGCAAGTCAATTGCCTTTAGCTGCTACTTTGTGGTTAGAGCTACCAAGATGAAAACAGAGCAGTTGCCTCCACAGTACACACCAATAGGTCATGCCACTATGAACTTATTCCTAAGCCTCCAGAACTGGCTGCCATCACAACAAGAATACTGGAGTTAAGTAGTATTGGCTTAAAGCAATTAGGTTTTTCTTGTAGCCAGTTAATAAACCACTCTTATTCCTTTATAAAGGATTTATATTTGCAGGCGTGCCAATCAAAGATTTTTCTCACAATTACTGAACCGACTTCCAGGAAGAAAAGCAAAGCAAAATTGATGTTTGCTCAGTTCCTGCCAACGAACTGGAGAAGGGCAGACACATTTTTCACTTGACTTAACAAATAAAATATATGGCTTTGTTTAGATGGTGCAATGCTTCCAAACAACAATATCAATGCTAGACTTTTTGAAAAAGAAGCCTGTCAAAAGGAACAGCTGCATTTCAAAGCCTGACAACTAGAGGATTGTTTTTCAGTTCACAGAAGATAGATAGGGGAAAAGCAGCTTTCAGACTGGCAACCTTTCCAGCTTTAGGAGACATCGCCTGCCTATATGATTATTCATCTACCACCAAGTTCAGCTTTGGGAGGAGTCAACTGTGCCAAATACATTCTACCAAGGTTTTGTACATTAATTAGGATGGCATGCAATAATTAATAAGCCTATACTAGGCCAATGATAAAGGAGGAACATGTTTTCCCTCTGTGTAGGAAGAAAAAGGAGGACAAAGACAACTTGGGTTAATCTGAACCATACAGCAGGAAAACAGGCCAAGCTGTGTAACTCTACCCACACTAAACATAAGAATATTGGACATGAGGATGCTCAGCTAATCTTCAAAGCCTATCTGCATCAGCCAGGCTTGCATTTCTTCACAATGCCACTCAGAGGGCTATAATTCACAAGGTTACTCTTTGCTGAGGAAATGTTCCAACTGTTTTTTGTAACCATAATAAAAAGCAAAGTTCACCCATCTCTGTTCCCAAAATACATGGGGCCATATAGGTAGCGTGAAGTACAGTGAGTAAAATATGGTATAAAATGTTTCTTATTTCAATCTACTAATTTCCATTAGAAAAGCTGCTTTACCAAAAACTCTGCTAGCAATCTATTATTAATTTCATATTTTTACTCCTTTTAAAAATGGTTGATATGAAGCCTGTAATTTCTGATCTAGGAAATTTAGAATTCAGAGGAAGAAGGCAACAATTGAACGTTATATTTCCTTCAAGTAAGTTATTTGAGAGCCAGACTGGACAAAGAGGACAATATAATGCTTATAACTTTGGCAAGAGAGATGGAGGCTGATTCAGTGGCACTGGGGGAGGGGAAAATGTTTCCACTCCCTGATCCATTTCCTGAGCATAATTACCCCTTAAATCTGCTATCTGTCCCATTTCAGAAATGTATATACGCAGGCTGATTACACACAAAGTCTCTCTGGAAACAGAGCTGGGAAAACAGCAGCTCTGGAGAGAAGCAATTTTCATTAGGAAAATGGCATGGGAAAAGGGTTAATGATCCGGGTTCCTCCTTTTTCCCCAGCCTCCTATGCTTATTTGCCAGAACTCAGAGGCAAGAAATCCAATAATGAATCTATGTTTTGTATCTACTTTGGTTCTGAATATGTTGGTAACGTAAGAGTAGCAGAAAAAGAAATATGGAGCAGGGTGCACTGAAACCAGCCATATTTCACATCTTTCTCTCTAGGGTAGCCTGGGACTGATAGATAGGTATTATAAACCAAAACATCTGGAGGGATCCATGATGGGAAAGGCTACTTTCTGGTTTACAGATGACATATTCCCAGCTTTTAGTGCCTGCAATGGAGATGATGAGTGAAATACAGCACTCAGAAACTGAGCAGCAAAACAATGCATTTTCCAATCACTCTCAAAGGAAAACAACTTTTAATCATCCTGCTAGTTCCAATCTTCTGTACAGACCATTGAAGAGCCATATGCACGAGGATCAGTGGTGGCTCCATGTGGCATGTCATGCAGTGCATCTGAGTTTGTGAGAAAAACATACAGTGGCAGACTCAGCAACTAACAAGGTTCATGAAGCAATTTTTGTCATAGCTCATGAAATGGTACACCAAGCAATATTTCATGAAGCATCAGCAGGTCTTTCTTGGATAGAGTTACATTTACAAATATTTCCAACAACAAGAGAGGTATTTACTGGAACATCCTGATTCAATAAATATTAGTTTTGATAGCAACACTCCAGGGAGAGTATGTTTCAGGATTTATTCCTATTTTTAAAACTTTCCCAGAATAGGCTTAACAAATTTCCCATTTTTCAAAGTTCATGAAAAACAAACAGGTAAAATGTGTGTCCCATCTCTTCCTATCTGTCCATTCCTTTTTCAGGGGAAGATCCTTCTCTTCCCTTTCTTGGAAAATCTTCCTAAACCTCTGCTAAATAGGATGTTGAAGCAAGAGAGCCAAATAGGCTGGAATCCAAGACTCTATTTTTTTCAACTTTATAGATTGCTGATATTTCTGGGTTTAGTTCAAATCCTGAAAATCCTTACAGCTCTAAGTAGCTTTGGTTCAGAATATCCTAAGACTTGCTTGCTCCCAAATGAACCAACCTGAACTCAGAGATCACCTGGAAAGCATTTTATTCATAGCTGTTCCCACATATAAAAATTCCCTGCTTTGGGAAATAAATTGCATTATGTGAATATAAAGCTACACTGTTTAGATTTCCATAACTCCATGTTTCACAAGCCAAATATTCAAAGAAACCACAAGTGACAGTAAAAAAGGCCATTTTAAACACATTTCCAAGAAAACAATCTGTTTTGGACAAAAAGGGCTTCTGTGCTACATATCAAAAGAGCAATATTTAAGTCCTATGTATATCTTCAACTTATTTAATAGCCCTGTGACCACTGCGAATACAGAATTATATGAAAAAAATAAAACAAGCAAGAGTTATTTGCCCAATGATATTCTGAACAGAAAATAAATATGAAAATAATTGGCATAGGCTTATCTAGTACATGATAGAGTGTGAAGACAAGTTTGAATGCAATTCTCTGTGTTAGAGAAGAAACATTCAGGCTGATCTCAATTCTACTTTACAAACAGTCTTAAATTAGTTCCTTCTGATTTGTAAAAATATAGAAGGAGAGACATGCAGCAGGCTGGAATCTTAAATGCCAACTTTATGATTCGAAGTCACAGAAGGTGGGAACACCTAGCTGGTCTTGAAAAAGTTAAGTAGGGTTGAACCTGGTTACTACTTGAATGGGAGACCCCTTGGGAATTCCTAGGCTGGTACAGTAGGTTCAGGAAGAAGGTAATGGCAAAAGTACCACTTGACTTAACAGGAAAAACAAAAAAACATTTCCAGTAGAAAGTGTGTCTCTCACACAACATCTTCTTTTGTGGAAGTCTGCATCACCTGAGGCAAGCAATCAAGTCTCAGCTTCAACTCAGACAGAAAATTAAACTCAAGTCCAGTCAGCTCAGCACCTCTTCTGGCAAATATGAACCATTGGTTGGGCCCCCAAAACAAGACACCTGCACTGAAGAACTTGATTAATTATGAACCCAGCATGGAAGCTGCCATGTGAATCACCTGTGCGGCTGCTATATTCTTCCTGACTGCTTATTTGGGCAGAAACAGCTACTACATTAGCTGATGGAGAATTTTTTCCTCATGCATACTCATAGTAGTGTAGTTTTAATCTAAATGAAACTTATGCATAGTATTGTGTTGCTGAAGGCACAAGAGCACCGTCACAGTGTACATAACCAACACTCTCCTTTATTTGGCAAGTCTGCTTACCTGCTCTATTGTATGAATTCTGTGAAACAAACAAACCTGAAATCAAATTCTGCACTCAAGCCAATATAGATGGAAGAGTCAGAGGTTGTATTCATACTACATGCTAAGCCATAGTTAACAGGATAGCAATAGCTATGGTTATCCAACAAACCAAGCTAAAACAATCCATATGACTTAATATGACACTTTAAGACATGATGTATTTTGTTTGATTCTGGCTAAGCCACATTATGGTTTATAAACACTAATTTATGGTTTACCATGTCACAGACTGGATAAGGGCTTTCTGACTAATGGATGCTCAGAGTAATCCAGAGCAGACAAAGTAGAATAAAAAGTTGTTATGAGATGCCCTATCTTTGAGATGGAGAAAGTTATGTGTGGTTAAATTATCCCTTGTTCCCAGAGATCCAATTAATGCCAAGGGTAATTACTGAGTGGGTTCTTCTGACTATGCCTGGAGACTGAGTAGATGCTTTTAAAGATCTTTATTATGTTTCAAGATTTCCCCAATATAAACATGTAGCCCCCTTTTCTCCACTGTCCCTTGTAGGATTCTGGATAAACTGAATAGGGTTAAGATCCTCCTTCAAGTAATGATCAGCCTGGCCAGGTCTTAGGGTTTTGGCATACTTAACCCTTTCTGGTCCTTTTAAGTTCTCCAATGTTAATGTGGGGTTCAATTCTTGCCTTCCACTAGGGCAGTGGTTCCCAACCTTTTCTATGCCCCACGCCCCTAAGAAATGCTTGATTAATGTTCGCACCCCCTACAAAAGTAAAATCATATTTGAAGATGAAGAAGTCTAATTTCTAATGTGGGTGAACAAAATGAACTTAAAAAAATAAGCTTTTAACTCAGTGCATAAAATTGTCGCACCCCCTGAAATTCCATATCACACCCCTTGGGGGTGTCGGCACCCCAGGCTGGGAATCCCTGCACTAGGGTTACTTGCCTACTTTGGGGTTTGGTGTAATCTTGCCTTGTTTGCACCAGCTTTGAGGTAGGGTTCCTACCAAGCTCCAGACCAAGCTCCTAAATGAGCTCTAAGCAGGATGGCTGCTGAGCATCAAATTGAGTTCCCAGCAGTCTTTCAAACAGGGTTGCTATTGCTTACTGTCACTCTTATCCTGGCAGCTGGATGTTTCAATACGCTTTGGTGTCTTATAGCATTAGTAGCTGTTGCTGCTAAAGCTGGCCCTATGACACCTCTGCTTCCTCTGTTCAAGTCCTTCTCTATTCTCTTCTGTTCAGCCACCTTCCCTTTGGACAGGTGGGTTGAAGTGGGTTAAGCTGGCCAATTATGGAGATAGTCACATCTTTGATAAGGTGAAGGTGAGGTGAAACTAGCCTGCTATGGATGCAGCTGTGTGCCCTAAAAGTGGGTGTGGCCAGCCTGGCATACCATTGTAGATGGGATTGGGCCAATCAGACTACAGCTTCCCCAGCAGCCTGGCTGCATTTTTCTAGTGCTATTCTGGGAAGGGCAGGGAGGGGCCATATAGGTTGGCAGCAGCTCCACCAGTTGAGCAGTTCACTGCAGCCCTTTTAAGTGCGGAGGGGCCACTGAGGCAGCAGCCAAATGCACTCCTTTTCTTCTTCCCAATTACAAGGATATTTTAGTTGTTTGTCAGGTCACTTAGCTCTAAATAACTTTATTTTATTTATTTAATTCACAGGCTGCCTACGAAGCCTGCTTACACAACAGACTGGAAGAGCAAAGTAATCAAAACAAATCAATGCAAGCCAAAAAAAAAAAAAAGGTGTTCCACAATCACCCTCTCTCCAAGGCCCAGAAGAATAACCAGGTCTCCAATAGTTTCCTGAGCAACGTAAGGGTGTGAGCCACATGAATCCCTGGGAGAGATGATTCCAGAGGGTAGGAACTGCAACAGAGTAGGCATGCTTCCTGGGCCCTGCGAGATTATGTTCTTTAATTGATGAGGCCTGGAGTGGCCCCACCCTGCTAGGGATCAAACTAGAGACACCTAGAGATAGGCGGTCCCTCAAATAGCTAGGCTCTATGCCTTGAAGGGCCTTGTATGTGATAACCAGCACTTTGAAGCCGAGTGGTAACCGGTGCAGCTTGTGAAGCAGCCGGGCAATGAGTGAATAACACGGCACCACCATTACTTCCCACACTGCTGCATTATGGACCTGTAGAGGGCACAGAGAATAGCTTTGAAGGCCAGAAGGAAGAACTGCTACTAAGGTAATGATCAGACAAGCATGGCTTGAGCGCATTCCAAGAAACTAATTTGAGTAAATGTCTAAGACAGGCCCCTCCCTAATTCATAGAAAGATAAAGTGAAGGAGGGGGAAGCACATTCAGACTTGCAAGGTTCTGTTACTATAGCTGTTCCATAAAAGTAGTTTTAGACCTATATGGCATTGGTTTCCTAGTCTGGTCTACCTTATAGGGCTGACAGGACCAGCTGTAGCTTCCAAATGGTCTTCAGGGACAACCCCAAGTAGAGTTCATTCTAGTGATCCAACCTTGAGGTGACTAGGGCATGAAGGGTCTCCCAGTTCTGAATTCTAAAAATCATTCTCCAGTTCTTAGGAATGGAAGGTACCCTGAACCCACTGACAAGTAACGAGAAATGCAAATAAAAAACAACCCAGAGATAATACACACCCATAGTTATAGAAAAATGAACTGAGCTATTCTGTAACCAGTATTTCATAAGAATAAATTAATCTTATAAGCTATCTAAAATTTTAAAAAAGGAAAGGCAATACCACATTACAGGCTAGGATAAGAATGTCTTCTTATTTAAGACATGTCTAAACTCTGTTCATCTCATTTAAGATTTCAATCAATCCCTTACAACCTGGAAATGGCTATACCTCTAAATTAAAAAAAATTAAAAAATAGTAAAATAATAAGTAAAATAATATTAAGAGTGATGGATATTATCAAAGTAACCTAGAATATTAAATTACCAGAGGTAGGGGACATGGACAGCCAGTTTGGTGTAGTGGTTAAGTCACCAGGTTAGGAACGTGAAGACCATGAATTCTAGTCTAGACCTTAGGCACAAAGCCAGCTGGGTGACCTTGGGCCAGTCATTTCTTCTCAGCCCTTTCAGATATTGACAGCCATTTCTGAAAAATCTTGCCAAGAAAATTGCTTCAACTTGTCCAGGCAGTCACTAAAAATCAAGGGTGTTTTGAAGGCACACACACAAAAAGGTAGTGATGGGGTCGCTGGATTAGAAAAGGATCAGCAGGTCAGCAATTTACTGTATTACAAAAACATCCAATCAGGAATCCCCTTCACCTGCGGCTTGTTTTCAGTGCCTACTAATATTTAAATAAATGCTTTTTCTATCCCCCTTAGCTATCATGGCTCACCACTGATGCTGATCTTTCAAACAATTATCATCTCTTTTGAAAGCCAAATTGCAGTGAAGTCAAGTCTTCATTAAGAAAAGGATAGGATTGAAGATCATCTGAGTTTTTAAACAGATGGCATCATACTAACTTTTGAACAGATTGTACTTTTTATTTTAAAAGGTTAAGTTGTGAGTTTATATTTTAGATTCATCTTACATTTGTATATTTACCAAAAAACTGTGCATTGGATAAGCCAGTAAATTGAATATATTGTTGATATTCCATGCATGGCTATGATCTTTTCATCTCCTCCTTGAATGGCAATTCTCCAGTGCTCCCTTGTAGGTTAAAAGAGGTTACTTCCAAAAGGAAAAGAACAACCACCATACAAACAATTGTTTTCCTGGAAAGAACACCAATGCTAATTCAAACACTATGTATAAAGAGCAGGTATGAACTGTCCTATCAGACATTGTTATAAAGAGGGTTAAATTAATAATTAGTCACAAGCCAGCACAGAACAACTAAGATTAAATTCACACTAGCCTCTGAAGCTTAACTAATTCTGGATTACAGGTAGTCCTCGCTTACCAACGGTAATTGGGACCGGGAACTCTGTTGCTAAGTGACACGGTTGTAAGGTGTGATGTCATGTGTCCACGCTGACTTATGACAGCAGTTCCAGTTGCCGTTGTTAGGAGAATCCCACACAGTCGCAGCATCCCATGGTCACATGATTGCCATTTATGACCTCCTGCCAGCTTCCCCATTGACCTTGCTTGTCGGAAGCCAGCAGTGAAGGTTGCAAATATTCAGAGTCGCTTTGTGAGATGGGCAGCTATATAAATGTGATGCACAAATAAATAAATAAACAAATAAATAAATGAAGGCAATCACATGGCCGCAGGATACTGCAATGTAATTGTGAACTGGTTGCCAAGTGCATAAATCACAATCATGCAACCGCACAGCCACTGCAATGGCCGCAACTACAAGGACCCGTCGTAAGTCCCCCTTGTTCAGCACTGTCGTAACTTCGAACAGTTGCTGAATGAGTGGACATTAAACAAGGACTATCTGTATATTCTTTTTTTTTTTTTAAGTGAAGAAACATTTGCAAAACTTCCTGTTATGAGCATCCTTTTTTGATAAGAAAAGGAAAGTATTTTCTGGAAAGTTTTATTAAAGGCATATTAATATCAAAAGTTATGATACTTTTCTGGCAGAAAGGTCTCTCTATATATCTAGCTCCTGACAACACTGTAAACAGTATGGCTGTGAAATGCAAGCAGTAAGGCTGTGACATTTCTGTGTGTAATCCCCAATGCTTACAAGATAAGAATAGAATAACCCATTCACAACTGTAATCACTCTGACAACATTATCTTTCTAGTTATACCAGTCTAATTTAACAATTTTAAGAGGTGTCAGATGTTCTTATCATGGGTACATTTGGGATATAAATGGAAATGTCACAGTGCTACGGCTGTACTTTTGCATTTCATAATGTTTTGGCCCCAGTGTCTCATTCTCAGCCCATAATTGAGAATTAACTGTATTCCACAGAAGCATATGTTACAAAGATGCCACAAGAATAATAGTTGCTTTTCCTGCAACAGACTATACATAAATCATCAAAGTATCATTTTTTTCTAGTATTGCAATATTGAAGATAGTGGATCTGAACATCTCACTGTAAAGAAACAGTCTAATACACAAAATTCAAATTGGTATAATTATCAATGGATTGAAACCCAGATATTTTTAAGTCCTCACATTTCTAAGGCCCTCAAATTTCAGCAAAGAATGTAATCCAGACAGTCCTAAAGAAATCCAAGCCATGTGATGGCTACTGAGAAGACTCCAAAGCCACAAACATAACTGGCGAAACACTCTGCCAAACAGCCAGATGCTTATTCTGGATATTAGAAAGCTTGAGTTTTGGGTTCTGCATCCTAGTTGAAAACAACAAAAAAAATGTACAAGTTGCGGGTTAGCAACTGTGTGCTGCATTATTTTTTCAAGGATGTGTACTAATTTCATGTTCACTTAAAAAACTTTCAGATGGTTTCATACTGGAAGGCATTCCTTATGTATAAGTTATAAGTACAACTTAACTTAAAGATAAAGCTAAAAGCACAAAGGAGCAAAAAATTATCTGGCAATAGTTTAACGTTTGATCTTTAACAAACAGTGGGTGCCCAAAAGGCAATGCAACAGTTATTAAACTCTGCCAATGAACCTGATGTCACCACTAAAACTCTAGTATCTATAGCCTTAGAGGGGCAAGATTAGCAGTAAGAATTCAAAGAGATGGAAGGGAACACCAAACTTCTGCCAGAGATTTCATCCCAGGCCATGTTGAGAAAACCAAAATTAACTATCAGTAAATTTGGTCAGAGTTTCTAGTTAAGGTTCTTCTTAGAGATGTTATGTGGTTTGTTTATACAAGGTCAGTTAAAGCCACATTGTCAAGTTCTTGTACAAACCATGAAGCAGTTGTCCTGACTTAATAGAACAAACTGAGGAGGAACTGCATTATTATGACAAAGAAGTGCTTGCATTTACCTATAAATGTGATAAACCTGTATTAATTTTTTATTATAAGCAGACACAGATTCTGAAATGTAAGCGAGTAGTGAAGAGAGGGCCTTCACTCCGATGATTCTCCAATCCTGGGATGTTCTCCTGAAACAGACACAACTGGTGCTGATACTATATTCTTTTTGCACCAATTTCATTTTTTTTTTTTTTTAGTTTTAGTTTGGAGGTTAATGGTTATTTATTCCCCAAAAACATTTTTAAAATCCATTTTTGCAGATATGAATTCAGTATCATAGGGAAGTCTTCCATTGTTTGAAAACAGAAGTCATTGCTGAAATTACATACATTGCTCAAAGCAAAACACTAGATACATCAAAACTTGTCAGATAACACCACTTCTTGCAGTTTTCTAAAAAAAAAAGGGGGGGGGAAGACATACCTTCTCTAATCTCTTTAAAAATAAAGCAAGTAAAGAAAGTAAAATGCAATAACAAAATTTACAATACAGATTTTCTATGTCTCAGCAGGAAAAGTTACCTGCATAAAGATCCTTCTCGATAAGTTTCATCTGGAGATGGAAAATCTGTTCCTGGAGTTTGCAAATGGAGTGCTTCATTTTCTCTCGTTTTGTCACCATGTAACAAAGATTTCTAACCTGCAAAGCAGAGTAAGAGTGTCTACTTCAATAATTAATTATTTAAAAAATGATTGGTAGTTCAGTAACTAATTTATCTGTAATCTATCTGAATAGGGCACATTAATACAAGTAAGAAGATTGGATCAAATGAAGTAACTGTAGTCTACTCAACATGCTGGGCAAAGCACAATGCTATCCTTGAGCTGATGGAAGTTGCACGTTCATCTGTTATATCTATGCTTGATTTATGAATGCCCCAAAATACAGATACACTTACAGGAGATGATTAGGATATACTAAACAGCAATAACCACATTTTTGTCTTGGTATAGTTTGCTAGCCCAGCCAGTCTGGGTAAGTGAACCCAGACCATTAACCAAAGATAAGCATGGCCTGTTAACAAAAGCAGAAGTATCTAAAATATACTATAAATGACATCTGCAGGTAATATTTTTGTCATGATTAAAATGAAGCCATGATTATCTTATAGAAAGTACAAACAGGCCTATAAAATATTCGAAAAAAGCTCAGAAATAGAATTGAACTAGTTACTTCTGATACATACGAAATAAGAATTCCCTCTGGAGCTTATTCTTTATTAAGGTAAAAAATTAAAGGATTGTTCCTTAAGAGTTGCACTGAGATTTGCTGACTTTCTTTGTCCAGGCACTACAGTATTCCACTGAAGGATTTAACTGTTCTCCAGACTAAAACAGTTTGTCTTGAAGAAGCAGCTTAAAATGTAGGTAAAAATAAGAAATAAGGCTCTTTTTCAGCATAAAAATTGAATGAAAATCATGTAAAGCATCCCAGATAGTTGGCTGTATAGCCACTGCTTGAACACATCCAACAATGGGGAGTCTAACACCTTCCTGAATAACAGGTCCCATACTGTTAGGAAGTTTTTATTAACATTCAGTTAGAATCTGCCTTCCCCTAACTTAATTCTGAAATAAGAGAGAAAATGTCCTCCCTTAGTCCTGTGTGACATCTTGTCATGTATTTAAAGGGTGCTATCATATCCCATTCACCCCACAGTCTTCTCTCAAGGCCCAACATACCCAGCAACTTCTTCATAGGGCGTTCTAGTTCTCTGATAATCTTTATCGCTCTTCTCTGAACCTGCTTAATTTCTCTGAATCCTACTTACAGTGCGATGCCCAGAACTGGACTCAAACTGAGGTCTAACGAAATCAGAACATAGCTGAGAAATTACTTTCTCTGATTTGGAAATCATAATCTTGTTGATGCAGCCTAAATGCACATTTGTCTTCTTTGCAATCACATCACACTACTGGCTCACATTTACTTTGCAATCAACTACCATTCCAAGATCTTTTTAAGCACTGTGATCAAACCAGATATTCTCCATGACATACCTATACCTGTGCATTTTCAGTTTGTTTCCCAAGACCATGTTGAGTATTTCAATCCAATTCAATGTTAACTCTCTGGGGACAGATTCCTTGGTTCCTATAATTTTTTGAAGTTTATATCTATAAGCTTCTGATGCTAGTGAATGAGATCTTTTTACTGTGACAGAGTGATAAGCAAATGCCATCCATATCGTCCTATTCAGATGTTACATCCATGCATACAATTTAACATGAGGAACAGCCTCTCCCTTCTCCAAGTCCTGCTGATAGTATCACTCCTGAAGAGCTGATCTCCACAAGTACAAGACTGTTTTCTATGGGGAACTTTTGCATATATACCTGACAACTTCCATGTGAGCTGCAACCCCACACTAATATGAGATTAATGAGGTATAAGCAATTCCGTGAAATAATTTCTTTTTCTATTTATCCCATTTTTCTTCATTAAGGAAGTGAGAATACTGTATTTCGGGATTCTGGAACTATATCAAACAGATATATTGTAACTATATATGGGCATCGTAAGTTAGTACCTTCCCAGAATATTGTTTATTTAACATAGCATAATGAAAAATCTGGACTTGCAAACCTTATCTATCCAGTGAATACAGTATTCTGACATTCTTCTCAGGACAGTCAGGGCCACTTGAAAAATATTTAGTTACTTGGAGAAATGATTTTGAGCACTGTTTCTTGGCCATGAGGAAGAGGTTATCATTCCTACAACTAAAGTTTCTTTTATTTACATTTAGAGAGTGAGCTTGCAGGCTTATGTTTGCTTATTGGGAATTATATCACACTGAATTTAGTGGGACTCATTTCTGAGTAAAAAATCCACAGGATTGCGCCATAAAAGAATCTTTCCTTTTTCATGTCCTATAGTTCACTTGTGAGTTGGACCAAAACACTTTCACTGCCCATGCATTTTTGAAAAAAACTTGTTTATTAAATTATTTTTAAGCACCCTCTGTTGCATTTTGTATTTCCAGTTTGGATTTGTCCTAATTTCATTTTGTTTAGACACCTCAGCTTCCTGCATACTAAGCTATCTTTCAGGGTAATGGCTTGACCTCTTAATATTTGTTTTTCATAGCTGGATTGTTCCAACCAATAAAGGCACCTTTGTTTTATGCCATTTTTTCTGCCAGGCAGGTGTACAACAAACAACCACTCTGCTGAAATAAACCCCAGTCATCCAAAGGTCACTTCTGCCATGATTCCTTCAAGAGAACTGTCGTTTTGCCATTGACCAGTGAACCAGTTGCAATAAATTTTCCCCAGAGAAAAGCTCCATTCAGCATAAATACTGTATGCAGTGGGAATGTCAAGCAGTAAAAAATTGGTTAGATATCTTTTATCGACAGCATAGCCATTCTGGAGAGAGCAAAGCTAGACACAGATCAAGAAACCAACAAGAGCTGTTCAAGTGTCAAATTACTTCCTGACACGTTATCATGCTGAGGCCACTACAGGAGCCTAAGAGCATAACCCTTGACCCCAACACTTAAGATCAGTTCTTCAATTTAAGAGCTCTTGATTTCTACCATTTGCTTCTTCAGATCTAGTGCCAATCCAACCCAGCTTCAATGGATGGCTTTAAGTCTCCCTGTCACACGCTGATAGAGAGATGGGTTGAGGTAAATAAAGATTTAGCAGGCACCTAAACAGACGCCATCCTCTTTTGATCTCATTGGTTCATTCACATATTCACAGGCTGAATTTTGCTTCCACTGAGCCTCTGCAACGCCATTAGAGTCATAATCTGGAATAATATTGGAAGCCTGTTACTAAAACAAAGTTTTATTCATAGAGTTAAAATTAACACTCAAAAGTATTTATGCCAATTTAATGCTGCATTCTTTCAAGTACTAGGAATAAGTTTTATGATTGGTTTTATGTTTTTATACATTGCAAGCTGCTTTGGGCAACTCATTTCAGGGAAGAGAAAAAATGGGATGTGCATTTTATTAGTAAAATAGATACTTGATGTGTTTATTGGACTTTTCTGTCCTTGAGGAAGTTAACAGCTATGCATGTCAACCTGCAAACAAACATATCACATGATGTCTTAGTACAACAGGCCTTTATAGGAAGGGACAGGAGAGATCCTATTTTATTTTATTTTTTTCCACTTCTAATATGGTTACTTAGCTCAATCCACAGAAACTCTTACAATTGCCCAGAGACCACTACACACTCATTTGTTTGCAGAAGACAGAAAGTATGACCAATGTTGCATTATGATAAAACAATCAAGAAGTGCAATTGTTCTCAATCTGGTGCCTTTCCGGTATGTTAACTTCCAATTCCCACCACTGGTCATGGTAGATGGATATTATGGGAATTATAATCTGAATGTAAATAAAGGATACCAGGCTGAGGATACTGGAATCAGGAACTGATAGAAGCTGAGTTCCAGATGTTTATGCCACCTCCTGAACGGTCAACACTTCAAAATAATTTTAAAAAGCTCTCTTTATCATATTAAAACTCACACTATATTTATGACAAAAAAATATAAGGAAAAACGAAAGATTAATGATTATGGCAGTAATTCATATTGACACATCAAGATACTTTCCTAACCTTTTTCACTTTGTCACCCAACATCACCCTTTTAGCCATTAATATGCTGCCCTATGATCTAGGATGATGACATGTTTAGTCACCTTTTAAAAAAAGTGAGAGTTCACAAGTCTGGATACACCTATCATCAATCTGAACTCCCTCCTGCTTCACTACAAAGTAATAACAGAACTGCTGGTTTCCTAGAGTCTTCTTGAAAGCTCACCATTCATGATAACAGAAACTAAGTATAATACCCAATTATCAGGGTTCATCTTTCCTGATGAATTAATGTGAATGAGGTTTTACATGGACTTGCAGGATTTAAATTGTAAACAACCAGCTACACAAACAAATACATAACAGTTGTAATTAAGGTGGGAGAGCCCTGCATCCAATTTTTATTCTTTCTAATTGTCTCTGGATGCAGTGAGAAGATTGTATGACTATTTCTGGAAAGATTTATTTTTTAAAAATGTGAATGATAACAAGATCAAAGAAACAAGACAATGAATGTTTGTAAGATGGTCCCATTTGTTAACTTGGTTTTGGGTTCAGTTAAACATACTTCCCTGTGAAACATATTATGCAAATTAATACAAAGGATGTCAGTTTACAAATAAAACCAATCAAAAGGGAATGGAAAATATGAGTATAATAGGCTTAATACATTCTCATTAGCCAACTTGAAACAAATGTGGGCAGTTACATTTCAAAGGGTACTAAGTTTCCAAAACTAAATGACTTGCTTTTGTCAACTACAAATAAAATGTGTAAAAAGATTTTATTAGATTAGTAATATGCATTTTGTGCATTTAGTGATCAAAACAAATTGTTTTATTAGGACATACTTTATGTTTTATTTACAATTTTCTAATCTCAGCAGTTACAGGTATTATTCATAGCAGCTTTAATTGGACTTTTCTACTAACAAACTATTTGTCCTGTGTTTAGTGCAGAAAATGAGAAAATTGAATTTGCTTCAATGTTTTGCCAACACACATCTTTTAGGCTGGCTTCCACTGTGTAACTATTTCAAGTGATACAATTCTGCATGTCTCCTTAGGATGAGCTTCAAGTTTAACATAACTTCTGGGAACTACATTAACAAATCCATGCAGTTATCTAGGCAACATTTTCAGAAGTGCCATTGCCTTCTTCTTAAGGCTGACAGAAAAAGCTTGATTCAAGGTCACCCAGCTGGTTTTTGTGCCTAAGGCAGGATTAGGACTCAGATTTGCCTATTACTAGTTCCAGGACTTTAACCACTAGACCAAAGAGGCTCTTCTACTTGAGTAGAACCCATTAAATTCACTAAAATTATATAAATACAGAGAGAATCAGATACTGAGTGTATTTTTCATAAATGAAGTAGTTCTCATTTGAACAGTTAATTGCCAATTATGATAGAAATAATCTACTCATCTGAACAAGCCTTAAATATTAAGATCATTCAAATAAAAAGCAAGACTTTAAGCATTTTCTACCTAATTGGGGAATTATGAGGATAGAAAGACAATTCTAAGCTTCATTCTCTAATGAAGTTTCTATTTGTTTTTTTTGGGGAGACCAAATATTATTTAATGGTTGCCTCGAGACAAGAATGTTTTCTGTTGTCTTCCTTAGAAATTTAGGTTTGGGTTGGCTTCAGTGCTAAAGTGCTTCACTGAAACATTTTACTCTACTTGTGGGAGCTGTGTATCTTTGAGCTGCTGAAGATAGCAAGATACTGAGAACCAAGCTTCCAGGGACTATCATAAATTCCAAGCCAATGGCGGAGTGGTTAAGGTGTTGGACTGGCACTGGGAAGACCCAGGTTCTAGCCCAACCTCAGCCATGGAAGCTCGCTGGGTGCCTTTAAATCAGTCATTCACTCTGAATCCAACCTACTTCACAGGACTGCAGCTGTGGAGAAAAATGGGAGGAGAGAATGCAATCTATCCTGCTTTGAAGTTCCTGTATGAAGGGTGGGATAGAAATAAAATATTATGTTGTATTACGTATGTACGTATGTATATATGATCAAATTAAGAGGCAGCTTGCTCTACTGTTAGTCAATTGGGAATGCATCAAGGGGACTCTAGCCATCAAATTAAAATGCTGAGATGGTGGTTATGAGGGGAATAATACTGGCAATACTGACATTCAGGGCATTTATTGGAAAATCTCAAGCCATGTTTGTATTTATGCAAGCTTCTGACATTTCTCCCAATTGCAATTATCTATATTTGCAGATAACTATCAGGAGCTTCCAGGTACATCTTGCTATAATACAAGAAGACAGCTTCTAAATTCAAGCAAGGGCTTACACCATTGAAACTTGATGATGAAAACACTGTAGGAACTGAAATGTAGAACAATGTTAACAAGTGGTTAGAAAAATCATAAGTGGAAGATTCTGTGGAAGAGATGAGTTACTTGGGAAGAACCAACAGAGAAAAAGGAGGCTTTCTGGGGCTGGGTTCGAGAAACTGGGTAGCACTGCAGCAGAAATAGGTGGTGGTCAGTGAGGAGAGTTTGTATTTAAAAGAGTACTGCATTTGAGCCTGGGAGGCTTGATTAGTAAAATGTTCATCTACTTTCATCCCAGAAGTCCGGTGTCACATTATCAATATGCTCCAATAAATCACTACAGTGATAATCATTATTCATGGCATTATTTGCCTTTGTATCACCATACTTCAATACACAGAAAATGTTCTTTTAGTGCCACTATGAAAATCAATCTTCTCCAGTTTGCTTTCCTCCAAATAGTCAAATTGGCTAGAGAGGCTGGGAGTGACAGTTCAATTTACCTGGAGGATACTGGATTGGGAAAATCTAAAAAGGACAGTAGAAAGGAACTCTGGCAGAGAAGTCAGATCTTGCAAGTTGGTGAAAAGCCATATCTTGTCTGTTAAATGACCTGAGACTTTCTTGTCAAGCCTAATGCTGTAGGCTATATGTCCATCTAGTAACATCGATTAAACGAAAGACATTGCTGTTATTGCACACACACCCACAAAAGAAAGATCTTATTTTAGGACTTTTTTTTTTTTAATCCAACATATTAAGTATAAAATGCAATTTGTATTTCAAGATGTTCTTTTCTCTTTCTTTGGTTTTGAGGTTAAAATGCCTTGTCAAAACAAACAATTGCAGACTCCTTGGTGATTTCTGAGCTTGGTTATTTGCTTGCAGACATTATATATTAAAGAATATATATATTCAGCTTCTTGAACACTTCAGTCTAATTTGTAAAATAGTGATTTATTCATTTATTTGTTAAATTTAGGTTCAACCTTTCCTTCAGGATCTCATGGAAGGATACATAATATTCCCTCATGAAGGTTTCCCCAAAAGAATGGGTTGGGTTGAGATGAAACGATTGGCTTAAATCCACCCAGTGAGCTTATATGGCTGAGGGTGGACTCGAACCAACTGGGTTCTAGTCCAAACCTTTACCGCTATATCACTTTGCTCCAGATTGGCATGTTAAGGTCCTGTTCCAGTGTCTGGAGGCTGTAGGGGTCTAGATGGGGAATAACAGTCTTTGGCTCAACCGTAGCAAAAGTGAGTGGTTTTGGATTTTGGGGCCTGCTGGCTCCAGAGACTTACGATCTTTGGTTCTGGATGGCATGGCACTGCCCCAAACAGACCCAGTGCACAATCTGGGGGTTCTCCTGGACTTATGGCTCCTGCCTGAAGATCAAGTGGCCGCTATGTCCAGGAGGACTTTTGTGCAACTCCATGTTGTGCGCCAATTGCACCCATTCCTGGATTAAGAGGCTCGCTCACAGTCACTCATGCCCTGGTCACTTCTTGAATGGATTACTGTAACGTGCTCTACATGGGGCTGCTCTTGAAGAACATCTGGAAGCTGCACCTGGTACAGAATGCGGTGGCGCAAGCAGTTATGTGGACTCTTCAATCAGTGGATGTTACACCTCTGCTCCGCGAGCTGTACTGGTTGCCAGTATGCTTCTGGGTTCAATTCAAGGTGCTAGTTATGACCTATAAAGCCCTATATGGTATGAGATGGGGTTATTTGAGGGACTTCCTCTCCCCGGTTATATCTATCTGTCCCATCAGAACCAGCAGGAGAGGCATGTTATGGGTCCTGTCTACGAAAAAGTGTCATCCGGTGAGACCCAGGAAGACAGCCTTTTCTGCTGTGGTGCCTTGTCCTGTGGGACATCATCCCCCCTTGACCTTAGATTGGTCCTGACCCTCCCAGTCTATAGGAAGGCCCTGAAGTCATGGCTCTGCTGCTTGCCTGGGGGTCTGGCAATGGTGGGGAGTTTCTACAATGACTATGCTGAGGTGATGTAAGGATGCATTCTGCTGCTGATCATGATTTTTTGTTTTTAAGTGATTATGGATGATTTTTATATGTTTGTATATTGGTTTTTTCACTTATTTTTATTGGATAGTTTTTTATCTGTTTTGAGCTACCCAGAATTGCTTAGATGAGATGGGCAGCCATACAAATCGAAATAATAATAATAATAATAATAATAATAATAATAATAATAATAATAATAATAATTTTTTACCAGTTACAGGTAGTTCCCGGATTAAGAACACCTGGGTTACAGATGATCCATAGTTAAGAACGGAGTCTATTGTAGCAAAATTTGAGTTAAATACACAATGATTTGAGTTAAATACACAATACTACTTATACAGTATTATACAATAATACAATAATACTGTCCGGAGTAAATACAAATTTGACATAAGGACAGACCTTGGGAATGGAACAGCCAATATCCCATAGAGCTTTGAAATTCTTTTTGAAAAAAATACAGTGGTACCTCTACTTACGAACTTAATCCGTTCCGTGACTCTGATCGCAAGTCGAGTTGGTCGCAAGTCGAAGTAAATTTTCCCATAAGGTTCAATGTAATTACCGTTAATCCGTTCCGGCGTCCGCGGACCATGCGTCATGGGCAGAAAAATGGCCGCTGACCACGCGGCAGGGCGGAAAAAATGGCCGCGGACCACATGTCAGGGGCAGAAAAACGGCCGCGGACCACGTGGAACGGGCGGAAAAACAGTCGCGGACCACGTGGAATGGGCGGAAAATGGCCGCAGACCACGTGGAACGGGCGGAAAAATGGCCGTGGACCACGTGGAACGGGCGGAAAATGGCTCGTAAGTCGAGTTCGTAAGTAGAGGTAAATTTCTGGGGCCGGAGCTGATCGTATCTCGAAAAATTCGTAAGTAGGGGCGTTCGTAAGTAGAGGTACCACTGTATAATTTAAAGCGTTAAAGAAAGAGAAATATAGGTGACAGGAATACAAGTCTAGAATCTAGATACCAAGGGCCCTGGATGGCATGATCAAGATCTCTGTGAACTGAATGAAAATTGATTTTCTAAAGTATCAGATGATTCAGTTTTTATGGAAAGATTATTATTTTCAAATCTAAATTGACTATAATAACCTATGACTGAACAGGTAATGCAGAAATCTATTATGTCAACAGGAAAGGAGCAACAGCTGTTGCAAAACTACTAATAAAATCACACATTAGAAGAACTGACAAGACCAATGCGATCTTAACATTTGTTTTGTTTGTTTGAAAAAAACTTCCCTTAAAAAAGATTTTTTTTCCCTCTGATAAATTCCTCTCACTACATACAGCTGTTTCCTATGACCCTGTGGCATTTCTACTGAAATAGTAAAAACCTCCCCTATTTATTTCAGATGTGGAGGCAATGGTTTTTTGAAAAATGAGATTTGCAAAGTGTCATGTACATTGCATATAGACTCCAGGCCCACATAAACCCTTGCTGCAGTCCACTGCTTTCTATAAAAAGACAAGCTGTACACTTCATATAAACATATAATGTTAAGCGACAGAATAAAAATAAATAGTGAACACATTGTTTTTATTTGTGCTCTGACTCTTCACCTCATTGTACTTGGAACAGCTTTGCCCTTCGACTTGGCACAACTACGGGCAGCCACATGGCACCTGAAATATTGTCCACCAGGGCTTGTCTTGCATATATTTATTCCCACACATTAGCATCTCCCTCGTTTTTTATCTCAGACTTCTCTTTTCAGCTTGTCTGTACTTTCTTCCCTGTCTACAGATCTTCCCTGGGCAATTTGTTTTGCTTTTCCCGGCTCCATAGCTGATAATGTACTGCCAGTTCTGTCCCCATCTCCTCAGCTTTCCACAGCTACATGACTAGTTCTACCAGTTTTTTTTTTTTTAATTTCAGACGTGCATAACTAATAAAAGAGCAATGTATAAGAATTCAAAAGTATTTATAGCGTGGCACTTTGAGAAGCAAGGTTTTAAGAAATCTCCTTTTATTGTCTTGCATGCATCAGCCCTACCAGCACTATATTCAGCAGGGGAATAACAAGAGGAGAAAAAAAAAGAAGCAATTTTGCCTTGGTAATTGGTTACTGTGCGTGACTTCACTAATATCAACTATCCTTTCAAAAAGATAAAGTTAATGTATTTCCTGGTCCTATTTATAAACTCATCTCTACGCTAAGAATTAATCACAAAAAAAGCAGCAGAGAATAGCTTTGCAGTACTCAGAACAGACTTCATGCTACAAATAACCATGTGTTCTAGAAATGTCTTACATCATATCATATATCATATCAATAGGGATGTGCAGTGCTTTGAATTTGAAGCTGAAAAAGTGCTTTGGAGGAGGTGTGGGCATGCATGCATGTTAAAGCTATTGGTGTTGAGTCTTTTCTTGAGCTGACCCAGTAACTGTGTGATGCAAAGAAAAGCTGGAGAAATCCAGGAACTCTGAAGCAGACTGTCTGATTCAGGACTACAGACACTGGTAAAATGTGTAGTCAGGAATTTGCATTAGGCTTTGTTTTCTGTTTCTGTCTTACACTAAGTCTCAAGTTTTTAGCTCTTCATACAGGTTATGGAATTGTGTGGTTGCTTTCCATTATACTTCAGGCTGTGTTCAAAGGATATATTTTTTTCTTTAGAATCTCCTGTGATCTGTAATAATAATTTGAAACCTCTCCAGTCTCTTTTCAGCAGAAGGGTCTTCAACTATAGCAATGGTCTATCTGGAACGCTGTATTTTATTTTGGATCTTTTTTTCTTCACTAATCTGCAAGCTTCATAGTATGTCACTGGGGCAACTTTGTAATTATCTTCTTCTATAATGAATGTGCATATTAAAATAAAAAAGGCTTTACATTTTATTCTTTTTCTAATAAAGTTTTCCTTTGTTTATCTCCTGTGAGATTGATTTTTCAAGGGGGTGTTGGGGGAGGAAGGGTTGAATCCTTTAGTCACCACATTTATACACTACATAGCCAAGAGGTGGTACTATACAAATTATTTCAACTTTTGCATTTTGACTTTTTAATCACCAGAAAGGCACAGAATATGACATCACTCTCTCTTACACATACCAGAGTTAGGGGTTGGATGACAGATGAGGCACTCCCTGGAAGCCAGTGTTGGACAAAGGAACAACCAAGATGTTATCCCAAAGCAGAGAGTAGGTCCAGGATATGAAGACCCAAGGGCTTTTGGAAAAGGAGGCTTGGTACCTCCAGTCCTTCATCCTACGGCCTCAGTCTTGCTAGTTACATCTTATTGTACAATACAATGAAGGGACCAGAGGATGTAACAGACATAAAACCTGTCCTCCAATCAAACTAGTGAATGGGTGTTAAAAGACTATCTTTACCTTAGACTGCACTAATAATTAACCCTTTTATCACACTTGAAAATAAAAACAAAAATACACATTTAACCACAGAGAAACTGAAATAGTGATAATTTTTCGCATGCTTCTGAACTATTTATGACTGGTTTGTTATGAATAATTAGGGTCACTTTCCTCCCAGCTACAGAGAAAACCTGGTGTTCTTATCATTTCCTCACTAGATAGTAATGACATCTTCAGCATGAATGTAGCAAACAAAAATATGAAACCCATGAATTATTATTAAAATGAAATGGAGTAATTTACAATCATGAGGTAATGTATGTCTGTACACTGCAGGTTTTAAGTAATTTTAGTGAAAGCTGATTAAACCAACCTCCCTCAGCGTGGTAAACTACAGATGAATTGGGACATCTGCACTGGAATTTTGGGAGCTGCAATCTTTTGTACATTTGGATGGTGCCAGAATGTGGAAAACAGGGTTACACAAACAGAGTTATCGATCCCAGTAATTCTACTCACCCTTTCAAGATCCTGTCTAAGGTGTGTGAAGAGCTTCAAGCGTCGGTACAGCACATCCTGCTCTTGCTGAGCCAAATTATCCACTTCATCTGTCTTGGGCATTAGCAGTGGCTTGTTATAATTGGCTTTTCTTTTCATCTTCCAGTACTGATAGACAAAATCAACTAGCCACTCAGTCAAATCAAGGTTCTCAGCCACTTCAGAAGGTTTCACAAGATCATAGAAGTCCTCTTCCAACTGCTGGAGTTTCTGTTTTCTCAGTGTTACCTTTTCCATGTCTAGTTTACCTTGATCTGCATCCGTGCGTGCTTCATCTGGTGGCTTGGTGGCACCAGTGCTATGCTCAAGACAGAATGACTTGAACTTTACTTCATCATTCTCCGCTAACAGTGTCCGCATGTCCAAATTGTGCTCAAAGGCACACGTTACATGGAAGGCTGTGATGCAGGAAGGCATGGAACACTAGCATGAGAAGGGAAAGAAAACAAATGCTTGAATAGTCCCTTGGAACACTGCATATAAGCTACCATCAACTATTAACATTTTTACAAGAAGATCTCAATATAAGCCAGAGAGAGGATTACCAACAGAAAGAGGAGGAGGAGGAGAGGAAGGAATGGGAAGTACTGCATGCCCATTTAGCTTCCACACTAGAGTTTTCTTAAGGTGATGGAGAAATACCTCTACCTTCCACATGCATTTGCACAAACTGTTTAAGCACTGAGAAATATCTTGTTTATATGCTATGTTGCTGCTCTCATTATTTTTACATCACATAACCATTTCTCATGGGATCTATTTGATTTGCCGAGACAAAATTAAATTATTCGGTATAGCCAAACTTCGGTCCTGTTAAACTGATCCGCTGTGAGTATGCACTTCAGTATGATCAGATAAAGTGTTCTAACTGTTTGATAGCCTTGCTGTGATAACTCGCAAGCCCTGACATTATGAAATATAATTAAAGATTCATCCAAGAGGAGGTGGTTAACCATGCCCTGTGGGGCAAGATGGGATACGAATGGAATAGATACATTGATACACTGCTCCAGCTTTTAAAATGTGCACTGCACTGCTAAGGAGGTGCGCACTTACTCCCCACTAAGAAGCCAATTTTCATAAATTATCTATTCAGGTAGTCCTCGCTTAATGACCGTTCGTTTAACATCAGTTCAAAGTTATGACAGCCTCGGAAAGGGTGATTTACGGCCCTTAAAGCACTTCCAGCCATCATAAAATGTCGCACCACACCCTCCCCCTGTGGTCACGTGGCCACATTTCAGGCACTTGGTAATTGGCTCATAGTTACGACTGGTTGCCAAGTTCCCCACGATCATGTGATCACCATTTGCAATCTTCTCTTCCAGCTTCCCCAGAAAGTCTTAAATGGCAAAGTGTTTTTGGGGGGAAGGGACTGACAAAAAACAAGAATGGAAAAGATCAGAAAAATCTTTAAATGTGTCACATAGATAAAGTAAGACACAAACAATTTCGACATGGAAAGTAAACTTCTGTTATAAGACATAATGCATTTGGCTGTCTGAACAAAGCCATAGGGCATAAGAACATTAGTATATAAAAGTATCATAATCTGAAGATGTTCTGATGCATAAGGTATTAGAATGTGATATTAATGGCAGAGAAATGAAATTTAAAAGCCTTTCCTCCCCACTGAATCATCCTTTTCTATTGGGATTTTGACCATGGAAACAGAGCAGTGCAAGAATATATACTTCTTAAGCACTAATATTCTTGGCAGCTGGGAAGAAGGGTTTATTTCATAGACATTTGCTATTTATTTTAATCTTTAAACTACCTTGATTTTTGCTTGGCAGACAGGCTATAATTTTATGAAAAAGCTGCATTTTCAGGAGCTTGTAATATACCTGGAAGCAGTAACTTTTACTAGTTTCTCCTCTTTGATATGAGATACACACACATGCATACATGCCGCTAATTAATATAATTTAAAAAAGAAAAAAGGGACTTAAAATTTTTTATGGGCCACTATCATAAAAATACATGTATTAAAACTTACTGCAGTGGGAAAATAGATGCCAACAAGTATATATATTTTTGAAGCTTAAAGCTGTTTTATGAAAGTATTCTGCTAGATCCTCCTTCCCCAGGTGATAAAACCTAAAGCACCATTTCCTCTGACTATAACATGTGTATAATACTGCTGCCTCTTACACCTCCCACTATTCATCAACTGTTTTTTAATGAATCAGAGTGTCAGGTAATTATTCAAGCCATAACCCATATAAAATCAGTCTATTCTAGCTGCTAATGACCAGTTAAACTGCAGTAAGGAGCTATTTTGAAGGGTTTATAGCTGTAGACAGCAACCTGAATGGCTTACATAACCAGGATCTCATAGTTACAAAAAATGTTAGCTCTGACTTTGAATGATTACATTAACACCAAGGATACTGAGAAGCGATTAGTTAGTTAAGTATGAGAACTGGTATTTCAGGGAAAAGGAAGAGCAATTCTATGGTAGTTTTATATATCCATTCTTGCTGGTTTCATTTTTGCTTCAGTGATCCCCCAAGGCGTTTTTCTGCTCTGCTGAACTCCAAAAATCACCCTGAGAGGCTAAGAGAATATGAGGCTGGTATGAATGGTTTTATTCCCCATCGTTATGCTTTGTAACTTTTTCTATAAAAATTAGATCCTTGTCTTTGCTTTACGTACTTGGAATCTGCCAGGATTAAACAGGCCCTGAGTAACTGTCCTACTCAAATATTTCAAATTGCTTTTTAGAGCCAAGTTATAGAAAGGGGGAATCCACAGCAGGGGAAGCTCAGGTAAAGATAACAACACTGATTTTCTTTATTTTTGCTGGATGCACAAAGAGAAGAAGATTCATAAAGCAAAGTTGGTTGATTATAATATGGCTTTGATTGTGGGCATACCCAATGTGGCTCAGGGGGACAAAAATATTATGTTGAAAAGATGCAATGGCGTTATTTTTCCTACTCTTATTGCATTTTGAGGTTTAAGGCTTTTGCCAACCATAAACAGCTCTGACTGAGTTTTCTTGTCCAGTAGCCAAAGCTGTAATTTTACCGCATACATAGCCAGATCGCTACCAATGGAGGCAATTGTGTTTATATTGGAGTAACATCTGGGGGTACTTTAAAATAAGCGATTGGAAAGATTCTTTGTGCTGTTATGTGCACAAGTAGCATGCACAGTAGTGAGATGAAAGCTGAGCAAGAAACTCTTTGGCTCTAGTACAGTTTTCAAGCTACTGCAATAAATGAATCTGTCCCATCCCCCTACTTGCCTTCGCTGCTTGCGTCACAAACGGTATTAATATCATTCTTAAATTGTTTATGGCTTTTGCTTGAACAACAGCCTACACAATGCCCTTTTACAGAGGAAAGATGATCCACGCTACCTTAGAGATAAAGTAAATAGAATGCCACCCATCCAGGATTTCATTTGACAGATGGCAAGTGGTGTTTATCAGGGACTCTGCCCAAAATGCAAACAGGAAATAATTAGTAAGCTGGGCTGATGGGTCAACAACAAAGAATACCTGTTCAGCCTTTGCTATCAAAGAATGCTAATAAAGTGAGAATGAAGACATTACTGATGCAACCCAGGTTAGTAGAATGAAACTGTACAGAAGGGCAAGGGAGAAAATACTGAAAGATAAAATGAACTAAGGTATGTGATAATGTGCACACACATGAACAGGAATATGATAAACCACAGGGTTGATAAGCCTGTGTTAAAACATTCTTACCTAAAGGCTGTAGTCAAAGAGGACAGCAATGACTGGCTGACAACCTACATATGTTTATTCATATATGCAATTCAGGATAACAAATCTTATAATACTGGAGTTGTTTTGGCTAACCTTATGCTCACTTTGTTTACTTAGCTACAATAGTTTCATGTAATATGTTTAATCAGTTCAATTGATAAATTGCAGCCAGTGCAGAGCTTTCAGTGTCAACGCTGTATCTATGCATGAATGTGTGTAAAGGGATTCCACTGAATAACCAACCTAGTTGCAGTCTATGAACCACTTACAAGGAAATTCCATATAGATTGTTGTACAATCACCAATGCATGAATAACAGAAACAGGGCTTCCTAATTGTTTGGGTAGGATGGCTAGGAACTGTTGGGGAAAGGCAGTCCCTAAGATACTCAGGCTCTGAGCAAATAGGGCTTTATAGGTAATGACCGGCACATTGAATTGCACTTAGGACTCTACAGGTAACTAATGCAGTTCCCACAGCAGAGGTGTAACATAGTGGTGTGACTGTCCACTGAGCACACATGCTACTACCTTATGGACTAGTTGGAGTTTCCAGGTGGCCTTTAAGGGCAGCCCCATGTACAATGTGTTATGGTAATTTAGAGATGACAAGGGCATCAGTTATCACTTTCACTGCATTCTGTTCCAAATAAGGCCACAGCTGGTACATCCAATGAAGCTGTGCAAAGCTCCTCCTGATGATGGTTTCCACCTCCACTTTGAGCATGAGCCACGAGTCCAGGAAGACCCCCAGACTGTGACCCTGCTCATTCGGGGGAAATACATCCCCATCAAGAGTCAAGTATGTGTAATCATGGAATCAGATAGCTTCCAAATCAACAAACACTCCATCTTGTATGGGTTGAATCTGAGCTTTGTTGTCCCATATTCAAAAAGAGGAAAGGAAAATTCAGGGAACTACAGACCTGGTAAGGGTTAAATCTGGTTTATGATCAACTAAAGATCTCATAGGTAAAGATACATAGGTATCTTGGCAAAGTAGGAAAGTCCCTTTCATCTCTTTTCCCCACAATCCTTCCAAGGCCAATGGTTCATAACTTAAAGAAGAACAAAGCTTCCTCTTCTTTCTCTGTTTGTAATGGATATATCTACACATTTTTTTACCAACAGGATTTGTTACTGAACAATGCAGCATCTTCTGGTTTGAGCATCACTTTATACGCAGGGAGAGAGAAGTAAGGAAGGAGTAGGCAGGAAACAAGTAATCTCCAGGCTACCATCCATCTCACTCCAGGCAGAACTGAGATTAACAGTAGAATCTTATGTTCTAGGAACTCCAACAAAAAGCCTTAGAATATGAAGTAAGTCCCCTATGCCAAAATAGCACCATAGTACTGTATTATGTGATGTCAGTGCAACTCTGGTCACTGGAAATGGGTACCTCTGCCATCAATAAGAGATAAGCAGGATCCTAATTTATTTCAGATCATATTCAAGTCCCTACAAACCATATAACTGTATCTGGCAGAAGAGATGATGCAAGATATGAGTTATACTGAATTCAAAGAACCAATGTGCATTTTCCACACCTTCTCCCACAGCACTTTGAGTACAATGAAGATCTGCAGCCAATTATGGATCATAACATGATGTTAGGTGATTCTAGCTGCGCTTCTTTAAGGTTGCCGGCAATCTAGTTATAGCTTTGCAAGCTGTTGACAGTTATGTGTCACTGATGCCTTACCCAATACAGGGCTGGAGCATTGGGATGGTGCTTCCTGTTCTGCTGCTTATTCTATGGCTTTCAGAGCTTTCACATAGCATATTACTTCCTTAATATTATTGAACAATCACTGGGGATGGACAAATTAATATTTTTCCATATCATATTTCTTTACCACCATTTACTTTGCGCACTTTGTCTACATACTGGTCAAATGCTAGCTGGAGTCTTTTTTCTAACTTTCAGCCATAGTGTATTTGTGCTTTTACTAGAGTAATCTCTCTCCAATTTTTATTTAAATATAATTAGCCAGTCTCTTTTGGATAGTTGCCCTTTTAACCATTCATGTTGATTTCTTCAGAATTATACCCACTGCCCTACTTTGTGATACTAAACATTTCAGCTCTGTAGCTTTTACTAAGCTTCACAGATTTTGATAGCCCTCTCCAGTAAGGTTTCAGTTAAAACAAAGTTTATTCCAACTTGAACTCAAAGTAGACAGTTGCATTTTAAAATTCATCCGGATAAACAAATCCAGAAGAAGGTGCTGCATCACCACAATGTAATGGAATTTGCAATCCTAATGGAACAGGAGGGTATGCAGATTGAATTTCATTTATTTCCAAATTCCAGATTAGTGCTTAGTCATTGCTTAAATGTTTAAACAAATGAATCATCCACATATTTCCTCTTCTTTGCAATAACATTCAACTTCTACAAGATTAGCACTGGCAAGAGCCTTACTGGCAATCTTAATGAAGACTGATGGAATGTTGGTTTCAACAGAATAATAATACCTTGTTTTCCATTTCAGGTAACTTTTCATGCAAATCCATTCAGTTTCAAAACTAAGATATGAACCACAACTAAGAGGATGAAATCTTGGAGAAAACATTTTTTTTTTCCCCACACTGCCAAGTGTAGTTGATTTGTTTCTTTGCCCTTCCGTTCTTTGAAAGCAGCTGCCTTTGTGACAAAATATCTCCATCTGGCAGGGTGAATAAGCAGATCCACCAAGAACCATCACAAACGGAACTGAATCAATGTTGGGATGATTTAAAGAAACGTGTTCAAGTTTTCATTTCAGGATAGAAATGATTTTAATGAAACATATTCTGAGAAAGCAGGGCCTGTTATCAAAGATCACATTTCTACGGCACCACTGCAAAATGCAGAATCCTGCCAAAGAGTTGTTCTGTGGTTGCACTCAAAAGACTGATTAATTAATTATCTTATTAATTTTCTTGACTGTTAGAGAAACAGCTATCAGTCAGGTTGAGACTTGCGAACAATCTCTCTTACTCTCCTGCTAGTAGAGAGAGCCACCTGCAGAGATGCAGCAGACAGCATAAAGATGCCATAACAACTATTCTAGCACTAATCAAAGAACAACATATCATGTCTGGGAAAAGGTGTTTCAGATCTAGGGACTCAATTAAATAGCCTTTTGCTGTATTCTAAGCTGAATGATTCTGGGTTGTTAACAAATCCAAGTGCAGTGACATTAATATGCTAAACAAAGGAAGCAGCACTGATTAAATATTCTGAAAAGCCAACAATGACAGACTTTTTTTTTAAACTGTTTACCTATATTGCTGTCCAGTGAATCAAAACACACACATTTTCTATACAAAATTGAAGGCTGTGTCATTATTTTTTCAAGTGGGTAGAGCACAAAAGAAAATGATCTGATTCTTGGATTTTCCTAGAATTAAATTACTTACTTGAATACATGTTCCAGTACATTCCTTGCAAAGACTGCATGACAGAGCCCATCTGCTTGCTGGGATATGTGAAATTTTTGTAATTGGTTCCATTTTTTCAGGGCATCCAATGCTAACCTGAGCATAACACAAAGCATACAAATAATTGGTTTTCACATATTGTCTTGATAGAGACAATGAATCAATTCTCCCTTAAGATGAATATCATAAAAGATACATTTGACATTTGACACAAATCTCTAGGGATACTCCATACCATGGAGACATTTATTTGGAATGTCTGAACTGATAACTGCTTAACAACAATAATGTTTCGAATATTATATCTTCTTAAATAACTTCAATATAATGATATGAATGATTTGTGGATGGCGCTTGACCGTATCGAGCATGTTCAAATTCAAACATATTTTATCCACATTCCATTCATTCTATTTAGGCAGAAATCACTTGTCTCGTACTTCAGGGATCCATAAGGCACAGCTAACATGAACCCATTTTGTTCCACTCCGGGTAGGTTTCAGGGCTCCCCCTCTCTTTGGGCAGAGTAAACACTTTGGCTGAACTCCCAGGGCACAAGTCCGACAAAGCCAGTTTCCAGTGGGAACTTTTAGGATTCCATAGCAAGCCTAAGAAAATACAAGGACAAAGATTAGTTACTTATGTGATGAGCGTGTATCAAGATTGTAATACGATGTACTTTATAAATGAAATGACCACATGTAGTTTACAAATATTAGGTATATGTGATTCTGTGTTCCCATCCATTACTAATATGATGCACTTGAAACAGTAATATCATTCCCAAAAAATCTGATTAGGCAATTGCCTGAATGACTGCAGGAGAGTTGAAAGAGAATAAGAGGATGGGCAACACATTTTTCTTGCCCCCAAGTTTCCATGAGTGCATGACCCTATTCCCTTAATCTCAGACTTTTCATCTGGATTTTTCTACTGTGTAAGAAATCTTTTTATTTACCATCTCAATAGCAGTGATACTTTTTGCTGCTTTCTTTTCTATCGAATTCAGTTCAAGATATTTTTCAAAGCTGTTTTCCATAGCCACAGCAGAGACCTATTCTGTTAAGTAAAGGTTATTACATTTTCAACCAACCACTGGCTAAGTTTACAGATCACACAAAACCATGAAACGGCTTGTTTGATTTTGACTTCATGTTATAGTGGCTTGCTCAACAAGTTTTAAAACAGACCATGGCTTAGTGCAATATATGTACTGAATGATAATAAAGAAGTGTAAAGGAGTGGTTAAAAAGATACTAGATTCAGCAATTTATGAGTAAAAAAAGGGGAAAGACATTTAAAAAGAGAGGAAAAATGGTGAACTGTGGTCTTCTATTCCAGGTGCTACTTCCTTTCCAACATAAGTACTCCTGGATATCATTCTCATGTCTGAATTTGTTCTAAAGGCATCTTTATTCCCTTAATATCATGACAAGCAGTAAATTGGCCACAATTAACAGCAAAAATATCATGAATATACATCCAAAGACACTACTGAACGGTTAAGAAGGCATCATCATGATCATCATCGGCTGCTGCTACAAACAGGATAAGCTGGATCTCCCTTGCCCCTAGGCAACTCCTGAGGTTGCCCAGAGCAGAGGCTAACTGTGGCAGATCTACAGGAACTCTGCCTTTGGTTCCATCTAGTAGTCGCCAGGATTTCTGCAGCCCAGATATGGTAATTCTAGGCAAAAAGATTTCCCAGAGATAAAACTGTAAGGTAAAGCAGTTCAGCCTCAGGAATGCCATAGGACACAGCAGCAGGAGTCCAAGAATGCTCGTTTCACATCATTGCTCTGGTCTGGGCAGTTTTTATAAGGTAAGGTACTCTTCCAATTCTATGAGTCAATGAATCTGAGGGAACTGCCCCTATACTCCATCAGAGAGACAACTGCTACTTACCTGATGCACACAGACATTGCATTTGTCACAAAAAACCATCTCATTGCCATCTTCTCCTTCTGGTGAACGACATACATCACATACCACATCCTCATCATACTCTATGCCAAGGCCTTCTTCTGTCTCAATGGCAATGTTCATATTCTCATAGCACAGAGTCTCCAGTTCCTCAAGCACTCTTTCCAAGGTGATTTCATCCATTTCTGGCTTTTCTTAAAGAGAAAAGGCATCAAAACTTTATTTACTTTCTATGAAGAGTCTCAAATTCTGTTGAGGTAAGATATTTGTTGACAGTTAGAAGTTAAGAGAAGAAAAATTCCTGTATAAGCCCCAGCATTCTAATAAAATAAATTGAGCATCAATCAGTTCAACTGGTTATGCTTCTTTTCAATCCTAGCTGAAAGAAAGGTAGATGGAACACAAACAGAGCAAGAAATCTCAGAAGGAAAATCAGTGAATGTTGTTCTGCAGCTTAACCACTGGACCACTGTGGCTGAGCCAATATTAAGCACACACAGGAAAAGAAAGTCAGAAAACAACATTATCTCTCCCCGATATATTCAGGTTTTTCTGTGTCTTGTAAGAACATGGTTGTAGCAGTAAAATTCTGCCCATTAAGCTAAAATGTAATTTGAACAGTGGTGTTGAGTGAACCCAATTGCTGTGGTTTGTAAACTATGGTTTATTGTTTGGCATACTGTGAAAAATCAGCCAGCTGGCCTTACTTCTGCAAAAAATGGTTAAACAAACTATGATTCAGTTTGACATCTGAACGTAATCAAGTATGCCCACTAAAATCAGGTACCAGAGGTTCTTAAAGAAGCTTTCTCTTCTAAGTCAAGTTAAATTGCAGCTGACTGTTTACTTTTTGCTTGTCCTATCTTGCTGCTTATTATTCTCATTAAACCAGACTTCTAAGTAACTAAAGCCAGCCATGTGATCCTGGCAGTGCCTAATTCACAGCAGGAATCACTGCTCTAGTATTATATCAAATCAGCCACCTTTGTAGAAGTAACTTCTAACTGCCACTTTGATTCTAGCCACAATGTGGTATATAATAGGTCTGGTTTGCTTTAGGGATATTTTGTTAAGGATTCTGTATGTAAAGGGGAAAAAATAGCACACAGCAATGTAATCCCACAGAAGAATTTTACTAGTAAAATAACTTTTTTTTCCTGGTGCCTTTGAGTCAGTTTTTGACTCCTGGTGACTGCCTGGACAAGTCCCTGCAGTTTCTTGGCAAGATTTCAGAAGTGGTTTGCTACTGCCTGCTTCCTAGGGCTGAGAGAGAGTGACTGGCCCAAGGTCTGTCCATTAAGTGGCTTTGTGGCTAAGGCTGGGCTAGAACTCAGAGTCTCCTGGTTTCTAGCCTGCTGTAAAATAACTAGTAAATAGTTATTTAAATGGTAATGGTTACTATTAAAGAAAATGTTAGCAGTTATGTTGGAAACATTATTCCACAGGAAAAAAAAGTCGCACTAAGTCTTGTTCATGCTGTGTTCTCTTCCTGGCCTTTCAGAGTTATCTCAACAATACCTGAAAGCCCTTTCAAACGCCATTCTCCACTTCTACAGAAGAATATGGTGTCTTGCCAAGTGTGTCCCTTAGCCTGAAAGAATTTGCACACCCCTGCTTTATGATGGTTAGTATCACCTCTCAAGCAGGGGGTCTCACAGGGATATTCTGCAAAGAGTTATACTTGCAGAGTTCCTCTGTTATACACTGTACCTTGTTTAGGAAATTTGCATTATATGACCCTGAAATCCCAACTGATCAATCAAATGATGGATATGCAAAGGGAACCAAAATTAAATGACCAAAATTAAATCAAAATGGCATTTAGCACTAACTAGACTTAATTGGAGGGTTGCATATTACCTCATTATAAGCAGGATCATAAAGGTGATTTTCCTTTAGGGTTCACACTTTATATTGTATGTATGGTATAAAGGAAAAGTGTGGTTTACCTATTATATTCATGATAAAATCAGTGGCTTAAAATTGTGGACTTGAGTCAGCCAATCCAAAGCATTTAAAAACTCACAGATTATTTATTTGGAGTTAGTATAACTGCAGCAAAAATCCCTGCTACACAACACCTTTTCTATTTGGAAGCCCAGAGAACTGGTGATCTTTTGCTCCTTTACTTCCTTTATGTTCCAAATATTTCTGGTCCCTAGTTTGTATTTATAACCAGATAAAGCAATCTGGTATGGGTGTATATTAATTTTACATGATACTTTTTAAGATAGTGCATATTGTCCCTAGGAACTGAGTGCTGAATTGTTTATTAAGTGCTTGTTCATCCTTGCCCTGCCAGTTTGCTGTCCAAATCTATCACTTCCTGCTCCTGTGAGCAAGAAACATGGACCTCTGTGGACCTGTAGCATCTGGGATATGACAGATCCTACTCTTTGTCCATCAAACTACAAACTGGAGAGACAGCTTATGTAGGAAATTCCCCCCACTCTTCCCCCATTCCCCTTCTGTTTGGACAATCAGCTGCTCTGTCTTTATAAATCTCACATAGTCTTACAGGATGTAGATACTCAAATCAATCTTTGCCTGGGGGAGGTAATTATAAAACATTTCATGGAAGAGGCTGAAAGTAAACAAGAGGGAGGCAGAGCATTTTTCTCTGCTATTTCTGATAAAGAGCCAAAGCTGGCACTTCAAACATTCTCTCCTTCAAGAATTCTTGGGGGGACATAGTGACTCCAGGAATGTTGTTGGGCTACTCAAAAAAAAAAAAAAAAATCCTACAGACTGAGTAAGTAAGTAGGTAAGTAAATAATAAATAATAAAGATCAACCCATTGGTATTAATCTTGAGTAGCCTCCATGGAAGGTCCTAATGTTTTATTTGCCCCTCAAAAATCTGGCTTTCAGATTCTGAAATAGCCACAATGGAGGAATGGTTGGTGAAGATGAGAGAACTAGCAGAGATGGCAAAATTAACTTGTTTGAGTAGAGAAAGATCAACAACTACATTTATCAGTGACTGGAAACCCTTTATGGACTTTTTGCTGAAAAAAGAAAAAATGAACTTGTGATTTATGGGTTTGAAAATGAGAAAGGGTAGCTTATGGAAAGAAGGAAATTATGACGTAACCTTAGAGCAGTGTTTCTCAACCTTAGCAACTTTAAGATGTGTGGACTTCAACTCCCAGCAACCTGACTGGGGAATTCTCAGAGTTGAAGTCCATGCATCTTAAAATTGCCCAGGTTGAGAAACACTGCCTTAGAGAGAGAGGGTAAAATATAAATGCATTTATAACCGCTGTCAAAAAGATCAGAAGCTCCTTCTTTATAATCTTTTCTTTTTTCTTTTTCTTTTCTTTCTTACTTATTCACTATTCTTCCTTATTTTCTTTGTTTCTTTTCTAATATTTCTATTCTTTTTATCTAGTTAAAATTTCTTCAATAAAAATTACATTAAAAAGAAGTCTGGCTTTCAAAGAAGATTATAGGTTCTATGAAAGTGAAGACAATCTTTTAGCACTTCATATCCATACTGGAAGACAAATCAACAACAGAGATTTATTGCTAATGGCTCATTCAAAGATGTAATAAACAAAGACATTTTAGCATGGCAATTTAGCTAACTTCATGGAAGTGAGCTTGCATCAGTTATTTGATATTTTATTAAAAAGCAATAGATACATGGTATAAATAAAAAACTAAAATAAGATAAAGATAAAATGGGGGGAAACTGATTTTTCTTGATTTAGATGAAATATTTGCAGTGCTTGGCAGCACAAGTTGTCTATTCTCTTTGTCCTGTAGCTATTATTCTTATCTACCTCCCACACAATCCCATAAGAATTGGGACCTCGGTCTCTAATACTTTTCCTCCATTCATTCTTTTTTCTCTCTCTCTCTCTCTGCTTCTTGCCAAGAACATTAATTTCTTTGAAAAACTTGAAATTGGAAAGAAAATAAATTTATGGAAGGTAATCCATTCGTTTATACAGCTTGTGAAAGAGCTCGGATAACTCCCTGGGAATGGGTGGGCTTTTACAAGAAAGAAGGAGAAAGGAGAGTTGAAATTACACTGAGAAAAAAGGTAACTGTAGCTTGCAGAAACTATTCTTATGACAGCACCTGGCTGTTCTTGGTGAAGGATTTTGGTTTGACTCAAAAAAACAATACACTTAGGCAAAGGAAGGATGTCCCAAGGTGCCAACTTCTTTATGAAGTTTGCTTTGTTTGACATGTTTAGGCAAGGATCTGGGGTGGCATGGCACCTTGCCTGTCTCTTGGTCTGGGATTCAGCCAACACAATTCCCAACCAGAGTTCTTTCAAACGCTAGAATGGCTAGGCCACAACATGCAGAGAAACTTGACTGCACCAGTTTTATTGCTGGCAAACTTTCTATAGTCCTTTAGGAAAATAAATTTGGTATAGAATCTTTGGAATGGTATAGAGAATCATCTTTTAGAAAAGGATTTTACTAATAATCTGCTGTAGTGAACATTATAGTTTCATTCCTAAATATAACTATTTGCCTATATCAAAGGTAGTAGTACAAAAATACATTGTCCTTCAACATGTACTCCTTTCTGGCTGAAAATAACATACTCTCCCAGCATCATTCTGAGTAGGAGGGAAATGTAAGAATCATTGGCTATTTATGCTGATCTAAACAGAAGTCTTTTGTGCCGTGGACAAGGGTATAATTTATAAAAACAATCTGTTATTAAAACAATTCCTTAAAGCATCTGTCTAAGTTGTTGCAAAAGTACAAATTTACTCTGAAGGGCAGTATCAAAATATGCCTTTTTTGATGTGATACCTGGTTCAATCTCCTAAGAATCACTCTGTGGAATTACCTATTATCTTCTTATGCCTTCGTAACATTTTTGTCTCAACCTAGCTTTTCATCTTAGGGAAAGGGGAGAGATAAGTGAGACCTGAGAAAGCATAAATTGAAGGTACTACCAGCACCTTGAAATGGCTGCTTCCTGGTGAGAGAGCAGAACTGGTGGGTTGATGAGGATGGGTCTTCCTTGAGATTCTCTAGGCTGGAGGGGAAGGACTGGAAGAATGGACTTAATCTACAAGCTTAATTTGCAAGCTTCCCACCTGTCTTCTACAGTACAGTGATTGTATATATAAGCTGGCATCTCAGAGAAAGACCCAATATGACCATCTTCCATAGCTGACAAATTGTTGATGGTAACTTCTTCCCATAAGAGCACAGGCAGAAGCCTTGAGAAATGTAGGATTAGAAGGAACGGATTAAGCCTGGACAAGCTATTTACTTTGAATGAGTTTAAACCTCCAGAGCCAAACAAACTGCATCATAAGGTACTGAAAGAAGTAGATGATGGCCAAACTTTTTATCTTTGAGAAATCCTGGAGAATAGGTGATAGGACAAAAATGAATCTTGCCAACTTTGTCTCACTGTTTGAGTGGGTAGCTTTCTTAATAGATTGTGAGAATATTACAGACATAACATATCTTAATTTCAGTGAAGCATTTGTCAAAACATCCCATGACATGATGATTAGTAATTTAGTTCAGTGTGGATTAACAGTAAGAGAAGTCCGACAGTAAACTCAATTACCTAGAAAGGTGATGAACTTCTCTGGAAGCTACACAATTATCTGTCAGGGATGCTTTAACTTGGATTCTTACTCTGAACAAGGCATTGGACTTGATGGCCCAAATGGCCCTTCCCATTCTGATTCTCTGAAGAAATAATGGCAGAAAGCTTCTGTGAAGGATTTGAACTGGGCATGTAGAAAGAAAGCGAGCAAAAATGGCTAAAATAAACTATAGCTCAAGTACAATTTACAGCAGCATTTAAGAGTCTTAATCTTTCTACTTGTGTTGCAAGGCCAAAGTGAAGAAATAGAAAGGTAGAGAGAGGATTCCCAGAGAACAGAAAATTCACCTCCATTGCCTGCAGAGCTCACAAAAGACCCAGAAGAATTGGTATTTCATTCTAAGAGGAATTAAACTTCTCATACCTGCAATTGTATCCTACCATACACCTTCTGTTACAGCTTATTCCCCATAATTTAGGAAGCTCATAAATTTTTCATTATTAGAGATACTGCCCAACTGAATCTACATACAAAAGGAATAGATGAAAAACTTCCATTTCCTAATTTCCCTTCATTCTGAAGGTGTTATTATTCAGCAGAAGGCCTGAGTATCATTAAGTTTTTAAGCACTAAGCAAAAATTACACAAGATGACTTATGGATGGTGATATCCTCAGCAATTTAGGCTTGTTGTTTAAATGGCTAATTTTTTCCTCCCTTTTACACATACACTCACCTTCCATTTATGTGTAATTACACTACTACTGTAATGAGGTGCCAAGTTCAACTCAGAAGTACCCCAGAGTCTTTGTAGTGACAAATACATTGGATAGGTACAAAACAATTAATGGCTTATGAATCACTCAACAACAAGACCTAAGGGTAAAATACATTTTCCATTTATGCTCCATTTATTTTCCTCAGTATCATATAAAGTTATTACTATTCATAAAGATAGATTTTTAAAAAACTGAGCAGAACTGCTGCCTTTTGATAATATTTAACAGGGGAGCTTTCTCTGGCCTTCAAGTGTTTTGACCTTCGTTTTTATGTTGGGGATGTCTTTAAATAGAGAGCAAGAGCCATTTGTAAATTGTTAATACTCAGCAGCTTTTACTTTTGAACAGTAGAGAAAAAGCAATATGTAAATGTAAGTGGCCCTCAGCAAGTCTCCTGAAACAGATCTAGACTCATTTCTGTAGAAGGGAGATCACAATCTGGGACACGGTGCCAAAGGAATGTATAATTAGATTAATACTAAGAAGCACGCTGCCCGCTATTGACTGCTAGTCATTTATACCTCTTCTTCTGTAAAATGAGATATGTTGGAACCAGCTGCTACTAGGTACATACTTCTTAAGCTCAGATGCTTTTTCCATCTTCTAATCAGAGGTACAAGGAGACTATCAAACAGGAGATGTTGCAAAACCACTCCTTTCTCAGTTGATGGCTGGACATCTCTCCCAAGATCAGACTGGCTCCCAGCCCACTGGTTTCTTGGAAAGCCATTAAAACCTGGCTAGCCTTGGGAATACATTTGTGAAGAGGGGGACCCTTCTCCTTCTCTCAGTAGCCTGGCTGCTGCTGCTGTTTGCATTCCATTCTTTTCTACTAATCTTTTTATTATTTTGTAAACTGCACAGAGACTTGTTGGGATTAGAGTGGCATATAAACTGTAGTGAATTGTAATAAATAATATTTCTTCTTCACCACTGGCCATGCTGACTGGTACTGCAAATTGTAATGTAGCCACTTCTGGAACCCCCAGTTGAATTTACACTAGAGAAAATCTGCCAGACATTTTTCACAGAATCAGAGAATGTAAGGGCTGGAAGGGATCTTAGAGATCATTTAGTTCAGCCCCCTGCCGAAGGCAGGAATCCCACAATACAGCCAGTCTCTGTTTAAACATGTCCAGTTCACCAGCTCCTAAGGCAGTCAGTATGGAACAACTGTGGCTGTTAGGATTTTTTTTCCCTGATAACTAACCAAAATCGACTTCCTTATAATTTAAATCCATTGCTTCTTGTCCTGTCTTCTGCAACGATTTTAGCCTGGCTTCTTTGTAACAATCCTGCAGATGAAGAACTATTAAAGACAGCTATCCTATTCTCCCTAGTGCCTTCTCTTGTTCAGGCTGAAATAGCCAATGACTCCAACTGTTCCTTGTAAAACTTTCCTTTCAAGTCTCTTATTGTCTTAGTCGCTCCCATTTAGACATACTCCAGTTTGTCAGTGTTCTTCTTAAAATACAGTGCCCAAAACTGGACTTGGCATGCTAGGTACAGTCTGACCATTGCAGAATAGAGAGGAATGGCAACTTCTTTTGATCCTGGTACTGTTAGCACTTACTAGGACTACACTTATTTTTTTTGCAACTGCATCACATCTTGGCTCATATTCAGCTTGTGAACACACACCAGGACACCCAGACCCTTTTCTCCCCATGCACTGCTATCTAGGAGATCTCCCCTCATCTTAGACTCATCCTTTGATTTTTTTCCCCACCCAAACGTAGAACTTTGCATTTGTCTCTGTGGAATTTAAAGTGGGGTTTTGCCCAATATTTCTGCTTGTCATGATCTTTCTGAGAAACACTAAAGAACCCTTTAACGTTCTTTGCCGGCTGCATGAAAAAGAATGACAGACTGAGAAAACATACCAAAGCATCAGAAGGATCTAAGCAAAACAGGTATGAATTCAAGGCTTGCAACTAAGTTTCAGTTTCCTTTACAAACTCTTATCTTACACTTCAGTGTTTCTATTTCCAAGGCAGGAAAGCAACTTCTTCTACTAAAAAATAAAGAAAAATCCACTTTCCATTGCTAATGACTTCTCAGCTCAGCCTAGCATCAGGGCAGGGTGCAGCATGTGTGCGTGTGTGCCAAGATCTGCAAGATGGTAGAGCCAAGCCCTAATCCTTTTATACATGCACGTAACGTCAATGCACGTACAAAAGAGGCGGGTTGAGATTATAATGCCACATCTGCCATCCTGTAGATTTTGACTCCCCATCCACTGGATGCCACTGGGTAAAAATAGGGTTTCCACTGAAATAGAAACACTTCCACTCATCACATTTTAAATTTTCTTCTTCTAGAGCTGCATCAATCACTTTTCTGCACTTACCGTACCACCTAGAGAAATAAACTTTGGCAAATGTCTTACTCCCCTAGTAAAAAAATTAACACTTTCTTTTTAAACACACATTTCCTACTTTCTAAGCGTCCTGATAATGATCCACTTGGTAAGGCAGGGAGAAATATTAACATGAGCCACCTTGTGCAATCACTGAGACTTATTTCCAATCGAACTGCACTTCAGCTGAAATCCATTTACTGAAACCTGGATTTTTTTCACTCTGCAGAATGTATCAAGGAGAATAAAATTATTCATAAGCAGTAATTTTAAGCTCATTGGCCACCTTGTAAGTTGAGAAGTTTAAACCTCATTCTTTCTTCTAGTGTATGCTTGTATGCATCTAAATATTATTTGGTTATTTGATAATGGTTCAGAAATGTAGCTACAGATATATCAAAAAAGGTATTTCTTCTCTGAGTCTTTTCTTTTGCTTGTACAAATCACAAAGTATAAGATGCAAACATTTCTGGAGGGAAAAAAAAGCACATGGAGTAATAGACCAAAACTGGTTTGTGTGTGTGTGTTAATGTTTTACTTGTAATACAGTACTTTCTTTGCTTATATATATATTTTAAAAAGCCTCTGTACTTTAGTGACTCCTTCTGAGCCCCCTCATAATAATGTTGTGTGAGAAGCCATCAGCATTTAAACTGTGCTTTCAAAGCATGGTTTTCTCTGAATTTTGGGGAGATGGATTCTTTCTATTAAGTGCGCTGATTGTGTAATGATTATAACAAACACAAGTATTTTCAAAGAGATTTAGAGACATAGTTCTGCTAAAGAAAAGCAAACTTCTTTGATATATGAACTTTTGTACAAGATTACATGACTGTTTAGTGAACATTTCTGAAGTGCCTCCTAAAATCACAAATCATGAATCCCAAGTGACAAACACTGAGGCGAAGTTTAGTAAGTCCACTCAACGTGCTTGCCATAATACATTCTACATAATCCTCTGTGAAGTGTGATATGCAGTCATTGCTTTATAGCAGAAAGGGTGAATATGTGTGGGGCAATGGTGGTTAGAGGTGCTCAAGTTTTTCTAAATATGGGGACAGCTACAGAGATGACATTGGAGAAACTATGTGACAACAGTTATAAAAACATGGGGGGAAAACCCCATCAACTCCCTGGAATTTAAGAGGGAGAGAAGAGAAAACACAGTCAGGCTTTCAAGACTGAGGTCAGCCCTTTGAGAAAGATCAAGTCAGAAAACAGACTATCTAAGAATACTGGAACTCTACTGATATGGGCAACAGTTACAGAATCTTGAAAGCCTGAGTTTTCTCTTCCCTCCCTCTTATACCCTGGGGAGTCAAGGCAGAATCGGTTTGAGATTCTTTCTAATTTTCTTCTTCATTCCCTGGGCTTAGAACATGCTTTTGTAATTGTCACCACACAGTTTCTCCAAGGTCATCTATGACTCTCCACAAAATAAAATTACACAAACTGATATGGCTTTGTGCTTCTCTTGGTTAACAGACTTTGGCCATCCATATTTGTGGAACAGGAGGGCTAGTAGTGTAAAAGCTGAAAACTACTTAACAAAACCAGCTAAAAATTGCAGATCTTTAATCAAGTTCACTGTTAGTGAAATTAAGCAGTTGTATGCTGGTAACCCCCTTAATTTCCTTCCCAATTTTTCTTTATATTAAAGTGAATGATGAAAGTGCATACAGAGATCTTCATATAGATGTCAAAGTATTTTCCTCTGAAAACAGTGAAATTTCCCTCCAAACAGGATTAAAAGGTAAAACTACATTTTATTAATTGCTTATTCTGGATTAGTACCATTATTTTAAAAACAAGGGTTGTTATTTAAAAAACAAGGGGCTCCTTCTAGATTTTTTCTTACCTTCACATGCATACTAATTTTGCTCCCTTTAGAAGACAGAGAAAAAGGGAATAACAATGCTTTCATCTTTCTTCTCAGAATGGTGTTCCAAGATGCTCATATCAATGAATCCCATCTCCATAAATGAATCAAAACAACTAGCGTATGAGCCAAAAGTGTGCTGTGAAGCTCCCTGATATTTCATTATGAACCTAGCTTGCTAATGCACTTAAAAGATTTACAGGAACCAATTATCACTCTTTATGCCACCCACCGACATCAATTATTGCTTAAATTTAAGATAATGGCACATTTTCAGAAGCCACTTTATAATAATCTTTTTCTTTTCAATAGAAGAGAATATATGTAGCTCAGGGTTGAAGTCTTTGGTGCTCTCTAAGCTTAGTTGTTTGCTTGCAGACGTTTCATTATCCAACTAGGTAACATCATTAGTGCTACTGAGTGTGGGGTTTGCTCCCTGCTTATCTTTTTTACAGGTAGTCCTCGACTTACAACCATTTGTTCAGCGACTGTTCAAAGTTACAATGGTGCTGAACAAAGTGACTTACAACTGGTCTCCGAAGTTATGGCTGTAGCAGTGTCCCTGCAGTCATGTGATCTTGGCAGCCTGCCCACACTTACGACTGCAGGGGTGCTTCAACTCCCCCCCATGTATCTCCCCCCTCTATGCCCTTTTGGCCCCTTGCACTCCGCGGCCCCTGCCGCCCTAGCTAACCTTTGCTGTTTTCTTGCTCCCATTGCTGACCAAGCATGCCCAGGATGGCCCTTTGCAAGGCAGCTGCTGGCTGCACAAGGCTTTCTTCCCAAGGTCGCACATGGCAATTTCCTTGCGAGACCTTGGGCAGATGGCCTCACATGGTCAGCAGCTGCCTTGTGAAGGGCCAGGGCGGACATGCCTTGTCAGCAGCGGGAGCAAGAAGACAGTGAAGGTCATCTGGGGCGATGGAGAGCAGAGTGGCAGGGGCCTCAGAGTGCAAAACGGTGACAGTGACTGCAGCTTGGCTGGGGCTTCCCAGGGCATGGCAGCTTTGCACTGCGCTGGGGCTGGCTTTGTATGGCACAAAGGGACTGCAAAAAGCCAAAAGCCCCAGAGCCATGGTGCACCAGGAAGCCTCCCTGTGCCGTGCTTCTTGGCCCAACTAGGCTTCACGTGGTGTAAAGGGACTTTCTGGCACACTGCAGCTCTGGGGCTTTGGGCTTTTTGCTGGGACTGGGCTTCACATGGTGCAAAGTGGCTTCCGGGCGCACTGCAGCTCTGGGGCTGCAAAAAGCTTGCAGTAAGCCCCTGAGCCGCACTGTATTTTTTCCCCTGAGCTCGCACACCACAGCACCCTCCCCCAACTCATGCGTGGCCTGTGCCAGATTCCCAGATTCCCCCCCGTAGCACCCCTGTGCTTCTTACCTGGGACTCCTGCCATTTCCCACTTAACAAGCCACGCATCTTGGGGTTATGATGGCAACCAGGACTGCCTGGGATTGCCGTCACTAAGCAATGTGGTCATGTGATGTCATGCTTTATGACTGCATCACTTAGTGATGGAAATTCTGTCCCAATTGTGGTAGTAGGTTGAGGACTACCTGTATCTTTTTTTTTGTTTGCCTCTGCAATAATGCTTTGCACTTTACTTTGCTGAAGAAGAGCTGTAGGTATCATTGGGAATCTGAAAACAGGGCAAACTGCAGGTTTGTTGGGACGCTGGCAAAGTATCTTCAGGGCTCCCCATACTGTCAAGGAGTACAAGGCAAGAGATAAGGCAAGTAGTGTGATGCAGCAGCAGTGGGGTACATGTCAAACGTAGCACCATTGCAGCAGGAAAAGTCTGTTTTAATCAATGGCAGCCTCCCCCCCCCCCATTATTGCTGCACTTAGACATTAGGTGTGTTCACACATCACACTAAATTGCGTTATGGTTAAACTTCTCTTTATGGTCCTTTGTGAATCAGCATGTAGTGTGAAAGGCCACTATAGTCTGCCTGCTTGCCTGCCTATCTATGAATTTGATTTATCTGGTGCCCAATCATGCACAACTCTGGGAGACTTACAAAGAGTCTTAAAGCAACAACACAAACAATTCAAAGCAAAGACATGCCCCTCCTGGGGGGAAATACTCTACAAATCATGGCTTAAAAATTCCTGGCTTAGTACCATGTACGAAAAGAAATGAAACAATGGTTTTCTGCTCCCTCCAAGTCTCCAATCAGCTACCTGCACTGGTCTGAGGGGGCCATCTGCAACATTTCTTGTTTTTCTTTCTTCTAGAAAGGAGTTCCAAACCCATGCAGTGAATGAAGGAACCATCTGTGTAATTCTCCCCCACCTTCTCAAGGTAGTACTTGTCTCTTCTGCGTTTTGGGCACTGGGAAAATGTTAAAATGATGATGGCTCACTTACTTCAGCTACTCAGAGGCAACAGGGCCATTTAATACCCTTTTGGTATTGTTTTAGATGGTTCTCCAACCCAGTGCAACATGCAGGTTGTCATCAGTAGCAAAGCCCCAACATTTGCAGCCAGGCCACCTCTAACACTCACCCTGCCTAAACAATGTAAACTTCTCCAATGGTTTGTATAAGTTTATTCAAATAAAAAATGGGATAGTTTTTCTGACTGTGACTCTGCTTATTTACCTGTTAATTTTATCAGCAACCATCCTCCTAGTCCTATTTTAATTGTCTCCAGTGGACCATACAACTCAAATTTGGTGGCAAAATTGTGATTTTCTTTCTCTTTCTTCTATTTTGTGTAAATCCTCCCTACTATATTTTTAGAAACACCACATCCCCTGCCGCCTTCAGAGACCAATAAATATATGAATAAAGCAAGTGTTATTGTTTTAACCTAAGTAAGGTTACCATCACTGCTCTTCACCTTTGCTCCTGAAAGGCACTCTGAAGCAGCAAAAAAAACCAAAACAGCTTTGTTTGCATGACATGCTGAACTGCATTGGGGTGGAGGTGCCATATCATAAATAGTTAAGACCCAGACAGTGTAGTGGGGGGGGGGGGGGCTGTATCAGGGAGTTAACTTTACGTAAGCCAGCTCCCCTTAATCACATGTGCTATTCAAACAAGGAATCAACTCTCTTCTCTGTTTTACTTTTTGCTCCCTTTCCCATAGTCCAGAGGATGTGTGGGTGAGGAAAGATGCCCCCCTCCCCCATCTGCAGTGGCACCAACCCTACTTGCACTACTATGGATATAACACTTTTTTTTTTTTTTTTTTAATTCCGCAGGGGAAAAAAGAACAGGCTGGGAGGTTGTCAACCAGGTGGCTTCCTGCTTTTTTTTACCTGTATGGTATGGCTGATTGGGTCAGCCACATCATGCAAATACAGCCATTATGTAAATCTGATTGCATAAATATGCAAGCCAACTAAACAAAGCAAACAGCACAGTGGGCAAATCCCACTGCATTTCCACTTTGGGCATCTTTTCTTAGAAGAGATTTCTACAAAATGGTGGGATACAGTACTTCCTAGGATTAGGTTTGTATAAGATTAAATAAGGCTAAGGCAAAACTCCAGCAGAAAACGTGGTGAAGCATGGCGGATGGAAGGCTGGAGGTCTCAAACCGCCTTGTTGGGTCTTTTGAGTCTTCACTCTCTGGCAACTTCCACTTTGGTGCAGCGACTTGGTGGTGCCTCACCTGGTGTCTAGTACTTAAACCTGGGGTGTGTGAGAGGGATGGCTCCCACCACCTGTTAGATTAAAATGAAAAAACAAAACAAAAATGTAATTCCTGCAGTGCCACCTCCTGGCTGTACAGCATCAAGAAATGTGGCTAGAGGCTTCAGCCATTTCTGGGGATGCAGACCAATCTCACTAGAAATCAGTCTATAAGGAATATAAACTGTAATAACTTTTTAACCTTAGATATTACAACATTTCCTGTTGTAGGAAGAAAATATAGAACCATTCAAATCATGAGGAAACTTTAAAGGGGAATTACAAAAAAACAAAAAACAAGCAAACAATAAAAAACCACGTATACTGCTCCAACTGGACCACAACATGATCTGCTACAGCTAAAAAAGAACTTACTGTAAAGAGATTGGAGTGAAATTTCAAATCATTGTTCCAAATCACAAAATTTCAGGAGAGAAATTATTTCCTCATGCCCAATCTGAGATATTCACAAAAGGCTGAAGTACACAAAATACTAAACTAGTACAGAGAAATAAAAGAAAGCAAACTTGCACAGCACAGGGAAATAAACATAAAAATTCTAATGCAGATTCCTTCCTAGACTTATTACTTATTCCTTCACAACTAGTAGCTAAAGCATTTGTTCCTCCAAAAGTCCATTTTGCTGAACTTCCCTTTTCCCTGAAAACTCAAAACTTTAATCTCAGTTTCTGGGCAACAATGTTAGTCCCCTCTTTTCTCAACCTCAGTCCTGTAACTTATGCCCTAAACGTTTCCATCTACCAAACAGAGGGTCTGGCTATCTCTCTGTGCCTGTGACAGAGAGCATCTCTCCCTTGTGAAGATGTGGATTCTGTTTGCACCTGTTTGGCATCTCAGCTGGCTGGCCGTGAATGCCATTCTTTCTTCTGTTCCATGCTTTCTAGAAATATCCAGGCATTCATTCTAAAGCAGCAGGGACAGGCACATCTAGTTTGGTGCTGTATAATAAACAGGGTGTCTGATGGGATTTCTATAAATTCCCAATAAATCAGAATTAATCATCTTAACCAGTATCCTTATCAGCACCTCTTGGTAAGAGTTGACTCATGGTGATAAAGGCTGCAAAAACAAGCCTACTTCTCCACTCTTATTATATTCATGGACAACCACCTGGTAGTGTTGTTTAGAGTAAGCCAGTATCTATTAAGTAAATCTAGACCAGAAGATCTGCTCCTGGGCCATTGTAAGGAATCTGCTCAGTGTACGGAAGCTAAAGTGGCTTACATGTGTTTTGAGTTAGGTGCCATATCCAGCTGAGATGAAAAAGGTGCTATTAGTCTGGCCATCTGTGGATTCAATCCCTGCTCTTCCTGAATGCGGCCAGAGCTTGACAGGAAACTGGGATCAGGTGATAGCATATACATTCTTAAGGCAGGGATTCTTGCTTCCTGTCTTAAAAAAGGCAATGATATGTCTTCTCCTCAAGAAACCATTGTTTGACCTGGCTATTTTAGATAACTGTCATCTGCTCTCCAAGGCAGTAGACTTGCAGTTACAGAGAATCCTGGATGAAATAGATTATCTGGACTCTTATCAGTCAGGATTCAGGTCTAGGTACAGGCTAGAAACTGCAATAGGTGACCTGAGGTGTGACCCTCCTGGATTTGTTAGATCTCTTTGTGGCCTTTGATATTATCTACCATGGTATCCTTCTGGACTGGGAGAGGCACTGTTGACAGTGTTATTTTTCCTGAGTGGCTAGTCTAACTGGGTAAAGTGGGAGAGCAATGAAGTTTGCAGTGCTCTATTATAAGGTGCTGCAGGGCTCAGCCCTCTCCCTGCTGCTGTTTTAATATTTAATGAAGCTGCTGGGAGAAATCAGCTGTTAGAATGAGGTGAACTATCGACAATATGAAGATGATACCCAATTTTACATCACCTTGGGTCCAGCAGGAGTTGTGGTGGAGGTCCTTTCCTAGCACCTGAGGATTATTAGGGCCTAGACTGGAAAATACAGGTTCAGATGAATCCCTAACAAGATGGAATGGCTGCAGATTCAAAGGCCTACTAAATCCAGATATATTCTGTCTTTAGCTCTGAACAGGGTCATATTCCCTGTACTGCTTGCAACTTGGGTTCTCCTGCTACTACTGGAACAGCAGGTAGAGGTCAGGACCAAGAGGGCCTTTGCACAGCTGCATCTTGTGTTATCAACTGGGACCATTTCTGGATCAGATGGTGTTGTACACAACTATACATGACCTTGTCACATTTTGCCTTGATTGCTGCAATTTGTTCTATGTGGGCTACCCTAGAAGACCATCCAAGCTTCAGCTGGTTCAGTATGTAATCACCTGAGTAGTTAGGCACAACCCTAGATTTCCCAATGTAAGATTACTACTGAAGGATATTGGTTAGCTTTTGGGGGCAACTCAAATTGTCTGTTGCATTGCCCGTCTGTTAGCTTAGGGTGCAACTCACTGTGTTGTTTATCTCCTTTAAAGCCTTACAGGGCTCAGGCATGGATGTGTGCAGTAACGCCTCTTTTAGACTGAATCTGCTTGTCCAATGAGATCTCTTGAGGAAATGCCATCTACAAGGACCCTCTGGCTGAGCTACTTGGCAATAGCCCCTCTTTTGTGGAACAGCTTGCTGAAAGATTTCTAGATATCCTCCACAGTATTTGGCTTCTGAAGGGCTTCAGAGGAGAATGTTTGGGGACATGCAGGGTTAGCCTTTTTGTGTTTTGGGTGGCATATCAATACTATTATACTTTATGTAGTTCTCTTGTTTGCTGAAGTTAACTATGATTTTACTTTATATTTATTTATTTATTATTTATTTATTCAATTTATATAGCCACCCATCTCAGACCAGTGACTCTGGGCGGCTAACAATAAAAACAATCAACATTAAAAACAATACAAAAATTAAATATAAATGCAGCCAAGAGATCTTAAAAAACCATCGGTATCAACACAACCATGAAACAGGGCCTTGTACACACTTGGGGCCCCAGGCTCAGGCATAAAGCCAGGTCTTCAAGGCCTTCCAAAAAGCCAAAAGAGTCAGGGCCATCCTAATCTCAGGAGTGAGGATATTCCAGAGGGCAGGCGCCACAACAGAAAAGGCACCTCCTGGTCCCCGCCAGCCGACATTCCTTGGCTGATGGGACCTGGAGCATGCCCAACCTACCAGACCAATTGGATGGGTAGAAACAACTGGGTAAAGATGGTCCCTAAGGTAACCCAGTCCCAAGCCATGAAGGGCTTTATAGGTGATGACCAGCACCTTGAATTGCATCCGGAAACACACCGACAACCAGTGCAGCTCCTGAAGCAGTGGTGTTACATGTGCTGAGTAGCCGACACTATTTACAACCCAGGCAGCTGCACTGGTAGATGTAAGCCACTCCCAGCCTTTAGGAATTGAATGGCACCAAAGTTGCAGTAAATAAATAAATGTGCTATGAAAAACGAAATGTTTAAAGAACAGGACCATATATAAACGCTATCCAAAGAAACTGTTCTGAAACTGTTGAAAAGCCAAATGGGATCTAGCCTCATATTTTCCCAAGATTCTTATATCTGCTATTTGATATGCATTTCCTAGGATTTAATCCCATTCTCCTTTAAAATTGTTAACAGACAATTGTGGAAGGTTTACTAGCTGTGCTAATCATGTAATAAAGACAAATTACTTACTCCTGCAATAAAAGCATTTATTCCTCTAGAAAGAAGCCTAGGCTTCATTTGAACGTCTTCATGAAATACATGGGATACCACCCTTTTTCCCTAGAAATCCTACATTGTTAATTAAGATGAAACCCTCTATATCTATGTTTCTTGCAAGGTTTGCTTAAGACTTGAACACACTATTAAACCAAAACCTGAAAATACTGAGCAAAGAGAATATTGGAAAAATTGGCTCTTAATGTCATCTACTTTCTTTGTGCAATACAGTATTACTTAAAAGTTTGTGAACCCTTTCGAATTTTCAATATTTCTGCATAAATACGACCTAAAACCTGATCTATTCTCTGTACAAATTAAAGAAATGAGTCAAAAACATTAAACTTGTTCATTTATTTATTGAGGAAAATGATCCAAAATTACATATTGGTAAAATATAATAATTAACATTTGTGTGTCCAATAATTTCATGGAAAAAAATGAAAATGGTGTGCTTAAAAAAAGCCATGCAAAGAGTGAGCGATCAGACCAAAGGCCTTATAGTGTTTCTTCAGGAGTATACTTTCCACAGTAGCTAACCAGGTACCTTTGGGAAACCCTAAAAGCAGGAAATAAGTATACAGATAGTCCCTGGGTTAAGAATGCCTGGGTTACAGACAACCCATAGTTAAGAACAGAGCCTACTGTAGCAAAATTCAAATTAAATACAGAATGATTTCAGTTAAATACACAATGGTTCAAGTTCATTACACAATACTACTTATACAGTATTATATAATAATATTGTTCCAGCTTACATACAAATCCAACCTAAGGACAGACCTTGGGAATGGAACTCGTTCTTCAACTGGGGACTATCTGTAGTATCATCTTTACACCTCCTCCACAGCAACTGCTACTGAGAGCCATAGCACATCTGATGCTTGAGGTGGTAATGTGTAATTATCATTTGTAGCCATTGATACCCTTATGCTCCATGAATTTGTCTAAGTCTTTTTCAAAATCATCCATGCTGTGGTCATTTCCACCATCTTAGGGAAATAAATTCTGCAGTTCAACTATGCACCACACCTGCCACGAATCTCAGCTTCTTCCTATCTACTTTCTCTACATCATGATGGAATTATACTTGTTTCTTGGTCCTGCTTTTCCCAATAACTAGTAATTAAGCTTGTTCCCATCTGCAGTATTTTATTTTGCAGCTTCTGCTTTTTGGTAAACTCTAACGTGTTGTAAATAGAGAACTCACATTTACATAGACACTGTATTGGTCAAAATTTAACTACTTCCAAAGCAAATCGTATAAATCTGACCAATGATATTATTGGAAAGCTTAGGAAGAAGGGGCAAGGAAGAGCTTTGTTGCTATTTTGCTGTTAATGGAGCAGTAGATTTTTCAGCACTGAGAACTTTACTGCATTCAGACCATTTGGCTCATCTCGTGGTGAGTTAAATGGTCTCCCATTTTGTTTAAGCGCTGTCAGATAAGGCTTAAAAACACTCAGTATACTGAAGAACTATTACACCAGAAATTATAAATAGAAGCTGCATCTTAAGGAATAGGCTAGGCCACTGCCCATCTCCATATTATCTAACAGCTCAATGGCAGAACAAATGCTTTGTATTGCTGTATTTTTAGGTTCAATCCTTGGCATTCCCAGTTAAATGGTCAAGTTGTAGTTGTAGATCTCCAACCAACAGCACACAATACTAGTCTAGATGGATAGGATTCTCATCTGGTATAAGGCAGCTTCATATATACCACTGTCTTAAATCTGAGTTCACAACTGAAACACAGAATACTGATAATCCTAAGCTTAAATTTAATTATTTATTTTATATTATATTTAATACTATTTTATAGCCTACCCCAATCCATACAAACTCTGGGTGGTGAACAAAATAATTCCAAATATACAAATCATGAAATACCATCATTAATGGATTACCAATGATGGATGTTCAGATACAATTAGGGGCCAAGAGTATGCTGAAATTAATTAGAAGGGCATGGGTATACAGATTTCAGAGAGTATGCAATATCCTAAGCTACATTTCAGGCAATTAATCTACATGTGGAATATCTACCACACAGTTTTATTTTCAAGGATATCTTCAAACCTTTCTCCCACCTCCCTCACTTGGGTAAGGGAAAACCTAAGATAAATATGCTACTCACAATGCCTCTAATCATTTGATACTGACAATACAAACGGACCGATCAGGAATTCACCTGCTTATAACAAAACAAAATCAAAACCTTTGCACCCAAGATTTAATTCTTTTTCTCCAAGGGATAAATAGCTTATAATTAAAGCTGACTAAAGATTGTGAAAGCAACCATTTTTTAAAAAACAAGGCATCACCCCACGAAAAGGCACAGGTACTCAGCCAAAGGACAAACTAGGGATATACTAGTTTCTTCTGGAGAGGTAACACCTAGATGTAAAAATGGCCCAAAATGTCTCTTGCTGTGCCTTCAGCAACATAACAGCCTTTCCTTTGGCTCAGATTCCAATGTAAAGCATCAAATACAGACAGATAGCATTTCTGAAGGGAGACTGATAGTGTGTGGAAGCCTGTAGTGGGAGTGCCAAAATATAAAGTAAACTGAGAATGGAATTCACATTTCAAAAGTCTGAAATATATTGTATAAGAGAGGCAGTGAAGCTGTGGTAGTTATGGGCACAGCACGCTAAATAAACTGGCTAAGTTTGGTGACAAATAAGTTTTATAAGAAGATCAGCCAATATAATTAGACTTGTACATATAGCAGCGTTGTGGTGACTGTATTGCAATGCAGAAAAAAAATGTACGACATAGTTTAGGTGGAGAATTCAACTTCCTGAAAATTGCCCTTTTCATTTTTAACGACTGGATGTTATTGGTCCTTTTGGCTTGGACCAATAACAATATGCTTGGAATTACATATGAGGTGAGATCTGTTCAGACCAATGATTTTTAACAATTCTAGATATGGAAGAGTAGGAATATGACTCATTCCTTTCCATGACCACATTGTAAAAACAACTTATGTTGCAATATAAATTATGCAGAGTTGTACATATGTATAATTTATACAGATCACATAAAATCGGAATTAAATAGGTATGATTTTAAAAATGTTTGTTTAGTATGGAATCCCATTCTGTTCTGAACATACTGAAAATCACTAACTCACAGGGCTTGACATTTCAGTACAATTAGGTACTATTAGAACTTGTCTGGAAGATAGACAACTGATGCCATTCAGCTTTTCTTTGACAGTCCAGTTCCTTTCTACAGTCCTGTTATTCTTGAAGCCAACAGGCAATAGTAAATCAAGCAAATGGCTATGTAGATATGAGATCATCCATGCCCTCAAATACCTGAAGATACCCAGGTATCTTTGTTTGCCCTCAGGTTTTCACTGACTTACTTGTTCTGATGTCACAACAAATTTTCCAGGCCTTGGACCATGTAGCTGATTATTTATAGTGAATGCCTTTGATTCTGCATTCCAAGATCCACCCCAAAATTTAGCCAAGTTGATTTGTATTTAAACAATGAGCTTTCAAGTTAATGCCTAATGGTCACAGAGCCTTTTTATATGAACTGATGACTAACTCTTGCATATAACTTGTAATTTCTGTCTCCCTGTATCCTTCTAATTACAGAATCATAATTTATCAAATATGAAAGGATATCACCTTAATGTATAGTATTAAGTTATTGTATAATATAATCCCTTGTTATGAAAGAGTGGATTTTTAAGGAAAAAGGATCAAGTCAGCTTATTTAATTCCTGTATTAGAATTGCCAAGATACCTACTATAAATCTTTTGCTGAATCTGTGGCCCAGTTATTTTATTACCATCAAACAAACCTCACAGGGCTTAATGGTTTTCCCTTCATCAGCACTACTGTGGTTTGTTTATTTATGTGTATTTAGCTCCTCAAGTTTCTTGAGTCAGTTGTCCGTTTTTAAAGAGCCTCCTTTGGAGACTCTGGATTCTAGGCCAAACTTCTATTTGTATTTTCAGGCCCTGGCCTCCCTTGAGTTTTCTTGTTGGATGTTTCCTTATTACTTTCTTGCTACAAAAGTAGATTATACAGGAGGGAAGCAACAGCACAGTGACACCATTAATTAATCTATGTTCAATGGATTCTTGTGAGCATCCCTCTGGAACTGTTTTAAACAGACTTCTTCTCTGGTGACTAATGGCATCACCAATAACTACTTAACAAAGCAATCCTACAGATGTCTACAAAAAAGTAAGTCAGGTCCCAGTGAATTTGAATTGCAGCCTAAGACTTTTAGACCTAATTCATATAACATATGATGTCATAATGTGGTTTTTTGGGTTTTGGCCACTGGGGCTTGCAAAATGATGAATTAGGACTCAGCCTGAGTCTTAAAATGGACCAGACCTTCGAAGGTCTTAACTGGTTAATATAGCCTTTCTCAACCTTTTGACCTTGGAGGAACCCTTGAAATATTTTTCAGGCCTCAGGAAACCCCTGCACATTCAGGCTTAAATATAGGCCAGAAGCTACAAAATTATTATATTTGTTTCATATGTAGGCCTGTATATGTGCATTAACAGTGTGAACTAAAAATAAAAATGAAACTTACCTCTTTAATATGAAACCTGAGCTTGTTTTTTGCTGCACAAATACTCAATCCTGGGCCGAACTTGAGTTTTGGAGATCAGTTGTGGGAGATTTTTGGCCTTTGCGGGTTGTGTGTTTTTTTGGGGGGCTATTTTGGGCTACTTTTAAGGGCGTGTACAGTTTTTGAGCGATATATCAAACTGTCATGAATGATATCTACAAAATGCATGCTAAGTCAGGTTGGCCGGCCTCCTCCCCTGTCCCTCACTACCAGCACCTTGTTCCCCAAATCCAGCTTTCCCCCTTCTACCTCCTCTCCCAAGGACCTCTTTGCAAAATTAGAGGGGGGCTGATGCCTTGCAACCTCCAATACCCCTCCCCTTAGTTTTTGGACTCCTCAAGCTCTCCTGAAATCTTGGCACCCTGATGCCAAAGCACCACCAACCCTTTTTCCTTATCCCGCCTCTTTCCCCCCAAACCTTTGTGGGTGGCTCCTGCCGCCGCTGGTGCCTGGACCAGCCCAGCTCTGGATCTCCTGTGCCTGCCCTGAGACAGAGCCCGCCAGGCCACTGCACCTGCAGAGGTGTGGCACCTGCGCAGAGGCAAGCATGATTGGCAAGGAGAACCCTGGCTCATTCCTCACCTCTCTGGTTGTGTGTGCACAATCCCTGCCCCCGCCCATGTACACTCTGGCGGGCCAACCCAGTGTTGGAGGTTGGAGGGTTTTTCTTCAGTCTCTGTTTTTTAAAAATAAATGAGGGTGACCTCTCATGGAACCCTAGGGTTCTGCAGAACCCCAGTCAAGAAATCCTTGGTTAATATATCTTGTATTAGATCTGGATAGTAGGACTGCTGGGAAAACCTGTGATTTTTGATCAGCATGCTTTTTAACAAAACAGAGGCTCTAATATGGAATAAGTAGGAAAAGGGCTGTATCAGTGTAATACAATGCTGTGTGTCCTCTTATCTTTCTCCTCTTCACAATTAAAGTGAGGTCCCATTAAATCTGCTATCACCATCTACCCCTTTTCTTGTTTAGAAGTTCTTTTGTTCTTCTCCTTTATGTCTCTGAGGCAACTAGGTGAAACAGTCACATTGTTAACATCCAAAGTGCAGCCCATCATGCCGTGTATTCTTAAGAACAAAAATAATTTAAAAATTATGCCTTGCTAACTCTATGAGCTGTAAATCCTCTTTACAAATATTGTGTTAGGAAAAAATGGCCCCCTTAGTATAAAGATTTGGTTAAATCTGGGAGGTTCACCCTCCACATAGGCCCTGTGAGATATAGGCTTGTATAACTACTTCCCAATGACAATGGAGAATTCCAAAATACCAGCATCAGAAGCCTGAGCCCATTCGCCAGGCAAGAGTGTACCTCATGAGCCTAATATATAGATCAGCAGGAATGATGTTGAAAAAGAATTAGATAGGGATTCTTGGTCTTGCAGCAATTTCTCTAAAAATCTGTTTACTGGGAAGGAAAGGGAGGGAGGATGAATCAGTGTATGCATGTGACCCAGGCCATCTTGGCGCCAATACTTGAGAGTGGTCACGTGTTAGACCTTCTATTCACCTTTGGGCAACTGCTGCGTGAACTGGATATGGAGGGTATTAACATCCTACTCCAGATATGACTGACTGCTGTTCATTCTCTTTGCAGAGACGAACCCATTTGAATGGTCTGTCCTAGGTGTCTTATGTATCTAGCTGGTTTCCATAAGGATCCACCAGACCCCTGATGATCTTGCAGCTGAAGCAGTTAAGGGCCTGATCCACCACTTGCAAGAAGTGGTATCCTCGGCCCTTGATGAGAACAACCTCAAGCATTCTCTCTCTATCTGCCAATCCCAGGTGGCTCCTCAGTTCTCTGAGGACCTCCAGGTGATGAAATGGCAAAAGTCACATCTGGAGTGTAGGTGGAGCACGGTGAAGACTGAGTTTGATCAAGCATAGGTATGAGGCTGATGTAGAGAGTAAAGAAGATGACCTTGATGGAAATATGCAACTTCCATTGCCAGGGTGACACGTGTGTGTGTGAAACATATTTTAAGTCCACAACACAACAAATTTGAAAGTGGCTTAAATACACCTCCCTAATTCATTGAGCTATAGGAAGGAGGAGGAGATACAGCACAATTAGACTTGCAAGATTCTGTTACTGCAGCCAATCTCAATAAAGGTAGTTTTAGCCTTCCTGGGGAATTTATTTCTTGGTCTGGTTTACCTAGTGGGGATGACATCCATGTTCAGGCCTACTCTGTGGCAATAAGGGCAGTAAAGAGTTCTTACTTTTTCACTGTTACTGCATTGGCAGGATGTCATGCAGAGGCTCTGTCCAGGTGTCCAGTATCCTTTTGGGCAAGAACTGTCTTGCTGGATTTCCACCTGGCTGCTGTGACCAATTTCCTCAATATTTTGCTGATAAAGTCAAATGCATTGTAATATGGGTTCCACTTGGACAGGGTCTTATGGGATGACTGGGGCACCATCTTGCCCTTTTATCTGTGTCAGCCTTGCAAGGTAGTCCAGACAGGAAGCACACTCATATGAACTAACTATACTGTATTGTAAGGTTACATTATCAGACTGTTCCCTGGCTGTGGCTCTTCCCACTGTCTGAGCTGAGCTTTTTTGATGGAATCTGTTTCTGAAACTAAACCAACTTCAAAACTATATCAGAAATTAAAATATACATTTAAAGTTGAAATTACGTATTTATGACTTATGGAATAAAGAATTGGAATACTCAATAATGGGACATCTATGGATGTAAATTTTAAAAAATGTGAAGTTTGTTTCTTTGAATTTGAGGTTGAAAATAATCCATCAAAAGATTTTATTCCAAGCTGATTTCATCCTCAAAAAATGTGTCAGATGGACTGCAGATTTTCTCTGTTAGCAGTGTTAAAAATGTGAGGGTATTTGGTCACGTCCAGTTCTGATTTCTTTTTGGAATAATATTGTAACATATATCAATAGATGTATGGGTAAAAAAAATCAAGTAAAAGATATAAATAGTATTTTGAATTATATTCCAAAATTGTGGAATCTGACTATGTTTGAGGAATACTGGTTATATAGACAAGATAATTATATTGAGCCACTGGAAAAGTACTATTGCCTCCACATTAAATTTGGATTCAAGAAAGTAATTTATCTGTTTCTGAAAAGACTGTTTTTTCTACTAATCAAAAAATGACACAATATGTTATCTTTGGCATAGATTTCATTATATTTTACAAGAAAAGACATTTTAATGCATATTTTGATACCTTGTTATTAGATGATTATATGAATATGTAATATATTTAGGTAATTAATATTAACTTAGTATGTACATTTTAGGTTTTTATTTTATTCTTTATTTTCTTAGTTGTGATATTATAACCTAGTAACTAATTAATCTATTGTATTAATGTACATACATTGTTTTTCTTTTAATCTGCTTTGCAATCTGATTTTCTTCGAATTTCTTTTTGAAAACGGCAATAAAATATTATATGAATGTATTCTTGAAAGCAATCTGCAGTCTTCAGTAGGATTATTCAGATGTAAATGTACATAAGATTGCAGTACAGGAAGTAGAAATGTAGTATACATAAGCAATAGGTTTTGTCATGTTTCAGAAAATCAAGCATGGTGTGTGTATAATGGCATGTTCCTCAAGCCAATTTTTCTAAGGAGCCTGACTGTGGGATTGGGGAGGAGCTTAGTACGGATGCTGGGGCTTCCTTCAAGGCTCTGAACTCTTATATAACTAAGTCATGAAAATAAGAAACAGCTCTGAAGCTGAGATGTGGTATGATTCCCTGCAGATTTTGTTTGATATATTTGGTAAATGGCCGAGGCAGCTTTGCAAGAACTGGCAGCCAGAGCACCATTCCACTTCAGAGATGTATGAGTAAATACAGACAGAACAGTTCAGAGGTGAACTCAACATCTTTTCCTTCCCAGTGCAAAGAGAGGCTAATAGGAAACAAAAAAGGGTTTCTGAAGACAGAATCAGATTTCCAATTTGCATGGTATTGAGGTGTCTGTTGAATAAAAAAACAGTGCCCTGTGACGTTGCCTTGGTTATATATATGGAGCTTTGTTTATATGGGACTGTGCTGACCTTGATAGTCTTGCCCAAATCTAGAAAGAACACGATTTTATTCCATGTTACTCTTCCTATGCAGCAGAAAAGGAATGCAGAATTGTAAGTTTAAGTTCATAGCTAAAGTCACAGGATTTCTCTTCCTTCTCTAACTTCCACCTTCTTGATTCAATCTCATCTGCCTAGAACTTATCTGGAGGTTGAGTCATGGCAACTGGACTTTTCTTTTGGTTTGATACGTTTCACTGCTTGTCCAAGCAGCTTCTTCAGTCTTAGAAAGTTGGTTAGGGGGGACCCCATAAATGTCTTCCAGAGTGGCTGAGTTCCTCACTGACATGATGGGCTCGTTGAAGGGACAATAGGAGAGTGATTAGTAGAGTCTTTGGGATGTGAATGTCTTACTCCTAATCCCTCACTCATCCCCCCATACCAACTTTCTAGACTGAAGAAGCTGCTTGGACAAGCAGCGAAAGGTATCAAACCAAAAGAAAAGAAGTCCAGTTGCCATGACTCAACCTCCAGATAATTCCACCTGGATGACTGAGAATCTTCATCAACATACTGCCTAGAACTTACAATCCTACCTGGACTGGAGTTTCCTTACCTTGACCTGGCCCTATCAGACACCTTTAATTTCCCCTGCAACCCTCACATCATTGTTATTTACCTATTTTTATTCAATTTAATTCAACCTTTGTTTTGTTTATACTATTTCCAGGAAAATTCCCAGGTAGGTAAGAAGAATACTATAATAACATAATAATCACAATACAATATTTCTGGGACAGCGTCTCCCTGAGAGTATCTGCCCGCCTCACCAGAACTTATAGGATAAGCATGCTCCAGGTCCCTTCCCTGAAATGCTGCCATTTCATGGGACCTCGGAAATGTGCCTTTTCAGTGGTTGCCCCCCCCATGAAACACCCTCCCACCAACAATCTGGCAGGCCCCCACCCACTTAGCCTTCAGGAAGGCCATTAAAACTTGGCCCTTACCCAGACACTGCGCAGAGCTGTTGGGGCATCTGGAAGGTTGATTGAGGCGCCGGGTTTTTAGTTTTTTATAAGTTTTTATGGGTTTTATAGTTTTATTGTTGTGAGCCGCCCACAGTTGTTTTAAGATGGGCGGCCATACAAATAAATAAAAAAAAATAAAGTTAAATAAAATGAAATAAAACAAAATAAAATAAAATTTTACCACAGAATGGAAAAATATGAAAAATATGACTTAACTGCAATATCTCCAGTGGTATCAATGTGCCCAAAGACACTACTTATCGTGCTAGTCAGTCTTTCTGTCCCACAGGACTTGTTTTTCACACTTTCTAAACAAAGTACTGCCCTCCAAAACTGTCTTCTTTTCCCAAAATGCCTTTTGTTAGGTTCCCCAGTTCAAACTTGGCAGAAGCTATCCAGACACTCACCACGGCATGATTAGATAAGAAGCTCGATTGCATACCAGAATGGAGCCACTTAATGCAGCTAACTGCCCTCTACCCACATGAGAGTGCAGTCCCTTCTGATATCCACTGCAGTTTAAATCCAACACTTTTACCCCTACCTTTCTCGCCCCTTACCGGATACTCTGGTTTGTCCTTCTCAGGCCTGCTACTGAGATTGTAGATGGTTAATGTAATTGGCACTTGTGCCGTGGAAAACGCTAGCTACCAACAGGACTCCCTTGCCCTCTCCTAAGTGGGCTCCATAAGGATGATTAGAAAATAGAAACTAGAGAATGCAGGAGCTCAGTGCCCACCTGTTCAGGAAAAAAAAAAAAGCTGAGATAATAAATAGGGAGGACCCTCCAAAAGCATTAAGCCCTGCATGGCAGGCAAACTCAGGGAACAAGAACCATTTGCATTTCTAGAAAGATCTTTATTGTTAGTAGGGTAATGTTACACAATCGTGACAGCCTGTGAAAGCAATTTTCCAGCTCAATTTATACCTAGTATAACTAACCCAGAGTTATTCTGAGTCTCTTTCTCATGTTTCCTCCTCCCTAAACTAAGAAATCATTTCTGGAACAGCCCTGCTCCCTTTTGTAACAGTCATGCTCCCTCCTCTGTATTCCCAGGGCCTGTTAGACATTCTGTCACAAAGAGTAAAGGCCAGAGAAGGTAGAAGATTGCATTCCAGTAAATTGGTGCTTTGTAACTGGTTATGTTTCATATACCAACCATTGTGTGAATAACTAAGCTGCCCAAGTAGGGCCCTCCACACTGAAAAGACTGACTCCTATTTATTCATCCTTCACCCTCTCAGTTATACCCTCACATTATTTCTTGAATGATGACGATTAAGTAAATTTGTATGCCGCCTGACTTCCAACTATTAGTTCATTAAAGTTTCTTCTATGTATAACCTTAAGTTATATAGCATCAGCCAAGAAAAAAATGTATGCGATGAGAGTTTGGTTTGGATAAAAGAGATAAAATTTAAATTAGAAATTAAAATGCACGCACACATGCGCGCACACACACACACACACCTACCCATTTCTTTGAGCTCCATGTTGAAAAGTTCCAACCAGCAAGCATCAATTTCATCCAGATCATAGCGACTTACTCTCTGGGAGTATGTTCTAGTGGCATCTGAACTGTCAGAGCTGGACAGGTTCCTTGGAAAGGTCTGTGATGAAGAATGGTCTAGCAGAGGAATTATCCTATGGAACAAAACAAGCTTTGATGTAAAAGACAGGTTCAAATATGACATTAGCATATTAGAAACATGAAGGTAGTATCCTGAAACTATCAACATACATACAAAGCTATAAGCATGCATATTTAGAACAACAAACACTAAATAAAGTAACTGTTGAGTTCCATTATCCAGTATGCAAGTTACTGTTTTGGAGTGGAGAAATTCAGGCATAAAATAAATCCTGGGAGTGAGATTCAAAATATCTGCAGAATGTCAGACTGAGGAAAATGATGAAGGAACCTTTCAAGATGTTTCTGAAGTTATCTCTTCCACACTACAAGCCTGATATACCATGAACGAGGAAATGATTTAGCATATCAGGTCATACTGCAAAAGCCAAATTAGAGTCAACATAAAAAATGATGTTGATTTCTGACTCTCTACATCTCTGATATGCTATCAAGACTTATCACACAAAATTAAGAGTCTGTTTTGAAGCTACTGGCAGTGACTTTTCTGACAAGCAGGACATGTCTTCTGAAAGACCTAAAATGAGGAGAATAAAGGATATAATATCCTAAACACTAAATACCAGTTTAATATTCAGGTACATTAAGAAACAAGGGCATTCTGAATAACAAGGGTCATTCAAAGTTGCAGGTATTTCACCTATGACCCTATTACAAAAAGTTCTCTGTTTAAGTGATTCAATTGGTAGGTAATCTCAAAGGAGACTACATGTATTACAATAAACACAGGTATCGTGTGCAAATTAGATGACCTGCAGCTCTTTTTTCTCACTCAGAACAAAACTTTCCTGATGCCCAGCAGCTATTGCTCAAAAATCAGATAAAAGATTCCTTCATTCAGCTGTAATCTGATTACAAATTACTGTAACCTTCATACCAAATGATATTATTATTGTATAAAAAAGTACCCCCAGCATTTATCCTGAGGTAATTGCAAGACAACCTTAAATTATGGAGTAGCCCATGTGCTTCTAAATCCAGAAAATCCTAATGATACCCCTATAATAATTATATTATTAAAATAATATAATTAATTGGTCATCTGATACCTTATAATTTTACCCCATAGTTTGCCCCCCCCCCTTTTTAAGGCAGACTGCTTAATCATAAGACCAATTCAGCAGAACTCCATAGAGGCAGATGATAATAATAGCATCTTAAACTAGCATTGTATGGTTACTGATGGTACTTTGAAACTATCTTAAAATACATGTTATTTTGCAAACCTGGGTAACACCCATGGGTTATAAACAGCCCCTCAGTTCCATTTTTGGAGCCTCCAGAACACTCCTAGATTCAGCAGCAAATATACTGGTTTTAGACTCCCCCCCCCCCCCCGTTTTCAAGGTTTTGGCTATAAAACAAACTACTGCAAAGTTTAAGGTTTATTGTGACCTCACTGCATCATCTTCTTCCCTGTACTATAGGGAGTGATGGGGAGGTGATCTTATCCTTGACATTGCCCAAAGGCTAGAAAAGGAGAAGATATACACATGAAGCCCATAAAACAATTCCAGAGCAGATAAGGAAGCAAAAATCCTCCCTGGCTGCTCAAGAGAGAACTCTACCGAAAAATTTGCTTCCCCCCCCGCATACTCAATCACATTTTTTCCCCTCTGGGACATAAGGGAATTTCCATAAAGTTGAACAGGAAGCCTAACGCCACAGTATTGTACTCCTACAAAACTTTCTCTTATTTGGTATGGGCTTGAATAATCTTCCAACTTCTGAGTGGCTGCCCAAATTAGACTTGAAATAATATTTATTTATATTTCAAATTTGGTCACCACCCATCTCATTAGGATGTGACTCTGGGTGGTTTACAGTAAAAACAAAAAATAAATATTAATTAAAATACAATAAAAATACAATAAAAACCATATTCATACATAAATAATAATATCTTCCAAGGTGCTGCTGGTGGAAAGGATATTAACATACAGGAGCATCTTCAAGGTGCTAGCCACCCCCACAGTGGGTTGCCAAAGTCCTTGTTTTGCTTTGCTCTCTATAAGAATGTCTTTACTGTATCAGTTCAAGAAACTATCTAATCCAGCATTCTGTCCAGCCGTGATAAGACAGATGCTTCTGTGAAGTCAACAAACAAGGCAAGAGGGCATTAACTTGCCCCTGTTGTTTTTTCCCAGGAGCTGGTACTCAAAGCCTCAATTTGTTCTGGTTTATGTTCCTTAATGGGCTTGCCCTTCACCAGTATTAGTAATCTTCGTATCTTGCATGATAAAGTGAGAGAATTATTTCCCTCCAGGCACTTTCTTCACACTGTGACTTATTTTTTAACTCACTATAATTTTCACCTCCCTCTTACCTTGGTTGTCTTCTATCTGAACCAGGGTTCCTATTGCCTATAACATACTGTATATTCATCTGAAGTGGAAAAACAATCAAATCTAGTTTCTCTGCACGTATTTTAGGCAATACACCTAATTTTTACTGAGATATCTAGTTCCTCCACAATTCTGATATCACAGACTGCACTGATAGCCCTCTGGTGGGCAGGTGGCAGGGGGAGGAAAGGTTGCTGCAGCTTCGTAGCGACAGATTATTTGCTTTTTTTTCCTTTTTCCATGATGCTACTCCTACAAGTCTATATTCAGTAGCGCTAGAAGGATCACAATGGCACAATGACAAATTGAGAAACTTCTAATAGCATGTACTTTGTCTCTTTACTTCACACATACTTCCTTACTCCTTATCTTCTGTCTTCATGCTAAGGACACACATCACTACATTTGAGCCAGGTGGATTTTGCCAACAGTTTCTACTTTTATTTCACAATCTTCAGAAGATGCCACCAGTTCAAAGAGTTTATATAGTGAGACCAGAGATTCTTTGAAACTTAAAATGCTTTCTGCTGACACCATTAGGAACTGAAAGTAGTCACCCTCTCAATCCCATCCCCATTAAATGTGATTCTTCTATCTCCTTTCAGCCTTGCAAATATTACTTGCTGGTAGTATCTCCCCTTTTTTTGATTCTGAAGTCAAACAAATAACCCTGTGACAAAATCTGCCTACATCAATCTTCTCATAATATTAGACACAAGAGGCTTTCTTTCCCCTGGAACTTATAAAGATATGACTCAGAAAATCTCATGTACAAACAAACCCCCTCTTCAGAACAGGAGAAAAAAAAGAACATTTTGGATGTGTATATATTATACGAATGATAAATGAATACAAGCTGCTTCAGCCTCAACTGAAATACAGAAGGCCAAATTATGGTAACTATGAAAGTAATTTATGTTGAAGGTTTCCAAAAGCAGATGATAAAACCAGAGAATTCTGCTTCCTCTAGCCTAAACTGTGAAAGTTAAAAAACAAAAACAAAAACAAAAACCTCCATGATGCATACTCTTCTTAAAGATATTTTCAAAGCCTACCCCACTTCTGCAAAAGTTGGTAAAACTCAGTATTTTTTTTTTCTGGAAGTCAGTTTTATATACAGGTTATTGCAAAGCCCTCTCAATCCAGAGTTATATCTGAATTTACAGAAATATCTCAATCCAGAACAGACTGCTCCTGAAAAAGTCAAATCTGGCTCGACACCTTGGTTTTGAGCAAGATTCAGAAAAATTAGGAAAAACAGTCTGTTACAAACACACATGTATGTATGTATAATTTTTCCAGGAGAATAGGATGACACTTCATAGAAATCACTGCCAGTGTTTTCAAACACTTTTTTTTTTTAAAGAAATGTTTTACTTTCAGTAAGTTGGTGCTCTGATGAAACTGGTACCATAACATCCATTGCCTGCTTCATGAATTATGGGCATTTCCTCACAGCCTCATTCACATGTCCTTGACTTGGCAGAAAAGTATGTCACATAATTTGTGCAGCCTCACGGCTGAGCTTCAGTACACCTCAGCAACGAAAGCAGGGTGGGTACTGTCCTTACAGATTTAATACAGGACAGTTGCAGGGCAGTATCTGATGGATTCCCAAGTTTCCTTTCCCTTCCCACTCAAGGGTTATAAATCAATCAATCAAATCAACAGATAAGTAATACCCCAATCTCCAGAGAAAAGGGAAAATATTTACAGGGTACTCCCCTCCCCAACATCTTCCTCCTCTTCACCTCAGCTCAGTTCAGCTGAGTAAGCACTGAGTCACAGAATATGGAGTTGTCAAAGAACACTAGATTTTAACGGGGAAGAAAGATAGCGGAAAGCTAATTCTGAAAGTGGACGTGAGTCAGAATACTGAACACATGCACTCCATACTGCAATATTTTGATGTAGATGATTCAATTTATTTCCTCCAAGATCAATTGTGAAGATACACAAAAAGCCTTCCCTCCCAGTGCTAAATGGGAAGATTTTAGAGGCTAAGAAAGGAAGTCAAGACTTTTTCTTTTTCTTAAAAAACAAAAAAACCCCAAACAAACAAAACCCTCATCCTTTTCTCCCATATATATAAAGTGTATCTTAAGTCAGGCCCCACACACAAACTTCAGTCCCACAGACAATTTATAATATAAATTACACTAAATATTCAAATTGGTTGCCATTTTCTTCTAAACACTTCCTTACGCATTTGATGCATAGCTTCTGAACATTCTTAACTACAGTAATGTTTACTCTGAAAAAAAAAATTAATAAAACCTAAAGTGATTGGCCTACGAGCCCTGACTTCTGGTATACCCTGCACTGTATATACAAATAAAGTGCTGAAGTTTGCCTCTGGAAGACTCAGTCCCAGTATATGTTACATTCTGAATTTTCTGAATTCAGGCTTTAGAAAAGAAGGGGAAAATGCTTCCTCCCACCCAATGACTACATGGTACAGTATGCCATATGTCATAATAAAGTGCTCAGATTTGTCAAGCTCTAAGGAATCTATTTCCCACCAGCTTATGCAATCAATTCCTCAAATTTGTATTTCGACATTTCAAGTTTTGGAAATCATTTAATGAATCAAACTCAGCATTTATTCCAAATTAAACTCTCACTGATCTCAGTGTGATTTAAACACATGCAATGTTTGCTGGATTGCAAGCTGACCAAGGACATCTGCAAGGGGGGTCCAAAAAGTCAAGATAGCCGTGCCTGTGACTGAAGCCCCACTCCTTTTTTGCCCGCAACACACTTTTTTTGACTCCTTCCACTGTGCCCTTCTCCCCCACTCTGGGATAGCCCTGAACATGATCAAGAGAAAATCTGCCAAAACAGAGAAAGATCAAAACAGACTACAAGTATAAGAAACAATGGAACTTTTCATACCTTATTTGTTCAATGCATACTAGCAACATCACCTGTCTACCCCCTCTACTCCAGTGCTTTGGCCACCCAGCAAACAAACCCTGAAGTCTGAGAAACAAGTTTATTTTATCTATTTATGCATTATATTTCTCATCCTCCTGATAGTCAAACTTTTCTGGGCAGACTAGAAACTTTTCAGTATTTAAACGTAATCATTTTGAAGAAAAATACAGAAAAATAAATAAATAAAAATAATATGCAAATGAATAGGTTTACATCTTAAGCAAGACTCTATTAATTGCTGCATATAATGTTGAAAGAAAAGGGTAGGTAGGTTTAGCAAGTTCTATGCTGGGATTGCTTAAGGCTACTCAGAAAACTCAAGCATGTTCTTCTAGGGTCAAGTAGAATTAAGACATCCTCTATTCTCATCCCTAAAACCTTCTACATTGAATATGGAAGTGCAGGTACTCTCTAAGGTAAGTTGGAGAGTACCTGTATAAATTAAATAAATAAAAAACAGACATATCACAAAATTGCCCTGTCCGCCCATGCCCAGTTGAGAGAGACTGAAGGAGAGGCTAAAAGCAGGAAAACATTCAAAGATGAAGTAGACAGCTTCTTCTCTCAACACAGTATTTGTATTTTCAGCTTATGAGAATTGTAATAAACAGCTCATAGTGTAAATCATTATCTCATGAAGGTGCTCCAGCAAAGCATACTCAAAGTGCAATTCTGCAACTACAGCTATTTCCACATGCTACTCCTGACGGCAACTGTTCAGTAGAGCTAAGCATAGGTTTTTATGTCCTGAAGCAGTGTCACCTGATGGATCCAACAACTGTGCCTTCTCTGAGATGGTACCTGCTCTACGAAACAGCCTCTCCCCAGAGTTACGGACAGCCCTGACTCTACTGGCCTTTTGGAAGGCCATGAAGACCTGGCTTTCCCTGCAGGCACTGGGACCATGATGTTAGTTACTGAAGCTCTGGCATGGATATATATGGTATGTGGGAATCAAGATTTTCACATGGGACTTGACTTGGTTTCTTCTTTGGTTTTAATGGATTGTTATATTTTTACTTTGTTTGCCATCCAGAGTTGCACTGGATAGATAGGCGGCCATATAAATTTCATTAATAAAATAATATGCGTGGAGATGCTGGTACATGTACTGTAGGATGCTTTGTAAGGAATGTGTCAAATATAATCTATAAAAACTGGCCTTAAACACTGAGCAATAAGCATAAGAAACCAAGGTGCCTTTTTGTCCATACAGTTTCTGTGTGGTGGGTAGGAGGCATTAGGCATTAGCTGTTAACTTTCACATTCAACAGGAGCCCTGCACCATTACATATTATACTTGCCACCTAAAGAACAACAGCATCACACACAATGATATACCCTCAGAGGAAGAGTTTCATCTAAGAAGCAAACTCCGATGCCAGCTCTGACAGTTCCTGGCTCATTCAAGAGGTGAAGCTTGCCATGGTATTTGCAAAGATCACATTTCCCCCTTGAAATATCACACTGTAACACAAATGCCAATATACAGCGACGCTGACAAAAATGAACAAACAACAGTATGTCCTTCAGGAAAAACTTCTGAGTCTGAGATATTTGTGATCATTCAATTTACTTTACTCCAACATTTTCAAAAGAACAAACTTCTTGGGCGATTTGTCCCCCCCCCAAAAAGGGATATGAGTCTTACCATAGTTGCCATGCACAAAGAGGAGAAGCCCTACTAGAGAATCTAAGGATCCATATTGCTTAGCATGCAGTTTCCAAAAGTGAACAGTCCAAACTTTCAGAGGTACTCAAAATGAGTATAAGCCTGTAAGACCTTACACTGTCTCCCATTACATCTAGGTTTTATACGCATTCCATGCCTGAAGTGGTAACTTCACTGAGGTACTGGGACTAATACTCATCAGTAGATCTTCAGCATATACATATTGCTCATTCTTTCAGGCTAGCTTCTGAAGTTATATCTCTGCATCTTAAGGTACTGAATTCTTTACACAAACCTTCCCAAATCCGATGACCTTCAGATGCATTGGAACTGCAACCTCCAGAATTACCAGCCAATTTCTATATTCAGGGAGTTTCACTCTGACACTTATGGGATTGGCTGGAGAAGGTAGCAGTAAATCAACTGTGTTGAATAGCATTTTCTTTTAACTGTTCTGAATCTTCCACCTGTCAGGAAGTGAGATTTTGCCTGTCAATTTCACTGGCAGAATCTTATTCTCAGTATTATGGAAAAAAGGAAGGGGAAAAAGAGTTTTCTCCCTAACAGCAATAAGCATATAAACCTCTATCATGTTCTCTTTTAGTCAATTTTCCATTGAAAGCCCTAAACACATTAATCTTTACTCTGAGAACATGTTTCTGCCCCTGCATTTGTGTGAGGAGGCACACTCTGGGCTGTGGTTTCATCTGTAAAACTACGCTGCATTGAAATATGTAAGGTGAGCCCATGGAACGTTCAAGTTTATTTATTTACAAGTGGCTTTAAATGAATGAAAATTATTTGGGATCAATTTCTATCCAGTACTGTGATTGGTTCTAATTACTTGATTTTACCATTCTTACTAAATCCTGTTTAATAAAAATATGAACCATAATTATAGTAAAGTATTATTTGCGTAATGTTTTAAACATGCATTCCGAAAAGCTGTGTTGAAAGGCTGGACTCTAAAAACATACTGTTAAATACCTTTAAATAAATAAGCAAGTAAGTACATAAATAAATCATTGTTTTGGTTGCTCATCTCAGCTTCCTCCCAAGTGCTACAATATCCTATTGACCTGGGGCAATTACAACTGTATACATTATTCTAAGTGCACCCTAACTGGCCTGAATAAATTGCTTTCAAGACAAGCATAGCTGCTTTGCTACTAGTCTCTGTGCCCATTATAAAACTTTGAGGGGTTTTAGTATTGCTTCTGCTTGGTGAACATTCTCCATTTGCTTCTAGTTCTAAATCCTGTTGTACTAAAAGAATATATCCTATCTTATGATTACTTAAGTTTATCCAGGTTCCTTGGTTATGTGGTTTAGAATACTATTAAATTACTGTTCAGTAACACCTCTTTTGCTACTTCTGTAACTTCTATCTCAACCAACTGACCAATCTTACCTCTAGGTGGTTCCTTGCTTCTGATGTACTTAAATTAACTACTTTTCAAATTATTACCCTTAATATTATTAGCAACCATTCTTTTCATCACTCACTACAGAGAAGAGAATCTTTTTGTATGTGGAAATTGCATTATCTATTCCCTGGGGACTGCAAAAAAACATGGTCAATGACTCATTACATTACCAAAGTGCCCAAGGGTGAAATGTTGGACTTATTTCCCCCTATTTTTAGATGATTTGGGCAATTTTAAGATCAAAATGGGTAAAAGTTGCAAATTAAGATCTGAACAGAACATTTCAATCCCATCCATTAAAGGGGAACAAAAAGAATGCTGGGTGGCCATATGCAGCCTATGGTTGCTCACTGTAGACTTCTTATCTTCTTGTGTTTCTTTTCAGTAAGCTTTTTTTCTTATTATTTGGAACGCATTCTATTTTGTAGGGAAATAACTGTTAATCAAGCTGGTGCCTTAGCTAACCATAGTGACATGCTCTTGGATTTGGTGAAATCTTACTTGATTTCAGATCTTAAAAAACCCTCAAATTATATCCTTGACTTTCCTTTTCAACTTTTTACCATTTTAGTGAAGTTTCCTCTTTTGAATTCAGGTATGTCTTTGCTAGATTTATAAATTAAATTTGATAGCACTTTTACCCATCTATTATAAAACAATGCCATTTCCATGAAAATAAATTGTTTACAGCTAGTCCACTTGATTCCTTGAAGGGACATTTTACACGTTCATTAAAAACTGTTAGCAAAGTGTAATAAAGAAAAATTAGTGGTTATACAGTAAAAAAAACACACACCTACATACATTACAGGGGTAAAAGTAAACTGAACATATGGGAAGAAAAGAAACCAAGAAAAATAAAACTTACCAATATTACAATAATTATTATTAATGTTAAACAAATTAATTTAAAAAATAACTATGTTAAACATAGAAGTTCAAGATAAAATAAGGAATATCTAGTTTTGGAAGGAAAGATGAGAAAATAGGTCATTGGTCAAATTTAAGAGGAAATGTAGGAATACCAAGAAAAATATAATTTATGACATACATTTTCTTTAATATAAACTGAAACTGTAGATATTTACACAGTACCCATGTGAATGATTTTAAAAGTTCTTTTATATCTTAATTATAGGCACTAGATACCAAAATCTTGAAAGTGCACAATAAAATTTTAGGAGAACGACTCATACTTATGATTTGAATAAGTTGGTTGATAATATTTTATAACACTGAAGCAGGAAAAAAAAGGAGTATAAGGGATTGTTGGGGAATATTTATGCATCAAAAATACTTAAAGAATTTAGAAAGTCAACAGTCTGGATCCAAAGAAGTAGGAGAGGAATTCCACTGATAGGTCAGGGCTATGTGGCCCCCTTCTTTTCACTACAGCCCCCCTCCCTATCCAAAAAGCAGGAATGGGGGGATGCAGCAGAAAATCTTACAATCCTATGTTTCTGTTGGGAAGATCCGAAGAATGGTGTAGCTTGCTGGGTTGTTACTGAGACTGCCCAATGATAAAGTTACTGAGATCTGATAAGAAGGAATCTTCATAGTGTTAGATTACAGAATTAGAAAAGACATTTAAGTAACTGAAACAAGACCAATGCAGGAAGTAAATATTAAAGAGATGTTTAGATGAATTCCCTAGGAGGTGCTAAAATTGTTTATGCTACACACTGGGTAGTAAATACAACACCAAATTTGATGGAATGGTTATTTCATGTCTGTCAAAGCACCAAAATGGAAAAACTTGATTTATATGCAGCAAGTTAGGGACACAGGCAAAGAACGTGATCTGTGCAGTACTGAAACAGGAAATTTGGGCAGATTTCAGAGCAATTTAAACTTTTTGTGATAGCTTCCATATTTCCTAATCGAATGACTGGATCTCATTAAAACCATTAATGTGCTCTCTTCACAGGGCCATAAAAAATTGTTTTTACTATTTAAAAACAGTGATAAAACAGGAACTTTCCTTTAGAAATATAATAATGCTGATTTTCATGAGCAATGTTTGTTCTTCTGTTTATTTATTGGACTCTGTACCTATCGGAGGCATAAATCAACACTACTCCAAATGACTATTTTAAGTTATCAAAATGGAACAGAATCTATATAAACTTGTTTTCTGTAAATATATTTTCTGATAAATTTGTAGATTACTCTCTCTCTCTCTCCCCTCCCTGCCTTTTTTTTTTTTTTTTGGCAAGAACAAATGTTTTGTTATTGTTTGTGTAGATTTGAAAACATTTTCTAATTCTTTGTATCTGGAATATCAACTCCTTGTTCTGTTCAGGCCAGATTCTCCACAAACCGTATGTGTTTTAAAGAGAAGTACATCTTTAGAATTCTGACCCAATTCAAGTCCAAACATCTGTCAAAGACTTTAAAGTATCACTACTGCAGATGTCCACCCTAAACAGTTACTTTCTTGACCTTATGGTATCAGCACAGATGTCAAATCATGAGGCAACTGACTGAAATAGAAAGTGATTGCAAACAAACACTAAACCAGCCATAGCTGGTGCCACAAAGTACCTCTGAAATGACGTAGCTCCACACATGATTAGGCTTTTAAGTCTCTGTTAATCCTATTCAAGTAACTGGCTTACATAGCAGCCAGGTTACAATAGGTAATAATCTGACATGCAGTCAACTAATGATCCTCAAAAAAGATTTTTTTTAGCCTAACATAAAAATGCAAATAACATTCACTCTACATATTCAAGACTGCATTCACATGAAGGGCAACAGAACAGCATTGGTACTTCTGAATTATTCAAGATCAACTGCTTGTTCCCTTTCCCATTTGTATTCGGTGAATCATCTCTCTACTTTCTCCAGTGAAAGGGTGGGAGTCATGAATATCTGGAATCTGATTTCCACAGCAGAGAAAATCATGATGGACTGGGAAATCTGCCAAATTAGGAGTCCTTCTGCAGTGATTCTCTGGTGGCTCCACCTGTTAAAACTTGTTTGGCTGGGAGTAAGAGGCTGTATGGAGTCTGGAAAAGGTAATCCATGCGAAACTAAAGAAAAAGTGGGGAATTTTGAAAGTGTGGTTCTGACCAGGCCATACTTTTCAATATATATTCCTCTTCAGGAATCCTGTCTTAGGGCAGACACAACAGAAATAAATAAATATCAGAAAGACAGCTGTTAGCACAAAATGGGTTGCAGCAAGCATGAAAAATGGTTGGAGAAAAAGAAAGTGAATTTGTACAGGGTGGGGGGAGCAGTGAACATGTGTGATTATTTCATGCATAAACTACATCACTGGGATGCAAAACCTGGGGAAGTTCACTCCTTCCTTTTGTTCCCCTTCCTTGTCTTTGGTACTTGATGCTCCTAGTGGGCATGTACATGAGAATGAGCATGTATGAGGGCAAGGAAGCAGAAAAAGGATGTGAACTTATTCTAGGAACAAGATCCCGGAGATCCTTGGCTCTAAAACAGCTACTTTCAAACCAGTGTAGGCCATCAGTCCTTCTTTCATGTCATGAGTTATGATGATGATCTTTTATTCTCTTTACTGGAAACACGTTTGTCCTGAGGCTTAAGGTGGTGACAGGATGAAGGTGTTTTTGTTTATGAAATGCAGAGAGGGAGGGAGGGAGGGAGGGAGGGAGGGAGAGAGAGAGAGAGACAATGCACACTCAAAAGCATAAGATATCATATGCAGAAGGTATCATTTAGCCTAATAAATCATTAAAGCATGACCACATAGGATAATATTCATAACTCTTTCCATTGTGCTGATACTAAGGAGGAACAGATTGATGGATACAGTGCATAGATTGATGACTGCATTGGGGAAAGATATATAGATAGTGTTTAGATGAATGTGTGGTTTGCACATTTGAAGCCCCGATGGACGGATGAAAAAATGGGTTGATGGAGGTGGCTGAACAGAATATGGTGTAAATAAGAAGAAGAAGTATGGAGGTTTTAACTAGCACCAACTTTCACTTCTAAGAGATTATTCCTAGAAAAATGCAGGAAGAGGCATTATTTCCTTCTTTGCTAAATTTAATATTATTACATTTAACTAAATGCATGACTTTAGCTTTGCAGAATTTATGCAGAGAATATGAACTGAAATATGTGAACTTGGCTACTAAGGCCAGCCTACTGTCTATGCATAATGTTCACAGCCAAGTTGTGAGCTCGACCACCATCACAATCTTCCTTACTCTTCCCCCATACAGAGCTTCTGCACATCAGAGCTTCACAACTACAGGGCTTTGGAAAAAGAGAAATGAGCAAACATTTGTTCAAAGTGTGTTAAGTTAAAGGCAGTTGCTAGTGATAATACTGCCAAAGGACCAAATAACGTACACCAGTGACAGCCTCTGGGATTTGATAACTCTGATACTGATAGCAGTGCAAAGCACCAGGTGGCAAGAGAAGCCTTGGGATGTTGTCAATACATGTGATATTTTACTACAATAACCAAAACTCAGGTTCAAAGCACTGGTGACTTGCAGAGAGTTGTGAAAGCACAACTCTTGAATGATTAATAGTGTGTGTATATCCCTGAAGGTTTTTGTCCAAAACTATTACTTTGTAGAAAGAAATCTGAAACAAAGCACAACTGAAGCTAGAGGTGAGATGCTTTCCAATGGAGGGAAATAAATCTTTGTCTACTCTGGTAATCACCTGCCTAAAGCTGATAATGACTACAAGCACCTAAAAACCTGAGAATACAGAATACCCACACTACACTGAACACGTTGCTCTGGAAGGGATTAAACATATAATCAGAGAACAGAGGATGCTGACTGCACATTATAGTTCTGGCAGACCAGTCCTGAAGGGCTCCTTTAGTTGCAAGCAGGAATTCTTGCAACTCCAGTTAAACTAATATCCAAAGCAGAGCAAATGAGACAGAGCCATGTGGCAATTCCTGAATTAGTGCTGAAACATAATTAGCTCTACTAGATCCAGAGTCTGTGTCCAGCACAAGAAATGTGGGATTGCTCTAGAAGTCCAGCTGGTCCAGGAAAGGGATTCTTGGTAATTTCTCTGGGACTTGAGCAAGTCTACCTGGAGTGATGAATAAGGCTACATCTTAGGGTTGCTTCAACAATAAAAGGCTGTGCGTGTGTACTGGTTCTGGGACAACCATATCTAATTTGATGAGTAAACACTTCTGCAGTACCTTGCAGGATCAGGTTGTCAATCATATACGCTAGTCTATCAGTAAGTCACAATCTGACATTTCTATATGCAAATTAAAGTGACTGTACTTAAAATGAATTAGAGCTTATGGAGTGCTTAAAACGTCAATTTAGCAAATTTAGCTCTTCATTCTTTCCAGCAGATGTCTAAAGAGACCTCTGACCTGATTGATTGATTAAATAAAGACTAGCACAGCTTCATTAGCTTTAGGCGTCACAGGTCTTGCTGTTGTTTTTCCTACACTGTAAATGATCGTAACTGCAGTATGAATGGGTTATCAAGTGCATCATACATTTGACTGTAAGAAGAATAATCAGATTGAACCAAAAATCTTGGCCTGTACATCCTGTCCACATGAGAAGCTCTTTTACATGTTCTCACTACCTTGTGGAACTATCACATCTGCTCTTTCAGGCAATGTTCACACTGTAAATATAACATTCAAACCAAACCTTTGATACCTCTGGGCATTTTCTAAATTCACAGAAGCTTGACAACAAAAAAGGAAGTCAATGACTAGTTACCAATTGTTATTAAGATTTATTAAATTAATTGATGCATTAAGTTAGGTGGGGGCCAGTTCTCGAGATAGGCAAAGTCAAACAGGCACGGCAGACATTCAAGGAATATTCTTTATTGTTCTGGGGTAGAATAGTCTGGGGGGATACGCCTTCACAATGGAGCCTCCATCTTGGTGTCAGCCCACTGCTGAGGCAAATTAAAGTGGACCAAGGTGCTCTGGCAAAAAAAAAAAAAAAGTGATGATTTCCATGGGAAAATGGAAAAAAACTTCCTACACAAACATCCTGTGTCCCACACAGGAGCCCCTGGAAGTCAGCAACCTGAGTTCCAACTGGTCCTCTGTATAATTGTCCTCTCCCATCAGGCCACAGGCTCTATGCCTTTGTGGCCACTGCTTTGGCTGATGGGGAAAATAAAACTTCCTCCAACTCCCCCCCCCCCTTTCTGGTCAGGGGAATATTGCATTCAAGACCTTCCATAAGAGTTATATACTCTTGCTAAAGAAACCGCTGTGAGCAAATCTGAGCAGACTCCATAAGCCTGGGCTGAAACGAAGGGAACTGATTCAACAAACGATTCACAGCTGCAATTAGGGAGCAATACCTGAATGGTCTCCAATTAGAACAGTAATGTGGGCCAGCATGGAGCAGAGAAGAGAAAGGGGTAGCAATGGCAGTGACCAGTTTTGAAGGATATGGATTCCCCAGCCCTCAGGGCTCCGACTTCCAGCCCCATGCTGGGGGCTGTCCAGGACCTCCCTCCCTGCTTGCTTGACAGCGCTGCAGTGAATGAGCAGCTCTGTGTGAGAGCAGGGACTCTACTGGACTTGTTCTGGGGGTGCAGTAAAAGGTACAAGGTGGGGTCAGTGGATTTTACAATGTAGTCAAGGATTGTAGGAAAGAACATCAACAGGACTCTGAAGACCAGTGTTTTTCAAACTCAACAACTTTAAGATGTGTGGACTTCACCTCCCAGAATTCCCCAAATCCTGGGAGTTGAAGTCCACACATCTTAAAGTTGCTGAGTTTGAAAAACACTGGTGTAGATGAACCCAGAGTCTATCTCCAAACTTGGAAAACATGCTTACCAAAAATCTTAATTGTCATCTAATACACAAGCATGTGAGAGATGCCTGATTCAAATCCCTGTTGCTTCAGTCCTAACAAGAAATATGCAGAAATAAAAGTTTTTGTTTATTTAATCAATCTATATAGCCACCCTCCTCAGCACACATAATTGTGCCATCTGTACAAGCATTTGGAAGCACTGACAGACCTGCCTAAACCTCTATTTGCTCTTCAGTGCACACCCTGGTGTTTCTATGTATAAGATTCCACTATCAAAAGGTGGACTCAATCCACACAGAGGAACATTATGTGCTTCAAATGGGAAAGTTCTTAGGGCATTCTGGAGCACTCACACAGTAATAAATTGCTTGCCTAGGACACAACACATCAAAAATGTTTTATTTGTCACACTGCCTATTTCCCCGTGTCATGATACAGGGTGGGGTGCTACAGCTGGCTATTAATAGTTTAATTAAGACATCAACCTCTCATCTAGCAGTAATAAATAGTACACTGTGCCTAATTTACAAATGTACACAAATCAAACCACTTGACACCCTCTTAAAATAAATATCAGTGTCCATTTCATAGCCAGGAACATACGTATAGTAATTGAACTGCATGTTATAGAATAGATGAACTAAAAACAGCTCCTGTTGTCAAACTCTCAGAATCATGCTATAGCTGCTTATAATGCAAGCGCAGATGATTTCCAGTGTTGACACAAAGCTGAGCGAGACAATGAAAAAAAGGAAACTTTCATTTCTAAGGAAATCTCCTGAAGTGTGCAGAATTTCACAATGCTCATGTAATAGATGTAAAGCTGTTTCCTTTAGCCCCGGGGAAAAGGAGTGGGTGGGCGGGACTGATACTAACTCTGAATACTGAGAGTAATGAATTAAGGTAAGCCCTGATCTAGTGTCTGAAGCTTTGCAGTATGGCTAGCTTCTCCACTGTGACTGGGAGGAAAGCAGGGGGATGGGAGTAGAGGCTAGGTCCTGTTATTTTTACACAGCCATTGCAGTACAGATTTCAATAATTTTAAATCAAGATTTTTCTCCCAGTGTTTGAAAAATCCACAACTCCACATTTGTACCTCCTGAGAGGCACACAAGAGTCTTGCAGTAGCCACTATGTCATGTGGTGATGCAGGCTGATCCTTGGGTTTCTTCTCAATCACTTTGCAAAATACCTTTGAGATATTTTACATTTATGTCTATTTTTTTTTCTGCTTTCAAGAAACAGAAAAGCTATATGGAAATCTTTGCTATTTCACACTGACGCTTGATATTTAATAGGTTGCGACCAGCGCTACCCACATTGGGTAAAGTGCTCCTCACTGACATTGCTGTCATTCCTTTGATTTGTATTCCACACTTTCTGCCAAAAAAGCATTTCCTTTTCAAGTTAAGCATTAAAAAGTAAGAGAGGTGACACGGTGCTTTGATCCTAAACTTTGGAAAGGGATGCATCCCCTGGGTACCAGCTGGCTGGCCCAAAACATGGTCACTTTCAGCACTGTAACACCAACAACCTGGAGTCACATAGCAAGCAAGCACCAGTAAAAGTAACAGGCTATGTTGATCCTCAAGGACTTCAGAGAAGTCTTTTGTAATAATGCTCTTCAGCCAAGACTATAGACCTGGAATCACTGAATGGCAGCGCAGGGCAGGACAGAACTTTAAGTCAACACAATCGATTCAATTCATCCATCACTGAACTTGTTCACTTTCCTAGGACTCCCTACTGAGGAAGGTACAATCCAAGGCCATGCAACCCTGTCATGTGAATGTCTTCAAATCATGGCATTGCCCCTTAAATGCTCAGCATATTCCCTCAACTTCTCTGCAGTCATCACTCCCTGCTTGGCAACCCAAGCACACACTGAGCTGTAAACCTTGTCAGATCAGCATATGCCTTCTTTAGGAACACTTGCTGGGTCTGATGCCAGAGGCTGAACAAATAAATGGAGCTGGTTGAATGGTTCCTGAAAAATTTGTTAAGATACACTTGTTGTGCGTATTAACCTATTCACACATATGGCACCTTGCGACTGTGACACTTGCTGGTGCAGCCTGACAGATTCTGCCTTGTCTCACAGCTGACCTATACTCTACACCACTGATTTTATATCATTTTTATGTCTGATGCTATGCACTTATGTACTGCTGTTTCTAGTATTTGACTCTAAGTTTATTTTGTACTGACTGTAATTATTATTTTCTCTGTAATAAAGCCCCTCATTCCACCCCATAATGATTAACCAAGAAATGCATTTATATCCATTTGGGAGTGAGTACGAAGGCAGCCTTTGAAATCTATTTGCTTAGAGATCTGTGGTACTTAGGCTATCATAGAAACAGAATTCCAGAGGACTGAAGAATTATATTCTTGGCTTTATCACTTTTCCATCTCCTCTCGTTTCCAAGCCTGCATTTTTTAAAAAGAAAATGCCACCACATGTTTTTTGCTGCCAATAGCTATTCTTTTTATATAAGTTCTGTACTAGCTGATTATTTTATGCTGTTTGAACTCAGGTGGCAAGCTTGGATATTAGAATGCCTATTGTTCATCTAACATATCTGGATACTACAAACTGAGCATAAACAATCTTCCTTTGGTTAAGGACTACAGGCAGAGATTTATTCTAGTATGTGCTAGACATGTTTATACCGTATCGTAGTTTTCTTCCAAATGATCCCTGAAAGGAAAAGGGAGAAGAGATGAAAGTCAAAAAATTCATTACAGAAAAAGCTTGTCAGATTGGCTGGAAACCTGACTGCAGGAAAGCTATCAGGGGAGCACTTAGCAGCAGTTTCAACACTCTGCGCCTATAGCGTAGCTTACATTTTACCATGCCAAAAAAAGATGAGTATCTATCAACAGCAGGAGGTACAACAGTATTGAATTAAACTTTAATTATTTTATAATTCTGAGCGTTTACCAATTCAAGAAGGAACATGGAGAAGGAAGAAAATAATTTAATTAAGACCAGACCAAAGCCTAAAGGACCGTGATAACTAGCTAGCTGATTTCCTGGCAATTGTCCCCTTCCTCAGGTTCACAGGATGGGCAGAATTCCTAGAGAAATGATACCTTAGGCTGAGAACTCCAGAAAGTAGGCTGTGAGTTACTACAGTGTGAAAGAAGAAAGGATGCTGCCAGAAGAAAGCAGACACACACTTCCAAAAGAAATGATGGGATCTGTCACCTTTTATGACACGTTATGACATGTTAAGTATTGTATTTTATCTGAAAGGAAGTTGACTTTGCATTTAAGATGATCCCTACAGAAAAAAAAGGGGGGGAGCTGGAGATTTCTCCCTAACCCCCATATTTGGATGCATCAATCACACTTGTGTGCATTTATCTATATATGTGTATATACATCCACACACTCAAAAAGGATTGGGACCAGCAATTAATAGCCTGTAAAATATATAAAATTTATTCCCTATCTGCCTAGACCAGCCATCCTCACATACACAAATGTAGGCTCCTCTCCCTCTTTCCAGCAGAAGTACTGTAACAGAAAAGTAAGGAGCACCTGAGAGCCAGTTTGATGCAGTAGTTAAAGCACCAGGCTAGAAACCTGGAGTCCTAGTCCTGTCTTAGCAACAAAGCCAGCTGGGTGGCCTTGGTCCAGTCACTCTCTCTCAGCCCTAGGAAGAGGCAATGGCAAACCCCTTCTGAAAATGCTGCGAAGAAAACTAGAGAGACTTATTCAGGCAGTTGCTAGGAATCAAGAATTACTCAAAGGGAAGAGGAAGAGGAGGAGGAGGAGAAAATACTTGCACTAGGAAAGCGAGAAAGGATAAAAGTGGATGAAGAGAGAAGAGGAGCTATCTAACAGGAAAAAGACAGAGTATGCAGCCATTACCAAAAGGGTTAAAATCAACTAGGTAAGCATCCCCTTCCAAGCAATCTTCAAGCTAATCTTTGCAGGTCTATCTTCAGTTAGTTGCACTTTCTGCTCATTCCTTTGTTCTCAACTGCTTTTTCTGCTCTTATCAGGAATGGAAAAGTATCTCCTGACTTCTGGAGGGAGGAGTTTTTTTTATCAGTAAACACTCCATACAAATGGGAGAGCAGAGGATGACATTTCTTATGACATCTCTATCTGAAGTTAATGTATATAAAGTACAGCCTAAGGCTCCACATCCAACCAGGATCTCACAAGATACCATTTTGACTGGCTGTTTTGAAATAAGGATTTCAAGGACAAACCAGATATCATATTTCTCATGCAGTCTTATCTCCCGTTGCTATTTTGTCTTTAGCCATCTAGTATTAAAGCCTATTTTCTAAACAGTCCTCATCTGTATCTCATCCCTGCCTGCCCACCCAATATTGGTTAAAAAAGAAACAAATTTATTTATATATTTATAATGTCAGGTCTTGTTGGCTCTGAGAAAGGTCTAAAGCAGTATTTCTCAGCTGACATACCTCTAATGGTATGCAGAAGAATTCAAAGAGGGATAAAGCTTTTCTTTCAAAATTGGGTGTGAGAAAATCAAAAGAATAGCTAGCAAGGAAGCAAGAAAGCTTGGACAGGAGAGCAGAGCAGCCAGTTTCTAGTCAAATGTGCTGAAGGCAGAAGCAACCAAGCATCTTGGCAAAGAGCCTTTCTGTTCATGCACTGCAAACGTAGCTGCTGGTGGTGAGCTCTATACTTTCCATGGGAATAATTCCCTTCTTCATGCAAGCCAGCCAGCCAGCTCCTAACATTCCTTTTTCAGCCCCAATAAAACTCTTGATTTAAAGGAGCATCACATCTTAGATAGGCTACTGTCTGTTCCTTGTTCCCCAACAGTGAGAACTGGTGAGTGGGCTGTTTCCCAAGCTTCTTCTAAACATAGTGCTGATACCATCATTCAGGTGATAGGATGCTCTCTGAATGGGGCTAATAAACTAATCCATTTGCTCTGCCATCTTTTGACTTGGTTTGGTACATATTGAGCACTACAACTACCATATGAGAAAATAATGCTGTATTTTGCATCCATTTCAATTTCTACCTCCACCGTCCTGAAACTGCAGCCATAGAACAAGCTAGTTTTGTCCCATCCTCTATCTCTCCCTATCTCCATCCAGAACTACCTTTTATTATAAAATTTATAATAAAATTTATTTATTATAATTATTGAATGATAGTCCAATGTAAACTGCTTTTATTTCAATGTTGTGTTCTTCCAGCTTACCGTAATAAGTGCATCAACAGAATGCATATATCAATTGACCCTGAGGATGGCTGGTGCCTTGACAATGCTCCCTGAGTTTATTAACACCTAATTAACATCAGCCTCTTGGAAGTATTATAAAGGAAGTTTGTTTTTAGCATATTTTAATATTTATCTATTTTAATTAATGTTTATTCTATTTTTACTGTAAACCGCCCAGAGTCACTCCACAGTGAGATGGGTGGTGACAAATTTGAAATATAAATAAATATTCTTTTCAGAAAACGGGGACTTTATGGTGGGACCCAAATTTCGATACGATCGAAAACTTCTGGTCTAAAATATACACCATGCCTGTTTGTCTACAACAGCTAAGCCCTTCTCATTACCCAAAGCATTGCCACTACTCTCAATACCTTAAGAGCAATTTAATTAACAGGCACGTTTGCTCCAAGTCCCTCAGATGAAAGTAACAACTGCTGTGTAGTGGTATGCATGTTACCAAACTCCTCATTCTGCTTCAGAAGATAGAGGCTGAATAATCCAACTAATGTGTTATACATGGATTTTAAAAGATTAACCAATCTCTCCTAAGAAAAATGGCCTTGGCCTAGCCTACATTTGGAGCATTCTCCTTGTCATCCCAAGCAAAGAGTACTCTTCTTTGTTCAGATAACTGATGATACCAGGAGACCAAAAATTTATTTTCTTAATATGTGTCTACCTAAAAGGTTAGGGATTAAAATGGAAAATGGCATCCAAAACATTTGTAGGTATGTTTGTTTCCTCTTAATGTAAATATATTTGGTGATGTAAAATTTGGCATTGCAAGTTGAGAGGTGATTAAAGAATGAGTCACAGAGTCAGGTGCAAGTTGTGTTATCTTTGCCTGTAAGATCCTGATTGTTATGATCCAACACCTCTGGTACTTCTGAAGTCATCGGCAGAATCTAAAATTCATACTTAAACATATTGTCAGTTGCACATTAAATATGATAAGAACTGATTCATGTAAATATATGTCAAGTATACATTTATTAAACACCCTTAGCAACTCACAAGCCTTTATGAAGATTAAAATCACAAATGCATAAACTGTAACATGCATATTCTGGGCAAAAACCAGGTTATGTCTCAAATGATTAAGAGGCCTAACATTACTAAATTCTTAACCTATGGCATTACTAGAGCTGAATCCATGACTGCAGGTGCAGAATTCAGAAACCTAGGTGGCTGCTAAATTTAAAACTGGATGTACAAAGAAAGGGCTCCCCATCCCATTTCTCCTCCTTTAAAGGCTCCCTGGAGAAATGAAAGTGCCAGGAAACACAGTAGACTCATTCTCAAGGGCATCCATGATTTTAAAAAATTAATAAAGTAACAAATAAGGTAGCTGCTGTCAGGTATGGGCTACAAGATAAATAATTGGGAAAATCTGGGAGGGTAAATGAAAGTTATTAAGTAGGAGATAGAAAACTGTGGAATGTGTGTGAGGCTCCAATCTTCATCAAATCTGCCAATGCCATTATTCCTAAATATGATTAGAAGATAGCAATATTCCATAGGCTTCTATGATCCTTATCTTCCTTCCTTTTTCTCCATAGATTTTTGTAATTTGCTTTAACTATGATGTAGCATTTTTGTGCAGTTACACAAACCATGATTAACATTCACTGGATTCCATAACTACCAGGAATCAAACTAAATTCAAATGCTGGTTTTGGATTCTAATGATGAAGGTAGTTCTAGTCAATGAGGGCCATGGCCAGTGCTGATGTAGATATAATACTATGCTATGACTATGACTAAAGTAAACTATGGAAGATAATTTGTACTCAAAAGAAAGGACATGTAGCCTGTTGTACATCCTGGATTTCTCAACTGTAATTAAGAGTCTGGAAGAAAAAATTCATGGGACAGCTAACATCAGGGCTGCATATGTAAAATTACAGTGCATGTACAAATACTAGCTACAGAATATCCCTATGATGCAACATAAGCCTCCCATTTGTGTCACAGGTGTTAATAGCATGCTATAGAGAGGCACTTTATGGAGAATCAAATCCTGCCATATAAAGTGTTGACAGCATGTTTTTCCATCCTTCAAGATGACGCAATGGCTATTTTCACTCTGGGACATCAAGAGGTACTCTGTGTTCCTACTGTCAATGTAGAAGGGCCCACTGCAGTTCTGTTTGATTGGTGGAATTTTGCACTGTCCTGAAATCTGTAACTGCCTGTGTCTGGAGATAAAAATAGGAATCCTCCTGGTTCATAATAAAAAAAAGAAGGAATTTAATGAGAAACACTGAGAACAGATACTAAAAAAACCCTGAATGAGCATTCTAAAGTTTAAAGGAAAGAACAATAGGAGCTGCAAACAACTCTATGTTGAGATAAACCTGCCATCCAAAGAACAAGATAAGACTTTTGAACTTTAAAGGCTCTGCATGATATATTCAGAGAGATAAGAGAACAGAAAGAATTGATCATAACCAGTGGAGGGGGTTGAAAATGTCACAGGAACTGAGTGACTCATCCCTACATACAGGAAATCTTTTCAAAAGGACTAAAAGAGGAAGGTGGGCAGAGGATAAATACACGGAAAAGGAAAACATTAAAAGAATAAAGGCATTTTTAACCTAAAAATGTCCAAATAAAATACAGGACCATTGGAGAAAGCATTAATCTTTTAAAATGGTGTAATTCTGAAGAGTTTATTTAGGGACCATGGCAAGATATCACACACACACACACACACACACACACACACACACATCCAGTTTCAAGGTAAACATTTCCACATTTAGTGGCACTGCTGTTAAAACCCTGCTAAACTGCCTCACCTCTTTTATAACCATGGAGGAAATAACTAATCCTGCAGGTACAGATCTTGAAAGATCTGTACTACAAGCTTCCCTATTAAAACTACAGAAATAAGACAGGCTCTCTGAAATTACATACAGCAGCACTGAGCTTCCTAATATTGCAAATAGAAACCTGAAGTAGAAGTGCATGTTCACTCCTATATACATGTAGAGTAACAACATTTATCTGACTGACCTGGATAAAACACATCAAAAGTATTCGGATAAAGCTTAATTAAACTGTATAGTTGTAAGGTGGAATATATGTTGCCGGAGACATGCCTTGTGAAGTAGGAAACAGAGGAGACAACTGTGACCTGCTAATTTACATATGCATGTTACCATTTGAGGTTTATAATATCACAGAATTATTTGAATGAGTGAACGCATCACTGACATAAACCTATTTTGCATGGTTCCAATTTATAACCCATAATAAATTGTCAATCATCCAGGGTGTGTAACTTGAGGGATGCAGTAAGCTTTGCACGTCATGTCTAAGGCTGCATTCCAAAAGTGGGTGGGACTGGGGTCTGGGCCAGTTTTGGAGGTTTCATGAGTTTTAAGGAATCAAATGGATTCCCTTTAAAGCTCCAGCCCTTCAAAATGAAAAAGGGTTATGTTGGGACCACACCAACTCTAGGACAGAAAGGCAATGTTGGTTGCCTGCATGTAGCTTTGAGGCCACATCTTTTGTGCCCTCAACCGACACTTAGCAACATAGCTGTTTCTTTTGAATTATTTCTAATGGAAGACAGAGGAGAGAGATGAGCTGTCCACCCCCTCACCTCAGGTATAATTCCTTCACTAGACTAATTTCATACATTCAACAGCCACTCTTCCAGTTTGCATTAATTAATGGCACAGAAATCAAGTCATAATCATGGATACAAACCTGGCAGTCAATGCAAGAAAGCTAACCTGTGAAATAGTGGGACAAAATAAATGTTCTACCCTCCCCATTAGTTCAACAATGACAAGGAGACAACATTTGCATCTATCCTTCAGTCGTCATTTATCAATGCAGTGTGCTCCACCAAAATTTGTTTGTGGTTACAGTTGCCAGAGTGCATGTTGATTACATAGTAAATTAAGAGACATTGTTTGATATTTTTCTTTGTGTTGAAATTATGCTTTCATTTGTTATGAAACATATTAGTAACAGGGCTCAGTAAAGATGCTAAGAGTCAGGGCTGTAGTACTAAGCTATTCATGAGTTTATAAGTAGGTGGCAAAGTGCCAAAGAAGACAGGGCTCTGGCACAACAGCTGAGCAGAAGAGGAAACTTCTGATAAAATTTCCTCCTCTATACAACTATTAAAAGCTGCAGAGGCATATATTCTTATAACTAGCCATCTTCATTTGTAAGTCAAAATTGCTCTGAACTCCTCACAGGAAGGACTAGATAGAAAGTGAGGAATAAATTATTATTGCTACATCATAGACCAGGACATGTATATCAAAGAAAATAGCTTGTCTAATGCAACAAGGACAAAGAGAAATTCAAGACAAGAGTAATAGTTAAAATAGCTTCTGGGGAATGATAAGCTTATGAGTCAGGGCATCACAGTAAACCAAGTTTAACCATTTTTAATAAACTATATTGGCTGGATTCATGTGGCATGCTGAATCATAAACTCTGCTTTACAAAGCAAAATGTCTGGGGTCACATAACATGCTATGCAAAAACAATGCAAATCATATCATGGCTTAGCATAATGTATGTGAACCCAACTTCTTGGTCACCATGGAGGTTGCAAACCTGTGTCCACAGAGATCTGCAATGTTATATTCACTTACTTGAGATGAAACCCAGCTGAAAAAACAGGACTTACTACTGTCAAAGAACACAAAGGGTTCTGTCCTACTGAAGACAAGATACATTTGGGGACTAATATTAGTGTCCCAAACAGACTACTACAGGCCTACTATATTCATATTTACATTACTCATCTGATATCTTTCTGCCAAGAGTAAAAACAACATCTCTTAATAAGTAACTTCACTTAAGAAGGCTAAACAAGGAAAGACCCCAAGTGAGTTTTGAATTGGTGTACTCTCTCCCCCACTTTTTTCCCTTGCTTCCTGCCTTGTACAGTATGTAGAAGTAAACCAAGCACATGATTTATCAGAACACAGGATTAGATTCACTAGTTAATTCTTATGTGCAGTAAGGAAAGTATGAGCAAAAGTGGTTACATTTATTCAATGTGATTTTGAATATAGTTTTTGCAATTCAAGTAATAAATTGGATTCTGCCCCAGATTGGCAGTTTATTGAAAGCAGTACAATTATGAGAAAAACTGGAGAATCCATAGCTGAACCAACATAACTTCTCCATCTAATCTCCTCTAATATCTACAACTTCCATCATCATGGTTTAAAAAGCTGTTTGACTAGTGGCCATAAACAATACATAGGTATTGTTCAATTGGGAACATAAGAGAAGCATGTGTATCCATACGTCAATAAAATGTAGCATTCCATCTCACTGTTCAAACATGTTGCTCTTTTTTGGAAATTTATGCTAAGTGTCTTTACAGAACAAGGAGAATGTCCTGGAGGAAACAATATGCAACCACAAAGTCAGTAAAATAGAGGCTTTGTCTCTTATTTTTTTTCTTTATAGCTTTTCTTCTCTTTAACATATTTTATAACAGTTGCTTTCTGAATCTGTTCTCTGAAGCTGCTAAAGTATGCATTTACACTAAGGGTGACTGAGTACATAGATTTAACCTATATCTATGAAATAGTACACCATAAAACTAGAGTACCACCCAACTAGAAGCCAGAGACCACTGTAAATATTCAAAAATTTTTACTGTGCAACCGTTTTAGGAGACACATTTGTGTGGAGAATTGAAATTATGATCCAGAATATCTGCAAAGACTAAAGAAGGTTCCTGGTGGTGATTTACACCTTGAGGCAACACATTTTCAGTTGCTGCAACTGGAATAATTATATCTGATTAGCTGTAACAATTTGTGGACAGCACTGGTCACATATTACATTAGAGCACATCGCATAAATAAGTTCATGAATGACTGAATTAGCCTTGAGATTTCAGAATACCACAGACCCATTATGAATTCAGTTTTTATTGGTGGATGACTACTTCATCTGTATTTTGGAAGGTATACATCTGTGATAGGATACCTGTGCAATTAAAATAAATTATGAATATGGCAATACATTTTAGCAAGCATGCATCATATATTTGCCAAGAAACTATGGATGGCCTGAACTCCCTTTACTCCCCATGACAAAAGCCATCCCTGAACCCATCTGTCTTAGATAAATATTGGCCTGTCTCCACCCTGTCATTTTTTGGTAAAATTACTGAGAAGGTGGTTGGCCTCCAACCAGAGAAGATCCTGGATGGGATGCATCGTCTGGATCTGAGCACACAACTAAAACTCTACTGGTCATTCTTGTGGATGACAAACTGCATGACTTGAGGGAAGTGGTGCACTTCTTCTCATCCTCTTAGTTCTCTGAGCAATGTTCAGTACCATCAAACATGGAATCCTTTGGGATCTTCTGTGAGAGCTGGGGACTGGAGGCACTGATTTGCAGTGGTTCTGCTCCTGAGTGGGCAGTCCCAAACAGCATTATTGAGGGAGGAGAGGTTGAGCATTCCAGTGTAGGTATCTCAGGGCTTCTCTTCCCCATTTGATTTAACATCTACCAGTACATGAAACCATGGGGAGACATCATCCATCAATTTGAGATGGATTATCAATAACGCTAATAAGACCCAGGATTACTTCTTGACCCCACACCACACAAGATCTGAGGTGAAAGTTCTCATCCAGTACTTGGAGGCTGTAAGGAACCAGATGGGGCAAAACAGACTGTAGTTGCATCCCAGCAAGTTGGAATTACTGTTGGTACAAAAACCATCTGGATCCATTGATGTTCAGTCAACAGCTCTTGACAGAGTTGCCTTTCCCCAGAAATTACTAGATGCTCAGTCTAGTCATTTTCCTGGACACCTGGACTCACGCCTCCTGCTGGAACAGCAGGTGGAAACCATTGCCAGGAGAGCCCTTGGCCAACTTTAGCCAGTTGTGCTCATTTCTGGACCAGGATGAGTTGAGGACAATGACTCTTGCTTTGCTGTCTCTCAGGGTGGGTTTTTGTTTTGTTTTTTTGGTGTCTCTGAGTTAGTTTTAACTCCTAGCAACTACCTGAACAAGTCCCTGCAGTTTTCTTGGCAAGATTTCAGAACTGGCTTGCCACTGCCTGCTTCCTAGGGCTGAGAGAGAGGGATTGGCCCAAGGTCACCCAGCTGCCTTTATGCCCAAGGTGGGACTGGAACTCATGGTCTCCTGATTTCTAGCCTGGTGCCTTAGCCACTACACCAAACTGTCTGTCAGACAGACTACTGCAATTTGCTCTATGTGGGACTGTTTCTGAAGATGACCCACTGTCCTCTCCAGGTACAATTTGCCCAACCTATATGAGCTGGCTGGGAGAGGATGCTACAGGTACCCCCCCTCTCTGATAGATCAGGGGAAGGGGAGCCAGGAAATGGCATTCTCAATGGCAGCCCGTTTGCTTTGGAACAGCTTACCCCTTGAGTGGGATTAGTCCCCACCCTTTTATTCCTCAGGAGTCAAGTAAAAAGCATCCTGATCTGCATGGGTTTTGGAGAACTTGAGTGGTAATGGAAAACAGCAGCAGTTTTTTAAAAAAAGATTTTAAAGATTTAAATATTGATGGAGCTTATGAATGTTTTTAATGGATCATTATAAGCTGCCTAGGGTTTTTCAGGTAAATGGCATATACATCTTGATTCCTATATTTGCTATTTATTATTTTACATACTGCATGTTTTAATCTTGTTTTTATTTTCTGTTAGCCTCTCAGAGTCATATTTTGAGATAGGCAGCCATATAAATTGAATGAATGAGTGAAAGAAAAGCACATCTGGTCTACTTCTAAGTAAATATGAAATCACTAAAGATGTTCAGAAAGGAATAAACTAGGGCTAACAAGAAAACTAAGAAGATTATGCTTGGTTAAAATATATTTGAGCAAGTTCCCAAACATTATCCTATTCTGGATGCAATTCAGCTAAAACATAGATATTTTTCTTTTTATCCTCAAATCATTATTGGGATAAAAAGGCATGAGGTAGGATCCTTATGTAAATCCTTGACTGTATTATAACAGAGGGCTTTATAGTCAGTCATCTTCTCTTTACCTATACTGTAGTCTAAAGACTTCTCAGCTAGTATCCATAAATAAATTAGCTTATGAAAGCCAGTGGGAAGATAATTCTGCCAGCAGCCCTCAATGGATGCTCATACTGCTATTATGCCACTTCAACTCATGGGGAATTATTTTGCAAAAATACTGTAACTTATAAAAATGAAGCATACTACAGTGAAATTGGAATGTTTTCCTCTTTCTGATAGCTACTGCCATTTATTAAAAATATTTGGTAATTTAGGGCACTTGCCAAATATTATGAACCTAAGATTTCATAGGCTTTATTCACAAGTGATGGCAAATATGTACTGAAACACTGGGTGACATTCAGGACTACTAGGGATAGTCCTGGTTAGAGAGGAAAGAATGGAATCCCAAGAAAGAGTTCCAAGTTCAAATCCTGCCCAGGGTAGACCAATGTCAGGAGACTTTATGAAGTGTCTCTGGATGAAGAGGAAAATGCTACTGCATCTCCCTGCACTAATGGCATCTGAAGACAAGACAGAATTCATATGTACCAATGTGCTGCACTGGTGTGACATCAACATTGCAAGAGAAAAAATAGGCTATGGGTAGCAGAGTAAAAATAATTCTAAAATCCCTTTGCTTGCTCTGAGATCAGTCCACCCAAACAATAGTATAATGTTAATGCCTCCAAAAGAGTTAAAACACTCCCACTAAAATCAAAAGAGAGCTCAATAAATTGAGACATGGATAATCTCTCAATCAAGCAAAATGACACAGATGCTTGGGGCACATATGCAAAAATCTTCTGGCAAGGAAGGAGATCAGTTCACAGAACCTGCTCCTGCAAGTTTAACTGGTGATGCTACACCAGTGTGACTATGATTTTGCATGCTTTAAACTAAGCACTGCAGTAAGGAGCAATGTATTGCTTAGTTTAATGTATTTTGCAATGAGTGTCACTACTCTTTTTGGTGGGCATCCTCAGCCATGAATATTACAACCAACTACCACATCAGGAACATTATGACCCCTCAGTAGTAGCCACTTATTTGTCTCTATTTTTGTTGGCTTTGTGCATCAATTGCACAATATTAGAAAACAAATTATTACAGTTGGTTGACTGGGGGGATCATACTTCTTAAAGCATCCTTTAACATATTGGTGCAAATGAAAATGTATTACTTTTCATTGCAGCTATAATTCTGAAAAAAATTATATGGCTTTACTAAATAAGGTATTTTAATTTTAACAATTTTATCTCAGTTATAGGATTGTTCCATCCTATAGATTTATGGCATCAATTACGCCATCTCTAAATATGAACTAGATTATGAAACTGAAATGAGTAGCATATTAAGCAACCTGATCCCTCCTTTTAAAGAGGAAGATGAAAGGAAAATTTAATATTTACTGCCAGAGAACACTTCTTGGCTTGGGACACTTACAAGAGCCTCGTCTAGGATAAGAGTCCTCAACACAAGGCATGTCTGAAGCAGTCAGGGGATCTATTTCTGATCTATAAACTCAATGAATGGGAATGGCTCTTGAATTACACACTCTCCTCTCTGATCCTCTCCATTTTCCCAGAGGCACATAGAGTAAAATGGGATCTTCTACTTGGATGCTGCTTTATGTACAGTACATTGCAAATGGGACACATTGGGAGATGTTGTCTGCAAATAGCCCTGACCATCTATCTTTTTCCTCTCTCCCCTGAAACTGCAGATAAAAAGAATCCATGGGGAAATAGCCTAAGGATCCTAAGGAGACAGAGTTGGCCCAAGGCCTTCCAATGAGCTTTGTGGCTCAGTAAGACTTTCTAACTTGGTCTCACCCATTCAGCCCTAGCACTTTCCCTACCACATTACAGGAATGAAGCTTAAAGCCCTACCATCACTGTTTACAAATCATCCTAACCACAGTGAACATTACCTACAGAAATGAGTTAGAAACCAGGTTCCCATTTGGTTTTCCCTGTCTTCAGTTCTAGAGTATTCTGCAATTTTCTGTAAATGTGCCATAGGCTCATCCCAAACTGGGCATGTTTTTACTGTTGTTACACTCACCCCAAAAAGTATGAGACATATTCCTTCTCATGACAAGCTGAGTTGTTCATTACTTTTAAAATGTACTTCTTTCAGACACTGTTCTGGTTTCCTTTGATATAAAGAGTGGTATAAAAATGAAATGATTAATAATAATTAAATAATAATTAAATAATTTGTGCCAAATAGCATATTTTCTGATAGAGGTAATCATACTATAATACACATTGCTCTCCTGCACAAATACCCAGTTAAAGAGAATTGCACCATTCAACTTCAAAGCTGAAGACTAGAAGTTTCTCAGATAAAGTTGAAGGTAGAATCTGAAGAGCTGACTGCAGCTTATTCTCACTCATTATATATCCTATACTGCCAATATGCATTGCATACTAACAATATGAATATATAAAGAACATTGTCACTTTCCTATTTATTTAACTGGGCTTATGGGCAGCTCCAGGTGTGAACAACTGTGATAAATGGACACCCTGACCTCCCTAAATTGTGTAATAAAAAGAAAGACAAATCAATATTATATAGCCTGTATACAGCATGGGGAACATTAATCAGTATAATCAAAAATCAACCTTCCACTACTGGGCAGAACATTCAGCATTCTAGCTCCTAAAGCCTGATGTTTTAATGGCCTTCTTTAGAACCAGCAGCAAAGGAATAGACGCAAAGGGGACCTCAACTCTTGGAAATGTGTTTTCTATCAGGTCGTTCATGCTTCCAAAGCCACTGTTTTTTGACTGCCTGAAGTGGTGATTTGCCCCAGAAGAGTAATAATATCAGGTAGCCTTGTAGGGCTACTTTTATATATGGCTTTTGATGGTGTTAGCCCCACTAAGTAGACCAGAGTAAAAAAATCAACTCCAGAGGAAAGCTAAAACCACTTTTATTGAGACAGGGTATAATAACAGAATCTTGCAAGTCCAACTGCGCTGAACCTGCTCCCTCTTCTTATACTCCAGTGAATCAGGGAGGTGTCTGCCTGGTCCGCTTTCAAATGTTTATTTCATTTCATTTCATTTTCTTATTTATTCAAATTTATATAGCCACCCATCTCACATTCATGACTCTGGGCAGCTTACAATTAAAACATAAACAGTACCAAAAAAAAAAAAAAAAGTAAAACAGCCATACAGACAGAACAAACATTAAAAACAATTAAACAATTAAAAGCCATACAGTACAATCATCAGGAGAGCACAGCCATTCAAGAACAGTACAACCATTTTATGGGCTCCACACCACTCTCTGATCTCCAGGCCAGATGGCAAAGCCAGGTCTTCAGGCCTTTCCAGAAAGCCATCAAGGTCAGAGCCAGCCTGACCTCAGGGGGAATGATGTTCCATAGGGTAGGCGCAGCAGCAGCAAAGGCCCTCCTCCTGGGTCCTGCCAGATGACATTCTGTCCATTAGTGGACGGAGCCCTGCTGGGTAGATGTCACTGGGGAGAGGGTGGTCCCTCAAATAACCCAGCCCCATGCCATGTAGGGCTTCATAGGTTATCAGCAGCACCTTGCATTGGACCTGGAAGCAAACTGGTAACCAATGCAGCTCATGGAGCAGAGGTATAATGTGCACAGATCTAAGTGTGCACATAACTGCCTGCATCACTGCATTTTGCACTAACTGAAGCTTCCAAATACTCTTCAAGGACAGCCCCATGTAGAGTGTATTACAGTAATCCCTACGGGAGGTGGCCAGGGCATGAGAGACTGAGCGTAGAGCCTCCTGATCCAGGAATTGGCACAATTGGTGCCCAACTCGAAGCTGTGGCTCTACTAGCCACGACTGCCACCTGCTCTCTGCACAGGAATCATGAGTCCAGGAAGACCCCCAGATTGCGCACCGGCTCTGTCTGGGGAAGTGCAACCTCATCCAGAACTAAAGATGATAAATTCCTAGATCCAGGTGGCCCTAAACCCAAAGCCACAGTCTTGCCAGGGTTAAGCCAAAGACGGTGGTTCTCCATCCAACCCCTACAGCCTCTAGACACTGAAGACAGGATGTTGGCAGCATCACTTACTTCACCAGGGATGGAGATACATAGCTGGGTATCATCAGCATACCGATTCCTCATTCCTATGGATGACCTCACCCAGCAGCTTCATGTAGATGTTAAACAGGAGCAAAGAGAGCACCAAATCCTGCAGCACCCCACAGTTTACAGGGCGAGGGTGGGATCTCTTATCCCCAATCAACACCAACTGAAAATGCCCATGAGGAAGGAAGAGAACCAGGTCAATACGGTGCCACCCCACTCCCAACCTCCCAGCCAGTCCAGAAGGATACCATGGTTGATGGTACTGAAGGTCGCTGAGAGATCAAGAAGAGCAAGAATGGACACACTACCTCCATCCCCTCTCACCAGAAGTCATCAGAAATTGCGACCAGTGCTATCTCAGTCCCATACCCAGGTCTGAAACCTGACTGAAAAGCATCCAGATAATCTGCTTTATCCAGACCCCTCTGAAGCTGTTGCACGACCACCTTCTCAACAATCTTCCCTAGAAAGGGAAGACTGGATACTGGACAAAAATTGTCCAGAATGGTTGGGTCCAATGATGGCTTCTTGAGGAGGTGCTGGCACCACCCCTTCTCTGAAAGAAGAATTTACCACCACTGAAACCCAACCACATGTCATCTCCCTGGAAGCTTTTACCAACCAGGAAGGACATGGATCTAATAAACAGGTGGCTGAGCTCATAGTCATAAGGACCCTGTCTGCTTCCTCAGGCCCTAAAGTTTCGAACTCCTCCCAGATAACATGGCAAGACTGTGCCCCAGGTTATCTCCACAGGACCTGTACCAAGGCTGGCATCCAGCTGGGGAAAAATCCGAGCGATTTTGTCTCACAGATGCTCTGCAAATGCCTCTGCGCGGCCCTGAAGGTGTATGTTACCTTGTTGCTCTGGACTTTAAAAATGTTTCAGCCTCTCTTGCCTAGGTAATGGTTCCTGCATATTTCCATCAAGCTTTTCTTCCTTACTCTCTACAGTTGGGAACCAGAAGAGTGCTTTGGAAAGGATAAAGAGCAAAACTCTTATTTGATCTTATTACTCAACAGAATCAAGAGCTAGGAATGGGCCAGAAAGGGTTGGCTTGCTGCTGTCCAGCCTAAATAGAACAATAGCTCCTTTAATAACTCAGATCTGAGCATCAGAGACAGTAGTACTGGATGTTTTAAAGTGACATTTAGATTTATTTAATTGAGCTAATGGGATTTTGTTACCGTCAATGAGTCTTGGAACTATTTAGGGACCAGCAATATTTAGAAAGTGAACATTTTATAAATTTTATCTATAGTAGGGGTAGTTACAATAGTGGATGATGCTAACATCATTGAGGAATGAAAACAGAAAAATCTAGAGTTTCCTTCTGATCCATCTACTAACCTCAGTAAATTTTGTGGCTTGCTTGCAGCCTCTCCTGGTTAAATAAGGTGAATGCTAGTTTAGTTAAGGGGAAGGAGGATATTTCTTTTCTTTTCTACTCCAACTGTGGGAAAGCTTTTAACCTGGCTTCTTTTATAAAGACCAAGTTAGAAGAATGGGAAGGAGTTAATGTCTCCCTTAGAAGTGCTTCTTAAGTAACAGGCTAATCACAGTAAGCATATGGGATCTATCTCCCTAGTTAGCTATTCTATCCATCAGAAATGTCTGGACCTGGGCATAAGAAACTTTCAGCAGATATTATGCTGGTGTACTGGCTACCTGTCAAATGGAAGAGAGGCAGCCTTAAGCAGACTATCATCCCAAAACTTCAGTGTTGGAGGTTTTTAAAGATTCATGCCCCTGCTACCTATCTTCAGATAACAACCCTCCTTTCCATTAAAATCTAATTCTCATTCCCAAGACGGACTGATCCTTGTTAGGAACAGAGCATATACATTCCAATTTTCAGAGCTAAGAGAACATATAAGCTCCTTCACCAGGCTTTTAATTGGTTTTATTTATCGTGCTTGAAGTTACATTTTTTATTTTGTATGTTATTGAATACTGTACAAGTTTCCTTGAGTGCTCAAACTGAGTACAAGGTGAGATATAACTCAAATAAATAAATAATGTGTTTAGAGACTCATAACCAGAATAATCTTTTATTAGACTATGCTCTCTTCTGACAACAAAAGCAAGCGCATGAATAAAGGGTGGGTTTCTATCACTAAAATTAAACAATTCGTATCTAGAATGGGAAAAATAGACGAGTTTCCTAGAGGGGAAGCAAGTAGGAAAGTAGGGCAGCTGAGATAAAGATACAGCAGGCCCTACAACTCACGATGGATCACTGGTTCTCTATTGTGTTCACCCCAATTTTACAATCAGACAAGCAGCCAACATATTAATAACTAGCCTGGTGTATGTATGCCAGTATCACTGATGGGTTCTGCTTAGCATCGTGGGTCACAAGTTATGTTGACCAGAACTAAAACACTGAATGACTGGAATTAAATATCTAAGAATCATCAGGTTTTTAAAATTATTGCAGTAATGAAAACATGCATATTCACATAGAGCTACATAGAAAGAGAAAAGGAACTTTGAGTATGTGTGTTTATGCACTCATGAAGTTGCTATGTATTCAGTGCCTGGTCAAAAAACTACATCAGCTGACCTGTAAAAATGATAGTAAAGCTCCTGAAAAAGAGGAAAGAGGTTTATATTACTATTAAAAAACATGGTACAATTTGTATAGCTTGAGGGGAAAAAAGGAATGGCTGGACATAATTCAAACTAATACACTACAGCAACCTTTCCCAACATGGTACTCTCTTTTATACCATCCCAGTTAACACATCCAATAGCCTCTAGTGGGAAAGAATGCAAGCTATAATCCCAAGATCTGGATGAAGGGATCTGTGGGTCAAAACAGGCCTGGATTTGGAACTGGAAAAAATGCTGAAGTGGCAGAGTTGAGGGAAAGTGACAAAGCTGCCACAGAGATGGGCAGACATACCCACTACCATCCGTTTCTAGAAGTGTGCTGTCTCTAGGACATGTCCTCTGCCATGGCTGGAGGTCTCTCTTGCACCCAAATTTAGCTCATCGTGGAATTAGTCCAACCACAGACAGGGACTATTATGCTGTTAATTATCACTTCACTTACAGGTAGTCCTCGATTTACGATGGCAATTGGGACCAAATTGCTTAGTGATGACAATTCCTGCTGTCTCAGTTGCCGGCAGGCAGGTAAGTGGCTGTTGCTGGGTGGGGGAGGAAATGAAGGGGTGTGTGGGGCTTGGGTCAGGGAGGGTGCGCAAGAGGCATGGCATAGGTCAGGTGCAACAGGGTGCACGAGAGGCATGGTGCGGGTTGGGGAGGGTGCGAGGGGGTGTGCGAGTGGCTGGCACAGCGCAAGCACAGAGGGACTGGAGTAGGGTATCCAGGTGGGGGAGGCTAACCCCAGCAACCTGCAACCTTCCCTGCCGGCTTCCCTATTGATTTTCGGTTATATTTATTGGTTGAGTTAAATGACCCAGTTTTCCTGTTCACATGATGGAGTAACTTTCCCTCATGTTCCAGTAAAGCATGTCATGCAAATAGGCCTTAAAGTATAATATGGCCAACTTTTTTAAAAAGTGAAGTGATGAAACATTTTTTAATGTTTTTTATGGGGTTTTTTTTCACTTGTTTAAAAGTTGTACCAAAGTTCAATGTTAGGACTTCTTTTATTTCAGCTTGAAAACTAGATGTGAACTCAATGGGGATTTTTGTACTTAATGTTGTCTTTGAAGAAAATTACTGCCAGGATATGATGTTGGCTTTGAAGAAAATCATTGCAAGGGTATGATATGATAAAACTACCAAGATCATCTTAAAATCTGCTTTGGTGGCACTCTCAGTGTGGTACTAAAACTGCAGTAATTGAGCACTGTTCTCTCAATTCATTTTGGATATTGGGAGGGGAAGTAGTTAGGAGAAGCAGAGTCAATCTCTAATTTAATTAAAAGTTAGATAATGAATCCTTCCAAAGTCTTTGTTAATATTGCATAATAGCTGTAATCTAGAAACACTTGGAATACAGATTCCTCTGGCTCCGAAGTGTTGACAACTGCATTGGAAGGATCTGATTTGCTATAGATCTAGGAAGAGAGAATGGATCTGGAATGATCCCTAATAATGGCTGGCATTATTACTTCTCTGGTAATGCAGGAATTCATGCACATTATTCTAAAAAAGGACTGCCTTTGAAATCCACAATAGCTACAAAAGGATCTACAGAGCCAAATATTTCTGGCAAAATAGCCAAGAAGTTTTCTTTATTCTCTCTTGCTGTGTATATATTCACAGGAAATCTAAAAGGCAGTTTGATGCCACAATAAAACAAAGCTTGATGGTAACAAGCCACAACATACCTTGAGCTCACATACTCCCTCTTCTTCAATGCAACCATAAGGAGGTGATCTAAGTTTTTGCTTCAGTTTGCTTAGTCCTATTTTAGTGCTATTGTCCAAAGCTAAAACAGTTTTTAGTTTAAGTGGCTTGCTGAAACAATACAATTCTGATTTGTTTGTTTCAAACAAGCTATAGTTAAAAACAAGTGAATTTGCTTAGGATATATGAAATAACAAGCTGTGCTTATGGAAAATGGAAAATGAAAGCCTCCATTTGTTTCCCATGATTTTACCTGAAAAGAAGCAGGAAGCATTTGAACCCAATTTGCAGCAATTCTCATTCTGGTCATAAACTAAGAATAGATAACCTTTTCTAGACCAAGAGCTATGTTCCCTTTAATTTCTGATATGCCATGTGGGGAAAAATTATCTTGTTTTCCCTTTATTTAGCCTTTCCCAAACCAAGTTATTATGACTATTTTTTCTTGTGATATCTACTTTAACAATCTTCTTCTGCTGATGTGTTAAGCTGCAACTCCCATATCTTCAACCAATGTGGTACACCATCAGGTTTGAATAACTGATTTGAACAAATTCCTCCTCACAGCTCTGCAATTTATGAACATAATAAAAAGATCCATAATTATTTTTCAAATTGCACACCTAGAGTTATCGAGAATATACGTTTTTTTTTAATGATACCTCAAGTTCACAAATAAAATGAAAAGCAAAACAAAACACTTAACTGAAAAACACTTTCCTTCCAAAAGTGAATGATTTAATTGCTGGCAGAGAAGAAGAAACAGGCAAAAATAAGTTATTTTATTTCTGTCTTTCCACTTTAGGGGAAAAAAATCCTACATCTATTCACTGTCTAAATATTTGCCAGCTAAGGAAGATCTAAGGCATACAGTGGAATGATTTCCTAATGTGTCATACAGTTCTGTTGCCTTGAATTGTGGCTTCCAGTCTTCTACATGGAATTTAGGAATTTGAAATGTAAATCACTGTCAAGAGTGATAGCACTAGTACAATGGAGTACATGGCATTCATCTCTTTACCAACAACCTCACTATAACTTCTTTTTCACATTCACAGAAACGTTATGTAAAGAGACCTTAAGGAGGGTGAAACATCTATTTTCATTTCAACAAATTTTAAGTACTCTGTCTGCATATTTGAGCAATTTAAAACAAAAATAGTAAGAAAAATATTTTGATGATTAAACTTCCAAATTGTGCAGTGGAAAGATCTGGTAACATGTACTTACTCCACTCATTTACCAATGCCATATACCACCTACCTCCTCTTACCTCATTCCCTATTTATTCTTTAATAATTCCAAGATCTTCCCTAGTTGTTTGTATTGCTAAAACCTAAAAGAATCCTTCAGACGAATTTCATATCCTCCCCTCAAATCTTCTTTTATTTTCAGCTCACTTTCAAATGAAATAGAAACATACCACCAGATTCTTACATATTCAAAGCACTGAAGTCATATCATATTTTTGATGTATGCTAGAAGCTATCTATTTTGTATCTAAAACCCACCTTCCCTATTTTAATGGGACTATTTTACAGCATGTGGTAGAAAGTGGAAAACACCTGGACAAATCATTGTGGTCCTGGGGGGGCTAAGTGAAGGAACAATGCATGCATTACATCTCCTTTTCCTCCTTCCTGTTTGCTAACATAAAGACATCCAACAGGATCACTATTTGCACACCATAGTTCTGATTCTCAATTGCCCTGTACTTACAGCAGTCATTTGTGCCAGAACAAAGTGGCTAAGTCATTCATTTTTAAAACATGACCAAGACTGAAAAACAAACAAATTGTATTGTAACTCATACTTGCTAGATAATTGTTTCTCCTGCAAACTTAATATTTATTTTTATTCTCAATTGGGGGCCAACTGCCTTGAAACATTTGTATGAAAAACATTGTAGCCTATGCAAAAATGTAGGAAATTTAAAACAGGAAATCCTGGGCACTTTGGAGGCACCTGCTGTACTGACACAGGAAGCTGTGGCTTCCTTATGTATTTATTGATTTAGAACAGAGTCTTGGTCCACTGTGCAAATGGCTAAGAAAGAGCTGAGAGAGAGAGAGAGAGAGACAGAGCTGGGGAGGAACAAATATAGATGAATGAATTTAGGTCAATGTAACCATCTGGGAATTTCAGCTTATATACCTTAGAACCAACTTACTCACTGGGATCACCTGAAAGTCTGGAGTAGACTGACATGCATTTCTGACACCAAACTTTAATAACAACAACTGCTATCTCTAGTCCCCCACCCTAGCTTCACTATATTAATCTACTATAGTAAGATACATGTAGTTTTATATTGCAATGGATATATTTTCCTAATGGATAACCTACTCCTCAAGGATGCGGTAGATACTTGGTTCTGCCTCCTGAGCCATAATTTTGCTTCTGGCCTGGTTTTTCCAAGTCACTATTTTGTAACTGGTTCTTGTGGAGGATCTCAGATTTCTAGAAATTAAACAAATCAGCTCCTGCAAATCTTATGTTAGTCTGTATCTAGCAGAGGAAAGCCTGACCCCCTTTGCATCTAGCAAATAAAAGATTAACTCAGAAAACTGAGATTTGATAGACAAATGAATTAAGAACAAAAATACCCATCCTAGTCTTTTTGGAGCTGTAATAACATAGTATTATTAACAATCTCAATATGACGACTTATTCCTGGATTTGGAAAACAGGAAAACCTGGTGCATTTCATCACCCCAAGTTTTCTTCCCTTCTCTAAAGCACTACATATACACTTAATACCCAATCTGTGTCTAGATGATGCTCTGCACCAAATGTGAAAAGACTTCAGCTTTCATAATCCTGAGCCAGCAAAACCAATGACTGGATATTATGTTGACTAGACATTTTAGGAACTGAAATCCACCACCTCTGAGGGCAAGCCAGAACAAGTTCCAGTGCATATTGAGGACATATGTCTGAGGCTATGCTTAACCCTTGATTCCAAAGGAATCTCAAATGCCTACTGCTGTACTGGAACAAGGCCAGTTTTCAGTGGCCTTCAACCAGGGAAAAAGAGCTGACCATGTTAAACAACTGCATGCCTGCAAAATACAGTTGCAAAAATGTGAATTCATTTAGCCTGACTTTAAATAGGCACCTCCAGCCCAGGAAAAGCCAAGCTATCACTTTTCATCTTGATCCAGCACCGGAACCAACCTTCAGTCTTACAGCAGAACATTCAGGATTGCAGATAGTATCCATGTATCAAAGTTGGTAAAAGCAGACATTCTATCAACATGTTAAAATATTGAATCAGTTTAAAATGTCATTTGCATAATTTCCCTTCCAATTTCTCATTAAAGTTTTCTTGTTTTTCTAGGTTGTTTCCTTCCCTGCAACCATACTAATGGAAGGAGATGAAAGCACAGAAGTTTATTTCATAACTTTCCTCCACCAACAGCTGTTGCTGCTGTCACTGCTGAGCAAGCAATGCTCCAGGCAGTTATTGACTTTACTGAAATCCTGGGGGGAGGGGGAGATTTCCTGGATAAAATTGGAAAACACCTTAAACGTCCTTAAAATTGTTTTCAGTCAAAGCATTATTTTTGCAGAGTAAGAATGATATCTAATCAGTCTTCGCAGTGGCATTTAACATCTTTTAAGTACAGAAACCTCCCCAAATCTTTTATATGTTTTATCACAGCTGACTTTTTCTTTCTTTTTTCTTTGTTTTTTTGTAAAAGTAGAGACAGAGATACTGTAAGTCCCCAGAAGGCTGAAAAATATACAGTAGTTCAAACTTTAACCTTTCAGCAGCTCCCAATAATACAGCTTCTCACAGCCTCCTTTTCTGGAATTTTGAAAATATTTTATACTTAGGGGAATGGCAATTGGACCTTAACACTATTAAAATGCTCATTTTATTGTTATTTTTAAAAGAATGGGGCACAGTGACAAGTAATATAAACTGATGTGCAAAGAGAGTCCATCCCAAATGACCAAGGTCTCACATTTCCTAGTAGCACACTCAAAGTGTTGCTGTACCCAGGTTCAAACTGGAACAAAAATGATTCTCAGTGGACTCTGAATGAAAAGAAATTATGTAGGAAATAACTTGACCAAGAAATGTGCACTGAAAAAAAAAAGCTACTTCATTTTTATTACTGATTAAAACAGTTACATGCTGCTGTCCATAAAGTAACTTGAAATGGTTTAGCATTACATAAATAAACCAAGTTAAACAATCAAAGACATGGATAGGTATGAAAAAAGAAAGAGAAATCAATCCCTATGTGACAGGGTTGGGTAGAAAGATCAGTCTTTGGTACCTAAACAATGCAACAATACGACCAATGGATGCTAGGGATGAGAGCATTCCACAGAGCAGGCATCATCACCAGGAAGATTGGACTAAGTAACTGTAAGATGACAATCTACACTTTGTCCAAGGAGATCATATTGCAGCTTTCACAATCTCAGTGATTAGGCAGGTTTATAAGAAGAAAGACAACCTCATAGGTCAAAGTCATTCAGGGCTTTATGCACAAATAAGAAAACCTGCCTATGGCCCAAAAGCAAACTAATAAACCAGGATTGTTGCTGGGGGTAATATTGCACAGCCAGGTGCCCAATTTAACAACCTGACCTCTGTGTTCTGTGTTAATTGCAGCTTTACAATAATCCAACTATGCAGTTAACCAGTGCTTTGACAGCAGTGGCCACATTATTCCTGTCTAGGAAAAGGCGAATTTGCTAATAAGCCATTCTTGACCCTGATGTTTGCCTCCATTGGTTTCATATAGATGTTAAGAATTATTTGGGATATGATTATGCCTTGTTTAACCCCCATGATTCTAAGGCACTGTCATTCAATGTTATTTTCTAATACTGTTTCTGCAAGTTGAAGTGTTACCAAAACTATCTCATGGAGCTGATTCAGAAGGATACCATGGTTAATAGTAAAAAAAGAAAAAGCTGCAGGATCAACAGAATCACATTATCATCTCTTTCTCATAGAAGGTCATCCATCAGGGTGTCCAAGGCTGATTCAATTTTAAAACTAGGCCTGAATCAAGACTGAAATTCCACATATTGTTTTTTTCTTCACCAAAATGTCTGCAGATGCACAGTATTGTCCCTCTCCAACCCCTTGCCCCCAAAGCGGCTATTCTGATGAAAATAATAAGCCTTTACATGCATGTTTTTCCACCAGAAGAGGCACGACTGCCTCTTTTAGGGCTAGCAGCACAAACATGTAATCAATCGCTTTACAGATATACCTAGCTCTAACAGCCAAGAGAGGAAGGGGACAAGAGGTGCAGACTGAGCAGCTACAAGCATCTTGTCCATATCCTCAGGCCTCCAAAACTGAAAGCACTGAGACATAATTGGACCAAATGATGTACTAGATACTGTGCCAAAAGTAGAATGTGAGATGACGTGAAAATAATTTTATCTTCAAAATGTCTTGCAAATTGGTCATAGCAGACTTTTGGGATTATCTAGGGCAATAACAAGGCCTTAATTATCCTAAAAAGCTCTGCTGGATGACTATTTGAGGATGCAATGGAGATTGCAAAGTAAACTTTTTTTGTAGCCTCATCAGTAGATATTGGTGTATCACCCATCTTGCTGCTCAGCAGCATCCCCGGTCATTCTGGCCAATATGGTCCCTAATATGGTACTACAGATTCCTAAGACTACGTTGAGGCTGTCTAAATAATGAGGTTTGGGAGTGCTTTGGTTCCATGACAGCAGGAGAGGAAAACATTTCAATTCCTTGTGGATAACAGCACATACAAGTGAAAATAACCCAACCATCAAAGCCATGACATGTATGCTCAAGGAAAACACCCAGCTCTGTCTCAGCTTTCACCACAACAGAACAAATGGCATGGAACATCCAGTTTTCACCTAGAAGTATCCAATTCACGCATCCTGCATTCACCCCCTTACGCCAAAGGACTTGGGACTCACATTATTATAAGCCTTCAAACTCCCACAAAGGGAGTACCCTCTTTAATGTTGCTCTCCAGCCCCCATGTTCTGAATATGCCTGTGCTAGAGAAACAAACTAAAACTGGTTGGTAAGCAAACACCCAAGTAGAACCTCCTAGATGTTAATAAAGCTACAACAATTATGTCTCCTGAGTCTCTTCAAAGCCAAGCAAAAGAAGAAAAGGTGAGAAAAGGCTTTGTAAGAAGAGCTGGTAAGTTCTAATGAGGCAGAATGCCTTTCACTTGCCTTCCAATCTCCCTTACCTCTTAGTAAGTTCTCACTTTATTTAGTTGGCTCTAGTGATTAAGAGTTACAATTCATGTTTCATATTAGGGCAATGCCTACTTTGAAAATGACTCAGAAGAAGTGCTATGGACAAATGCAGTATCTCTCTGCTATTCTTTATAAAACATATTTTTTCAGATTTCCATGCAAACCTGAAAAGAAGATGCCCCTGCTTTAAAAGTTGCATTAAAGATGCACTGTTTTAATGATCTGATTTATTAAAGCAGCAGCATTTTTCCAGGTTTGCACAGAAGCTTGAAGGAAGACACAAGTGCTTTAATGAACATCAGAGAAGGGCTGCACTCAAGCAAAGTCTAAAGCTGTTCTTCCATATGATTTTTGTAGCATGCATAGTACTATTTTATCAACCATTCCGGCTCTCATCAACAATGCCTTTCAGGACAAAGTAGAAGAAAATTTCAAACATTTTTCCTCATATGGCCTTTGTTCCAAAATGTTAAATGTTCCCAAGGAAATCATCCATGATAGACATGGCAAGCTCCAAAGGTTTAATAACTCAACAACAGTAATGAATTCCTAACCAAACACACAAAATACATAGGTAGACTTTTTTCCATTGTTTTACTCATGCATTTTAGATCCAGAATCCATTGAGAAGCATATTTTGCACTAAACTACCCTGCAAATCACTTAGAAGTCTTGCAACATAGCTATACTACTGGATTCCTCTTTCCAAATAACCTCAATTGTCACACTGCCTGGTTTCTTTGCCTTTAATTACCAGTAGACTTAGTTAATAATTATATGAAAATCTCTCAGTGAAACATAGATGCTAAACATAGAAATCAACAGAATATCTCTGATGCAAGCCATACCATACCATAAACATGCATCTCACTCAGGAAAGAGAAAATGGCATCAACCTCACTCACCTAACCACTGGCTCTGGGATTGTTTCTGTATTTGCTGGCACCTGAACACCTTTCTCCCACTCTTGCCTCCAGGGATCAGCAAGGATATAGTATTCATCCGGGCTCAGCTGGAAAGAATCTGGGATCTTCATTGCTGTTATCAAGTCGGTACGAAAAACCTGAAAATGAAGAGAGATGAAAAGAACAGTAAGAAGCATGTGAAACCACTGGCAATGACACCTTTGAAAGCAGAAACTTTGCCAAGCTTCAAATAAGTGAGGGAGATGTTTAGACGTGCTGAAGTGAATATGGCCAATAAGATGGCTCCTTACATACATGCTAAGCTGGCATGTCTGAATTCTGCCAATCAGAATTAAAATAAAAAAAACTTGGAATCAAATAGGCACTATCAGTTCTGAAGATCTGGAGGGGAACAGCTTCATATCTTAGAAGGGCTTACTTATAACTCTGGACTGTACTGTATAAGGCTGACAGTGATTTGATATTAACAATAGTGAAAAAAAGTTACTCAAACTTATTTCTGGGTAAGTGAAGCACTGAACAAGGAAGCTAAGCTCCACTAGAGGTAGCACTAATATGGGGACCATTTAACATTGGAGAAAAAGGGCAAATACTTTTTTCTTCAGATAATGAATGTATTCCATTTAGCACACCCACACAACATTTAAATGAAATTAGCAAGTATTATGGTTTTCCACTGTGCTACCCTTCCCTTGGACATGTTGTTTTCTTGTATTTCCCATGTGCACAGTCTCTGAACTCTCATGCATGTTTCATTTTACTATTATTGCAGACAAATCAGCAAAACATAACTTCCTGCTCTTAATTTTTAGAAACTATTCTTTTCAGAGTACAAGATTATTGTTAAGGAAAATACCACTATACTGTTGAAGAGAAAGACTCCAAACATGTTACTGACTAATGATCTTGGTATGGAAATATTAGCAAGTAGTCTCCAATTTGTATCTCATGATTAGGGCTGCAAGCTACCTCAACAGAGGGAGAGAAGAGTAGAAACTCTTATTTTCAAAGCATTGCCCACTCAACAAAGCTACTGCCCCAATAACCTTTCCTCCATGATTAGAAACCAGTATATGCTTGGATTTGCACTCCTTTCTCCCAGGGGTTATTCTGGAACAGCAACTTATAATGCTTGCTTGTAATCTCTGGACTGAATAATGTATATATACATACAGGACAAGCTAGGAATTGTTTATTTCCTTCATTCTAGAGGTTCTTAACTGCCCTTTAGGGGCAGAAAAAGACTTGCCTGAGGCAGTCTGGCATAAAATCTAAACCTTGCTAATTGACTGCAAGGTGATTTTTAGCTGAGAAGTTTGTATTCCATCTATCCACGTGGCAGAGACAGAGAACAAAACAAATCTCTCCGTCTAAGCAGTTCAAATTCACCTATCAGGCTTTTTCAGAATCGCTGTAGGCTTGGACAAACTGGTGGACAATATTCATGTAAATTTATTCACGCATACCATCTGAATGCCATACATTCATATACACTTGTCTAGTATATTGTTAATAAATGTTGAAGAAACTCTCTGAAACGGATACAGAGTTCCCATCTCTTCATAAGTATTGTTTTTTAAAATTACTACTTTGAAGTGCTTCAGAGCCACTGATCTTAGAGAGGTAAGTTTTTTCTTTCTTTGACTCCTCTAAATCTTCGTACATGATTTCCTTGGAGCAACAGAGAAAATGTGTACATCCACAAGCAAAAGCTCTTGCCTGTATGAGTAGTGATAAATAAATTAATATAAATTGTGGGACACAAGAACATACTAGATCCTATCTGTACATGTGGGTGGATTTATGTACCACAATGTCCCATTTCCCTTTTTTTCAAGTTCAAAGCCTCACAGGAATTTGATGAGTGTACACAATATGGTAGTTAGTATACTCATGGTACCACACTTCCTCATGAACAGGGAATTTGCACATTGGGATGAACCTACGTTTGTGTTTGCGCAATGCACTAAGCCACAAACTAGCCAACTACATTTCAGCCTAGTATGTTGTGTGAATCTAGTTTATATGGTTGGTCTGTAATTCAGGTTATTAACCCAGAAAAGCGGGTTAAGTGCATAAACCACAGTTCAGTTCAATTCAGGTAAGTCTTTCATAGGAACATGGGCAGTGAATCAGTGGAGTATCTGCCAAACAGAATGAAACAGTCTTTGTACTGTCTTCAGACATTAGGCAAATAAAAATAGTCATAAATGGATAATCAAAAGGGACAAGCTGCGGCTACCGAGCATAATAGATATGTTCTTACTTATCCAGAAGTTTAAACATATGGAATCATATTTTGATAAAAATACTCCCACATGTAAAAGCATGCGAATAGTGTATATTTATTAAAGTGATACGACAGTACCTTGAGCTACATGTGATGGATTATTTGGTAAGTTCTTTAACAATAACTTATCTAAACAACAAGTCTCAACCTCTCAAACAGCAAAGTAAATAAAAGATTTTGATCAGGAAATAGCCTGAGAACAATAATTTTCTTACAGCAATCCTGCCACTCACAGAAGGGTAATTAAGGAACTGATTCCTTACAAGTAACTGCTGTTCTCTGAAAAGCCACTTGTGGATTTACACACATGGGTTATTATGTGCCTTTGCAGAATCTGGTTTGACTCTTCCCACTCTATGTCCTGCCAAACCTTCAGTTCCTAAGACTGACCCAGTGGATCCAAAGGAATAGAACTCAGCAGGAACAAAAAACCAATTTTCCAGTTCCATGTTTCAGCAGAAACAAAACCTGACACTGTTTTGCACACCGCAAACAGTGGGATTCAGAACAAACCTCTTGGGCAGCAGAACTCTGGACAACTTGAAACCTGTATCTCTTCACTGTCATCTAGAGGTCATCCAGATTTTTGCAGCCCAGATTTTTGCAGCCCAGTAATCTTAGCTTGAGCCTTCCTTGGCCTCAGAACAACCATTTGCCCTGCGGGTATAGATATTCTGGTGGAAAAAGAGGTGAGGAGAATAGGCTGTCTCTGTGTGCTAGATCTCCACACAACTTTTTCAATTAATTACCTCCTCCATGGCAGGAGAACATTGTGGCACAAAATATTACATGAATTCTAATCAATTAGTTTATTTTTAAATAAACCCTTTCTTCTAAATCTATGTTGCCTACACTTAAACTCAACCTTGGAGACAATCGGGAAAAGGTTCACCTGCAGATTTATCTTCTTTTCCCTTGCTGACTGCCAAAAACAAACAGAACTGCCATTTTGGCAGGCAGGCAGGCAGGCAGGCAGGCAGGCAGGCAGGCAGGCAGGCAGGCAGGCAGGCTGCTGCTACCCAGGTGAGAATTTCCTTTCCTGCCTGGCTGCCAACACTTACATCCTAAATAAAATATATATTTACATCATCAGTACTTAGTAATACACAGAATAAAAGAGTTGTGCACACACACTTGCAAAACAACATCATTTTACACATGAAGTGTTAAAGCATACAAGTCAATTCAACAAGTTCAAAACTGCCTGTACAGCAAAATACACCACATAGTGCATCATGTACACTTATACCTAAGTGGACACATGTATCTAAGCTTTGGATACCAACCAGTATAGTTTTTACAGACGTTTGTGGAAGCTTCTACAGTCTCCAGAAACAAAAATGCACAACAGAATATAGAGTGCAATGATGAATCAACAATAACAAAGTCAAAAACTTAAAGAGAACCAACCAAGCCATCAACACAGAAGCCTTGGGAACTAGGCATAACTAAATTATGCTGAAGATACTTGCTCTGTTTGGCTGTATATGTTCAATCTACACACACATGTTGTCCAGTTGGTTGTGAAGTCATCAGAATGCCTCTGAAGATTAAGTCATTATTTGACAGCATGCAGCAACTTGGGGCTGTCTGCCATTCTGCCTCCATTAAAACTGAGTTAGTGGCTGTTGCAATAAGAAACAGCATTCCTTCCTTTATGCTATAATGATTCTCAATGTGGTGAAATGTCAATGGCATAAAAACTGGGTTGATCCAGGAAACTCGAACTGTCTCAAGGAAGACTAGAAGCAATGGAATAGGAATAGTGAAACAATAGAAACTTGAACTAGTTTAATTGGTATTCTACTTTCAGAGACGATTATTCATCCTCAAGACCAAAAAAACATACCAATCCTACCAATTTATTCATTAGGAAAGCTGGGGGCTTGGTCCTTAACCTGAGCATTAGGTGACCATGACAGAGAAGATCTCAAATAGCAATATTTGGCAGAGACATAACCTACAGGTTAAGAGAGACCCACAAGTTCTCCTAGGAGATGAACAGGGAAAGTCCTGCAGTTTATCAGTAGTGGGCAAAGTCTGCTTGATAGGTGACAACCAGCACACCTTGAATTATACCCGGAAGCTGATAGATAACCAGTGCAGCTTGTGAAGCAGCAATGACACATTGGCATAACAAGAAGCACTCATTAAGGCCTGCCCCACTGTTCTTTGAACCAGATATAACCTCTGGATGGTCTTCAAGAGCAGCCCCACGTAGAGCACATTGCAACAGTCTAGTTGTGAGTGACTAGGATTTGACTGACTGATACCCATCTTTATCAGTGAGGAAATCCCTCCTCCTCACTGGTTCATACAAAGGTTGTGTGAGAGAATCAGAAAGACTCCATCCTAATGTACATGAAGTTATATCGGTTCTGGACTGAAAATAGTTTTAATAGAAGAGAATATATGAAAAAAGTTGACCTGCTAAAATTCTTGCATCCATACTATTTGTTTTCAGTGTTTACTCTCAACATTCTGACAATTGCTCAGCATCAAATAAATGATTCGAAGGCAGTTTTATGCTTTTAATGCAAAGCAAACTATCCTAGGAGGGATTTTGGAAACTAAATTTTTGTAGCAATGGGGAAACCTAATATTGAGGTTAGATCACATAATTCTTTTCAGCTTCAGCTGATAACACAATTAAACTTGAACTACAAAAACATAAGTAACCTTTTTCTATAATGTCAATTCCCCTTTTTGTACATCAGCAACTCTTTCTATCTACCACATTTGTTCCAAGAATATTTCCTACCTCAACTAACCAGAGCAAAGCTGAACTGTCCAGACACCATCAGGATGCATCTTCCAATAAAAACATAATTAACAGCCTAGTTTTTATAAGCCTGGGCTTGAGAAAGGTCAGCTTCCTTGAAGTCTCTATCTGCCAATACAACATAATTGTTAAAAATGCCGCAGTAGCATTTCATTACCCTGCTGGTGTGAAAAAATTAAAATGAGATTAAGATAAATGCTAATTAAACTTGAGACAGGATCTGCAAAACATCAGAATCCTCAGTTTTGTGTATTTTGTGGTTATCGGGAAAGTAAGTCAGCTAATGAAAATGAAGACGAGAAAGAAGACCACCACCAACATCCAACGCTAATCTAGTATCTTTTGTAAACGTAACAAACATTACTGTTCTTTCCATGTGTTTGCTTTTCTCTGTCACGGTGTCATGCTAGAGGTGGTTTTGAATTATTCAGTATTGCCAAGTAACTATCACCTACAGGGAAAGAACAAACAAGATAAAGCAGAGCCTTTTACAGTAGCCATCCAGCTTCTACCAGATACCTAGTTGACTCAGTGTATCTATGCATATCTAGTGACCATGACAATCTTCTCACTATATAGTAGATGCAGTTTAATGTGAGTATTCAATGTCCATTTTAAACCTTGTTCTTTTTTTCTCCATCATTAGCCATCCTTTAAACACTTTGCATGTTTAAAACAAAAATCAGCAAACACATTACTGAAGGAAAGAAAGGCTATAGAGAATTCAGAGAAAATTTCAAGGCTCTTTCAAACAGAAAGCAGGTATCTCTAAACAGAGAATCAGGAGAGGGGACAGATTTGCTGAGGAAAACGGGAAGTCTGTCTTTGCTATGTTGAACATCTGGAGGTAACAAGAGGGGAACAGCTAGGAGGGAACACTGAAACATGTGGAAGGTATGCATAACATCAGGGTTAACTTAAGTATTTCTTCATCAGCAGTTCTTGCTGACCAATAAACAAGTTTTTAAAGGTGCTTGCCTCTTTAGCAATGGGAACTGATGCAACAGAAGCAGCAGGCACTACACAGGTAGTGTTTCAACTGTTCAGACACGTGTGTCCAGATTCCATCCGGACTTAGGTGAGAGTAAAGAATGAAAACATAAACTTGAAGATCATCACTGGCAAAAAGGTAGAAGCAGAAAATATGAGAGATTAAAAAAGATCTAGAGAAAAATACAGAGGATCAAATACCAAATGATATACAAATCCCAAGGGGAATGAAGGGGACTTTAAGAGAAAAGAAAAGATTTGGAGAGGGATTTGCAAATCAAATGGAGAAAAGAGCCCGAGGAATTATTTGGTGGGAAGGTTCCTATATACCTGTTGGCCTTGCAGGGAAAACTAGGCAGGAATCACAACCAGATGAGCTAATTCTACTTTATTGTAAGGATACATTGATAAAATCTTGCTAGTCTGAAAGTACAATTTCCCCCCCTCCCGCCCTTGACAGCCCAAGAAGCTAGGGAGGGTCTCTTCTGAGCTTCCTGCCCCGCCCACTATACAGCTGTGGGCTATGCTGTCTCTTTTCTGACCATTCCCTTGGCAGCGTCTCTTGGCCGAGTCTCCAAGGTCTTTCCCACATACCATTACAATACGACCACTAACTCCACCAGATGCTCAATGAGGTAGCCACTTCAGATAATCAAATTTGGTGCCATTATGGGATTCAAAGAGAAACCACACTGAGTAACGTTTGAATTACAAGAAGAGAGGAGAGGAGGCAATCCGCTTAGGTATCTTATTGTAAAGGCAAATAATTTTAATCAGTAGTTATTAATTTAATTACTTCTTTTATCCTGTCCCTGCCCTTTTTTGATATGCGATATGTGATTTCCAAGCGGCATATATATACCCTTCATATAACTAACACATGTGTATAACATGCACACTTTTATTAAGCAGACGGATATCTCCAGGGGTGGTTTCAGTAAGTGTTGGCAATTCTCATGCTCATAGAGAAAAACTGAATCTAAAGAGGGAAAGACTGCCTCTGGTCTATGATGTAGAATTAAGGGAAGGACTCCAGGAATCCATACTACTAGTATTACAGTATGCCTCAGCTTGCAAGAATTACTATAGAAATCTGTAGTGCAAAAATGAAAAACTGTTAATAAAACCAATTTGCACACTATTAGTAGACAATGTAGAATATATATTAAGCATGCCTCTGTAATCTCAGACTGGTGCAATAAAATGCTTGCCACCCTCTTCACCTTCTTCACCATCTAGAGATCTTCCTGATCAGAGAATATGAATGGAGAGTAACTCATTTAATTGATAGTCAGCTACTGGACAGTTTGCTGCTTTCACTTCATCTACCTCCCACCCCTGTACCCCATCCTCTTCTATGATGAAGACACGCAGGCAATAAGATCAAACACATAAAAAAAAAGGAACCATTCTCAGTATTCTTTTTTTTCTGTAGCAGCAGGTCAACCCATCTTTCTCACATATTCCTTGGTGAGAATAGAAGCTTTTTATTTTGCAAGGAAGCGCTGCTCTTTACCATAAAAATGAAATATGTTTGCTTGTTTTACTTCCAGCTGCTACCTAGAGGCATTTATATAATTCATTCTAAGTCGCCAGGATAGCTTGATGGGGGTCATGGCTTCTCCTCTCTATTTGAACATGCATTCACCTGCCACAGCCACTAGTGGCATCTTCTTTGCTGAAAAGCTGACACGCTATGAGATTCTGATTACCAATGAGCCAAGACTGAAGCTGCAAGTTGTTTACAGTACCCTGGATTAAAATATCCAATATCAGCAACATCAAAAGATTCAAAGGAGCTATGGAATCAAAGATCACTGTTTGGTACAATTTCTTATCAAGATTACAGGTTTATATTCTTTGCATTAAATCTGTCCTCTCCCTTCAGTCTTTCCTACTGCTGCCAAGCTGCTCTTTCTAGCTTTTCTGATTAGAGACAGAGTAAAAGATTAGTTCTAATTTTGGCCAAATAGCTGTGATTTCATCTATTTCCCTGAAAGTGACAAGTGCTACAGCCTGGATGGGCAATATTACTGCCTTGTTTAGTTACCATTGAAGAGATAACCCTTCAGATTCAAAGACAAGTATGTGCGCCAAATACTCTCCGTTTTGAGGATGTTTTTTTCTATGTCAAACTGGAAATTATGAACCATCAAGAAAGGAGTACTTTGAAAGATTAAGCAACAGGAATTTCTAAAAGAAACACGAACAGCTATCTGGAAAGCTACCCACAGCTAATATGCTCAAACTGCAATCTGAACATTTTCCCCCTTTGGTTTTGAATTATTTGGGATTAGAGTTTGGGAAACAACTCAATTATTCTACTCAAGCTCTTCTGAATTATTTATAGACGCTAAATAAAGAATAAATTGGGCATGATGAACTGAAGACCTAATGGTGGAAGGAAAGTTGCATACTGGAAAACAAGCAATTTTCTCTCAATAGGAGTGTTTATTATTTTCTTCCTTCTGCAGAAATTGACAAATTATCTTTAAAGGTCTGCTGCTTAGCAACACCAGTTCCACTGATCTGCTTGAAAGATGCTAATTGCTTCTCCAAACAATGAGAACTGTTTAAAGGGATACACCTCTCATTTAATGGCAAGAGAAATTGGTCATGGAAAAAAAAAAGGCTGATAGGCTACCGCTATTGCATACACTTCCAAGTAATGATCTGCTATCTATACTGCTCAGATTTCACCAAGGTGCAAGAAAGCATAATTAACTACATTGATAGAACACCGAAAATGGCTTGGTATGGAATCTGATTTAGGAATTTAGTTTACTTAGATTTTTCTCAACCATTAGGTAAGAGACAAACTACCTGAACCATACCATGATAGGGCATTCTAATAAGTAAGATTTGGAAACAGAGCTTCTTCTGCCTGCCATGCAGCATGATGAAGCAATCAGCTTTAGGGAAAAACATAAGGGGAAGAAGAGTTAGAAAGCAGAAAGTTGTCTCTGAAAGGAGACTAAAAAGGTGGATGGAGAGTTATCACTGGAGTTTTCCCTCTAGCTGCAAACAGACTTCAGTAACGAAATATATTACTTCATTCTGTTTGACCTTTGTTAATGATATTAAAGGGTAAGTATGCAAGTGGTAAATCACTTCTAAGTGCATACCAAGATGTGAATGCTGTCAGATGTGGAGCCAAAATAAGGCAGAAAGCACATGTTTGGGGTGGGGACCTTGACATTAGCAGAAGTGCAATGAATCTCTTGGTAGAAGCAAACAAATTGTGTGCTGATGAACATGTAATTGCTAAAATGTACAAACTTTTGTTGAAATTTGAAACAGAGGAAGAACAGGTTAAAGAATGTATGATAAAGTGGGCTAAGAATTTTGGTTATAATATACAGATGGATCAATGGGAAAATATGTGGTTCACAGAGTTGAAATTTACATTGTCTTATGATCTCAGAGAATTTTAATAAAATGATGTGCCATTGGTACATGACACCAGAGAAATTATCTAGACTGTACAAACAAGAAACAAATTAACCCTAAAACAACCCACAAGAAAATTAAGCACACTCAGCAGGCACAGAATATTGAGTGGCAGCTGGAAAATAAACACTGGGGTGGGGATGGGGGCAGGGAGAGGGATAGAGAAAGAAATGTCAAGATGAACACTTTGCTTGAACCCAATGCCTGGCAGGAGTGATATTAGGATACACTACTACTTTTATGCCAAGTCCCACTTGCTTCTACTGATTTTCAACAAACTTTTGTTATCTAGTTCCAGAGAGAGCAAAGAAATACAGTTATTCCACAAACATGCTCCAGCGGCTTCAGTGGGATTTCACCAAACTTTAGCCGGATCAGGTCTTTTTCACTGACTGACAGCTAAATTACCAACGGGCTGCTCTGATAATGTGCGCTCCTCAGTTCATTTGCTCTGCGTAATCAGTTCAGAATCTGCCTTGCCCAATGTGGCTTTTGAATAGAGAACTCCTTCATCCAGAGAATGCTTCCTGCTCCCAGGGAACCTACAGCAAACATCTGGATCTGCCAAGCCGAGTCAGACTCCCTGCATTAGAAAGTTCAAACAGTGTTGCAGGTGATGGCCTGGCAATCTCTCCTCCTAAGAGATTGGTTCTGCCTCAGCTCCTGCTTTAACATGATAAATACCATCATTAAAAATCAACCCAATGAAAATATATGTAATTCGCTCTGCTCTAAGCTCCTGAGAGAAGCAGAGGATAAATGAAATAACCACAACTGTATTTCAATATGCTATTTGCAAATTTCTTACTTATGATCTACATCAGAAAGTGGCTTGGAGGTTTTAAAACACAACTGAAGAATTAACAGGTGTAATCTTCCTATCTTACATGTGCTTTCTCTATTAAAAGCAGAACGAAGAGTATATTGGCTGGTCACCAAGGCTGCTGTTTTACATTAAAGCCTTTCAGTTGCCAATGGCAGAACAGCTCAAAAAAGTTAACATTCCAAAGCGGTATCTTCTGAGTAACCCTGAGTTGGAAGAGGTCATTCAGGCCAACAAGTTCAATCCCTGCTCAGTGCAGGAATCACACTTCTCTGTTTGAACACATCCAAATAAGGACTCACCATTTTCCTTGGTAACTGGTTGCACTGTGAAACTGCTCTTATTAATGGGATTTTTTCCTAATATTCAACTGGGTACCTGCCTTCATCCTGTTCATTCTGCCATCTTCTACTTTCTAGACCTGTGTTTCTCAATCTTGGCAACTTTACGGTATGTGGACTTCAACTCCTGGATCTCCCCACCCAGCACACACCTTTAAATCCACACAACTTACAATAGAAAACAAAAGAACTCTTGAACTTCTTCTGCATGGTACTGCCACAAGTATATGACAGTACCTTGATAACCTTACTCAAAGCTAAACAAATCCTGTTCTTGCATTCTCTCATATTAAAATTCCAGTGCCTGGATCATCCTTGTTGCCCTGCTCTGAACCTGTTCTAATTTTGCTGCATCTTTCTTAAAATGTAGTACCCTTCTATTGATTCTACCTAAACTGCATGTGTGTTTTTTGCAGCTACATCTGTCCTAGAGATTTAAACTCATTCAAAGTAAACATATATCCCCTAACCATGATTTTATTTATCTCAAGTATCTATCCTGCTTCCTTCTCCTCCTCTTCTTCACCACAAATACCTGGTGAAACATGTATCTTTTTCTCAGAGAAGGGTTAGGTAGTTTCATCCTATCTTTATTACCTGTTAGCATTTTGCTGCCTTCACCAAGCAACTAGTATACTGATTACAGGTAGTCCCCAGTTTAAGAACAAAGTTCAAAGTTTAAGTTCTGTTCTCAAGATCTGTCCTTAGGTTGAATTTATATGTAAGCCAGAACAGTATTATTGTATAATACTGTATAAGTAGTATTGTGTAATTAACTTGAACCATTGTATATTTAACTCAAATCATTGTGTATTTAACTCATATTTTGCTACAATTGGCTCCGTTCTTAACTATGGGTTGTCTGTAAACTGGGCATTCTTAAACTGGGGACTACCTGTATTTTTTTTTCCTTTTATTTTGAATTTACCTGAATTACTTTCCTGGAGGAAACAGATTATCTGGGCCCTTTTCAGTCAGGTTTCAGGCCCAGTTATGGGACAGAAACAGCATTGGTCATACTTTTAGATGATCTCTGGCAAAAGCGGGATGGGGGTAGTGCGTCCATCCTCACTCTTCTTGACCTCTCGGCAGCTTTCAGTACCATCGACCATGGTATCCTTTTGGGTTGGCTGCAGGAGTTGGGACTGGGCGGCACGGTTTTGTGCTGGCTCAGCTCTTTCCTCCAAGGCTGATACCAATCGGTGTTGATAGGGAACGAGAGGTACAGCCCGCAGCCCCTACTTGTGGGGAGCCTCAGGGTTCGGTGCTCTCACTGCTCCTATTTAACATCTACATGAAACCATTGGGTGAGATCATCTGGCACCATGGGATGTGGTATCATCAATATGCCGATGATACTCAACTATATATCTCCATTCCAGGTGACCTAAGTGATGTTGTGGCTATCCTTTTGCGGTGTCTGGAGGCTGTAGGGGCCTGGATGGGGGACAACAGGCTTCAACTGAACCCTGGTAAGATGGAGTGGCTGTGGGTATGGCTCGCCTCAAGGTCTAGGAACTTATCATCTTTGGTTCTGGGTGGGATTGCACTACCCCAGACAGACCCAGTGTGTAACCTGGGGGTCCTCCTAGACTCACGACTCCTGTTCAAAGAGCAGGTGGCACTGGAGGCTAGGAGGGCCTTCACGCAACTTTATGTTGTGCATCAGTTACACTCCTTCCTGGATCAGGAGGCCCTCCATATGGTCACTCATGCCCTGGTCACTTCCTGTTTGGATTACTGCAATGCACTCTACATGGGGCTACCCTTGAAGAGTATTCAGAAGCTACAGCTGGCACAAAATGCAGCGGCACGGAGAGTTTTGAACGCTCCTAGGGTGGCACATATAATACCTCTGTCACGCAAGCCAAACTGGTTGCCAGTTTGCTTCCGGGTCCAATTCAAGGTGTTGGTTATCACCTTTAAAGCCCTTCACAGCACAGGACCAGGTTATCTGAGGAGCCATCTCGCCCCCGTTATATCCACCTGCCCTCTCAGTGCGGCAGAAGGGGAATGTTGCAGACCCCACCAGTCAAGGAATTCAGGCTGGCAGGGTGTAGGAAGAAGGCCTTTTCTGCCGTATTCTATAAGAGAAGGACATACATCTTGGTTTGCTGGGATGCTAACCAGCTGAGCTTGTCTACTAGGTCCAAAAGGCTAACTGGCTGATACAAGAGCCAGGCTATTGGTCCATTTGTATATTTGCCAGAGTATATCCTAACTTTCTTCCTCAATGTGGCATATGGAACATTCTCACCTCCATATGGAGTTAAGGTTGAAAAGAGTGACTGGCTTAAAGTCACCCAGGATACTTCCATGATTAAGAGTGGATTTTAACCTGGTCCTTTCCAGTCCTAGGTCAATACTTTAATCGCAACACCTCATTGCTTCTCTATGCAACATTTTTCTCGATTAGCTCAGTATGCCTAAATCTAGAGCGTTCTTACTTCTTTCCACGCGTGGGGCTTTTTCCTTGGTCAAACCAGGGATCTCCACCATGTAAAATATAAGACTGTTTTTAAAAAGGACTTTGCAAAATCTTCATATACCAGGTTGATAAATGAAAACTGCTATTATAAAGTGAAATTATAGCTACTAATCTGGATGACTTCTGAAAGAGAAAGGAGGACTATGGTTAGGATTATTAATGGCTATTAGGTATCATAGATGTATATCTATCGTGTCCATGATCATATGTTTTTGAGTTATCAGCTTCTGGAAACACAAGCAGGAAGATGCTACTGCATTCATGTTAGACTGGGAGCTTCTCAAAGGCATCAATCTGAAGCTGAAGAATGTGGAAACAGAACACTGTCCCCAATAAGTCTTGATTTGAACCACTTAGGCTCTTCTGGTCCTTTGCCAATGTCCCTGGTTGACTCCAGGTATTTATGACTCGATAATGGGATTAGAGGAGGGAGGCCTCCTGATAGGTCTGTTTGTTATCTGCTGCTATGGGGGAATTAGTTAAGTTAGGACATTGTTCTATTATGTTTGCAATGGAGATGTGAGTTCCTATTTGCTCTTGACATGACCTATCTTTTTTTGGGACAGACAAGAAAGATCTTTCTATCTCATACCATATTCCCAAATAGGGTCCCAATATCTAAAATATTTTTGCAAAAAAGAAGAAAGAGGAAATCTAACAAATGTTTTGGCAAATTTATGGCAGAAATAGTCTGCTTATATGGCAGCTCACCTAATTGCATGGGGTTATTTGTTCCATATGATCAGTCCCGTAACAAAGAATGCCTAAGTTCACATCAGTGTCAACAGCCTGTGGTACAATCAGCGCAACATACACTCACAAATGCAAGGCCCAAGCTGGCCTCTTTGGAAACTGGTTCTGAACTGTTAAGGGCCATATAAAGCAACAGCAATTCCTTAAAAAGGACTTGAAAGCAGTACTTTCAGCACAGGAGTTGTATGTTTGTAATAGCCAAGGCATGTGGTATGAACATATCAATAAATCTCAAGGGAAGCCCCAGATAAAGAGCATGACTTGGAAGTTCCCAATAAACAGTACAATGGAAAGCAGCTCCTTGCTCAAAAAAGACAGACACTGCTTTATCATCCAAAACTAATAATAGGCACATTTGGCACCATTTTTCTATTTTATACTCCCAAGGAAAAAATAGTAACTACATATAACATAATTAATAACTTATTTAGGACTATAAATGCATATGTGTGTGTGTATATACATATATTAATAATAATATGTTTATTAAAGGAAAAGCACTGTGGTGAAAGTAAAAGAAATGACAGTAAACTCAATATTCAAAGGAAAGGCCATCTTAGTACTTCTTTCCATCACTATGACTTATGCAATACCGATTTCTTCTCATTTTAGTAAACTTGAAGCCATACCAAAATAGCTTCAAAAATTAATAGAAAAATATTATTTGAATTTAATCACATTCTGTTTGCCATATTTTGCTTTATATTCATTCCAATAGTAACCAGACTACCCCATGCATACTAGGCCAGTTATTGCTATCATTTGGGCAACTTTCCCACAAAAAGTACGTCAAAGAACACCTACACGGGAACCATGAAATATGACCCAATCCTAAGTAATTTCCTTTCCAACACGATTGTATAGTGCTATATTCAGAATTTTTTTTTTTTGCACAGGAATTTATGTCTAATGAGTGCCCTGATTCAAACCAACATGTAACAAAGTATTTTGTATGATAAATCCATTTCAAAAAAAGTAGTTTGAACAACATTCAAAATAAAAGATCTATTTATCAGTATAGTAAACATCACAATCAACCACATTTTTAAATAAAGAAAATGATGTAAAAACACAAATAAAAATATCACAAATTACAAAGAACAAACTTGAAGAACAGCAGGTCATAAGCCATTTGAATAAAAAGTGAAAAAATAGCAACAAGGGATGTCTCCTTAAGAATTACATTTCACAGTTTGGCCATAGGCACTAAGAAGGTCTTCCCCCTCATCACAACAAATCATGCTTCTGAAGCTGAGATGTGTGAAGCAGAGTTTTGCCAAACAATATTTATTCAATGGTTGATTCACATAACAAATGTGCTTTTTTATATACACTACCTTGCTCCTATGATGTTTGGTGCATTAAGATATCTAGCACTTTGAATTGGTCTAGAAACAAAGCCAATGCAGCTGAGTTACAAGTTAACTCCCAGTAAACTGATTTAATCCACACGTTAGGGTGCATTTTGGGCAAGCTGATATGTAAGGACATTGCTCAAGAGCAGCTCCACTGCAACAGTCCACTCTGGGCTGGGTTTCGGAGAGAACTTTGGGTTGTTCCTAAGGCTTCAACAATAGAGGAGGAATCCCTTGGATCCAAGCTAATCCAAATGTTACCTTGAGGGAACAAGTGGTACTTCCCATTCTTAAAGAAGTTGTGGTCTGTCCCCTCCATAAGAAGCTGTCCCTGGATTAAAATGTTCTGGGCAATTTTCTTTCAGTCTCCAACCTTCTCTGAAAAGGGAATGATGTTGAGAAGATAGTCAGCTTTAGTTCCTGAAGGAAATGGACCACTTTTAGTTGGGTTTCAGGAAAGGATGCAGTACTGAGATGGCACTGATTGCACTTATAGATGGCCTTTGGCATCCATCCCAGCCCTCCTTGATCTCTGTGGCTTTTGAAACCATCAGTCATGGTATCCTTCTGGACCAACTTTGTGTTTTGGGAGCAGAAGGCATGGCATTGCAATGATTCTCCTCCTTCCTCCAGTGATGCTTCCAGTTGGTGTTGGTAGAGGGGAAGAGATCTAACACTATTTTCATACTCTGTTCTCTCTCTGCTCCTATTTAACATCTACATGAAACCGCTGGATGAGGTTATCCATCAGTACAAAGGTGGGCATCATCAATATGCTGATGATATCCAGTTATAGATCTCCACACTATGCCAACCAAATTGTGCTTCACACTGTCTTTCACTGTGAGGTTCCAGTGTTTCTAACCCCAGACAGAACTGGTGCATAATCTGGGGGTCCTTTTGGACTATCAACTCCTGTTCAAAGAGCACAGGGTAGCCATGGCAAAGAGAGCCTTTGCACAAATCTATCTTGTGCCCCAACTGCACCCATCCTTGGATTGGGAGGCCTGCTCACAGTCACTCATGCCTTGGTCACCTCCCATTTGGGCTACTGCAGTGTGCTCTAAATGGGGCTGGCCTTAAAAACAACCTTCCTTCCTTCCTTCCTTCCTTCCTTCCTTCCTTCCTTCCTTCCTTCCTTCCTTCCTTCCTTCCTGCCTGCCTGCCTACCTACCTACCTACCTACCTACCTACCTATACACACACACACACACACACACACACACAACTTATATAGCTGCCCATCTCACAAAGCAACTCTGGGTGGCTATATAAATGTGATGAATAAACAAACAAACAAACAAACAAACCTGGAAGCAGCAATTGGTCCATAATACAGAGGCATGAACAGTTATGAACACGCCTTGGAAAGCTGATGTAATGCCACTACTTCATGAGGTGCACTAATCTCCCTATAAGCTTCCAGGACTAATTCAAAGTGCTGGTGATCACCTATAAAGCACTTCATAGCACAGGGCCAGGTTATTTGTGGGACCGCCTATTTCTAATTATGTTTGTCCCATGAGACCCAGCAGGTGGGCATACTTTGGATCCCTTCTAAGAAAAACTGTCACCTGCAGGGATCGAGGAGGTATGCCTTCTCTGTTGTAGTGTGCGCCCTGTGTAACATTGCCTCCATGGTTTGGACGGCCCCAACCCTACTGACCTTCCATAAGGTCCTGAAAACACAGTTCTTCTGGTCACAGGATCAGAATGTGGGATGAGCCCATCCAGAATGAAAGGTCTTAGATGGAATATATGTTGCTTCATCTGAGTTATTCTATTATTCTGAGTGTTTCTGTTCCAGTTGTTTATTGTGTTTTATTTTTTAATGGGGAAATTAAACACTTTTACAAATGGTTAGTTCCCCAGAGTTGCTTTGCAAATTGGGCAGCCACATAAATAAAATTAAATCAATAAAAATCATAACGATGACCATGACGGCCATGACCAGCTCTTTTTTCTGCAAAGGGAATCAAATCTTCAAAATAAATCTTTGACAGAAAATGAATACTAAGAAATCAACTTTTTATCTGAAGTCACTAACCAAGAAAATGTGTCATTCTTAATACCTTTGTGAAAAACCAACACAAGCAACTTGTGACTTTCATAGGCTATCACTCTACTATTATTGATTCACAACCACATTATAAATTCATACATTTCTTCCCTTTAGCATTACCAGTAGATAAACAGATAAACAATACCACTTTCCAGTTTTAATATGTAAATCAACATTCATCCTTCAATTGAAGCTTGTGCTAAAAAACATCAGGAAAGCTCTGTATTTCAGATATCAGTATCGCTCAAAGATGCATCTGATACAATCTTTTCATTTCCATCCACTTGATATCTGATTAAAAGTTGGACAGAAATCAAATTTTCCCGTGGCTTTATCCTCCCAGAACTTGGAGATTATAAAAATTATTCTGTTTGTTAGAATGCATTTCTTTCCAGCTTACTTGCATCAATTTATATGGAAAAGGAAATCACGACTGCTAAATTCAAAGGAATTTAGTTACTGATTTCAACAGAATAGCAGACTGTCAAAGGATTGCCAAACTATGCAAACTGTATGGTGTTTGTTTTTCATCTTGCCTTCAACTACTTTTAAACAGGAAAAATTTGGAATAGCCTTGACAAATCAACTGTCCTTCTGGTATTTTGGACAACAGCACCCATTATCTCCAGCCAGCATGGCCATTGTCAGTGCTTGCTGTGGATGATGGAGTTACTGCTCAAGACATCTGGAGATGTTCATCTTGGAAAAGACTGATCCTAGAACAAATCATGTAATAAATCAATCCTAAATCAACTTGCCTCTGAATAAAATGCCAATCTTTCTTTTTAGATATGTTAACTAAATCTTAGAAATTCATGCTTAGCACTGCTTTTAACAGCAGATCAGGCATATTTGCATAAATTTGCTTAATATGAATACTTTATCAGCTGTTGAGCATCCCCATAAAAGAACAATCTGACATTGATGTAGGCTGGGTGACACTCACACTGAGTGAGTTCATTAACGTGCTGGAACAATTGTTTATGCTTGGTTTATGCTTTTGCAAAAGTAGTAAAATATGTCAGTGTTTATCAGCCAAAAACCTATGCTGAAGCCATTGGGACTGCTCCAAAGTAACTGACCACAGTATAATGTTCAAAAGGTAAAGCATCTGTTCTGGTTAAACTACCCCAAAGAAAAGAGAATACCCCTGCAGTTTAAATATAACATTATTGGTCACATTGCAGCATAAACTAATCAACATTTAAAACATTTAATTTGTTGGTTTGCATGTTACAGAATCAAGTTACAGCCAACAGTGTTGTTTACTTAGAAATAAACCCTTCTTCTTTTCATAAATGGGACTTACTCCAATCTAAACACATGGGATTGTGGCCTGTATTTAATGGTGGTCTAGAAAGCTATTAATCTACAATTTTCAATATGTTAAGTGCTGACAAATCATTTTCAGGTCCTCTCACATAATATTTAAGTATAAGCTACAGTACACCTGCAACACATACATTTATTGGTCCATGGGGTACAAAGGCAAACAGTAATGAGATACTAGATTGCCATTCTCCAGTCTAATGTTTTCTGTGGGTTCAGACTAAAATTCCCACAATACTGGTTGGGAATTCTGGAAAACGTCATTCCAAATAATCCTATGATCCCATGTGGGGATGGCCACAAGTACATGTATAAATGAAGTCTGATGGCATATATTTGTACCCTGTGCTTCAAAATCTGTTTCCAACTTCAAAAGGTTAATATTTAATTTCCCTCTTAAAGACAGAGAGACCAAATACTATATCCTGTTTGTTTTCTCTTAATTTCCTCAAATGATCATATGTTGATGACAGATGGCATGCTCTTTGGCAGCTGCCTAAAACCAGAAGTCATTATTGTCCAAGCACAATTCTCAGTTTTCTTTAGCAAGATTTGTTGAAGTGAATGGGATAGGATTACAAAAATTCCAGCAAATGGATGATTTTCAGCTTAGAACCAATATATCCCTGTGTACATTAGGAGGAGGCTTTCTGATAGCCTAACAGTTTTCCTTCGACTCAGCAAGTAGGCAGATCTCTTCAATGATAATTGGGAAGTCTGTAGCTGGCTGCTTAATAACAGTCTCCTGAATCTTTATCAATCAGGAAACCAACTCTTACAAAAGTGCTTCCATGGTTCAGATATGAAATAAAATGTTTATCTTTGGTTTTATAGATCTCTATTTGCAGATGAGAAATCAACTCAGGTCTTACAAAACATCTGGACCAAAAAGAAATGGAACACTGCAATTATTATGATTACATTCAAACAACAGACCTCTAAGGATAATGATCAGAACCTTGCCTAACAGCTTCAAGTCCCTATTTCCCAAAATGTGGTACCTTTCACTGGCTTAGAACAAAACTGTTCCTTTCTATCACTTTGGATTTGTTTTTCTTCCCCTCAGCCTCCTGTTCAGATGTCCTCATTTGCTTTCCTATGACTCTTTTAGATTGATGTTGAGGTTCTTTTCATTCACCTATCAAAAGCTCTTAATAGAGGAGCATAGCCAGTCTCACTAGAATTCAACTGCCACTGTAAATTCTCCATCAAAAAAATGTGCTTTTAAAAGAGATTGCAGAATGGGAAAGCTAAAACTGCAAGTTATTCCATTTGATTTTGAAGGTTTATTAGGAAAGACAAAAATTGTGTTTGCATAACAGGTTAACCAACAATTAACTGAATCCAATGCACTGTATCATCAACTAATCACACTAGATGGGTTCACACAAAATACAGTACTTTATCTAGGGTATATTGCAGATCAAGTCTACAGCTCTTCCTTGATAACTAGTGGTTCTTGCAAGAAGACTACTGGCTGAGATGTAATCCCTTTTATTTTGATCCTGAAAGCTAAAGCAAAATATTAAAGCTATTTTAACTAACAGGTAAAATACTGATCTTCCAGATCTAGGCTGCAAAACTCCAAATGATCACTAGATGACAGCAGCAGCAGCAGCAGCTCTTTAATCCCATCTAAAGGCCATTTGGATTTTTTGCTTAAAATCTAGGGCACGCTGAACTGCAAACAGGTCAACCACATTTTAACTTAGCATGCTGTGCAATATCAAACTTTCTCAAAGTTTTCAGTATGCCTTAGTCATCTCCTGGTTGCACTATTGGAGTGTGCTCTAAATGAGGCTGCCCTTGAAGACAATCTGGAAGCTACAATTGGTCCAGAATGCAGTAGCATGGGCAGCTGTGAGCATTCTTGCTACATGCATGAATCACTACTATTCTGCAAGATGCATTGGCCTCTTATAGGTTTGTTTCCAGGTGGAATTCAAGGTGCTAGTTATCCCTACATGGCACAGGACTGGGTTATTTGCAGGACCTCCTTCTCCCAATAGTATCTGCCCATCCCACATGCTCCAGTAGGATGGGCACACTCTGGGTCCCTTAACTGAAACAATGACCTAGGAGGGATGCCTTTTCAATGGTGGTACCTACCCTTTGAAATGATCTCTTCCCCTGGCATACGGTTGGCCTTGACCTTGCAGACCTTTAGAGAGGCAGTGAAACCTGGTTCTTTCCTTTGATGTTTGGGTCAGGATGATTAGAGTTCCCATCTGATAGAGTGTAATAAATTTGAGCCCCCAACTGCTGATTAATTGTTGTATCTGTTTTCAGCTGGAATTGTTTATTTTGATTTTGGTATCTTTGTTCATTGGTTTATTGTACGTTGCCCAGAGTCACACTGTTTGAGTTAGATAGCCATTCAAATGCTTTAAGTTGAACAAACAAAACCAGAATATGTATTATGGCAAGAAGCAGAAAGGATCAAGCCCGAGGCCTCTAAAACACTGATGACATACCAGAGAAGAATTTGAAATCAGCACCAATAATGTACTCTTGCTGGCTATTCTAACAATGTCACATAATAAAACTAGTGTTTACAAATAGCTTAATGTGATTTTTTTTCTTTAGCTAAGAACCTAGTTTTTCCAGTTGTACAGCAAATGCATATAGTTAATCCCTTCTCACAAAGTCTTTCATAACAAGCATCACCCTTCACTTAGCTAATGACTATGTAACCTTTGATTCCTTATCTTCCCTGTTTATACTGATGGAGAGAAGACAAAGGGTATCTCAGCTGCAGGATGGAATCAGAACATTCTATCAAAAAAAAATTCATCATCTACTAAGGAAACTGCTGCCATACAAGAGATTTCAACTTCAGAGCCCTAGAATACAACTTATACAAGAGCTCAAGGTCTACCTAATCTTCACAACATGCATTCCAGAATTCAGCGGTTCTTATTACTATGCTCCAAATGGTTATGCTGACTCTTTAACCACAGTAGCCATAAGGGTAATCCTAGAAACAGGCACAATAAACTTAATTGGGAATTTCCAAATATTATTGTCACCTCTGCCATAAACTTATTAGTTGCTTTAGGGAACCTGTTATCCCTCACCCTGAAATCCGCATCAGCATATTCGTGGTGCATTCTAGGAAGTGAACAGAAGTCACCACAAGCAGCAGAGGAGTTAGACTTCATCTGACCAGCTAGAGCCAACAGCCCGCATTTTTTTCCCTTCCTCCACACCACATAAGACACATCATGGTCATAGATAAGGTTCTTGGAGTTACAGTACCTGCCACAGATATACCATGTTTGCCTTTTCTTCTAAAACACGAAATAGACTTCATCTGTGTAAAGTATCAGCATGCAGAAGTTCTGAAAGCAAAGGCTGGTGAACTGTAGACCAGAGTATAATGTCTATACTTCAATCATCACAGTGAAGACTTCTTGAATAGCATGTATGCCATTACTTGCCAGAAACTGGAGAGAACTTACAACCTAACCAAAGGGTAGAATGAAGGCAGCTGGCAACACATCATCATCAAAACCATAATTATCACAAAGCAAACCATTCCCTATACCATAGCAACCAATTACAACCAACAAGCTCCAAGAGAGCTTCTACAAACATGACAAAGCTACAACAGACTCCAACAATTGGTTCTATCATCTGATCCAAGTGGAACTGCTCAATCACCAATAAGCTGGAAAGGAGGGCTGTGTTTGTAGGCAACTTCATCTTAAGAGCCACAGAACCTTCCATTTGTCATCTTTTTTTCTTCTCAACATGTGTACTGTCTCCCAGGTGCACAAATCTGAGATATGATGGAAAAACTGACACGGCTCATCAGACCCGTTGATTACACAAACTTCCTATTCATCCACATGGGCACGAATTATATTGTAAGGCATGATATCAAGGAGGAGAATGGCGAAGGATCTTGGGGCCAAGTTGGTGTCAATATTTCCTTTGAAGACAAAAGTCCAGCAAAAGAAAGTAAAAGTTTTCAGGTGAATTCTTCAGTGCAACATTGGTGCAATCAAGAGGTTTCATTTTTCAACAGTGGTATAAACTTCAGCAAGGAGCTGTTTGTAGAGATGGAATTCATTTCTAAGTACATCTCTGAGTGACAGGTAGCTAACCTGATCAGGATGGCTTTAAATTAGAATACAAGGAGGTGGGAGTTGTAAAAGCACTGGTGAATAATGAATTAGCAAGTAATGGGTTGAATACAGCAGCAAAGCAAAATGTTTTGGAAGTTACTAGCTTAACAAAGAAACAAAGGAAATACAGGCATAAAGGAAAGAGAAGGGAGTTCAACCCATTATTTTAAATTGATCTACACTGATGCACAAATTATGAATAATATGCTAGATTAACCGGATGTCATGAGGCATAAAGACAAGTATGATTTAGTAGAGATTACAGAAACATAGTGGGATGAAGCTTATTTATGAAATATTGGACTGGATGGGCACACTTGCTTCAGAAGAATAGGCAATGCAACAGAGGAGGCAGTATAGCGCTGTTTATCAGGAATGAACTTACCTGTACAGAGGTACACTAGACTCATTGTAATACAAGTATTGAAAGAATCTAGTTAAAATAAAAGGGCAAGCTGACAGAAGGGATATCTTGCTAGGTATCTGCTACAGACCATCAACCAATCAAAAGTAGTCGATGAATATTTAGATAAACAATTGAAACCTTAAAAAGCCAGGAAGGAAGAAGATGAGCTAAGGTTAGTGAGAAAGGCAAAATCAGCAAGGTTTTTTCAAATATGTCAGCAAGGGGAAGAAAAAAAAGAGTGGGTTGTTGTTTACTCCAAAAGGAGAAATCTTAACAGGTAACCAAGATAAAGCAGAGGAACTCAGCTTCTACTTTACCTGTCTTTACATCCAAAGGAAATGATTTGAGCAGCACAGATTGGGAAAAACCATAACAGGGAAGAGTGCAGGTCAACAAGGAAGTGATAAAGGATCTTCTAGCTAATTTGAATGCCTTCAACATTCCCAGGCCCCAATGCAATACATTCTAGAATACTAAAGTAGCTGGCTGAAGAGTTGTCAGGATCTCTGTCAATTATCTTTGAAGATCCTAGTCACTGGGGAAGTGCTGGAAAAAAGCAAATGAAGCTCCCTTCTTCAAGATAGGAAAAAAAGAGGATCCCAGAGATTATCAGCCTTTAAACCTAACATCAATACCTGAAAATATGTTAAGGCCATTTGTTAGCATCTTGAAGAAAAAGTTACGACTGCTAAAAGTCACCATGGCTCTGTCTAAAATAGGTCATAATGAGACAAACCTCATCTTCTTTTAAAGTACTTGTTTTAATGGAAAAGGGAAATACTGTGCATATAATCTACAATGATTTCAGCAAAATGTTTGACAGAGTTCCATATGACATTCTCATTGACAAACAGTTCAATGTGGCTTGGATGGTTTTACAGGAAGATGGGTGCAAAACTGGCTAATTGCACTCAGAGAATCAGCATTAATGGCACTATATTGAGCTGGAGAGTAGTAACTAGTGGGGTCCTTCAGGAATCTGTCTTGGGGCTAGTATTATTCAATATTTTTATTAATTATCTGGAAAACATGATTGATGGACTACTTAATAAATTTGAGGATAGCACAAAATTGGGAGGTCTGACCAACATACAGGATGACAGAACAAGATTGCAATCTAATCTGGACTGGTTGGAAGACTGAGCTGGGAGAAACAAAATGCCCTTCCACAAGGAAAAATATAAGCTATCATATTTAGGGAGGAAAAATAGAGGGCATACAAACATGAGGGGTTCAAGGCTTGGAAGCAGTACTTTGGAGATGAACTTAGGTGTGATAACTGATAACAAGCTGAGCAGAGTCAGCAGTGTGAGACAGCTGCTAGAATAGCTAACATATTCTGCTACATTAGAAGAAGTGCTGTATCAAAGATGCATGAAGTCCTTATTGTTCTCTACTCTACTCTATTGCGACCACCTCTGGAGTATTGTGTATGATTCTGGGTAACATATGAATCGTATGGACAGGTCAGAACATGTCAACAACGATGATACACTAATCTGAGGACATGCTCTATAAGGACAGGCTGAAGGAATGTGGGATGTCCAGTCTGGAGAAAAGAGCGCTGAAGGGAAATATTATATCAGTAGTTTAGGTAAAGGGTGCCACAGGGAAGATAGTCAGGAACTATTTTCCATTGTTACATTAGAACAAGAAATAATGGATGTAAGGTGCAGCTACCTAGATTTCATTTAAATATAAAGGAAACCTTCCTGATGGAAAGAACTGTACAACAGTGGAAAAGTCTACCTACAGAAGTTGTGGGTTCTCCATCTCTGGTAGTTTTTACAAAAAGGATGGACAGTCACCTCTTGAGGATAGTTCAATTGGTTTTCCTGCACATAGCAGAGGACTGGACTAGATGATTCTTGTGGTTTCTTCCAACTCCACAGTTCTATGAAGTAGATAAAATAATACTGTTCTGCTTTATAGGCTTGTAAGGGTTTCAAACAACTGGCTTGGATCTTAGCTTTCATTCCACGAACAGAACAAATTTAACTTAACTAGAATAAAGGTTTAAACTCATGCATACTCACACATGCACATAAAAAATCTGCACCTGCAAATTCAAAAACTCTTGGGAATAATGTCTAATACTAAGAGAAGTATTCCACAAACACCTCCTTTATTAAGTGAACTTGGTATACAAGCACAGTACACGAACATACTGTACAGTTGTAATTATTTATTATTATTAGGTAATTGGACAATTTCTAAAATTTAGAAATAAAGATTCTACTATGCTTAAAACTACAGGCAATATTTGCCAACATTAGAAAAAAAGTAACGTTTATGTGCTTATAACATGCTCTTGCGCGCATATATATATATATATACACACACACACACATATACACACACATACATACATACAGTGGAACCTCGAGTTACGAATTTAATCCGTTCCATGACTCTGGTTGCAACTCAAATTGGTCACAACACGAGGCAAATTTTCCCATAAGGTTCAATGTAAATACTGTTAATCCGTTCCGGCGTCCGCGGACCACGCGTCAGGGGCGGAAAAACGGCCGCGGACCACGCGTCAGGGCAGAAAAACAGCCGCGGACCACGTGGAACGGGCGGAAAATGGCCACGGACCACGTGTCACGGGAGGGAAAATGGCCGCGGGTCCGGTTCGTAACTCGAGGTGGTTCGCAACACAAGGTAAATTTTTGGGGCTGGAGCTGGTCGTATCTCGAAAAATTCGTAAGGAAGGGCGTTCGTAACTAGAGGTACCTCTGTCTGTCTGTCTGTCTGTCTAAATAAATAAATGCATTTAAAGTATCCTTTTTTCTGGTTGAGCGTGAAGAGCCAGCTCTTTCCACGAACTACAAAATAAAAGTCCTCAGCTTGCATTAGTAAGGAATAGCAAGAGTTGTATCTTTTCAGACTCTGAAGTTTCCGAAACGTGATTCCAAGAAACAGTATTTCCCAGAGACATAGAGGATGACACTTCAGATGACCAAAGGGAACAGCTGCCCAACCTTGAGAAGTAGTTTAAGAGAGCCAAACTCTTTCTCCTTCAGCTTGCAATGACTGATTCATCTCATCTCCCTGGAGTCTTGTGCTGGATGCTTGCTAGAAGCCTGCAGAAATGCACACAACTAACCATCCTTTTGAAATGAGCTGCTCATGACAGGAACAGGACAGAGCATAACTGCTGAGCTCAGGTTGAAACATTCATTTTCTCACTTTATTTACTGCAGCTAGCTTTGACATGCATTCATTATGTCATAAACCCCTTAACCAAAGTGTGGCAGATAGCAGATTCCTTTTCAATATCAGCCTATTTCTGAAATTATCACCAATATGCAGATTTGGTGTGTATTTAGATATTCAGTGCCTAGTCTCAAAGACACTTTTCTTTTTAAAAGGTTCATGATATGTTGCAGTAATGAGTAAAATGCCCTTAGACCAATCTTTCCCAGTCTATGCCTCCAGTAAGACACATGGTTGGAGAGGGCTGCCTTAGATCACTGGATTATATTTTTCAATGTGTGAACTGGGACCCTGGAAACACACCTTTTCTGTAGCAGTGCCTGCCCTTTGGAACAAGGCTCCCTCTGAGATCCAGATGTCCCCTACTCTGCTGTTGTTTACTAGAGCCATGAAGACCTGGCTCTTCATCCAGGCCTTTAGCAACGGAGAGTAAGACCCCTCGCTTCACCACGCTTGCCATCTTTTATCTTCATATTTTATTGTAATTTGTTTGACTGTTGTGAACAGCCCAGAGTCATTGCGAGTTGGGCAGAATACAAGTTTAATAAATTATCATTGTTGTTGTTGGATAAATAGGACCTGAAACATGCTGACTGTCAGAATGGGCAGATACCATAAAAGAAATGACACCAAACTCGTTTTTTAGAAGGCTGAAATTATGTCAGCTGCTATTGCTTTAATGATGCAACAATACTTCTGAAAATGCCTCCAATCTGAGAAGGCAAGGAGGCATTTGAGATCTACTTCAGGCAACCAAATATCTTGGGCCAGCATTACACATTTGTGCATCTAGAGATGATTTCACAGCTTGTAGAGGACAGCAACCACACACAGTCCTTCACTATAATCTTCCCCACTTCCTATTCCTTATATAGTTTCAGAAGACAGAAGTTTCCTTTCCAAATTTTCATCTCAAAATTTAGGTGGAATCTTGAATTGTCACTGTTGCATTCTGCTTTGAGAACAGACTCAAGTTTACTTCAAAACGGCAGCTGGGTAAATTTTAATGTAAACTAATAAAATACAGGGGAAGGCTAAATTGGTGCTACTCAGACACATATACCAAGTGTTTTGTGGTGAAGGTGCAGAATAGCTCTAAACTGGGGTCTGTAAAGAATGCTAATCAAGATACTGTAGTCAAATGGTGAATGGAGCTGGGAGACATAAGGAATGCTGTGACAGCTTCTTCTATGATGTCAGTTCCCTCACATACATTTTAAAGACCTCTACATAAAGTACTATAAATGACAATCCACAAGATTTTCTGTAGACATCCATTTCTTCCACCTAGAAGTCTTCTGATCGCTCATAACCAGTCCAATGTACCAAAGTTTTTCTTCAAATAATTAAAATGCTGTCACAATTGCTGTGGCAAATTCTGAACCAGAATACCCATAATACTGAATGAATGCCTGTAGCGGCTCATGTTTTGAGAAGTCCTTCTCTTGAATCCAGAACAAGCTATATGAAATTTAAATGGATCAAGAGTTCACAGGAAGCCAGCAAGTAAAAGATACTGCTCAACCAGACAGACCAGTAAGTTATAGCTCAGCTCATAAAGTCTGCAATTCCTTGTGCCAGATCTAGTTTTCTCCTTAGTGGCTAATTGGAGAGGAAAAAGGCCCTAGCCACCATTCCTTACACTAGCTAGGGCTTACAGGAATTGAAGTCTAACACAAGGATACCAGGTTGAGGAAGAAAGTTCAAAGGCTGGAGTCCAAACCTGAGACTGCAAACCCATATGTGTAATTTTTAAAATGACATAAGGGGAAAACAGGCATGTGATTAATCATTTTAATTATATTCAATTTAATTTAATTTAAATTGAATTAAATTTATTTTTCCCTACTTACTTTCTTTGTTCTGCACCTACCCACCCAACTCTAACTATTGTTAGAGTACTATTGTTAGAGTACGATTGTTAGAGTACAGTTCATAACTGAATAGTTATGAAAAATGCCAGGAAGATGGTCTAAGAAAATATAAAGTTCAACAAACCTCTGAGGGTTTCTTCTCCTTTTGCCTTGACCAACCAGATTTTGTATTTGGAATTTTGGAGCATCTTGAAGTTGATGTTGTTTGACCTTTGAATAAAAATAAATTAAGTTAAAAATAAACCAAGCCTTAGATTAAGGAAAGTTTAATTGCAAAGTGAATATTGTTTCCAGTACACCGAAAGTCCCAAATACTTACAACTTTCATCATGGAATACCAACATATGCAGGCAATTTCAATTTGTCGAAATCTGACACTAAGTCTACATATTATATATACCTTCTTAAGCTTCTGAACATAAGACATAAATAAATCAAATAAATGGACTGTACTGTTAATATCCTTTAGCATTAAAATATCCGCAGATTATACAATCTCAGTTTCTAACCCTCTGCATTTTTAGAAGTTCTATCATTAATGTCAGTGCTTCTTACCAGGAAACATGATCCTCTCTCTCAGCTCTTCATTCCCAAGTAGACACAAGAAGTTAGGTAAGTAGCTTTAATTGCAGGGAATCAGGAAACTGAAAATATGAAATTCTGCATATGTCTGCTTTTGTATATAAATATGTATGTCAATCTTAAGGTTAAAATCCTTGGCTTTTTCTTCCTGCTTTACCAATAGACTTCTGATAGTTCTTCTTCAGCCTTGAAGCTCTCTGTCATACATCTCTTGTTTCCAAAACAGCTTTCTCTGGCATGAGACTCAAGGGCCTCCACCTGACCAACTTCAACCCTTACATGCAATTTTTAATCCTTTCTCCATTTTGGCCCTCTTTCAGGGCAAACAATTTCCCTTCAGGGCCAGCTCCATTCTTGTCCACAAAGGTGATTTCTTCTATAGAGCGCTTGCTACTTTCATTCTCTTTCCCCAGAGAAGCATAAACATTTACTATGGAGTGATCTTAAACCTCCTGACCTTCCATGTCTGGGCATGGCTTAAAATGCTTCCTTGTCTTTCTTCTCCTTTTTTTCTGGGCTAAGGAACTATCAAACTTATAATCACCACCTAGGTTGTAGGAAACAGAGCAAATTTGCTCATTAGTTCCCCAGAGTCAATTTGGACTTAGGTATTTCTTTCTAAATGGGGCATTCAAGATGAACAGAGTCAATTAATTATTTGTGGTTTTATTCTCTTGGTCACTGCTTGACCCGCAGAGACACCAGAAAGTGTACCAGAGGCCAGAAGGTTGACTACTAAATTTGTTTACGTTTGTGTGTAAGTGTTGGGGCCCTGGGAGGTAATCATTATTTTAATGTTTATTTTCATTTTAGTGAAAGTGAACAATAGAAGCCTAGAGGTATGTAAGCTATCACCAGGTAGGTAATGGAAAATCCAATACTTTGCTGAATTTTTTAATTCTTTTTACTCAAATTTTATTTTTTTTAGCTGGTTAATCCAGAGAAGTAGAAGTGATTGTAAGGTACACGGTACAGGTCTCAGGAATTCTCAGCTGCTCATTGTCTGGGTTCACACAACATGTTAAGCTAAAATATTGTTAGCTAATTTACTGGCTCAGTTTATTTGCAAATCCAACCAGAGCAGTTAGGTGATGATTCTGTGTAGTTTGCAAAGCCAGCAAATATACTGATTCACAAAATAAAGTGGCGTAATTAACTGTAAATTAGAATGCATTTGTGAACTCAGACGTTACTTCCACTCTCCCTCTTCAATTTACTTTGCAATTACAGTATGATCTTATGGTCACTTGTCTTATCTGTGCAACTGGTTCCTGCTAGAGATAGGAATAGGAAAATCTGGGTTAAATTAGCATTTTTATACAGTTCATATTTCCCAGCCTTGGGTTTTGCACCTGTGAGCTTGAAATTGCTTGCCTCAGTTTGTCTCTTCCATGGAATGAATTAATATTAAGCAGAAAAATGTAGGTTAGGTGGATCTTCCTCCATCCATCACCCTTCTTCTGCACTTACAATTTGTAGTTAGTTGCCTCAGTTTTCCATGCAATTAACTATGCTTGAAAGAGAGGAATATGGTCTCAAATTATATTATTATGCTTTTTTATATTATTGCATGACTGGGTTCATACACCACATTAAGTCGCAATGTGTGTATTTGGCTATGATATAGCATATAGTGTGAACTCTGACAATTTTGTTAATTCATAAAGCCAGTTAAGAATTATATGGCCTACTTCTAGTAGTTGTGTAATCTGAATATGGCTAAAGCCAACTCTGATTGAATTATATGTGGTGGGTGTTTGAAAGATCTTTTTGTTCGGATGTACTAGAATCATCAATCACCAAATTTTAAGCAGTACTACTCCATCACCTCAAATTCTCTGTTCATTGATTTTCGTATTTTTGCACTTTTAAAGAGATCTTTTGGGTTACCTCTCATACCTATATTTGCAAGTAATTTAAAGTATAACAGGATTACATTTTTGTGCTATATAATATTCTTACAAAATGTTAAGCAAATTTCTTTATTTATTTACATAAATAAAACAAATCCCATTTAAATTAAATATCCATTTTTATTTTTTAAAAAACTTACTTATTTCTATCCACTCTGCTTTAGAGTAACTTAAGAAAAAAATGCATCTTGAATACTTTATATTTACCTTCTGTAGTATAGCCCTGCCACACAACACTTACTTAAGTCTATAGACTAAAAGCAATTCCAGTGATGCCTGGAAGTGAAAAGGTGATAACGCATATTGATATAACAGCAATGATGGTAAAGGAGGGATTTGACTGGTGTCTTTCTAGAGAAGCTTATCAAGTAACTACCATGACAATTTTTAGATAAAGTGAAAAATGCGAAGACTGCAGAGGAGTCTCTAGCAACAACCCTTATGGGCTCTCAAGTGTCTTTAAATGAGCATAATTTACTAGAGGTGCTGTGTATCCACACAAACGGTCAAAGAATGAGTGGATTTTACAAGTTCCAGACATCCACAGATTATTAATTGTTGTTAATGGCATTATTCGCTCCTAATTTATTTTAAAGATGCTATCTAATCTATGGGTTTTAAAAACACAACTGGTAGGGGGCAGTTCAACAGAGGCTATAAGCAGTTCTTTTAGCTGCTGCTTCAGTTTGTTTCTAGAGATTTTGCTTTGTTCCTTTCCAGGGCTAATGATATCTCTATTTTTTTTTCTTTTTTAAAAAGAAGACACTGTTCTTGGAACAATGCAAAGGGCTCCCACAATCCTCACAGTGAAGATTTTGGAGACTGGGGACATTCTTATAGCTTGTTTCAAAGCAATTGTCATGAGGAATTCCATGCTGCTATTTGCCCCTTTTGCTTTCTACCCTAAGGAAATAATGTTTTATTCTAGGGACAGGAAGGCAAACCCATATCAATCTCCTCTTGAATCTGAGGCTCATAAGTCACCTTACTGCTAGCATCTTTAATACACATCTTGATCCTAAAAGCATATAAAAGTGGTAGTATGCAGATCATGATGAGGTTATTTGTTTGGGGGGGGTGTCTTTAAGTCAGTGTTGACTCCTGGTGACTGCCTAGAAGGTCCCTGCAGTTTTCTTGGCAAGATTTCAGAAGTGGTTTGTCCTTGCCTCCTTCCTAGGCTGAAAGAAGAAGGACTGGCCCAGGGTCACCCAGCTGGCTTTGTGCCTAAGGCAACACCAGAACTCACAATCTCCCAGTTTCTAGCCTGGTGCCCAACCTCTACAGTGAACTACCTGATGGTTTTTGAGGACAGCAAAGTGAATTTTAAACCAAAGCATTTGCAAAGTTTAGACCAAAGCAGTTTTTATTTTAGATATTTGATTTACATTGTGCCTTTCTACTCTAATGAACAGAAGGTTTTTATACTAACAAGCTATATGTAAGTATTATTTAAAAGAAGTTAAGTCAAATTTCAAGCAGGGCCAAGATTGCATGGAGTAACTCTAGTCTACAACCATGCAAATATAACATACTCTCTCCCAGACATCAGTAAATAAAATATTAATGTTAATAGGGATGGATTTTTTTTTTCACACTGAATCACGCACATGCATTTTTTGTGTTGTATTGTTTCAGCACTTAAAAAACTTTATCTTCAAATAAATATGGAAGTAACACATAAAGGGTAATCACATTTTTAATCTTTAAAAACTTTTACCTTAAATTTGCACATCTCAAATCCTGGTATATACAGCCTTGTGTTTAAAAAAAATTACACGTGGAAAAAATTAACACGTAGCAACTAGCATTCTCTGGGCCAATTTGGCTCTTTTCAGTGGTATTATCTGCCTTGAAATTGTGACTCTCAGAGGCCTGGGGGTAAACAGCATTAAGGCTATGTGCGTGTATACATGCACACACATTTACAGAGAGTCATCCAGCCCAGTATTGTTTCCTCTGCCTGGAACAGCCACAGAACCAGGACCATCTGAGTGCAAAGCAGGTGCTCAGACAGTGAGCTGCCTATTGGAAGGACTTGCCCCTCTGCCCATTAAAGTAGCCCTGCAAGTTACTGAACAAAGAATCTTCCCTTCACCCCCACCCGCCTCAAAATACAGCAGTCCTCAATATATACAGTATTGCTTGAAGGCTTTAAAGAGATTTTACAGTATTAAACAGCCCAGCCTCATCTCTGCTGGCTTTGCTTTTTATACAGCAGGTCATGTTTTAACTACAGAGTAACCATAAACCTCACTATAACCACCCTTTTCCAAGAACAGATAGCAGCTTCAGAGTGTTGCTTGGTTCTAAATGCCACATCTTGTGTACCTTGTTTAAAGGTAACTATGGATTTGATGAGATTACCTAGCATTTGCAAGCCGAAGTAAGTTCCATGGCTGATGCAGGTCCAAAACCAGTTCCTTTGGTCTACTGAGATAGCGCTACACAGTTGACTTTAATTACACCCTTGCAGCCTTTGGCTTATTATAATTGCCAAAACTCAGTCATTTAACTGATAGTTCTTAAGATATCAAGAATTCCATCTAGGGCTTAGGTAGTAACAGGAAGCAGTAAAAGTAGCATATCTTCAAAATGGTGCTTGGACACAGAAAAGTAATGACAGAAGGTGTGTGTTAAAATATAATGTGCATTCTGTACTTTTTGACTAACCTTTTGATTTTGAGAATAGCTTTGAAACGTGTTCTACTTTCAGTACCCCCATCCTTTTAACTATTGTCAGGCAATAGAGCCATCGGATAACTCCCAAATGAAGTCCACCTCAGTTTGCTGATAGGCTTACTTCTTTCAGAAAGCCTGGATAAAGGTTTTGCCATCGGCTTGGCCTCTTTTAGCCCAGACTATTCACAAGAGGAAGACAAGTACAGTGGTACCTCGGGTTACGAACTTAATCCATTCCATGACTCTGGTCGCAACCCGAATTGGTCGCAACCCGAAGCAAATTACTTTATTTGGAGCCATGCTAACAAGCACACCAAAAACCTTCACAGAACGCTAAGAAACACACCACAAGCCTCACCGAACGTCTCCTTGCTACCGTGATCTCGCCCACAGGAAGCCGCGACCGTGTGGCAGCAGGGAAAATGGCCACGGATCCGGTTCGTAACCCGAGGTGGAGTTTGCAAACTGAGGTAAATTTTTGCAGCTGGAGCTGGTCGTAACCCGAAAAGTTCGTTAACAGAGGCGTTCGTAACCCGAGGTACCACTGTAGTTCCAAGACTTCCGCTGCCAGGTACATAAGTAGATATTCACTTCTTGTAACTTATTTAGAAGCAATCCCCGAGTACAATTTATTGTCCAGGGGCTACCTGAAAAGGTAGTCCTCAGCTTACTACCTTTCGTTCAGCAATCATTCAAAGTTACGATAGCGCTGAACAAAGGGATTTATGACTGGCACCCAAAGTTATGGCTGTTGCAGCACCTCGGTGGTCATGTCATCAAAACTCAGGTGCTTGGCACCCTCCTGCACTTATGATCGCAGGGGTGCTTCAACTCTCCTCACCCACCTATCTTCCCCACCATCTCTGCCCTTTTGGGTGCCCTGCACAATGGTATTCCTTGGTAGCGGCAACAGCCGTGCTGGGGTTGAATTAGAAACCCAGGGCCCTCAGCAATCTCAAGCGGCTGCCGCCACACCCAGGCCTCTACTTCAGTCCCATTACATCCGGCACCACTGCTAAGGAGTGCTGCCTCGAGCCTTGCACCTTGGCCAGCCACTCCAACGCCACAGCGCAAAGCTCCAGCCACCCAAACAGGTCCTGCACGCCCAGCTGGCCTTCACCATTTTCTTCCCACTGCTGATGAGATGTGCCCAGCTTGCCTTATGCAAGGCAGCTGCTGGCCACACCAGCCCTTCTCCCCAAGGCTACTCGTGCCGTTCTCCAAATCGCACGCGTCGTTCTCCAAACTGCATGGCCTGTTCCCACCCTGCTTTGGAAATCCTTTGGAAAGATTCTGAAATCTTCCAAGGCAGCACGAGAATGGGCCTGCTTGCCATTCTCCAAAGTGCGCACCCCATTCTCCAAACGGTGCGCCCTGTTCCCACCCTGCTTCAGAAATCCTTTGGAAACATTCTGAGGCCTTCCAAGGCAGCGTGAGAACAGCGCGTGCGGCCTCAAGAAGAAGGGCAAGTGCAGCCGGCAGCTGCCTTGCATAAGGCAGGCCGGGCGTGCCTCATTAGCAGTGGGAGGAAAATGGTGAAGGTCAGCTGGGTGCAGCAGGGCCTGTGGAGTGCGGGCAGTGGGGGCTTTGTGCTGTCGGGGCTGGCCATGGCGCAGGGCTTGAGGCACTCCTCAGCAGCGATGCCAGCTGCGCTGGGACTGAAGTAGAGGTCTGGGAGCAGTGACAGCCGGCTGAGACTGCTGAAGGTCCCCAGCCTCTAATTCAGCCCCAGCACTGCCGCTGCCAAGTAATGCCTCTCTGCAGGGCAGCCAAAAGGGCCAAGATGGAGGGGAGATAAGCGGGTGGGGGGAGTTGAAACAAAGGCAAACACGGCAGGGCAGGAGAAGCATGAGGTACTTGCCTAACAACAGCACTGTCCTGGCCTAACAACTGCAACTGGAACTGCTGTTGCTAAGTTATGTTTCACCTAATGACCGCATCACTTAACGACAGAAGTTCCAGTCTGAACTTTGGTCATAAGTCGAGGACTACCTGTAACATGTAGCTTCCCCAGCTGCCTGCAAGTAATTATTCAAATGCTTTCTCTGCTGAAGGTGAATTGTTCAGTTAACTTGTCTTAAGCAATGAATAAAAAGTCTTACTGTCAGTGGTGTCTGAGTTATCACTGCTGATCGAGTATTTTCGTCGTTTCTCTTCCATCTGTAAGAAAAGAAATTGAACATTACATTTGCTGTTCAGGAAACTCATTATGGCACCAAATCACTGTTATCTCAGGAAATCCACACATCACATTAACCCAACACCACCAGTGAATACTTAGCCTAATGACAGTAAATTACCAGGGGCTTAAAAGAAAAAGAAAAATAACAATCACTAAATTTTAAGATGTAACATTATTTTCTTTTCAAGTCTCTGCCTCTTGGATGCATGAGTGTATTTTGCTTTGAATAACGCAACATGTCTCACAAGTATAACTTTCAAACCACTCCTATAACAAAACTCAAATTTAAGGGTTCTCCACTAAGGAGTCCAAAGAAATAATGCAACTAAAATGCTGTGGAGTCCTCCTCTTCTATTGGAACCAAAATGCTATCTTGCAGCCCCTTATTCAAGTTCAACAACCTACTGAATTAAGAGGGTGGGAGAATTCCTTTGAAAAGCATCTGAGACTAAAACTGCAATGGCATGGAACATGGCATGAATCGAAATTTAAGACAAGGATGGAAATGGTTTTATTTTGGAGCAGTTTCATTCATGTAAAAATGAAAAGGAGAAATGAGGACTTGGACAAGAAAGTAGCCCCTTGGTAATTGCCTGGAATCTAAACTATAGGCAGCTGCTCTACACAGAAAGTCAATGACATACAATGACCTACTATGCAGATTTCACAATTTCTCCAAAAACCAAAAACTAAAAACATTTGGGAATTTTGCTTAGGATATGAAGAGCATCACTCCAGAATGTAGTCAGTTCCTATTATGGGTACAACAAAACGCTGACTGTTTTCCTTCTACAACAGATTGTTGTAAAAATCTTTCCCAGAACTGTGTGTTCTTTGTTAGGTTTTCAGTATGAAGCAGGTAACTCAACTGGATCCTGTTTAGCTACTGTAATTATGTATACTGTAATGTAAAATTGATTGAGTTTAACTTTATTTTATTTTGCTAATCTTTAAAATGTATCTGTTCACAGCTTTATGCATAATTCTGCCATATTTACTTCACTGTATATCACTTTATGTATATACATCTATTTCTAGAGCACATCCATTTCTTCTGTGAAATCTATGTGGCAAACCATTTCACTAAATAGAATATCCTTTTTGCAGCCTTGATTTTAATTACATTCTACCCAGCTAATGACTTCAATGAATAGCAAATAAGAAAACCATTTAATGATATTTCAGTAAGTGTGGTCAAACCTGTTGCAACAACTTGAACAAACAATGGTTATATTCCACAGGTTGCTTCCACATTGTACATTAATACATGTGCAGAAGCAGCATAAGAAAAAGAATCTCAATCATCCAACTTCATCACTTTGTATGGGATGATTTTACATACAATTAAAAATGTAGGCATATTATTTGTGTGCATGGATAAATACCATTTTATAAACCAAAATAATGCATGAAGGGAATAATGTGCCAAATGCAATGCTGCATATCAGCACATACACCTAGAGCAGTATCTTCACGTTACAGTAGAAACCAGCAGATGAGCATTGGTAGAGAGCACATAAAACCGATCAGATCAGATGCATATCAAATACAGACTAACTGTATACATAGCACACAAATGGTGAGAAATCATTCCTAGAAGTGACAGATAGGGCACTCTCAATAATTAACTAATTGAGAGCTTTTTTTCTACTTTCCATGGAATCAGATAAAAGATATTGAGAGTAGAACAACATCAACAGTTCTGTGGCAGCACAGAATCCTTAGTCCAACTGTTCAGAAAAACATACAGATAGTTCTTGTTTAATGTCCACTCATTCAGCAACCATTCAAAGTTACAATGGTGCTGAATGAGGGCTTACAACAGGTCCTTGTAGCTGCGGCCATTGCAGCATCCCTGTGGTCATGTGATTGCCATTTGCAACCTTCACTGCCAGTTTCTGCAAGGAAAATCAATGGGGAAGCCAGCATGTGTCACAAATGGGTATCACATGACTGCGGGATGCTGCAACTGAGCGGGATTCACCTAATAACAGCAACTGGGACTGCTGGAACTGCCGCCTTAAGTCAGTGTGGTCACATGATGTTGCGCCTTACAACTGCATCACTTAGCGACAGAGTTCCCAGTCCCAATTACTGCTGGTAAGTTAGGACTACCTATAGTTATATTGGGGTTCATGTGAAATTGTACAGATGTAACCATAGCAGTACCCTGCACAACAAAAATGGGGCAACTGCATCCTCTATTTCCATATTCAGTAACTCAAACTGAACTCCAGTAGATCTGAAAGATACAAGAGGCGTGACATCCCTTAATTATTAGACAAAAACCAAGCATTAACATATAATGACAAAAGATTCAAAAGAAGTATCCTTTCTAATTACATGCACTACATTAGCAGAGGTATACATATACAGTGGTACCTCGGGTCACGAACGCTTCTGTTCACGACCAATTCGGGTCACAAACAGCACCGTTCGCAAAATTTTGCTTCCGTTTGGGAACTCCGCATCGGGTGACGAACAGGATCCGCGGCCATTTTCCCTGCTGTGACACGTGGTCGTGGCTTCCTGTAGGGAGGGGGACTCTCCCTCCAAACAATAACCGCCTCCCACCCGCCTTCCTGTCCTCCACGCCAGAAGTCGCCTCAAGCAAGGTTTGCGTTCTCTCTCTTCATGCTGTACTGTACTTTGTTTCATATTTTTGTGGTTTAAAAAAAAAATACATATGGTTCAGAACGGATTAACCGTATTTACATTGAACCTTATGGGAAAATTTGATTCGGGTCACGACCAAAATCAGTTGGCGACCAAATTCGGAGGGGTCAGAACGGATTAACCGTATTTACATTGAACCTTATGGGAAAATTTGATTCGGGTCGCAACCAATTCGGGTCGCGACCAGAGTCGCAGAACGAATTAAGTTCGTGACCCGAGGTACCACTGTAGTTTTATGGCCATTTTCATAGCTCTAACTGTAGGCATTATAAATGAAATCTAAGATTTTAAAAGCCTTAGTTACCAATTTGTAATTTAGAGACAGTATATGCAGCATTATATATCCTGCAATAAACAAAAACAAGGTGGCTGGTTTCAACTTCTTCCTTCATTTCTTCTTATTGCTCTTCATTCTACCTTTTTCCACCAGCTGTGTGACACAGCTAAATCATGATCTCCACAAGTGACAGATACATGTATATGTGAGAGAAAATATCAGGATCTGATGAGAAACAGGCAAAATAAGCTACAATTATCTGTTTTCTTATTGCATGGAAAAGTTATCTGCATCATCTTGGGTCATAACTTGGCTACACCTTAAGTACGAAGGGCTCACATATTTCTTTGGTGCAAGAAAAAGCCTTTGTTGACACACCTGCTTTATCAAAATTGAAGTGATACAGGTGTATTTAGCATGCAATTACAAAATTATCTCATAAAAAGGAACCACAAAGAATCTTAACATACTGATCTGAGGTTCTCTAAGCTATCACCAGATAGATACTATTAACTTTCTCTAAGGCTGAGGGAGGAAAGAACAACCAAACTATGGAAAATAGTTTTGTTTGTGGTTTAATCACTAGAGCTATTAGGAGAAAATTGCACTTGATGACAAGACCACAGGATGCTATTATCCTTTGGAAGTGATGACAATCTGCAAAGGAATTCCCGTAAATACTAAATCATAAAATCTTAAGTACTGCCTTCATTTCCAACACATGTGCAATGTTTTAACATACCACTATGAATGATAATAACAGTGAACTAACATAAACATTTTTACTGACAATGCTGTGGTAAAGAATTGCCCTGTCAAAGCATGATTAAAATTACTTCTTGACAATATGGCTATATCAATACTTCTCTCCAGTAATTCAGGGGGAACAGATGTTATTAAACCAGCCTTGTACTTGATGGCTATTAGATTTCAGGGAGAGAAAAGGGTACTGAAGATGGATTGAAGAGAGTTTATAGAGCTGAAATTCCAACTGAACACCATATTGATTTTTGCTGACTAGGTCAATGTAAAAAATCCAAAAGGACAAAGGTAAAAAAACCCTATAATAGGGTAATTCCTGTTTCCTGAAGCTAAGAACAGAGAAATATCTTGGCCAAGCTGTTCTCCATAATTTCCTTAGAATACAGTATCTATGAGTCATATTTAATGCTATCTTATCAAGAACTCAAATCAAGTTGAATCAGACGTATCTAAAAATTCTACTACCCTATTTTTCATCAATTTAAACCAAGCATATGCTCATTTTGCTATTTAATATTACTTCTATCTATGACACAGGTATTTATACCTATGGGCTCTTTCTAACAAATAGAATTTCTGTGGGGGAAATCCATTTAAATGTGAGAAACAGCTTCATCTAGTGAACTGAGTAAGTTCCATGAGAACATACTGCTCTCTGGAATCTGTGTGCCAGCACAAGCTCACTAAACTGGGCAATAAATAAATAACTTGGCAGAGATTACTAAGAGTTTTTATGAAGCCATATACTTTTTCCACTTGTAAAATGATGCTAAATGGTTGGTGCCCATTTTCTTTTCACATCAAGCTTCTTTCCTAGGCAGGAGCTTGCTTGTTAACTCTGTATTCCCTAATATAGTATCTTCCAGATGTTTTGAAGCTAGAACTTGCAAAATTTTCAGACATGTTGGTGGAAATTCTGAGAATTGCATTTCTAACACATAAGGAAGACACCATTTGGGGGAAATTTGTGTTATATGGAATTAAAAAGGACTTTGGAGTTCAACCATTTGCTTAATGCGGAACCCTAAAGCCCAGATACAATTATAGCAGCCTTTCTCAACCTGATGCTCTTCACGTGTCAGGATTCCAACTTCAAATGAGCCACACTCTCACACACTGAGAGATGGCCATTCAGTCTCTGCTTAAATGCATGCAACTAAAAATCAATGATAAGAAGAATGATTAGCATGCAAGAATGTCTTTTCAACTGTTTGATTGCATTCCTGAAAGAAAATCTTTCTGAAATAGATTTGCAAACAAGTTTGCCTTTTAGGTACATTATGCATCCGAACTGTTGAGTAATTATCAGAATTTGTTCCATCACAATCCCATAATTTGACAAATTATGGAGCAGAATCTGTAGTGCAATTATCCATTCATAGCAGAGGAGTCATACAGAGGGCTGATGGGAAATGCCCCCATGCTGGCACTAATTTGCCATGGGGGACATTACCAGCATACAACATCACAAGGCCTGGCAGTTAACTGAATAACTAGAAAGTGGGCTTAGGATTCTTCTCTTCCATTATTTATCTCTCAAAGAAGGAAGGCTGAATGTTTTTTCAGAGTCCCCTGACAGCCAATTGTATTGCTTCTCCCTGTTTCCTCTAAAAGAATAGTTGAGTAAATCCTGCCAGGCTTTGACTGTTAAATGTGGTTCTAGAGTCTTGAAATAACAACAATCTGCAGATTAGATTACTAGGTTTCCCCATCCAGCAGGGTAAATGGCATTCTCTGCATTCTTTGCACTGCTTCTATGTTAGCTGTGTCATTCTCCCATGCAGAGAAAAGGCAGGCTTACAAATCTCTCTGGTTATGCCCCCTAGTCCAAAATCTTGCATTTTAGTATCAACCATCCAGAGGCTTTTGGAAGCCCATAAGTAAAGCATAAAAATTATAACTGTCTATGCAATTGAGCTTTCCTCAACCTAGCACCCTTCAGATATAGTATGTTGGGAGTACAATATTGTCTTGCAGTGTTGACTGGGAATTCTGGGACTTTTATATTATTTTTTAAAATTTCAATTATTTGTATGCTTCCTACTTAAACAAATCTAAGTAGCTTACAACGGCTATGCTAAAACAACCTTAAACCCTTTTTAAAAAATCTGCTGTTTTCCATTAAAATTAACTTCTCTCAAAACCCCACAGAGGACAACAGTTTTCACCAATTTCCTGAAAAATAAAAGGGAGAATGCTTCCCCCCTCAGGTAATAAACTGTTCTAAAGTGATGGGAATGCCATTGAGAATGTGTTTTCCAGGTCTCCACCATTTAATCTAAGAAGGGGTACCTGCAGCACAGATTCTACCTGGATAAGACAGCCCCAAAGGTAATAAGGGCCCAAGCCATATAAAACTTTAATAGTAAACAATCAGAATTTTGAATTAGGTCCATAATCCTAGTGGGAACCAGTGTAGCTCTTGGAAAATAGATGTTATTCTGTTGAACTAGCTAGCCCTGGTTACCAGGTGAGCAGCTGAGCTCTGTGTCAGCTGCAGCTTCTGAGTCATCTTCAGTGGCAACCTTGCCTAAAGCAAACTGTAGTAGTTTGAGACATCACAACCCACAAATTATTGTCTTCAGTATCTTCTGGTCCAGGAACAAGCACAACTGATGGACCTGCTGCAGACACCTGGACAGGGTCCTGGCTACAGCTCCTACTTGCTGTTCTAAGCAGGAGCTGTGAGTCCAGGAGAATCTCCAAATGCTCACCAGGCTCTTTATGAAGCTTGTAATTCCATAAAGAGCAATTCAAAGCTTTAGAGGCAAATATGTGTAGCTCAGGGTGGAACTGTGGAGTCCTTGGGGTTCTCTGAGCTTGGTTCTTTTCTTGCAAACGTTTCATTAACTGGCTAGGTAACATCTTCAGTGCTAAAATGGGATGGAGTTTGCTCTCTGCTTATATACTGTGGCACGCCTTGCCAGTGCTAGTGGGAGTGGGTGTTTTGTTTTGCTCCTCTGATAGTTCCTTGATTAGCATATGTTTACTGCTTGATTGTGTGCCTGGTGGTTACCTTTGCTTATTTGGATGATGACTGCTGGTGAGGTGATCTTCTGGTCTTTTGAGACAAAAGCTTTCATGGAACCAGAGGATTTCTGTATGTTGTGCTGTAATTTACTCTTAGTTTGTTTCATTCCATCGGGCCTTTCACAACCTCCAGCACCAGGACTTCCACCACATCTCCTATTTGGTATAGGCTCTAGATGTAAAATGAGTCTCATCGGCATATGGATATCAGGTCCCAAACTGACAGTTGACCTCTACCAGTGATTTCACACAGACGTTAAAGAAGACAAGAGGGAAGGCCATCACTGGGGGACCACACACTGGAATGCCTAAAGGCTTGATCTCTCCTTACTCAGTAACGCTGATTGGGACTATTTGCTCAGGAAGGAACAAAAACATTACAAAATAGTGCCTCCAATCTCCAACTTCACAGAAAATCCATAAGGACACCATGGCTGATGATTCTGAATGCTGCTGAGAGATCTAACAAAATGAAGAGTGCAAGTCCTACACATGTCCAATACATGGTTGGAATTGCTATCTTTAAAAAAAGTAGTTTATCTTCTTAGGGGAGCAAATTGCAGAGGCAGTAAAATTATTGGTCATCAAATAATCTCCTCCGAAATGCTTTGGCTAACAGTATCTCTACTTGTATTTTTTTGTCTAATGACTTATTTTGGATCGACAAAGAAAAAGCACATGCTGAATTCTCCATTCCCTCAAGTTGTGTTGAAACTGAAATAAACCATTTTTCCGTTTGTTCTTCCTATTTACCTGATTTTTTTAAAAAAAAACTTAGGCCAGGAAAGAAATAGCAACCCCAATGGCATTTTAGGAATCTTTTCTTTGAATCACTAACTACCCTCTAGCAATCCATTTTGGTTCTTATTTTCTCAGCTGAAATTAGATGGACAGTTCAGCGCCGCTTAGCCCTCATGTTAATGATACAGTACTTTCTAAAAAAAATAAAGCTAATGTTTTCTTGGATAGATAAAATATCATTAAAATGTTTTGCTAGGGGGAAAAAAAGGCTGCTGAGAGAGACGCTGCTTCCACAGGGAGTTCTCCTAAGGCCAGGATTCAAAAGATATTGTATAACCATCCCATATTTCCCTTATTAATGGTTCTTCTGGCAAGAAAGCAGTAATACTGGTAGAAAAATATGTTTGGACCCCTCCTGCCCACAAATTCTATAATTAGACTAGACATGTCCACAACAAGCTTTGTCTGGAAGTACTCTTAGACTTTCTTTAGTTACGTCATCAAATGTTCCCTCTACATTTGGGGAATCAAAAGCTAAAGCTTATGACTAAACTTGGATTCTGCCACTACAATTTACAGGTGAAATCTCTTTCCATCGCAGCATGAAGTAATACAGCCCAAGCCCACATTTATAACCTTAGTGAAAACAGTCCTCTTTCAGAATTCAAGCAAGAGGACTCATGAGCCTATAAAAGCCATGGAATTGGTACAACATCCTTAGGAATACCCCACTGGGAAAAATACTTATTAAAATTATATTTTTAATAAAAGCAAAGAAGACTTCTAATCATGATTACGGTATCCCACTGGCAACCAAATTCAGAATTCCTGGGACTATCACGTACTATTAACTAACAACACATTTACCCTTATGATGAGCAGCAAAGTGAGGAGACAGGCTAAGAGGTGCCAATGCATTCTTGCATGTTCACTAAACTGCACATTCATGGAAGCTGTTCTCAGGAGAACCAATGTCACTCTGCATAACAAAGAAAGAAGAAGAAGGAATTTGTTCCCACTGCAAATTAAATTCTTTAATTTTTTCTCCAAATGACTCAGTGGAAGTCATTCCTTTGTAGGATGATGTAAAATATTTCCTCATATTAAAAACAAAAAACAAAAAGTGCCCTCTACTCCTAGGGATCTCTGCAAATATCCCTTGTGAAAAAAAATCTTGTAACCATAAAACTCCAGCCTTTTCCTTTCTGTAGCACCTCCCCTCACTATATGTGTCAAAGAAATGCATGCAACTAGCCATGAAGCTATTATATCTCAAGGAAAGGTATGATCATATGACAGTTTTAAATGTGCTTAAAGAATAGCAAGACTACTTCAAACTTGAGCTAACAGACATCCTTAGCAAACTGAACAGAGGCTGACATTCTTACTTTTGCCCTACTCGACTAGCGACACTGTTTCTGACTGTTGTGCCCTTTCCTGACACAGCTAGCAACGTATCTGGCTACCACATGACCACACAAGGCACATTATTGTTCAAATAGTGAAAATTCACTACTGGTCTCTGTATCTATTCCAACTGAAAGAATCGTAACTTGACTGATTAGCATATGTGTCTTGCGTGCAGAAGACACACAATCCATGCAGTCCAGATTCAATCCACCACCTCCCAACAGGACTAGGAAAGTCATCTGTCCAAAATTCTGGAGGGCCACAGTCAGTCTTGTAGAAACAACCTGAAGCTTTATGGACTAATGACTCAGTGTATATTTCTATAATATGCATTCTGAGCTCTCATTCCATCTTATATCTATCTTCAGCCCCAGAAGAATATTGTTTTTCCATTTAATTTTCCACTTTAACATGTTCCAAACATTAAACTATATTGTCTTATTGTCTTGAAATATAAGGTTTCCCAAATAGCTAGAATGGTGAGACCATTTTCTATGATATTCAAGCTTCCACTTTATTTACAAGCCAAGCTGAGGGAATCTATTTTTTAAAAAACTGAGGAGACATTTGCCAAGTTATCCCTAAGGGAACGCCATCACCTTTGGACAGGGTATTTAAAAACAAGAGCCAGATAATACCTTCTCTGGTAATTAGAAGAGGGTCGACAGTGGTATAGAGAAAGCAAAGAAAGCAATATCCAAAGTACCCTGCAAACTGATCTAGTTCCTTCAAGGTCAGCATAAATTACGTTTCAGCTGCTGGAGAAGTTCTAGACTAGCTATTTCTGTAGTTTAGCATTTAAATCAGATGCACCAAAAGAACCCCACAGAAAACTGGAGTGACTTTATCATAATGGAATCACAACTGTCTACAGCTCTATGGCCTGAAGTGGGAGCATACTTTGGTTTGGGGGGGATAAATTCAGTGAAACAATGAATAAGATTCCTTCCACAGTCAGTCATAGAAACACACTATTACAGTACTTTGCTGTTCCCATCCTCTGAAGGGCCATGATGTAAACCAGGCACCTTGTTTACACAGTAGTTAATCCTTCAAAGGACAGGAACAGCAAGGCATATAAATGTCTTTCCACAGCTAGGAATCTTATATCTTGTTTCAATACACGCACACACACAAGGCACACTGACCAATTCAACACTAGATTAACAAAATAGCATTTACTAAAGCTTGTGGATTATTTTTTACTGATTTCAGACAGACATCTAACCTTTTCATTGTACAGTATTTATAGACCTCTCTTTCAAGAATCCAAGGGAACTCCAAACACTTCAGAAGACTGCAGTTTATGCGGTATGGATTATGAAAATGCATACTGTATATTCCAATTTCCTGGATTTCTGAAACCTGAGTGGAAATTGAAAACATAATGTCACTGTAAAGCAAAGGATTATTACTGAATATGGATGAAGTTCTCCTTATAATATCCATATGGTTCAATAAATGTTTCATGTGATGTTTGAATCTGATCCTGTATCTATTATTTCATAAGTTGGTCTTTATTAGTAAGATGCTTGCTATACTTAATCTTTGTTTTCAGTCTCTTTCACCTCTTGGTTGCTTTTCATTCCATTTTTCTTTTGGGGAATTTTCAATTGTATATCTATTTATTCCAGTCTATAGCAGTTTCCAAGCTGAATAGCAGGCCCTCTGCTGGAGAATATAAAAACAGAGAAGGAGAAAAAGACCCAATAAAACTATTTTTAAAATCTCCTACCATAACCAGACTAAGAAACTAACCTTCATGTTCAATAGGGGTTGTAAAAACATAGGAACAATTAAGTAGCTTGGAAATTAGAAAGAATTGTTAATGGTTCTCAGTCAGTGAAAGAGTAGAGCCAATAGGATCTAAGTTAATTAATTAAACTACTCTCCATTGAGAAAACAGAGCCAGTAACAAAATATCCCTGCCCCCTGAGATGAATCATTCCTGCAGTCTTTGGTTCTATCTTCAATTTTTTACTCCAACTTTTGTCAAGAGTATTGACAAATGATAACAGCAATAATGAAGAACGAAACAATTTTTTTTCTGGAATCACTGGGTATTCAAGATAAGAATTCTCTGTGAATGTCCTACACTGGGCAGTACTTCCTAAAGCACCTCTCTAGAAAGCAGATTAGCTGGCAGAATGGAGGTCAATTCCTTTAACTTCTCTCCAGAGAACAAAGAGCCAACAGGTCAATCAAAAATATGAGGAGGACCCAGGACAACCCAGAATCTGGCGGTCCCAAATATTTTGAGTTTGGATCCTCATCCCCGCTAGCAAGCACAAAGCCTAGATGTGCTTATAGATACACTCTTCCCTCAGTTACTTCTTTTAGACATGACCATAGGAGAAACCTGTTTATCTTTTTTTTTTCTTGGATTGCTGAGCAAACTGCTAGTAGAAAAACTGGGCAAATTCAGGCATAAAGCTAAGAATCTTGATGCTAAATGTGGAAGGAAAGTTCTCCACTTTCTTTTCTTAATTTCCTTATTTTTAATCCCAGGTAGCCCCAGTGGGATTTCCAACACCTTAGAATAGGGAAAATGCCCCAGAAAACTCTCTTCCCCTCACCCTCCATACGCCTCTGCTTCAAACATTCATTCACCCATTTGTTCTTGTATGGGTTTTGCTCACTAATGCTGAGGAAGTAGGTAACTGGTGAGCAGCCCCAGGAAACTGCTCAGAGGATTTCATAGGTCTCCTTCCCTATAAGCTTTGAGCAGGGTGGGGTGAGGAGCTGATCTGGCCTGCACTGAGGAAAAAGGAACACCAGATCAATGTAATGAATCTCTTATGAAAGTTGCTCAGAATGTCAGAATTCAGTGTAGAACAGTCATTTTAGAACTGAACTATTTCACTAATGGTTACTGAAATGTAAATTAGTAGGCAGATAGAGACTGGTTTTTAATGCAAAAATCTCTCATTAATGCCAGCTTTTAAAATCAGTTATGGAACCCCAAAGGGATTTGGAAGGCTTGGAAAATCAGCCCAGAAAAGAAGCACAAAGGGAGTTCCACCACAGGAGACATTTACACTGGCCCCCGTTCCTGCTCCACTTTTCATTCAGCTTGAAGCCACAAGATGTGGGGCTATTTAGTTCTATTGGAGCAGAATCTAATTCTGCTGAGTGGGCAAATTAAAAGGTATTAGCATGCCGGAGGTTCCAAGATCAGTCCCTGGCATCTCCTCTCACAATAGCTGGTGATCAGACATGGCTTCTCCTTTTACCTTGGGCCCAGGAAAGCAGCTGCCAGTCAGAGAAGGCAGTACTGAATTTGCTGACTTTTTGATCCACAAATACTTCAACTCAGAATTAGAACTGATGAACAATCTGGTGAAGGAGCCAGAATGCAACAATGTCTTGCTTTTGTAGAAGCACCTTAATCAGATTGACCACCCCCATTCCTGAAATAGAAGAGGACAATCTGTCTGCTGGAAAACTGAAGTACTGAAATATTCACGTGGAGAACTTACAATAATCTCTTCTCCACAGTAACAAGTGAGAAAGAACTATTTAGACAAGAATGGGAGAATCTCCTCTAACTGGGTATTTTTCCCACCCTCCTTGGGTGCTGTCACAGAATGAAAACTCATTTGTTTGGCGGAGGTGCTTCACTTTTTAAAGCCAGGAATGATGAAAGATGCATTATAAGGACAACAGATGAGTCCCGACAGCTACATTTTAGAAATAGATAATGTACTTGTTGATACTGTGAGGAGTTTGCAAATCCCTTCAGAAGATAACAAACACCTGCTCTGGGTTCATACTGCACATAAATTTAAAATAATTAGCTGGGTTTAAATGTCAACCGTTAAGGCAGACCAGACCAAAACCTGCTCCTTTAGGCAGAGCAGAAAATTAGTGTTCCCAGTCTATTTAAGGGGAGCAAGAATCAGGGAAATTATTATGAAAATCCATCATGTAACATTCTCCAAAGCTGCTGTTAGATACGACGACCTATAATTGGCATTCATGGTTTCCAAACAGCTATTACCTGTAGTAGCCAATTCTCTCTACCTAAAGTGTGGTGACCCTATTTTGCTGGAATATGGGTTACTTATCTTTCATTTTAATGGAGTTTTAGGCTCTGGTCAAGGATCTCCTGAATAAACTGCTTCTACACCTAGATCCCTTTATAACTTATCTACGGCTTCTGCCTGACTGGCAATTTAAAACATGAAGTGTTTTGGATAAGTATGCTGAAATTGATTTCCACTTGACAGAAATGGGTTAGTTCCTCTTCCTCAAGTGGACAACTGGCATGTCCCCTGAGGGATCATACTGGGTATCCAAAAGCAAGCAGTCTTAAGGAATGGACGTCTTCTTTAAATTCATTGTTAAGTCAGGAATTCATTCAAATCTTCTACGTTTTTCTCATTTTGTTCTAGTTTGTTGACTGGCTTGTGGTTATTGCTACAGGTTTTTTAGCAGATGAAGTGAACTCCTTTTCACTGAGGGACCCCTTCTTTCTGGGAAAAGGACTTAAACATTCGTCTACTGGGCCTGACTTCTCAAGAAAGAGAAGCTCATTCCTATCAGGCCCAATGTCTACCAATCATAATACTTCACAGCAAATTTACATTAATATCTAATGATTTATAATATTTCTATGGGTACATTGTCCATGATAAACTATACAGAAAAGGACAAGTATCATATTTGCTATTATTCTTATCTTCCTTAACATCCAAAGGGAACCCTTCATCTCTTTATTACTGAATGTGAACATTGGCCACATATTAGCAGCTTGTATATTTTACCATGGAGAAGGGGTGGACACTTGTTGCATCACTGAAAACCAAATGTAAGCAATTCATTTTCATTTTATAGATTCATGTATTTAATCTTCATGCATATGTACACACATGTGCACTCTAAAAGGTCATTCAGAATCCTGGAAATTGCTGTTTTCCTTTTTAAGGAAGTTTCTACTCCTTGCTGATAGGGAAATAGCCCTCACTTCCACAAACCCAGAATCAAGCAAAGATTTCAATTTGTTTTTAAGTCATGTGTTTACATTTTTCATCTTCAGTATCACATTCAGACAGTATACAACTGAAGGTAACAATTCAGAATAGGAATATAATAAATAATGCTACGTCAATCAGCTGTGTGTGGACATTTCACGGAAATGAAATGCAAATTACATTCAGCTTGTAGACCCAAAGTATGCTGATGAACTGCACACCATAACTCCAAATACATGTGCAACCAAGCTTTGGTGTTGAATAAGTTAATCTGATATAAAAGGCTTAAGTTAATAAATATACGTATCTGAATACTATGCCACTGATGTTTTGTATCTACAAATACAATAGATATGAATACATGAGACAGCAACAACAAATTAAAGACACTTGAATAGTTGGAGAAGTTCCCATAATATTGAAACCCTTTTACTTTAGCATCATGTATTATAATTCTGGATATACACAAATCAACTCTGGTCTGCTAGAGTGCTCCATTCTGAGAGAAAAATAGGATGTCTCAGAGCCGGATCACATTGCCATGAACATTTTACACATCCCAATACCACTGACGTATGGCTAGGTGGTGCTGCACCTTTCACTGTTTATACGCTGTTTCCAATATCTCTAAGAACATAAATTTTGGATTGAAACCTGATTTTGGCACTAAAACATTTTGATCACCCTGAGAAAGAAAATGACTAGGAGACAGTAAACCAATTAATTCAGCTCAGCTTCTCAGAGGCCTTTACTGTATTATCATAAACCATATTACTCTTCTGGACTGAGTAGAAGGCACTGAATTATAGTAATTCCAGTCATATACACATGTGGCTTTTACATTATGTGATCCATCTTGTTTCCTGTATTATGTACTTTTAATCTTTGATGACAGGAAAGTCTGTATTTCTCCTTTCCTCTATTCAGTAGAAGGAATGACTGACCCAATATTTGGGATCATGTAATAGCAATAGATTGTATGAGGGTCTAAAAACTGAAGCTGAATCCTGACCAGAGATTTCCAAAAGTCGATTATATATACAACACAGGGTGGACGATACATAGCCTCTGAATCTTGATGAGCTATTACAGCTATTATACCACCAGTCTGCATAACCAGTAACAGAGCACTGCTGGGAGGAATTTCTGGAAGACCACATACTGCTCTCCCCTCGTTTAATTGGTAAGATGGAATCTCATTGATTCAACAATTATGATTGCTATTGTTTTGAAAAATTAAGCTTGTAGTTTGGGAATTCCAATAGTTCCAAAGATAGACGGACCACAGTTATTACTGGTGCAATGCACTGGATGTGGAGCTGCTCTGGAAATGTTTCCTAAATGTTAGTTCAAAATATAGGTGGAAGACTGCAAATTGGGTCAGAACTTCTAGATCTGGCAATAAGTAGTACATGTTGCCATGCCTTGAACTTCAGGTCAGTTTCTGAAAAAAACTAGCAGTGCCAGGTTGACCTTTTCAGGCACAAATGGGATGATGGCTGGCTCACATGAATCAGCCCCAAAGTTATGTCTGACATCTCAGAACCTTTTTCAAGTGGCCTCTGCTGAATATAGGCAGGTAGTAACTTGAGGGTCTTTTCCATTGTGGCGCTCTGCATTTAGATGGTCTTCCCAGGTAGGTTTAGTGTGAGAATTGGCCACCTTGATTTCAGCATCACATTAAGACTTTTTAATTGTTTATTCTTCTAGCCTGTCAGCTAGTTGGTTTAAATCTGGTGGTTTTTATTATACTCCGCTGGCTTTCGTAGTTCCATTTTATAGTGTTCTGCTGTATTATTTTGTGTAATTATATTTATGTTTTTATCATTGTTGGGTTTGTTTTATGATTTCCAAAGCTACCTTGAGACTTCAATGCCTGAAAGGAAGCATATAAATCTTTACATAAATAAACAAGAATCATAGAATGAAAATGTCATTCTGAGAGATACTGTTTGACGTCATTCAGCAATCTATAATTTCCTTCTAGAGCTTCCCTTGTTCATCCCAGAAGTCATGAACCTTCCATATAAAATCAGGAGTTTTTGCTAACTAAAGAGCAGCTGCTGGATGGATTTGCTTTCATTTACCCAACCATCCTAAGGAAAACTACAAAAGATTAATATAAGAATGCACAATATAGTACTTTCCAGATGTTACAACCAGATAGCTCAAATTATCCTACTTCAGACATGTTATGTAAAGATCTAGCTCTCTGGAGAAGGCTGTAATGCTGGGAAAGGTAGAAGGCAATAAGAGGATAACCAACAGCAAGATGGATGGGACTCAGTTACAGTGGCTATGAGTGCACTGTTGGAAGACCTGAAAGACCAGGTACAGGGATGGATTGTCATGGAGAAAATCTATCTATGTGGTCACTAAGGGTTGACCATAGCTTAATGGCACATAATCAATCAAAGATGTTACACCACTATGTCCCTAATCTTCAATTATGTTGAATATGGGTAATGGGAGTTAAGACTGCAATAACATCTGGATGACAACACATTGCTGAGTTTGAGTTTAATGGATTCAGAAATTATAAGATCTAGCAACAGTATGCTTTGCTTTTATTGAGGGGTTAATGCATGTTAATTAATATTATTTTTATAGTGCTTTAGCGATGCTTAGTGTTTTGTTTCTAAGAACAACTACTAATCTAGGTTTCCCCAACCCGGCATCCTCCAGATGTGTTGGGATTGTAACTTCCAGAATTTCCAATCAGTATGTCTTTTGGGGGAATTCTCTCACTCTATCTAGAGGGTGCTGAGTTGGATAATTTACTTTAAATTTCAGAGAGGTTAAAACAGAATTCCCCAACTCAGTGCCCTCTAGATACAGTGAGAGAATTCCCCCAAAAGACATACTGATTGGTGACTTCAACAGCATGGACATTTTCTGTATTAGCCTACATTTTTATTACTCATATTTATGATTCTAATTTCTCTTTTGCATTTTTTAACCTTTATTTTTCTTAATTCTTTGATTACTCAGAAACATGTTAATATGTAAAAATAGTGATTATCAAGATATGGGGAGAGATAGAAGCATTATTAACATAGTAATGTTTAAATTAAAAATAGCAATGAATAAATAGAACTACAGTAGAGTCTCGTTTAACCGACCTTCGCTTATCCGACATTCCGTCTTATCTGACGCCCCTAAAAAAAACACAGCAACACGCATAAATCAGCGACGAGAAAAGCATGCCGCTTGTTTGCGAGCGTGAGTGTACTTTTTCTTGTTGCTCCTGATGGTGCGGCGCCGCAACGCAACAATCGATTGCAACAGGCGCAGTGGATCAGGTTTTTTTTTTACCGCACTCAATCGTTACTGTGCATTATCCGACATTTTCGCTTATCCGACATTCTGCCGGCCCGTTTATGTTGGATAAGCAAGACTCTACTGTATAAGCTTAGCTCACCTGTATAGAATCAACCATGCCATTTTGGAAGGTGACTGGTAGCCAAAGGAGGATCAAGGTACTCCAGACCTTGATTGTGGATTCTTACATTTATTACCAAGGGTGTAACTTTCCTGTTATTCAGTAAAGATTTTCAAAGATGGTTGTTGACTGCACTATTAGCAATGGGTAAAAATTCATTTCTGCTTCTGTGTACAATTTTACCTGAACAAGCTATCTATTTCTAAAGGTTAACTGAAGCACAATACTACTAGTAGTAACTTCCTATTCTCCTCAATATTTATGCAGTTGCACTACAAGCAACTGACTGCTATTTATATTGGTATGTATCTCGACTCAGGGATATGCAACATTGTTGGACAGATGGGCATATATCACAGCCAAATGGCTATGATGGACAAGGTATGCAGTATCAATATAGGTCAACTGCTATCCCTCTTAATGTTTCAGGATGCCCTCTACCACCTTACTGTAATTTACTTTTATTTTTCTGGGCATATAAGCTCAGTTCCAAACTAAGTACTGAGTTGAACCCATCCATCATTCTTTTTATTTTCTAAGAATATCTACAAAGTTTGTGAGATGACGCTAGAAATATTACTTTTTTAAAAAAAGAAAGAATATTTGAAAAAAGAAAATTGATATATACTAAGATAATGATATCAACCTCTTACTGTCAAAATATCCCAATTTGTGTGTTTGTTTAAATTATTCTGTTAAGACTAGAAATTTAAATGATAAATGTGGGTTGCTGCCAAAGGAATACCTGTATCAGATTCCTATTTCATTCATTTTAACTTCATACCAGAAAGGTTAAAGCAGAAACTAAAGCCAACTTTTAGTTTCCAAGAGACATGCAACATCAATTAACAAGAACTTCAAGTGGTTTCATGGATTAAGATGACTAAAGTCAAAAGCAGGCCTGTTTTCTTTATTTTTCATAGGAATGTAGAGCAGACAGTTTCAACAGGTGTAGCTTTTCTCATTATTGTATAAATGGTAAAATTCCTTCTTCTACTTTACATAAAAGTCCTGGCCTCTACAGTAATGTATCATATTAAGATGACTAGTAATTACCTTAAAGTACATTCAAATGACAATCTTATGGAACAAAAACAAACAAATATAACCAGCTTCTAAGAAGAAAGTTTTTCTTCTTGGTTTTATCAAAGCTCAAGTTGAATTTTCTTACAGAAGAGCAAAACTAACATCTCTACAAACTTTTTCATTCAGTCTTACTTATGCTTTCACCTGGGTGCGCAGCAAGTGTTTAAAGGTCAAGAATTATTAGCACCAATGAGAAACTGAGCAAAGCGGTACTGCATTCTACTGAGAACCAAAGCCTCAACTGCCAAGTTTGGTCTCGTGTTATTTTTCAATAGGCATTATGGTTAATAACTCCTGAAGGAGTAACCAACTATCTTTTTGCTAACCAAAGGCTACTGTGCATAAGATTCAGAACATTTATTAATAGAGTGCACTCAAAGTTCAAATGTTTTTTATTCTCATTAAGGACATATTCAACCTCCACAAACTCAAAGTTCAAATGCAGTTTTCATAGGCTAATTTTAATATAGAGTTTTGCTGCTTTAAAAAGATTTAAACTGTCTATAAGCTCCTAACATTAATAAATTAACTGAAGATGGACATTTACTGTACAATATCTTCAAAACTTCAAAAGTAGAAAGAGATGAATTCATACTTTAGAGAGATCACTGAGAAGTCCCAAGAAGAAGAAGAAGGAGGAGGAGGAGGAGGAGGAGGAGGAGGAGGAGGAGGAGGAGGCCAAACCATTTAAACAAAGTTTCTGGATACTGTGCTTTTTTTCCCAGTAAAAATATGTGTTGTTTTATTAATTAAAGTCTGAGGTAAGGAAGGAAAAATCCAGCCAAGTGAAATACTGAAAGTGAAAAGAATGCTTGGGAAAAGCAGGAATAATACAATATCATCCTGAGGAATGAGGTACCAGTGATATGGCAGAGAAAAGATACCCAAGAAAAGCTAACTGAGGGAGAAATGGACAAGGATATAGAAGTTATTTTAGAACAGTTTCTGGACAATGAAACAATACACTAAGCAATTTTGGAAATCACATTTTGTACTCATATTCAAGTATTCATAGATCCTTGAAAAGAGGCAAAAAATGTGTCAGTGAGTGAACAAGACATTGAGGCCATTAAGATTAGGCAGGGATGCCCAGTGAGTGCAAGCACACTGCTCAAGAATGCTACAGTAGGAGCTATTATTGGAGCATCAGCGAGGGCTTAAACTACCATCAGGGACTAGAACTGAGTCCCACTGGAACTGGAAGACAGGACCAAGTAAGAAAGTGATTATTTTTATGAGATTTAAAAACAACTGAACAGTTACAAAGGAGAGAGAAGGGACAACTGGACAGAAGGGCAGAAAAAGGCCAATAAAGGTCTCTGAATGGAAGGTTTGAAAATTAGGAGAGATGAAAAGAAGACAAGACAGAGTTTTGAGGGGAGGGGATAGAACAGAAGGGAACACTGGAAAGAAAAGACAAGGTTACCAAATGAAAAACTGGATAAGCAGGTGGGTTTTGCTGAGAGGAAGGGATAATGCTCTTAAAAAAGCAGTTCAACTTGGACTAATCTGATTGGGAATTATAAAATGGAAAATGTATATTGGGGGAGGTGGAGATGAGGGCATGGGACAACTGGGAGCCTCTTCTAGTTTCCAAGCTAGATTCTAATCCTTTACTTTCTTTCCACATGGAATTCAATGCTCAGAAGACTGGAGGTATTTGCCCAGCCAGCAACACCAGTTCTCCAGAACAATCTGTCCAGAAAGGTGCCCAGAATTCATGAAGGAGGTATAGGTGTCCCCATGGCAGAAAAGGAGGTAGGAGAAGGGAGAACAATCCTCATCCCAAATTGTAATAAAAAGAACAGAGGAAAAGGAATTACAGCTCTAACCTATACATAATACTTCACTTTCACCATCCTTCAGTCATCCCAGGTCGGAAGTGTGGCTGGGGGGAGGGGGCTCCGGGGAAGGACCTATGACTTGTAGGCAAGTTTAAAAGGGGCCATCTCCTCTTTTTAAAAGCAGCAGGGGGCCTAAAAAAAAGGCTGCCCAAAAAGAAACGGCGGGGAGGGAAGAGGAGGAGAGAGGGATGGCTGCATGAGACAAAACAGCAGACCAGAAATGATGAGACGCTTTCGGAAGGAATGCCTACCACAGGCAAAGTGCAAGCCTGTGAGGGAATGCAGGGAAGGGGGCAGGCGAACCGGTGGAAGAAAACGCCCCCGAGAGGGGAGGAAAGAGCAGCCCGCGTATCCGCGGGCGGGCGTAGAGAGGGGCGGGAGTGATTCAGTGGCAGAGATGCAAAAGATGAGACGCCCCCGAGCAGCCCGTTGGGAGCAGGGAGAGTTTGAGAAGGTAAACAACAGCCACGCCCCCTACAGTCCTCATCCCCACCGCGCAGCTCAATTGCAGCCGCTGCCTGTACATTTCCATTCCCGAATCTCTCTGGGTCCCCCAGCGGCGTGACTCTCGTCCTCCCTCCCTCTCCTCTCCCCACCACCACCACCACCACGCAAGCCAGCCACCCCTCGCTAGGTTACGGCGCGGCTGCAAAAGCTATCAGCGCCCCAGAGAAGCTGATGCCATTCAAAGCCCCGTGGGGCTCTCCCACCCTGGCCAAGGACGGCGCTGCTTCTCCTCCGCCTGCCTCCTGGGCGCATTGTTTATGTCTGTTGCAGGAGCTGGCAGGAACCCCACAACCTCAGCACGTGAGAGGAGCCGATCATGTGGGTGCACCAGCTTCAAGACAGGCAAATGCTCCAAAACGTGCTGCGTCTCAACAAAAATGAAACTCGCGTCTCCTAATTGCCGCGCGATCCCTTTTGCACAGACTTGAGACACACCCCCACCATACACACACACAAACCCCACGTAATTCCCCACATGCAACGCACATTGTTTTACCGTCCACCCCCCTCTCCCGGGTTCATATTCTGGAACCCTATTTTTTCTCTCGATCATCTCCTCCCCCCCGTTGTTCTTAAACTGTGTTGAGTCCCTTCTCCCACTCACCCCCTTAACACCTTCTGGGGTTACCTCTGCCGCAGTCATTAATCCGAGAAATCGTTTCCCGAGGCTTCCGTTCCTTTAAAAAGTTGTTGTTTACATTCCTGCCGCCTCCCTTTTAAAACATGACTGACCAACATGCGCAATCAATCTCTAAAAATGCTGCACATCCCCCCCTTCCTTTGCAGGCAGTACAGTCAGGGAGCAGTAAAACAAATGCAAGGAGGGAAGGGGGAGAATAGAGAGGAGCTGCAAAAACCGGGGGAAAAAATGGAGCAATCCTCCACCCTTTTACCTTGGCTGGGAAAGAGCGTCCTCCAAGAGTTGAGAATGTCCGTCGGGTTACAAGAGAGGTGTAGAGAGAGATGCTCCAGAAATGGAACCGCTTATGGAATCTCCCTTTGCAAAGATTAATCCGGTACCATTGCGGAGGGGGAGAACTACCCCCTTCGCAGGATCCGAAGATGATACCCTCCTTTCAGGAGTAGATATAAAGTAACTCCATAGATGCATTAAAAAAAATCCAAAGAATTGCTTCCAGCTGAGATGGCCGCTCTGTGCAAAATCCAGCAAGCCCTGCGTGCGTGTTTCTGTTTCTTTTTTAATTTCTAGACTTCTTTCCGGATCTTTGTGCAATTGCCCGAACGTCTGCGTCTAGGCTTTTCTATTAATCCCTCGCTGGCGAAGAAGGGACTTCTCTGGAGGAGTATATAAATTAGACTGATGCTGGCGAGTTCACCCCTCGCCCCTCTTCTCTCAATTTCTTCTTTTCTTGCTTGTTGTTTCTTCCTGACGAGCAGCAGGTCCAGGTGCAGCTGCAGACGTGGGTCCCATCCCTGATTGTGCTCGGCATGTGTTGCCTCCCACCCCGGCGCACTCTTCGCCCACCCCTCCCCTCCCCTGTTTTCACCCCCTTCCGAAGCGCTGAGTCCCCATCTCTTGTCTCTCTGGTGCCCTGGGCAGCTTGAAAAGGGTCGGGTTGCACAGGCGGACTCGCTTTCCCTCGCGTTCTGCCTCCAAGTCTGCTCAGGTCACTTTCGCAACGATCTCCAGCCTCGCGCGCTCACCACAGTGGCGGCAGTGCACGCACAGATCACAGAGCTGTAACACTTTCTTCGCTTCCTCCGCTTTTCATACGCACACCCCCATCTCTTCTCCCCCCGTCGCGAACGCTTTCACCTCCTCGAAGCTATGCAAAGGCGTATGCTAGCCTGCTGCTGCAACCTTACAAAAAATAAGCTTATACTTAACAAAATCTTTTGGCGCCATATTAATGACGTACTTCAAATTTGCCATTTCTTCCTGCGTCAAAAAGACGTTTCTTACAAATAACAGATGAGGTGCAAAGCAGAGAGGGCGAGTGCAGGAGTGAGGGGGATGGGGGGCAAGAGGGGAAAAAAAGAGGGAGAAAGACCCTCGGACCGAAAACGGCGCGTGGGGGGCGGGGCGAGTACATTGAGTAGAAGTGTACGAGGACAGGGCAGGGGCAAAGTGTCGGGGCAAATGTAGACCGGAACGAAATTGTTCTCCTGCGGGCCACAAAGTTATTAGGCGGCAAGCGAATGGTTATTTGTGATTGAAAGGGTTCCCCGGATCACCTTGGGCCGAGATTAAGCTTGCTTTAGGCACTTGCTCCTTTTCAGGAGCAGTGCCAAGCGGGAGAAGAGAGCGGAGCAATGTCGCTTCCCCCCACCCCCTCCACATGTCGTCCCATGAAGCCGGGCCGCTTCGTTCCCGGCAGTCCTCTCTTCCCTCGGCTATCACAAGGCTGCTTGAAAGCGGCGAGGGTATGAACTTGGCGCCGTTTGCACAGGAAGAGAAGCACCCAGGGCCGCCCTCCTCTAGGTCTCGACTTGACCTTGTGATGCACAAACAATGCACTTCAATCCGTGGCTGGAAGGGTGTTTGTTTCTCTGTGGTGGCAGCGGCAGCCGAGAGCTGCTCCAACATCCAGCTGGCCACACCCACCGCTGCCTGCTTTCGGCGGGCACCTACTTCTAGAAGAAGCGTTGTGATTTCACGCAGGAGGAAAGAGCGGCGCAGGCCGTCTACCTGACCGGCTCCCGCCCACTCCAGCCACGAATCTCTCCCCGGATGCATCCTTACACCCGCAGTCCGGGGGCTTGTTAGCCTTTCCTTCAGTGGCCCCATTCGTTCAATCACAGGGAGAACTTTCTTCAGAGCTGGTACTGCTGCTCAGGTTTTGGATTCAAGAGTTATCATTGCTACCATTCTTCACTACATCAACTGGCATGTTTTCTGGCTAAGGAAGAGCGCACCACCGCACGCACGCACGCACGCACGCACGCCACAGCTCTTGCAATTTTGACTGTAGGATTACGATTTGCAATTTGGCTTCATTTCAGCTAGAAACTCCCCTGGTGGTCCTCCTGTCTCTTGGCCTTTGCTCCCTCCTCATCAGTAAAATGGGAGTCATGGTGTGAGAACAAAGCAGATAAAGACCCTTACTGTATTGCTATCAGAAATTGTATTAACTACACTAGAGTTTTCATTTTAACTGAGTAGTTTTCTAAACAATGGAGGTTGTGGAGTCAAGGATAATACCTCTCACATCAATAATAGCTATCAGCAGGAATGTCTGCAGGGAGAGGGTCAAAAAAGTCAATATGGCGTCCATTCACCTTGTGATCAAAGCCCCACCTTTTTTATGTGCTTCATGACATGGTGGGGCTTTGATCATATGGTTATGGCCCCTATCATGGCTTGTTTGACCCCCTTCCTGTGGACACCCCTGACCATAGGTATTGAAGCACATATTTAAACGATATGATGATGCCTCCGAATGTCTAAAGGATAGCTTGCTGGCTGAAGGTGATGAGGAATTGTAATCTAACATATTTGGAGATCATAAGAATAGGGAAATAGCTTAACCTAATTTAATCTTACACTATATTTGGAGATTATTTTGGACTTTCTAGGTCCAAATCCTAAACATAGGTTGCCTTCAAGTAGTATATTGAACAAATATCAAGTATAGCAAGTTGCCATGTTTCTTGTTTGGTCAATGCGCTGCATGTATAGATTAGAATGGTTGCTAGGAGTCAAAAATCATCACCATCAGTTCAGGCTTCCCCAATCTTATTTTCCAATATAGTGGTCTGCCACTCCCATCATTCAATCAGCTATCTTGAGTGAGGACAATGGGAGCTAAAATGAAACATCCTGAGGACAATTGCTTAAAGAATAATCCAGAATCAATTTTGCTATGACTCCCTACTTCGTTTGAATTAGCATGCCCTGTTTTTACCAAGGATAAATAGTTTATCGGTCATATAGATTCCTGCTGGAATAGGTCCACCCAATATGGCAACTGAAATACAAGCATAAGCATAAAAAGCAATAATAGAAGCAATATATTATTAAAAATTATTATTAAATATATTATTAAATCCTTAATACAGAAGCCTGATAATAGAGTAGGCAATGTTACTGCATGTCATCTAGAATAAGAACTATAAAGCTTCATTCTTAGAAATTGTCAGAATCAAGGAGTCTGCCATATATATGTACGTATATGAAAAATAGTGCTTTACTGTTGCACCTGTCAGGCAGCACCAGAACACACGTGTTGGATCAAAACCAAATTGGATAGGCCTCAAGTAACAGAATTTGGTCATCTGCAACATGAATAGATAAATTCTTCAAGAAGTTCATCCAATGTATCCGGTTAATTCAGACAAAGATGTCATCTTCTCATGACAGGGATGCAGCTGTTATCTAAGATGCCCTTCCTGAATCCCATCTTTTAACCTTTGTTGCCCAAACCTCATGCAGCACCGGATTCAGTGGCAAGGACCACCAGCTGCAGATCAAAGGTGTAGCTGGCTCACAAATAACATTTCTTCACTCCAGGCTAAAGGCACATAACCCAGCTATATTGCTGTGATGAAGACAACTTGTTAGTTTCTGAATGATTGTCCAACTGGAAAGTCCCTTGTACATACTGTTTTGAGCCTTATAGTAGGATATATTCATAATTGATAAATCGAACAGATATTACAGATCCATGCAGTTGTATGGCCACAATTAACATAGGCCTCATGGAGTGAGGAGGGAGAAATCCCATCCTCAAGGTTGTAGACATGGAAGAGTTAAAGGAAAATCTAAATCCGATCTGTTAGTCAAATGTGACCTGTCAATCTAGATAGAGGGGTGTAGAGAATCAGAGAGAAGACCTTGAGGGAAATAGGCAAGAGCCATTATATATAAAAAAAGAGGGCTGAAACTTTCTTTAAGTCCTGGAAAACAAGATAGTATTCAGAACAGACACAGGCAGGCTCCTCCCTGATTCACTAGGACAGTGTTCCTCAACCTTGGCAACTTTAAGATATGTAGACTTCAACTCCCAGAGTTCCCCAGCCAGCATGGCGGGCTGGGGAATTCTGGGAGTTGAAGTCCACATATCTTAAACTTGCTAAGGTTGAGGAACACTGCACTAGGATATAAGAGGGAGGGGAGATAAAGCACAATCAGGGTTGCAAGATTCTGTTATAATAGCCTATCTCAATAAAGTATAGACTAGAGTTTTCCTGTGGAGTCTGTTTCCTGATCTGGTTTACCCCAACATGGGCAGAGACAACCGAACACTAAAGAGCCAACCAGGTACAGGAAGATTCCTCTCTCAGGTGAGCTGTTTTTAAAAAAAGAAGGGGCAACTCCATCTTTGTTTTGTTTTTGTCTTTTTGCTAATCCTGTGGTGAACACAGCCCCAATCCTGAACAATCTGGGATTAGAGATTTAGGGAAAATACAGCAATTTAAGGAACAGTAGAGCTGCTTGTGGGTTTTATTCTACGGTAAAGTCAGATCTGAATTTTACTTTTGGAAAATTATTTGTGTTATGTGCCTCTATTATATTTTGTTCTACTTGTTCTTCCTGTGTTGTATGTGTTTGTGCGTGCATCCATGCACACATATTCCTGTCTGAGGGGAGTTTTCTAGATAAACCCTGCAGAAGTCATTGTTACTTTCTTCTTTCTCTTTTTGGCTTTCAACTCCCTTTTGGTTCCTAAACCTTGATACATGATTATAATAAAGACTTGCACTCTTACTGAATCAGTCCTTTCATTCTGAAAGCATTTTAACCTTAGTATAGGCATTCCTCCCCCCTCCCCCCCATTTGCTTAAGCTACAAAAAGAACGGAATACAGGGGAGGAAGTCACTACTTTACCTACTCATAAGTAATTTAATGCCAGGATTTTTTTTTTTTAACAAAAAGTGATTAGTTGTAGCATACCAAGTAGATTCTCCCCAGAAATGTGGGAGGGCATAGCAGGAATTATGGGGGGAAGGATTTAGGGACCTCACTCAAGGGAGACAGAGGAGCCAACCCATCACACCCCAGACCAGTGTGCATTCACATACCCATCCTGTAAAAATAATTGATTAATAAGATCTGTGACATGGTACTGTATCTGAGTGCAAAAATATGTTCACTGAAGAAATATAAATAGTAAATACAAAATGGAACCTTGTACAAAATGGATATAAAGAGGAATAAAAATGCATTTTTAACCCTTTCTCAGGTGCCTGTATCTATTGTTAGAGTTTCAGGAGAAAGTCTCAAGATGACTTACTAGAACATACTTTTCTCCTTGTAAATCTTGTTCTAATTCCTGTATTCATCTAATATTTCTATAAGATGAGTTAAGTGAGTGACCTGAGGCAATGTCTTTTAAAACCTAGCAAACCTGCAATTCTGTTTCAGTTATAGGATTCATAAATCATGCTATGTCAAAAGTTTTAATTTATGGTTTGTTAAGTAAGCCACAAAGGCCTGTTTCACACAAAATGCTAAGCCATAATAGCTGGGTTCACATATCACACTAAGCCCAAAACAAAACAAAGCACATTATAGTTTAGTGCAATGGGTGAATCTATATAATGTCTCAAGAAGGAAAGCAGTGGTCACTAGCATTCTGGTCAAGGATTGGAATACCCAGCGATGGACAGAGGGATCATTTTTTTCTTCTCCTGCTTTTCCTGTCCCAGGATCAAAGCCTTGCCTCTCCTTTCTTTAGTCTTAGTATCTGCTGGAAAAGCAAAAGGGGCAGAGATTCTCTATGAAAGAGTACAACAGCTATGATGTTTGGGAACAGGAATATGTTCAGAACAAGGATTGTTCTGAAACTCTCATCATACATTCAGGCTATATGTATGTGTTCATAAACACCATAAATCTTCAGAGACATCTTGTCAAAGTAACTGAATCTACGGTAAGCATTGATAACCCTGAAACTTCTGACTCCTTAGAAATGAGGTGCGCATGCATAATTGTGTCATCAAAATACAATTTCTTCCTCTTGTAACCATTTTTTAATATCCTGAAATTTGGCTATATTGTTTATAAAGAGAATTTCCTGTGAAAACGTAACCTCACACACAAGCCTGCATGATTACACAACTATTCCTTTTATTTCAAGGATCTTCACTAGGTTAAGTTCTGTATTTCTGGGCTTTGGGCAGGAAAATCCCTGTTTTTCTAGAGCTGGGCAAAAGGAAAGGTCCTTGGCAGAAGAGATAAGGGCTGTCCAGATGGACAAACAAATAGATGTCTGGAGGTTTAACTTGGTATGTGACAGCTTACTATAATTTTTTCTTTTGATGGAATCCTTTAGAAGAATGAGTCTGCCTGATTGGAAGTCCAAGCCCTCTTAGTTTATGAGAGCTGTCCATAGGCTTCTGGACATTGTTCAAACCCAACGTACCCATTTAACATATTATTCCTATTCTCTTGCAAACACTGACTTTCATATGTTCAAAATATAAATGCTAACAATAAACCTTTTACTTATCTGCGAAGGATGTGAATTAAAATATCTGGAATAATAACTGGGTCATGCATAAGCAGCTATTGTGAACTTTTCCTTTAGTCTTTCTAAGGTCATCAACTTCATCATCTTGAAGATGTTTCTGTTATACAAGCAGAAAGCAATAGTGGTGTGCAGACTTTACTGGGAATTGTGAAGGACTTCTCTATATACTAAAGTCAGAAAGGCAAAAACAGTTTTGCAATTGGAAGAAACATAATTTCAGGAGATGAAGCCCGCATTGTTTTTGTTTCACTATCATTAATTAAGTCCATACTCCTCTTTGTGTTTGCTTATCTGCAAGAAATGTAGCCTTTGCATGATGAAGACACAATAGGAATTACCAGATGTTATATAACAAGGAAGTAATTTTTAAATTTGATTTGTATACATTTTTAATTTAGCAACTAAAGATGACTAAGAAACACAAATTTTTAAATTCTTCCATAAATATAACTCAAACTGAGGCTGCTGAAGGCTTGAACATGTGTTGATCCCAATTTTTCCTTCTATCTATCTATCTATCTATCTATCTATCTATCTATCTATCTATCGCAGAACATTGTTATATGGATTAGTATTGAAATCAGAGTACTAAATAGTATTTGAAATTATTTCAGACCAATTTCTTAGGACAAATCTTGTTAACTATTAATATCTATAAGCAAACACATTTTGGAAGGCAGAAAAATAAACCATGCCAGCTTTCATATTCTGGGGTCAAATATTCAAACAATTTACTGGCATAGAAGTTTTCTGTGTTGCGTCTACATAGTTGATAGTAACAGCAGAAGCCCCATTCTGAGAAAAAGAATGATATTATTGAGGAGAAAAGAAGAAAGTACAAAGCAAAAGGATGATCACATGGGCACCAAAAATGTTATTGCTAAGGCATGATTGATGGGCTGGGGAAAAAGAATGTTCTATCTTTGCTTGAGTACCATAGATGTCTCAGAAGTCCTGTATTACACAGCATGGGAACAAGAAGATCTTACCCACTTACTGTTCTTCTACTTTCTCCCCAGATATTTCACTTGTTTATTATTACATTTTTATCCTGTCTTTCTTTTAAGAGCTCAAACTATTGCACGTGATGGAGATTTCCCTTTATTTTGTCTTCTCTGCAACAGCCTTGTGAGGTAGGTGGGTTGGGGGATAGTGACTGGTTCAAAATCAGGCTAGCTTAGTGGTTGAACAATCCAACACTTTAACTGCCACAGCTATATTAAGCGTGGCCATCCACTTCAAAACTGTGCCTAACTTAGGTTCAGTGCGAGGGTCAGTCCTGTCATTAGGCTGAGCCCCCCACCCCCCTTGAAGTCAGAGAAGAGAGCTGCATGCCAGATATGGCCCTTTCTGTGTCTGATAAACTAGCCTGCTGCTTGTCCCATCACTAGTGTTGAAGAAAAATCTAGTCAGCTTTTGTTCATGGAACAGGAAAGGGCACTATCTTGTTTGGGAATATACCTGCATGATAGGTAAGAATCACCAGGTAAGCTTCTTCCCAAAACACGTGGGCTGCATTAACACACAATACTGAAGATACGATAGCCCCAATGTGATGTGTTCATTTTTATTTCTATAAAAATGAACACATCACATTAGTATGTCTGGGTGAACCCAATGAAGGTGCAACAAAACACCGTAGAAAATATTTTCCTATCACAAGCACAGAGAAGTTGACAACTCTATTTTTAAATAAATCATCAAAAAAGGAAGAGATGTAGAAGCACAGGTAGTTAAAAGTTTCACATTAAAGAAAATGCTAATGTTTGTCAACAAGCCTAACAAAAGTTTGTTTTTGCTGTTATGTTAACCTACAGCATTCCTTGAATTGTTGCAGGTCATTTACTTATTAAAAGAGCTTCCTGTTGGCATATAAGATTTTCCCCATTCTCATTCTTTCCATTCATTACCCACAGATTCTTTCTTTACTTAGATCCAAAAGATGCTTTTGGTGACAAATGTCTTAGAAGAGTGAGAAAATTACTTAGTATTTCTACTACCTAGCCAAGAACATTTTTTTAAAAAGTAGTCATACTACAGTATGCAAATATTTCAATGACAAATAGTTTATGAGTGTGTGATGATGCTTCCATTTACATCAAAATTAGCAATTTCATTCTTTTCTTTCTTTTTTTTTTTTTTACTAGAACAGACCTTTATAGCAACACTGAACTTTTTGAATGTATCCAAAAGTTCATCTCCTATCATTCCAGGATGGTCTATTGTCCCAATTTAATATGCATGGCTTATTGTAATATTTTGTTCCAGCTTAATGACAGATAATATTTCCAGGGAATGTGCTAGAATTAGCTCTGTCAGCCTTGCCAAGTAGACCAGACAGGAAACACGACCAGATGAACTAATTCTACTGTATTGCAAGGCTACATTAAGAGAATCTTGCAAGTCTGAAAGTACAATTCTCTCCCATTTCCTTTATACCCCAAGAAATTAGGGAGGGTCCCTTCTGAGCCTCTTGCCCTGCCCACTAGCCAGTAGAGGACTATGCTGTCTCTTACCTGACAGTTCCCTACGCAGCATCTCTGGGCCCAGTCTCCCAGGTCATTCCCATATACCATTACAAACTCATTGTTAGCGTTCAGATAAAGCATGGGTTGTGGGAAGGGAAGAAAAGGGAAGGGAAGCTCCATAATGCTATTTCCAGACTCATTGGTGCATACCAGCTCAAAAGCATGATAGAAATATAAGAAAGAAATACTAGAGCAGCACAAAAAGTCTTGTGGCATCCTGGAGAATAAAATTTACATCCAGCTTTGCCCAGATGGACTTCAGTCTATATAATTCAAACCTCTCTAAGTTCAACAGCCAGGAAAACCTTAAGAAACAGCTTGTGTGGATGTATCCTGCTTCTTGTCACTGGGACCCTTCTTCCAAATGAATAATTTTACAGGATATAATGGTTCTGGTAGGCCTAACAAAGCCAAAGGATGCCTCACAGAGGACTGTCATCAGTTGTGACATCTTTCTGCCATCTTTCCTTTCCAGTGCAGAAAAGTTATTTATGTATGTTGAGGTATTTCATTAGCTTAGGGCTTGTGCTACATAGAATACAGTGGTACCTCGGGTCACGAACGCTTCTGTTCACGAACAATTCAGTTCACGAACAGCACCGTTCGCAAAATTTTGCTTCCGTTCGCAAACTTCGCATCGGGTGACAAACAGGATCTGTGGCCATTTTCCCTGCCGTGACACGTGGTCGTGGCTTCCTGTAGGGAGGGGGACTCTCCCTCCAAACAATAACTGCCTCCCCACCCGCCTTCCTGTCCTCCACGCCAGAAGTCGCCTCGAGCAAGGTTTGCGTTCTCTCTCTTCATGCTGTACTGTACTATACTTTGTTTCATATTTTTGTGGTTTAAAAAAAAATACATATGGTTCAGAATGGATTAACCGTATTTACATTGAACCTTATGGAAAAATTTGATTCAGGTCGCGAACAAAATCGGTTGGCGACCAAATTCGTAGGGGTCAGAACAGATTAACCGTATTTACATTGAACCTTATGGGAAAATTTGATTCAGGTCACGACCAATTCGAGTCACGACCAGAGTCGCGGAACGAATTAAGTTTGTGACCTGATGTACCACTGTATTGCCTTCTATGGAGGCAGAATGTTGGTCCATTTAGGGAGAGTCTAGTCTATAACAATTGACAGAAGAACTCCAGGATTTCAACAAGAATCTTTCCCAGATCTATTGGAGATGCAGGCATTGAATGCCTAGGACATTTTATTTCAAGGTTTATGCTTTACCACTTTGCTACAGCAATTCCTGACATTGCATATTTCTACTGCCACAATGGTACAATATAGGTCGAGGCACAGGATATTTACCAGAAGAAAAGGAAGGTGTATGAGGCATAGCTATAAAATTAGTCGTGCTCATTTTAGTTTTGTCATAATCATGCAGCTTCCTACAAAAGTTTTTTTTCCCATAAAGTTATTAGGATTGGCCTAAAGCTGTTGATCATGCAGTTACGTTCTAGGCCACATTTTAGTATCTGAGCTACCTTCCTAAGGTGTCCTCTGGTTCAATTCAGGCACCAACATGGTTTGTTTATTGCATTTGTAATGAATCACATCCTTCCTCAAAGACTACAGAACAATGTTTTAACCCCACAAGATTCCACTAAGTATGTTAGATTTGAAAGTATATGATTTTTCTATATTGTAAGCTTTGAAACTGTTTTTTCTACATCCAAACACAGAATTCTAGCCACTACACTATAATAGCCCTGTTCTGCATGACACTGAGGCAGGATCTGCTCTAAATCTCTTTCCATGTGTAAGGCATGAGATTGGCAGTATGTCTCCTAACCCCAGTTGCTGTTCAACTGGCACATGGGAAACAGTCCAGTGCAATGGTTTTATAACATGAGTATGAGGCCTACACCTCAGAATTCCAGGAGAAAAGGAGGTAATAGAATGTCTATGATTGCTTAATTGATTGATTGAACTTATTACTAGATTTATACCCCACCTTTCCTTCTATCCATCTAGATGGTTTAAAAAGTAAAGAAAATACAAAATATAAACAAAACAACAGTATTACAATTAAAATCCAGGTAAAAATAAAGATGTTAACAATGAAAAAGTTGGTGGTGGAAGACATGTGTATTTACAACTTCCTAAATACAAGAAGGGTGAGGGCCAAATGCAATTCCCTAGAGAGTCCATTCTGTAGCCTAGGAGTTACACCAGAGAAGGCCCTTTCCCATGCAGCAGTCAAACCTCCATCTTCAGAAGGGTCTTTCCTGCTGATCTAAATAGGACTTTTAAATGAACTGCTCTGTAGTTGCAGGCTTTATTCACTCTATGTTCAGTTTGTTTTTGTTTCTTTGTTTTGTCCATGTTTGTATCTTTGAACGTTCACAGGTTTGCTCTGAGGTTTTAAATCTATCTATCTATCTATCTATCTATCTATCTATCTATCTATCTATCTATCTATCTATGATCTCCACCAACCTTCTGGGGAAAAACAGAGGTCAGAGCAGGAGAGCAGAGCTCTCTCCTGTCATGCCAATAAGGATTTGCTTGCTACTTAACCAATTTCACAACCTGAATTTATGGTGAACTTGATCACAATCCCTTCTAATCAGTTCCATAAGGCCTACAGAAAACTCACCCTGTCCCTTACCCTAACAGAGTTCCATTAGTAAAGCTGACAGTAAACCACCCAGTAAAACTGTTTGTAAACCACCCAGAGTCGTTCAATGAGATGGGCGGTGACAAATTTGATAGATAGATAGATAGATAGATAGATAGATAGATAGATAGATAGATAGATAGATAGATAGATAGATAGATAAAATAGTACCATACTTTTAAAACACATTGTACCAGAGCTGGGCATGGAGACCATGATTCCCTACATCAGCAATACAAATATGGACTTTTGAAGGAAAATACTGTCAAGAGAACAAGTTGGAGCACAGATTTCGCTAAGTCAGACAATCATCATACCACCCCAGAACAGCTTATCCTGACTTCTTCTGTTGAAATTTCAGACTACACTATTAAATATTATGAGAGTGCATTCCAGAAAATCCAACCACAATAGTGAGATGCCACAATGCACGTAGTTTCATCCAGTCTTAAGAGTTCTAAGAACCATTGGTTAGGAAATGTTAATTTATCAAAAAGGCAGAAACCCAACATTTCATGTAGCTTTCCTTTGGATGCTCAGTGTATAAAGCACTTAGACAATTTCCACAGCATCTCTCTTTGGATATTGAAGAAAAATACAGTTTTAAAGTCTCTCAGTCTCCAGGGAAAAACTTACAAAAATGCAAGTGCATAATTTATTGCATGTCAGGACTGGAGCTGTAATCTTTTTTCTTTTTTTTAATGCGAGCAACAAATTGCAGGAAGAATCATTTGTTTTCTATGAGTGCCACATTTTAGGAGAATTTAATTTGGCTTAAAAGTGCCATTAAAAATATATGCATTGTAAATTGCAGTTCTATAAAATGATGTATCTGTCAGATAATGATACTTGAATAGTCTCCTGTTGCACTGATAAAAAGATATTCTAGTAGAGTTTGTACAGTGAAAAAATGTTGCCATGTCTTCAAATTGTTTTTCTGATTTTTGTTGTTGCCATTACAACAAATATTGATTTCTGTAAATATGGAAAGGGGTGGCCTACCAGCCTCAAGATACCTGATTCTGAAGGAGTTGCATAGATTATGTATTCCATAATAAGTACACTAGAAATGTGTTTTTCTTAATATAGTTCAAAGATGCAGGGAGCATTCAAAATCCAAAAAACCACCCCTTCTCCAAAAAAATAATCAGGAAAAACTAGGCATCCAATCCATCAGCTACATTCATTCATCTATACAGTCCTTGGGCCCTAATCTTACTACCCCAATGCTTGGGGGGGAAAGGTGCTCTGTACAGCTTTCTGGAAAGTTAAGAGGGTGGAACTGTGGAGTCCTTGGGGTTCTCTGAGCTTGGTTCTTTTCTTGCAAATGTTTCATTACCTGGCTAGGTAACATCTTCAGTGCTAAAATGGGATGGGGTTTGCTCTCTATTTATCTGCTGTGGCCTGCTTTGCCAGTGCTGGTGGGGGTGGGGGTTCTGTTTTGCTCCTCTGATAGTTCCTTGATTAGCATATGTTGACTGCTTGATTGTGTGCCTGGGGGTGACCTTTGCTTACCTGGGTGATGATTGCTGGTGATTGAATGCTGGTGAGGCGATCTTCTGCTCTTTTGTCTCTTTTGAATAGTATCTAGATGCTGTTTATCTCTATGTGTCTAAGAGGGTGGAAGCCTGCCAGATCTCAAGTAGAAGGGTGTTCCACAGGGCAGGGGCTGCTACAGAAAAGGCACACTTCCTAGGTCCCACCAGATGGCAACATTTAAGGGAAGGGACTGGAGCGTGACCACTCTGTCTGATCTAGTGGAATGGGCAAATACTCTCAGGGAGAGGGGGTCCCACAAATAACCATGAAGCAGAGTTGGCTTGTTTCTGGTGTCATCAATAAGCAGTGCCATCTAGTGGGATCCAGGAAGCAAACCTTCTCTATTGCAATACCTGCCCTTTAGGGCACTGCATCCCCCAGAGACTCGCTTGGTCCCCAACCTTCCAGCCTTCAAGAGAGCCCTAAGAACACGGCTCTTCCCTCAGGCCTCGGGTTTCAGGACCTGGTAGGCCCCTCTAGGTTGAGGGCAATGTGGTGGATTGCTTTTTTCATTTTTCCCTAAGGGCAATTGTGCTTTTTTATATCATTCCCCCCCCCCCTGTTTTTAATTTATTTTACTTAATTTTGTGAAGCTGCCCAGAGTAAAGTGAAGCTGCCCAGATATGGGACAGTTTAGAAATTGGATAAATAATTTTGGCACTTAGAAAGGATGGTCTGAGATCCTCTTTTCCTTGGAGGAAAAAATAGTCTGATAAAATAATGAGTCACAGTGGAAACATAGCCTTATGTGTGTGATAGGTACTTAGGGGAGGAGAGTGTTAACAGACAACAAAGAAGCATCTTGCTAAGGAAGAGGAAAAAGATATATGGTGGCAGTGGAATTCCTAAAACCAGAGCACAACATAACCTGATGAGCACTGGCACATGGTTCCCCTGCCCTGGTCCCCACCAGCACCAGACAAAACAGACTGCAGCAACCCAACTCTCAGAGAGCTGAGATGGCTGTATGTGCTGGGGCTCTATGGAGAGCTTTGTCTGTTGGGAAGCTTCATGGCAATAAATGTGCTTTCTGTAAGCCATTGCAAGACTCCCTGTCTCCTTGTTGGATACTGCAATGAGGCACCTGGGATGCTGTAATAGCAGGGATGAGATTGGTGCTGTAATAGCAGGGATGAGACAACAGTTTTCTCACAAGTAATATTGTGTTATTCCTGGTAAAGACTTTAAAAATATTTTCAGTACAGTACATAGCTTATTCATACTTTTCTACTCTGGATCTTTTCCTATCTTAGGAGTGTTCCTCAATGCTGATTGGAAGTGCTACCCACCCGTCCTTGAGATGGCAGAAAACTATGCTGGCATGAAATGCGGAACCCCCATTGCCTATCCCTATCCTGCCTCTATTGCCTCTGTCCTGATTTACTGCTGGTTGGCGCTGTCCTAAACCAATGGCCATTTCTATACATCTCCAGGCTCTGTTCAGGAGGCAAAGTGGGGTTGAGGGAGTGGTCCCATAATTTCAGTGTTATACTGTTTTGTAACACTATATACAGTATGGTGTGTTCATTTTTTTTTCCAGAATTGCTACTTGGATCCCAAAATATGAGCAAGCTTTAAAGGTCTACCTCTTATAACTTCTTCCATAAAAAAGAGATATAGAAATCTCAACATCTTACCAGTTCAGTTATATATTTGACTGATATAAAACAGCTATTATCAAATCCTCAATCTTGGCTTTTGCTCCCTTTGTGGACCAGCAAAACTTACTTGGTTATAATTAAGGTGTTGGAATAAGTGTTAAGTTCATCCTTAGCCGTGGAAGCTCACTGAGTGACTTTGGGCCAGTCACTTTCTCTCAACCTAATATGCCTCACAGGTTGTAGCTGTGGGGAAAAATGGGAGGAGAGAATTCTATATACATTCCCTTCAGCTCCTGAATGAAAGTCAGGATATAAATATAATACATAAATACAAAATAATTTGTATTTTAAATCCAGTGGTATTTCTATTAGAATTGCATTTCAGGAAATCTTGTGATGCATTCTTCTAAGAAATATCCAACCCTGGTACCATTTTAGAACTTTGAGAACCCAACATTCAGATTTCTTAAATGTCATTTAATATATATCATTTATTTGTTAGAGTTATATCCTGCCTTTCCTCCAGGAACTCAAGGCATGAATAAACTTCCTGCCTCCAGTTTTTCTCCACAAGAGCACCTAGAGGCCCTGGCTGGTATTCTAATCAGGGACCATCTGGGAAGTCCAGTATTTAAATTAGACTGAAAAGTCAAAAAACAAAAACAAACCTCTAGAACAGTGTTTTTTAAAGTGTGGTCCAAGGACCCCTGGGAGTCCCCATGACCCTCTTGGATTATTTGCCAGATATTGAAGATATTTGCAAAAATTTAGAACAATGTCACTCTTCTCTTTATTATGTTTTATTTGTTAAAAATATAGGTATTTTCATGAAAAAATATTTTATTTGTTAATATCCAATGGGTTTAATATTGTTATTTTTACATGATTCAATAGATCAATACTGTACAAATGCATCAATTTAATTTTAATACAGTAAATATTGATAAATATAACCCATACAAAGAAAAGTTCATTGGGATCCTCCATAATTTTTAAAAGTGAGAAGGGGTCCTGAGAGCAAAAAGTTTAAGAAACACTGCCCTAGAAGAAGAAAGAGGCAAACCACTTCCAGCCATTACAAGAAAATGGTATCAGTATCTGTCCATGTAAGCCACAAGAAATTGACTTTGATTCAAAGATAGCTGTACTTACTTCTCCTTGGGTTGAGCATATCTCTCTTCAGGGATGCTACAGATGCAATTGCACTATGTCTGCAGCAGGTTTTTGAGCCATTGCTCTCATCCAGAACAGAGCTATACAGTATCTACACAGATGGAGCAGCCACACACATGACACTTGTAGGTCAGTCAGCACTGACAAGAGCATGGGCCTTTCTGTGAGTTATGAGTGTACTGCTTCTCAAAATATTTTCACTAAGGAAGCTTTGAAATTTCAGTTTTATTTATCAATTAATTGTTATTTACTAAGCATTTTGAAATAGCCATTCATTGACCTTTAAAAAATCACCTAAGGTAGCTTACAAAACAGAATCACAATCAGTCTGCAATTTAAAAAAAAGTGACAAAGCCAACCAAGAAATTAAAGAATGATGGGGGGGAAAAGAGAAAGCAATAAAAGTACCAAAGCAGGAAAACAGATGAAAGTAACAAGAAGATCTTAACAGGATTCAGCCTTGGGTTACCCTTGAGTCCTCATACAGAGCTTCAGAGATAGTACCAGAAACACCAAGCAGGTATAGTCAGGGAGAGAATTTCAAAAGCAGGAGGCCATTCCAGGAATGGCCCTCAGTCCTGCAGTTGCCCAGATTACCAAATAAGGCAGGGACAATTTTTCTTAATTGACAGAAAGGTTCATGTGGAAGAAGGATGTTCAAAATATCTGGTAATGGGTGGAAATCCTTTAAAACTGGAATAATCAGCAATCAGTTTATCAAATTGGCTACCACATTTTGTACCGGAAACCTGGTGCAATTTCATCTCCTTCCCACTGATTTTGCCACTAATGTAGGAGGAGTGGGACAAAACATCAGACTGCATGTTAGGGCTGTTTGTTGGAGGCAAACAGGCAATCCAACTGGGAGGAAAACTGTTGCACAGAGTGTAGAGCCAGTGCACTGTTATAAAATTAACTCTATTTGCCCCTTGAGTCACATACCTACCGGACTGACCCTACTAACCCTCTCCTGTAGTAAGCACTGGAGTTCCCTTTTCTAGCAGCCAAGTAGATTGGTCCTCCTTCTAATGGCCTCTCCTTCAAGACTCTGTGGATTCAACTACATACAAGAGAGACAATACAGAATTTATATTTGCTTGCAGGCTTGTTTAAAGAAATGTCAATAGATACCGTGTGTGTAAAAGTTGCCCTTAGAAACCCACATCCAATACATGTTTTCTGAGCATTTTTCTCCCCACTGGAAGATGGGACTTGAGTTCCTTCTCTGAAAAAGGCAAATGCTGTTTGTTCTGACAAAATACTACAGGGTTGAAAGTCAGAGGTACTTGCCATCCATTCCCTTTTGTGGAACATCATTCTTGTCAGATTTTATTCACTTTGCAAGATAGGATCTTTAAAAAAAAAAATAAGGCCACAACAATAAAATGTAGTATTCACCAGAATAATGGATAGATAAGAGCAGAATTCCCTCCCCCCAAGTCCTGCTGTGTTGTCTCCTCATGATGGGAAGGGGGTTTCCTGGGAAAAATGAATAAAGAACACCAGGCATGTATGCCGAGAGTAGATATTCCCAGCAGAGTCACCCAAGGCATTAAGGTCATCCCAGCTTCCCAGCTAAAACAAGCAGCCACCTCTACTGGGCAGCAGCAATATAGGAAGATGCTGGAGGCAGATGATCACTTTAGTGACAATGGCAAAGGCATCACTTCATACAGCACAGGAGAAGGCAATAGTAAACTATTCCTGTATTTTATCAAGAAAGCCACATGGATAGACAATGTAAAGTGATTGATGATATAGTGCAAGATGATGAGCCTCTCGGGTCAGATGGTATTCATGTTACTGAGGAAGAACTGAAAATATTTTAGAGTGCTAATGATGTTTATGAGGTGGCTAGATTAAAGTCTTTGAAAATCTAGATGTTGCCACGCAGGAAAAGAAAATCCAAAATGGCAAAGACAGAATTATAGTGGGAATATAAGTCACTGGTTTGAGATGGGCGGCTATATAAATCGAATAAATAAATAAATAAAAGAAGCATGAATAGGAAAGAATGGGAAAGATGAATCAACTATGCATAAACATCTTAGGCATCAGCAAACTGAAATGGACTGAAATTAGACACTTTCAGTCAGAAGATCATACTGTTTATTACTCAAGGGCTTGAAAAACAAAGAAGACATTGCTTAGATAGTCAGGAAGGATATAGCAAAGATAGTATTTGGGCACAATATAGGCAGTGACCAAATAATATCAGGCAGACTTCATGGACAACACTTTAGTATGATGATTATTCAAGTTCATGCTCTAACCACTGATGCAGAAGAGAAGATTGATGAGTTTATGGCTGAGTTCAATCTGAAGTCAACAGAACATGCAAGCAAGATGTGCTGCATGTGTTTGGAGACTGGAATACCAAAGTTGGAAATGTAAGAAGAAAATATAGTTGAACCCCATGGCCTAGAAACCAAAATGAAGCAGGAGAATGACTTATCAATTTCTGCCAATCCAATGATGTCATTATTGCTAATATATTCTTCAAACATCAAAACAACACCTATATACATGGACATCACCAGATGGAGCACATAAAAATCAGATTGACTATGTTATTAGTATAAGGATAGCTTCTGCCTTTTAAGATCAGTGGTCAAAAGGAAAGGAACCAGCAGTCAAGAAATATGCCACTGACTAGCATTTGGTAGGATGGCAGTGAAAGCCTTGAAAGATTCAGATACTGTGATGTGTTTATACTTACAAAGTTCAGAATCATGCAGGCAATGTTTTTCACTTTGACATTCTATGGAAGCAAAAGTTGGACTTTGAAAAAGCAGGATGGAAAGAGTTTTGATACTTTTGAACTATGGTGTTGGAGAAGGCTCCTAAGAATGCCATGGATAGCCAAGAAAACAAATAAAGGGATCATAGAAAATATCAATCCAGAGTCCTCACTTTAGGGACAAATGACCAGGCTCAAATTATTATATTTTGGGCATATTGTGCAAAAACCTAGCTCACTTGAGAACAAAATACTGGGAAAGGAGGTAGGAAAAAAAAGAAGAGGATGACAGCAGGGTAGATGGACTCATTTACAGCAATGATGGTTGGATTGTGGGAAGGGCCAGGCTGGGAATAGATCATCTTGGAGAAGGTCTATCTGGTGGTTGCTAAGAGTCAACACCAACCTGATGGCACATAGTCAGTCAGTCAAGAGCAATACACAATCTAGGTGAAAACACTTCCTCATTAGCAGTAGTAAGCCAAACTTTCAGCCCCACCCAATAGCAGACCTTCACTTGCAAAAAGACTACCTTTTGTATGTCAATTTAATTGTCAGAGTTTACTGGAAAGGCACATGTCTCATATATATTTGCATATAATGCTAATTTTAGTAGTAAAATTAGCAACTTTAATGTAAAAATTCAAAAATATAGTCTATTTATTTATTTATTTCAATTTCTATAGCTGCCCATCTCAACCAAGTGACTCTGGGCAGCGAATTACTATCTGTAGTAATCCAGATAATGACAGTCATGTAATTTGCGTAAATTGCATTTTGACTAACACAAATTACACAATTTGAGTCATTTGTGCTATGATCTCATGACATGCATGATGTCACTGCCCCCCCCCCAAGAAGCCCATGACTCTATTATACAGAGAGCCCTAAAGGATTGAGAGGCTTGTCCTAAGGACAAACATCCCTGAAAAAGAGTTTTGGATCTTTGAATGGAGATTAGAAAACAATGACAAAACACCTGATTTGTACAAGATTCTAGATCAGGCTAAAATGGAGCTGGAAAATCTAGCCATTGTCCTAGTATGTTCTGTGGGCCAGGCCAACATAATACTTTTGTGTAGGCGTAGGATTAAATGTCAGCACAGCAACTGTCTTCTGTTAATCCAGGTTTAAGGTTTTGCATGGTTTATGAATCCAGCCTACATACAAGCAACATATACACTGGTGAAAAAAAATAGTATCACCAGTTAATCACTGACATTACCCCATCAGGTCATCAATGCTTAATTAAAAACTCTCGTAATCTTTGGGAAATTCTTCTGGAGAGGGATCATAGCGCAATGTTGTCTTTGATTGCTCAAGATCTCAACTTGAATCTCCTCCCTTCAGCCCTGGAGAAGAGTTACCAAGCAGGGTCAGCAATGACATGCCTCTGCTGAAGGCTACCTCCTATGTTTCTAAAATCCAAACAAATATCAAGACCTCTTTGCTCTTAGAAATTAAGCCATAGATCCACGTCCTTAGGGCTTCCTCTCTCCGTACCCAATTATTCCTAGGACAACATTATTGCTAATCCTAATCTAATGTCACAAGTCCAATATCTTACTTCAGAAGTTTTTTTCACTAATGAATAGTGGCATATTATGTTAAAAACTTTATAAATAATCATGCAATGTATATTTTTATATAACTTTATTACATTTTTAAGATGAATGATAAAAACTAACAAGAACTAATATTTAGGGAAAAAAAGGAAGAAAAACAAAATAAATAAGAAAAGAACAGAGACAAGAGTGCAGAAGAGAAAGAAAAGTAATATAAAGAAATAACTTCCAACTTTCTTTTACAGCAGTTACAAGTATAAATGTAAATTAACTTCTTACTCTATGGTTACCACATTGTTTACATTTTTTCTATAATATATATTTTTATAATTATCAAAACCATATACCATAATTTCAGTTTTTTTAGTTTAACGCAAAAGGTCAGTAAAGGCATATTGTATTAAAAGTTTTTTGAATAATCATGGAATGTATATGGACTACCTCCAGCAGGAAGGAAGGATTAGTTTAGTTATTTATTTGCTTATTAATGATTGTTCTTTTGATTTTCAGATAGAAAAGGGAAAATAGGCAGTAATGTAGATTAAAAGATAGGAGAGCATCACCTTCAAAGAAGTCATTAATAGAGGAAAAACATTTTAAAAGAAAGAAATAGCAAGAAATGAGAAAACTGTTGTTGTAAATATTTGGCTTTTCTAAGCTTTGACTTTTATCAAGTCGTTGTCCATATGCTGTGGCCTTTGGGGAGCTTGGTATAAGGACAAAGCAAAAATCGGTTCATTAGAATTATGGTAAGTCTTGAGTAGGTGGCAACAAAACGAGTTGCTGGAGCTAAAAGAGTAAAAGTGCCCCTACAACCTTCTTGGGTTGTGGAAGAGTCCTGTTGCTTGTCACAGGGCTGGTCCTTGCCCTATCCAGCAGTTGTATGTGACACTCCTGCTACCATGTTCTACTGTCAGAGCAGACAGAAACCAACAGCAATGGTGTAGTGGATTGGAGTTGAGGAAAGAAAAGAAGATATTTTGTCTTTGACAGCTGAATTTCAAATGCACATTTATCACATAGTAAAATGAATAGGAATTTAGGAAGACTTTTGAACTACCTTAGGTCAGCGTGGCTATTCCTTGCTTCTTTTTCCTTCAAAGAACAGAAAAGAACAAATTTAATGATCAGTGTTTCTTTTCTTCTATAATTTTGTGTCATATCCACATTTTCTGAAATTACAGCCTGAGATTATTTTAAATCCAGGAACAATGGGCTGTAGAATTTAACAATCAAGAGGCAAATTGGATTTGTAAGAAAAAATGGTTAAAGGCAGCTGCCTTCGAAGATCGCTTATGAGAAGAATACAGCATTTGCATGAGTATCAAATCTCTACTACTTGTTTCCTTACCAACTTTGTACCTCAGTGTGATATTTCATGTTATAGCTGCTTTTCCCACTTTTATTCTAGCTGTAATTAAATCACTGAGACATTAAGGTACCAGTTTATCCAAACACCTAGATTTTAACATTAACTGTGTGAAGGTAAGTGTGATGTGCAAATTCTCACCATAAATAAAGAAGTTATATGTGTTCTGAGCTGCATGTGAACTTCTCTTCTTGAATAAGGACAAGATACAACTCCATTTGTTGCCTTCTGTCTAGTGAAGTAATAGACAATACAAAGAGAGACAGACAGAGAGACAGAAAGAGAAAATATCAGTAAAATTTTGCTTACATAGGCCAAAATTCAGACTGGAGAATTCTTTCCAAACAGGCTGTCCTCAACTCACTTTGAAGTCAACTTGGACAGATGATTGACTGAACAGTTCTTTCTAAGAACAGTTCTAGCCCACAGCTCTGTTAAATCTGAAACAAGAACCTCAGGTCAGTTTCAAGCTTACATTGCTAAGAGCTTGCTGCTGTAATACTCTTTCAGCTTACACATCTCTACCCTGATGATTAAAAAGGAAACTAAGGGAAACTCAAGTGCTCTCCTTGAACTGCCAGAAAACTACAGTGCCAGAAAATTTGCAGCCTCCCCACCCCACCCCCACGAAGCCATCCTGGCAATCCCTATCCAGATACAGGCACATTGCCTGCAAATGGTGCTATCATTTATGATGTACAGGACACATTAAGGGAGGGACTGATGGATTCCCTTAGCTTTGTCTCCCCACCCCAGTCAAATGTCAGCAGCTAGTGGAAAAATATGCACCTCTCAGTCGGCTTACTTTGGGCTAGAGCTGGAGCTGGGGAAAAGGCAAATGTTGACACACGGCTAGAACAACAAGCTCAGACGTGTATCAGAACTCTTGGTTTTACACAAGAGTAAAGCACAGGTGCATTCAAGGAAAGCCTGACTATCAGCTGACATCCATTGATACTTGGACTCCTTCTGAACACAGGTTTAGTGCCACTTTAGAAGAGGGCTCTAGCCATGTTCAAAAATGGCCTGAACAACAGCTGATAGACACAGGGAGAATTGCATCATGAAAGAGTAGAGAGCAAGTCAGCTATCTTTCTCCCACTTCACCATGTAGACCCTTCTGATGGCATCACAGGTCAGCTACTATTCAGGTTGATCAGGGTCTCTGAGCCAGGCATAGCCTCAAAAACATGGAAGATACAGGGGGATAGCCTGGTTAGAAAGAACCAGATTCTCTTGCTGCCCAAAGTAAAATTCCCATGGAAGATAGAACTGAGAAACCGGCAAGGAAGGGAGATGCTCACACCAGCCTAAAATGACTAATAGGTACCAGGCTAATTCCACCCCCTGGGGGTCACCTGACTGCCCCACCTGTGTTGGGATAAAGGGGAAAATCTATTCTGACACCAGTAGAGCTAAGAACACCTTAAGACTGCCTCAGATATGGGTCAAGGATAAGATGAAGACAAGGTCATGAGTCCACAGAAGACAAGACGTTATCAGGGCATGTTTATGCCAGGCTGAGAGGGAAGCGAAGAAACAATCTACATCTATCAAAGTTGCCCTTCTTTGCCATGATGTTATGGCAGCTCCACTGAGCAAAACTAATGAAGGACAAGTAACCTCTACTGTCTTATACAGTACATAGACAAACCTAGAGATGGAAGAAATGGAGTATTAGGTACCATTCAGTCCTCTGATATCACATAGACAAAAGAAACCACCACAACCAATGCACATTTCTGAGATTTTTAGCCCTCAGCTGTATGTCTTTTTAGACCCCATGCTAGCAGCTTCATTCTTCTCACCCCTGAACCATCTATTGATGGTTATTCTTGCATGGCATCAGTGGCTCTTCATGCACTGAAAGATCTCACAGGGCTATTTATAGGGTAAATATCCATTGCTTGAAGGACAAAGGAGCCTTCTCAGTGGCTGCTCTCATGTACAGGAGAAGAACCACGGGGTAGAAGTTGCTGGGAAGCAGGTTTTGGCTAAATGTTAGGAGAAGCTTTCTCATCCCTAATTCTAGAACTCTCATAGGCACATACTACAGCTTCTACAGTGAAACAAGAGAATACTTATACCAATTTCCATCCAGAACAAGCCATATGCTTTGCCATTCAACTTTAGGGTTACTGGGTAGGTGAATTTATAATTTGCTGGTTAGATCTGTAACATCAGAAATGGAGAACATCCTCTGAGTGGGCAAAACAAGAGTCAGTTGCTCCTAAAAGGCTCCTTTTCCATTATCTCCACGTTTTGTAAACCTGGAAGACAAATGGCCTGGAGAAAACCAGAAGAAGCTCCCATCTAATACCATTGAAGCAAGATACTAGATGCTCTTTCTCAGACCATCTTTTCTGTAATAAACTATGCATTTGTTTTGAAACCTGAAATCCATACCAAAACAGGTAAAATGTCATTAGCTTAGTTACATCACCTTACATAGATTTACCTCGATGGTTTCCCTTTAGTTTTTTTTTTTTTTTTTTTACTTTGCTGTCTTTAAAGTACTTAAATTATTCTATAAAACTAGGTGACTGGATCTTTTCCACCCAGTCCAAATACAACTTTTTGAAAAAGTCAGGAGTAAGTAGGACAGTGTTGTCCAAACTTGGCCACTTTAAGATGAGTGGACTTCAACTCCCAGAATTCCCCAGCCAGCCATGCTGGCTGGGGAATTCTGGGAGTTGAAGTCCACTCATCTTAAAGTGGCCAAGTTTGGACAACACTGAAGTAGGAAATCGGAGCTTCTGTGAGCTGTAGCTTGTTTCACCAGATGCATGGTGTGGCTAAACTAATAGTTCAACCGGTCCATGCGTCTGAGGAAGTGAGCTGGTGCTCATGAAAGTTTATGCTTTTTAATATAATTTGTTAGTTGGAAAAGGTGTTATTAGTCTCATTCTGATTTTTGGCTGCCACAGCTCTCCTCATACAATGCCTTCCTAGAAGCAGGACATCTGCTGGGAGTAGTCACTGGGAACATAGGACCCCTGTATTGTGAGTCCTGCACTAGTACTTTCTGGGAGCAATTTAAAATGCTGGTGTTAATCTACGAAGCTGTTTCTGGCAGGCTACCTACAGGACTCTATCTCCCTACAGAAGTCAGTCTGATCATTATAATCGTGCCAGGAAAGGCAACTGATTATTCCTCCCTTCTGGGAGGTCAGGAGGACTAATGTTCAGAAGGATTGTTTCTCAGTGGTGGTGAGTAAAAATAGATAAACGAATAAACAAACAAACAAACTGAGTTGGGAATAAAAATCACGGTCCTGCTACTTGGCTTTCTCCAGGAGCTAGACTATAAAGCAAAATCCTTTTTCTCCAAACTGATTGTTAGCCAACAATTTGGTAACCTCTGAATTATATATTGAAGGACCAAGTTCTTCTCGTGGTTGTGAGAAACAATTTTCTGTTTTGTAAAAGTACATTTAAAAGTAGCCAAAGTTATGGATTTCCATGAGACACAGCCAGATTCCACTCTGATTTATACTGTTTTGCAGCACAATTGCTTCTGATTGAAACAGGGAAGGCCAGGCACAAATGTGCTGCCTGCTAACTTTGGCTTTCACTGCAGGAGTAACAGACTTGTATCTTGCATTAGTCTCCTACTCCCCTTTCTCTTTCAGCCCCCCTTTTCTTTTTTTGTATTTGAAATTAATTCTACTTAGTATATTAACTTGATACTAGATCTCAGCATTAGCCTGCCAGTTAATTTATCTGCAACAATCTTTACCATGTAATTTTCTTTTTTAATAGTAATTTTATTAAAAATTACAATTAAAAACAACAAACAACAATTGTACAATTATAGTACAAACAACAAAAGAATAAAAAGAAAAAATAGAAAGTGCAGAAAAGAAAAAAAGTAGAAAGAAAAATAGAAAAGAAAGAAAAAATAAGAATATTGTGTGTGTGTGTGTGTGTGTGTGTGTGTGTATTTCTTCCCCCTTCATCACAACAAGTATAAACAATTTTAGTAATCTACAGTGGTACCTCGGGTTACGAACGCCTCTGCTTATGAACTTTTCGGGTTGCGACCAGCTCCGGCCGCAAAAATTTACCTCGGTTTGCGAACTCCGCCTCCGGGTACGAACCGGATCCGCGGCCATTTTCCGCCATGACACGTGGTCCGCAGCAGTTTTCCGCCCGTGCCACGTGGTCTGCGGCCATTTTCCGCCCATGCCACATGGTCCGCGGCCATTTTTCTGCCCGTGCCACGTGGTCCGCGGCCGTTTTTCCGCCCTGCCGCGCAGTCTGCAGCCGTTTTTCCGCCCTGCCTTGTGGTCCACAGCTGTTTTTCCGCCCGCGCCACGTGGTCCATGGCCATTTTTCCGCCCTGCTGCGTGGTCCCCGGCCGTTTTTCCGCCCTTGACGCATGGTCCGCGGACGCCGGAACGGATTAACGGTAATTACATTGAACCTTATGGGAAAATTTGCTTTGGGTTGGGAACAAATCGGGTTGCAACCAGGGTCACGGAACAGATTAAATTCGTAACCCGAGGTACCACTGTATTACCTTCTCTTAAAATACAACAAATGATCTCTTCCTCCCATATCCCATCTCTTATCTATAAACAACCCTTAAAGCCTCACTGTTCAGCCCTGATCAGTGAAAGTCCACTAAGGGTTACCAGAGATAACAACATACTGATTTTAACCTTGATCAAGTAAACCAACTTTATATTCCTTCCTTTTACTTTTAACAATCTTGATCTTAATCCCTTCAAATAATGTCCTAGAACTTGATTTCTTTTTATTTTTTCTTTGTTCCTTCTCACAAAATTCTTCAAAGCTTTAACAAATCTCTTTTGTAAATTCAATGTAGGAAAATTATCCAGGTCGCTCTTTTAGTTTGTAATTTGTATATCCCTTTTAATTATTAAGGCATCAGCCAGTTTCATTTGTATGTCCAGTGTAGCATCTTTTTTCATATCACTCTTGTAGTCTGTCATTTTTCAGATCAGTCTCAGTCTTGTCTGGTAAAACTTGTTCCTCATCCATAACATCTTTTAAACACAGTGTATCTATAGAGGCAGACACTCTTAAAATTAACTTTTGGGTCTATTGTTCAATAATATCCTTCAATATGTCCAATGTTAAAATATTTTGTTTCATTCTGTATTAGTAAATCAAATTTAAGTGTTCTTCTCCTTTAATTGTGATCTTTAGTTCGTTCTGGTTCCGTCTAGTGTCCAACCTTCAAAATCTCATCCTATCATGTTTCTTTAAAGAGAATTCAAAACAAAAGCATTTTCCCTACAGGAATGTTTCCTATAATAAATCCAAAATCTTATTTCAAATCCATCTGGATTCTTAGACCATTTGTAACTTTCCAGAATCAAAGTTCTAATCACCATGTTGCTGTTTATTCCAAAATAATTTTTTTAAGTCCTTAAACTTGTATTTAAAACTTCTTTTGCTAAGGATTGAAGGAAATTCACCTGGTCCTGTAAAACTTGTTGATCCAAAGGCTCCTAATAGCTGAAAAGCAGTTAATAAGCAATTTCTGAAAGTGTTTAGAAAAGAAAGTATGTGAACCAGTGTCCTTTTGAAGGTGCCAACAGTGGTTTGAGCAAAAAGATGATTATTCCCTCTTCTCCCAGAGCGCTAAACCTGCCGGAGACCATTTTCTTGTGGTCTCCTCGCAAGGAGCAACTGTATGGAGTACTTGTGGGCAATCTCAAGTCCTCTCCTTGTCCGGAGAGGAATTTTGAAGAGTCAGTCTACTCGCTGGCTCTTCATTCTGCCGTGGTTGTTGGCTCTGCTTTTAGCGGAGCCATCCTCAGTTTGCCATTTCTTCTCCAGAAGTCAGTCCCTTACCATGTAATTTTCAATCCAGTTTGACTGATCAGCAATAACATAATTGGTTGCAAATGTCTCTCTCTTATGTTGGTTTTGCCATGTGATACTTTCATTAAAGTAACAGCATTGAGTTCAGCTCTTGGCAAACAAAGCGTGCCATATTAATAAGTCTTTCTTTGGGGGTGCTGAGTTAGCGGTTACTGATATAACTGTCCCTGAAGTACTGTTGGATAGTCTCCTTGTTTCTTCTTCTGGGAGAGACCTATTTCTTAAAATCAGACAGCTGGGGCAATACCAAGAATGAAATAAAAATGTAAAGGTCAGTTCTATCTAATGGCCCAGGAAATCTTTTAAGGCAAGATCAGAAACAAGAAGGGGAAAACTGGGGTCCTCTACATGCTTCAGACTTCGTTTCCCATGAGACCAGTCAACATGGCCAATGGCCAAAAAAAATGGGATATTATGTTCCTAAGCACCTAGAATGTACTAAGTTGCCTATCTTTGAGCTGAATATTGTTCTCATGGCACAATGCCCAGGGTTGCTGCTACAGTCAACTCTTTCCCTCTTGCTTATGAAAACAAGAGAGAATTTTGGTGCATTGTTTGCAATCAATTTTCTATTCCTTGCAAAATCAGACTGTGCATCTTGGCTTGGAGTATGTCAACTTTATTCCCTTGTGTATAAGTAACTAACAGAAAGAATTCAAGCTGGAATCCTATCATTTAATTTCCAGTTGAAGCTACCTAACAAGAAGAGATGGGTTTCATATCTCACAGGAAACAAAAATCAAATAAACCATATGGTAGCATAGTATAGGCCTGCAGGACATGTGGCCTGCCAAACAGCCTTGTGCAACCTGCTGGTATTTTTAAAAAACAATAACTTCACCACCACGAAAGTAACCAAAGCCAGGAAGGCACCACCGATGCTGCCACCCTGAAGACACACTGCTGAGCACCTCCAACATCTCCAGGCCTCATTGATGCCATCAGTTCCAGTGTGCCAGAGCAAAAAGCTGATCAATGTGCCAGGTATTCCTTCGCAGCCCACAATGATTTTTAATTTATCAATGGGGCCCTTTTCCCTCTACAAGTTGCGCAGGCCTGGCATAGTGGATTGTGTGAATCCACATAGGTTAGTATTAAAGAAAAACAAAGCTAGGGGCTGAGTTTGCACAACACACTAGCCAAAAAATCACTACTATGACTCAATGTGTGGTGTAAACACAGTGCTAATTTACATGGAAGTAGACATTCCAAACATAGGCAGGAATTACTTCGCAGCCCACAATGATTTTTAATTTATCAATGGGGCCCTTTTCCCTCTACAAGTTGCGCAGGCCTGGCATAGTGGATTGTGTGAATCCACATAGGTTAGTATTAAAGAAAAACAAAGCTAGGGGCTGAGTTTGCACAACACACTAGCCAAAAAATCACTACTATGACTCAATGTGTGGTGTAAACACAGTGCTAATTTACATGGAAGTAGACATTCCAAACATAGGCAGGAATTACTTCTTTTCTCCTGAATCCTGAATAATTGGCAGTGATGTACAGCTATGTCTGGGTGAGGTGGGGGAGGTCAAAATTTGCAAGATGGTGGAAGTGACTCCATGGTGCAAACCAAAAGGGGCAGGATGTTATACCTGTCATCTTGTTGATTTTACCCCCTCCCCTTTGCAGATACTGCTGGTTATGTAGAAAACATTCCCCTCTGGCCTTAAAATGTGACCTTGGTTAAAAGAAAATCATATGAATTGATTGCATAAGTGGCAGATGTCACATTTGGGCTGCAATTCTATGCACATTGTGCATACCGGCACCCTTCATCTCTGTGATGAACATTTCAGAAAAGCCTGCACTTACCTGTAATTCACTTTTTATGGAAAAAGGTGCCTGGGGTCTAATGGTATGATATCCATTAATTCACACCCATATATAGACTGAAAATAAAATAGTTTATCCATAGTGTTAACCTCCCCCAGAGAGCTCCATTTCTAACTGAGAGGAGATACATCATTTCTTTGCCTCCTTTTCTCTAATTCCAACTAATTCTAATTTCAATTCATATCTCCTTTCACCTTCTCCCTCTTGATTCTTGGAAAGTAAGGTGAATTATTTTCCTCAACTTCTGACTATCAGATTCTTTCCTAAGCCGCTAAAATGCAGTAACTCTATGAACTGCCTTTTTTGAGCTCCAAATAGTCATTATCTGGGTTCCCACAGCAGAATGGAGGCTCTCCATGAAGATTCTCCAGTTGTTTGAAAACAACTCCAGGCTCCTGTAATTCCATGAGGTCTGTTGTGTTCATAAGCTGAGCTGATTTATTTCTGACTCAGCTATGAGAATTCTGAAATGATGGTAAAATTAGTCTTTTTTTAAAAATGCTGGGGCTCTGTGGAGCCTGCGGGTAGTCCATCTCCCCATTTGCAGGAATTCACCTACACTTCCTGATTTAGGAGGTCTTTCAAGAGGAAGGGTAGCTTGAGAGCTTTTTTGCTCCCCCTCATAACAACCACTTGGGGCTGGGGGGCAGGCAGGGGGTTGCATATAAACACCAAATGAATGCAATATAAGCTATGGCTAAATGCAAGCATTAAAAAAAAAAATCCTTTAGCATGGAAGCGGGATGAGCCAGCTTTTGTTACTCCAAAACCTACAGCTGCTCAGGGCAAGGCACAGATTAAATTTCTTAGATGCGTGTTGTCAGTATTTTGAGGTCAGTATATTGAAGTGAAGCCCTGTTGTAGATCATCTAACTCTGTGTTTCTCAACCTGGGCAATTTCCAGATTTGTAGACTCTAAGTCCCAGAATTCTCAGCAGTGGCTATGCTGCTGGGGAATTCTGGGAGTGGAAGTCCACATAATTGAAAGTCACCAAGGTTGAGAGACATTGATCTAACTGCTCTTGAGGGATTTGAGAATGGAAACAGTGGAATGGAAGTGACCTGAGCCACAAACTAGCCAACCACATTGTACAAACCCAGCTAATTTATGGTTCAGCATGTCATTAAGATCAGAAATTAGGTTAACAGAAAACATGGGTGGGTAGACAAACACAGCCATTGCCATAGCATATGCACAGTTACTTCTCAGGAATTTCAGAGGGAATCCTTGAGAGTTTGTTAACTACAGATGCATAAATATGTTTATTTTTTAAGTGGGCTAGGATTAGTTATTTTGAAATTCCACAGAAATCAGTCAGTGTAATTGGTCTTGATTTAGGTTCTCAAATAAGTCAAGTTCCTCCTTTTTTATTTCAGTTTAAGACAGTCTAGCTCTGGGCTGCTTGAAATTAGCTGGTGCTATTTTGAAGTGAGAAAGAGAATGTCTTGTGTGAGAATGTTCCATCAGAGTTTTTTCCGGTTCCATCAAGTTGCTACCACCCTTCAGAATGAGCAGCAGTGGTGAGGCTTCTATAACAAAGCTGTGTGGGCTGGGTAGAGATTAGTTCAGCCCCTCAAGTTTCCCAACATAGCTGGTTAGACAATAAAACATTCATCAAAGGAAAAATATTCTGCCCATACCCAGAGGCACTTTTTGTAAACAAAAGATGTCAGCTTACTCTGCTTTTGTAATGTCCCCATGACTAAATATAATAAACACGTTGGAGCAACAGAATGTAGTCATTCACTGACTGCCATAAGATCAGTGATAACATTTCAGGCTAAAGGCAATAATTCTGTTGCATGACAGTTCTAGAATCCAGCCAAGGGGTGACTTGAAGGATAGCTGTTTTTGTGCAGTTGTCCTCGCAATTGATCCAGATCTTCAGCTGAAGTACTCAAGGATATTTGGGGAGGCCACCATTTCCTTGCAAGATCCTGTCACCAGGATAAACAGAAAAGGTGAAAAGGCAATCATTGGGAATTATAGTGCAGTTATTTCTGCTCAGGGCAAAGGGGCAATAGCCCCAGGAATTCTGTTTTAGCACTTTTATGAATAGACTAGAATTCAAATATCACCTCTGGGATGGAGACAGAAAATCAAAAGAAGGAGTTCTCATTAAAGCACACACAAAGAACTCTGATATTTTGTGATTTTCCTTTTCTGTGTAACAACTTATATAAACATGAGCTCCACCCTTAGGCAAATGAGGCCACTGCCTCACGTAGCCAATCTGAGGTGTCATTAAAGCTCTGATGATTAGCTGTGTTCACCCAGATGGCTGACCCAACCGTCCCCTCCACAGACTGACTTTCTTGTGCCAGTAGGCACAATTCACAATGGCTGGTCAGTCTTTTGGCACCTTCTGCTTAGTCCTCCCAACTGCCACAAAGGTTGTCCCAGGTTCAAATCACCCCCACCCTGTTTAATTGACTGGATCAGGGTGCTCATGTGACCCGTTACATCCCCAGCTAACTTTGTTGTGCAAACTGTCATTCTGTATGAGCAGGGATGAACTGCCACAGAAAGCGAGAGCTGCTTGTAGGAGTGTCTGTTGCACGTGTATATAACTCGCCTTGACTGGGTGCTGTGCAGCTGGACTTGGAGTTAGCTTCAATTTGCTGCTTTTCCCAAGCTGACTTAGAGGAGTCCCTTACTATTATTTCATTTCATGGAACTGATGGAGTGAGTGCTGAGTAAATCCTGGTCTCCCTGGGCAGCCTTCCCCAATCTGATGTCCTCCAGATATATTGGCTCACAATTTCCATCATCCCCATCAACTTTCATCTGTGGCCAGTACTGGTTGGGGGTGCCAAGGCCCATTTGGAAGGCTGCAGATACTGTTCTGGAATTCATTTTAGGATGGTGAATCATCGCTTCAGTTAATCTACTTCCAGTACAAAGCTGACAAATGGTGACTTCAAATTCAAAAATCTCCTGCAATGTTGTTGGTGTAGGGACAAAAGAAATATGTGAACCGTAACATGTTGTAACATGACTTTCTCTTTCCTACTTGGCAATACATTTGAATTTTGAATCATATTAAGCACTAGCTGAAATCTCAGTTAACTGGTAATCATCTCTAAAACTATAGTCTTCAGTTCTTTGAAATGCAGAATAATACAGTGGGGGGAATGCAGCTTCAGTCTTATTTGTTCTAATTTTCAACTACCAAATACTGCTGTCCTAAAAATAAAATAGAAGTTTTCCAGCTTCTGAAAACATTTAACATGGGCTACCTTCATATGGTTTATTTTATTACGATTTACAATATTTGTCAACTCAGACATTATGATTGGTAAACCAGAGTTTATTGGTTAGCGTGTGGCATGAATCCAACCAACTGTGATTTAGTTAATAAACCATAATTCAATCATGACATGGTATGATATGTAAACCCTGCGATTAAATAATGCAAAAGTTCAATGCATTCATAAGAAAGTATGCTTTAAAGAAATGAAACTTTTAAATCTTATTTACAAGTGGACAGATGAACAAACAATACAGAATTGAAAGAAGAAATGTATAGAGCGGTAGTGCGAGTCAGAAAAAAATAAGAGACCCCTAGAATTAAAAAAGTATCAACGAAGAACTATTACCTGTTCCACATGTTGGCAAAGAACTAATATATTGCTATGCCAGTTAGCATGTTGAACTATGATCATAAGTCTCTGCTCAACTGAGAAATTCCCTGACCGCCCTTGAGGCAATCTACTTATCCAAGCAAACTACTCTTAGGCTAGGTGAAGATGGCCAAACCCAGGCTTTGGGAAAGTGAAACATGGAAGACAACTGTGTCCACCATAAGAAAGAAGATGGTGATGCTACTAACAGTAATAATAAAGCTGCTATACATTGAATAAAACACATTTCAGTTCCAACACATACTATCAAGCAGAGGGGGATGGAGTGAATCAAGGTAACTCTGTCCAGACATGTGTCCAGAAATAGAACATCTTCATTTAAACAAACACATTTTTTCATCAAGTGAAGAAAAGCTACACATTTTGCATGCTTGTTTATTCTTTGGCTGGAAAAAAATAGTTGCCTTGGTTTTTGCAGGTATTTTAATTTATGTGCCTTCATTTCATATGCCAGTTTGCTTATATTTTGTTCTCTCTTTCAAGGAGCTTGGGTACCTTATCTACTCTTTCCTGCCATAGTATCTTCCTGATGTGCACTAGTTTTCCCTTAGAGATGGTGACTGGCATAAAGTCACATAGAGCCCAATGTATTTACTCTGAGATCAGTGAGACTGAGTCCTATTTGAGTTCAGGATTAGAACCCTAATGAACTTCCCAGAGGAGTGAGAATTTGAATCCAGATCTTCCCAGTCCTGGTGGATGTTGAAATCATTATGCCCCAGTTTATTCAGAACAACAAAGAAGGACTTCTCTAAAAGAGAGCTGTCATTTTTATCAAGGGCATCTTCAGTTTCTTGACAGAAAATGCCATCACTCTCTTTCTCTACAACTTAAAAAACTCAGAGCTAATGTCAGTGACTAAGCGTTTCTCTAACAAACAAGCTGCAATAGTACAAAAAATGCCTAGTTGAAAAAAGCTTATGTCCCAGAGAAAGTAAGGAGTACAGTATTATTTTGTATTTATTGCATAGCAGCTCAAGTAGGCCATTCATAAAGTATAATAGTTAGGATGCAGCCTAAAGGGTTTATGTTGAATGAAATTCAGTTTAAGGACTCCTCTCACATATTTAGAAAGTAGAACAAATCAGCATAATTAAAAACACTGAGGGTAGTAATTTGGAAGTTCCCCCCCCCCCCATCCTCCCATTGTACAGCTGGCTGGAGATTGTAGATATTTATTCTTTCAAACTCCTGTGAATGGTAAGACATTCTTGGAACAACTTTTTATATGAGCAGAGCTCTTGGGAATTCCAAGTAAGGACTTCTGGTACCTTTAAAACACAGCTGAGATGACATAAACACTCATTCTCAAATCCTAGACTATAAATTGCACCGATTCAATTCACATATCCTGTTAAGACACCCACCCACCCCTATTTTGGTATATGTGTTATGCGCACAAGTATAACCTACGTTCCTTTACAAATATACAATGAAGCATATAAGAGTAAGCAGATACCCCAAGCCAATGGTTGCCAAAGGCTCTGCACTTCATATTTTTGGAAAGACTGAGAATTGTCAAGTGGGTGGGACCATAATCACACATGTGGGTTGGACTGGGGAAGTTTTGAGGGGCTATTTTGTGTTTTAACAGTGATTTGCCTAGTATAATGCTTACACCACCGTTTTCAGGTTTCCTACCTCAAAACATCAGGAACGCATGCTGTCACTTTCCAGAAGTCCTGGTCAGAGGCTCCAGAGGCTGAAAAAATGGATTCAGTACAGCAAGCAGCCTCGCGGCTACAACTTTCCACTCTTGTCCTAGACAGAGCTGAGCAACATCAAATCTCCATTATTAAGAGCATGCAGTCCACCAAGGAGCATAACAATTGCAAGCATTCAGCCTTTTCTCTCTTTTACTGTCTAACTTCAACAGTGCCAGAATGTCCAATCCCCACCCAGAAGACGGGGTGTGCAGAAGCAGCAGCAGCAGCAGCAGCAACCATCAGCTCTCCCAGGCTATTAAGAAAACACAAGGAGCAGGCTATGCAAAAAAAGCAAAAACAAACCTTGTGACAATCACCTCTTTTTGCATATGGAAAGAGCCAGCATTCAGCTCTGTAATTATGGCTCCCAAGTTTCATCCATCACCATTTGGATCACTTAATGCTTCAGCCCATCGCATTTCAGTTGACTTTGTGCCGCTTCACCTTGGCTTTTGGCTGCACCCTGTCGTAGGCATACAAAAAGCCGCTCCACAGAGCAAGCTGTTCACACAGCTGCAAGACAAGAGGATACAGCTGCCAACTTGCTTGTCAGGCTAGGCTGAGTAATGCTTAATGGAGGGAGGTAAGCACTGTAATGCCACAGTGCTAAAATAAAAATTAGTAGAGAAGGCCCTACCTTCAGGATTATTTATTGCAGGTTTATCTAATCCTTAACAAATTTAAAACAGCATTTTTCTCTGTTTGACTAAATTAAGGTGGTTTAAAAGACAACTTTGTCCTAGATCTGAGCTGTTGAAATCCGGGTGATCACTAGGTAGCAGAAAAGAGACAGAGCAAACTTTAACACTTTGCTGTCATCAAGTAGTCTAGGTTTTTGTAGCCCAGATCTGGCAGCCCAACTTTCTCTTTTGTCTTTTCCCCCACCCCCTCAGTTTGTCTCATCATTATAGTTTCCTATGCTGTTTCAGTGACTATGGACTTTGGGTGTTACATCAATCATTGTTCATTCCACCATTTACATATTGTCTTGTGACACACAGAACAGCATTACTTTTAAAGACAGAACATGCTCAGACTGGAATTAACATCACTCTGTGCTATAATGTGGGTTATTTGGCTTTAGCTTTCGGTGATGTTTGATTCCAGGTCAAGCATTGTTGTTTTGTCAACCATGTTTTATGGCTTCATTCATTATAGTTTAGTGAAAAGCAATGGTTAAAATAAACCAGATGGAGGTGAGACATATGCTCTTCATTTTTTCACATAGACAGCAGAGCAATGAATATTGTATAGCATTGTTGCATAGATAACTCCTGGAGGAATGGAGACCATGTACAAAAAAGTGTCGGAAAAAGAATAGTCAGAAAGTAGATCTGAATTTACTGGTAAATCTCTTGGTGATCAGTATTATAATCAGAAAAGTTCTGTGCTCTCCAGTTGTTTCCAAGTGGCAACAAAAGGTGGGGGAAGCTTCTTCTCCCCTTAGTTTATATTGCTGAAATGAAGAAAGATCAGCATAACCAGCTGAAGACCTTTTATGTACAGAAGGACAGGGAGCTCCATACTATTCTGGTTCTCCAGTTCCTGGACTTGGAATACTTTAATTCCAGATGTATGACCTTTGCATAAAGCAACATGTGATCAATCTTGACGATTCCTGTAAAAAAAAAAAAAAAAAAAAGGCAAGCCAATTCTAGAAGCTTCTGCCATAGAAAAGTGATGAAATGGGTCTCTACAAATTCTTAAGAGTTAATATTATTTTCAGTGAAATAGTAGAAAAACCGTAGTCATTCTAGTAGAACTCCACAACTCTGAAGTGGCATTTGAACTGGTTAGAAGAGGCTGATCACAGAGAAAGTAAAGTTTCTTGGAGAAGACTGGTACTCAAATATGTAATGGCTTTTCTTCATGTTAGAGTTGAAGTATACACCCCTGAAGGGTACCCAGGTTGGGAAAGCTTGTGTTAAAGCATTCTTTGGTTTTGGCTTAGTGTGGCATTTGAGTTAAAGAATGTTATGCTTATTTTCAAGACACTACTTAATGAAGGCTTTCCCAGCCACATTAGGCCTACCCTTAAGTCCTTCTGCTACTTTCAGGAGACCATCTGGTGGTCAGTTTTTATTGTTTTTCCTAAAGATGTTTCTTTCTGCCCTGTGTCACTGCCTCCAGTTAAGTCTCCATCCCACTCCACCCCTTTCCAGATTTTTTCCCCCACAGCTTCTGATTAGTTTCTTCTGCTATACTAGTAGACATTAAAAAAAAGCAAACTATAACTTAGTGGAATTATCAGTTTTTCAATGTTATTAATTATCAGTAAAACACCATTTATTTTAAATTGTAAAGGTTTCTCAGAGTGTATTTTACAACCTGTTTTTAAAAGTGGACTGCAAAACTGTCCACTTTTCTAGCTAATTTGATATCATTAGGACACTATTGCCTAAATACAATACACTTTAGTGAAGCCTGCCAATAATAAGTTAAGAAAAAGAGTTGGGATACACTACCAGAAATCAGAATATGACTAATTAACTCATTTGCCATTTACAAACAAGAAACATTTTGAATTTTACAAAATTTTATTTTAGTTTAAAGAACTGGGAGACACATTTGCCTTGCTGGAGTTGTGACCAAGTAGCTGATTTAGTCTGGTCAGTTATATATGCCCTTAGTAAACATCATACTTGGGAATTTAACATTTTATTTTGATAAAATATTTCTTGTAACTTGGTGCAACCTGGACTGTACATTTGTAAGGATGCTACTTTTTCTATGTTACTTTTATTTTATTTTTTTTCCCCAAAAGAAATATGAGATGGCATATTGGCCTTCGTGCCTCCTTTCAATATATCTGCAGTCAGACACAATCAGAGTTTGCAGTTCACATTTTATAAATGTTAATTTCTTCTTGGTTTCTTCTTTCTTTCAAAGATTTGTGCTACTTTTAAGGACATAATTCGTCAGGTGGCCCGGCTTATAATGCAAAGTATTGATCAAAGAGTAACTGACAACTCTTCTATATGCTGGAACAGAAACCCAAACAACCTTCAGAATTCTGCATCAGCAACTGCTAACTTTTCAGCTTCCATCAGCATTTCCATTGCACCATATTGTACTTAGCACAGATGGTAGTATGGAGGAAAACAGATTTTTCCAGGCAAACATATTCATTAGGCTTTTTTGCCCATTCAGGTTATGGTAGACAGAACCATTGCTCATACTTAGAAAGGAGGTTAACTTCCTCATCCTGTGATAATTAATAGCAGCATCAATAATAAGTAGCATTTTTTTCTTTGTGACATTTATATATTATCTTTCATCAATGCTCATCAAAAGCAAAAGATATTCCAGTAAAAATTGAAATAATACAACAGCAGCAGAGCGAAAAACCTCATTTCCAGTGTTTAACATGCAACTTCCTTCCAATAAGTAAAATACATGTTTAACACATCCTCTATTCATAGTGTTCCAAGTGCTTTACAAGTACCATCATGGTAAACCCTAAAAGCATCTTATAAGTCAGCATTATTTATTATTTTAAAAAAGTAGTATTTTGGACCAGTTTCCATTATATCTTGCACTGAGCAAGTACTTCTCAGAGTAAGGCATCCAGACCCGGTAGATGCTCTGGAAACCCATGCTGACAGGGAAGCAGACTCTGATGTTGTCCAGAATATCCAGCTACCCCAATGCTCTGCTCTGAAAGTCAAGATGTTATATTGTGTATTGTCATTTACCTGATGTTCCAGACAGAGGTACTGGCCTACCTGCCCTAATGCATCACTCCTAGAGCAGTCTGTCCCTTTGAAGCACCCAGAAACATTGATAAAAGACTTGAAATTTCAGAGTAATGTATTAAGATGGGCGGTGTGACTATTGAGACAAAAAAAAAAAAAAAAAATGGCAAGCAGGAGTCTGTCCTGGGTTGACTCTGACTAATTTGCTGACACAGAAATTTCATGCCGCCTCATGAGAGAACTGGCTCTGCAATTAACAGTGCTTTCTTTGGCTAAGTTTGTGACTGGAAGTCAGGTGCATAACATCAAGTATTCACTCAGAGTTCCTCTACTTGCAATAGATGCACTATTCTCAGATCAGTTCCATGGCCTTGCTTGTGCTTTCACACCATTGTCTCTGTGGGACAGATGAGTGGATTTATTTTTGGCTCAGCTGCAACGCAAGGGGAACCACTCTGAAGGTAGTTCACAACGAGAAACAATAAGAATAGAAGAAGTGCCTTGCTGGATTGGACCCCTGGCCCATCTAGTCCAGCAATCTGTTCTCAGAGTGCCTTGATTACCTTGGCCAAGTTCAGCTTGGTTTCAAGTCTGTTTTTATTGGAGATCTACTGCAACCATACCTTTCCCTTGGACCGCTCCGTGGCTTTCAATATCATGATCTTCTGGGGGGAAATTGGAGGCGAAAGCTTTCTGGAAGCCTTCAAACTACTCACACGAAAGCCACAAGTGGAGAATGGCTTATAGCACATGTGCAAGCCAAGTCCCATCCCAGACAGGCAAAAAAGTAATTTCTGTTCACAATCAAGTGAATTCATGTGAAGCTTCCCATTCAAACCTTCCATCTCAAATGAGAGGAATGTGATGGGAATGGACCGGGCAGAGATACTGGAGGCAGGATTCAGATATATACACGTTTTCTTTTCACTTTAGCCTGTATATGAAAAGTCTCACTGCCTACAATCATATAGCCATTTTACTCCCATCTGGAAGGCCAATTCTAGAAGCTGTCAGTTTGATTGTGCTGGTCATAGACAACTATATGGAAGATGAAGATCACACACAACCACACAGTCTGACACGTACTATGCTGCCACAAGCTGTTTAGAAGAAGGATGCAAAAAAAGTGAGAAATAATACCTCACTGGGTTGGTACCTTTTTTAAAAACTAAAAACAAACACCCTGCCACTGAATCTCACATGTCAGCAAGATAGATAGGAAAGAAAGTGAGTCATTCTGATGCTGAGTAATAAAGCTATTATGGCTCCTTGGCCAAGGCATCCTTCATTAACTGTAGGTCTCTTTCTACTGACTCTCATCCTTCTCATTCAAAATGTTGCTGCCTTGGAACCAAAACATACGCTAAGATCTTCAGTGAAAAGAATCTCAAATACTTAAAAATGTGATTAAATAAAGCATGTTCGTTCTGACATTTGATTGTCATGTTGCTTTTCCTCTGAGAAGCTTGGTAGCTACTCCATATTATTAAGGTTCATTCAGAAGGACCTTTAGGAACCAAAATAGTAGCATGATAGCAAAAAGGCAGGTATAAACTCTAAACTTGTTAAAGAATTAGTTTTCTGAATGCTGAATATATCAGCCAAGACTTTGGAGCAGTCTGTGAAATACAGAAGAGATCTGCTGCTTCACTCCTGGCTTCATTCTGAGAAACGAGGCTCTGGTAAGATGGTCAGCAATTTTAGTAACAAGTTGTATAAATTCTGAAATGATTGAGAAACTACAATCAAAGTCATAGGATGGCTGATCTGATATGGAAAATCTAAAACCATGTCCTATTGCAGCCACTTAATCCACTGGGTGTTTCTGACCAAAATGATATGAAATAACAAATTGCAGTCTCTAAATATGTACTCTCTCCTCACTCCAACCAACATGATTAATGTATTTGGAGGGCACCGTTTTAGCATTGCAAAATGCCAATGTTAGGGCCAAAACCTCCTTGTTGTTCCACTGCAGATCATTCATATTATCTACCAGTAGATCTAAATCTGCTGAATCCTGCTTATTTATTTATTTAACTAGCAGGATCCATGTAACAACCCTCTTCTTATGGCCTAGTTGAAACAGCAGACTAAGCCATAATGTTATTTGTGAACCCAGCTACTCAGCCTTTATGTATTTGGCAATTGCTAGAAGAACCTTTCACAATTACTGCAACTTCTGGAGGTTAATAGACATGGATAATTATTCCTACCTAATTAGCTTAATTTGCTTCAAAACCATGATCTCCATATTTTTAGTTCCATTGCAAAAAACCCTGATGAATTAAATCCATTGCAGGTTCTCTATCCTTTGTATGGAAGGATAAAAATATATAGGGAAGATTCTGATTCATGTGGCTGCCTGAGGATCAATCACATGTAGCAACTGTAAGCAATGTTCTTTAGGTGAGGTGCTTAAGAAAGAAAGAGAGAAGTGGTATTACCAACATGAGACTTGGCCATTTCTTCCCATACAGATCGAAGGCAGAATGATGCTCTTCAAAGACAGGCAGAAGTTGTTTTATACACAGGAATATACATGCTCCTAAACATATGGAGAAAGGAGAGCTGTTTCAAGTGGTTATTTAAATAGCTTAAAATAATTCAGATGTGAAACCATCTGGGCCTGGAGGTTTCTGCTAGATTCTACAATGTTGCAGATAAGGTTAATGGTCTGTGTGATGACTCAGCTTTCAGCTCAGGAGGTACACAGTGTTCAAAGTTGAATGACAGAGAGGGGAAAAAATCAGAATCAAGAGAGTTTTTGAGGTTTGTGATGCTTAGATATATTGAGGGGCATAGCCCTTTTCTAGTTCTGTTGTATTGGAAGAAGCTGACTGGTTAACATTTTATCTACATTCTGAGCACTAAAAGTTTTTCAGATTTTATTTTGTGCCTCCAAGTAAGTTTTTGATTCCTGGTGACTGCCTGAACTAGTCCCTACAGTTTTCTTGGCAAGGTTTTTCACAAGTGGTTTGCCATTGCCTGCTTCCTAGGGCTGAGAGAGAGGGACTGGCCCAAGGTCACCCAGTTGGCTCTGTGCCTCAGGTGGAACTAGAACTCACGATCTCCCAGTTTCAAGCCTGAAGCCTTAACCACTACACCAAACTGGCTTTTTTTCAGATCTAGCCTCCTCAAAAAAACAAGGGCTATTTTCACACATTTTGCTATGTCATAATTTAACTATAATATAACTAGCCATAATTTGTTGACTAAGCCACTGTTGATTGCATCTACATACCAACTAAATTATAAACTATTCATTTGCAAACCCCAATACTTTGTACATGCAACTTGCTAAATTAAAAACCAAACAAATTATATTACCGGCTTCGTGTGATATGCAAATTCAGCCAGTTTCTTGAAAGACCAGAAGTGTGGGAGTAAAAGCTAATATGCCTGTAAAACAATAAAGTAATTCATGGATATAATGCAGTTCAGAACATTAATTGGATTGCATTTGATCCTGTGTTAGTATAATGGCATGAATTTGTTTGCTGGAGATTCACAGGAACAGTGTAGAAACGTGACTACTGAGTAAAAACCTGTAAGAGAGAAAGATAATGTGAAAACACAAACAAACAAGATATGTATGCTATTATTATTTACAATGGGAGGAGGGATCACTAGATACATTGCCTTGAGCCCTTGTACAAAGGGGAGAATATAGATCTAGCAATCAGAAAGTAAATAAATACCCATGAAAACAATACAAATGCGAAGTTTCCAGATAACGGATTCTTAACAAATATTTTCAGTAATATTGACTTTGATAATATGATTAAATCTGATACTGAAAGCAAGTCCTGAAGGACACATTGTCCCAAACTGATAAAAAGTAGAGCTGTATTTACTGTAGCCTTGGTCACGAGATGGGAGGAGAGCTACTGGGCAATTTACAGTAGGTTAAGAAGGCCCTCTGACTCCAAAATGACCAACAATAGCAGCAGCCCAGTGACTGGGTTCCCATTAAACCCAAACTGAACAACCCACATCTAACACAGGGGTGGGCAACCTGCAGCCCTCAAAACTCTTTTTTGTGGCCTGGAACCTCCTCTGTGTACTAAAAAGAAGTGATGTGTTTTTGTGCTTTTCTGAAGCAGGAAATACATTAAAACTAGAAGGCAAGCTTTAAAAGAATCTCAATGAGCTTTGAAAACATTGCTCATTTGTATTGTCATCTTGGCCCTCTGGCCTTTTTCTCTTCCCAAAACCTTATGCATGGCCCTTAGCTATGTCGCCCAACAATCTTGTTCAGGTTGTGTGAAGCATGTCAATGCGTACATACGCATACTATACTGTAAATGATACTGCTTGGAATTTACCAGAAGTGGGTTTGTATGGAGGAAGACTGGTACAGATTAGAAAGCCATTCTGGGATCTAAAAGAAGTTCCTCAGCTCAGCATCCTTAAACCTGGACAGACAGATTGCACCAAGCTTCTACTGGTGAATATCAAAATACTATTAGTAGATCCCACAAATCTGAAGTCTGCCTATCTACATTCTGTCTTTTCTCAGTCCTCTGCTGAAATTCCAGCTTGAGTCATCCGTGATTCAAGTCATCTCAGGAAGTGGGGGGATGGGGAGGGGGGAGAGATCAGAATAATAAGAGAAAATGGTTTCTTGGCTAATTCTTCACAAAGAATCAGATTGTCTAGCTCTGAGTCATCCCTATTAATGCTAGGGAGCAGGGATCCCTGTAGAGAACACTGCAAAGGAGAGATGGAGGGTTATCTTTTCCTCCTCAGCATGACTGGAACCTAAATTGGAAAGGGGGGTGGGTGGGTAGAGGAAGCACAGCTTGAATGTAAAAAAAAGTAATGGTGCTAGTGGAAACTTTTTTTCCTAAGCATTCTAATCTCTCTTAAGTGCTGCATTTTTCTTATCCTGCATGCCAGAAATTGAGAAAAGAAAAAGAAGGTACTGTAATGTAGTTGCATGCTATCTTGCAGATGTCTAGTTTACCTCTGCATCTCCAGGCACCACTAGTGCAAGTCCATCCACATGGATAGGAAGCCAAACAGTATGATATATTGACTGCTTATTCACATTTGCCATTGGGGGGGGGGGCAGGGTTGAGGAAAGCAGGGTGGAATCTCTTAATGTACATCATTTTTTCAACAGAAATCCTTCCCTGCTCTCCCATTGTGTCAGACTTCAAACCAGGAGGCTATAAGTCTCTACTCTCAGAAATTCTACCCCTTCTTCAGGAATAGGTAAGAGCAGAAACAGTGTGGTTTTGATACATTGCTTTATTGCTGACAGGAGAAACACATATATGCGCAGAAGGTCAACTTGCTGCAAAACCCAGAAAACAGGCTCTAAATTTATGTCAGGCCAAAGTTTTAATCTTAGGCTTCTTCTTCCCATCCTTTTGAGTCAACAGAGTCTTGGCTGTTCATTTTGTAGTTTTGAGATTGAGAGGCACTTGCTCCATGTTTACCCAATTATTCTGTCTGGTTCCCATCTTGCCCGCTTCAGCCTTTACATAATGCTGCTACTTGCTCAGGAGTAAAACTGCCAGGGTTGCTAATGGCAACTTTTCTTCCAGGACAAAAAACCATTCCAGAAGTAATAGATCAGAAAGGGATACAGAGGGAGAGCTTTAATGGAATGATGGGTTTTTGTTTTGATATCAGGATAGACAAACATAGCCCTACATCAGAATATATAAATGGAACCATACATTTCACATCCTGCCTAGCTTGCTTGCTTGCTTATTTATTTATTTATTTGATTTATATAACCACCCATCTCACAATACAGTGACTCCAGGTGGAAAAAAAGGATTAAAACCAAAACCAAAACATTCTATAAACAACCAGAGATAACAAAAGAGATGTAAATTTATGACAAAGTCTAAAAACATTCTACTTAGCCTCCTGGCCCAAAATCCTAGGGAAACAACCAGGTATTTAATGCCTTATGAAAGGCTAACAGAATTGGGGCTACCCAAATCTCCAGGGGATCTTGTTCTATAGGGCAAATGCTGAGACAGACAGGGCATAAGTCCTAGCTCCCACCAGATGACACAGTCTAATAGATGGGACCTGGAACATGCCCACCCTGAAGGTCCTGGTTGGTCATGCAGAGACAATAGGAGACAGGCATGTACCTGTATCAGTTAGTGTCTATTTTGAACTGTTGAGAGTTCATTCTTCAACCATATCTTTATGGAAAAGAGAATAAGTCCATTTTGGTTTTTTAAACTTTGGAGGCCAAAGTATCACTGAACACATGAATTTAGCAAATAGCAGACAATGTATTGCATTTAATATTGCATAATACTGCTAACAGTGATCAATGCATGAGAAGGGGAATGTTATGGATATGTTTATTTTTCATCAGTTACATATTGGTGAGTATGATAAGATGCATTGTGGAGTTATTGGTGAAGGTAGAGCATTCTTTAATGTGGTCCTAACAGAGGTGTAATGAAGGGTGAACACAGGGGAAAGTGAAACCATGGGGGTGTTCAGAGCAGGAAAATGGATGGCATCTGCTGGACTGCTGGAGTAATTGATCTTGCTCACAAGGTCTTGCTCACAAGTGAATGAAGTGATAATGAGGCTTTCAAAGTTTCCTATTATTTGCATCAAATTGACTAAAAGGAAGTAAGAGAATAAAGAAAATCCTCAGAAGCTATTTATATCTTTCCTTGGATGTTTTCTTCTTCACTTCTAGTAGTTTTAATGGGTAGATATCTTGGTTTTAATTTCTAACAAAGAGCTAAAGGTTACATTTCAGAAAGTTACTCTACATCACTGGATCTCTTATTTCCAGTTCAGTGACACCATCCAGCATTTTTAAGTCCTCATAAAGTTGCCAATGGTTGCTAGGATGAATTAGGACAAATTTTATTAGTTTAAATATTTTTAGCTATCAGAATGTTGTTATATAACTGAACTTGCCTCAATTCTTTGGTATTTTTGGTTAAAAAAATGAGCTATTTATATTTTTTGATATTGTTAAGCTCGATGGTTTTACTACATCCATCACTCTTGCTAAGTACCGCGGGGAAGCAGAATATGCCTGAGATGTCTTTGCCAGACATGTAAAGGACCTTTTATAAAAAAGGTGTTTAAATAAACATGATTTTATGAGTGAGGAAAAGAAAGGATTGAATTGGTGAAGCCAGCTGAATATGGGAAACAATTTCAAACAGATGGAGAAAGGAAGGCAGGCTGCCTTTGGGTGGATAGAAGTGAAAAATCATCTCTCTCGGGGGTGGAGGATCACACCTTGGCTTTGTCTGCATCTGTCTGCATACTATACTCATCTGTAGTATCTGTAGCAAGGCCTTCCTTGAATGTTCAAAAGCTATTGCTTCTAATGGACAGAGTAATATATATTCCAGATGTATATTTAAGCTGGCTAGAAATCTGATCACTCTGCTTCTTCATTCATAAAATTATAGTTCTCAAAAGAGAAATGGATTTTTATGTGTCTGTTTTAAGATGACAGAGTATTATCAAATGGTCTCACTTTCTCTCTCTCTTTAATACGTTTGTCCTTATCTTGTTGGGCATCAATCATAAATGGACATTTTATTTCTCACAATGTTAAATTGTTTTATGGATTTAATTGGATGCTCTCACTTTACACTGAAAAAAAAAAGAACCCCTTTCATGGCCCTGTATTAAAAGCCTACATCATGAGCAGATATTTTTTGATGTAGCCTGACTCCAAATGTGATTTAAAGCCAAAGAGATTTATAGCACCTTTAAGACAAATGAATATTATTATCATAAGCATTTGTGGATGAAGTCCATTTCATCAAGTCGTTCTCTGAGAACTTCTTTGCTTCTGGCCCTGCATGCAAGCTCCAGCGTTTCACATTCAAAAACTCGTGAGAATCCTGGCCTCTTTCACAGAGAATATAATAAGCTGCGGAAGATTCCAGACCATAGAGAATATTTCCATGTTACAATATCCATGTGATTGAAAATGAATGAGACTCAGCATCCATGTGGTTTGGCTTTAGAAATGGACATGGGTCTATGAAAAGCAGAAAGGAGGTCTTGTAAATCAAGAGAATTTGGGGACAATTTCTTGGTATGTTTAACATTCTGTGGTAAATATAGCTTTATATAATGTGGGAATATTGTTGGAGAACCACAGAATTTTGGGAAGGATAGAGCTTACATTTTGGAGCTCAAAGCTATTGTACCCCCAAATGAGCATGATGATGGCCTGGATGCTCATTGAGAGCAGTGGTTTTAACTGGAAGCTATTTTTAGCAAGGTGAAGGCCATACTATATTGCCCAGGCAAAAGTAGAAGCTAAATTTTATATTAGACCTTGCCATTCATTAACTGTATTCGCCTACTTGCCAGCTGTCACAAATCTCCAGGGACTGCCACATTTTTCAAACTGCTGCCCTACAGCAAAACTCTGCCCCAGAAAAAAAAAAAAAAACTCCATCCCAAATAGCTGAAATTAATCAACTTTGAATAATTCATGCTGTCCCTCCCAAATCTAACCAAAGTTTTTTTGCTGTAATTGACCAGAAATCCAATATAAAGAATAAAACCTAATCTATAATAACACATTCAAACAAGATTACCTCTGCAGATAGTCCCTCTGTCCCATGATGGTGACCTTCTTGTGGTGTATCTGTGTAGCGAGTAGCAAAATTTTGCAACAGAGTAAGTGACGATTCCCAGAGTGAGTGGGATTTCGCTTAGATAAAATTCTTCAGTACAACCAGATTTTTTTAAAAAAATCTGGAATAGCTGTTGTCATAAATGCTGTTCCTCCCAGAGGCCCTTAGTTTTTATTTCTTTTCCCCACTCTAGGGAGTTTCTTGTTATTTCTTTGTTTCATTAAATGTGTTATAGCTGCCCACTCTTGTAGACTCGGGGTGGCCTACAAAATCCAATATATGGTTAAAACAAAGCATAAAACAAAACAAAACAGCACAGACTAAAAACAACCTCCACAATAAAAACACGACAGGGCCCCCACAAACACATTAACTCCAGGTCTGGGAGTAGAGCTAGATTTTAATTGTTTTCTGGAACCCTAGAAGAGTGGGTGCCCTTGTATTTCTGGGGGGATGCTGTAGAAGAGGATGGGGGCAGTGACAGAGAAGGCGCACTTCCTCGATCTCACAAGATGATAATGAGCATGTTCTTCTGGGCATGTTCATTTGATCCCCATTTGTTGGAAGCATGCTGGAATTGCAGCCCATTAAGAGCAAAGTAAACATGATAATAGTAAAAAAGGTGAATCTTTAACCTTAGCCAACTGCCTCCAATCTGTAATCCAGGACAGCCATTTTCTTTGTTTCCAAGACTTCAGGAGTTATTTGCACGAGCATTGGCTTGGAGGAGAGCAGAAAGATGTGTGAGTGAGCTTAACTATATTTAATCCAATTCTAATGCATGCATATGAATTACAAATTATAAGTGTGTTTTTCATGTGCATATATTTTTGCACATCTTCCCCTATACAGTCAGGCTCCTGACAACTGGACAATTACCATCACTTTGGAAGAGCAACAACTCATTCTGTATATTGTGGAGAATTCAGATGGCAAGGTGAATACTTACAGTGGATCCCTATGTGCTTTAAACTTAGGAGGGCCAGAGTGATAGCACTCTCACAATCTGAGGCAACATTTACTCTTCTCCCACCCCTACATAGTTCATAGGACCCACCGACTTCCAACCTTCTCTTCAACAGATATTGACAAACCCATCGTCTCCCCTCCCTCTTATCTCTTCCAAAAATCCCTTCAACCCCATATTAAATTCTCATCTTTTTCAGTCATTACATCTGTAAAACATCATTTCACCTTTTCCTTTTTTTAGCAAAAAGTCCATAAAAGGTTTCCAGTCTTTTAAAAAAGCACTTGTTATTTTCTCCCTGACCAAACAGATCAGTTTTGCCATTTCCGCTAATTCTGACAGTTTCATGATCCATTCCTCCATGGTGGGAATTTCCATACTCTTCCATCTTTGTGTATATAATAATCTTGCTGCCGTTACCATGTACAAAATTAATCTTCCATGAGTCTTTTCTAATTCAGTATCCATAAGTCCCAATAAAAAAAAATCTGGTTTCTTTGCAATATTAATCTTTAAAATTCTTGTATCATTGTATGTACTGTATTTGTATCCAAAATTTCTTGGCTTTTTCACAAGTCCACCATGCATGGTAAAATGTCCCTTCATGTTTTTCACATTTCCTGCAATGGCTTTAAAGTTAACCTGGCATGCAGGAATGTGGCAGATGGAGTATTCATTGGCCTGAGGACGTGAAGAAGAAAGCTTGATGTCTGTGTGTCAGGTTGCTATAAAATGACATAGGAGGAAAGGCTGGGAAGAGTTAGCATTCTAATGTGGCAAATGATCAGGGGGATTTTGGAATTCCAATGTCTTTTTGAATAACAGTGTTTCCTTCCTTTTGACAAAAAGAAACATTCATAGGTTAATTGCATAATGTAACTACACATGCAAGACACTGAGCCACAATTAGCCAACTACATTTTAAAGGAGCATGGTATATAAAGCCAAAGCTGGGTGGTTAGTTTTGGTTTAGTATGTCATATCAACCCAGACAATTAAGGAGACCTTAATGGTTCATTTAATCAAGGGTGAGGGTTGTATGAACATAACCCATGCAAATTTATTTTTGAGGGGGTATAGGGCACAGGGAAGGCATTACCATTCAGCAGACTGAGGCAGTTTCAAGGGGTAACAGAAAGAAACTTACTGGGTGATTAAGTGTCTTGTTTAGAACATCTCTACAGCTCATTCAAAACCATGCCAAATATTAGAGATTATTCATTTTTTAATGAGGGACAATATTTCTTACCCTCTTTACATTATGGGTCCATGCAAACAAATCCTTGGAATGCTTGCATAACACCCAAAATAGAGTATTTTTATTTAACTTCTCTCTTCCTAAGCCACACCTTTTTCCCAGAAATGGGAAGATTATTTTTCTACTAGATGCACTCTGGGGAAATAAACATTTCTAAATTATTTGCTCATCAAGAAATGGTGCACTTTCCCTTTTCTCTCATCTTGGTTATGAGGAGATCCTGCTTTTGAAGACAGATTTCTTTTAACAGAGGAAGCTAATTTCTGGCCAGTAGGTGAAACATTCTGAACATCAGATTTTGTTCTTTTTTTCCTTTTCTTGCTCATGACTCATCTGCTGTGCATGCCAGCACACAGCAAAGACCCATTTAAGCCACTGAACAGTGTGTTGGCCAAGACAGAGGAGAATCCAAAGGAGACTTTGACAGTGGGGGCATCTTCAGAAAGGCCTCGCTTGCAGATCTTAATAGCTAAACAAGTTCCTAATGGCAGAAGTAGTCTCTGGACAGAACTTCTCATAATGATAAAATAGGATTGTCCCATGTCTACCCTTATGAACTTCTTGAAAGGTATAATATAAACATCTAGAACAGATTTCTGAAAATTAATTACTTGTCACAATGGATTTCTGGCCCTTACCAGAATTTCTATTATCCATGTCCTATGAGAAGGCTAGAGAGCTCCTTACATAGAACATCACAGATACAGAACTGCACATCGATCTATTGAGTAGGTCTTTAGACTATCAAACGTCCTGTGCACCTAGCCAGCTGGTTATTTTAAGACCCTGATGCTGCCCCAATATTGGAGATCGTTTTTTAAGGGCTGCACTAATCTCTTCCTAACTGCTTGACTAGAGGGCAAATTCAATAATATAGCATATAATGGATGTGTACTTGCCCCTGTGGATCAGAAGCAGTCAATACCTTTGGACATATCCTTTGATATTGCTCCTCTTTTATGGATCTTTGTATGGAACACGTTTCACCACTACCACTATACCTTCTTGGGTGCTCAGAAACAAGCTTCTCTCTTTTTAGCAGAATACTACCTACAATGTAGTCCGAATACTACCTACAATGTAGTCAAATCTTGTGCTTAGGCTTGAAGAATCTGTTGAGATATTCTAAAGCAAAATATGTCTGTTTCACTTGGGTACATTCAGTTGCATTTTCAGTATATTTTCAGTATATGCAAAAATGCATGAAAAAATGGTACCCTATCTTGGACTGCAGTAAAAAGTTATTCTATTGATTTGGGGTGGGGGGGCTTACTCCTCTAACTTTACCTGTGGGTCTCTTATGCAGAAATCGATTGAATGGAAACTTTTCCCACCATGGAGGACTGTAGTGAGAATGTTGTTTTCTACATGTCAGGGGCCACTAAAGGCAGTGTAGCATAGTCATCCAATACAATGGCAGTCCTAAACTGAAATGGAGTATTTAAATGGGTCATGAGATTTTTGGAAAACAGCCTTCTAGAAAATGTTGCATTACAGGTCCCATAATCCTTAACCATTGTACTTTTTACAGGTCATACAAATCTACAAGATCTGAAGGGCAACAGATCTTCCCCACCACCACCTTCAATGAGAAAGGATTGAGAGGTCACATGGCTAGGGCAAAATTTGCTACTATGCCAATTTGAATCCAAAGCACCTGCTTCACAGACACACAAAGAGCATTTCTGGCAGGGAGGCTGCCATTTTCTAATTTGCCATTGCTTGAAAGCATTTCCTGATTTCCACTTTCTGTGGGAATCTATATAGTCCAATTACCAAAGAATCAAGAGTGGTAGAACATAAGAATCTGCATAATTCCACTGGATGGCCTCAGAAGAATCTTTGTGGGAAGAGGTGGAAGGGGGGAAATAGAACAAATCAAATGCTAATTAGTACCTCTAATATTGAAAGGAAAACAAATATTCAAATAACTTCAAGATGATTGAACTGGAGAGATCAGCACACTTAAAAAAAAAAGGGAACTACAGTAAGCAAAACCTTAGCTCTAGAAACCTTTGAAGTCTATTTGAACACCTATGTAATAGCCTGAGGGATTTGGCAGGTGCTATGGAGAAGGGAGGTAGCGAAGGAGAGAGATTACTGTGGGCTTTCATTGCTTTGAAACACGAATGACATAAATGCCAATCTATCTAAGCTCTTCTAGGCAAACCAATTAAAAAAAAGACGTTCTATGAGATAACCAGTTCTGAGATGTCAGAAGCCAGTAAACTCCATAACCGCTCACCGGGCACACCAGATCCTTCACTTTCTGCTTCTTTCCTTGCTCTTCTGATTCCTGTAGGCAGCCTTTGGATGCCAGGCTTGGCACCTGACCTGGACCAACGTGTCCTCCTTTCTGCTTCCCATCTTTCCATGGTCAGCTCACATCCATGGCAGGCTTTCAGAATTTCAGAATGCTCTTTGACTGTGAATGGGCAATATATTTATTTACTGTTATATCTGGAGATATTTGTGATCTGCTTTATTGTTTCTCAAGAAATGCTTATAAAGATTTCCAGCAGCTTTCCTTTCCACAGCCAGCACAGATGGGTTCTGGGTTCTGAAAGGCTGGTTTATGAGGCAAATATCAAATACGTACTAAGAAAAAGAAAAAGAAAAAACAAGTATGAAGAAAGATTCTGCTCTGATTCAGAGACCCAGGAGACCAAGTAAAAGTCACTTCAATGCCTCTCTATGCCATGAATCAAACAGAGGATTTGTCACTGAACTTAACTTTAGTTCATGACTCATGTACTTGCCCTTATCCTCAATATACAGAACTTACTTTAGTTTAAACTCTGGTTCCTATGCCAGTCTTCTCAGTCTCTGCTTTTAGTGGATTATAACAATCTTAATTCCTACCTCATCCAATCTTTTTCTCCATGTTAGGTGACAATAATTGGAATTGTAGTCCAACATATTTGATGGACGCAGGGCTTGATTGTGAATTGCTTGTGATTGATCCATGCTATCATTAGGACTCAAACATTGTTTTGTTAATATAAGAGGGACTGGGAATAAAGATTTACTTCTAATGAATGGTGTGCTTTGTGATCTACTAGCAAACATCATCTCAGATTCAAGGACAAAGATAATAGAGAAAAGAACGGAGGACAGTCATCTCATTCACACATTTCAGATCATACAGTATTGTCCTCATAAACAGTTATGTTTGTGTGCCACTGCTACCAAAAAGAAAATTACCTATATGCCAAATATAGAGGTAGCCCAAAAAAGACAACACAGACTATTATTTTCTGCTTTCTCTGTCTAATTTCACTATGCTGATATGCTTTCTTGGGAAGTCTGGTGCAACTTACTTTCTCCGGAAGGGACCCAGTCTTATGACTGCACCCAACTTCCACATTCCATCTAAAACCAAAGTGATGAAGGAATGATTTGAAAAGCGGCCATTTTTCCTCTTCTCCGTTTTGCTTATTTATTTTTTTATCCATTGAAAAATTTAGCTTTTCTCATTTTGAATGCTTGCATACAAATTGCAGATTTGTTTTCCTTATGGCTAATGTGCTACTATTGGTTTTATTGCTTTAATTGCATTCCTATACTGTAGTTATACCCCACTCCAAATTACATTGAATATTTGTTAACTTAACTGACATAAGAACGTAACAAATGTGAAACAAATCAAAGATGTTTTTCATCTAGACCAGTACCCTGCTTTGGACTCTGCCAAATCTTGCTCCTCCTCCAATGGCCCTCTGTTCAACTCTGAATAGCCCTCCATGTTTGTGGTAACATAGGCTTCAAAGCCATGTGTGAGGATTGATGGTAACCGAGCCAGTCATGGCAGGAGGGCAGGGGAGGCAAGTAATGTCATACATGTCATGCTGTCATCCTGCAAATGATGTTAATGTAAGTACTGTATGTCATGTGTGTCATGATGTGACTGATGGAAATTGCATGATGCACATGATTTGCATGATGATGTCACAACATGCTTAACATCATGGCTTCTATTGGACACCTATGCAGCCAACGGCCTAGTTTGTACACATAATGCTAAGCTGGAACACTCTTTGCTGTCCATGCTCTGTGGTTTTTGATGGACTTGCTTTTCCCAGTGATGGGACTCAGGGCCTAAACTCTAGGATCTGCATCTGCAGAGAATGGTAGGGATGAGGCAGTTGAAAACAGACTTTATATCAATTGCTGGAAGGAGCAGACAGTGGCCCACCAGAGCCTAAGCTGCTCACCCCAGCTTTCTTTGTATTGTTCAGGCAGACACCTCACCTCATATATTCAGAATTATTGATCAAAGGTAGGCAACCCTTGAACTCCACACAGATGTTCATCCCTTTTTTATGGCTCATATAGCCCTCCAGGATCATACTTAACAATTTTTGGTAAAATGTTACAAAATACATCTTCATTAAGGCAGTGATTCACAAACTGTGGGAGACAATAGATGGAGGGTTGCTAGAGAATGCCTTCTGAGGGATTTTTTTCCCAAGCAAGCTTACCAATTTAATACAAAAGTATGTTGAATGCAAAGCAACACAAGAGTTCCAGAGCGCTGTATGAAGCTGAGTGTTCTTTTTGCATTTTTAAGCACACTTGCATTTGGCAGTTTGGTGTAGTGGTTAAGGCATCAGGCTACAAACCGGGAGACTGTGAGTTCTAGTTCTGCCTTAGGCACTAAGTCAGCTGGGTGACCTTGGGTCACTCACTCTCTTTCAGCCCTGGGAAGGAGGCAGTGGCAAACAACTTCTGAAAAATCTTGCCAAAAAATCTGCAGGGACTTTCCAGGGCTGAAAGAGAGTGAGTTACCCAGAAGTTGGCACTGACTTGAAGGCACCAAAAAGAAAAAAGAGAGAGAGAAAAAAATGTCTTTCCAAGAGGGAACACTCATGCCAGGAGGTCACAAAGATTCTCTGACCCGCACACTACAAATGGAATTAGGATGGGTGGGGTGGGATGGGGGAGAGGAAAGGCATTGAGGAAACAGAAAAAAGAGGTGGCAAGACGGGGGCGGGGGGGAATTAACAAGGACAAGGCTGAGAGGGGAACAGCAGATAGACTTTGACTATTATCTCAGCATGACTACAGTGTCCAAAGTATCTTCTAGCCTGCCAGTGTTTTTTAAGCTGCAGCGTTTTAGGAGGCATTCAAGAGAAACTGATTTAAAGCAAAGAAATGCCTTATCTCCCCCTCCCCATCTTTAATGAATGAAAATGAATGTCTCAAAATGATCCAGATTTCAGGAATTATGCAAAATTAAGCAAGCTCACATTTTCCATCAGAAATATGATTTTAAATGGGGGGGGGGTCTTATTTCCAATAAAATGGTTTTATTTTATAAGGTTGTAAGGTGCTATCTATCTATCTATCTATCTATCTATCTATCTATCTATCTATCTATTAAAAGTGAGTAGTATATTTATTTCTTGCCCAAACCTAACCCCAATGAAATCAATCCTTTTATTTGGTGGGAGGGTGGGTAACGTTTCACATATTCAAATATTTTTTTTAGGGGGTCATGGTATTGCAAAATATGAGAATCCCTGCTCTGACAGCTCTGACACATTTATTGCAGGGCTTTTTAAACACAAGTGTTTTGAAGAAATAGGCTCCAAATCCTGCCCTTGACTTCTCTGTCGATTTTATTACATCAACCCCCATCCCCTGCAGCCCTTGGCGGATGGAAAAATTAGTAGAAAAAAAGCGTTGCCCTTCCCACAAAAAGCTGCCAACCTGTTTCAGAAGCTCATGCTATTATTTTCATTTTTAAAAGGCAATCATTCTTTTCAACAACAAAATTATTTTTATCCTCAGTAAGATATATGGCTATCTAAAGGGCACAGGGGCAGAAAGGCATAAATCCATGAAGTCCAGGATCCAGAATTACTTATCCATACAGCCGGTTATGTGCAAACTATTCCTAAAGATCATAGGGTTCAAGTTAAGCAGCCCCAGGCTTGATGGCCATGGTTAGGTCATAAGTGATGTGTGGCTAAATGTGTCTGTGTGAGTGTCTGAGGAAGAATGCAGGATCATCCGGAACAATTTAACCAGATGAACAGATTATAGTGTTTTTTGTTTGTTTAGATATATTCTAAGGCTCTGTTTTGGCTGGAGAAGCATGCAGTACGTCACATCTTGGGTGGGGGGTGCTGAGTGAGTTGTGTGCACCCTGAAAACTGTATTAGTGGCACTTTTCATTGTAGAACCATGACATGATTTTGTTCTTAACTATCTCCCCCCACCACCACCCTCCATCTCTGCAAACAAATAGAGCTCAGGGATAATTAAGTACTAAATTCCCCTCTGGCCTTCGGCCTGGATGGAAAATAGCATAATTCGGGGTGTAGAAGTCAGTGCTTTCTGCCACCTTCTGCTTAATTACACAGCCAGCGTGCAAGCCAAGAAGGGGGATGAGGTTACTACTAAACTTGAAAACATGTCACATTAAGGTGCTGCTACCTGATTCTACCATCAGAAGGCAAGAAGTGGGAGGACTCTCAGATCTGTTTTATTAAAGCAGCAAGCAGAGAGACCATCCCTAGGGAATAACGAGCAGGGTAGTACTCAGGAATAATTATGTTGCAAAATAAGTCACTCTATTGCTGAGGCTCTTTTAACCATTATCTAGTGTGGGAATGAAAAACTGATGCATCAGTGAAAGTGCTGGTAGCAGCAATATCGCATTCAACTGAGAGGTTAGCAACCAAGCAGGAGCAGGGTTGGGGAAAGCTTCCAAACTGTCATTGCCTCAGCAGAAATTTGGGGAGAAATCCAAGCAATTTTCTTTTTAAGCAATTGTTTCTAATTCTTCTCCCAACTCCCAGGCTATTGCCAGAGCATTCTTCCAGCTGGAGAAGCTTTTTGCTGATTCCAAACACGTCTTTCCTCATTCATTCACAGCACAAGGCGCAGAGAAGTAGGTACACAGTTCCTGTTAACAAGGATGAAGATTGCTCCAATCTTCTGCCTTCCTGCACATTGTGGGATAAATGAATGTATGCTGCACAGAAGGCTGCCCGTGCAACCCTGCTTGGTTAATGAGAGTTGACGACTGTGTTCAAAAATCTTCCGGCGTGGGCAGCAGTTCCAAACATGGCCATGACTCCTACCTGTCATTTACAAGGCCAGCCACAGGGCCTCAGTAAGCAAGAAAAGAGAGCAGCTCATTGGGCTACCTGCACACTCTACAAGACCATGGGAAACATGCCTGAACCTTTACTCTGTTTGAAACTGCTTTGGGGTACTTGTATTAGAATCTAACATCTCATTTTTATGATTATTCCATAAGTGGGTCTGCTTCTTTAAAATCCTATCTTTTGAATGTCATGTCCTCCTTTACCATTTGCCTATAATTTCTCTCCATTTATCTACTGCAAAGAGTAGGTAACCTGGTGACTCTAGATTTTTTGGTCCTGCTGGCTGGGCCTGGTGGAAGCTGAAGTCCAACAATTAGGAGGGCACTAAGTTTGCTTCTCCATTCTGGTGCTGTCTCTGTTGCTTTCCCAGATGCCTAGCCCAACCTGTTTTTTCTTGTCATATCACATCGCCCAGACTGCAGTATATGATATGATATGTTTATTTATTTAATTAGGAGTATATAAGGAATGTTTACATTTCTTCTCATCTCAAAACATCTCAAAGTAGAGGCCTTTGGTTCTTAACTTTATTCAGGTTGATTCTCATGTCATCCATTCCATCCATATTATTCTTTCAAGACTGACTCCCCCCCTCCCCCACCAAATCTCTTTTTCCCATTGTTCTTCTTAAGCACTGTTTTCGATACTTCCCATCATTCTATGGCATCAGTACCCTCTAGAGGCTAGCTCACTCCTGTATGGTGGCTTGCAGAAGCAAACAGGATTTAGTTCAGCTAGGATTGCATAGTCCTACAGTTGATGTCCAGTTCCTCTACCTGTATGCAGAAGGGGAGTGAATGAATCAGCAGCCATCATGACTGTACTATAAAACCTTTTTGAAGCTCCATCTCTAGGTACCTGTGCACTTCCACTCTCCATGCATCAGCTCCATGTGAACTTAGTTGGGTTGCAAGACCATCACTTTCCATGCTCTCCAAAGCCATTGTTTGGTGATGAAGAAATCAGACTTGCACACTTACTGAAGCAGTTGTTGTATGCCGAGTAATTCTCTGTTCATCCCATGCGTACTTTTAATGCCAAGGACCTGCACTGTCTTAGGTGCAATTTGAATCAACACTTAATTTAGAATTTATTTTCGGAGTTAGAGCTCCATTTTAGAATGCAGATGTATTCTTTGCTGCTTTCTATCCATAAATAACATTTTTATATGATAGTACTTAAAAATAGCAATTTACAATAGTTAATAATAATAATTTCAGTAGAAGAGAATTTCTATAGCTCAGGGTTGAACTATGGAGTTCCTGGTGCTCTCTGAGCTTGGTTGTTTGCTTGCAGACATTTCATTACTCAACTAGGTAGCATCATCAGTGCACCAAGAACTCCACAATAGTAATAATTGTTGTTTTCTCTACATTTGGAGAGATCATCTTTGTCATCATCTACATTCAATTCTTAAACATCTAGCATTAAGATATGAAGCTTCCTAAGCAGAAGACAGACCTTCCCTTTTCGAAAGAACTTTATAATAAAAGGGGAAAAAATTGCCCCCATCCATTTTCTATAGAAGAAGCACAGTCTAATTCCTTTCCAGGTTAAAATATGAGCCTATAGGCAGAGGCTGACATATATTTCAATAACTGTGCAATGCTTCAGAAATATGTGTTGATAATAAATAACAAAACTGTCTATTTTTGGTATGGCTTAACAAGTGCTTCATTGAGTACCTAATAAGTTGATCCCATGCTGAAAGTCCTGAATTGACCAGAATTCATATTTTGTTTCTCAATATGCATCTCCACAACAGATTACCTATTAAAGCTGGCTAGCTCTTTTATCATTCCAATGTAGAGCTATTGATGAAGTGGATTCAGCCACGAAGTAATTTAGTCGTATGCTAGCTGGACCTGTGATATAAGACATGTAATGCATCATTTAATTGGGCAAAATAACAATCAAGAAAACTGGCTTTTGCTTATGTCCACATTCTATAGAGCATTCTGGCACTCTAGAGGAAAACCAGAAGGGCCTGCCTAACCAACATTCAAGAAAAGACTAAGATACTTTTTCTATAATGAACTCTGCACATATTCTCTGCACAATATTCTTTGCACACATTGGAGATCCTATTCAAGCAGGTAATAAGTAACTTGTTTGATTTTATGTGAAATTCTGAATGTGTGGCTGCTGACTTCCTTTTTTCTTCCTATTTCCCCTTTTTCCAAATTAAGCCTTTTTCCTGAAATTTAACTACAGTATATTGTTTTAAAACAGAATTTTTTGTGAAAATCTTTGCATGCAAGCCTACACAGTTGCATAGTTACCACTTGTTTTTTCAAGCTATCCATTAGGCTTTGTTAAGTTCTGTAGTTCTGGGCTTTGGGTAGAAGTATCCAAAGCAACTTCATTTCAGTTTTCTCTAAAACTTGTCTAGAGGAGAGGTCTTTGACAAAAGGACTAAGAATGTCCTAGCTGGACACACTAAAGTGTGTTAGGAGGTTCAGCCTAACTAGTGGCAACATACTGTTCTTTTTTCTTTTTAGTCAGGAACTTATGGAAGGAGTCTGCAAGTAGGTTACAATAATTCCTTTGCAAGGTCTGTAACAATACATGTCTAATTATCATTATCTTTAGACCATACTATTGGTCATTTATACTGTGTTCCAACTGTGTGGGTTCAGAATTCCCTGAAAGTTCAGACTGACAATGTTGTGTTTAGGACTGCAACCCAAGACAGGGTTCATATATCATAATAAACACTTTAAAAAGTCATCTTGGTTTATTGAATGAACTACTCTTTTCTGGATTTTTGCAACACACTAAGGCTTAAACCATGTTTTATGCACCACAATGGCTGGGTTCACACATATGCTAAACCATAATATGATTTATTTGGTTTTGTTTTAGTATATGCGTGAACCAGTGCAGTAAAGCAGCTCCCCAAGATTGTACATTAAATCATGTTTTGGTTTAGCATATGTGTGAACCCAATAAAACATAATCTTAGGGAGCTGCTTTACTGCACTGGCGGAAAGACTGAAATAGTATCCCTATACATATTGATCTTAGCTTAAAGAGCCTAAATTCTTTTGGGTGAAGACATAGCAAATTACTCTGAAGGTGTCCTTAGGCAAGACTTTCTCCATTACCCTCAACATCAAATAACAATAACAACAACAACAACAATAACAACAACAACATAACACTCCAGACTTAACAACTGTTGATAAGAAAGACAAAAAAGTCTGGAAAGTAGACACTGCAATACCTGGAGACAGCAGAATAGAAGAGAAAGAACTGAAGAAAATCACACAAAGACCTGCAAACAGAAATAGAACAACTGTGTCAAAAGAAAGCAAAGATAGTACCAATAGTAATAGGTGCCTTGGGTGCAATCCCAAAACATCTGGAGCACCACTTGAAGACCATTGGCATTGACAAAATCACCATCAGTCAATTGCAAAAGGCAGCTTTATTTGGAACAGCTTTCGTCCTGCGATGATACCTTTAACACCATCAAACAACAACATCTGCCTATCCCAGGTCCTTGGGAAGGACTTGATAGGTGGATAAAAATGCCAAATCCAGTCTAAACAACTGGCTGACTGTGCGACCAAGAATAATAATATGATCAAACTTCTTTAAATGATAGTACCAATAGTAAGAGGTGCCTTGGATGCAATCCCAAAACATCTAGAGCACCATTTGAAGACCATTGGCATTGACAAAATCACCATCAGTCAATTGCAAAAGGCAGCTTTATTTGGAAGCTTTATATGAAGTTGAGGACTCTAAAATGTTCTATAGAAGTTACGTTTTATAACTTACTGTTCAAAATGCCACTAAATTATTATTTGCTCAGTCTTTTGTTGAGATTAGCCTGCACAAAGTTTATTTTCCTCTCCATTCCACTTCTTGGTCTTTTACCTTTTGATCAGTTTTCTGTCAGTGTTTTGGAAAGAACTTATTTGGATGATGATTGGCTATTTCCAAATTACTGTGGGGTAGAATGAGAAGTTATCTTTGGTACATTTTTCCCAGAAATGTAGGAGGTGGGTTTTTTTTTTTAATTACCAGAAATAAGCAGTTCAAAAGTTTTTGTTTCTTCCGTTAACAATGGCAATGCTCACTTCCTCCAGTAACTCTTCAACAAAACACAGAGACATTGCATAACAGCTAAATACAGGAAATGAATGATCAAAACCAATTCTGGCTAACAGAATGTAATCGTAGGAGACCATATTTCCAAATTCTTGGAGGATTTCCAAGCCAGTTGCTTGGATAGTGAAAATGCAAGGGGAGTCAAAACTACAGACCTTCTTAGGCCATTTCCTCACTAGTGATTAATAATACCTTCTAGTGTCATCCAATCAATGCGATGCCAAAATAACAGTAATGGAGATAGGCTTTATATCACCATAGTGATGGCTAGGTGACACTATAAGACACTATAAATCACCAGTGAGGAAATGACCTTAGAGTAGCTTCAACCCTGCCCTATTAGGAGCTAATTTATTCTAATGACACAGCCAGAAAGCCACATTAAAGTGCTATCCACCAGTTCTTGAACCAGCAAAAAATAAGCTAGAGTAAAATTTGCTGTCCCGATGGCTGAGTAACTTCAGCCTCAGAAATAGGGATAGCAATTGGTGCTGTCCTTACTGTATTAAAGCAGACAAGTTATGGCAAATGATTGGTGGATCACTTTCTGGCTTAGTTTCCTCTTCTACCATGTGTTGCCTGCCAGCAGGAAAATAACCACCAGTCATTCTCCCTAATATGGTGTAGGGCAGGGTTGGAGAAGTATAGATGAGTGCTTGAAATGGCATGTTTAGCTACCTGTCAAGTTGCCCAACTAACAAGTCATAACCATGGTGGTATGTTGCACCTCTGAGCTGGCAGTTGGGCTATTTATGAACACAGATCTGGTGTTCTTCTGAAAGAGTGCTAGACAGTTCCAAAAATGTCCCAGTTGACAGGTGCCAGGAGAAGGGCCATGGGGTGAAGCAGGATGGAGCGACTGATAACAAGCAAGCTCGGTCCTCAACTAGTGCTGCAAAGGAATGGCAATGCTGACAGTAAGTCAGCTCTGTCTTCCCAGGTAGCAGAACTTAGAAGTACCCTGCGGATGGTCATCGCCACCTTGAGCTGACAGATACACACACGCACACACACACACACACACATGTATGTATGTATGTATGTATGTATAGGTATATATGTATATATGTATATATGTATGTATGTATGTATGTATGTATGTATGTATGTATGTATATGTGGGTTCAAACAGTCATCATCACCATCATCATCCCCTTGTTGGCAGAAGCAGTGAGAAGCCTATAATGCACCCAGTGGTGATAGTACCAGCAACATATAACTGGAAGAACCAGCTTTCTTTCAGTTTAAACTGATCTTTTGCGTAGCACACAACTAGTGCTGATTCTTACAAAAACAGGTTTAGTTTGAAAGAAAGCAATATTTTTTAAAAAGGTCTAGCACCTTTCAAAGACCATTTATATTTATAAGGACCCAAAATGGCCTTGGTAAACAATGGTTGGGCATCATGCAGACAGATGTCTCTGCAAATGCTGGTTGTCCAGTCTTCTGCAATCCAACCAACATGGCCGTGAATGGCAGTTTCTAGTGATTGGAAAAGTGGGGATGTGCCTGAAACAGCCTAAAATGGCCAGCTGGGGGCTGGGCAGATCGCTCTCCTGACAGCATCACAATCAAAGCATGGATTAAGTGTGCTAGATCATAGCAGTGGCATACAATTTTAAGGTGTCTCAACTTGTGGTTCCTCCAAAATAATGAAACATAATTGCACATCGTAAATATTAAAAGCTGAGGCTTTTAATTTATGCAGCTAGGGAATTCTAAGTCCTTCTGCCAAAAACTCCCGCTCTAGGGCAAAAAATGAAAGCACCTGGATTTTCTACTCCAGTTATTCCCAACAAGAGATCTGGGGAACCACTGGTTATCTATGAGAATTCTGCAGGTTGCCTCTGATGTGGGAAGCAATATAATTTCAAGAATTGGCAACATTTCTTATGAAATTCTGGCATTCTTGGTTGAAATCTCACAAAATGTCTAGAAAGTACATCAAACATTTATGAGATTTGGTAACCCTACATGATTTCAGCCATTCAAAAAAATATTAAGACATTTTATTTTATTTTCTCATAGTCTTCACTGGGGAGAGTCAGGTGTGCCAGGGTAGTCTTCAAAAGTTTTCAGTGACAACATAAGTAGTGGACTGAAGAAAGGCAAAGATTGGGAAACTATGCATCCATGCCATAGCCCAGAAAAAAAAAGGCCCAGGTATAAGTATGAAGATTTACAAAGGGAAAAACAGGAAGAAAATGGAAAGAGAAAAACAACTCCCTGGATATTCAGCCCCACCATTCTTGGTTAAGCTTTCAAAGACCCATAGCCCATGGCTTTTCCTGAGGGCTTTTGGGGAGAAGATCTACCCTGGGGCATTGGCTGTTGTTGGTTTCTTTCAACTATTCTTAACCCTACTTTACATTTGATTGTCTTAAGCTGTTCAGAGTCTCCACATTGGAGTGGTTTATTAACTGCAGTAAATCAATAGAGAGAATTCCAAGTAACAATAAAGTTAATTTTTACATGTTACTTTCTTGATCAGAATCTGGGATTTCAGAGCATAAGCAGAGTTATTTTCAGAAAAGACAGCTAGCCTGAAAAAGAGTATTTTCTACTTCCTGATTCTATATTGTTAGAATACAATGGGCAGAGCAAAATTACATACTGTGAGAATTGGAGATCAGAGAAAGCCAGAATTTTAGCAGAGACAGGCAGTTTTTGTCCAGCCCTTGTTTTCTGAAGTCAGTGATCTAGGCCGCAAAGCAGAAAAATAACTTATCAGCTAAATCTAACCAAAACTGCTAAGAAATGTAACACACCCAAATCTTTGGAGCAAGACTCAGTAGTGTTCCTTTCTACTGACCATACTTAGTTGGACTGCAAAGAGAAAATTATCATAGCTTGTTTTGGGTTTTTTTGTTTTTTTGCTACTTAAAAACTCCAGTTGCCTCAGGAATGTAATCAAAATAGATAAAACAGAATGAATGACTTCTGCAAGGGACTGTTCTTTTTTGAACTCTAAATAATAATTTTGTTCACAGGAACTTCTATGTTGCAAAACTCAAACTATTATATTGTGCTCTGAAAAATGAATTCAGAGATATTTTATTTATTTATTTAAATGTATTAGCCGCTCGGCTTTAATGGAATATTCAGATGAAAGATTTTTCAACAACTTTAAAGAACGCAATGTTTTTAATTTGTGCATAAACCTAATCACCAAAGGACATTTTGAAGATACTCTTTCATCTAATGAGACCCTTAATGTCTCTGTCCCAGCACTGGAGAACAAATTTCTATTGCTATGTTGCATGTTGGATCTACTGGGTGCAGCCAGCATAACAAACACTTAGGCATTTTCTGATCTATTGATCAGAATTCTGACATCAGGAATGGACCATTTCATTTGACTGGGCAGTTACAAAAGTCAGTCTCTCCAAAGAGGCTGGCTTTCTTTTATTTCTGATATCTTTTAAAACTTTGAAACTATTGTTCAGAGAAATAAAAGCTTACCTAATAAAATCTAAGAAGGAGACAAAAATGCTCTCTCTCAAACCATTCTCTTTGCAGTGAATTCTGTAAATGTTCTGCAAGGACCTATTCAAGCAAGTAATCTGTAATTTGTTTAATTAGATTGCCTTTACTGATTTTATTAGGAATTCTATGTATCTAATTGTTTTCTTCTGATGTTCTTCCTGTTAGCTTCAAATAAGCTGCTTTTATATCTAGAGATCTAATTGTGTTTTTAAGGGTAGCTTTTCAGTTAAACATTTCTCATTTGTAAGATTATATAATGGCACAGATATTCATTGTGTTCTCAGGATTTTCACAAGTTTCTGTATGGTCTTTGGGCAAGGCCTGTTTATTTTTATTTTTTCTCAGAGTTTAAATGGAGGAAGGGTGCTTGGCAGTGGGTCTTGGGACTCCCTAGCTGGACAGATAATATTGACAGAAAGTCCAGATTGAATGTGGCTTCCTGCTGTTTTTTTTTTTTTAAAACTGGGAATTGCTTGGAAAAATGGGGGCATCACTAAAGAAAAATCGTTTTCCTTCTCAAATTTGTATATTGGAGAACAAAGATAAGATCTGGCATGGTCATGCTTCATAGCAGGGTGCCAACTTACTTGACACTTTAAAGGGCACTGTTGAGCTACATCAGAATATGGGGGCTCGACATAAGAAAGAGGGAGGGAGGGAGGGAGGGAGATTATAACTACATCTGCTGCTATTGCCAAAATACCATCTACTGAGAGGCTGCTCTAAGAACACATAAGCAATATATTTATATTAAATTTCCATAAAATTATAACAGTTTCCTCTCCAGGAGGAGAGACTTTACAGCTTCTTCCTTTTTTTCAATGGAGAAAGTCAGGGTATTGGCCATCTGCATGAAAAACACTTTCTGTATGCTGCATTCATCCTTATTTATCCTAAAACTGACTGGATATCATCCTAATCAGAAGTAACTACTTAATCTTTTAACATACTCTACTCCAAGTGGAGATTTGCTTCCTAAATAACTTTTTCATTATTGAAGTACATCACTGTCATTATAATGTCAGAAGACAAAAATAGAGGGAATTCAATTGGCCAGGACAGGACCACTCCTGAAATTAAGGGAACCGATCGATGTCTCCTTGTAGAGGGATGTGCTCTCAATATAAAGGACACACTAATAAGTCCTGTACTGAAGAAACCTTCCTGTGACACTAGCAAACTGTTCAATTATAGGCCATCCAGAAATGTTTTGTTTTGATTTATATTTCAAACATTTTTATCCTACTTGGATCATTTTAACTCTAAGCAGCTTATACTCCAAAACCCCAGTAAAATAAATACAATAATATAAAAATAACTGCAATATCATCAAAATCATAGTCTATAACTTCTCTAATTAATATAGATCCATCTATCGCAACATTCAATAAATTATATCCGTAGTGATAGTGTCAACATACATCTCAGGTACATCTGTTCCTCTTTTCACCCTCCTAAAGGTGTTTGGAAAAACAAGTTTTTAACAGCTTTCTAAAAATCAAAAGTGAGGGCACAGAAATTATTTACAGAATGTAAGGAGGAGCACCTGAACAAAATGCTTGCCCTTGAATCCCCTCCTGCCATGCCTCACTGTATGTGGAGACTCTTAGTAAGCATCTTCTGTAGGCACGCCTTGAGTGGGCAGATTAGGTGGCCTTGAAAATAACCAGACCCCAAGGCATGTAGGGCTTTATAGGTTATCACCACTCCTTCAACTGCACCCAGAAACCAATAGACAAAGCAGATCTTGTTATATGGCTCTATCATGTAGTCACAATTAGTACCTGGGTAGCTGCATTCTGCTATCCACTGTACTTGAAGTTCCTGAATGGTGTTCAAGCACAGTCCCATGTAAAGCACATTACAGCAGTTTAAACATGAGATGACAAGGTCATGAACTATTGTTGCCAGTGCTTTGCAGGAATAGCCACAATTGGCATACTAATTGTAGGTGGGCAAAAACTCTCCCGGCCACAGCTTCCATCTGTTTTGCCTGAAGGAGCGGAGAGTTCCAGGAGAACCCCTAAATTGTGCACCAGGTCTTTCTGGAGGAACATAACCTCATCAAGAACTAAATTTGATATTGTCCTGCACTTGGGTAACTTCTGAGCCAACAGCCACTCTACCTTGCTAGAGTTGAGTTTCAACCTACTTCTTCCCCTCCAGACCCACAGCCTCTAGACGCTAGGTCAAGATTTCCACCACATATCTACATTGGTCTGGAGCAGAGAGGTAGACCTGGCTATTGTCAGCATACTGATTATAGTTTACTTCACATGCTCAAATTCCAGTGGCTTACTGTAGAAGTTAAATTAAATAGAGAGGGTTGAGTCCTATGATACTCCTTCCGGAGTGCCCTAGGTTTTGACCTCAGGAAAGAGTAGAACCATTATAAAAAAGTGCCACTGATCCCTAACCCTTGCAAATAGTCCCAAAGAATACCACAGTCAATGCTGTCAAAGGCTGGTGAAAGATACAGCAGGAATAATAGGTTGTACTACTCACATCCAAGATCCAACACAGGTCATTGACAAGGCTGACCAATACAGTTTCTGTCACATGTCTGATCCTGAACTCTTCCTGAAAAGAGGCCAGATAATCTGCTTCTTCCAGACTTCTTTGTAGCTATTGCCTTACCACATTCTCAACAACCTTCTCTTAAAAAAGGAAAGCTTGAGACTGAGCAATAGTTGTCTAGTATAGATGAGTCTATAGCCAGTCCCTTAAAACCAAGGCATCCCAGTTACCCTTTTAAGGATTTCAGCACTTTCCCCTCCCATAACAAGACATTCACATTGGCCCAGACCCAGCCACCTGTGCCCTCTTTGGCAATCAGTGCAGCCAGGTAGGACAGGGGTCTAGCTCACTGATGACAGAGTTCATCTCACCCAGGGTTCTGTTTATTTCCTCAGGGGCAACTGTTCCCAGATAACATCTCCAGATGCTACCCTTGGCACCTCTTTAGACTCTGTGCAACCAGCTTCCAACTCTGAGTGAATATGGATGATTTTATCCACAATATGCTCAACTAATATCTCACAGCAGCCTGTTAACAGTTCTTCTGGCCTATCCTTCCTAAAGGGTCTGGGTCATTTCAGAAAGGGCTGCCAGACAGCACTCTGCAGATACAAAAAGTCAAAGAAGTAATTCTGTTTTGCTGGCCATGTTGCCACAGAATAGTATAATATAGTACAGGCTCAAATTTGGGCTCTTACATGTGTCCTATGAGATTTGCTTCTCCTTCTCCACCAGCATAGTTCCATTTCTGGGTAACATAGAAAGTGGTAGGTGTATCAGATATATCTGCATTATACTGATTTTTCTGTACCCATTTCAGTCAAACCGTTAGCTGGGATATGATACTGAAACTCCTTGGTGGATGATTTATGCTGGATGGGGAAGATAGCCCTGCTAGTTCTCTTGAATCTCATGATGGCTTTCAATATCAGAGACTATGGTATCTTTCTGGACTTTCTGGTAAGATTAGGCCCTGGAGATGCTGTTTTATAGTTGTTCTGATCCCTCCAGTTGGATTCTGTTCAAAAGTGATAGGAGACTATTGTTCAGCATGTAGGCCACTGCAGTTTTAACATGCTGTTCCCTATGTTGTTCAACATCTACAGTACATGAAAGTGCTAGAAGAGGTAATCTGAATTTCTGGGGTGGGATGTCATCAATATGCTGAAGACACCCAACTCTATTGCTCCTTACCATCCAATTCCAGGAAGCATTTAGTATCTTTGAATGTGCTGAATAACAGAGACGAAGATGAAGATGGAGGTAGTACTAGTAAACAGGAAACTAGATTTGAGGATTGAGATTGTCTATTTTTGATACAGTTGCATTCCACCTGAAACAGCAAGTTCATAGTTCTGGGAGTTCTCCATGATTCTCAGATGCCACTGGATTTGCAAGTAATAGCTATAACAAGGAATATCTTTGTACACACATGCAGGGTGCCAGCTCCAACCCTTCCTGAGTTGAACAGATTTGATGACTATTATCCATGATTTGTTAACATACCATCTTGACTATTGCAGTGTGCAGTACTTGAGGCTACCCTTGAAGAGAGTCCAGACGGTGGAGCTGGTTGAAAATTCTGCCCTTAGACTGCTATCTGGTACATGGTGCAGGAATCGTATGATGCCTGAATGGAAATATCTGCAATTCCTGCTAATTGTTTATTGCTTGCCAATTTAAAGTGGTGTTACTAGCTTTTGCCTCACCTAAGTATCTAAGAAACCACCTCTCTTGCTATAAAACTGTCCAGTGTTATGACTCTCAGGAAAGGCCCTCTTTAAAATGTTTCTGCTGTCAGAAGTCATCTGCTTGGCATGTAGTTCTGTCTCCTGCATTGCTCCCAGGCGATAGAATGTAATCCCTCAGTTTCTCAGCATTTTGGAAAACTCAAAAGATGCCTTTCTTACTGGGCTTTTAATTGTTAGACCACTTTAGTACTTATTATGAACTTTAATCCATATTTTTTACTTTTTATATTGCATTCTGTTTTAAATGTTGTCAGCTACCTTAAGTGCTTGCTAGAGCAGAAAGGCAGGGTAGAAATCAAATAAAAATAAAGGAAGGGACCTAGCTGAGCCTGTGGTGGCACTAGGATATCAGCAACCCTCCTGGAGCCACCCAAAAACTTGATAAAATATTAGAGAAGTGGACAAAAAAACCCTCTAGCTGCCTTCTCAAAATACAAAGCAAAGGGAGAGATCAAGCAAGCTGATGGACCTACTGGAAATAATAGGTAGATGCCCTGCTCTGTTTTTCTGCGTAACATGAAGATGGAGCTATAGGCTGTCTCTTTAGTGATAGAAGAAAGGGGAAGTGGGTCCCACAAGGTTTCTCTTTGGGGAAAAAAGTGAGCCCTAATTACTGGGAAGAAAGGCTCCGATTTTATGCTTAAATTCTGGATTTAATTATTCACATCCAAATGCAAAAATTCTGTCTCTGATGCCTCATCGTGGGGCTGCTGAGTGGGTGGTATTAGAATAAATTAATCAAGTTCCTTTTTTCCTGTTCTAAGCAAGAAGGTAAATCTTACATGTTAATGAAAGCATTTACCCAGTGATCGCATCAATGACTAACACCTTTCTGAGAGATTTGTAATTTTACATGCAATAACCAGAAAAGGTTGCTGAGGTTAGAGATTAAATTGGAGGTAGTAAGTAGGGCAGAGGGATTATGATCTCATGTTACAGATTTAGCTCTCACAAACTACGCCTGGATCCTGGTGAGGGCAGACTTATTCCCTGCTTTTCTTAACTTGGGATGAAATTTCAGGTACAGTAGTGAGAATACAAAATATTCAGTTGTTTGGCATAACGTGTATAGATAACTGGTGCAGTCAGTACAGATAATGCTGAATTAAACTGAACAACAGAAGCTTTGTATGTTACTAGAAAAGACAGAAAGCTGAATCCAGAGCTGCTGCACCTTTTGATAACAGTGTTTCATGCAGCACAATCATAATCTATGTGTCTAGATTGGTTTCAGGATTCAGTTGGACCTGCTCTCACTTAAGTTGTGGTAGTGAGATCTTGCAGCCTAATCCTGCAAGTCTATGAATAGTTATACTCTTCAGAAAAATCCAGGATTTTCAATGGGATTTGGTATTGTGAAAAGTGCATGTGGACTATCTTGTATTTCCTTGTCTGAATGGTGTCCATTGCCTCATTTCAATTGGTTAAACTACATTTTTAAAAAGCATGTCATATGCTTTTCTTTGCTGTAGTTGGGTAAAACTGCTATCAGTTCTAGGAGAAAAAAAGATATGTGGGCAAACAATTGATGATCTCTTAGTAGCCTTATTTATTTACAAGCACTCAGTTATCAACTCAGACCTGTCATTCTAACAGGTATATAAATAATGAAATGAAGGACCACCCCACTAATTTTTACTAACAGTCAACAAAATATACCACTTCAAAAGCGCAATGGGAGGAAAGAAAGAATGACAGGAAATCTCTGGAGCATATGATGGTTTCTATAGTTTTATGATGTTAATTACCATCCTTATCTAAAAGTTTTTTTCCCCATGTGGTGTGTTATTCTGTCCTCATGGTAACTGTGACATGAGAGACAAGTCAGGAAAAGGAACTGCAGGCAAACTAAGACTCCCAAACATATATATTATCTCAAATACATGTCAAAACTGACAGCGCTTTTCAGGCTGAACAGCAACCTGTTTGAAGAGGCCAGAGTGCACCTTTAGCAAAACAAAACAAAACAAGACAGAAGAGGGGATGGAGGGACGGAAAGAACTAGAGATAAACATGCAGTGCTTTTTCCAGACAGTGAGTGGTGATCTCCTACTGCAGCCTTCCCCAACCTGATAGTCTCCAGATGTGATGCATTAAAAAGCTCTCATCATCAGTAGTCTACATCTGGATTGGGGAATGCTGGCTTACGGGTGGAAAACAAGACATCCTACTTTGTACGTTTTGTCTGTCCAGTAGAGATGAATGAGAATTACAGTTTCTCCAAATTGTAAAAACAAATCCCTGAATAATATGATGCCTTTGCTTGCTCAGTACAGCTGAACTCTTGGCTGAAAAGCTTAGGGAATCCTATTTACCTGAATAATTTGGAATAATTTGGGGGGGGGTATCCTAAAAAGGATCTTATTTTTATGTGTATCTTATTTTTATGTCCACTTAGCCATTTAAACAGAAGGAAGTCCCACTGATTTTGATGGAGATCACTCCCAAGTGAGCATGTGTATCATTTCAGCCTTATACCAATCTGTAATAAATGAGAACTGCCTTCAAACAATGACAATATTTCACATCAGCTTTAAAATGCACACTGGGTGAAAAGATGATGAAAAAGATGATACCCTCACTTACTCAAGAACAGCATTTCTGACAGTCAGCCCTGAAATAATAAAAGTGGCCCATAAAGAAGACAGTAGGGTAATTTGACATTCAAAGATGGAGCTATGAAGCTATGGAGCTGCTGCTTTTAAATGGAGCCGAATTCTAGAAAGTCATCCCCATTTCCACTTCCCATCCCACTTGCTTAGATGGCATGACACTTAAAGATGAATCCTCTAGGCCAGTGTTTCTCAACTGTGGCAAATTTAAGATGTGTTAACTTCAAGTTCAGGAACTCCCCAGCCAGCATGCTGTTTCTTTCCAGATCTCTGAAGAATGCCTGCAGAATTGTGCTTGGGTTGCAAAGCAGCATCCAAAGTATAGAAGACTGCTGAACCCTCTGCATCTGTCAAATACCATAAAAATTCCACTCCAGGCATTGCTAACTTGTATCTACGTGCTGTGTAACAATTTATTTTTAATGAGCAGAGACAACAGGAAAGCAATAATCTGGACCAATTTATATGAAAGGGTAGTCTAGCCCCAGCTGATCTGAAAAGCAACACTCACAGCAAGCTACTGATGTATGTGCAACTGTTTATTCATAAATAAACTGAATTCTATGGGAATAACATCCTAGTAAATACTCTTCATGCTTTCAGCCTTAACAATGCAATCCTATACCTGTTTATTCAAAGTAAGTCACCTTTAATTTAATGTAACATCTCTTAATCTCTAGATGCTTCCTTTTAACTCCACTCACCTGATGGTCATTGTGGCTTATCACATAAAGGATGCCAGGTTGGGAAGTCAATTGAATGAGACTTACTTCTATGTAGTAAATATAATTAGCAAAAGAGGGAGAGATAGCAAGACTTGAAGAGCTTTGGTATGAAGGGAGAAGAGGGCATATATAAAATAGCACAGAGAAGGTGTAGAAAGTATTTAGAAATTCACTAGATAAATGTATTTATTAATTTATCTGCTTATAAACCAGTATGAGTTGGTTTGATTCAGATAGTGTCAACTTGCAGAATAGGAACGGAGGTGTTACTGATGGAGAGTGCTTCAGAATAGTATGCATTCAGTCTGATAAGACCAACAAATGGAGCAGCTTCTCCTAATGGCAGTGGACAGTTAAAGAACTCATGGGAGAATCAGGAAGTACTGAAGTTCTTTCTTGAGTTGTTCCTTGATGTACAAGCCGATATGTGTTATAAGAACATCTATTGACTTTGCTGAGCTAATTACACTGTGGAACATGGTGCAAGCTTATAGTGGCCTCAAGGGTCTTCTTCTCTTCTCACATATTTCTGTTAAATTAGGCCTTGGAGGTTTAGGGGTAGTGGAATGATTGTAGAAATCAACAAAGTTATTTTTATCTGGACATATTATTACTTGTACAGGAGGAGAATACTGAACAGATTCTGGTTTGGTTTAGTTTTAGGGATTTAGGCTTTGCACCACATTAAAATAGATTTTATATGTGCAGGAGCCTAAGAATAATTAGGGCAATCTGAAAATCAGTAAAGTTCATATTTTGAACACTGTTTACAAAAATGTGAACTGGATGATAAATGACTGCCATACATTTCACACTTCTGAATAAACATACATAGGCATGAATAACTTTTTATTGGACATAGTGTCATATCTCTGTGTGACTTAGAAACCTTATAATCATATATTGATTGAATTGAGTAAGGCCACTGAATTCCAGGGAAGTTGCCTCTGAGGAAACAGCATAGTAGTGACATAAGAATGTGCCACTGTATCTTGCACTTAATTTTAAGCTGTGGATCAATCATCTAATACTGAAGTATGCTGAAGTAAACTAAACTGACATTCTTATACACTGCAAACAAGAAGTGAACCTTAATACTTTTTGCTAGTTAGGATCCACTTTCTGCATCAAGAATTTTGTGTAATGTGTTCAGAAGACTCACTGAATTCAATCAAAACTTCACCATAGGATCTAATGCTTTACAGAAAGTGGAGAAACTCATTTATTTACCTTAAAAGGCCTGGGAAGGTAGTAGAGTCAAATATGTATTACTTATTTAATTGCTTTCTTAGCCAATATTCAAGGATGCAGTTTCACTTACAATTTAAAGGAATATAAAACATAAAATTCAGTATCAAGTTCTTATACTTATAGCCCAGTTTTAAACAATCAACTTAAATCCCAAACTTAACTAAAACAGCATACAGATCTACCAAAAAAAAAAAATCTTTTTGCTTTCCTTACTGTCTGATAAGGAACAGAGCAGAGCTGGCATTGTGTTGCAGAGGTGGGCTTCAGGGAGGCATTTGGGCAATATTAGAGCAGATGCCAGAGCCAGGCCCCTTCCTGCCAGAAATACCATCGGATCAAGCCTCTGTTTTGTGTTATTCCACCATTGTTGTGTGCTTTTAAAAGGTAATGAGGACAGGTCTATCATCTGTGATGGCTGGGTGATGCTATAGTACAGTACTGTGTAATAGTTGTAATTGATTGACTGATTGAATGCCATCAAGTGATTGCTGACTCTTAGAGACCACATATATATTCTCCAAGACGATCTGTCCCTAACCTGGTCTTTAGGTCTTCCAACAGCACTCCCATCGCCACTGTAACCGAGTCTGTCCACCTTGCTGCTGGTTGTCCTTTTCTTCCACCTTTCCCAGCATTAGAATCTTCTGCAGAGAGCTAGGTCTTCGCATAATGTGTCCGAAGTAATTAATTAATTAACTAGTAAATAATTACTAGTTGGGAAATGGCCTCTGTCAAGCCTGCTTTTTGTGGTTCAGTGTAAGGGCAGAAAACAGGCTGCCCAGGCGGTATCTTGAGCAGTTATGGGAGCACCCCCGTCAGGGCAGCTGGAAGTGACTGGGCTGTATTAACATTAGGCAGATGAATTAATGAGGTAGTTTCACATTGAGAGCAGTAAGTCAGGCACTGGAGGAGGAGATATACGAGGGCACTTCTTTGGGATAACTTGCCAGACCTGGCCTGCAAAGCTCCAGACGGCCAGTAGGTGGCAACGCAGAGGTACAACCCCCAGGGTTCTTTGCTGCCATCTAGTGGTCGTCTGGATTTTAGATGCCTAGACCTGGGAGCCCTAATTGCGATAGCAGAACATCCTTGGCGGAACCCGACACTCCGTAAAGGCACCCCCGCGATCACAAAATCCGAGGCGACGCCATACGGCCTCTCCACGCATGCGAATCACTGATCAGTCGAGTAGGCCAGCCCCGTGAAATTAAGGCCCCGAGGCCGGAGTAAGAGCAGTAGAGATTCGCGGCCAGAGCGGCAACGCCGACCTGGTGCCTTCTCTCCTAACGGCGACTCCGTTAAAGGCGTCAGTTCCGATTCCCGGCAGGCGGTCCGGAGGAGGGAAAGATGGTAAGAGGGGACAACGTGGTCGGGACCGAGCCCGAATTTCCCGAACAGTTCCGGTCCTACTCGGAGAACGAAAAACACTGGCAGGCGCGGCGCGCCTTCATCCTGCGCAATACCCCACTGGGGGGCGGAGAGGCGCTCCCTCCGCTGTGCCTGGACCAGCTGCTCTCCCTCTCCATGGTTTGGGCCAATCACCTCTTCCTGGGATGCAGGTACCGCCTCCTCGTCCTTCGCTTGCACAGCCTCCTCCGGATGCCTTGGGCTGCAGCTCCTGGCTGCGTGGCGCCTGGCTGGGAAGGATGGGAGCTGTCGTCCAATGCCCTGGGAGACGGCCGTGGCGTAGCGAGGAGTAGGAGGCCAGCCGTTTTCTCATTCAACGCATGCGCCGGGATTGCCCGGTATTTTCTTTCCGCCCATCTTTTTTTAGGGATTACGTCATAGCAGGAGAAGCGTCCCCCTCTATATTTGCAGGTTGAGGAGCAGTGTCACTTGTTTCCTACCAGGACAGGTAGCCGTTAAAGGGAAATACACATATTCAGACATAAAATACACTCACCCCACAAACATACGGTTTTCTTTCTAGAGGAAAAAAAGATGGTTATGTATGTGGACGTTGAAACAAAATTGTTAGAGGCCAGCGTGGCAGGCTTTCTTGAAGTTCTTTGCTCTGAATGCAGGCAGATGTTCAGGTGCTGCATGTACATATCCCTGTCCAACGATTGTGCACACTTCCTGTCATTCAAGGATGATTAACTGTCTCTGATAAAGGAAACCGTCAGAGACTGTTCCATGTAAGTTATATTTCCTGGCATTAGAATAATGGACTGTGCTTTCAGCCTGTGCCAAATAAAGGAATCTTCATACTGTTATACAAAAATGGGAGGACACTATATCAAGATACGCAAGTCGCTTATTTTAAGCATTTTGTTCTCATTCTTCAGCCAGCAAGTGTCTTGGGGTGACTTACATAAGGTCAATAAGAGTAATAGTATGCTATTAAAACAGTAGACTAATTTAAAAGGTGACGATGATGGCATTTTACCACTTCTTTTTCTATTTGCAGGTCAGTTTGTTCAGAGGAACTAGAAGCAGGTGGGGAAAATGTTGACAGCAGTTCCCCTTGCTGGCTTTTTCATCTGCCTTTTTTACATAAATAGATTTTTAAAGTCTGTTTTAAAAACAATATTCTGAAAAGTTTATGAGCTTGTGATGTTAGCTGTAGTACTTGATACACCTTTGTTTTCCACATTTTATTTATGTTTTATGATTAGAAACAAAGTACAGATTTTTTTATTTGTCTTTAGACACTTGATACCTCAGTCCAAGGTATTTAGCCTATTTTTGCTGAGTTTTGTTCCTAACTTTTTATAATTAAGTTGGCCTAAAGCACCCCAATTTTTCTCTTGTTTTCTTCAGACGTTATTGTCTTACTTTATGGATGCAATTTATAAAATTGAAAGAACTAGACTTTATTGATAGCAAATGTGAGAACGCGTGTAGGAGAATGTTAGATACCCTGTAAACTTTCATTTTTGTTATACAGCTATAGCAAAGATCTATTGGAGAAGGTGACAGAAATGGCTAATGGAATTGAAGTTGAAGATGTGCCACATTTCACAACTCGTGATGAATTAACCAAAAAGGTGAATATTGTTCAGGATTTTGGTCTCCTTTAGGAAAACCTTTCTTGCAGGCACCTTATACTCTATAGTCATATCAAATTACCAATGTATTTGGCTTGTATTCATTGCTTATTCTCATGGTAGTCAGAACAACTTTTTTTTTCCTGTCCTTCCCCCTAATTGCAGCCTCCTATATTCCTTGAAAGACAGCTTTTCTCTGGTTGGATGACTTTTGTAGCATTAAGAAATAACAGCTCAGAGTAGGCTGGAAATGTGCAAAAATTAGATGTAATTACTTGTGTAAAAATACAAAATTTTCTGCTAAATAGAGGCAACAATGGACACAACTCTTCATCTTACACTTTCTTAAATCTGCTGCCATTATAAATTAAGCTTCTTTTTATTGCTTCAGTAGAAAGTTTGGTTATATATGCCCAACTTTAGAGAAAAGCAGAAGATCCTATAACAGCTGGATTGGACTTCTGAAGTCTCAAATAGCTCCTTGTGTCTTTAAGCCTAGTTACCTTAACTTTCCCAAGCTCCATTCCAGTAGATTTTGGTTCTTTACAATTTGTAGAATATAGAATCTTGGGAAAACATTCCAATTTAATTATAATATATAGACTGGTTGGTTGGTTGATTGATCTCTTGTGTTAAAAGTATCAGAAATTATATAATATGGTGGGTATTCCTAATAGATGGCCCTGTTATTTGTATTATGATATTAATAATGCTTTTGTATTAAGAGCACATTTACATTTGAATATCTCTTAAGGGCTCATTCATGTGCCATAATAATTTCAGCAAAAAACAGCCAAAGTGGTAAGCTAATAAGTGATGAGGAATTCAGCTTTTTAAGCCATGCCAAGATTTTAAATTTATTATTACACACTTTTCAGATGACTGGGTGACCATGATGCTACTGATTGCACATAGTCTTTGCCATGCCACTGTGTATTTACAATTGGCCCAATAAAAGCTGCACTAACTATACCTTATGGACTGCAGCATTAACTTTTCTCTGGCTGCCATACACTGAAATGTTCATATGAATCAATACTTAGTCTGCAGTTATTTGTTTAATTATTTAGCATAAACTGGGATTAGGGTTTAAATTAAGCCCTAGGAGGTTTTGTGTAATAATGCTTTTAGAACTATTACATTTTTGTGTAGGATTTCTAATAACTAAGGCTCTTTATGTAACACTTGAATAAACTAAATATTACAAATTACTGCATTTCAGATAGATATGGCTACAATAGACTTAATGGCCCTCTACTGTGCATTTTTTTTTTTTTTAGAATCAATACTAGTGCCTAGGAGAAAAGATGCCAGGCTTTTATTATACCACACAATCTGCTTATATTGAAGACTGTGATCTGGATACTTCAAGCATCACTTCTGAGATGTATTTTAGATTATACTGTTTTATACTGGATGCTCAGAGATTATGTGTATATATTTTGATTCAGATTAAGGGGGAAGAAAAGTACTTATGTTTATTAATGATTAGAAACTCACTCTCCCCAATGCTAACTCATCAGAAAACAGGATTAAGTCTGATGTCACACTTTCTGGGGTACCAGTTGTATGGTATGAATACAGAAGTAACAAAATCCCATGAAAAATAGATAGGAATAATAGAAACAAATGTACAGTCATGAAAAACAGTTGAATGTAAGAAATAAACATTTTTAAAAACAATGAAAACACTGAATTGCCTTTTTTTCCCCCTGGCTGCATATGTCTTGTAGAAGGCAGTGCCTGGCTAATCTTGTCTGGGCTTGGAAGTTAAGCAGGGTTGGACCTAGTTAATTCTTAGAGGGGTGACAGCCTAGAAATATACCAGTACTTAGACTAAAAAACAAAACATGAAGAAGGCAGTGGCAAACCATTTTCATATCAGGCACCATTTGCCAAATTTTTGTCTGCCTGTCTCATAAGAACATTGCAAAAAGGCTTGCTTGAGTGTCCCCACTCTATGTAAGGTCAGGGGGATGTGGGCCGGATGGTAGGCCTTTCAGCTGTGGCTTCTGTACTTTGGAACTCCTTGTCTTCATAGCTTCAAGCAGCCCCTTCCCTCTTAACATTTCATAAACCTTAAAGCATTATTCTACCATGTGTTTAACAAGAATTGAATGTTTCTGGTGGCCATGTAGGGATTTTTTTGTAATCGTATGTCTTTTATTTTGTTTTTATTCTGTATTTTACTATGTAGTGCGCTGCCCAAAATTTGTGGATTGAAGTAGGTTACAAAACCATGAACTAACTAAATAAATGATTGCTAACAGCAAAATTACATGGTCCTGTTTGTGACATTATCAGAGTTCAGCTAAACTTGAAGAAGACTATATACCTCTTACATGACCCACTTCAGTGTAAAGGCAATCATATCTTTAACAGTTACAGAATGAAAGAAGTATTGGCAGGTTCAAATGCTTAGAGTCTTGGAGACTTAGTGATGTAAAAATGACTGAGAATGCCTGGCTGGTTTTGCCTAAAGGGAAATAAGATGTTCTGGCCACATGATTTGTCTTTAAAAATATGGGATACTGCATTTTTTGGAACCAGCCATAAGAAGTTTCTTGAATTCTCCATGCAGTTTGAATTATATTTAACCCTATTCTGAACTACTGGACTTCAAATATGTCTCTTGTTGACCATAAGAACGTTCCAAAACCCAATATTATTATTAGGCTGACTTTATTTATTTATTTATTTTATTTATTAAAACAATTTATATGACCGCCCAACTCATGGTGACTCCAGGCGGCTTACAGAAATAAAACCCCAGATACAAATCCACTACACCCCCACCCCCCTGGTTACAACAATACCTTCAAACAAACCACTTGATGGGCTCTGTATCAACCTGGGATCCCCAGGCCTGCTGGCAAAATCATGTCTTCAGGGCCTTTCGGAAGAGTGTCAAGGTGGAGGCCAGTCTTATCTCCACAGGGATGATGTTCCACGGGGAGGGAGCCACCACGGAGAAGGCCTTTCATAAAAGAGCAGTAAGTTTTGACCTTAAGTTGATTCAATGAATATATTGCCTAGCACACAGGGCAAGAAGAGTCCAATACTGCAGTTTGTTAGGTCCTAAGTCTAAATAATTTTCAGCTTCCCCTTCTTTGAGTGTCTCAGGACTTGCTGGAGATTATTCTTTCTGGAGATACAGTAGTTAAGATAACTAATTTTAAGATGTCAGAGGTCATTACATTTTTAAAAATGTTTCCCACTCAAGCAGAAAAAGACATAGCTCTACCATTGTGGTGTGGGAGAAATTCAGTTTTAGATGCATCTTCTCCCTTTCTGCAGGAACTTTCTACAGCATTTATCCTGATTCTGGAGCTCTGACATTTAGAGAGAGAAAGGATAGTGGTAGATACTGGCGGTACAGCCTTTCCCAAGCCTCTAATATACACCAAAATTATTTATGTGGGGGATTATTCTACCCCTGCTGATAATGCAGTTCAGGAATAGGCAACTTTTTGACACCTGGGAATTGCACACTACATATTTTTAGTGCCTGAAAGTTGCAGTTGGTGGGGATGATGATGCAAAATGACCGAGATTTTTCCCTTGGCCTTTGGAGAAAGAGTGGGGATTTTCTTTCTTTTTGAAATCTGTTTTACACTTACAGTAAGGTTTATACTACAAATGGTTGGGAACCGTGCACCAATTTTTAGCAACTGTGGTCAGACTTGGCTATGAGGTTTGCAAAAAGGGAGGAACCTGGGGTTCATGCAGCCCTGAGAAAAGTTGCCCATCATAGTGTAATTCTCCTCTCTTGCTACTAGCATGAGAAGAGCAGCTAAATATTTTTTTAAAAAGACCTAGGAAAGGGAAGTAAAAGGAAGGCCCTCTCTCTGTGTAGGCTTCTGGATTCCTCAGAGATTCCAACCACAGAATTGTTCATATGGTAGGATTGCTCTGCTTATTAATCAACATTTTACTAGAGTTGGGAGATGGGAATGAATTGAATGTGATTTCATAGGAACGTAAGAGCTTTGTTGGATTAGACCCAAGGTCCATTAGTCCAGAAGCTTGTTTTCAGTAGGTCAGCCAGATACTTCTGGGAAGCCTACAAGCAGGCATATGCTCCCCTCCCCTTGTTGGCTGCTAGCAACTGGCATTTCCCTTAACCATGACAGCTGATAGCCACTGATAGATATTTCATGAATTTGCTTTTTCTCCTCATCCAGCCATCTAAGCCCAGGGCCCTCATGATGAGCGCACTTTTTTCTGGCTTGAAGTACTGCCAGTATGTTTGATTTGAACCTGACCTGGAGTGGTTTCAGTGAGAATTACTTCTGTGGGGAGAATGCATTTTGATTCCACACTTCCACTGAAGACAAATGAGAATGATGGCAGCTCCTTGGCATTACTAGAAGCAATGTTGGTGCACAATTGCAATCTATGCAATCCACTGCATGTTGTATACTTGTAAAGAGAAAGGGTGGGACAGCTGAAACTTTGAGTCAGTGGATTTTACAGGTAAGCAAGCATTTTTCCAGGAATGCAGTATGGTGGCATTGGGCCTGCTGTCTTTAGAGGCCCTAGAATTTTCAATGTCTTACATTTTAGGATTGCAAGCTATACTGTACATTACAATATTGATTAGGGAATATCAGACATGTTTAACAGTTGCATGGTGATCAGATCACACACAAACAACTTGTGTGTGATTTCATCACGCAGAAAGTAGTTTCTAAGTGCCTTTGATTGCTTTAGATATCTGTAACAGGAGCTGGGTTTCCACCTGGTGGACCTATAGACACTGAACATCCCTCTCATGCATTTCATAGCTGCAAACCTGAGTCGTTTCTAAGGCATGGTCTCAGAAGCCAGCCCACCTAGATTTTCCAGTTAATATCTGTATGGCATCTTTATTTGCAAACATTAGATTTAATTATATTTTGCACTATGTCTATTTAAACATAACTTTCCCCATCTGAGCACAGCATTTGTGCATAGAGGTATCCCTGTAAAAAGGATACAGCTCTGTTTCTCTCATCACCATTCACTTTTAACTCAGAAACCCAGATTATTACAATGAAGGGAAATCCATGCCTATTTTTCTGTTCAGCTTGCTCTTTCTTTTATGTAATTCTGGTGAAAGAATGGATAGGGATATATGAGATAGTAGCTGTCTCTCTCTTCCGAGAGAAACTTTGTGAATCATTTAATGCTATCCATAATCCTACAATTCTGTGACCTACAGTGTGGTCTAAGCTTCATGTAAGCCCTATTAACAGGTAAAAAGATTCTATTAAACAATTCAGAGTGTCATGTCTTTATTGAACACACTGAACCAATCAATATTCACTGATTTTGTTGGAAAACATGAAACTTTAGAGTTAGTATTTTAGCAGCAATAACTTCAAATGAATGTTTTCTGTACCTGATGATCAATCCTGCATATTGACTAGGAGGTATTTTGGGCCACTTTTGTTAAGGAACTGCTTCATGGGGCTGCCTTTATGTGAACGGGTTGCTTCAGGTCATGCCACATCATTTCAGTTGGACTAAGGTAAGAGCTTTGACTCAGCCATTTCAAAATTAACAATTCAATTTGCTTCTTCTGTTTTAGATTTACTTGTGCATGCTTAAGAGCATTGCCCTGCTATATGAGTCACATTTAAGTTTCAGCTCCCAGACAGACATCCTGGACATTTTCCTATAGACTCCACTGGTACAACCCAGACTCCACTGTTCCCTCAATAACTGCAAGTCACCTAAACCCTGAAGCTGAAAATCAGCCACAAGCCACGATATCCCCACTGCCCTACTCCATGGTTGGGGTGCAGCGTGTCTGATCTTCCTAGTAACATTCAATACTGGGGAAGGAGCAATTCCCTCTGAGCTTGGGTTGATGAGATTTACAGGGAATAAGGTCGCAGTGATACTGCAAGAATTCTGGCAAATAATTTTGTTTTCAAATATAAAACCTGTTTACAGGTAGTTCAAAGCTTTCTTCCTTCAGCCCTTTCAGTGTAACAGGGAGAAGGCAGGCCAGTCTGCCACTAGATTTTGTTTACACAACTCTTACTAATCATGTTGGTGTGGGAATCCTCTTACAATGTTCATTTTTTACAAACATGTTTCTCATTAATGCCCCAAAGTTCCACTTTCATCTTATCTAGCCTCAGAATATTGTTCTTTAAATGGCACATTAGGTTGTGCAAGTAGCCTTGGGCAAATTTTCATTTTGCTTTATGGAGAGCTGTAATTTCCTTCTCCTTACTTCTCTAGGCAAACTTGTAGTTCAGTATTTTTCTTAAGGTGGACTCATGAAAACTGACAGACAGTTCACGAGTGGTCTGCAGATCCTCCCTCCCTCCCTCCCTCCCTCCCTTTCTTTCTTTTTCTTTCCTCTCTCTCTCTCTCTCTCTCTCTCTCTCTCTCTCTCTCTCTTTCTTTCTTTCTTTCTTTTTTTTCAAATGTATATATGCCGCCCATCTCACTATACAAGAGACTCTAGGTGACATTATAGATAAAAAACTATAAAATCATTATGTATGTATGTATGCATGCATGCATGCATGCAAACTAAGAGAGAGCATCCTCAGATTATCAGCCACCCCCAGTGCTGTGAGCCCCCATTGGGTCCCCATGCAAGGTGGCAGAGCCAGGCCTTAATGCCCTTTCAGAAGGCCAGCAGAGTGGGGGCCTCTCTCACCTCAGGGAGCAAGTTATTCCAGAGGGTGGGAGTCACGGCAGAAAAGGTTCTCCTCCTGGACCCCACCAATCAAAACTCTCTAAACGACGGGGTCCATAACATACCCTTCCTGCTGGACCAGGTGGGTCAGGTTGATGTAATGGGGACAAGATGATTCCTCAGGTAACCTGGGCCCATTGCCATGAAGGACTTTAAAGGTCATAACCAACACCTTGAATTGGACTCAGAAGCAGACTGGCACCCAATGCAGCTTGCGCAGCAGAGGCGTTACATGCGCAGCCCTAGAGGCGCCCATAACTGCCCATGTTGCTGCATTCTGCACCAGCTCTAGCTTTCGAATACTCTTCAAGAGTAGCCCCATATACAGCGCATTGCAACAGTCCATATGGGAGGTTACCAGGGCATGAGTGACCACGCAGAGGGCCTCCTGATCCAGAAAAGGGTGCAACTGGTGCACAACACAAAGTTGAACAAAGGCCCTCCTAGCCATGGCTGCCACCTGCTCCTTGAGCAGAAGTTGTGAGTCTAGGAGGATCCCCAGATTGCATACCGGGTCTGTCTGGGGAAGTGCCACCCCATCCAGAACCAAAGATGTAAAACCCCAGATATGGGAGAGCATACTGATACCTCATCCCATGGTGACAGATGATCTCACCCAGCGGCTTCATGTAGATACTAAAAAGGAGTTTGCTATTATCATGGATTTGTGATTCCAGGAGTTTTGTATACTCTTTGATGATTTGTTGGACTACTCCTAGGAAGAGGTAGCAAAGATATTGCATTTTCTCCATTTGTACATGATCTGCCTGACTATAGATTTTGACTGGAGGCCAAAATCTTTGGCTGTGTTTTTGTAGCCCAGTCCAGGCTCATGAACTTTTTTGCAGCTCTTTTTCTGAAATCTGTAGCAATGTCTGATTGAGGCATGATTCATTTTCATAAACTTGTGTTATGATGAGCAGATTCCAATGGTGGCAATAATCACAGTTGCATTTGTTGTAAGAGAGGGCTTCTCAGACTCACACCTATGATTGAAATTTCTGACATGACTTACCCTCTTAGGAGAGCTGATTTTCCTAGGGCTTTTTCCAATGGAAGGAGTGAAGCTGACTCAGTGTGTTCAATAAAGACATGATGGAGTACACTGTTTTGAGTGTTATTTAAACAGAATCTATATATGAATACAACTTAGATAAAGCCCTGATCACATTATAGGTACAATACAGTACAAATAGAATTAATTCTAAAGGGTTTGCATTTTTTTTCTCCCACCACTATATCCCATGTAAACTCTGACTTGCTGAATGCTATGTATGGAAACCTTCAGGAGAGCTAACAGAGAAAGGAATGAGGGGAATTTTTTTTTCCAGAAGGAATTACATCATTTAATTAAATCTCTCATACACTGAAAGAACTATGTTTAGAGAAATGAGAGTTTTGTGCAAGGGAACATAAATTTAGTTCCTGTTATGCTTTAATGTGGCTAGTCAAGTAGTCCTTTCTGTCTGAAAAAACTGCTCAGAGAAGGGATAACAAGCAACACTGAAAAGAGCTTTGGTGAGAGTACGTTTTCTAACCCCCCGTTTTTGTGCTTCAAATTGCCTTTCTCCATATATTCCACCTTACTTCTGTAACGTTCATGTAGATGAAGAGCTGTTGAGCCATTGCTCCATGTGCCTCCATGTGCGTGCATGTGTTGTATTCCTGCAGCCATCTTCCCTAGCCTAGCCTCTAGATAGGTTGGGGCTTCCTAGGAGCTTGCTCTCATATTAGCAATGAGACTGCTTTCTCATTCTCAAATGAGCCAGTTTGGTCTAGTGGCGAAGGCGCCAGGCTAGAAAGCAGGAGACAGTGAGTTCTAGGCCTCCCTTAGGCACAAAAGCCGGCTGGGTGACTTTGAGCCAGTCTCTCTCTCTCTCAGCCCAACCCACCTGACAGGGTTGTTGTTGTGGGGAAAATAGGCAGAGGTATTAGGTGTGTTTTCTGCCTTGAGTTATACAGTATATGTAAAAAAGGCAGGATAAAAATCTAATAATTCTCCTGGGTGGAGCTGCATGGGGTGGAAAGTGCACCAGCAAAATTCCAGAAAAGCACAAACAGCTGTCTTAAATTAGAATGTATGTACTTATCCATTTAACCCTACTTTGGAAGAGTTTGCAGGATTTCTACTGCATGCTCTCATAGCAGATTTGATCCAGAATAGTCAAAGGGAAAAAAATCTACCCCATTACTTCTGGAAATATGTTATTGGGTCTTGTTGTACCACTCTCCATTTCAAGTCAAGCACAACACAGCAGCAAACACATGCTCTGTCTAAATGGTTCTACTAGCAGCCACTTAGGAGTAATTTTACCAAAAGAACTTGGATGGTGGAAAAAGGCGGAAGAAAATTGCTGCAATTACCAGGTTTGTTTTTCTTAAAGGAAGCCAGAAAGCAGTATTTTTCACACCCCAACAGAGGATCATTTTCTAAAAAAAATCCATTACTGAGACCCAACTTACCAACTTATATTCCACATTAATTTTGAAGCAACATAATTCCTTATGGGGATCCTGCTGTGTACAGATGCTTCTAGTATATTTTAAGTTATTTATATCTGAGGGAGCATTAGCCCCTAGATTTGCTCCACGTTATGTTTGTTTTACTTTACTTTTTTTCAGATTATATGAAACTAATGCCAACCCTGAGAATTTAGTAAACTGCTAAAAGGATTTGGAAATGTTATCTTTGCAACTCACTCAGTGAGCATATTCAGTAGGTAAGTGTTTCTCTTTCATTTAGCAAACACAAGCCTTAGATGACCTACTATGCCTGTTAATAAGGTTGTTATAGTAACATGTAGTCTGATATCAGTACATGACTACTATTTATATAAACGTAATATGACCTTAACCACAACAAAGAATCACATGTGTGCAGCAGTCAAGGAAAATGAATTAGCTATTTGAACAAATAGCTGTAATGATCTAATAGAAAGGAATAGGCTTGCACCTTCAGCCTTGGCTATGTTTAAAGCAGGAGTGGGGAATTTTCTGGTGGCCAAAGGATTAATCTCTGTGGGTCTGGGTTGGGGTGAAGGTGGGGCATTCTTTGCATTTCAACTGCACTATGGTTATTTAGAGAGGAACACTGTAGCTTCCATGTGTTTCCTGCTTTAAGATGGGAAGAAACTGATCTGTCAGTATTCAGCAATCATGTTCAGAAGGGCCTCCAAGAGCCCCGCAGCTCACACAGTGCCCTCTCTTCAATGATCACATTCACAGAATTACCAAGTAAGGGTAGAACAACAACAACAGAACAAAAACTCACCACAGAGGACTTGCGCAGCCAAGGCATGGGTACAAATTATTTAAAAACCTGGGCAGGCAGTTTTTGCACTACAATGTCCATAATCCACTGCTACCGACTATACTGCTCCAGAACTCTAGTGCTAAGTCCCTAGTGGGCAGTAATTTATTTCTCCATGTGCAGAGCTGTTTGTACCTTATTTAATGGCACTGTGCAAGCTTTGGCAAGAATGTTCATTTTGGACAGCAGGAACTTGGGTGCGATTTGCAAGTCAGATGTAAGACCCTAAGGTCTCTTACATTGGTCTGTCATACAGGCCTGGTGAAAAATGGCTGTGTAGCATGCTCCTCAAAAAAAGAAAAGAATATAAAAATTAAGCAACTTTGAAATCTGTGTCAAAAATAGAATAGTGACAAAAATGTCTTGCACCGAGGTTATGTATTTCAGCTTTACATGAAATATTTTATATATAAAACTCTGTTAAGTGATTTGTCCAATTTAAAAATCTAAAGAATTCAAAAATAAGGCATTCAATATTTTGAAAAAAGTACAGATTTACAAAATATGTATATTCTGTCATGAAAACTTCACACCAACATTATACACTTTGAAAAAAATACAAACAGGATATATTACAAATTTATGTAGCAATAACTTAGGTCATAACATGCAATAAAAAGTACATTAATCAAAGTACACAAGCTTTTAAAGTTTTGAAACTGAAGGAGCATATTTTTGCAAATGCATCTGTACGCAAGTCAAACGTGGCACTTGAGTTCTGGTAGCATTTCCTATCGCAAGTTAAATTGTACATGATGATTATGGGGGTGTCTGTTAATGAAATAGTCATTTCTTATGAATCATTCCAACTTTGTTCAACGATAGCTGAAACTCGTTTTTCATATTCACGTTTGTTCTCCTGATAAAGCTGTGCAGCCTGACTGTTGGCAGGACTATTAGGATTGGGTTCATCAAGCAGTGACTGAAGGTAGAAGAAGCCAAAAAACATGAAAAACAGTATTAATTAGCATTAAAAGGATAATGACAAAATAAATATAGGACAATGCAGAACTGCATTGAATGAAATGAAAATTATAGCTAGACTGAAGTTATAGATATCTCATGTAGCGTTAAGTTCATCACATTTTTTTTTTACAAATGTAGTCATGCACCAACTCTCTTAGTCAAACAATTCGATATAGCTTACACCTAAAGATTAAACAGCTAGCACTTCTGTGTTAGCTCTGGAGAAAAGTATTCTTATAGTACTTTTTAAAATTACCTGAATTGAGGTTAAAATAGATGAGACATCGTATGTTGGACTCCAACGATTCTGGAGGATATCTAAACATATGCTTCCATCTGCATATACTAAAACAGAAGATATTAGAATTATGTAATTTATTTTAGATTATTCATTTCCAGTTTACTACAAACACAGAGTTAATAATTTGGATTCAATAATCATCCAAAATACGCTGGTGCACTGTCTGATCCCTCTTAATCTTAATAAACAAGGGAATTTCCCTCCGTAATCTGTTTAGTGTTACATCCAAACTGGGTTTCCTAGATTTTTCTTTGCTAATTAGGAAAAATCATAAGCAAGAGCTAGCTCCTGGCTTCTGATTTTGATGGGAAAATGAGGAATGCAACTTTAGACAGACATTCCCTGACTTAATTGCTTTCAGGGGAGCTAAGCATTTCAGCATCATGCAGAAAGTTTAAATTATCTTGACATCTTCTTATTTAAGGCAGGTCAATGATATATTCTCCCAAGGTTTAATATTTCAGTACAAATGTAATTAAACAGTCCAGAAATCTCAGCAAAGGAGAAGTTCAGAGATTTATTGCCAACAACTAAAACACCTGAAAATGTACAATGTATTTCTAAGAAGAAACTTAACACCTAATTTTTCATAAGCAGGATTAACTGTAGGTGTAGGCCATATAAATCAGTCATTATATTTACATAGACACGCTAACTTATTTAATTACAGTATTTACTCACAGTACAGGAAGAAAACCCAAATAAAAGTCTGTTTTCCAAATTTTGGACTTTAATTTTTTGCAACAGTCAGTAGTTTAATGTATGAGATTCAGGACCCATGGATTTCTAATATTAAATCAAAGGAAAGTTGTGATCTAATGTAGATTAGGGTTTGTTTTTATTTGTAGCAACAGAATGGGAGGGGCAATTCCTCTAAAGCATCTCATTACAAAGGAAAATATCTGGCCCACCTATCAGATAATTCTTTTATGGTTCCATACAAAATAGGGAGTTTTAATTTCTCTCCCAGAGGAGACATACTCCTTTAGACAGTCTGTAGGTTTGTACTTTCTGCATCTTCTTATTGGTTTATTTTAAAATATTTTTATATCACAATTTTTTATATGAGATTTCATAGCAGAGTACAGAATAGTAATAAGAATAATAATAATTTATTCCTCATTATTCTTGAATTGATGCATTGTAAAGTGCCTTATAAAAAAGCTTAGCTAAGGCAATAAAGGAAAATATAATGTTTATTGAAGTGTGATTATATGCAGGTCCTTTATATTTTGGTAATTACTGCTTCTTGTTAACTCCCTATAGTAACTTCAGGAAAACAAGAACTTATCAGAAGAACTGTTATTAATTTCGAAGAGAACTGAGAATTTATAATCTGAGTTTCTTAATTTTGTGATTATTATTTTGACATGTATTTTTAATGTTATATTCATTTTATAAATTATCACTGGCAGACCATGAAGGATTTCTGGGCTAATTAGTTTCATAAACCTATCTTCAACATGCAATAAATGTTGTAATATTGTGAACTTATGATTACACTGAAGGTTTTATTACTGCATCTTCAGATATAACTTACCATTGGGATGAAACATCTTCGATAAAAACCTAACCGTTGGAGGTTTATTTGGGTATTCTTCTGAAAATTCTATTATTAGTTTAAAGGTTCCTGTATGAAAAGGGTAAGCCATAGGGAAGTGGGTGGGGGGATTAAGAAATAAATACACATATATATGGAATTTCTTTTTAAAAAAACAAATAACAGTTGAACAATAGCTTTGTATAATGCATTCTTAGGTCACCTTATTCAGATATCTTGAAACAGTATGGTGACAGTAAAACAATTAAAAAGTAACCTAATTTTTCATTTTTGCAAAAATAGGGCCTACCATTCTAAAAACAGTGTTAGAGTAAACATTTATTTTTATTTCAAGTATTAATAAAACACTGAAATGCAACAGAAATAACATCAACTTCCTCTAGCAACCCATATAAAAGGCTATGGACAGGACCTAAAATAGAGTAAAAATTCAACTATCAGCTATTTTGAGGGAAACACTGTAGATCAATAAAATATATTGTTACAACTGAAGAAACCAAGCATGTAAGTAGAATTCTAGATCATGTATGACTAGTATGACTAACCTGTTCAGAGGGGGAAAAATCTAAATACTTCATTTGTAATAGATATTAATTATTCTGATCAACTAAATGTAAGGGATTCTTTACATTATTATCCATTCCCTGTACTAAAAAAAAAAATGCTTTGCAGAAGAAAATTCAAGATCTTGTGTGTTTCTCTCTTTCTCACACATGCAAACATAGGAAATAGAGAGATACAAATAACCTACACCTGAATTTCATACAGTACTCTGTCCAACTCAAATGTATTATATATTGGGGGGGGGCTTAATAATATCATACAGATGCACAGAAATAAATTTTCAACTTTTGTACAGAATGAAAAAAAATATTTTTAATGCAAACTCTTCCTCAGCATAAAACATAGTAGGGATTCACTTTTCTACTATCTACTAAACTCTTCCTCAGCATAAAACATAGTAGGGATTCACTTTTCTACTATTTTGAAAAAAAGGGATTTGAAAATGTATAGACTAAGAGTTTCTGGAGTGCAATCCCAGATATATCTACAGAAGTAAATCCCACTGAGTTCAAAAGAGCTATTTCATTATTGTTATTTTTAGCCTCAGAAATATGTACCACTTTAATTAAAGTTTATTTCACACCAATTTGAAATTCCACTTTTGGAGTTTTACTTGTAATCCAAGAATAACCCTTCGAAGAAAACTGAACAGTCTGTGGACAGTTTTAGGAGTCTTCACTTTATTCAATACAGTTGCTATAAAAAGGTAATAGGATCTGTGTGCTATGGCAGAACAGGAAGCATGTCATCCCCAGGAGTGTTCAACTCCCCCCCCTTTTTAAAAAGAACAGCTGCATATGGAAACCCCCAGAGACTTGGCCTGGAAGTAGCCATTTGCTTTTTTGAAGGAGCTGAAAAAGAATGGTCTTCAGGAAGGGAAGGTTCACAAAATTACTCTGCTCCTTTCAACTACAACAGAAACTAGTGCCAAATAAATCTGATGCAGAAACTTTTGTGGACCTATCAGACTTAAAATTCATCCGTTCCCACCTTCTAGTATAAATACAGAATATTATTAACCCAGAACCGTTTCAACCATTGAAATGAAACCTTATAGAAAATATTTATATTTGTTACTTAAAAATACATTCTCGTCAATTATGACTACAGGTCTCTCACATATATACATATCCTTCAAAATGCTGAGTTATAAACAAGCAGACTTCTAACTGTATTAAAACTGTAAAGGCTGTCCAATGCTTTGGTTTCAATAAAACAGAACTGCAGAGTATGAATATAGCATCTGTTGGTGACTCTTTAAAGGTCTGATCCTGGAAACAGATGCATCTGCTTTAATGAGTCACTGGCAGCTTTTCAGAACCAAATCTGAAGCACTGCACAACCTTAAAAACTCTTATTTAAGACATAACACTTAAAAGTGAGAAGTGGGTGGCTATATGTCAGCTACTGCCATACTATTCTCAAATTTTACCGTGGTTGTTTGTATCAAGGTAATATACTGGGACATTTTTAGCAGTTTGTACTTTTAAGTGTCCAAAGATGAATTAGGACAATGTATTACTGACAAAACCCAACATAACCCAAAATACTGGAAAACTGCATGAAAGACAAGGTGGCCCTTCAACTCAGGTGCTTACTGAATACAGTAAATAATTGGAACACAAAAGCTTGACCTGAGGTCTAATTTTTGGTATGTCAATGTCTTGCAGCCATTCTTCTCAAAATACAACTGAATCAATGACTTCATATTTGGAAGGGTCTTAAATATGTCTATCAAAAATTATGATGAGAATCTGTTCTTTTTCTGAGTACACAAGAACTGATGAAAGAAATTATAGCTGAGAACCGAAGAGTGACTTTAGTAGTATACAAGAACTGGATCATACCAAAGAGGCGTTTTTTTCTGAGAATATAGGGAAAAAAAAATATTTTCAAGATTCTGATGTGGGTAAATTCCTTTTCAGAATTATCAAGCCTGCAGAGCTAAATGCAATTAATTACAAATAGTTCCATGTAAACCATAGATGAGTACTACTGTTGTTTTTTTTAAATAATGCAACTTACTGCTGGTTTTGAGTTTTATTCATTCATTTACCAGCTTATTTATCCTGCCCAGCTCCAGAGACCTCCTGATGGCTCCCATCCAGATGACAAAAACAGATATGAGGCGTGAAAAAAATCCATGTTGTGATTCTTAATCTATAAATGTTCCTTGGAGAAATCTTTCTTTTTGTTTAAAACATATTTTAACTTTGTTGTTCCATATGGCAAATAGGTTAGTGTATTTAATTTCCAACTAGTGATATTATTTGCCAATAGATGTTTTCTGAACAGTTTTTTTTAGTCACTGAGAAGCAAATGAAGTGCCTGCTACAGTTAGGCTGCTGGTTACTATTTCTTATATATTATTTTTCAGGATCTACTTCAGGTATCAGATGTAGGAAATATGAGCTAATGAACAAAAAGCAAAAAAGGTGAAGTTTAAAGAAACATACCATCTTCAAAGGGAGTACCTTCAGGCCTGGAAAGAGAAACAAGATCTATAGTGATTAAGTCTTGCTCTAATTTATATTTGCACTGTAAATGAACAAAAATAAAACTCACATTTATAACTGGTCTGCTGCAACTGGGTGTCCCATAAATGTTTAGAATATATAACTGAAGATAAATTTAATTTTCTAGTACCTGAGAGCATCTGCTTTCACAAAAGTCCTACTTGCATTTATAATTTGAGGCAAAATGGGCACAATATGGGATTTTCTGCCAAATGTGAAACATTATGACAGGCATAGCCTTGCTATGCTGCCACATTTATATTTAAAATTATTAAGAATATTTTTTATTCTGAAAACTTTGGGAAGACATTTATCAATGCATATTTGGTAGTCATTATTATTTATCGTGTTCACATAGAATTACTTAACATTTTTTAAAACTTTTTTCTTTGTAACTGAGGGAATTCACTTACCCAAAAATTACTGCATTCCATTGCATTATATTGTTTTCAGATGGTGCACCACTGACCCCAACAGGTGGATCTTCTTGTAATCTTTCAATAAACAAAAATATAAATATAAAATCCTGCAGTGTGCAAGCACTAATTATGCAGCTTGACAGTAATCAGAATCACATCAATGTCCAAATACTGTACTGCCTAACTCTTGAAAAAACTATTGACTTGGTTGAGAAAAATATAAAATATAGAAGCATTCTCTCCAATTTAGACGATACTGGTCAGACTATTCTTTTTTTTACAAAAAAAATAAATCCAATACTTGGAGATAATAACTGATATTACTTTTCCATACAGTTATCTCCATGTATTGGGTATTTGTTGTACCTCTCCAGGGAGGGGATATTAATTTTATCTATCAGAAGCACCAATAAATTTAGTGAAAGTAGTAAAGATTGGAGACCTCTAACTCTTTTGTTTCTATTCAAACAGCAAACAAACAATGCCATTCTATTTTGGTTAGTTGAACAGTCTGATTTCTGAGTGTGCTGTCCTATTCCATTTCAACTCACCTCCACAGGGTATTCCATCCCTCCAAAATACCCATATATTTTGTCTTATCATAGCCTGGAAGGATCTTAACGTTTTACATTATTCAATCACTCAAATTAAATTATCAACAGGCTGTCCTTTACACAAAAGTTAAACAGCACAAAGTTCCTCCATGTGATAAATGTGTCTATAATTTTACTGTACGAAAACTTTCCTTATCCTTGCCAAACCATTCAGCTATTGTAATATGCAAATGTCTTTACTAAGGCATTATGGCATTGTATTACAGATTAAGAACGAGTTCTGTTCCCAAGGTCTGCCCTTAAGTCGAATTTGTACGTAAGCCAGAACAGTATTATTGTATAATACTCTATAAGTAGTATTGTGTAATTAACTCAAACTGTTGTGTATTTAGCTCCAATCATTGTATATTTAACTCGAATTTTACTACAATAGGCTCTGATCTTAATTATGGGTCGTAACAGGTGTTCTTAACCTGGGGACTACCTGTATTCTCATTTATTTACATTTAAGAGTTCACAACCTTTTATGCAGGTTAAATTTACTGAAAGAGAGCTGTATTTGAAATAAAGCTATAATCAAATAATACAATTTTATTGGAAAGAAAATATTTGCAACAGAGTGATAATAAGCATAAGAGGAAATTAACGACATGATCTTACTGATCTACACTTCTTTGCCTTTTAAAACTACTCTGAACTTTATACAGCTCTGATTTTCAGGCATGCTCAGTTCAATCCATTTAATGTCAACAACACAGGCTACCCAAAACCTTGGCTGGATAGCAAAAGAATGTGACCCTCTGCTACATGACAGCAGACTTGCACACCAATGCCCCACCAAATTATTAATCACCATGTGCATTTCAGAGATAACTATGGTTATTAAAGCTTCATTAACACCATGCTGTGAAAAGCCTTTCACGCTGAAGATTTTGTATCCGAAATGGGGATTTCATATGTGAACAGTGTCAGCTGAAGGTCACAGCATGCATAGATGCTATTTACTATCCCCAGTTTAAATACATAAACTTCCTCCCATTAATAAAAATATTCTGAGCCTAGAACGGAACCCTTCTGACAAGCAAATCACCTCCAGGGCCACTATACTAACCTAGCTATCTAGAAAGGACTGTGGAATAAATGAATTCCATTTTAAGATACCTATTTCTCATTTAGTATTTAGTATGGCTTTCTTATTTGTCTTTGTTAGATATCATTAATAAAGTGTATTTCATATTCTTCTTTCAGTATAACTGTTTTTCTACACAGTGCTAAATCCAAATGATATCTAATGCCTCAAGTACAATGTAAATCCTAACCAAATACCAGGTAGAACTATGTACACATATACAATTCTGTGCTGATTTAGCAACTATAGCATCCCATTCTGAAACATCTGCCATTTACAAAATCAATGTTTCTCTTCTGCTATTCCTCCTATACTAATTTCAGTCTAAGCCAGTATTGGACATCCTATAGTTGTGCTGACTTCCTAGTTAATATTGCATGGGAACAGCTACAATATTAATGCAATGATCTACACATTATCCAAATGTTCAGTTTACAAGCTGTTGTTTAATTAGAGTTGCATGGCTTTATTTGTGAATTTTATTAGCTGTGCCAGAAAGACATTTTGGACAGGCAGGCTTTCTTAACAGCTTGCTGGAGAAAAGAAAATGGCCATTATTTCTGCCAACTAGCAATAACAAGCTCAGATGCCTCCAGATGTCACTAAAAGCTAAGAGGCACAGAAGACAGAAGGAAGCACCCTAAGCAAACACGGAAGTACAAGCTTCCCCTTCCATAAAGAAAATTAAAAAGCTTCCTTGTGAGAGAGTTACTATACTATACAGTAATTGAAATGCTTACTGTATCTGCTTAAGCATAGCAGGCTTTTTCACAAGTATTTCATGAAAAAAGTATTTTCAGGAAGATTCAGAGCAAAAAGCAAATCACAGGCTTATAGAATATTATTCTTCTATCCACATTTTCCCCATCTTCCTTTCAGTTATGGAATTCATTAGCCAGCCTGAATATGCCTGAAATAGAAGCTGTGCACTATTCTCTTTGTATATGTATTAAGGAACAAAGTGAAGTAAATTCCAAATATACTGAAACAAGATTCAACACACTAAAAAAAGAAGAGGATCTTACTTTCAACTCCAGGATTTGCCCACCTGAGACTCAGCAATGCTTGCTTTTATTTTTGAATCATTTATGTGGTACTGGCAAAATGCTTTGTAATCAGTGGATGAAAAGCATAGCAAATAAAACGTTTTAAGCCATAACGAAGACCCTTGTATTTCACACAGATCTATGATCCACCAACCAGAAAACCAGTACATAATTGACAAATGTTTTTATCAAGTTTGCAGCTTTCATGCAACGCTTCTAATCTTCTCGCCTGGGTTTAGGAAGAAAGGGAAACATGCTTTCGTTTCCCCAGACAGTTCAATACTTGCCAGCGACGACAAGAAGAGAAACCAGTAGCTTCTTAAAGCAAAGATCTGGCCACCGTTTCCAAGCAATAGTTAAAAGAAACCTGGCACCTTGCTTCTCTCAACTACAGGCGTCCCAGCCAGCTGTAGTACGTGGTCAACTCAGTCCATTTTAACCCAGCTCACTTTATTTACAAAATATGCATTATATTCGAGGCTTTCACAACCTAATGGGAGAACCCTCTCGAAGCTGTTTCTTTTGGGTGGGAGGATTAAAAAAACACACACCATATAATCCGATCGTTTAAGCCTTTTGTTTCGCGAATAATCCTTAGTTTAGCATCCTTGTTTGCTTCCCTAACGCGGGACGGCTAGAGCCCACGATAGTGGAAATAGTTTCTTACAAAGGAGGGAAGACTTTGCCTCCCAGTTTTTGAGCAGAAGAAATTCATATTTCCTCTTTGCCTCTTTTCTCTACAAAGGCCCGTACTCGTCGCCGCCTAGAAGGGCAAAGAGTAGTTAGGCTCCAGCAAGGGAACCCCAAGGAAGGCATCTCCCCTCCCTAAAAAAGGGGGGTCAATCCCAGCTGAAGCACTAATGGAAGGGTTCTAGCCCTGGAAGGAGCCACCTGGAGACCTATAGGGAGCACTTACCTCTTGAAATCCCTCATTAGCCTCCGCCTGGCTGGAGTGGACATGATCCCCTCGCCCCGATGGTCGAAGAATCCCTGTCGCCCCCTCCCCCAAAAATCCTCGGCACCACTCCTAGCACAGCTGCCTCTCTCCTCGCGCTCGTTCACAAACAACTCCGCAATGGCGTCTCCCTCCGCCGGTGGGAGGAGGGAAAGAAGCCACCCTTCGCGACTGTACCACTGCGCCTGCTTGGGGAGGAGACCAAGAACGCCTTAGGAATGTACCACAGCGCCAGCGTGAAGAGGGGAGCACCTTTTCCGAGAGCCCGGGAATAGGCTTCCGCTCTCGTTTGCCTGGGGGATGCGGTCGGCGCGCGATATTTTGCAGGTTTCACTTATAGCGTGGCTTTTGTTTTCAAGATTGGTTCTGTGTTTATGTTTCTATCCTAACCACAGTTCCCTGATCGTCAGTTGTGGAGATGAAGTATAAGCCTCATGAAGAATCTAATTATAAACAAGTCTTATGGTACCGTAAGGGTTAATTAATTTATTAACGCCTAAGTTTTCGTTCATCACGAAAGACTGGTCAGTTCTTAAGGTGCCGCACGATTATTTTTGCTGCCTAGCACGACTAGCGTGATTATCCTGCTGCACGCTGAACCTATATCTACATGACAGTCATTTGTGTGTGTATTCTCCGTTAGCGACCTTGGCCAGCACAGGAGTGCTTTTTCAGAAACATCTCCGCTCCATGATGAAATCGGGGTTGCTTGGACAGAGGGGTAATAATACTCTAAAAAGCGGGTGGATAATAAAAAATTATTATGCTTTTTGACCATTCATTCCGTTGTTTTCTGCAGAAGAAGAATGGTTAAGAAACGGATCTTCTCCGTAGACTGAGAAGCAACTATATTTCTTCAGCTGAACAGAGACGCAGACGTACGTGAAGGAGTAGGGGGGAAAAAACCCTAGCAGAATGCCTAGTTGCAGCTAGCGAAAATAATAGAAGCTTTCTGTTTGCGAGCCGCTGCTGTGGAACGATACCTAAATGTACTTGAAATGAAGCGGATTAAAAAAAGAACCACGTCAGCGCAGCCTTGCTGCCGATTGATTTAGAAATAAAGTTGTCCTAGCGCTCCCTCCGTGCAATTAATAGCGTTTCCTCCTTAGTTTCAGGAACGTAGCCACCGCGCAGCCGAAACCGCCTGCCCCTGGAGCTTTTCGCCCATCTGACGATGCAAGGTGTTAACGTGAGGACAAAGAAATGAGCATTTTCCGGGTTGACGGCAGTTGGCATTTTCTGGTGTTTTCAACCCAACTTTGCCAACGCGCGGGACGTTCGTGGAACCGCGGCTTTGCAGAAGACCCATTAGGCGGGGCAACAAATACTCTTCCACCTGGGAGCCTACGTCACCCAGGACCTTGCCTTGCCCGAAACCTATCGAACGTGATGACGTCGTGCCTGGCTGTTGACATAGCGGCGGTTGCCATGGAACAGGGCCGGTTTGCTTGGCTAGGCCTGGGAAGACTCAACATGGGGATTTCCCGGGAGCAGGTCAGGAGCGCCCTGGATAAAGGTTGCGCGGGAGGGGAGCTATCGTGGTGTGTTCCGGTGTGACGCGGGAAGGAGGTTCCTTGAGGCCCGAAAAGAGCAGGCAGGGAGGGGTACGGAGGTGAAGCTGCGAAGCTTGCTCGGGTTGTGTTTCCAAATACTGTAGCATGGGAAGAGATGCGATGAAAGTGAGTAAAATGTTGCAGACTGACAGTCGTCGAAAACGAAATACAGGTCTAAAAGCAGAGGACTGTTTTGCAGTCCTACAATCCCATGCTCCAGAGAAAGCCTCAATATACTCAAAAGGACCTGAATCAATATGCAGAGGATTGATTTGAATATATTGAGTGGAACATCCAAACGCACAAAAGGGCACATTTGCAATGAGAGGTTAATCAGACGTTTCCACTCTGATATCCCCCAAAGTGGGCAGAAGAGTCTTTAGATGGTTTTAATGCTTCCTGTGAAAATCAGAATGGGAGATACACATTTGTCTGATTTTTTTTTTTCTTTTTGGGAAGGGGGAGTAATCTGTAATGGCACAGTGTAGCCAGTGGAAAATACATGAATGAGGATAATCCACAAAGGATGCAAACAGAGGACACTGTTCATTATGAGGGAGAGAGGAGCTGATCCCCACAGAGGTTTTGCATTACCTCTCCTAGATTTCCTCGCTATTGACCATCCTGATAGAGGTTGGTGATCATTGAAATTCAATCCTCTTCAGCGGAAAAATTGCCTGTTCTTGATCATGATCCACCCTCTCAGGCTGTTCTTATGTATCAGCATTTTCCATGCATTCTGCAGTTAACCATTTTGGAAATGAAATATAATATTGTTATAAATAATAGTTTCTCCAAATAATCTGACTGAAGGAGGACACATACTTTTTTTTTTTACAGAGTATAAACTCAGCCAATATCCTATTTCTGACATACTCTCATGATTAATCTTAGAGCCATAATGTTGTTTGCAAATACATACAGAATGAACGCATTAAGAAATAAGAGTGTAATAAGAATTAAGAGTTGGCTATAAACCGTAATTGGCTGATTTGAGTGCAGGCTGCCCTTTGTATTGGATGGGATATGGTCCACCAAATTATTAATCTAAGAATTCAGAATCATCCTGGATCAGATCAAAAGCCAGTTTAATCCAAAAATCTGTTCTTTTAGTAGTCAGCTAGATGCTTATGGAAAGTTGATAAGCAGAAGCTCTATAAAACGTTTGTGTTTGAGTCATCAGCAACAGGTGGTTGGAAGCATATTACCTCTAATACTGGTGGCAGCATATACCATCATGGCAAATAGTTGTAGATAGCCTTATCTTCCAATTGAGTTTTCTCCACTGAAATTAAATAAAGGTTTTATATTTTTCATTAAAAAACCCAGAAGGGATTAATATTGACTACCCCCATTTAATTTAGTGGGGCTTGGACAGGAGAATCTTGGTCAATGTCTTTAACAATTATATTGCTTATTAGATATGATGTTTTATTCTGATTATGTGTCATTAGGTCAGTTGTTGGGAAAAACTTCTGATGGCGTAGGTATAATTTATCTGCTGTTTATTTATAAAAATTGCTTAAGAAAGAAACAAAAATAAGATTGGTTAACACAAATATTTTCTTTTTTCCTCAAGAGATTTCAGACTTGAGTATGGAGATGTATGAGATCCTTGGAAAAGTGGGAGAGGGAAGTTACGGAACGGTAATGAAATGCAAACACAAGGAAACGGGACATATAGTTGCCATTAAGATATTTTATGAAAAGCCAGAAAAGTCTGTCAACAAAATTGCAATGAGAGAGATAAAATTCCTGAAGGTTTGCTTCTTTTATTATTTTAAAAATCAGTACTTTTAATACAGGCTTGTATAACTTGTATAGGGGAAAGGGCCACATCGATAAATTAAAAATAATCACAGGATGCAAAGAAATACTTGGTGCACCAATCAGCTGTTCACCAGCTAGTAGAGCAGTAATAGTGCTGGAGCTGGCGGTGAGGCCTGGAGGCGTTGAAGGTACTTGGCAGTACATCTTTGCAATGGCAGTGGCAGTGAATTTATTGACTTTTAAAAAAATGCCAGTTGGCCACTTGTTATGCGGGAGCGTTTTAATTATAACCTAGTAAGTACATACATCTATAAGTAAAGGGATTATGTTTATGCCAGATTTGTTTTTGTGTAAGTCTTTTAAAATTAGCACGCACTTTTTAAAGAAATCAACACTCACCCTAAGTGTACACTTTTGAACTTTGTTCCAAAGAAATCAATTACATTTATTACTGCATGCATTTCTTGTGTTTCCTATAGCTCCAATGAAGGCTGGCTTATTCAGAGGTGACAGTAGTTTCTTTGCTTTACAGATTTGGATTTTTAGATTTTGTGTGCTTGAATATATTGAAAATATATCCTTCAGTGAGATTGTTCTAGTGGAAGTTGAAGTTATCCCAGTTTTGCTTTGCTGGCTATCCCAGTGGGAGATTCTTCTGGGCATGCACACATGCACAGAAAACCTCTTTAAAATTATCCTGCTGCAGCTGCTTCACATCTTCATATGGCTGCAGCAAGATACGTTTATGTTATGCTATTGTTTTTAGTAGATAATAAATGGAGCAACTGTGTATTAATGATATAGTATTTAATAATAGAATTATTTTCATTATTCCTCAGATTCCAAAGCTTTGTTTCTGTGTGGTAAACTCTGGGGGTTCCTTTCAGACCCTCATGCTGTTTAACTTCTATACAAATCTGTTAGGTGAGGTGATCTGGGATTTGGTGGTGGATGTTATTGCTATGCTGATGTTGTCCAACTATATTTCTCTCTTTCCTTGGAGTTGTATGCTGCTGTGCAGGTAAGGGACTTCTAACTGGATACTCTAATGACCAAGGCATGAAGCTAATCCTGATAAGTTGCAGACTGGATAGAATTGTAGTTCTCAGATCTGGGCATTTGAAAAATAACTTACTGAGATACGATTGAACTTCTGTTGAAGGAGTCAGTAGCTCTAGAGTATTCTTCAATCATTTTTTGTCATTGGAAGATCAAATAACTTTGGTGATCTGAAGCACCTCTGACCAGCTATGACCATTTCTAGTCAGGGATAGAATATTCATTCTCTGAAACTTCTTATCTGGATATTTGTGAAGTTATCATTGAAGGTGGCAAAGTGCTACCACACACAGTGAAAATGCCACATTTAAAATTAGTGGCTCTTTGGTACTCTCATACAAGTGGAAAGAAAACAGCAGTGATGTGTCACAGATCATCATAAATGGTTTCTCAGTTTCTTTTAGATTCTTCCACCTCACAGCCAGAAGCAATGTGTCTTCCTTTGCATTGTTCCTGATCTTTATTTGCCAGTTGAAGAGATGGTTGTGATTCTGGTAGCAAGTTCTGGACAGCCGTTTCCAAGCTGCTTTGAGCAAAATTGACCCAAAGAGAAGACAGACCAATTTTGTTTTCTCTTAGAGACTGCAGTGGTAGGGCTCACAAATTCTGCAGATCCTGGTACCAGCATATATTCCTATGAGACCAATTTCAAAAGAATTGCACTGGGTGCCATATGTTTATGGTACGTGTTCATGGCATTAGTGATAACATGTAGAATCCTAAATGGGACATTGCTCCAATAAGTTCCTGCCTAAATATTAAGGTCCGTGAGTCTGTTCCCTCATAGAAGCTGTATGTTAGGAAGAGATAAAGGAAAAGGACCTGTCAGCTGTGATAGCTGAGTTATGGAATGAGCCCTTTCATAGGGTTTTCATGATACATGGTGATTTATTTCAACAACAGTTTAAGAGATAGCTACGTAAGCTTTGAGATTAGTGCAATTTTGTGTAGTTTTGTTGGTTTAGTAGCATTAATTTTATAGTAATTTTCTAAAATTGTAATTGCTAGTGTATATTCAGTATTCAATCTATATGGCATGAATACACACACACACACACACACACACACACATATATATATATACATGCATGCATATATATGGCATAGGGTGGGCTAGAAATATGTTAATAAATATTGTAAGTTGTAAAATTATTTATTTGTTCTGTTTATACAATTTATAGGCTGCTCGACTCCCAACAACTCTGGGAGGCTTTACAATTCACTAAAGAGGGCAGATGAGGGTCCCCCCCCCCCCCAGTCTTGGCTTTCTTTGGGGGAAAATTCTTAAATTCAGAATTGGCTTTCTTTGGGTAAATTCAATAGTTTTTTACTTGTAATGTAGATGAAACAAGTTTTCAGTTATTTTTTCATGGGTTATAAATGCTGACTTCCTAGTTAATAGTAGCATCTGTGATACTTTTATTAAATTACTTCACAATATATTGGCTTAAGTTCATTATCAAAAAGTAGTTGAACAGTAGTATTCAAAAGTCTTGGGGACAGTGCTGAGCACACAAAATATTCCGTATTTGCTCTTTTGTCAACAGCAATTTCGTCATGAAAACTTGGTCAATCTGATTGAAGTCTTCAGGCAAAAAAAGAAAATTCATTTAGTGTTTGAATTTATTGACCATACAATTTTAGATGAGCTGCAACATTATTCTCATGGACTGGATAGCAGAAGACTTAAGAGGTATCTTTATCAGATTCTTCGAGCAATTGACTACCTTCACAGCAACAATGTAAGTACTTTACAAAAATATTGTAAGTACTGCCCAGCTTGACTACTGCAACGTACTCTATATGGGGCTGCCCTCAAAGACCATCCAGAAGCTTCAGTTGGTCCACAATGCAGCAGTGATGGGCATGCGTCGGTATGCCCGTGTAACACCTCTGATTTGCAAGATGCACTGGTTGCCAGTTTGCTTCTGGGTGCAATTCAGGGTGCTGGTAGTTTCCTATAAAGCCATTCAACAGCATAAGGCCTGATTACTTGAGAGGGTGCCTGTCTCTCACACTGTCTGCCTGGCCAATTCAGTCTGGCAGGGTTGGTGCTCTTTGGGTTCCTTCAATTAAAGAATGCCATCTGTTGGGATCCTGGAAGCATGCCCTCTCTGTAGGAACACCTGTTATGTCAATTTAGTATAATAGCAAATCACTCCCATGCGTCATCTTATTCTTCCTCTTACTGGATCTTCAGTGTAAGTCTAGTAGTTTTCCAAAAAGAATAAATCTACTTGAAATTAAAATTTCCAACTTCTTTTATACCCATCTTTTAAAATTCTATGTGGAAAATCTGACAGAGCAGCAAACATCCCTGAGTCACAGACTTCTTTCATCTGGGCTCTTGAATTGACATTTGCTTCTTTATCCATCCTATCTCAAACACCCAACTCTTGAACAAAAGGGTAAGTCCCTTTTTTCAAGACATACTTACAGGAAATTGAATACATGATTAACAGTTGTGTTATTGCTCCTTCCAGTGTATTAAAACAAAAATTATAATTAAATACCACATGTTTATTTTTTCAAATATGCTTTGTTCTGCTAACAGAAAAGATCAGGTTTAAATAAAACAGAGTATGGAGTTCCCAAAATGATAATAAGTGGGCTTGTTGGGTCCACCTCTGAAAATAATTAAATGGGTGTCATATTAGAATCTCACTATGCAACTTGCTTTCCAAACCTCATTTCTATCACTGTTTAAACTAGTATAAAACTAATACTACTGATAATATAGATATGCCATGTGCTTTAGTTTTAAGCCAGGAACGCTTGTTCAGTCCAACTGTCTGACCCAGACTTTTTTTTCCATCTCCCAAAATATTATTTTATTGAATGTTTTAGTTATGATTCTTTTATAAGTGCCTTCCCATCTTTCTCCTTGGTTGCTTAGCAGTCTGATCTTGTACTTGTTATATTTACTGAACTAGACAGCATGTAATTTTCTGTTTTCAGACAATATCTTTTTGTTCTTAAACCAGATTCTACGTTATTCTTCTGTTAGGTCATTCATCGTGACATTAAACCTGAAAACATTTTGGTTTCACAAACTGGAATTACTAAACTTTGTGATTTTGGATTTGCTCGGACTTTAGCAGCCCCAGGTGATATTTATACTGATTATGTAGCTACAAGGTGGTACAGAGCTCCAGAGCTGGTATTAAAAGATACAACATATGGGAAGTATGTATATGTATTTTTTTAAAAAAATATTATATATGGCTGTTCAATACAGTCTTGTTAATTAGTTTTAATTAAAGTGCAGTCACATAAAAAAACCTTATTTTATTATAGACAAATGTCTAAAAACTTGCTTGCAGTGAAGAATAGTAAAGGAACATTAGATGGCGCCCTGATACATTTATATAGTCCTTGTTTTGATTTTAAAAAGTCTTCTTTGAATCAGACTCGACTCCTAGTGAACTTCAGGGAACAGCCATGTAGTTTTCTTTGTACAGTAACAATATGGAAGTGGTTTGCCATTGCTTATTCTAGATTTTTTTTAAAACTTTCCATTCTAGTCTGTAGCTCTGGTATTCTCTGGAGGCTCCCATCCAAATACTAACCAGGCCCAACCCTGCTTAATTTCCCAATTCAGACAAAGTCAGCCAGGTGCTGTTGCTACATGCTGAAGACTCTTTTGACAAAGACTAAATACGTATTCAATGACAGTCTCAGCAATTTACAGAATATTGTACATAATCTACAGTTTGAAGAGAGCTGTAAATATTGTATTATGGTAAAACCTTGATTACAAAAGCACAAGCAAAACAGTTTCAAAAGTTTGAGCTGAGGAGTTTTGGGCTACAGTAGGCTCTGCCAGCTGGATGTGCACTCTAAGTTTGGTATCAATATGAAATTTTATATAAAAGAATTACATTCCACTGCAGTCAGTATTATGACTATATGAGAAATTAAGATAGGGATGCTGCAAATCTAATTATAAAGTAGGCATTTGGTGGACTTCCATGGATGGCAAGATTTGTGTGTGCATGTTGTATGTGTGTTAGTCGACTGATTTTGCTTTCTTGAAGAAAAGGTGAAATTTCTTTGATTTATTTTAGAACATTTATATGATAAGAAGTAGACTTCTTTTGTAAGTTTAGCCTTTGTATTGTTGAGCACTTTGTTCATTTCCTGATCTTAGACCTGTGGACATCTGGGCTTTAGGTTGTATGATTATCGAGATGGCCACTGGCAACCCCTATCTACCCAGCAGCTCTGACCTAGATCTACTTCATAAAATTGTGACCAAAGTTGGTAAGTGCTGTTGTTAATGTTACTCGCAGAGAATAAATACAGCGCAAATTTATTGTCAAGAATAAATGCATTTAACCCAATATATCTTTCTGTTCAGGTTTTGGGTTTTCTATAGAAGTTTAATTAAGGAGAATGGAGGAATCGTATTCTTTATCTGAAAACAAAACATCACTTTCAGTAAAATTTTACTTACAAAATTCTTCTTCTCAGCTATTCAAAATTTCTTCATGTTTTCTTATGATACATGAAATAGAAAATAAGGTGAAGCAAAATAACCCTAATTCCTCTAATGTTTGAAGTCCTGATCCACATTGCCCCCCCCCCCCAGTTTTCTCTCTTCTCTGCCCCTCCATATAAAAAATATAAACAGTGGTAAGTCCAGTCTTGTAATTCATGCTGTTACCTGCTTGACTTCAAATACAGATTTGATTTTTACCTACCTCCCATCTCTTAACCTTTCCAAAGTCAGATTGGAACATGCTGATCCCATGTCTAAATACGTCTTCCTGAATTTCTAATTTCAGTGCAAATTATTTCCAAGTTTCTTCCAAAAGCCAGAAGCAACTACTTTCTAGAAATGTATACAGTATATAAAATCATTTTATAGATACAGGCATGATTTTATTGTAGAACTGACCCAAGTGTATGTGTTACTTGTTTATTCTTTCCTTCCCTTTTTGTTATATACTCTATCAAATTTTACAATGTATGCTCCTTGGGGCAGGGATATATCCACTTATAGACTGTACACTTAAGATTCATTTTAACTGACAATTGAGAGGATGGATTGTCTGTTAAATATTGTGGAGATTGACATCACTTGTGTGATGTTATTACACCAGTGATGCAAATTGCATCATTTGCATCCATTGACATAATTATGCAAATGTAAATTGATACAAAACAGTAGAATTTGAATAATGAAATCATCATGCAATTGACATGAATTACATTGCTTATGTCATTTGCATAACAGTGTCATTATCAATCATCTGAATTATTTTTTTTATTTTGCGTGTGCTAAATGCAAGTTGCCAATTTCCTTCAAAGCTATTTTCTCCCTGAGGCCTAATCAGATTTAGAAATCTACATGTGTTACTTTCTTTCCAGAGTTTTGGAAGTGTTGCCTCCAATTCAGCATGGCTTAGACTCCCTCCTCCCTCCCTCCCCTCCCCTCCCCTGCTCCCTCCCTCCCCTCCCCTCCCCTGCTCCCTCCCTTCCCCCCTCTTCCTTCCTTTCCATGTTCTTTCTGTGGGAAAATTCAAAGAAATAAAAGCCTTCAGCTTTTCAACTTATTTAACTTCGAGATGAGAGAATTTATGTTTACTTAGAGATGTAGTTAACAGGCTGTCTTAGAGTTACCTTACTACAGGTAATGTTGCATTGCTGGAGGTACTTATTACAACATCTATGATCTGTAGGGCTTCAAATAATTAATACATTATTATTATAACAAAGTGATTCCAAGGTCTTAGGCAGGGGAATTTATTCCCATTACATTACAGGTTGTCCTCGACTTAAAATGGCAATTGGGACGAGAATTTCCATCGCTAAGTGATGCAGTCATAAAGCACGATCACATCACTTAGTGATGGCAATCCCTGCAGTCCCAGTTGCCATTGTTAACCGAATCCCACAGTCATTAGGCAAGGCAATTGCCTGCCGGCTTCCCACAACCAAAGTCAGTGGGGAAGCGGGCAGGAAGTTGCAAGTCCCAGGCCAGCAGGCAGCTAAGTGGCTACTGCCGGGTGGTGGAGAGAGCAAGAGTGTGGCGTGGGTCAGAGAAGATGCACGAGGGTGCGATGTAGGTCAGGGTGTGTGTGTGAGGGTGTGGCACAGGTTGGGGATGGTGTGCAAGGGTGTGAGGGGATGCCTGAGATGCAGGGAGTGTGCACGAGGGTGCAGTGTGGGTGGGGGACAGGGTGCGAGGGAGTGCGTGAGAGGTGTGGCATGGGCCAAGGGTGTGGTGCGGGTCAGAGGGTGTGAGGGTGCAGTGCGGGTTGGGGAGAGTGCGCAGGGGTGCATGAGTGGCCGGTGTGGCACAAGCAGAGGGGCTCGGGTAGGGTGTGTGGGTACAGAGACTTACCCCAGTGACTTGTGACCTTCCCTGCCAGCTTCCCCATTGACGTTCTGGGGAAGCTGGCAGGGAAAGTTGCAAATGGAGATCATGTGATCACGGGGCGCTGCAACTGTTCATAAGTGCAAACCGGTTGCCAAGCACCCAGATCGTGATCACATGACTGGGGGGGGTGCTGGGATAGCTGGAACTCTGAGAACCAGTCATAACCACTATTCATTCAGCACTGTTGTAACTTTGAACAGTCACTGAACGAATGGTCATAGGTCGAGGACTACTTGTATATACAAAGGGATATCTATGCATATTAAGCAGCTTTGTTCATATATGGTAAGTTGGTATTGATTGATGCACCTGAGTCTTCTATGCCAAAATTAATAAAATTAACTGATGGCTTTGGAACCTTTCCAGATATAAATGTAAATTGGTCTAACACAGAATTGATACCTTTCAGGGCTATCAAGATGTCACATCCCGTGTGTGTTTGTTTGTTTTGCACAGTTTAGACAGTTAATACGGCCACAGGATGTATCCTCAGAGGGAATGGTAGGAGTAACTACTCAGGCACAGGTATTTTAATTCTTTAAACCCTAGATGGCATTTAGTAGGGTTTATTGTAAGTCCTGTATTCTTCAATTTGTTGCTTACTCTTCCTGAATGTTTCAAATGGTCTTCCCAATTTTAGTTGTATACCACAATATTGTCCAGTAGATCTCACACCATTTTGCTTTTCCTGATAATTTTCTGTCTATAAGCCTATGAAATGTAGGAAGAGCTCCATGCAGCTCAGAATGCATTTTGGTAAACTGAAGTAGTCCTTGTGGAGTGGCAAATGCAATATTTTCTCTGGATGCCCTCTCTAAAGGTATTTGCCTTTCATCAGATTGATGGTAGAAAGATATTGGGTCTTATTCAGTCTACCCAAAAGGTCATCTATATGTAACATTGGATTGCTGTCAAATTTAACAATGTGTTTGTCTCATATCAGCACAAAACCTCATCTCACCATTTAGTTTTGGGGTTAACATAACAGAGGCACACCATTCACTGTGAGATGCTTCAGTCACTCCCAATTTTAACATTTTATCCACTTTTTTCTCTACTACATTCTGGAGTCTCTCTGGAACACAGTATGGTCTCTGTCTGATTGGTTTGGCATCCTCTGTTGATGACGTATTTCACTAATGTGGTTGTACATTGGTAAATGTAGGGTGGAAGATCTGGATTAGTTCTTTTTGGTCATCTTTTTGTGATGGTGACAGAGACTGATTGATATGTACCTCTTCATTAATGGTATTGTACTAATCCTTCATATGTCTTATCTGTGAGTCTTGATGATCCTTATTCAGAACAACAAGCACAGTGTGTATGCCATTTTCTCAAGAAATTGGTATGGTGGATCTCATATTTTCCATTTCCTAGATCGATTTGATAGTTTATAGGACTGGGTTTTTTTTCCACAATGGAATAAGGACCTTGCCACTGAGCTTGTTTGCATTCAATGCTTGGTAGTAACAGTCACAGTTGGTCTTCTACTGCCAATTGTTTCTTCCATGCTTTTTTTTATCATATCACCTTTCTTGTAAGTCCTGTGCCTAAGCTAGAAGTTCTTGTACAATCTGGGTTACAGGGTGCAATTTTTCTCTTCAAGGCAGTACATATATAACCAGGTTTTTAGGGGATTCAATCCAGTTACTCCAGCTCTCTTTAATTTCATCCAGGATCCCCCTTGGTTGTCTTCTATGCAGTAATTCAAAAGGACTAAATTCTGTTGAGGCTTGCAGTACTTCCCTGTACCAAAACATAAGATATGGCAATCAAATGTCCTAATGACTGGGGTCCTGTCCGGCATATTTTTTCAACAAGTTTGTGAGGGGTTGGCTCATCTGTTCTGTAAGATCATCTGCCTTTGCACGATATGAACTAGTCCTTACTCTTTTTACTCCCAATACTTCATCGAGCTGTTTTAGGAGGGTTGATTGAAAATTATTCCCTTGATCTCTCAATATATGATGAGATATACCTACTCTGCTAAAGATTTTTATTCATTCCTCCACTATCCGTTTTTCTGCAGTGGTTCCTAATGTAACTGCCTCTGGATATCGGGTTGCATAGTCACATACTGCCTGTATATACCTATTCTCTTTGGCTGTTCTCAGGAGAAGGCCTACTGGTTCTAGCATGATAGGTACTCATACAACTGGAGCTTTATCCTGTCTCCCTTTTCTTCTGACTAACTGGCATTCCCTACATACCTGATAGTGTCTACTGACATCTGTTCCAATTCCTGGCCAGCAGAATCTGTCTAGTATTTGGTAGAGTGTCTTTCCCTACCTAGGTGCCTTTAAAAGGTTTTCCTGTGCCAGTTATGGAAACTTTTCTCTATATTGGCTAGGGACTACTAACTGCTCTATTCTTTCTTGTGTAACTGGGTTTTCCTTGCAGGATGTTATTTATACATTCATAAGTGGGATTTTCAAGCCACTTCTCTGTGTACGTTTTCACTTCCTGCCAAAATGTTTTTAAAGAAGTGTCTTCCCTCTATATTTTCCCTATATCAACATCCCATGGGAGACCTCCAGTATCCAGGAACTCTCCTCTAGCTTTATCTGCCTCCCTAAGTTTTTTTCTCTTTTCGGGGCTTACTCCCTTTCCCACTCAAATCTGGATGGGAGGGGAGAACATCTATTGCCTCTGAAACCTCCTCTTCCTGTTTTCATGCCTGTGCCCAAGTAGTTACTTCTACCTCTCCCTCTGAAGATATGTCCTATGGCCATATTAAGTCTGCATAGCCAGGAAAATCTATCTGTATAGGATAGGATAATTTAGTAACTACCACAACCACCATAGTTTCTATTTCATCCTTAACCTGTATATTTGCTCTAACTAGTGGTAC